>NW_026577901.1:0-1273466 GCF_029407905.1 Bubalus kerabau
GGAGAGGAAGCCTGAGGTTCCTGCCTCCCCTCGAGATGAGGCCCTCTTCCATTGCGCCGAACCCAGCAGAGTCCCGAGAGGCCCCGCCGACTCCACAGCATCCCTCACCTCTCAGAGGCACCCTGGGAAGTTCCCTATAGTCTCCCTGCAGAAGTCGAGGGACACGAGGGTTTCCCGCCGCCCCCCGAGCAAAGACCTCGAGAGTCCTTCTTCAACGCGTCTCTGAGGCCCTAGTCCCCTCCCGTGACTCGAGAGCCAGGACGCGCTCCCCCTCGCCACGCGCATGGAGACCTGACTTCCCTGGCGCCGCACGAGAGGCTCCCTGAGATCCTCGTCGTGCCTCGGGAGAAAACCCCCACGGGCGCCGCAGCTCGAGGAAACCCCTGAGACGCCCCCGTCCTCGCGAGCTGAGGGCCTTCTTTTCCTGCATGGCCTGGAGAGCAATCCCGGGTCCTCTCTCCAAACGGAAGAGGAGGCTGGACTCCCTTGAGGCCGCTCAGGGGGCTCCAAGAGACCCGCGTCGCGACTCGAGAGGAGAGCGGAGTCCTTGGCTTCCCCTCGAGACGAGGCCTGACTCCCCGGGGGAGCCTGGAATGCAACCCCGAGATCCCTGCCTTCCCTGGAGAGGAAAATTAGGTCCCGGACACACGCTTAGGTGAGGTCTCTTAGGCCCTGCAGTGACTCGAGCGCCACCCCCAGCTTTCCCTCGCAACCCGAGGGGAAGATTGGGCTTCCCAGGGCCAACCCAAGGGGAAGGCTGAGATCCCCGTCGTAACTCGAGAATGCCGCCGCAACTCGAGAAAAACCACGTGGTTCCCACCGCTTGGCAAGATGAGGCCCTTGCCCGCGACGGCGTCTCAAGGGAAGTCCCCTGTTCCGCCCTGAAGGGCGAGACGGCCCCTGACAGCCTTCCTGCGACCCCCAAAAGTCCCCCGACACGCCGGGTTCCCCCGAGGGGAACACCGAGGGTCCCGGCACCGCTTCCTCTGAGCCCCTTCTCCCCTCCTGATCGCGACAGGAGAGGCGATTCCCCTGCGTGGTCTGGAAGGGGTTCCCGGCCTTCCCGGCGCACCTCAGGATGAGGCCGGTCTCACGAGGAAATTCGAGACGAGCCACGTGGGTGGGGCCACAGGCCGAACGCCCCCGATTCCCCGGTCCGCCCTTGAGAAGGACCCGAGGCCCGGACCCCTCTTCGAAGGCAACCCTGTGGCTGAAGGCACAACACGAAGGGGCACTGCCACCCCCGTGCATCGTCCGCAAAGACCCGCGGGTTCCACACACAGCTCGACGAGGGGCCTGAGACCCCCTGAGCAACTCGAGAGGCCAGCGGGGTTCCCTTCCTCAGACAAGACGAGGCCTGACTCTCCTGTCCCAACTCTGCAGGGACCCTGCGGTCGGAGTCCGAAACGCAGAGGAAGCCTGAGGTGCCTGCCTCCCCTCGAGGTGAGGCCCTCTTCCGTTGCGCCAGACCCAGCGGAGTCCCGAGGGGCCCCGCCACCTCCACAGGATCCCTCGCCTCTCAGAGGCACCCTGGGAAGTTCCCTAAGGTCCCCGGCAGAAGGCGAGGGACACGAGGGTTTCCCGCCGCCCCCCGACAAAGACCTCGAGAGTCCTTCTTCAACGCGTCTCGAGGCCCTAGTCCCCTCCCGTGACTCGAGAGCCAGGACGCGCTCCCCCTCGCCACGCGCATGGAGACCTGACTTCCCTGGCGCCGCACGAGAGGCTCCCTGAGATCCTCGTCGTGCCTCGGGAGAAAACCCCCACGGGCGCCGCAGCTCGAGGAAACCCCTGAGACGCCCCCGTCCTCGCGAGCTGAGGGCCTTCTTTTCCTGCATGGCCTGGAGAGCAATCCCGGGTCCTCTCTCCAAACGGAAGAGGAGGCTGGACTCCCTTGAGGCCGCTCAGGGGGCTCCAAGAGACCCGCGTCGCGACTCGAGAGGAGAGCGGAGTCCTTGGCTTCCCCTCGAGACGAGGCCTGACTCCCCGGGGGAGCCTGGAATGCAACCCCGAGATCCCTGCCTTCCCTGGAGAGGAAAATTAGGTCCCGGACACACGCTTAGGTGAGGTCTCTTAGGCCCTGCAGTGACTCGAGCGCCACCCCCAGCTTTCCCTCGCAACCCGAGGGGAAGATTGGGCTTCCCAGGGCCAACCCAAGGGGAAGGCTGAGATCCCCGTCGTAACTCGAGAATGCCGCCGCAACTCGAGAAAAACCACGTGGTTCCCACCGCTTGGCAAGATGAGGCCCTTGCCCGCGACGGCGTCTCAAGGGAAGTCCCCTGTTCCGCCCTGAAGGGCGAGACGGTCCCTGACAGCCTTCCTGCGACCCCCAAAAGTCCCCCGACATGCCGGGTTCCCCCGAGGGGAACACCGAGGGTCCCGGCACCGCTTCCTCTGAGCCCCTTCTCCCCTCCTGATCGCGACAGGAGAGGCGATTCCCCTGCGTGGTCTGGAAGGGGTTCCCGGCCTTCCCGGCGCACCTCAGGATGAGGCCGGTCTCACGAGGAAATTCGAGACGAGCCACGTGGGTGGGGCCACAGGCCGAACGCCCCCGATTCCCCGGTCCGCTCTTGAGAAGGACCCGAGGCCCGGACCCCTCTTCGAAGGCAACCCTGTGGGTGAAGGCACAACACGAAGGGGCACTGCCACCCCCGTGCATCGTCCGCAAAGACCCGCGGGTTCCACACACAGCTCGACGAGGGGCCTGAGACCCCCTGAGCAACTCGAGAGGCCAGCGGGGTTCCCTTCCTCAGACAAGACGAGGCCTGACTCTCCTGTCCCAACTCTGCAGGGACCCTGCGGTCGGAGTCCGAAACGCAGAGAAAGCCTGAGGTGCCTGCCTCCCCTCGAGGTGAGGCCCTCTTCCGTTGCTCCAGACCCAGCGGAGTCCCGAGGGGCCCCGCCACCTCCACAGGATCCCTCGCCTCTCAGAGGCACCCTGGGAAGTTCCCTAAGGTCCCCGGCAGAAGGCGAGGGACACGAGGGTTTCCCGCCGCCCCCCGACAAAGACCTCGAGAGTCCTTCTTCAACGCGTCTCGAGGCCCTAGTCCCCTCCCGTGACTCGAGAACCAGGACGCGCTCCCCCTCGCCACGCGCATGGAGACCTGACTTCCCTGGCGCCGCACGAGAGGCTCCCTGAGATCCTCGTCGTGCCTCGGGAGAAAACCCCCACGGGCGCCGCAGCTCGAGGAAACCCCTGAGACGCCCCCGTCCTCGCGAGCTGAGGGCCTTCTTTTCCTGCATGGCCTGGAGAGCAATCCCGGGTCCTCTCTCCAAACGGAAGAGGAGGCTGGACTCCCTTGAGGCCGCTCAGGGGGCTCCAAGAGACCCGCGTCGCGACTCGAGAGGAGAGCGGAGTCCTTGGCTTCCCCTCGAGACGAGGCCTGACTCCCCGGGGGAGCCTGGAATGCAACCCCGAGATCCCTGCCTTCCCTGGAGAGGAAAATTAGGTCCCGGACACACGCTTAGGTGAGGTCTCTTAGGCCCTGCAGTGACTCGAGCGCCACCCCCAGCTTTCCCTCGCAACCCGAGGGGAAGATTGGGCTTCCCAGGGCCAACCCAAGGGGAAGGCTGAGATCCCCGTCGTAACTCGAGAATGCCGCCGCAACTCGAGAAAAACCACGTGGTTCCCACCGCTTGGCAAGATGAGGCCCTTGCCCGCGACGGCGTCTCAAGGGAAGTCCCCTGTTCCGCCCTGAAGGGCGAGACGGTCCCTGACAGCCTTCCTGCGACCCCCAAAAGTCCCCCGACACGCCGGGTTCCCCCGAGGGGAACACCGAGGGTCCCGGCACCGCTTCCTCTGAGCCCCTTCTCCCCTCCTGATCGCGACAGGAGAGGCGATTCCCCTGCGTGGTCTGGAAGGGGTTCCCGGCCTTCCCGGCGCACCTCAGGATGAGGCCGGTCTCACGAGGAAATTCGAGACGAGCCACGTGGGTGGGGCCACAGGCCGAACGCCCCCGATTCCCCGGTCCGCCCTGGAGAAGGACCCGAGGCCCGGACCCCTCTTCGAAGGCAACCCTGTGGGTGAAGGCACAACACGAAGGGGCACTGCCACCCCCGTGCATCGTCCGCAAAGACCCGCGGGTTCCACACACAGCTCGACGAGGGGCCTGAGACCCCCTGAGCAACTCGAGAGGCCAGCGGGGTTCCCTTCCTCAGACAAGACGAGGCCTGACTCTCCTGTCCCAACTCTGCAGGGACCCTGCGGTCGGAGTCCGAAACGCAGAGGAAGCCTGAGGTGCCTGCCTCCCCTCGAGGTGAGGCCCTCTTCCGTTGCGCCAGACCCAGCGGAGTCCCGAGGGGCCCCGCCACCTCCACAGGATCCCTCGCCTCTCAGAGGCACCCTGGGAAGTTCCCTAAGGTCCCCGGCAGAAGGCGAGGGAAACGAGGGTTTCCCGCCGCCCCCCGACGAAGACCTCGAGAGTCCTTCTTCAACGCGTCTCGAGGCCCTAGTCCCCTCCCGTGACTCGAGAGCTAGGACGCGCTACCCCTCGCCACGCGCATGGAGACCTGACTTCCCTGGCGCCGCACGAGAGGCTCCCTGAGATCCTCGTCGTGCCTCGGGAGAAAACCCCCACGGGCGCCGCAGCTCGAGGAAACCCCTGAGACGCCCCCGTCCTCGCGAGCTGAGGGCCTTCTTTTCCTGCATGGCCTGGAGAGCAATCCCGGGTCCTCTCTCCAAACGGAAGAGGAGGCTGGACTCCCTTGAGGCCGCTCAGGGGGCTCCAAGAGACCCGCGTCGCGACTCGAGAGGAGAGCGGAGTTCTTGGCTTCCCCTCGAGACGAGGCCTGACTCCCCGGGGGAGCCTGGAATGCAACCCCGAGATCCCTGCCTTCCCTGGAGAGGAAAATTAGGTCCCGGACACACGCTTAGGTGAGGTCTCTTAGGCCCTGCAGTGACTCGAGCGCCACCCCCAGCTTTCCCTCGCAACCCGAGGGGAAGATTGGGCTTCCCAGGGCCAACCCAAGGGGAAGGCTGAGATCCCCGTCGTAACTCGAGAATGCCGCCGCAACTCGAGAAAAACCACGTGGTTCCCACCGCTTGGCAAGATGAGGCCCTTGCCCGCGACGGCGTCTCAAGGGAAGTCCCCTGTTCCGCCCTGAAGGGCGAGACGGTCCCTGACAGCCTTCCTGCGACCCCCAAAAGTCCCCCGACACGCCGGGTTCCCCCGAGGGGAACACCGAGGGTCCCGGCACCGCTTCCTCTGAGCCCCTTCTCCCCTCCTGATCGCGACAGGAGAGGCGATTCCCCTGCGTGGTCTGGAAGGGGTTCCCGGCCTTCCCGGCGCACCTCAGGATGAGGCCGGTCTCACGAGGAAATTCGAGACGAGCCACGTGGGTGGGGCCACAGGCCGAACGCCCCCGATTCCCCGGTCCGCCCTTGAGAAGGACCCGAGGCCCGGACCCCTCTTCGAAGGCAACCCTGTGGGTGAAGGCACAACACGAAGGGGCACTGCCACCCCCGTGCATCGTCCGCAAAGACCCGCGGGTTCCACACACAGCTCGACGAGGGGCCTGAGACCCCCTGAGCAACTCGAGAGGCCAGCGGGGTTCCCTTCCTCAGACAAGACGAGGCCTGACTCTCCTGTCCCAACTCTGCAGGGACCCTGCGGTCGGAGTCCGAAACGCAGAGGAAGCCTGAGGTGCCTGCCTCCCCTCGAGGTGAGGCCCTCTTCCGTTGCGCCAGACCCAGCGGAGTCCCGAGGGGCCCCGCCACCTCCACAGGATCCCTCGCCTCTCAGAGGCACCCTGGGAAGTTCCCTAAGGTCCCCGGCAGAAGGCGAGGGAAACGAGGGTTTCCCGCCGCCCCCCGACAAAGACCTCGAGAGTCCTTCTTCAACGCGTCTCGAGGCCCTAGTCCCCTCCCGTGACTCGAGAGCCAGGACGCGCTCCCCCTCGCCACGCGCATGGAGACCTGACTTCCCTGGCGCCGCACGAGAGGCTCCCTGAGATCCTCGTCGTGCCTCGGGAGAAAACCCCCACGGGCGCCGCAGCTCGAGGAAACCCCTGAGACGCCCCCGTCCTCGCGAGCTGAGGGCCTTCTTTTCCTGCATGGCCTGGAGAGCAATCCCGGGTCCTCTCTCCAAACGGAAGAGGAGGCTGGACTCCCTTGAGGCCGCTCAGGGGGCTCCAAGAGACCCGCGTCGCGACTCGAGAGGAGAGCGGAGTCCTTGGCTTCCCCTCGAGACGAGGCCTGACTCCCCGGGGGAGCCTGGAATGCAACCCCGAGATCCCTGCCTTCCCTGGAGAGGAAAATTAGGTCCCGGACACACGCTTAGGTGAGGTCTCTTAGGCCCTGCAGTGACTCGAGCGCCACCCCCAGCTTTCCCTCGCAACCCGAGGGGAAGATTGGGCTTCCCAGGGCCAACCCAAGGGGAAGGCTGAGATCCCCGTTGTAACTCGAGAATGCCGCCGCAACTCGAGAAAAACCACGTGGTTCCCACCGCTTGGCAAGATGAGGCCCTTGCCCGCGACGGCGTCTCAAGGGAAGTCCCCTGTTCCGCCCTGAAGGGCGAGACGGTCCCTGACAGCCTTCCTGCGACCCCCAAAAGTCCCCCGACACGCCGGGTTCCCCCGAGGGGAACACCGAGGGTCCCGGCACCACTTCCTCTGAGCCCCTTCTCCCCTCCTGATCGCGACAGGAGAGGCGATTCCCCTGCGTGGTCTGGAAGGGGTTCCCGGCCTTCCCAGCGCACCTCAGGATGAGGCCGGTCTCACGAGGAAATTCGAGACGAGCCACGTGGGTGGGGCCACAGGCCGAACGCCCCCGATTCCCCGGTCCGCCCTTGAGAAGGACCCGAGGCCCGGACCCCTCTTCGAAGGCAACCCTGTGGGTGAAGGCACAACACGAAGGGGCACTGCCACCCCCGTGCATCGTCCGCAAAGACCCGCGGGTTCCACACACAGCTCGACGAGGGGCCTGAGACCCCCTGAGCAACTCGAGAGGCCAGCGGGGTTCCCTTCCTCAGACAAGACGAGGCCTGACTCTCCTGTCCCAACTCTGCAGGGACCCTGCGGTCGGAGTCCGAAACGCAGAGGAAGCCTGAGGTGCCTGCCTCCCCTCGAGGTGAGGCCCTCTTCCGTTGCGCCAGACCCAGCGGAGTCCCGAGGGGCCCCGCCACCTCCACAGGATCCCTCGCCTCTCAGAGGCACCCTGGGAAGTTCCCTAAGGTCCCCGGCAGAAGGCGAGGGACACGAGGGTTTCCCGCCGCCCCCCGACAAAGACCTCGAGAGTCCTTCTTCAACGCATCTCGAGGCCCTAGTCCCCTCCCGTGACTCGAGAGCCAGGACGCGCTCCCCCTCGCCACGCGCATGGAGACCTGACTTCCCTGGCGCCGCACGAGAGGCTCCCTGAGATCCTCGTCGTGCCTCGGGAGAAAACCCCCACGGGCGCCGCAGCTCGAGGAAACCCCTGAGACGCCCCCGTCCTCGCGAGCTGAGGGCCTTCTTTTCCTGCATGGCCTGGAGAGCAATCCCGGGTCCTCTCTCCAAACGGAAGAGGAGGCTGGACTCCCTTGAGGCCGCTCAGGGGGCTCCAAGAGACCCGCGTCGCGACTCGAGAGGAGAGCGGAGTCCTTGGCTTCCCCTCGAGACGAGGCCTGACTCCCCGGGGGAGCCTGGAATGCAACCCCGAGATCCCTGCCTTCCCTGGAGAGGAAAATTAGGTCCCGGACACACGCTTAGGTGAGGTCTCTTAGGCCCTGCAGTGACTCGAGCGCCACCCCCAGCTTTCCCTCGCAACCCGAGGGGAAGATTGGGCTTCCCAGGGCCAACCCAAGGGGAAGGCTGAGATCCCCGTCGTAACTCGAGAATGCCGCCGCAACTCGAGAAAAACCACGTGGTTCCCACCGCTTGGCAAGATGAGGCCCTTGCCCGCGACGGCGTCTCAAGGGAAGTCCCCTGTTCCGCCCTGAAGGGCGAGACGGTCCCTGACAGCCTTCCTGCGACCCCCAAAAGTCCCCCGACACGCCGGGTTCCCCCGAGGGGAACACCGAGGGTCCCGGCACCGCTTCCTCTGAGCCCCTTCTCCCCTCCTGATCGCGACAGGAGAGGCGATTCCCCTGCGTGGTCTGGAAGGGGTTCCCGGCCTTCCCGGCGCACCTCAGGATGAGGCCGGTCTCACGAGGAAATTCGAGACGAGCCACGTGGGTGGGGCCACAGGCCGAACGCCCCCGATTCCCCGGTCCGCCCTGGAGAAGGACCCGAGGCCCGGACCCCTCTTCGAAGGCAACCCTGTGGGTGAAGGCACAACACGAAGGGGCACTGCCACCCCCGTGCATCGTCCGCAAAGACCCGCGGGTTCCACACACAGCTCGACGAGGGGCCTGAGACCCCCTGAGCAACTCGAGAGGCCAGCGGGGTTCCCTTCCTCAGACAAGACGAGGCCTGACTCTCCTGTCCCAACTCTGCAGGGACCCTGCGGTCGGAGTCCGAAACGCAGAGGAAGCCTGAGGTGCCTGCCTCCCCTCGAGGTGAGGCCCTCTTCCGTTGCGCCAGACCCAGCGGAGTCCCGAGGGGCCCCGCCACCTCCACAGGATCCCTCGCCTCTCAGAGGCACCCTGGGAAGTTCCCTAAGGTCCCCGGCAGAAGGCGAGGGAAACGAGGGTTTCCCGCCGCCCCCCGACAAAGACCTCGAGAGTCCTTCTTCAACGCGTCTCGAGGCCCTAGTCCCCTCCCGTGACTCGAGAGCCAGGACGCGCTCCCCCTCGCCACGCGCATGGAGACCTGACTTCCCTGGCGCCGCACGAGAGGCTCCCTGAGATCCTCGTCGTGCCTCGGGAGAAAACCGCCACGGGCGCCGCAGCTCGAGGAAACCCCTGAGACGCCCCCGTCCTCGCGAGCTGAGGGCCTTCTTTTCCTGCATGGCCTGGAGAGCAATCCCGGGTCCTCTCTCCAAACGGAAGAGGAGGCTGGACTCCCTTGAGGCCGCTCAGGGGGCTCCAAGAGACCCGCGTCGCGACTCGAGAGGAGAGCGGAGTCCTTGGCTTCCCCTCGAGACGAGGCCTGACTCCCCGGGGGAGCCTGGAATGCAACCCCGAGATCCCTGCCTTCCCTGGAGAGGAAAATTAGGTCCCGGACACACGCTTAGGTGAGGTCTCTTAGGCCCTGCAGTGACTCGAGCGCCACCCCCAGCTTTCCCTCGCAACCCGAGGGGAAGATTGGGCTTCCCAGGGCCAACCCAAGGGGAAGGCTGAGATCCCCGTCGTAACTCGAGAATGCCGCCGCAACTCGAGAAAAACCACGTGGTTCCCACCGCTTGGCAAGATGAGGCCCTTGCCCGCGACGGCGTCTCAAGGGAAGTCCCCTGTTCCGCCCTGAAGGGCGAGACGGTCCCTGACAGCCTTCCTGCGACCCCCAAAAGTCCCCCGACACGCCGGGTTCCCCCGAGGGGAACACCGAGGGTCCCGGCACCGCTTCCTCTGAGCCCCTTCTCCCCTCCTGATCGCGACAGGAGAGGCGATTCCCCTGCGTGGTCTGGAAGGGGTTCCCGGCCTTCCCGGCGCACCTCAGGATGAGGCCGGTCTCACGAGGAAATTCGAGACGAGCCACGTGGGTGGGGCCACAGGCCGAACGCCCCCGATTCCCCGGTCCGCCCTTGAGAAGGACCCGAGGCCCGGACCCCTCTTCGAAGGCAACCCTGTGGGTGAAGGCACAACACGAAGGGGCACTGCCACCCCCGTGCATCGTCCGCAAAGACCCGCGGGTTCCACACACAGCTCGACGAGGGGCCTGAGACCCCCTGAGCAACTCGAGAGGCCAGCGGGGTTCCCTTCCTCAGACAAGACGAGGCCTGACTCTCCTGTCCCAACTCTGCAGGGACCCTGCGGTCGGAGTCCGAAACGCAGAGGAAGCCTGAGGTGCCTGCCTCCCCTCGAGGTGAGGCCCTCTTCCGTTGCGCCAGACCCAGCGGAGTCCCGAGGGGCCCCGCCACCTCCACAGGATCCCTCGCCTCTCAGAGGCACCCTGGGAAGTTCCCTAAGGTCCCCGGCAGAAGGCGAGGGAAACGAGGGTTTCCCGCCGCCCCCCGACAAAGACCTCGAGAGTCCTTCTTCAACGCGTCTCGAGGCCCTAGTCCCCTCCCGTGACTCGAGAGCCAGGACGCGCTCCCCCTCGCCACGCGCATGGAGACCTGACTTCCCTGGCGCCGCACGAGAGGCTCCCTGAGATCCTCGTCGTGCCTCGGGAGAAAACCGCCACGGGCGCCGCAGCTCGAGGAAACCCCTGAGACGCCCCCGTCCTCGCGAGCTGAGGGCCTTCTTTTCCTGCATGGCCTGGAGAGCAATCCCGGGTCCTCTCTCCAAACGGAAGAGGAGGCTGGACTCCCTTGAGGCCGCTCAGGGGGCTCCAAGAGACCCGCGTCGCGACTCGAGAGGAGAGCGGAGTCCTTGGCTTCCCCTCGAGACGAGGCCTGACTCCCCGGGGGAGCCTGGAATGCAACCCCGAGATCCCTGCCTTCCCTGGAGAGGAAAATTAGGTCCCGGACACACGCTTAGGTGAGGTCTCTTAGGCCCTGCAGTGACTCGAGCGCCACCCCCAGCTTTCCCTCGCAACCCGAGGGGAAGATTGGGCTTCCCAGGGCCAACCCAAGGGGAAGGCTGAGATCCCCGTCGTAACTCGAGAATGCCGCCGCAACTCGAGAAAAACCACGTGGTTCCCACCGCTTGGCAAGATGAGGCCCTTGCCCGCGACGGCGTCTCAAGGGAAGTCCCCTGTTCCGCCCTGAAGGGCGAGACGGTCCCTGACAGCCTTCCTGCGACCCCCAAAAGTCCCCCGACACGCCGGGTTCCCCCGAGGGGAACACCGAGGGTCCCGGCACCGCTTCCTCTGAGCCCCTTCTCCCCTCCTGATCGCGACAGGAGAGGCGATTCCCCTGCGTGGTCTGGAAGGGGTTCCCGGCCTTCCCGGCGCACCTCAGGATGAGGCCGGTCTCACGAGGAAATTCGAGACGAGCCACGTGGGTGGGGCCACAGGCCGAACGCCCCCGATTCCCCGGTCCGCCCTTGAGAAGGACCCGAGGCCCGGACCCCTCTTCGAAGGCAACCCTGTGGGTGAAGGCACAACACGAAGGGGCACTGCCACCCCCGTGCATCGTCCGCAAAGACCCGCGGGTTCCACACACAGCTCGACGAGGGGCCTGAGACCCCCTGAGCAACTCGAGAGGCCAGCGGGGTTCCCTTCCTCAGACAAGACGAGGCCTGACTCTCCTGTCCCAACTCTGCAGGGACCCTGCGGTCGGAGTCCGAAACGCAGAGGAAGCCTGAGGTGCCTGCCTCCCCTCGAGGTGAGGCCCTCTTCCGTTGCGCCAGACCCAGCGGAGTCCCGAGGGGCCCCGCCACCTCCACAGGATCCCTCGCCTCTCAGAGGCACCGTGGGAAGTTCCCTAAGGTCCCCGGCAGAAGGCGAGGGAAACGAGGGTTTCCCGCCGCCCCCCGACAAAGACCTCGAGAGTCCTTCTTCAACGCGTCTCGAGGCCCTAGTCCCCTCCCGTGACTCGAGAGCCAGGACGCGCTCCCCCTCGCCACGCGCATGGAGACCTGACTTCCCTGGCGCCGCACGAGAGGCTCCCTGAGATCCTCGTCGTGCCTCGGGAGAAAACCCCCACGGGCGCCGCAGCTCGAGGAAACCCCTGAGACGCCCCCGTCCTCGCGAGCTGAGGGCCTTCTTTTCCTGCATGGCCTGGAGAGCAATCCCGGGTCCTCTCTCCAAACGGAAGAGGAGGCTGGACTCCCTTGAGGCCGCTCAGGGGGCTCCAAGAGACCCGCGTCGCGACTCGAGAGGAGAGCGGAGTCCTTGGCTTCCCCTCGAGACGAGGCCTGACTCCCCGGGGGAGCCTGGAATGCAACCCCGAGATCCCTGCCTTCCCTGGAGAGGAAAATTAGGTCCCGGACACACGCTTAGGTGAGGTCTCTTAGGCCCTGCAGTGACTCGAGCGCCACCCCCAGCTTTCCCTCGCAACCCGAGGGGAAGATTGGGCTTCCCAGGGCCAACCCAAGGGGAAGGCTGAGATCCCCGTCGTAACTCGAGAATGCCGCCGCAACTCGAGAAAAACCACGTGGTTCCCACCGCTTGGCAAGATGAGGCCCTTGCCCGCGACGGCGTCTCAAGGGAAGTCCCCTGTTCCGCCCTGAAGGGCGAGACGGTCCCTGACAGCCTTCCTGCGACCCCCAAAAGTCCCCCGACACGCCGGGTTCCCCCGAGGGGAACACCGAGGGTCCCGGCACCGCTTCCTCTGAGCCCCTTCTCCCCTCCTGATCGCGACAGGAGAGGCGATTCCCCTGCGTGGTCTGGAAGGGGTTCCCGGCCTTCCCGGCGCACCTCAGGATGAGGCCGGTCTCACGAGGAAATTCGAGACGAGCCACGTGGGTGGGGCCACAGGCCGAACGCCCCCGATTCCCCGGTCCGCCCTTGAGAAGGACCCGAGGCCCGGACCCCTCTTCGAAGGCAACCCTGTGGGTGAAGGCACAACACGAAGGGGCACTGCCACCCCCGTGCATCGTCCGCAAAGACCCGCGGGTTCCACACACAGCTCGACGAGGGGCCTGAGACCCCCTGAGCAACTCGAGAGGCCAGCGGGGTTCCCTTCCTCAGACAAGACGAGGCCTGACTCTCCTGTCCCAACTCTGCAGGGACCCTGCGGTCGGAGTCCGAAACGCAGAGGAAGCCTGAGGTGCCTGCCTCCCCTCGAGGTGAGGCCCTCTTCCGTTGCGCCAGACCCAGCGGAGTCCCGAGGGGCCCCGCCACCTCCACAGGATCCCTCGCCTCTCAGAGGCACCGTGGGAAGTTCCCTAAGGTCCCCGGCAGAAGGCGAGGGACACGAGGGTTTCCCGCCGCCCCCCGACAAAGACCTCGAGAGTCCTTCTTCAACGCGTCTCGAGGCCCTAGTCCCCTCCCGTGACTCGAGAGCCAGGACGCGCTCCCCCTCGCCACGCGCATGGAGACCTGACTTCCCTGGCGCCGCACGAGAGGCTCCCTGAGATCCTCGTCGTGCCTCGGGAGAAAACCCCCACGGGCGCCGCAGCTCGAGGAAACCCCTGAGACGCCCCCGTCCTCGCGAGCTGAGGGCCTTCTTTTCCTGCATGGCCTGGAGAGCAATCCCGGGTCCTCTCTCCAAACGGAAGAGGAGGCTGGACTCCCTTGAGGCCGCTCAGGGGGCTCCAAGAGACCCGCGTCGCGACTCGAGAGGAGAGCGGAGTCCTTGGCTTCCCCTCGAGACGAGGCCTGACTCCCCGGGGGAGCCTGGAATGCAACCCCGAGATCCCTGCCTTCCCTGGAGAGGAAAATTAGGTCCCGGACACACGCTTAGGTGAGGTCTCTTAGGCCCTGCAGTGACTCGAGCGCCACCCCCAGCTTTCCCTCGCAACCCGAGGGGAAGATTGGGCTTCCCAGGGCCAACCCAAGGGGAAGGCTGAGATCCCCGTCGTAACTCGAGAATGCCGCCGCAACTCGAGAAAAACCACGTGGTTCCCACCGCTTGGCAAGATGAGGCCCTTGCCCGCGACGGCGTCTCAAGGGAAGTCCCCTGTTCCGCCCTGAAGGGCGAGACGGTCCCTGACAGCCTTCCTGCGACCCCCAAAAGTCCCCCGACACGCCGGGTTCCCCCGAGGGGAACACCGAGGGTCCCGGCACCGCTTCCTCTGAGCCCCTTCTCCCCTCCTGATCGCGACAGGAGAGGCGATTCCCCTGCGTGGTCTGGAAGGGGTTCCCGGCCTTCCCGGCGCACCTCAGGATGAGGCCGGTCTCACGAGGAAATTCGAGACGAGCCACGTGGGTGGGGCCACAGGCCGAACGCCCCCGATTCCCCGGTCCGCCCTTGAGAAGGACCCGAGGCCCGGACCCCTCTTCGAAGGCAACCCTGTGGGTGAAGGCACAACACGAAGGGGCACTGCCACCCCCGTGCATCGTCCGCAAAGACCCGCGGGTTCCACACACAGCTCGACGAGGGGCCTGAGACCCCCTGAGCAACTCGAGAGGCCAGCGGGGTTCCCTTCCTCAGACAAGACGAGGCCTGACTCTCCTGTCCCAACTCTGCAGGGACCCTGCGGTCGGAGTCCGAAACGCAGAGGAAGCCTGAGGTGCCTCCTCCCCTCGAGGTGAGGCCCTCTTCCGTTGCGCCAGACCCAGCGGAGTCCCGAGGGGCCCCGCCACCTCCACAGGATCCCTCGCCTCTCAGAGGCACCCTGGGAAGTTCCCTAAGGTCCCCGGCAGAAGGCGAGGGACACGAGGGTTTCCCGCCGCCCCCCGACAAAGACCTCGAGAGTCCTTCTTCAACGCGTCTCGAGGCCCTAGTCCCCTCCCGTGACTCGAGAGCCAGGACGCGCTCCCCCTCGCCACGCGCATGGAGACCTGACTTCCCTGGCGCCGCACGAGAGGCTCCCTGAGATCCTCGTCGTGCCTCGGGAGAAAACCCCCACGGGCGCCGCAGCTCGAGGAAACCCCTGAGACGCCCCCGTCCTCGCGAGCTGAGGGCCTTCTTTTCCTGCATGGCCTGGAGAGCAATCCCGGGTCCTCTCTCCAAACGGAAGAGGAGGCTGGACTCCCTTGAGGCCGCTCAGGGGGCTCCAAGAGACCCGCGTCGCGACTCGAGAGGAGAGCGGAGTCCTTGGCTTCCCCTCGAGACGAGGCCTGACTCCCCGGGGGAGCCTGGAATGCAACCCCGAGATCCCTGCCTTCCCTGGAGAGGAAAATTAGGTCCCGGACACA
Source organism: Bubalus kerabau (assembly GCF_029407905.1). Lineage (NCBI taxonomy): Eukaryota > Metazoa > Chordata > Mammalia > Artiodactyla > Bovidae > Bubalus > Bubalus kerabau. Next base: position 14,698 of record NW_026577901.1, read on the forward strand.
CGCTTAGGTGAGGTCTCTTAGGCCCTGCAGTGACTCGAGCGCCACCCCCAGCTTTCCCTCGCAACCCGAGGGGAAGATTGGGCTTCCCAGGGCCAACCCAAGGGGAAGGCTGAGATCCCCGTCGTAACTCGAGAATGCCGCCGCAACTCGAGAAAAACCACGTGGTTCCCACCGCTTGGCAAGATGAGGCCCTTGCCCGCGACGGCGTCTCAAGGGAAGTCCCCTGTTCCGCCCTGAAGGGCGAGACGGTCCCTGACAGCCTTCCTGCGACCCCCAAAAGTCCCCCGACACGCCGGGTTCCCCCGAGGGGAACACCGAGGGTCCCGGCACCGCTTCCTCTGAGCCCCTTCTCCCCTCCTGATCGCGACAGGAGAGGCGATTCCCCTGCGTGGTCTGGAAGGGGTTCCCGGCCTTCCCGGCGCACCTCAGGATGAGGCCGGTCTCACGAGGAAATTCGAGACGAGCCACGTGGGTGGGGCCACAGGCCGAACGCCCCCGATTCCCCGGTCCGCCCTTGAGAAGGACCCGAGGCCCGGACCCCTCTTCGAAGGCAACCCTGTGGGTGAAGGCACAACACGAAGGGGCACTGCCACCCCCGTGCATCGTCCGCAAAGACCCGCGGGTTCCACACACAGCTCGACGAGGGGCCTGAGACCCCCTGAGCAACTCGAGAGGCCAGCGGGGTTCCCTTCCTCAGACAAGACGAGGCCTGACTCTCCTGTCCCAACTCTGCAGGGACCCTGCGGTCGGAGTCCGAAACGCAGAGGAAGCCTGAGGTGCCTGCCTCCCCTCGAGGTGAGGCCCTCTTCCGTTGCGCCAGACCCAGCGGAGTCCCGAGGGGCCCCGCCACCTCCACAGGATCCCTCGCCTCTCAGAGGCACCCTGGGAAGTTCCCTAAGGTCCCCGGCAGAAGGCGAGGGACACGAGGGTTTCCCGCCGCCCCCCGACAAAGACCTCGAGAGTCCTTCTTCAACGCGTCTCGAGGCCCTAGTCCCCTCCCGTGACTCGAGAGCCAGGACGCGCTCCCCCTCGCCACGCGCATGGAGACCTGACTTCCCTGGCGCCGCACGAGAGGCTCCCTGAGATCCTCGTCGTGCCTCGGGAGAAAACCCCCACGGGCGCCGCAGCTCGAGGAAACCCCTGAGACGCCCCCGTCCTCGCGAGCTGAGGGCCTTCTTTTCCTGCATGGCCTGGAGAGCAATCCCGGGTCCTCTCTCCAAACGGAAGAGGAGGCTGGACTCCCTTGAGGCCGCTCAGGGGGCTCCAAGAGACCCGCGTCGCGACTCGAGAGGAGAGCGGAGTCCTTGGCTTCCCCTCGAGACGAGGCCTGACTCCCCGGGGGAGCCTGGAATGCAACCCCGAGATCCCTGCCTTCCCTGGAGAGGAAAATTAGGTCCCGGACACACGCTTAGGTGAGGTCTCTTAGGCCCTGCAGTGACTCGAGCGCCACCCCCAGCTTTCCCTCGCAACCCGAGGGGAAGATTGGGCTTCCCAGGGCCAACCCAAGGGGAAGGCTGAGATCCCCGTCGTAACTCGAGAATGCCGCCGCAACTCGAGAAAAACCACGTGGTTCCCACCGCTTGGCAAGATGAGGCCCTTGCCCGCGACGGCGTCTCAAGGGAAGTCCCCTGTTCCGCCCTGAAGGGCGAGACGGTCCCTGACAGCCTTCCTGCGACCCCCAAAAGTCCCCCGACACGCCGGGTTCCCCCGAGGGGAACACCGAGGGTCCCGGCACCGCTTCCTCTGAGCCCCTTCTCCCCTCCTGATCGCGACAGGAGAGGCGATTCCCCTGCGTGGTCTGGAAGGGGTTCCCGGCCTTCCCGGCGCACCTCAGGATGAGGCCGGTCTCACGAGGAAATTCGAGACGAGCCACGTGGGTGGGGCCACAGGCCGAACGCCCCCGATTCCCCGGTCCGCCCTTGAGAAGGACCCGAGGCCCGGACCCCTCTTCGAAGGCAACCCTGTGGGTGAAGGCACAACACGAAGGGGCACTGCCACCCCCGTGCATCGTCCGCAAAGACCCGCGGGTTCCACACACAGCTCGACGAGGGGCCTGAGACCCCCTGAGCAACTCGAGAGGCCAGCGGGGTTCCCTTCCTCAGACAAGACGAGGCCTGACTCTCCTGTCCCAACTCTGCAGGGACCCTGCGGTCGGAGTCCGAAACGCAGAGGAAGCCTGAGGTGCCTGCCTCCCCTCGAGGTGAGGCCCTCTTCCGTTGCGCCAGACCCAGCGGAGTCCCGAGGGGCCCCGCCACCTCCACAGGATCCCTCGCCTCTCAGAGGCACCGTGGGAAGTTCCCTAAGGTCCCCGGCAGAAGGCGAGGGAAACGAGGGTTTCCCGCCGCCCCCCGACAAATACCTCGAGAGTCCTTCTTCAACGCGTCTCGAGGCCCTAGTCCCCTCCCGTGACTCGAGAGCCAGGACGCGCTCCCCCTCGCCACGCGCATGGAGACCTGACTTCCCTGGCGCCGCACGAGAGGCTCCCTGAGATCCTCGTCGTGCCTCGGGAGAAAACCCCCACGGGCGCCGCAGCTCGAGGAAACCCCTGAGACGCCCCCGTCCTCGCGAGCTGAGGGCCTTCTTTTCCTGCATGGCCTGGAGAGCAATCCCGGGTCCTCTCTCCAAACGGAAGAGGAGGCTGGACTCCCTTGAGGCCGCTCAGGGGGCTCCAAGAGACCCGCGTCGCGACTCGAGAGGAGAGCGGAGTCCTTGGCTTCCCCTCGAGACGAGGCCTGACTCCCCGGGGGAGCCTGGAATGCAACCCCGAGATCGCTGCCTTCCCTGGAGAGGAATATTAGGTCCCGGACACACGCCTAGGTGAGGTCTCTTCGGCCCTGCAGTGACTCGAGCGCAACCCCCAGCTTTCCCTCGCAACCCGAGGGGAAGATTGGGCTTCCCAGGGCCAACCCAAGGGGAAGGCTGAGATCCCCGTCGTAACTCGAGAATGCCGCCGCAACTCGAGAAAAACCACGTGGTTCCCACCGCTTGGCAAGATGAGGCCCTTGCCCGCGACGGCGTCTCAAGGGAAGTCCCCTGTTCCGCCCTGAAGGGCGAGACGGTCCCTGACAGCCTTCCTGCGACCCCCAAAAGTCCCCCGACACGCCGGGTTCCCCCGAGGGGCACACCGAGGGTCCCGGCACCGCTTCCTCTGAGCCCCTTCTCCCCTCCTGAACGCGAAAGGAGAGGCGATTCCCCTGCGTGGTCTGGAACGGGTTCCTTGTCTTCCCGGCGCACCTCAGGATGAGGCCGGTCTCACGAGGAAATTCGAGACGAGCCACGTGGGTGGTGCCACATGCCGAACGCCCCCGATTCCCCGGTCCGCTCTTGAGAAGGACCCGAGGCCCGGACCCCTCTTCGAAGGCAACCATATGGGTGAAGGCACAACACGAAGGGGCACTGCTATCCCCGGGCATCGTCCGCAAAGACCCGCGGGTTCCACACACAGCTCGACGAGGGGCCTGAGACCCCCTGAGCAACTCGAGAGGCCAGCGGGGTTCCCTTCCTAAGACAAGACGAGGCCTGACTCTCCTGTCCCAACTCTGACGGGACCTTGCGGTCGGAGTCTGAAACGGAGAGGAAGCCTGAGGTGCCTGCCTCCCCTGGAGGTGAGGCCCTCTTCCGTTGCGACAGGCCCAGCGGAGTCCTGAGGGGCCCCGCCACCTCCACAGGATCCCTGCCCTCTCAGAGGCACCCTGGGAAGTTCCCTAAGGTCCCCGGCAGAAGGCGAGGGAAACGAGGGTTTCCTGCTGCCCCCCGACAAGGACTTCGAGAGTCCTTCTTCAAAGCGTCTCGAGGCCCTAGTCCCCTCCCGTGACTCGAGAGCTATGGCGCGCTCCCCCTCGCCACGCGCATGGAGACCTGACTTCCCTGGCGCCGCACGAGAGGCTCCCTGAGATCCAAGTCGTGCATCAGGAGAAAACTCCCACAGGCGCCGCAGCTCGAGGAAACCCCTGAGACGCCCCCGTCCTCGCGAACTGAGGGCCTTCTTTTCCTTCATGGCCTGGAGAGCAATCCCGGGTCCTCTCTCCAAACGGAAGAGGAGGCTGGACTCCCTTGAGGCCGCTCAGGGGGCTCCAAGAGACCCGCGTCGCGACTCGAGAGGAGAGCGGAGTCCTTGGCTTCCCCTCGAGACGAGGCCTGACTCCCCGGGGGAGCCTGGAATGCAACCCCGAGATCCCTGCCTTCCCTGGAGAGGAATATTAGGTCCCGGACACACGCCTAGGTGAGGTCTCTTCGGCCCTGCAGTGACTCGAGCGCAACCCCCAGCTTTCCCTCGCAACCCGAGGGGAAGATTGGGCTTCCCAGGGCCAACCCAAGGGGAAGGCTGAGATCCCCGTCGTAGCTCGAGAATGCCGCCGCAACTCGAGAAAATCCACGTGGTTCCCACCTCTTGGCAAGATTAGGCCCTTGCCCGCCACGGCGTCTCAAGGGAAGTCCCCAGTTCCGCCTGAAGGGCGAAACGGTCCCTGACAGCCTTCCTGCGACCCCCAAAAGTCCCCCGACACGCCGGGTTCCCCAGAGGGGAACACCGAGGGTCCCGGCACCGCTTCCTCTGAGCCCCTTCTCCCCTCCTGATCGCGACAGGAGAGGCGATTCCCCTGCGTGGTCTGGGAGGGTTTCCCGGCCTTCCCGGCGCACCTCAGGATGAGGCCGGTCTCACGAGGAAATTCGAGACGAGCCACGTGGGTGGGGCCACATGCCGAACGCCCCCGGTTCCCCGGTCCGCCCTTGAGAAGGATCCGAGGCCCGGACCCCTCTTCGAAGGCAACCCTGTGGGTGAAGGCACAACACGAAGGGGCACTGCCACCCCCGTGCATCGTCCGCAAAGACCCGCGGGTTCCACACACTGCTCGACGAGGGGCCTGAGACCCCCTGAGCAACTCGAGAGGCCAGCGGGGTTCCCTTCCTCAGACAAGAGGAGGCCTGACTCTCCTGTCCCAACTCTGCAGGGACCCTGCGGTCGGAGTCCGAAACGGAGAGGAAGCCTGAGGTTCCTGCCTCCCCACGAGGTGAGGCCCTCTTCGGTTGCGCCAGACCCAGCGGAGTCCCAAGGGGCCCCGCCACCTCCACAGGATCCCTCGCCTCTCAGAGGCACTCTGGGAAGTTCCCTAAGGTCCCCGGCAGAAGGCGAGGGACACGAGGGTTTCCCGCCGCCCCCCGAGAAAGACCTCGAGAGTCCTTCTTCAACGCGTCTCGAGGCCCTAGTCCCCTCCCGTGACTCGAGAGCCAGGACGCGCTCCCCCTCGCCACGCGCATGGAGACCTGACTTCCCTGGCGCCGCACGAGAGGCTCCCTGAGATCCTCGTCGTGCCTCGGGAGAAAACCCCCATGTGCCGGGAGCCGGCGAGAGACATTCCACTCGTGACAAAGGTCATGAGGAAGGGGGCTCGGCATACGCAAAGGCGGGATCGAGCCTCGTTAGTGCCCCCGGATATTCTCGAGCATCTACCCCCCAATAACCAGAGTCTGCCTACTTTATTGCTTTGTGCTCTCGCCTCTGACTTTACTGAGGGCTGTCCCCCACCACCATCTCACTCTCTCTGTCAAAGAGTTAACTTACAGCTCCAATTAATAAAGTTCCTGGGCAATTAGGAGTGTTTAAATCCAAACCCCTCAGATGGCTCTCTAACTCGCCTGACAAGTTTTCCCGGACACCTACAGCTATGCATACGATTGTTTACAGTCTCCCAGCCTCCAGAGGCACGGGAAGCTTAAGATATTCAAATAGCTTAGAGCCTCTCAGAGAATTAGAAACTGTCAGAATAAAACTAGTAAAAGATTTCATTGATGAGCCAATGTTTGTTGCCAAGTTTTCACATCCCTTGAATTGTATCCTTGAATGTGCATTAATTAATATAGTTGGTATGTAGAAAAAATAAGTAGTGGCCTTGGTGTTAGTAACTTTAGACCCTTAAGGTAGTAAATTCTTTCCTTTGTAAACCCATTACACATCCACCCTATAGGAACGTAATCTTATCTTCGGAGGATGGCGCCAAACCTTAAAATAATTACTCTTAGAGAAAATAAGTCTTTGTTGATAAGTCCTTGTCAAGAGTCATAAAATGTTAATAGGCCTCTGGCCAGAAGATGATGTAAATCACCTAAACCATTTGTATACGATAAATCTGCAGGAAAGAAACCCTGGTTTTTGATAAGCATCAAAGACTGCTGATTTTGCATCCCCTATTGTCCTCTATGTGTAACTTAGGGTATAAAAGCCCCTGTTGAAAATAAAGCTATGGGCCTTGCTCACCAACGCTTGGTCTCCCCATGTCATTCTTCCCTTTAACTTCTAGCTGAGTGTCCATCTGGAGCGTGGATGTCCTCTGCGACCATTTATTTGCCTGGGCTTCTAAGACCCACTCGAGAAGGTGTCTAAGGTGGGGCACCTTCCGCTATTCGAGAGGGCGCCTGCGGCCTCCGTGGTCAGAGCTAACCTGGTGTCACGGGTTATATTGATTTTCCGCGTAAACCAAGCCACTCAGCTTCTTTTCTCCACTGAATTTTCCTACTGAGCTATCCTCATTCTATTCCTCTTTATTATATCTAATTAACATTTGAATAGGTCGCCTAGCCGTCTCTCCTTCGAAGACCCTGGATCAGCTGGGGCTGGACCCCGGCACCCACGGGCGCCGCAGCTCGAGGAAACCCCTGAGACTCCCCCGTCCTCGCGAGCTGAGGGCCTTCTTTTCCTGCATGGCCTGGAGAGCAATCCCGGGTCCTCTCTCCAAACGGAAGAGGAGGCTGGACTCCCTTGAGGCCGCTCAGGGGGCTCCAAGAGACCCGCGTCGCGACTCGAGAGGAGAGCGGAGTCCTTGGCTTCCCCTCGAGACGAGGCCTGACTCCCCGGGGGAGCCTGGAATGCAACCCCGAGATCCCTGCCTTCCCTGGAGAGGAATATTAGGTCCCGGACACACGCCTAGGTGAGGTCTCTTCGGCCCTGCAGTGACTCGAGCGCAACCCCCAGCTTTCCCTCGCAACCCGAGGGGAAGATTGGGCTTCCCAGGGCCAACCCAAGGGGAAGGCTGAGATCCCCGTCGTAACTCGAGAATGCCGCCGCAACTCGAGAAAAACCACGTGGTTCCCACCTCTTGGCAAGATGAGGCCCTTGCCCGCCACGGCGTCTCAAGGGAAGTCCCCTGTTCCGCCCTGAAAGGCGAAACGGTCCCTGACAGCCTTCCTGCGACCCCCAAAAGTCCCCCGACACGCCGGGTTCCCCCGAGGGGAACACCGAGGGTCCCGGCACCGCTTCCTCTGAGCCCCTTCTCCCCTCCTGATCGCGACAGGAGAGGCGATTCCCCTGCGTTGTCTGGAAGGGGTTCCTGGCCTTCCCGGCGCACCTCAGGATGAGGCCGGTCTCACGAGGAAATTCGAGACGAGCCACGTGGGTGGGGCCACATGCCGAACGCCCCCGGTTCCCCGGTCCGCCCTTGAGAAGGACCCGAGGCCCGGACCCCTCTTCGAAGGCAACCCTGTGGGTGAAGGCACAACACGAAGGGGCACTGCCACCCCCGTGCATCGTCCGCAAAGACCCGCGGGTTCCACACACAGCTCGACGAGGGGCCTGAGACCCCCTGAGCAACTCGAGAGGCCAGCGGGGTTCCCTTCCTCAGACAAGACGAGGCCTGACTCTCCTGTCCCAACTCTGCAGGGACCCTGCGGTCGGAGTCCGAAACGCAGAGGAAGCCTGAGGTGCCTGCCTCCCCTCGAGGTGAGGCCCTCTTCCGTTGCGCCAGACCCAGCGGAGTCCCGAGGGGCCCCGCCACCTCCACAGGATCCCTCGCCTCTCAGAGGCACCCTGGGAAGTTCCCTAAGGTCCCCGGTAGAAGGCGAGGGACACGAGGGTTTCCCGCCGCCCCCCGACAAAGACCTCGAGAGTCCTTCTTCAACGCGTCTCGAGGCCCTAGTCCCCTCCCGTGACTCGAGAGCCAGGACGCGCTCCCCCTCGCCACGCGCATGGAGACCTGACTTCCCTGGCGCCGCATGAGAGGCTCCCTGAGATCCTCGTCGTGCCTCGGGAGAAAACCCCCACGGGCGCCGCAGCTCGAGGAAACCCCGGAGACGCGCCCGTCCTCGCGAGCTGAGGGCCTTCTTTTCCTGCATGGCCTGGAGAGGAATCCCGTGTCCTGTCTCCAAACTGAAAAGGAGGCTGGACTCCCTTGAGGCCGCTCAGGGGGCTCCCAGAGACCCGCGTCGCGACTCGAGAGGAGAGCGGAGTCCTTGGCTTCCCCTCGAGACGAGGCCTGACTCCCCAGGGGAGCCTGCAATGCAACCCCGGGATCCTTGCCTTCCCTGGAGAGGAATATTAGATCCCGGACACACGCCTAGGTGAGGTCTCTTGGGCCCTGCAGTGACTCGAGCTCAACCCCCAGCTTTCCCTCTCACTCGAGGGGAAGATTGGGCTTCCCAGGGCCAGCCCAAGGGGAAGCCTGAGATCCCCGTCGTAACTCGAGAATCCCGCGGCAACTCGAGGAAAACCACGTGGTTCCTACGTCTTTGCAAGATGAGCCTCTTGCCCGCTATGGCGTCTCAAGGGAAGTCCCAGTTTCTGTCCTGAAGTGCCAAACAGTACCTGACACCTGTCATGCGACCCCCAGAATTTCCCCGACACACCGAGTTCCCTCGAGGGAAACACCGAGGGTCCCGACACCACTTCATCTGAGCCCCTTCTCCCCTCCTGATGGCGACAGGAGTGTCAATTCCCCTGCGTGGTCTGGAAGGGATTCCCGGCCTTCCCGGCGCATCTCAGGATGAGGCCGTCCGCACAAGGAAATTCGAGATGAGCCACGGGGGTGGTGCCACATGCCGATCGACCTCGATTTCCCGGTCCACTCTTGAGAAGAACCCGTTGCACGGACACCTCTTCGAAGGCAACCCTGTGGGTGATGGCACAACACGAAGGGGCACTGACACTCCCGTGCATCGTCCAGAAACACCCGTGGGTTCCACACACAGCTCGAAGAGGGGCCTGAGACCCCCTTAGCAACTCGAGAGGCAAGCGGAGTTCCCTTCCTCAGACAAGACGAGGCCTAACTCTCCGCTCCCAACTCTGCAGGGACCCTGAGGTCGGAGGGTCGGAGTCAGAAACAGAGAGGAAGCCTGAGGTTACTGCCTCCCCTCGAGATAAGGCCCTCTTCCATTGCGACAACGCCAGCGGAGTCCCGAGAGGCCCCTCCCATCTCCACAGTATCCCTGACTTCTCATAGGCATTCTGAGAAGCTCCTTGAGGCCACCGGCAAAAGTCGAGGGAAATAAGAGTTTCCTGCCACAACCGAAGAAAGACCTCGAGAGTCCTTCTTCAATGCGTCTTGAGGTCAGATTCCCCTACCATAGCTTGAGAGCAATAATGCGCTCCCCCTCGCCACGCACATGGAGACCAGACTTCCCTGGCACCACACGAGAGGCTCCCTGAGCTCCCCGTCCTACCTCGTGTGAAACCCCACACTGGCGCCGCAGCTCGAGAAAACCCACAAGATCCCTCCGTCATCGCGAGATGAGGGCCATCTTTTCCTGCATGGCCTGGAGAGCAGTCCCAAGTCCTCTCTCCAAACTTCACAGGAGGCTTGACTCCCTTTAGGCCACAAAGTGGGCTCCAAGAGGTGCCCGTCGCGACTCGAAAGGAGAGCGGAGTCCTTTGCTTCCCTTCGACATGAGGCCTGACTCCCTGGGTGAGCCTGGAATGCAAACCTGAGATCCCTGTGGCCCTTGGAGAGGAACATTAGGTCCTGGACACAAGCCTAGATGAGGTCTCCTTTGCCCTGCAGTGACTCGAGCGCAACCCCCAGCTCTCCCTCGCAACTCGAATGGATGATTGGACTTCCCTGGCCCAACACAAGAGGAAGCCTGAAATCCCCGTCGTAACTCGAGAATCCCGCCGCAACTCGAGAAAAACCACGTGGCTCCCCCGTCATCGCAAGATGAGGCCCTTGGCCGCTACAGCGTATCAAGAGAAGTCCCACGTTCCATCCTGAAGTACAAAACGGTACTTGGCACCCTTGATGCGACCCCCAAAGTTCCCTGACATACCGGTCTCACTCGAGGGAAACACCAAAGTTCACGGCACCACTTCCTGTGAGCCCCTTCACCCCTCCTGATCGCGACAGAAGGGTCGATTCCCATGTTTTGTCTGCAAGGGGTTCCCGACGTTCCCCGCGAACCTCCGGATGAGGCCGGTCTCATGAGGAAATTCGAAAAGTAGCCTCATGGTTGGTGCCATATGCTGAAAGATCCCGAATTCCCGGTCCACTCTAGATAAGAACCTGACGCCCGGACATCTCTTCGAAGGCAACCCTGTGGATGAAGGCACAACACGAAGGGACACTGACATCCCCATGCATCGTCTGGAAAAACCCGCAGATTCCACTCACAGCTCCAAATGTGGACTGTCACCTCGTGAACAACTCGAGAGGCAAGTGAAGTTGCATTCCTTCACACAAGACGAGGCCTTACTCTCCTGTCCCAACTCTTCAGGGACCCTGCAATTGGAGTCAGAAATGGAGAGGAACCCTGAGGTTCCTGCCTCAACTAGAGAAGAGGCCCTCTTCCATTGAACCAAACTCAGTGGTGTCCCGAGAGGCCCCTCCCAACACCACAGTATCCCTGAATTCTCAGAGGCTCCGTGAGAAGCTACCTGAGGTCACTGGCACAAGTCGAGGGAACCCAGAGTTTCCTGAAGTAACCCGAGAAAGACTTGGAGAGTCCTTTTTCAACGTCTCTTGATGCCCGATTCCCCTACCATGACTCCAGAGCAAGGACGCGCTCCCCTCGCCACAAGCAGGAAAACTGACTTCCCTAGTACCACACAAGAGGCTCCCTGAGTACCCCATCGTACCTCGTGAGAAAACCCACACTGGCGCCGCAGTTCGAGAAAAACCACAAGATGCCCCCGTCAAGGAGAGATGGGGGCCTTCTTTTCCTGCCTGACCTGGAGAGCAATCCCTGGTCCTCTCTCCAAACTTCACAGGAGTATTGACTCCCTTTAGGCCACTCAGTTGGGTCCAAGAAATACCCGGTGTGACTCGAGAGGAGAGCGGAGTCCTTTGCTTCCCTGGAGACGAGGCCTGACTCCCCGGGTGAGTTTGGAATGCAACCCCGAGATCCCTGTCGCCCCTGGAGTGGAACATTTTGTCCTAGACACAAGCCTAGATGAGGTCTATTTTGCCCTACAGTGACTCGAGAGCAACCTCCATCTCTCCCTCACAATTTGAATGGAAGATTGGTCTTCCCACGGTCAACACAAGAGGAAGTCTGAATTTCCCATCGTAATTCGAGAATTCAGCCTCAAGTCTTAAAAACCATGTGGTTCCCCCTTCATCCCAATATGAGGCCCTTGCCAGCTAGAGTCTCAAGAGAAGTCCCACGTTCCATCTTAAAGTTCGAAATGCTACTTGGCACCCTTGATGCGACCCCAAAGTTCCCCAACATACCGGTCTCACTCCAAGGGAACACCGAAGTTCCTGGTGTCTCCAGGGAAGTCCCATATTCCGTCCTTAAGTGCGAAACGGTACTTGACAACCTTGATGCGACCGCAAAAGTTCCCCGACACGCTGGGTTCCCTCGAGGGGAACACCGAGGGTCCCGGCACCACTTCATCTGAGCCCCTTCTCCCCTCCTGATCGCGACAGGAGAGTCGATTCCCCTGCTTTGTCTGGAAGGGGTTCCCGGCCTTCCTGGCGCACCTCAGGATGAGGCCGGTCTCAGGAGGAAATTCGAGACTAGCCACGTGTGAGGTGCCACGTGCCGAACGACCCCGATTTTCCGGTCCGCTCTTGATAAGAACCCGATGCCCGGACACCTCTTCGAAGGCAACCCTGTGGGTGAAGGCACAACACGAAGGGGCACTGACACCCCCGTGCATCATCCGGAAAAACCCGCAGGGTCTACACACAGCTCGACAAGGGGCCTGAGACTCCCGGAACAACTCGAGAGGCAACCAGAATTCCATTCCTCAGACAAGACGAGGCATGACTCTCCTGTCCCAACACTGCAGGGACCGTGCAGTCAGAGTCCGAAACCGAGAGGAAGCCTGAGGTTCCTGCCTCCCCTCGAGATGAGGCCCTCTTCCATTGCGCCGAACCCAGCAGAGTCCCGAGAGGCCCTGCCAACTACACTGCATCCCTCACCTCTCAGAGGCACCGTGGGAAGTTCCCTAAGGTCCGCTGCAGAAGTCAAGGGAAACGAGGGTTTCCCGCCGCAACCCAAGAAAGACCTCGAGAGTCCTTCTTCAACGCCTCTTGAGGACCTAGCCGCTTCCCATGACTCGAGAGTGATGACCAGCTCCCCCTCGCCATGCGCATGGAGACCTGACTTCCCTGGCGCCGCACGAGAGGCTCCCTGAGGTCCTCGTCGTGCCTCGTGAGAAAACCCCCATGGGCGCAGCAGCCTGAGGAAACCCATGAGACGCCCCCGTCATCGCGAGATGAGGGCCTTCTTTTCCTGCCTGGCCTGGAGAGCAATCCCGAGTCCTCTCTCCAAACTGAAGAGGAGGCTCGACACCCTTGAGTCCACTCAGTGGGCTCCAAGAGATCCGTGTCGCGACTTGAGAGGAAAGCGGAGTCCTTTGCTTCCCCTCCAGGCGAGTCCTGACTCCCCGGGGGAGTCTGGAATGGAAACCCTGGATCCCTGTCTTCCCTTGAGAGGAATATTAGGTCCTGGACACACGCCTCGATGAGGTCTCTTTGGCCCTGTAGTGACTCGAGCAGAACCCCCAGCTTTCCATCGCAACTCGAATTGAAGATTGGGCTTCCCAGGGCCAACCCAAGAGAGACCTGAAATTCCTGTCGTTTTCGAGAATCCCGATGCAACTCAAGAAAAACGACGTGGTTCCAACGTCTTCACAGGATGAGGCCCTTGCCCGCTACAGCGTCTCCAGGGAAGTCCCATGTTCCGTCCTGAAGTGGGAAACGGTACTTGGCTCCCTTGATGCGACACCTAAAGTTCCCTGAAACGCCGGGTTCCCTCGAGTGGAACACCGAGGGTCCCGGCACCACTTCATCTGAGCCCCATCTCCCCTCCTGATCGCGACAGGAGAATCGATTCCCCTACTTTGTGTGGAAGGGGTTCCCGGCCTTCCTGGCGCACCTCAGGATGATGCTGGTCTCATGAGGAAATTCGAGATGAGCCACGTGGTTGGTGCCACATGCCGAATGACCCCGATTTCCCGGTCCGCTCTTGAAATGAACCCGATGCCCGGACACCTCTTTGAAGGCAACCCTGTGGGGGAAGGCACAAAACGAAGGGGCACTGACACCCCCATGCATCTTCTGGAAACACCCGCAGGTTCCACACACAGCTTGTCAAGGGCCCTGAGACCCCCTGAACGACTCGAGAGGCAAGCAGAGTTCCGTTACTCAGACAAGACGAGGCCTGACTCTCCTGTCCCAACTCTGCAGGGACCCTGCGGTCGGAGTCAGAAATGGAGAGGAAGCCTGAGGTTCCTGCCTCCAATCGAGATGAGGCCCTCTTTCATTTCGTCAAACCTAGTGGAGTCCCGAGAGGCCCCTCTAACTCCTCAGTATCCCTCACCTCTCAGAGGCACCTGGGAAGTTCCCTAAGGTCCCCTGTAGAGGTCGAGGGAAACGAGTGTTTCCCGCCCCAACCCAAGAAAGACCTTGAGAGTCCTTCTTAAATGCCTCTTGAGGCCCTAGTCCCTCCCATGACTCGAGAGCAATGACGCGATCTGCCTGGCCACACGCATGGAGTCAGGCTTCTCTGGCGCTGCACAAGAGGCTCCCTGAACTCCCCATCATATCTCGTGAGAAACCCCACACTGGCGCCGCAGCTCGAGAAAACCCATGTGACGCCCCCATCATCTCGAGAGGAGGGCCATCTTTAACTGCATGGTATGCAGATCAAGCGTGAACCTTCTGTCGAAGCTACACAGGACTCTTGACTCCCTTTAGGCCACTCATTGGGCTCCAAGAGTTACGTGTCGCGACTCGAGAGGATAGTGGAGTCCTTTGCTTCCACTCGAGACGAGGCGTGACCCACCGGGTGAGACTGGAATGCGACCCCGATATCCCTGTCGCCCCTGGAGAGGAACATTACGTCCTGGACCCAAGCCTAGATGAGGACTCTTTGCCCTGAAGTGACTCGAGAGCAACCCCCAGCTCTCTCTGACAAGTTGAATGGAAGATTGGACTTCCTGGGCCAACACAAGAGGAAGCCTGAATTCCCCGTTGTAACTCGAGAATCCCGCCTCAACTCGAGAAAAACCACGTGTTTCCCTCGTCATCGCAATATGAGGCCCTTGCCCGCTAGAGCATCTCCAGAGAATTCCCACGTTCCGTCTTGAAGTGCGAAACTGTACTTGGCAGCCTTGATGCGACCTCAAAAGTGCCGTGACATACCGGTCTCACTCGAGGGGACCACCGAGGTTCCCGGCACCACTTCATCTGAGCCCCTTCTCCCCTTCTGATCGCGAGCGGTGGGTCGATTCCCCTGCTTTGTCTGCAAGGGGTTCCCGACCTTCCCGGCGCACCTCAGGATGAGGCCGGTCTCCCGAGGAAATTCGAGACGTAGCCTCGTGGGTGGTACCACATGCTGAAAGACCCCAATTTTCCGGTACGCTCTTGAAAAGAACCCGATGCCCGGAAACCTCTTTGAAGGCAACCCTGTGGATAAAGGCACAACACGAAGGGGCACTGACACCCCCGTGCATCGTCCGGAAAACCCCGCAGGTTCCACACTCAGCTCAACAAGTGGCCTGTCACTCCGTGAACAACTCTAAAGGCAAGGGGAAATCCATTCCTCCACAGAAGACGAGGCGTGACTCTCTTGTCCATACTCTGCAGGTACCCTGCGACCCTAGTCAGAAATGGAGAGGACCCCTGACGTTCCTGCCTCCATTCGAGATGAGGCCCTCTTCGATTGCACCAAACCCAGTTGAGTAACGAAGGGCCCCTCCCAAATCCACAGTGTCCCTGACTTCTCAGAGGCACCCTTAGAAGTTGCCTGAGGTCACCGACACAAATCAAGGGAACCCAGGGTTCCCTGCCGCAACCCGAGAAAGACCTCAAGAGTCTTTCTTCAATGCGTCTTGAGGCCCGATTCGCCTACTATGACTCGAGAGCAATCACGCACTCCCCTTCACCACACGCACGGAGACCTGACGTCCCTAGCACCACACGAGAGGCTCTCTGAGCTCCCTGTTGTACCTCGTGAGAAATCTGATACTGGCGCCGCAGCTGGAGAAAACCCACGAGATGCCCCCGTCATCGCGAGATGAGGGCCTTTTTTCCTGCATGGCCAGGAAAACAATCCCGAGTCATCTCTCCAAACTCCATAGGAGGCTTCACTCCCTTTACGCCACGCAGTGGGCTCCAAGAGATACCCGTCGCGACTCGACAGGAGAGCGGAGTCCTTTTTTTCCCCTCAAGACGAGGCCTGACTCTCCGGGTGAGTCGAGAATGCAACCCTGAGATCTCTGTTGGCCCAGTAGTGGAACACTAGGTCCTGGACACAAGCGTAGATGAGGTCTATTTTGCCCTGCAGTGACTGGAGAGCAATCCCCAGTTCTAACTTGCAACTCGAATGGAATACTGGATTTTCCTGGCGCCACACAAGAGGCTCCCTGAGATCCCCGTGGTACTTCATGAGACACCCCACACTGGCGCCGCAGCTCGAGAAAACCCACGAGACGCCACCGTCATCTCGAGATGAGGGCCTTCTTTTCCTGCATGGCCTGGAGTCCAATCCCGAGTCCTCTCTCCAAACTCCACAGGAGGCTTGACTCCCTTTAGTACACACAGTGGGCTCCAAGAGATACCCATCGCGACTCGAGACGAGAGCGGAATTCTTTGCTTACCCTCGAGGTGAGAACTGACTCCCCGGATGAGTCTGGAATGCAAACCCGAGATCCCTGTCGCCCCTGGAGAGCAACGTTAGATCCTGGACACAAGCCTAGATTAGGTCTCTTTTGCCCTGCAGTGACTCTAGCGCAATCCCCAGCTCCCCCTCGCAACCCGAATGGAAGATTGGATTTCAAGGCCAACAAGAGGAAGCCTAAATTCCCGGTCATAACTCGAGAATCCCGCCGCAACTCGAGCAAAACCACGTGGTTCTCCTGTCATCGCAAGATGAGGCCCTTGCCCGCTACAGCGTTTCAAAAGATGTCCCAGGTTCCGTCTTGAAATGCGAAACGGTACTTGGCACCCTTGATGCGACCCCAAAAGTCCCCCAACACGCCGGTCTCACTCAAGGGGAACACCGAGGTTCCCGGCACCACTTCATTTAAGCCCCTTCTCCCCTCCTGATCGTGACCGGTGGGTCGATTCCCCTGCTTTGTCTGCAAGGGGGCCCGACCTTCCCTGCACAACTCAGGATGAGGCCGCTCTCATGGGGAAATTCGATACGTAGCTTTGTGGGTGGTGCCACTTGCTGAAAGACTCCAATTTCCCGGTCCGCTCTTGATAAGAATCCGATGCTCGGACACCTCTTGGAAGGCAGCCTTGAGTATGAAGGTACAACACGAAGGGGCACTAACACACCTGTGCATCATCCGGAAAAACGGGCAGGTTACACACACAGCTCGACAAGTGGCCTGTCACCTCGAGAACAACTCGAGAGGCAAGAGGAGTCCCATCCTCCAGAAAAGACGAGGCCTGACTCTCCTGTACCAACATGCAGGGACCTTGCGATCTGAGTCAGAAATGGAGAGGAACACTGAGGTTCCTGCTTCAACTCGAGATGAGTCCCTCTTACATTCCACCAAATGCAGAGGAGTCTCGAGAGGCCCCTCCAAACTGCACAGTATCCCTGACTTCTCAGAGGCACTCTGAGAAGCTCCCTGAGGTCGCAGGCACAAGTCAAGGGAACCCTGGGTTTTATGCAGTGACCCGAGAAAGACCTCGAGAGTCCTTCTTCAACCCGTCTTGAGGCCCGATTACCCTACCATGACTTGAGAGCAATGACGAGCTCCCCCTAGCCATCTCATGGGGACCTGACTTCCCTGGCGCCACACGAGAGGCTCCCTGAGCTCCCTCTCGTACCTCGTCAGAAACCCGGCACTAGCGCAGCAGTCTAGAAAACCCACGAGACGCCGCCATCATCGCGAGATGAGGGCCTTCTTTTCCTGCATGGCCTGGAGAGGAATCCCGAGTACTCTATCCAAACACCACAGGAGGCTTGACTCCCTTTAGGGCACACAGTGGGCTCCAAGAGATACCCATCGCGACTCAAAAGGACAGCGGAGTTCTTTGCTTCCCCTCGAGATGAGGCCTGATTCCCCGGGTGAGTCTGGTATGCAACCCCAAGATCCCTGTCGCCCCTAGGGACGAACATTAAGTCCTGGACACAAGCCTAGATGAGGTCTATTTTGCCCTGCAGTGACTCGAGAGCAATCCCCAGCTCTCCCTTTAAACTCGAATGGAAGATAGGACTTCCCTGGCCCAACACATGAGGAAGACTGTATTCCCCGTCGAAACTCGAGAATCCCGCCACAACTCGAGAAACGCCACGTGGTTCCCCCGTCATCCCAAGATGAGGCCCTTGCCCCCTACAGCGTCTCAAGAGAAGTCCCACGTTCCGTCTTGAAGTGCGAAACGGTATTGGCACCCTTGATGCGCCCTCAAAAGTTCCTCGACACACCAGTCTGACTCGAGGAGAACACCGAGGTTCCTGGCACCACTACATCTGGGCCCCTTCTCCCCTCCTGATCGCGACAGGAGGGTCGATTCCCCTGTTTTGTCTTGAAGGGGTTCCCGCCTTTCCCGGTGCATCTCAGGATGAGGCCGGTCTCACGAGGATATTCGAGACATAGCCACGTGGATGGTGACACATGCCAAAAGACCCCGATTTCCCGGTCCGCTCTTGATAAGATCCTGATGCCCGGACACCTCTTTGAAGATAACCCTTTTGATGAAGGCACAACACTTAGGGGCACTGACACCCCTGGGTATCGTCCGGAGAAACCCGCAGGTACCACACACAGCTCGAGAAGTGACCTGTCACCCCGTGAACAACTGGAGAGGCAAGCAGAGTTCCATTCCTCCACACAAGACGAGGCCTGAGTCTCCTGTTCGAACTCTGCAGCGAAACTGCGATCCGAGTCAGATCTGGCCCAGGGGAAGTCAGGAGAGGAAACATGAGTTTCCTGCCTCCACTCGAGATGAGGCCCTCTTCCATTGCACCGAACCCAGTGGAGTCCCGAGAGACCCCTCCCAACTGCACAGTATCCCTGACTTCTCAGAGGCACCCTTAGACCTTCCTGAGATCACCGGCACAAGTCGAGGGAACCAAGGGTTTCCTGCCCCAACCCGTAAAAGACCTCGAGAGTCCTTCTTCAACGCGTCTTGAGGTGCCATTCCCCTACCATGACTCGAGAGCAATGACGCGCTCCCCCTAGCCACGCGCATAGAAACCTGACTTCCCTGGCGCCACAGGAGAGGCTCCCTGAGCTCCCCATTATACCTCGTGAGCAACACCACACTGGAGCCACAGCTCGAGAATACCCACGAGATGCCCCAGTCCTCACGAGATGAGGGCCTTCTTTTGCTGTATGGCCTGGAGAGCAATCCTGAGTCCTCTCTCCAAACTCCACAGGAGGCTTGACTCATTTTAGGCCACACAGTGAGCTCCAAGATATACCCGTCGCGACTTGACAGGAGAGCAGTGTCCTTGGCTTCCCCTCGAGACGAGGCCTGACTCCCCGGGTGAGTCGAGAATGCAATGCTGAGATCGCTTTCGCCCCAGCAGAGGAACATTAGGTCCTGGACACAAGCCTAGATGAGGTCTATTTGGCCCTGCAGTGTCTCGAGAGCAATCCCCAGTTCTAACTCACAATTCGAATGAAAACTGGACTTCCCTGGGCCAGTTGAAGAGGAAGCCTGAATTCCCGGTTGTAACTCGAGAATCCCGCCCCAACTCAAGAAAAACCACGTGGTTCCCCCGTCATCGAAAGATGAGGCCCTTGCCCGCTACAGCGTCTCAAGAGAAGTCCCACGTTCCGTATTGAAGAGCGAAAAGTTACTTGGAACCCTTGATGCGACCCCAAAAGTTCCCCGACATACCAGTCTCACTTGAGGAGAACACCGAGGTTCCCGGCACCACTTCATCTGAGACTCTTCTCCCCTCTTGATCGCGACAGGAGGTTCGATTCCCCTGCTTTGTCTGGAAGGCGTTCCCGACCTTCCTGGCGCACATCAAGATGAGGCCAGTCTCACGAGGAAATTCGAGACATAGCCTCGTGGGTGGTGCGGCATGCCAAAAGACCCCGATTCCCTGGTCCGCTCTTGATAAGAACCCGATGGCAGAACCCAACTCGAAGGCAATCCTGTGGAACAAGGCACAACACGAAGGGGCAGTGACACCCCAGTGCATCGTCCAGAAAAACCCGCAAGTTCCACATACAAATCGACAAGTGGCCTGTCACCCCATGAACAACGCGAGAGTCAAGCGGAGTTCCATTCCTCCACACAAGACGAGGCCTGACTCTCCTGTCCCAGCTCTGCAGGGACTCTGCGATCCGAGTCAGATCCGGCGCATTCGAAGCCAGGAGAGGAACCCTGAGGTTCCTGCCTCAACTTGTCATGAGGCCCTCTTCCATTGCACCAAACCCAGTGGAGTTCCAAGAGGCCCCTCCCAACTCCACAGTGACCCTGACTTCTCAGAGGCACGCTGAGAAGCTTCCTGAGGTCACTGGCACAAGTCGATGGAACCCAGGGTTTCCTGCTTCAACCCAAGAAAGACCTCGAGAGTCCTTCTTTAACACGTTTTCAGGCCCAATTCCCCTACCATGACTCGAGAACAATGACGGGCTCCCTCTCACCACGTGCATAGAGACCTGACTGCCCTGGCACCACATGAGAGGCTCACTGAGCTCCCAGTCTTACTTCATGAGAAACCCCACACTAGCGCCACAGCTCGAGAAAACCTACGAGACGCCCCAGTCATCGGGAGACGAGGGCCTTCATTTCCTGCATTGCCTGGAGAGCAATCCCGTGTCCTCCCTCCAAACACCAGAGGAGGTTTGACTCCCTTTAAGCCACTCAGTGGGCTCCAAGACATACCCGTCCGACTCGAGAGGAGAGCAGAGTCCTCTGCTTCCCCTCGAGACGAGGCCTGACTCCAGGGTGAGTCTGGAATGCAACCCCGAGATTCCTGTCGCCCCTTGACATGAACATTAGGTCCTGCACACAAGCCTTGGTGGGGTCTCTTTTGCCTTCAGTGACTAGAGCGCACCTCCAGCTCTTCCTCGAATCTCGAATGGAAGATAAGACTTTTGTGGGCCAACACAAGAGGAAGCATGAATTCCCTATGGTAACTCAAATATCCCACCGCAACTAGAGAAAAACCAAGTGGTTCCCCAGTCATTCCAAGATGAGGTCCTTGCCCGCTGGAGCACCCCAAGAGAAGTCCCACGTTCCAATTTGAAGAGAGAAACGGTACTTGGAACGCGTTATGCGACCCCAAAAGTTACCCGACATACCTGTCTCACTTGAGGGAAACACCGAGGTTCCCAGCAGCACTTCATCTGAGCCACTTCTCTCCTCCTGATCGCCACAGGAGGGTCGAATCCTCTGCTTTGTCTGGAAGGGTTTCATGACCTTCGCGGCACACCTCAGGATGAGGCCGGTTTCATGAGGAAATTCGAGATTAGCCACGTGGGTGGTGCCAAATGCTGAACGACCCCGATTTCCCAGTCCGCTCTTCATAAGAACACGATGCCCGGACACCTCTTCGAAGGCAACCCTGTGGATGAAGACACAAAACGAAGGGTCACTGACACCCCCATGCATCGTCTGGAAAAACCTGCAGATTTCACACACAGTTTGACAAGGGGCCTGAAACCCCATGAACAACTCAAGAGGCAAGCGGAGTTCCATTCCTCAGAAAAGACATAGCCTGACTCTCCTGTCCCAACTCTGCAGGGACACTACGATCAGAGTCAGAATTGGAGAGGAAGACTGAGGTTCCTGACTCCACTCGAGATGAGGCCCTCTTCCATTGCGACAAACCCAGTGGAGTCCCGAGAGGCCCCACCAACACCACAGCGACCCTCACCTCTCATAGGCACCCTGGGAAGTTCCCTCAGGTCCCCGACAAAAGTCGGGGGAAACGAGGGTTTCCCGCTGCAACCCGAGAAAGACATCGAGAGTCCTTCTTCAACGCGTCTTGAGGCCCTAGTCCCCTCCCATGACTCGAGAACAATGACGCGCTCCTTCTCGCCACGTGCATGGAGACATGACTTCCCTGGCGCCGCAGGAGAGGCTCCCTGAGATCCTCGTCGTGCCTCGGGAGAAAACCCCCACGGGTGCCGCAGCTCGAGGAAACCCCTGAGATGCCACCGTCCTCGCGAGGTGAGGGCCGTCTTTTCCTGCCTGGCCTGGAGAGCAATCAGGAGTCCTCTCTCAAAAGTGAAGAGGAGGCTGGACGCCCTTGAGGCCACTCAGGGGGCAGCAAGATATCAGCGTCGCGACTCGGGAGGAGAGCGGAGTCCTTTGCTTCCTCTCGAGGCGAGGCCTGACTCCCCGGGGGAGCATGGGATGCAACCCCGAGATCCTTGTCTTCCCTGGAGAGGAGCATTAGGTCCTGGACACACGCCTAGATGAGGTCTCTTTGGCCCTGCAGTGACTCGAGCGCAACCCCCAGCTTTCCCTCGCCAGTAGAATAGAAGGTTGGGTTACCCAGGGCCGACACAAGAGGAAGCCTGTAATCCCCTGTCGTAACATGAGAATCCCGCCGCAACTCGAGAAAAACCACGTGGTTCCCACCTCTTGGCAAGATGAGGCACTTGCCCATGACGGCGTCTCAAGGGAACTCCCCTGTTCCGCCCTGAAGGGCGAAACGGAACCTGACAGCCTTCATGCGACCCCAAAAAGTTCCCCGATACGCCGGGTTCCCTCGAGTGGAACCCCGAGGGTGCCGGCACCGCTTCATCTGAGCCCCTTCTCCCCTCCTGATCGCGACAGGAGAGGCGATTCCCCTGCGTGGTCTGGAAGGGGTTCCCGGACTTGCCGGCGCACCTCAAGAGGAGGCCGGTCACACGAGGACATTCGAGACGAGCCACGTGGGTGGTGCCACATGCCGAACGAGCCCGATTCCCCGGTCAGCTCTTGAGAAGAACCCGATGACGGACCCCTCTTCGAAAGCAACCCTGTGGGTGAAGGCACAGCCCGAAGCGGCACTGACACCCCCGTGCATCGTCCGGAAACAACCGCGGGTTCCACACACAACTAGACGAGGGGCCTGTGGCCCTCTGAACAACTCGAGAGGCAAGCGGGGTTCCCCTCCTCAGACAAGATGAGGCCTGACTCTCCTGTCCCAACTCTGCAGGGACCCTACGGTCGGAATCCGAAACGGAGAGGAAGCCTGGGCTTCCTGCCTCCCCTCGGGTGAGTCCCTCTTTCGTTGCGCCAGACCCAGCAGAGTCCCGAGAGGCCCCGCCACCTCTACAGGATCCCTCGCCTCTCAGAGGCACCCTGGGAAGTTCCCTAAGGTCCCCAGCAGAAGGCGAGGTAAACGAGGGCCTCCTGCCGCCCCCCGAGAAAGACCTCGAGAGTCCTTCTTCAACGCGTCTCGAGGCCCTAGTCCCCTCCCATGACTCGAGAGCCATGACGTGCTCCCCCTCGCCACGCGCATGGAGACCTGACTTCCCTGGCGCCGCACGAGAGGCTTCCTGAGATCCTCGTCGTGCCTAGGGAGAAAACCCCTAGGGGCGCCACAGCTTGTGGAAAACCCTGAGACACCGCATCCTCGCGAGCGGAGGGCCTTCTTTTCCTGCATGCCCTGGAGAGCAATCCCGGGTCCTGTCTCCAAACTAAAGAGGAGGCTGGACTCCCTTGAGGCCGCTCAGGGGGCTACCAGAGACCCGCATCGCGACTCGAGAGGAGAGCGGAGTCCTTGGCTTCCCCTCGAGACGAGGCCTGACTCCCCGGGGGAGCTTGGAATGCAACCCCGAGATCTCTGCCTTCCCTGGAGAGGAATATTAGGTCCCGGACACACGCCGTGGTGAGGTCTCTTGGGCCCTGCAGTGACTCGAGTGCAACCCCCAGCTTTCCCTCGCAACTGGAGGGGAAGATTGGGCTTCCCAGGGCCAACCCAAGAGGAAGCCTAAGATCCCCGTCATAACTCGAGAATCCCGCCGCAACTCGAGAAAAACCACGTGGTTCCCAACTCTTCGCAAGATGAGGCCCTTGCCCGCGACGGCGTCTCAAGGGAAGTCCCCTGTTCCGCCCTGAAGGGCGAAACGGTCCCTGACAGCCTTCCTGCGACCCCCAAAAGTCCCCCTACACGCCGGGGTCCCCCGAGGGGAACACCGAGGGTCCCGGCACCGCTTCCTCTGAGCCCCTTCTCCCCTCCTGATCGCGACAGGAGAGGCGATTCCCCTGCGTGGTCTGGAAGGGGTTCCCGGCCTTCCCGGCGCACCTCAGGATGAGGCCGGTCTCACGAGGAAATTCGAGACGAGCCACGTGGGTGGGGCCACATGCCGAACGCCCCCGGTTCCCCGGTCCGCCGTTGAGAAGGACCCGAGGCCCGGACCCCTCTTCGAAGGCAACCCTGTGGGTGAAGGCACAACACGAAGGGGCTCTGCCACCCCCGTGCATCGTCCGCAAAGACCCGCGGGTTCCACACACAGCTCGACGAGGGGCCTGAGACCCCCTGAGCAACTCGAGAGGCCAGCGGGGTTCCCTTCCTCAGACAAGACGAGGCCTGACTCTCCTGTCCCAACTCTGCAGGGACCCTGCGGTCGGAGTCCGAAACGGAGAGGAAGCCTGAGGTTCCTGCCTCCCCTCGAGGTGAGGCCCTCTTCCGTTGCGCCAGACCCAGCGGAGTCCCGAGGGGCCCCGCCACCTCCACAGGATCCCTCGCCTCTCAGAGGCACCCTGGGAAGTTCCCTAAGGTCCCCGGCAGAAGGCGAGGGACACGAGGGTTTCCCGCCGCCCCCCGAGAAAGACCTCGAGAGTCCTTCTTCAACGCGTCTCGAGGCCCTAGTCCCCTCCCGTGACTCGAGAGCCAGGACGCGCTCCCCCTCGCCACGCGCATGGAGACCTGACTTCCCTGGCGCCGCACGAGAGGCTCTCTGAGATCCTCGTCGTGCCTCGGGAGAAAACCCCCACGGGCGCCGCAGCTCGAGGAAACCCCTGAGACGCCCCCGTCCTCGCGAGCTGAGGGCCTTCTTTTCCTGCATGGCCTGGAGAGCAATCCCGGGTCCTCTCTCCAAACGGAAGAGGAGGCTGGACTCCCTTGAGGCCGCTCAGGGGGCTCCAAGAGACCCGCGTCGCGACTCGAGAGGAGAGCGGAGTCCTTGGCTTCCCCTCGAGACGAGGCCTGACTCCCCGGGGGAGCCTGGAATGCAACCCCGAGATCCCTGCCTTCCCTGGAGAGGAATATTAGGTCCCGGACACACGCCTAGGTGAGGTCTGTTCGGCCCTGCAGTCACTCGAGCGCAACCCCCAGCTTTCCCCCGCAACCCGAGGGGAAGATTGGGCTTCCCAGGGCCAACCCAAGGGGAAGGCTGAGATCCCCGTCGTAACTCGAGAATCCCGCCGCAACTCGAGAAAAACCACGTGGTTCCCACCTCTTGGCAAGATGAGGCCCTTGCCCGCCACGGCGTCGCAAGGGAAGTCCCCTGTTCCGCCCTGAAGGGCGAAACGGTCCCTGACAGCCTTCCTGCGACCCCCAAAAGTCCCCCGACACGCCGGGTTCCCTCGAGGGGAACACCGAGGGTCCCGGCACCGCTTCCTCTGAGCCCCTTCTCCCCTCCTGATCGCGACAGGAGAGGCGATTCCCCTGCGTGGTCTGGAAGGGGTTCCCGGCCATCCCGGCGCACCTCAGGATGAGGCCGGTCTCACGAGGAAATTCGAGACGAGCCACGTGGGTGGGGCCACATGCCGAACGCTCCCGGTTCCCCGGTCCGCCCTTGAGAAGGACCCGAGGCCCGGACCCCTCTTCGAAGGCAACCCTGTGGGTGAAGTCACAACACGAAGGGGCACTGCCACCCCCGTGCATCGTCCGCAAAGACCCGCGGGTTCCACACACAGCTCGACGAGGGGCCTGAGACCCCCTGAGCAACTCGAGAGGCCAGCGGGGTTCCCTTCCTCAGACAAGACGAGGCCTGACTCTCCTGTCCCAACTCTGCAGGGACCCTGCGGTCGGAGTCCGAAACGGAGAGGAAGCCTGAGGTTCCTGCCTCCCCTCGAGGTGAGGCCCTCTTCCGTTGCGCCAGACCCAGCGGAGTCCCGAGGGGCCCCGCCACCTCCACAGGATCCCTCGCCTCTCAGAGGCACCCTGGGAAGTTCCCTAAGGTCCCCGGCAGAAGGCGAGGGACACGAGGGTTTCCCGCCGCCCCCTGAGAAAGACCTCGAGAGTCCTTCTTCAACGCGTCTCGAGGCCCTAGTCCCCTCCCGTGACTCGAGAGCCAGGACGCGCTCCCCCTCGCCACGCGCATGGAGACCTGACTTCCCTGGCGCCGCACGAGAGGCTCCCTGAGATCCTCGTCGTGCCTCGGGAGAAAACCCCCACGGGCGCCGCAGCTCGAGGAAACCCCTGAGACGCCCCCGTCCTCGCGAGCTGAGGGCCTTCTTTTCCTGCATGGCCTGGAGAGCAATCCCGTGTCCTGTCTCCAAACGGAAGAGGAGGCTGGACTCCCTTGAGGCCGCTCAGGGGGCTCCAAGAGACCCGCGTCGCGACTCGAGAGGAGAGCGGAGTCCTTGGCTTCCCCTCGAGACGAGGCCTGACTCCCCGGAGGAGCCTGGAGTGCAACCCCGAGATCCCTGCCTTCCCTGGAGAGGAATATTAGGTCCCAGACACACGCCTAGGTGAGGTCTCTTCGGCCCTGCAGTGACTCGAGCGCAACCCCCAGCTTTCCCTCTCACTCGAGGGGAAGATTGGGCTTCCCAGGGCCAACCCAAGGGGAAGCCTGAGATCCCCGTCGTAACTCGAGAATCCCGCGGCAACTCGAGAAAAACCACGTGGTTCCTACGTCTTTGCAAGATGAGCCTCTTGCCCGCTATGGCGTCTCAAGGGAAGTCCCAGTTTCTGTCCTGAAGTGCCAAACGGTACCTGACACCTTTCATGCGACCCCCAGAATTTCCCCGACACACCGAGTTCCCTCGAGGGAAACACCGAGGGTCCCGACACCACTTCATCTGAGCCCCTTCTCCCCTCCTGATGGCGACAGGAGTGTCGATTCCCCTGCGTGGTCTGGAAGGGATTCCCGGCCTTCCCGGCGCATCTCAGGATGAGGCCGTCCGCACAAGGAAATTCGAGATGAGCCACGGGGGTGGTGCCACATGCCGATCGACCTCGATTTCCCGGTCCACTCTTGAGAAGAACCCGTTGCACGGACACCTCTTCGAAGGCAACCCTGTGGGTGATGGCACAACACGAAGGGGCACTGACACTCCCGTGCATTGTCCAGAAACACGCGTGGGTTCCACACACAGCTTGAAGAGGGGCCTGAGACCCCCTGAGCAACTCGAGAGGCAAGCGGAGTTCCCTTCCTCAGACAAGACGAGGCCTAACTCTCTGCTCCCAACTCTGCAGGGACCCTGAGGTCGGAGGGTCGGAGTCAGAAACAGAGAGGAAGCCTGAGGTTCCTGCCTCCCCTCGAGATAAGGCCCTCTTCCATTGCGACAACCCCAGCGGAGTCCCGAGAGGCCCCTCCCATCTCCACAGTATCCCTGACTTCTCATAGGCATTCTGAGAAGCTCCTTGAGGCCACTGGCAAAAGTCGAGGGAAATAAGAGTTTCCTGCCACAACCGAAGAAAGACCTCGAGAGTCCTTCTTCAATGCGTCTTGAGGTCAGATTCCCCTACCATAGCTCGAGAGCAATAATGCGCTCCCCCTCGCCACGCACATGGAGACCTGACTTCCCTGGCACCACACGAGAGGCTCCCTGAGCTCCCCGTCCTACCTCGTGTGAAACCCCACACTGGCGCCGCAGCTCGAGAAAACCCACAAGATCCCTCCGTCATCGCGAGATGAGGGCCATCTTTTCCTGCATGGCCTGGAGAGCAGTCCCAAGTCCTCTCTCCAAACTTCACAGGAGGCTTGACTCCCTTTAGGCCACAAAGTGGGCTCCAAGAGGTGCCCGTTGCGACTCGAAAGGAGAGCGGAGTCCTTTGCTTCCCTTCGACATGAGGCCTGACTCCCTGGGTGAGCCTGGAATGCAAACCTGAGATCCCTGTGGCCCTTGGAGAGGAACATTAGGTCCTGGACACAAGCCTAGATGAGGTCTCCTTTGCCCTGCAGTGACTCGAGCGCAACCCCCAGCTCTCCCTCGCAACTCGAATGGATGATTGGACTTCCCTGGCCCAACACAAGAGGAAGCCTGAAATCCCCGTCGTAACTCGAGAATCCCGCCGCAACTCGAGAAAAACCACGTGGCTCCCCCGTCATCGCAAGATGAGGCCCTTGGCCGCTACAGCGTATCAAGAGAAGTCCCACGTTCCATCCTGAAGTACAAAACGGTACTTGGCACCCTTGATGCGACCCCCAAAGTTCCCTGACATACCGGTCTCACTCGAGGGAAACACCAAAGTTCACGGCACCACTTCCTGTGAGCCCCTTCACCCCTCCTGATCGCGACAGAAGGGTCGATTCCCATGTTTTGTCTGCAAGGGGTTCCCGACGTTCCCCGCGAACCTCCGGATGAGGCCGGTCTCATGAGGAAATTCGAAAAGTAGCCTCATGGTTGGTGCCATATGCTGAAAGATCCCGAATTCCCGGTCCACTCTAGATAAGAACCTGACGCCCGGACATCTCTTCGAAGGCAACCCTGTGGATGAAGGCACAACACGAAGGGACACTGACATCCCCATGCATCGTCTGGAAAAACCCGCAGATTCCACTCACAGCTCCAAATGTGGACTGTCACCTCGTGAACAACTCGAGAGGCAAGTGAAGTTGCATTCCTTCACACAAGACGAGGCCTTACTCTCCTGTCCCAACTCTTCAGGGACCCTGCAATTGGAGTCAGAAATGGAGAGGAACCCTGAGGTTCCTGCCTCAACTAGAGAAGAGGCCCTCTTCCATTGAACCAAACTCAGTGGTGTCCCGAGAGGCCCCTCCCAACACCACAGTATCCCTGAATTCTCAGAGGCTCCGTGAGAAGCTACCTGAGGTCACTGGCACAAGTCGAGGGAACCCAGAGTTTCCTGAAGTAACCCGAGAAAGACTTGGAGAGTCCTTTTTCAACGTCTCTTGATGCCCGATTCCCCTACCATGACTCCAGAGCAAGGACGCGCTCCCCTCGCCACAAGCAGGAAAACTGACTTCCCTAGTACCACACAAGAGGCTCCCTGAGTACCCCATCGTACCTCGTGAGAAAACCCACACTGGCGCCGCAGTTTGAGAAAAACCACAAGATGCCCCCGTCAAGGAGAGATGGGGGCCTTCTTTTCCTGCCTGACCTGGAGAGCAATTCCTGGTCCTCTCTCCAAACTTCACAGGAGTATTGACTCCCTTTAGGCCACTCAGTTGGGTCCAAGAAATACCCGGTGCGACTCGAGAGGAGAGCGGAGTCCTTTGCTTCCCTGGAGACGAGGCCTGACTCCCCGGGTGAGTTTGGAATGCAACCCCGAGATCCCTGTCGCCCCTGGAGTGGAACATTTTGTCCTAGACACAAGCCTAGATGAGGTCTATTTTGCCCTACAGTGACTCGAGAGCAACCTCCATCTCTCCCTCACAATTTGAATGGAGATTGGTCTTCCCACGGTCAACACAAGAGGAAGTCTGAATTTCCCATCGTAATTCGAGAATTCAGCCTCAAGTCTTAAAAACCATGTGGTTCCCCCTTCATCCCAATATGAGGCCCTTGCCAGCTAGAGTCTCAAGAGAAGTCCCACGTTCCATCTTAAAGTTCGAAATGCTACTTGGCACCCTTGATGCGACCCCAAAGTTCCCCAACATACCGGTCTCACTCCAAGGGAACACCGAAGTTCCTGGTGTCTCCAGGGAAGTCCCATATTCCGTCCTTAAGTGCGAAACGGTACTTGACAACCTTGATGCAACCGCAAAAGTTCCCCGACACGCTGGGTTCCCTCGAGGGGAACACCGAGGGTCCCGGCACCACTTCATCTGAGCCCCTTCTCCCCTCCTGATCGCGACAGGAGAGTCGATTCCCCTGCTTTGTCTGGAAGGGGTTCCCGGCCTTCCTGGCGCACCTCAGGATGAGGCCGGTCTCAGGAGGAAATTCGAGACTAGCCACGTGTGAGGTGCCACGTGCCGAACGACCCCGATTTTCCGGTCCGCTCTTGATAAGAACCCGATGCCCGGACACCTCTTCGAAGGCAACCCTGTGGGTGAAGGCACAACACGAAGGGGCACTGACACCCCCGTGCATCATCCGGAAAAACCCGCAGGGTCTACACACAGCTCGACAAGGGGCCTGAGACTCCCGGAACAACTCGAGAGGTAACCAGAATTCCATTCCTCAGACAAGACGAGGCATGACTCTCCTGTCCCAACACTGCAGGGACCGTGCAGTCAGATTCCGAAACCGAGAGGAAGCCTGAGGTTCCTGCCTCCCCTCGAGATGAGGCCCTCTTCCATTGCGCCGAACCCAGCAGAGTCCCGAGAGGCCCTGCCAACTACACAGCATCCCTCACCTCTCAGAGGCACCGTGGGAAGTTCCCTAAGGTCCGCTGCAGAAGTCGAGGGAAACGAGGGTTTCCCGCCGCAACCCAAGAAAGAACTCGAGAGTCCTTCTTCAACGCCTCTTGAGGACCTAGCCGCTTCCCATGACTCGAGAGTGATGACCAGCTCCCCCTCGCCATGCGCATGGAGACCTGACTTCCCTGGCGCCGCACGAGAGGCTCCCTGAGGTCCTCGTCGTGCCTCGTGAGAAAACCCCCATGGGCGCAGCAGCCTGAGGAAACCCATGAGACGCCCCCGTCATCGCGAGATGAGGGCCTTCTTTTCCTGCCTGGCCTGGAGAGCAATCCCGAGTCCTCTCTCCAAACTGAAGAGGAGGCTCGACACCCTTGAGTCCACTCAGTGGGCTCCAAGAGATCCGTGTCGCGACTTGAGAGGAAAGCGGAGTCCTTTGCTTCCCCTCCAGGCGAGTCCTGACTCCCCGGGGGAGTCTGGAATGGAAACCCTGGATCCCTGTCTTCCCTTGAGAGGAATATTAGGTCCTGGACACACGCCTCGATGAGGTCTCTTTGGCCCTGTAGTGACTCGAGCAGAACCCCCAGCTTTCCATCGCAACTCGAATTGAAGATTGGGCTTCCCAGGGCCAACCCAAGAGAGACCTGAAATTCCTGTCGTTTTCGAGAATCCCGATGCAACTCAAGAAAAACGACGTGGTTCCAACGTCTTCACAGGATGAGGCCCTTGCCCGCTACAGCGTCTCCAGGGAAGTCCCATGTTCCGTCCTGAAGTGGGAAACGGTACTTGGCTCCCTTGATGCGACACCTAAAGTTCCCTGAAACGCCGGGTTCCCTCGAGTGGAACACCGAGGGTCCCGGCACCACTTCATCTGAGCCCCATCTCCCCTCCTGATCGCGACAGGAGAATCGATTCCCCT
This sequence comes from Bubalus kerabau, assembly GCF_029407905.1. Lineage (NCBI taxonomy): Eukaryota > Metazoa > Chordata > Mammalia > Artiodactyla > Bovidae > Bubalus > Bubalus kerabau. The sequence goes on from NW_026577901.1 coordinate 45,168, forward strand.
ACTTTGTGTGGAAGGGGTTCCCGGCCTTCCTGGCGCACCTCAGGATGATGCTGGTCTCATGAGGAAATTCGAGATGAGCCACGTGGTTGGTGCCACATGCCGAATGACCCCGATTTCCCGGTCCGCTCTTGAAATGAACCCGATGCCCGGACACCTCTTTGAAGGCAACCCTGTGGGGGAAGGCACAAAACGAAGGGGCACTGACACCCCCATGCATCTTCTGGAAACACCCGCAGGTTCCACACACAGCTTGTCAAGGGCCCTGAGACCCCCTGAACGACTCGAGAGGCAAGCAGAGTTCCGTTACTCAGACAAGACGAGGCCTGACTCTCCTGTCCCAACTCTGCAGGGACCCTGCGGTCGGAGTCAGAAATGGAGAGGAAGCCTGAGGTTCCTGCCTCCAATCGAGATGAGGCCCTCTTTCATTTCGTCAAACCTAGTGGAGTCCCGAGAGGCCCCTCTAACTCCTCAGTATCCCTCACCTCTCAGAGGCACCTGGGAAGTTCCCTAAGGTCCCCTGTAGAGGTCGAGGGAAACGAGTGTTTCCCGCCCCAACCCAAGAAAGACCTTGAGAGTCCTTCTTAAATGCCTCTTGAGGCCCTAGTCCCTCCCATGACTCGAGAGCAATGACGCGATCTGCCTGGCCACACGCATGGAGTCAGGCTTCTCTGGCGCTGCACAAGAGGCTCCCTGAACTCCCCATCATATCTCGTGAGAAACCCCACACTGGCGCCGCAGCTCGAGAAAACCCATGAGACGCCCCCATCATCTCGAGAGGAGGGCCATCTTTAACTGCATGGTATGCAGATCAAGCGTGAACCTTCTGTCGAAGCTACACAGGACTCTTGACTCCCTTTAGGCCACTCATTGGGCTCCAAGAGTTACGTGTCGCGACTCGAGAGGATAGTGGAGTCCTTTGCTTCCACTCGAGACGAGGCGTGACCCACCGGGTGAGACTGGAATGCGACCCCGATATCCCTGTCGCCCCTGGAGAGGAACATTACGTCCTGGACCCAAGCCTAGATGAGGACTCTTTGCCCTGAAGTGACTCGAGAGCAACCCCCAGCTCTCTCTGACAAGTTGAATGGAAGATTGGACTTCCTGGGCCAACACAAGAGGAAGCCTGAATTCCCCGTTGTAACTCGAGAATCCCGCCTCAACTCGAGAAAAACCACGTGTTTCCCTCGTCATCGCAATATGAGGCCCTTGCCCGCTAGAGCATCTCCAGAGAATTCCCACGTTCCGTCTTGAAGTGCGAAACTGTACTTGGCAGCCTTGATGCGACCTCAAAAGTGCCGTGACATACCGGTCTCACTCGAGGGGACCACCGAGGTTCCCGGCACCACTTCATCTGAGCCCCTTCTCCCCTTCTGATCGCGAGCGGTGGGTCGATTCCCCTGCTTTGTCTGCAAGGGGTTCCCGACCTTCCCGGCGCACCTCAGGATGAGGCCGGTCTCCCGAGGAAATTCGAGACGTAGCCTCGTGGGTGGTACCACATGCTGAAAGACCCCAATTTTCCGGTACGCTCTTGAAAAGAACCCGATGCCCGGAAACCTCTTTGAAGGCAACCCTGTGGATAAAGGCACAACACGAAGGGGCACTGACACCCCCGTGCATCGTCCGGAAAACCCCGCAGGTTCCACACTCAGCTCAACAAGTGGCCTGTCACTCCGTGAACAACTCTAAAGGCAAGGGGAAATCCATTCCTCCACAGAAGACGAGGCGTGACTCTCTTGTCCATACTCTGCAGGTACCCTGCGACCCTAGTCAGAAATGGAGAGGACCCCTGACGTTCCTGCCTCCATTCGAGATGAGGCCCTCTTCGATTGCACCAAACCCAGTTGAGTAACGAAGGGCCCCTCCCAAATCCACAGTGTCCCTGACTTCTCAGAGGCACCCTTAGAAGTTGCCTGAGGTCACCGACACAAATCAAGGGAACCCAGGGTTCCCTGCCGCAACCCGAGAAAGACCTCAAGAGTCTTTCTTCAATGCGTCTTGAGGCCCGATTCGCCTACTATGACTCGAGAGCAATCACGCACTCCCCTTCACCACACGCACGGAGACCTGACGTCCCTAGCACCACACGAGAGGCTCTCTGAGCTCCCTGTTGTACCTCGTGAGAAATCTGATACTGGCGCCGCAGCTGGAGAAAACCCACGAGATGCCCCCGTCATCGCGAGATGAGGGCCTTTTTTCCTGCATGGCCAGGAAAACAATCCCGAGTCATCTCTCCAAACTCCATAGGAGGCTTCACTCCCTTTACGCCACGCAGTGGGCTCCAAGAGATACCCGTCGCGACTCGACAGGAGAGCGGAGTCCTTTTTTTCCCCTCAAGACGAGGCCTGACTCTCCGGGTGAGTCGAGAATGCAACCCTGAGATCTCTGTTGGCCCAGTAGTGGAACACTAGGTCCTGGACACAAGCGTAGATGAGGTCTATTTTGCCCTGCAGTGACTGGAGAGCAATCCCCAGTTCTAACTTGCAACTCGAATGGAATACTGGATTTTCCTGGCGCCACACAAGAGGCTCCCTGAGATCCCCGTGGTACTTCATGAGACACCCCACACTGGCGCCGCAGCTCGAGAAAACCCACGAGACGCCACCGTCATCTCGAGATGAGGGCCTTCTTTTCCTGCATGGCCTGGAGTCCAATCCCGAGTCCTCTCTCCAAACTCCACAGGAGGCTTGACTCCCTTTAGTACACACAGTGGGCTCCAAGAGATACCCATCGCGACTCGAGACGAGAGCGGAATTCTTTGCTTACCCTCGAGGTGAGAACTGACTCCCCGGATGAGTCTGGAATGCAAACCCGAGATCCCTGTCGCCCCTGGAGAGCAACGTTAGATCCTGGACACAAGCCTAGATTAGGTCTCTTTTGCCCTGCAGTGACTCTAGCGCAATCCCCAGCTCCCCCTCGCAACCCGAATGGAAGATTGGATTTCAAGGCCAACAAGAGGAAGCCTAAATTCCCGGTCATAACTCGAGAATCCCGCCGCAACTCGAGCAAAACCACGTGGTTCTCCCGTCATCGCAAGATGAGGCCCTTGCCCGCTACAGCGTTTCAAAAGATGTCCCAGGTTCCGTCTTGAAATGCGAAACGGTACTTGGCACCCTTGATGCGACCCCAAAAGTCCCCCAACACGCCGGTCTCACTCAAGGGGAACACCGAGGTTCCCGGCACCACTTCATTTAAGCCCCTTCTCCCCTCCTGATCGTGACCGGTGGGTCGATTCCCCTGCTTTGTCTGCAAGGGGGCCCGACCTTCCCTGCACAACTCAGGATGAGGCCGCTCTCATGGGGAAATTCGATACGTAGCTTTGTGGGTGGTGCCACTTGCTGAAAGACTCCAATTTCCCGGTCCGCTCTTGATAAGAATCCGATGCTCGGACACCTCTTGGAAGGCAGCCTTGAGTATGAAGGTACAACACGAAGGGGCACTAACACACCTGTGCATCATCCGGAAAAACGGGCAGGTTACACACACAGCTCGACAAGTGGCCTGTCACCTCGAGAACAACTCGAGAGGCAAGAGGAGTCCCATCCTCCAGAAAAGACGAGGCCTGACTCTCCTGTACCAACATGCAGGGACCTTGCGATCTGAGTCAGAAATGGAGAGGAACACTGAGGTTCCTGCTTCAACTCGAGATGAGTCCCTCTTACATTCCACCAAATGCAGAGGAGTCTCGAGAGGCCCCTCCAAACTGCACAGTATCCCTGACTTCTCAGAGGCACTCTGAGAAGCTCCCTGAGGTCGCAGGCACAAGTCAAGGGAACCCTGGGTTTTATGCAGTGACCCGAGAAAGACCTCGAGAGTCCTTCTTCAACCCGTCTTGAGGCCCGATTACCCTACCATGACTTGAGAGCAATGACGAGCTCCCCCTAGCCATCTCATGGGGACCTGACTTCCCTGGCGCCACACGAGAGGCTCCCTGAGCTCCCTCTCGTACCTCGTCAGAAACCCGGCACTAGCGCAGCAGTCTAGAAAACCCACGAGACGCCGCCATCATCACGAGATGAGGGCCTTCTTTTCCTGCATGGCCTGGAGAGGAATCCCGAGTACTCTATCCAAACACCACAGGAGGCTTGACTCCCTTTAGGGCACACAGTGGGCTCCAAGAGATACCCATCGCGACTCAAAAGGACAGCGGAGTTCTTTGCTTCCCCTCGAGACGAGGCCTGATTCCCCAGGTGAGTCTGGTATGCAACCCCAAGATCCCTGTCGCCCCTAGGGACGAACATTAAGTCCTGGACACAAGCCTAGATGAGGTCTATTTTGCCCTGCAGTGACTCGAGAGCAATCCCCAGCTCTCCCTTTAAACTCGAATGGAAGATAGGACTTCCCTGGCCCAACACATGAGGAAGACTGTATTCCCCGTCGAAACTCGAGAATCCCGCCACAACTCGAGAAACGCCACGTGGTTCCCCCGTCATCCCAAGATGAGGCCCTTGCCCCCTACAGCGTCTCAAGAGAAGTCCCACGTTCCGTCTTGAAGTGCGAAACGGTATTGGCACCCTTGATGCGCCCTCAAAAGTTCCTCGACACACCAGTCTGACTCGAGGAGAACACCGAGGTTCCTGGCACCACTACATCTGGGCCCCTTCTCCCCTCCTGATCGTGACAGGAGGGTCGATTCCCCTGTTTTGTCTTGAAGGGGTTCCCGCCTTTCCCGGTGCATCTCAGGATGAGGCCGGTCTCACGAGGATATTCGAGACATAGCCACGTGGATGGTGACACATGCCAAAAGACCCCGATTTCCCGGTCCGCTCTTGATAAGATCCTGATGCCCGGACACCTCTTTGAAGATAACCCTTTTGATGAAGGCACAACACTTAGGGGCACTGACACCCCTGGGTATCGTCCGGAGAAACCCGCAGGTACCACACACAGCTCGAGAAGTGACCTGTCACCCCGTGAACAACTGGAGAGGCAAGCAGAGTTCCATTCCTCCACACAAGACGAGGCCTGAGTCTCCTGTTCGAACTCTGCAGCGAAACTGCGATCCGAGTCAGATCTGGCCCAGGGGAAGTCAGGAGAGGAAACATGAGTTTCCTGCCTCCACTCGAGATGAGGCCCTCTTCCATTGCACCGAACCCAGTGGAGTCCCGAGAGACCCCTCCCAACTGCACAGTATCCCTGACTTCTCAGAGGCACCCTTAGACCTTCCTGAGATCACCGGCACAAGTCGAGGGAACCAAGGGTTTCCTGCCCCAACCCGTAAAAGACCTCGAGAGTCCTTCTTCAACGCGTCTTGAGGTGCCATTCCCCTACCATGACTCGAGAGCAATGACGCGCTCCCCCTAGCCACGCGCATAGAAACCTGACTTCCCTGGCGCCACAGGAGAGGCTCCCTGAGCTCCCCATTATACCTCGTGAGCAACACCACACTGGAGCCACAGCTCGAGAATACCCACGAGATGCCCCAGTCCTCACGAGATGAGGGCCTTCTTTTGCTGTATGGCCTGGAGAGCAATCCTGAGTCCTCTCTCCAAACTCCACAGGAGGCTTGACTCATTTTAGGCCACACAGTGAGCTCCAAGATATACCCGTCGCGACTTGACAGGAGAGCAGTGTCCTTGGCTTCCCCTCGAGATGAGGCCTGACTCCCCGGGTGAGTCGAGAATGCAATGCTGAGATCGCTTTCGCCCCAGCAGAGGAACATTAGGTCCTGGACACAAGCCTAGATGAGGTCTATTTGGCCCTGCAGTGTCTCGAGAGCAATCCCCAGTTCTAACTCACAATTCGAATGAAAACTGGACTTCCCTGGGCCAGTTGAAGAGGAAGCCTGAATTCCCGGTTGTAACTCGAGAATCCCGCCCCAACTCAAGAAAAACCACGTGGTTCCCCCGTCATCGAAAGATGAGGCCCTTGCCCGCTACAGCGTCTCAAGAGAAGTCCCACGTTCCGTATTGAAGAGCGAAAAGTTACTTGGAACCCTTGATGCGACCCCAAAAGTTCCCCGACATACCAGTCTCACTTGAGGAGAACACCGAGGTTCCCGGCACCACTTCATCTGAGACTCTTCTCCCCTCTTGATCGCGACAGGAGGTTCGATTCCCCTGCTTTGTCTGGAAGGCGTTCCCGACCTTCCTGGCGCACATCAAGATGAGGCCAGTCTCACGAGGAAATTCGAGACATAGCCTCGTGGGTGGTGCGGCATGCCAAAAGACCCCGATTCCCTGGTCCGCTCTTGATAAGAACCCGAAGGCAGAACCCAACTCGAAGGCAATCCTGTGGAACAAGGCACAACACGAAGGGGCAGTGACACCCCAGTGCATCGTCCAGAAAAACCCGCAAGTTCCACATACAAATCGACAAGTGGCCTGTCACCCCATGAACAACGCGAGAGTCAAGCGGAGTTCCATTCCTCCACACAAGACGAGGCCTGACTCTCCTGTCCCAGCTCTGCAGGGACTCTGCGATCCGAGTCAGATCCGGCGCATTCGAAGCCAGGAGAGGAACCCTGAGGTTCCTGCCTCAACTTGTCATGAGGCCCTCTTCCATTGCACCAAACCCAGTGGAGTTCCAAGAGGCCCCTCCCAACTCCACAGTGACCCTGACTTCTCAGAGGCACGCTGAGAAGCTTCCTGAGGTCACTGGCACAAGTCGATGGAACCCAGGGTTTCCTGCTTCAACCCAAGAAAGACCTCGAGAGTCCTTCTTTAACACGTTTTCAGGCCCAATTCCCCTACCATGACTCGAGAACAATGACGGGCTCCCTCTCACCACGTGCATAGAGACCTGACTGCCCTGGCACCACATGAGAGGCTCACTGAGCTCCCAGTCTTACTTCGTGAGAAACCCCACACTAGCGCCACAGCTCGAGAAAACCTACGAGACGCCCCAGTCATCGGGAGACGAGGGCCTTCATTTCCTGCATTGCCTGGAGAGCAATCCCGTGTCCTCCCTCCAAACACCAGAGGAGGTTTGACTCCCTTTAAGCCACTCAGTGGGCTCCAAGACATACCCGTCCGACTCGAGAGGAGAGCAGAGTCCTCTGCTTCCCCTCGAGACGAGGCCTGACTCCAGGGTGAGTCTGGAATGCAACCCCGAGATTCCTGTCGCCCCTTGACATGAACATTAGGTCCTGCACACAAGCCTTGGTGGGGTCTCTTTTGCCTTCAGTGACTAGAGCGCACCTCCAGCTCTTCCTCGAATCTCGAATGGAAGATAAGACTTTTGTGGGCCAACACAAGAGGAAGCATGAATTCCCTATGGTAACTCAAATATCCCACCGCAACTAGAGAAAAACCAAGTGGTTCCCCAGTCATTCCAAGATGAGGTCCTTGCCCGCTGGAGCACCCCAAGAGAAGTCCCACGTTCCAATTTGAAGAGCGAAACGGTACTTGGAACGCGTTATGCGACCCCAAAAGTTACCCGACATACCTGTCTCACTTGAGGGAAACACCGAGGTTCCCAGCAGCACTTCATCTGAGCCACTTCTCTCCTCCTGATCGCCACAGGAGGGTCGAATCCTCTGCTTTGTCTGGAAGGGTTTCATGACCTTCGCGGCACACCTCAGGATGAGGCTGGTTTCATGAGGAAATTCGAGATTAGCCACGTGGGTGGTGCCAAATGCTGAACGACCCCGATTTCCCAGTCCGCTCTTCATAAGAACACGATGCCCGGACACCTCTTCGAAGGCAACCCTGTGGATGAAGACACAAAACGAAGGGTCACTGACACCCCCATGCATCGTCTGGAAAAACCTGCAGATTTCACACACAGTTTGACAAGGGGCCTGAAACCCCATGAACAACTCAAGAGGCAAGCGGAGTTCCATTCCTCAGAAAAGACATAGCCTGACTCTCCTGTCCCAACTCTGCAGGGACACTACGATCAGAGTCAGAATTGGAGAGGAAGACTGAGGTTCCTGACTCCACTCGAGATGAGGCCCTCTTCCATTGCGACAAACCCAGTGGAGTCCCGAGAGGCCCCACCAACACCACAGCGACCCTCACCTCTCATAGGCACCCTGGGAAGTTCCCTCAGGTCCCCGACAAAAGTCGGGGGAAACGAGGGTTTCCCGCTGCAACCCGAGAAAGACATCGAGAGTCCTTCTTCAACGCGACTTGAGGCCCTAGTCCCCTCCCATGACTCGAGAACAATGACGCGCTCCTTCTCGCCACGTGCATGGAGACATGACTTCCCTGGCGCCGCAGGAGAGGCTCCCTGAGATCCTCGTCGTGCCTCGGGAGAAAACCCCCACGGGTACCGCAGCTCGAGGAAACCCCTGAGATGCCACCGTCCTCGCGAGGTGAGGGCCGTCTTTTCCTGCCTGGCCTGGAGAGCAATCAGGAGTCCTCTCTCAAAAGTGAAGAGGAGGCTGGACGCCCTTGAGGCCACTCAGGGGGCAGCAAGATATCAGCGTCGCGACTCGGGAGGAGAGCGGAGTCCTTTGCTTCCTCTCGAGGCGAGGCCTGACTCCCCGGGGGAGCATGGGATGCAACCCCGAGATCCTTGTCTTCCCTGGAGAGGAGCATTAGGTCCTGGACACACGCCTAGATGAGGTCTCTTTGGCCCTGCAGTGACTCGAGCGCAACCCCCAGCTTTCCCTCGCCAGTAGAATAGAAGGTTGGGTTACCCAGGGCCGACACAAGAGGAAGCCTGTAATCCCCTGTCGTAACATGAGAATCCCGCCGCAACTCGAGAAAAACCACGTGGTTCCCACCTCTTGGCAAGATGAGGCCCTTGCCCGCGACGGCGTCTCAAGGGAAGTCCCCTGTTCCGCCCTGAAGGGCGAAACGGTCCCTGACAGCCTTCCTGCGACCCCCAAAAGTCCCCCGACACGCCGGGGTCCCCCGAGGGGAACACCGAGGGTCCCGGCACCGCTTCCTCTGAGCCCCTTCTCCCCTCCTGATCGCGACAGGAGAGGCGATTCCCCTGCGTGGTCTGGAAGGGGTTCCCGGCCTTCCCGGCGCACCTCAGGATGAGGCCGGTCTCACGACGAAATTCGAGACGAGCCACGTGGGTGGGGCCACATGCCGAACGCCCCCGGTTCCCCGGTCCGCCCTTGAGAAGGACCCGAGGCCCGGACCCCTCTTCGAAGGCAACCCTGTGGGTGAAGGCACAACACGAAGGGGCACTGCCACCCCCGTGCATCGTCCGCAAAGACCCGCGGGTTCCACACACAGCTCGACGAGGGGCCTGAGACCCCCTGAGCAACTCGAGAGGCCAGCGGGGTTCCCTTCCTCAGACAAGACGAGGCCTGACTCTCCTGTCCCAACTCTGCAGGGACCCTGCGGTCGGAGTCCGAAACGGAGAGGAAGCCTGAGGTTCCTGCCTCCCCTCGAGGAGAGGCCCTCTTCCGTTGCGCCAGACCCAGCGGAGTCCCGAGGGGCCCCGGACCTCCACAGGATCCCTCGCCTCTCAGAGGCACCCTGGGAAGTTCCCTAAGGTCCCCGGCAGAAGGCGAGGGACACGAGGGTTTCCCGCCGCCCCCCGAGAAAGACCTCGAGAGTCCTTCTTCAACGCGTCTCGAGGCCCTAGTCCCCTCCCGTGACTCGAGAGCCAGGACGCGCTCCCCCTCGCCACGCGCATGGAGACCTGACTTCCCTGGCGCCGCACGAGAGGCTCCCTGAGATCCTCGTCGTGCCTCGGGAGAAAACCCCCACGGGCGCCGCAGCTCGAGGAAACCCCTGAGACGCCCCCGTCCTCGCGAGCTGAGGGCCTTCTTTTCCTGCATGGCCTGGAGAGCAATCCCGGGTCCTCTCTCCAAACGGAAGAGGAGGCTGGACTCCCTTGAGGCCGCTCAGGGGGCTCCAAGAGACCCGCGTCGCGACTCGAGAGGAGAGCGGAGTCCTTGGCTTCCCCTCGAGACGAGGCCTGACTCCCCGGGGGAGCCTGGAATGCAACCCCGAGATCCCTGCCTTCCCTGGAGAGGAATATTAGGTCCCGGACACACGCCTAGGTGAGGTCTCTTCGGCCCTGCAGTCACTCGAGCGCAACCCCCAGCTTTCCCCCGCAACCCGAGGGGAAGATTGGGCTTCCCAGGGCCAACCCAAGGGGAAGGCTGAGATCCCCGTCGTAACTCGAGAATGCCGCCGCAACTCGAGAAAAACCACGTGTTTCCCACCTCTTGGCAAGATGAGGCCCTTGCCCGCGACGGCGTCTCAAGGGAAGTCCCCTGTTCCGCCCTGAAGGGCGAAACGGTCCCTGACAGCCTTCCTGCGACCCCCAAAAGTCCCCCGACACGCCGGGTTCCCTCGAGGGGAACACCGAGGGTCCCGGCACCGCTTCCTCTGAGCCCCTTCTCCCCTCCTGATCGCGACAGGAGAGGCGATTCCCCTGCGTGGTCTGGAAGGGGTTCCCGGCCTTCCCGGCGCACCTCAGGATGAGGCCGGTCTCACGAGGAAATTCGAGACGAGCCACGTGGGTGGGGCCACATGCCGAACGCCCCCGATTCTCCGGTCCGACCTTGAGAAGGACCCGAGGCCCGGACCCCTCTTCGAAGGCAACCCTGTGGGTGAAGGCACAACACGAAGGGGCACTGCCACCCCCGTGCATCGTCCGCAAAGATCCGCGGGTTCCACACACAGCTCGACGAGGGGCCTGAGACCCCCTGAGCAACTCGAGAGGCCAGCGGGGTTCCCTTCCTCAGACAAGACGAGGCCTGACTGTCCTGTCCCAACTCTGCAGGGACCCTGCGGTCGGAGTCCGAAACGGAGAGGAAGCCTGAGATTCCTGCCTCCCCTCGAGGTGAGGCCCTCTTCCGTTGCGCCAGACCCAGCGGAGTCCCGAGGGGCCCCGTCACCTCCACAGGATCCCTCGTCTCTCAGAGGCACCCTGGCAAGTTCCCTAAGGTCCCCGGCAGAAGGCGAGGGACACGAGGGTTTCCCACCGCCCCCCGAGTAAGACCTCGAGAGTCCTTCTTCAACGCGTCTCGAGGCCCTAGTCCCCTCCCGTGACTCGAGAGCCAGGACGCGCTCCCCCTCGCCACGCGCATGGAGACCTGACTTCCCTGGCGCCGCACGAGAGGCTCCCTGAGATCCTCGTCGTGCCTCGGGAGAAAACCCCCACGGGCGCCGCAGCTCGAGGAAAACCCTGAGAAGCCCCCGTCCTCGCGAGCTGAGGGCCATCTTTTCCTGCATGGCCTGGAGAGCAATCCCGGGTCCTCTCTCCAAACGGAAGAGGAGGCTCGACTCCCTTGAGGCCGCTCAGGGGGCTCCAAGAGACCCGCGTCGCGACTCGAGAGGAGAGCGGAGTCCTTGGCTTCCCCTCGAGACGAGGCCTGACTCCCCGGGGGAGCCTGGAATGCAACCCCGAGATCCCTGCCTTCCCTGGAGAGGAATATTAGGTCCCGGACACACGCCTAGGTGAGGTCTCTTCGGCCCTGAAGTGACTCGAGCGCAACCCCCAGCTTTCCCTCGCAACCCGAGGGGAAGATTGGGCTTCCCAGGGCCAACCCAAGGGGAAGGCTGAGATCCCCGTCGTCACTCGAGGATCCCGCCGCAACTCGAGAAAACCACGTGGTTCCCACCTCTTGGCAAGATGAGGCCCTTGCCCGCCACGGCGTCTCAAGAGAAGTCCCCTGTTCCGCCCTGAAGGGCTAAAAGGTCCCTGACAACCTTCCTGCGACCCCCAAAACTCCCCCGACACGCCGGGTTCCCCGGAGGGGAACACCGAGGGTCCCGGCACCGCTTCCTCTGAGCCCCTTCTCCCCTCCTGATCGCGACAGGAGAGGCGATTCCCCTGCGTGGTCTGGAAGGGGTTCCCGGCCTTCCCGGCGCACCTCAGGATGAGGCCGGTCTCACGAGGAAATTCGAGACGAGCCACGTGGGTGGGGCCACATGCCGAACGCTCCCGGTTCCCCTGTCCGCCCTTGAGAAGGACCCGAGGCCCGGACCCCTCTTCGAAGGCAACCCTGTGGGTGAAGTCACAACACGAAGGGGCACTGCCACCCCCGTGCATCGTCCGCAAAGACCCGCGGGTTCCACACACAGCTCGACGAGGGGCCTGAGACCCCCTGAGCAACTCGAGAGGCCAGCGGGGTTCCCTTCCTCAGACAAGACGAGGCCTGACTCTCCTGTCCCAACTCTGCAGGGACCCTGCGGTCGGAGTCCGAAACGGAGAGGAAGCCTGAGGTTCCTGCCTCCCCTCGAGGTGAGGCCCTCTTCCGTTGCGCCAGACCCAGCGGAGTCCCGAGGGGCCCCGCCACCTCCACAGGATCCCTCGCCTCTCAGAGGCACCCTGGGAAGTTCCCTAAGGTCCCCGGCAGAAGGCGAGGGACACGAGGGTTTCCCGCCGCCCCCCGAGAAAGACCTCGAGAGTCCTTCTTCAACGCGTCTCGAGGCCCTAGTCCCCTCCCGTGACTCGAGAGCCAGGACGCGCTCCCCCTCGCCACGCCCATGGAGACCTGACTTCCCTGGCGCCGCACGAGAGGCTCCCTGAGATCCTCGTCGTGCCTCGGGAGAAAACCCCCACGGGCGCCGCAGCTCGAGGAAACCCCTGAGACGCCCCCGTCCTCGCGAGCTGAGGGCCTTCTTTTCCTGCATGGCCTGGAGAGCAATCCCGGGTCCTCTCTCCAAACGGAAGAGGAGGCTGGACTCCCTTGAGGCCGCTCAGGGGGCTCCAAGAGACCCGCGTCGCGACTCGAGAGGAGAGCGGAGTCTTGGCTTCCCCTCGAGACGAGGCCTGACTCCCCGGGGGAGCCTGGAATGCAACCCCGAGATCCCTGCCTTCCCTGCAGAGGAATATTAGGTCCCGGACACACGCCTAGGTGAGGTCTCTTCGGCCCTGCAGTGACTCGAGCGCAACCCCCAGCTTTCCCTCGCAACCCGAGGGGAAGATTGGGCTTCCCAGGGCCAACCCAAGGGGAAGGCTGAGATCCCCGTCGTCACTCGAGGATCCCGCCGCAACTCGAGAAAACCACGTGGTTCCCACCTCTTGGCAAGATGAGGCCCTTGCCCGCCACGGCGTCTCAAGGGAAGTCCCCTGTTCCGCCCTGAAGGGCTAAACGGTCCCTGACAGCCTTCCTGCGACCCCCAAAACTCCCCCGACACGCCGGGTTCCCCGGAGGGGAACACCGAGGGTCCCGGCACCGCTTCCTCTGAGCCCCTTCTCCCCTCCTGATCGCGACAGGAGAGGCGATTCCCCTGCGTGGTCTGGAAGGGGTTCCCGGCCTTCCCGGCGCACCTCAGGATGAGGCCGGTCTCACGAGGAAATTCGAGACGAGCCACGTGGGTGGGGCCACATGCCGAACGCTCCCGGTTCCCCGGTCCGCCCTTGAGAATGACCCGAGGCACGGACCCCTCTTCGAAGGCAACCCTGTGGGTGAAGTCACAACACGAAGGGGCACTGCCACCCCCGTGCATCGTCCGCAAAGACCCGCGGGTTCCACACACAGCTCGACGAAGGGCCTGAGACCCCCTGAGCAACTCGAGAGGCCAGCGGGGTTCCCTTCCTCAGACAAGACGAGGCCTGACTCTCCTGTCCCAACTCTGCAGGGACCCTGCGGTCGGAGTCCGAAACGGAGAGGAAGCCTGAGGTGCCTGCCTCCCCTCGAGGTGAGGCCCTCTTCCGTTGCGCCAGACCCAGCGGAGTCCCGAGGGGCCCCGCCACCTCCACAGGATCCCTCGCCTCTCAGAGGCACCCTGGGAAGTTCCCTAAGGTCCCCGGCAGAAGGCGAGGGACACGAGGGTTTCCCGCCGCCCCCCGAGAAAGACCTCGAGAGTCCTTCTTCAACGCGTCTCGAGGCCCTAGTCCCCTCCTGTGACTCGAGAGCCAGGACGCGCTCCCCCTCGCCACGCGCATGGAGACCTGACTTCCCTGGCGCCGCACGAGAGGCTCCCTGAGATCCTCGTCGTGCCTCGGGAGAAAACCCCCACGGGCGCCGCAGCTCGAGGAAACCCCGGAGACGCCCCCGTCCTCGCGAGCTGAGGGCCTTCTTTTCCTGCATGGCCTGGAGAGCAATCCCGGGTCCTCTCTCCAAACGGAAGAGGAGGCTGGACTCCCTTGAGGCCGCTCAGGGGGCTCCAAGAGACCCGCGTCGCGACTCGAGAGGAGAGCGGAGTCCTTGGCTTCCCCTCGAGACGAGGCCTGACTCCCCGGGGGAGCCTGGAGTGCAACCCCGAGATCCCTGCCTTCCCTGGAGAGGAATATTAGGTCCCGGACACACGCCTAGGTGAGGTCTGTTCGGCCCTGCAATCACTCGAGCGCAACCCCCAGCTTTCCCTCTCACTCGAGGGGAAGATTGGGCTTCCCAGGGCCAACCCAAGGGGAAGCCTGAGATCCCCGTCGTTACTCGAGAATCCCGCGGCAACTCGAGAAAAACCACGTGGTTCCTACGTCTTTGCAAGATGAGCCTCTTGCCCGCTATGGCGTCTCAAGGGAAGTCCCAGTTTCTGTCCTGAAGTGCCAAACGGTACCTGACACCTTTCATGCGACCCCCCGAATTTCCCCGACACACCGAGTTCCCTCGAGGGAAACACCGAGGGTCCCGACACCAGTTCATCTGAGCCCCTTCTCCCCTCCTGATGGCGACAGGAGTGTCGATTCCCCTGCGTGGTCTGGAAGGGATTCCCGGCCTTCCCGGCGCATCTCAGGATGAGGCCGTCCACACAAGGAAATTCGAGATGAGCCACGGGGGTGGTGCCACATGCCGATCGACCTCGATTTCCCGGTCCACTCTTGAGAAGAACCCGTTGCACGGACACCTCTTCGAAGGCAACCCTGTGGGTGATGGCACAACACGAAGGGGCACTGACACTCCCGTGCATTGTCCAGAAACACCCGTGGGTTCCACACACAGCTTGAAGAGGGGCCTGAGACCCCCTGAGCAACTCGAGAGGCAAGCGGAGTTCCCTTCCTCAGACAAGACGAGGCCTAACTCTCTGCTCCCAACTCTGCAGGGACCCTGAGGTCGGAGGGTCGGAGTCAGAAACAGAGAGGAAGCCTGAGGTTCCTGCCTCCCCTCGAGATAAGGCCCTCTTCCATTGCGACAACCCCAGCGGAGTCCCGAGAGGCCCCTCCCATCTCCACAGTATCCCTGACTTCTCATAGGCATTCTGAGAAGCTCCTTGAGGCCACCAGCAAAAGTCGAGGGAAATAAGAGTTTCCTGTCACAACCGAAGAAAGACCTCGAGAGTCCTTCTTCAATGCGTCTTGAGGTCAGATTCCCCTACCATAGCTCGAGAGCAATAATGCGCTCCCCCTCGCCACGCACATGGAGACCTGACTTCCCTGGCACCACACGAGAGGCTCCCTGAGCTCCCCGTCCTACCTCGTGTGAAACCCCACACTGGCGCCGCAGCTCGAGAAAACCCACAAGATCCCTCCGTCATCGCGAGATGAGGGCCATCTTTTCCTGCATGGCCTGGAGAGCAGTCCCAAGTCCTCTCTCCAAACTTCACAGGAGGCTTGACTCCCTTTAGGCCACAAAGTGGGCTCCAAGAGGTGCCCGTCCCGACTCGAAAGGAGAGCGGAGCCCTTTGCTTCCCTTCGACATGAGGCCTGACTCCCTGGGTGAGCCTGGAATGCAAACCTGAGATCCCTGTGGCCCTTGGAGAGGAACATTAGGTCCTGGACACAAGCCTAGATGAGGTCTCCTTTGCCCTGCAGTGACTCGAGCGCAACCCCCAGCTCTCCCTCGCAACTCGAATGGATGATTGGACTTCCCTGGCCCAACACAAGAGGAAGCCTGAAATCCCCGTCGTAACTCGAGAATCCCGCCGCAACTCGAGAAAAACCACGTGTCTCCCCCGTCATCGCAAGATGAGGCCCTTGGCCGCTACAGCGTATCAAGAGAAGTCCCACGTTCCATCCTGAAGTACAAAACGGTACTTGGCACCCTTGATGCGACCCCCAAAGTTCCCTGACATACCGGTCTCACTCGAGGGAAACACCAAAGTTCACGGCACCACTTCCTGTGAGCCCCTTCACCCCTCCTGATCGCGACACAAGGGTCGATTCCCATGTTTTGTCTGCAAGGGGTTCCCGACGTTCCCCGCGAACCTCCGGATGAGGCCGGTCTCATGAGGAAATTCGAAAAGTAGCCTCATGGTTGGTGCCATATGCTGAAAGATCCCGAATTCCCGGTCCACTCTAGATAAGAACCTGACGCCCGGACATCTCTTCGAAGGCAACCCTGTGGATGAAGGCACAACACGAAGGGACACTGACATCCCCATGCATCGTCTGGAAAAACCCGCAGATTCCACTCACAGCTCCAAATGTGGACTGTCACCTCGTGAACAACTCGAGAGGCAAGTGAAGTTGCATTCCTTCACACAAGACGAGGCCTTACTCTCCTGTCCCAACTCTTCAGGGACCCTGCAATTGGAGTCAGAAATGGAGAGGAACCCTGAGGTTCCTGCCTCAACTAGAGAAGAGGCCCTCTTCCATTGAACCAAACTCAGTGGTGTCCCGAGAGGCCCCTCCCAACACCACAGTATCCCTGAATTCTCAGAGGCTCCGTGAGAAGCTACCTGAGGTCACTGGCACAAGTCGAGGGAACCCAGAGTTTCCTGAAGTAACCCGAGAAAGACTTGGAGAGTCCTTTTTCAACGTCTCTTGATGCCCGATTCCCCTACCATGACTCCAGAGCAAGGACGCGCTCCCCTCGCCACAAGCAGGAAAACTGACTTCCCTAGTACCACACAAGAGGCTCCCTGAGTACCCCATCGTACCTCGTGAGAAAACCCACACTGGCGCCGCAGTTTGAGAAAAACCACAAGATGCCCCCGTCAAGGAGAGATGGGGGCCTTCTTTTCCTGCCTGACCTGGAGAGCAATTCCTGGTCCTCTCTCCAAACTTCACAGGAGTATTGACTCCCTTTAGGCCACTCAGTTGGGTCCAAGAAATACCCGGTGCGACTCGAGAGGAGAGCGGAGTCCTTTGCTTCCCTGGAGACGAGGCCTGACTCCCCGGGTGAGTTTGGAATGCAACCCCGAGATCCCTGTCGCCCCTGGAGTGGAACATTTTGTCCTAGACACAAGCCTAGATGAGGTCTATTTTGCCCTACAGTGACTCGAGAGCAACCTCCATCTCTCCCTCACAATTTGAATGGAGATTGGTCTTCCCACGGTCAACACAAGAGGAAGTCTGAATTTCCCATCGTAATTCGAGAATTCAGCCTCAAGTCTTAAAAACCATGTGGTTCCCCCTTCATCCCAATATGAGGCCCTTGCCAGCTAGAGTCTCAAGAGAAGTCCCACGTTCCATCTTAAAGTTCGAAATGCTACTTGGCACCCTTGATGCGACCCCAAAGTTCCCCAACATACCGGTCTCACTCCAAGGGAACACCGAAGTTCCTGGTGTCTCCAGGGAAGTCCCATATTCCGTCCTTAAGTGCGAAACGGTACTTGACAACCTTGATGCAACCGCAAAAGTTCCCCGACACGCTGGGTTCCCTCGAGGGGAACACCGAGGGTCCCGGCACCACTTCATCTGAGCCCCTTCTCCCCTCCTGATCGCGACAGGAGAGTCGATTCCCCTGCTTTGTCTGGAAGGGGTTCCCGGCCTTCCTGGCGCACCTCAGGATGAGGCCGGTCTCAGGAGGAAATTCGAGACTAGCCACGTGTGAGGTGCCACGTGCCGAACGACCCCGATTTTCCGGTCCGCTCTTGATAAGAACCCGATGCCCGGACACCTCTTCGAAGGCAACCCTGTGGGTGAAGGCACAACACGAAGGGGCACTGACACCCCCGTGCATCATCCGGAAAAACCCGCAGGGTCTACACACAGCTCGACAAGGGGCCTGAGACTCCCGGAACAACTCGAGAGGTAACCAGAATTCCATTCCTCAGACAAGACGAGGCATGACTCTCCTGTCCCAACACTGCAGGGACCGTGCAGTCAGATTCCGAAACCGAGAGGAAGCCTGAGGTTCCTGCCTCCCCTCGAGATGAGGCCCTCTTCCATTGCGCCGAACCCAGCAGAGTCCCGAGAGGCCCTGCCAACTACACAGCATCCCTCACCTCTCAGAGGCACCGTGGGAAGTTCCCTAAGGTCCGCTGCAGAAGTCGAGGGAAACGAGGGTTTCCCGCCGCAACCCAAGAAAGACCTCGAGAGTCCTTCTTCAACGCCTCTTGAGGACCTAGCCGCTTCCCATGACTCGAGAGTGATGACCAGCTCCCCCTCGCCATGCGCATGGAGACCTGACTTCCCTGGCGCCGCACGAGAGGCTCCCTGAGGTCCTCGTCGTGCCTCGTGAGAAAACCCCCATGGGCGCAGCAGCCTGAGGAAACCCATGAGACGCCCCCGTCATCGCGAGATGAGGGCCTTCTTTTCCTGCCTGGCCTGGAGAGCAATCCCGAGTCCTCTCTCCAAACTGAAGAGGAGGCTCGACACCCTTGAGTCCACTCAGTGGGCTCCAAGAGATCCGTGTCGCGACTTGAGAGGAAAGCGGAGTCCTTTGCTTCCCCTCCAGGCGAGTCCTGACTCCCCGGGGGAGTCTGGAATGGAAACCCTGGATCCCTGTCTTCCCTTGAGAGGAATATTAGGTCCTGGACACACGCCTCGATGAGGTCTCTTTGGCCCTGTAGTGACTCGAGCAGAACCCCCAGCTTTCCATCGCAACTCGAATTGAAGATTGGGCTTCCCAGGGCCAACCCAAGAGAGACCTGAAATTCCTGTCGTTTTCGAGAATCCCGATGCAACTCAAGAAAAACGACGTGGTTCCAACGTCTTCACAGGATGAGGCCCTTGCCCGCTACAGCGTCTCCAGGGAAGTCCCATGTTCCGTCCTGAAGTGGGAAACGGTACTTGGCTCCCTTGATGCGACACCTAAAGTTCCCTGAAACGCCGGGTTCCCTCGAGTGGAACACCGAGGGTCCCGGCACCACTTCATCTGAGCCCCATCTCCCCTCCTGATCGCGACAGGAGAATCGATTCCCCTACTTTGTGTGGAAGGGGTTCCCGGCCTTCCTGGCGCACCTCAGGATGATGCTGGTCTCATGAGGAAATTCGAGATGAGCCACGTGGTTGGTGCCACATGCCGAATGACCCCGATTTCCCGGTCCGCTCTTGAAATGAACCCGATGCCCGGACACCTCTTTGAAGGCAACCCTGTGGGGGAAGGCACAAAACGAAGGGGCACTGACACCCCCATGCATCTTCTGGAAACACCCGCAGGTTCCACACACAGCTTGTCAAGGGCCCTGAGACCCCCTGAACGACTCGAGAGGCAAGCAGAGTTCCGTTACTCAGACAAGACGAGGCCTGACTCTCCTGTCCCAACTCTGCAGGGACCCTGCGGTCGGAGTCAGAAATGGAGAGGAAGCCTGAGGTTCCTGCCTCCAATCGAGATGAGGCCCTCTTTCATTTCGTCAAACCTAGTGGAGTCCCGAGAGGCCCCTCTAACTCCTCAGTATCCCTCACCTCTCAGAGGCACCTGGGAAGTTCCCTAAGGTCCCCTGTAGAGGTCGAGGGAAACGAGTGTTTCCCGCCCCAACCCAAGAAAGACCTTGAGAGTCCTTCTTAAATGCCTCTTGAGGCCCTAGTCCCTCCCATGACTCGAGAGCAATGACGCGATCTGCCTGGCCACACGCATGGAGTCAGGCTTCTCTGGCGCTGCACAAGAGGCTCCCTGAACTCCCCATCATATCTCGTGAGAAACCCCACACTGGCGCCGCAGCTCGAGAAAACCCATGTGACGCCCCCATCATCTCGAGAGGAGGGCCATCTTTAACTGCATGGTATGCAGATCAAGCGTGAACCTTCTGTCGAAGCTACACAGGACTCTTGACTCCCTTTAGGCCACTCATTGGGCTCCAAGAGTTACGTGTCGCGACTCGAGAGGATAGTGGAGTCCTTTGCTTCCACTCGAGACGAGGCGTGACCCACCGGGTGAGACTGGAATGCGACCCCGATATCCCTGTCGCCCCTGGAGAGGAACATTACGTCCTGGACCCAAGCCTAGATGAGGACTCTTTGCCCTGAAGTGACTCGAGAGCAACCCCCAGCTCTCTCTGACAAGTTGAATGGAAGATTGGACTTCCTGGGCCAACACAAGAGGAAGCCTGAATTCCCCGTTGTAACTCGAGAATCCCGCCTCAACTCGAGAAAAACCACGTGTTTCCCTCGTCATCGCAATATGAGGCCCTTGCCCGCTAGAGCATCTCCAGAGAATTCCCACGTTCCGTCTTGAAGTGCGAAACTGTACTTGGCAGCCTTGATGCGACCTCAAAAGTGCCGTGACATACCGGTCTCACTCGAGGGGACCACCGAGGTTCCCGGCACCACTTCATCTGAGCCCCTTCTCCCCTTCTGATCGCGAGCGGTGGGTCGATTCCCCTGCTTTGTCTGCAAGGGGTTCCCGACCTTCCCGGCGCACCTCAGGATGAGGCCGGTCTCCCGAGGAAATTCGAGACGTAGCCTCGTGGGTGGTACCACATGCTGAAAGACCCCAATTTTCCGGTACGCTCTTGAAAAGAACCCGATGCCCGGAAACCTCTTTGAAGGCAACCCTGTGGATAAAGGCACAACACGAAGGGGCACTGACACCCCCGTGCATCGTCCGGAAAACCCCGCAGGTTCCACACTCAGCTCAACAAGTGGCCTGTCACTCCGTGAACAACTCTAAAGGCAAGGGGAAATCCATTCCTCCACAGAAGACGAGGCGTGACTCTCTTGTCCATACTCTGCAGGTACCCTGCGACCCTAGTCAGAAATGGAGAGGACCCCTGACGTTCCTGCCTCCATTCGAGATGAGGCCCTCTTCGATTGCACCAAACCCAGTTGAGTAACGAAGGGCCCCTCCCAAATCCACAGTGTCCCTGACTTCTCAGAGGCACCCTTAGAAGTTGCCTGAGGTCACCGACACAAATCAAGGGAACCCAGGGTTCCCTGCCGCAACCCGAGAAAGACCTCAAGAGTCTTTCTTCAATGCGTCTTGAGGCCCGATTCGCCTACTATGACTCGAGAGCAATCACGCACTCCCCTTCACCACACGCACGGAGACCTGACGTCCCTAGCACCACACGAGAGGCTCTCTGAGCTCCCTGTTGTACCTCGTGAGAAATCTGATACTGGCGCCGCAGCTGGAGAAAACCCACGAGATGCCCCCGTCATCGCGAGATGAGGGCCTTTTTTCCTGCATGGCCAGGAAAACAATCCCGAGTCATCTCTCCAAACTCCATAGGAGGCTTCACTCCCTTTACGCCACGCAGTGGGCTCCAAGAGATACCCGTCGCGACTCGACAGGAGAGCGGAGTCCTTTTTTTCCCCTCAAGACGAGGCCTGACTCTCCGGGTGAGTCGAGAATGCAACCCTGAGATCTCTGTTGGCCCAGTAGTGGAACACTAGGTCCTGGACACAAGCGTAGATGAGGTCTATTTTGCCCTGCAGTGACTGGAGAGCAATCCCCAGTTCTAACTTGCAACTCGAATGGAATACTGGATTTTCCTGGCGCCACACAAGAGGCTCCCTGAGATCCCCGTGGTACTTCATGAGACACCCCACACTGGCGCCGCAGCTCGAGAAAACCCACGAGACGCCACCGTCATCTCGAGATGAGGGCCTTCTTTTCCTGCATGGCCTGGAGTCCAATCCCGAGTCCTCTCTCCAAACTCCACAGGAGGCTTGACTCCCTTTAGTACACACAGTGGGCTCCAAGAGATACCCATCGCGACTCGAGACGAGAGCGGAATTCTTTGCTTACCCTCGAGGTGAGAACTGACTCCCCGGATGAGTCTGGAATGCAAACCCGAGATCCCTGTCGCCCCTGGAGAGCAACGTTAGATCCTGGACACAAGCCTAGATTAGGTCTCTTTTGCCCTGCAGTGACTCTAGCGCAATCCCCAGCTCCCCCTCGCAACCCGAATGGAAGATTGGATTTCAAGGCCAACAAGAGGAAGCCTAAATTCCCGGTCATAACTCGAGAATCCCGCCGCAACTCGAGCAAAACCACGTGGTTCTCCCGTCATCGCAAGATGAGGCCCTTGCCCGCTACAGCGTTTCAAAAGATGTCCCAGGTTCTGTCTTGAAATGCGAAACGGTACTTGGCACCCTTGATGCGACCCCAAAAGTCCCCCAACACGCCGGTCTCACTCAAGGGGAACACCGAGGTTCCCGGCACCACTTCATTTAAGCCCCTTCTCCCCTCCTGATCGTGACCGGTGGGTCGATTTCCCTGCTTTGTCTGCAAGGGGGCCCGACCTTCCCTGCACAACTCAGGATGAGGCCGCTCTCATGGGGAAATTCGATACGTAGCTTTGTGGGTGGTGCCACTTGCTGAAAGACTCCAATTTCCCGGTCCGCTCTTGATAAGAATCCGATGCTCGGACACCTCTTGGAAGGCAGCCTTAAGTATGAAGGTACAACACGAAGGGGCACTAACACACCTGTGCATCATCCGGAAAAACGGGCAGGTTACACACACAGCTCGACAAGTGGCCTGTCACCTCGAGAACAACTCGAGAGGCAAGAGGAGTCCCATCCTCCAGAAAAGACGAGGCCTGACTCTCCTGTACCAACATGCAGGGACCTTGCGATCTGAGTCAGAAATGGAGAGGAACACTGAGGTTCCTGCTTCAACTCGAGATGAGTCCCTCTTACATTCCACCAAATGCAGAGGAGTCTCGAGAGGCCCCTCCAAACTGCACAGTATCCCTGACTTCTCAGAGGCACTCTGAGAAGCTCCCTGAGGTCGCAGGCACAAGTCAAGGGAACCCTGGGTTTTATGCAGTGACCCGAGAAAGACCTCGAGAGTCCTTCTTCAACCCGTCTTGAGGCCCGATTACCCTACCATGACTTGAGAGCAATGACGAGCTCCCCCTAGCCATCTCATGGGGACCTGACTTCCCTGGCGCCACACGAGAGGCTCCCTGAGCTCCCTCTCGTACCTCGTCAGAAACCCGGCACTAGCGCAGCAGTCTAGAAAACCCACGAGACGCCGCCATCATCGCGAGATGAGGGCCTTCTTTTCCTGCATGGCCTGGAGAGGAATCCCGAGTCCTCTATCCAAACACCACAGGAGGCTTGACTCCCTTTAGGGCACACAGTGGGCTCCAAGAGATACCCATCGCGACTCAAAAGGACAGCGGAGTTCTTTGCTTCCCCTCGAGATGAGGCCTGATTCCCCGGGTGAGTCTGGTATGCAACCCCAAGATCCCTGTCGCCCCTAGGGACGAACATTAAGTCCTGGACACAAGCCTAGATGAGGTCTATTTTGCCCTGCAGTGACTCGAGAGCAATCCCCAGCTCTCCCTTTAAACTCGAATGGAAGATAGGACTTCCCTGGCCCAACACATGAGGAAGACTGTATTCCCCGTCGAAACTCGAGAATCCCGCCACAACTCGAGAAACGCCACGTGGTTCCCCCGTCATCCCAAGATGAGGCCCTTGCCCCCTACAGCGTCTCAAGAGAAGTCCCACGTTCCGTCTTGAAGTGCGAAACGGTATTGGCACCCTTGATGCGCCCTCAAAAGTTCCTCGACACACCAGTCTGACTCGAGGAGAACACCGAGGTTCCTGGCACCACTACGTCTGGGCCCCTTCTCCCCTCCTGATCGCGACAGGAGGGTCGATTCCCCTGTTTTGTCTTGAAGGGGTTCCCGCCTTTCCCGGTGCATCTCAGGATGAGGCCGGTCTCACGAGGACATTCGAGACATAGCCACGTGGATGGTGACACATGCCAAAAGACCCCGATTTCCCGGTCCGCTCTTGATAAGATCCTGATGCCCGGACACCTCTTTGAAGATAACCCTTTTGATGAAGGCACAACACTTAGGGGCACTGACACCCCTGGGTATCGTCCGGAGAAACCCGCAGGTACCACACACAGCTCGAGAAGTGACCTGTCACCCCGTGAACAACTGGAGAGGCAAGCAGAGTTCCATTCCTCCACACAAGACGAGGCCTGAGTCTCCTGTTCGAACTCTGCAGCGAAACTGCGATCCGAGTCAGATCTGGCCCAGGGGAAGTCAGGAGAGGAAACATGAGTTTCCTGCCTCCACTCGAGATGAGGCCCTCTTCCATTGCACCGAACCCAGTGGAGTCCCGAGAGACCCCTCCCAACTGCACAGTATCCCTGACTTCTCAGAGGCACCCTTAGACCTTCCTGAGATCACCGGCACAAGTTGAGGGAACCAAGGGTTTCCTGCCCCAACCCGTAAAAGACCTCGAGAGTCCTTCTTCAACGCGTCTTGAGGTGCCATTCCCCTACCATGACTCGAGAGCAATGACGCGCTCCCCCTAGCCACGCGCATAGAAACCTGACTTCCCTGGCGCCACAGGAGAGGCTCCCTGAGCTCCCCATTATACCTCGTGAGCAACACCACACTGGAGCCACAGCTCGAGAATACCCACGAGATGCCCCAGTCCTCACGAGATGAGGGCCTTCTTTTGCTGTATGGCCTGGAGAGCAATCCTGAGTCCTCTCTCCAAACTCCACAGGAGGCTTGACTCATTTTAGGCCACACAGTGAGCTCCAAGATATACCCGTCGCGACTTGACAGGAGAGCAGTGTCCTTGGCTTCCCCTCGAGACGAGGCCTGACTCCCCGGGTGAGTCGAGAATGCAATGCTGAGATCGCTTTCGCCCCAGCAGAGGAACATTAGGTCCTGGACACAAGCCTAGATGAGGTCTATTTGGCCCTGCAGTGTCTCGAGAGCAATCCCCAGTTCTAACTCACAATTCGAATGAAAACTGGACTTCCCTGGGCCAGTTGAAGAGGAAGCCTGAATTCCCGGTTGTAACTCGAGAATCCCGCCCCAACTCAAGAAAAACCACGTGGTTCCCCCGTCATCGAAAGATGAGGCCCTTGCCCGCTACAGCGTCTCAAGAGAAGTCCCACGTTCCGTATTGAAGAGCGAAAAGTTACTTGGAACCCTTGATGCGACCCCAAAAGTTCCCCGACATACCAGTCTCACTTGAGGAGAACACCAAGGTTCCCGGCACCACTTCATCTGAGACTCTTCTCCCCTCTTGATCGCGACAGGAGGTTCGATTCCCCTGCTTTGTCTGGAAGGCGTTCCCGACCTTCCTGGCGCACATCAAGATGAGGCCAGTCTCACGAGGAAATTCGAGACATAGCCTCGTGGGTGGTGCGGCATGCCAAAAGACCCCGATTCCCTGGTCCGCTCTTGATAAGAACCCGATGGCAGAACCCAACTCGAAGGCAATCCTGTGGAACAAGGCACAACACGAAGGGGCAGTGACACCCCAGTGCATCGTCCAGAAAAACCCGCAAGTTCCACATACAAATCGACAAGTGGCCTGTCACCCCATGAACAACGCGAGAGTCAAGCGGAGTTCCATTCCTCCACACAAGACGAGGCCTGACTCTCCTGTCCCAGCTCTGCAGGGACTCTGCGATCCGAGTCAGATCCGGCGCATTCGAAGCCAGGAGAGGAACCCTGAGGTTCCTGCCTCAACTTGTCATGAGGCCCTCTTCCATTGCACCAAACCCAGTGGAGTTCCAAGAGGCCCCTCCCAACTCCACAGTGACCCTGACTTCTCAGAGGCACGCTGAGAAGCTTCCTGAGGTCACTGGCACAAGTCGATGGAACCCAGGGTTTCCTGCTTCAACCCAAGAAAGACCTCGAGAGTCCTTCTTTAACACGTTTTCAGGCCCAATTCCCCTACCATGACTCGAGAACAATGACGGGCTCCCTCTCACCACGTGCATAGAGACCTGACTGCCCTGGCACCACATGAGAGGCTCACTGAGCTCCCAGTCTTACTTCGTGAGAAACCCCACACTAGCGCCACAGCTCGAGAAAACCTACGAGACGCCCCAGTCATCGGGAGACGAGGGCCTTCATTTCCTGCATTGCCTGGAGAGCAATCCCGTGTCCTCCCTCCAAACACCAGAGGAGGTTTGACTCCCTTTAAGCCACTCAGTGGGCTCCAAGACATACCCGTCCGACTCGAGAGGAGAGCAGAGTCCTCTGCTTCCCCTCGAGACGAGGCCTGACTCCAGGGTGAGTCTGGAATGCAACCCCGAGATTCCTGTCGCCCCTTGACATGAACATTAGGTCCTGCACACAAGCCTTGGTGGGGTCTCTTTTGCCTTCAGTGACTAGAGCGCACCTCCAGCTCTTCCTCGAATCTCGAATGGAAGATAAGACTTTTGTGGGCCAACACAAGAGGAAGCATGAATTCCCTATGGTAACTCAAATATCCCACCGCAACTAGAGAAAAACCAAGTGGTTCCCCAGTCATTCCAAGATGAGGTCCTTGCCCGCTGGAGCACCCCAAGAGAAGTCCCACGTTCCAATTTGAAGAGCGAAACGGTACTTGGAACGCGTTATGCGACCCCAAAAGTTACCCGACATACCTGTCTCACTTGAGGGAAACACCGAGGTTCCCAGCAGCACTTCATCTGAGCCACTTCTCTCCTCCTGATCGCCACAGGAGGGTCGAATCCTCTGCTTTGTCTGGAAGGGTTTCATGACCTTCGCGGCACACCTCAGGATGAGGCCGGTTTCATGAGGAAATTCGAGATTAGCCACGTGGGTGGTGCCAAATGCTGAACGACCCCGATTTCCCAGTCCGCTCTTCATAAGAACACGATGCCCGGACACCTCTTCGAAGGCAACCCTGTGGATGAAGACACAAAACGAAGGGTCACTGACACCCCCATGCATCGTCTGGAAAAACCTGCAGATTTCACACACAGTTTGACAAGGGGCCTGAAACCCCATGAACAACTCAAGAGGCAAGCGGAGTTCCATTCCTCAGAAAAGACATAGCCTGACTCTCCTGTCCCAACTCTGCAGGGACACTACGATCAGAGTCAGAATTGGAGAGGAAGACTGAGGTTCCTGACTCCACTCGAGATGAGGCCCTCTTCCATTGCGACAAACCCAGTGGAGTCCCGAGAGGCCCCACCAACACCACAGCGACCCTCACCTCTCATAGGCACCCTGGGAAGTTCCCTCAGGTCCCCGACAAAAGTCGGGGGAAACGAGGGTTTCCCGCTGCAACCCGAGAAAGACATCGAGAGTCCTTCTTCAACGCGACTTGAGGCCCTAGTCCCCTCCCATGACTCGAGAACAATGACGCGCTCCTTCTCGCCACGTGCATGGAGACATGACTTCCCTGGCGCCGCAGGAGAGGCTCCCTGAGATCCTCGTCGTGCCTCGGGAGAAAACCCCCACGGGTGCCGCAGCTCGAGGAAACCCCTGAGATGCCACCGTCCTCGCGAGGTGAGGGCCGTCTTTTCCTGCCTGGCCTGGAGAGCAATCAGGAGTCCTCTCTCAAAAGTGAAGAGGAGGCTGGACGCCCTTGAGGCCACTCAGGGGGCAGCAAGATATCAGCGTCGCGACTCGGGAGGAGAGCGGAGTCCTTTGCTTCCTCTCGAGGCGAGGCCTGACTCCCCGGGGGAGCATGGGATGCAACCCCGAGATCCTTGTCTTCCCTGGAGAGGAACATTAGGTCCTGGACACACGCCTAGATGAGGTCTCTTTGGCCCTGCAGTGACTCGAGCGCAACCCCCAGCTTTCCCTCGCCAGTAGAATAGAAGGTTGGGTTACCCAGGGCCGACACAAGAGGAAGCCTGTAATCCCCTGTCGTAACATGAGAATCCCGCCGCAACTCGAGAAAAACCACGTGGTTCCCACCTCTTGGCAAGATGAGGCACTTGCCCGTGACGGCGTCTCAAGGGAAGTCCCCTGTTCCGCCCTGAAGGGCGAAACGGAACCTGACAGCCTTCATGCGACCCCAAAAAGTTCCCCGATACGCCGGGTTCCCTCGAGTGGAACACCGAGGGTGCCGGCACCGCTTCATCTGAGCCCCTTCTCCCCTCCTGATCGCGACAGGAGAGGCGATTCCCCTGCGTGGTCTGGAAGGGGTTCCCGGCCTTCCCGGCACACCTCAGGATGAGGCCGGCCTCACGAGGAAATTCGAGACGAGCCACGTGGGTGGGGCCACATGCCGAACGCCCCCGGTTCCCCGGTCCGCTCTTGAGAAGGACCCGAGGCCCGGACCCCTCTTCGAAGGCAACCCTGTGGGTGAAGGCACAACACGAAGGGGCACTGCCACCCCCGTGCATCGTCCGCAAAGACCCGCGGGTTCCACACACAGCTCGACGAGGGGCCTGAGAGCCCCTGAGCAACTCGAGAGGCCAGCGGGGTTCCCTTCCTCAGACAAGACGAGGCCTGACTCTCCTGTCCCAACTCTGCAGGGACCCTGCGGTCGGAGTCCGAAACGGAGAGGAAGCCTGAGGTTCCTGCCTCCCCTCGAGGTGAGGCCCTCTTCCGTTGCGCCAGACCCAGCGGAGTCCCGAGGGGCCCCGCCACCTCCACAGGATGCCTCGCCTCTCAGAGGCACCCTGGGAAGTTCCCTAAGGTCACCGGCAGAAGGCGAGGGAAACGAGGGTTTCCCGCCGCCCCCCGAGAAAGACCTCGAGAGCCCTTCTTCAACGCCTCTCGAGGCCCTAGTCCCCTCCCGTGACTCGAGAGCCAGGACGCGCTCCCCCTCGCCACGCTCATGGAGACCTGACTTCCCTGGCGCCGCAGGAGTGGCTCCCTGAGTTCCTCGTCGCGCCTCGGGAGAAAACCCCCACGGGCGCCGCAGCTCGAGGAAACCCCTGAGACGCCCCCGTCCTCGCGAGCTGAGGGCCTTCTTTTCCTGCATGGCCTGGAGAGCAATCCCGGGTCCTCTCTCCAAAGGGAAGAGGAGGCTGGACTCCTTTGAGGCCGCCTAGGGGGCTCCAAGAGACCCGCGTCGCGACTCGAGAGGAGAGCGGAGTCCTTGGCTTCCCCTCGAGACGAGGCCTGACTCCCCGGGGGAGCCTGGAATGCAACCCCGAGATCCCTGCCTTCCCTGGAGAGGAATATTAGGTCCCGGACACACGCCTAGGTGAGGTCTCTTCGGCCCTGCGGTGACTCGAGCGCAACCCCCAGCTTTCCCTCGCAACCCGAGGGGAAGATTGGGCTTCCCAGGGCCAACCCAAGGGGAAGGCTGAGATGCCCGTCGTAACTCGAGAATCCCGCCGCAACTCGAGAAAAACCACGTGGTTCCCACCTCTTGGCAAGATGAGGCCCTTGCCCGCCACGGCGTCTCAAGGGAAGTCCCCTGTTCCGCCCTGAGGGCGAAACGGTCCCTGACAGCCTTCCTGCGACCCCCAAAAGTCCCCCGACACGCCGGGTTCCCTCGAGGGGAACACCGAGGGTCCCGGCACCGCTTCCTCTGAGCCCCTTCTCCCCTCCTGATCGCGACAGGAGAGGCGATTCCCCTGCGTGGTCTGGAAGGGGTTCCCGGCCTTCCCGGCGCACCTCAGGATGAGGCCGGTCTCACGAGGAAATTCGAGACGAGCCACGTGGGTGGGGCCACATGCCGAACGCCCCCGATTCCCCGGTCCGCCCTTGAGAAGGACCCGAGGCCCGGACCCCTCTTCGAAGGCAACCCTGTGGGTGAAGGCACAACACGAAGGGGCGCTGCCACCCCCGTGCATCGTCCGCAAAGACCCGCGGGTTCCACACACAGCTCGACGAGGGGCCTGAGACCCCTTGAGCAACTCGAGAGGCCAGCGGGGTTCCCTTCCTCAGACAAGACGAGGCCTGACTCTCCTGTCCCAACTCTGCAGGGACCCTGCGGTCGGAGTCCGAAACGCAGAGGAAGCCTGAGGTGCCTGCCTCCCCTCGAGGTGAGGTCCTCTTCCGTTGCGCCAGACCCAGCGGAGTCCCGAGGGGCCCCGCCACCTCCACAGGATCCCTCGCCTCTCAGAGGCACCCTGGCAAGTTCCCTAAGGTCCCCGGCAGAAGGCGAGGGACACGAGGGTTTCCCGCCGCCCCCCGACAAAGACCTCGAGAGTCCTTCTTCAACGCGTCTCGAGGCCCTAGTCCCCTCCCGTGACTCGAGAGCCAGGACGCGCTCCCCCTCGAAACGCGCATGGAGACCTGACTTCCCTGGCTCCGCACGAGAGGCTCCCTGAGATCCTCGTCGTGCCTCGGGAGAAAACACCCACGGGCGCCGCAGCTCGAGGAAACCCCTGAGGCGCCCCCGTCCTCGCGAGCTGAGGGCCTTCTTTTCCTGCATGGCCTGGAGAGCAATCCCGGGTCCTCTCTCCAAACGGAAGAGGAGGCTGGACTCCCTTGAGGCCGCTCAGGGGGCTCCAAGAGACCCGCGTCGCGACTCGAGAGGAGAGCAGAGTCCTTGGCTTCCCCTCGAGACGAGGCCTGACTCCCCGGGGGAGCCTGGAATGCAACCCCGAGATCCCTGCCTTCCCTGGAGAGGAATATTAGGTCCCGGACACACGCCTAGGTGAGGTCTCTTCGGCCCTGCAGTGACTCGAGCGCAACCCCCAGCTTTCCCTCGCAACCCGAGGGGAAGATTGGGCTTCCCAGGGCCAACCCAATGGGAAGGCTGAGATCCCCGTCGTAACTCGAGAATCCCGCCGCAACTCGAGATAAACCACGTGGTTCCCACCTCTTGGCAAGATGAGGCCCTTGCCCGCCACGGCGTCTCAAGGGAAGTCCCCTGTTCCGCCCTGAAGGGCGAAACGGTCCCTGACAGCCTTCCTGCGACCCCCAAAAGTCCCCCGACACGCCGGGGTCCCTCGAGGGGAACACCGAGGGTCCCGGCACCGCTTCCTCTGAGCCCCTTCTCCCCTCCTGACCGCGACAGGAGAGGCAATTCCCCTGCGTGGTCTGGAAGGGGTTCCCGGCCTTCCCGGCGCACCTCAGGATGAGGCCGGTCTCACGAGGAAATTCGAGACGAGCCACGTGGGTGGGGCCACATGCCGAACGCCCCCGATTCCCCGGTCCGCCCTTGAGAAGGACCCGAGGCCCGGACCCCTCTTCGAAGGCAACCCTGTGGGTGAAGGCACAACACGAAGGGGCGCTGCCGCCCCCGTGCATCGTCCGCAAAGACCCGCGGGTTCCACACACAGCTCGACGAGGGGCCTGAGACCCCCTGAGCAACTCGAGAGGCCAGCGGGGTTCCCTTCCTCAGACAAGACGAGGCCTGACTCTCCTGTCCCAACTCTGCAGGGACCCTGCGGTCGGAGTCCGAAACGGAGAGGAAGCCTGAGGTTCCTGCCTCCCCTCGAGGTGAGGCCCTCTTCCGTTGCGCCAGACCCAGCGGAGTCCCGAGGGGTCCCGCCACCTCCACAGGATCCCTCGCCTCTCAGAGGCACCCTGGCAAGTTCCCTAAGGTCCCCGGCAGAAGGCGAGGGACACGAGGGTTTCCCGCCGCCCCCCGACAAAGACCTCGAGAGTCCTTCTTCAACGCGTCTCGAGGCCCTAGTCCCCTCCCGTGACTCGAGAGCCAGGACGCGCTCCCCCTCGCCACGCGCATGTAGACCTGACTTCCCTGGCGCCGCAAGAGGGGCTCCCTGAGATCCTCGTCGTGCCTCGGGAGAAAACCCCCACGGGCGCCGCAGCTCGAGGAAACCCCTGAGACGCCCCCGTCCTCGCGAGCTGAGGGCCTTCTTTTCCTGCATGGCCTGGAGAGCAATCCCGGGTCCTCTCTCCAAACGGAAGAGGAGGCTGGACTCCCTTGAGCCCGCTCAGGGGTCTCCAAGAGACCCGCGTCGCGACTCGAGAGGAGAGCGGAGTCCTTGGCTTCCCCTCGAGACGAGGCCTGACTCCCCGGGGGAGCCTGGAATGCAACCCCGAGATCCCTGCCTTCCCTGGAGTGGAATATTAGGTCCCGGACACACGCCTAGGTGAGGTCTCTTCGGCCCTGCAGTGACTCGAGCGCAACCCCCAGCTTTCCCTCGCAACCCGAGGGGAAGATTGGGCTTCCCAGGGCCAACCCAAGGGGAAGGCTGAGATCCCCGTCGTAACTCGAGAATCCCGCCGCAACTCGAGAAAAACCACGTGGTTCCCACCTCTTGTCAAGATGAGGCCCTTGCCCGCCACGGCGTCTCAAGGGAAGTCCCCTGTTCCGCCCTGAAGGGCGAAACGGTCCCTGACAGCCTTGCTGCGATCCCCAAAAGTCCCCCGACACGCCGGGGTCCCCCGAGGGGAACACCGAGGTTCCCGGCACCGCTTCCTCTGAGCCCCTTCTCCCCTCCTGATCGCGACAGGAGAGGCGATTCCCCTGCGTGGTCTGGAAGGGGCTCCCGGCCTTCCCGGCGCACCTCAGGATGAGGCCAGTCTCACGAGGAAATTCGAGACGAGCCACGTGGGTGGGGCCACATGCCGAACGCCCCCGATTCCCCGGTCCGACCTTGAGAAGGACCCGAGGCCCGGACCCCTTTTCGAAGGCAACCCTGTGGGTGAAGGCACAACACGAAGGGGCGCTGCCACCCCCGTGCATCGTCCACAAAGACCCGCGGGTTCCACACACAGCTCGACGAGGGGCCTGAGACCCCCTGAGCAACTCGAGAGGCCAGCGGGGTTCCCTTCCTCAGACAAGACGAGGCCTGACTCTCCTGTCCCAACTCTGCAGGGACCCTGCGGTCGGAGTCCGAAACGGAGAGGAAGCCTGAGGTTCCTGCCTCCCCTCGAGGTGAGGCCCTCTTCCGTTGCGCCAAACCCAGCGGAGACCCGAGGGGCCCCGCCACCTCCACAGGATCCCTCGACTCTCAGAGGCACCCTGGCAAGTTCCCTAAGGTCCCCGGCAGAAGGCGAGGGAAACGAGGGTTTCGCGCCGCCCCCCGAGAAAGACCTCGAGAGTCCTTCTTCAACGCGTCTCGAGGCCCTAGTCCCCTCCCGTGACTCGAGAGCCAGGACGCGCTCCCCCTCGCCACGCACATGGAGACCTGACTTTCCTGGCGCCGCACGAGAGGCTCCCTGAGATCCTCGTCGTGCCTCGGGAGAAAACCCCCACGGGCGCCGCAGCTCGAGGAAACCCCTGAGGCGCCCCCGTCCTCGCGAGCTGAGGGCCTTCTTTTCCTGCATGGCCTGGAGAGCAATCCCGGGTCCTCTCTCCAAACGGAAGAGGAGGCTGGACTCCCTTGAGGCCGCTCAGGGGTCTCCAAGAGACCCGCGTGGCGACTCGAGAGGAGAGCGGAGTCCTTGGCTTCCCCTCGAGACGAGGCCTGACTCCCCGGGGGAGCCTGGAATGCAACCCCGAGATCCCTGCCTTCCCTGGAGAGGAATATTAGGTCCCGGACACACGCCTAGCTGAGGTCTCTTCGGCCCTGCAGTGACTCGAGCCCAACCCCCAGCTTTCCCTCGCAACCCGAGGGGAAGATTGGGCTTCCCAGGGCCAACCCAAGGGGAAGGC
Source organism: Bubalus kerabau (assembly GCF_029407905.1). Taxonomy (NCBI): domain Eukaryota; kingdom Metazoa; phylum Chordata; class Mammalia; order Artiodactyla; family Bovidae; genus Bubalus; species Bubalus kerabau. The sequence goes on from NW_026577901.1 coordinate 78,225, forward strand.
TGAGATCCCCGTCGTAACTCGAGAATCCCGCCGCAACTCGAGATAAACCACGTGGTTCCCACCTCTTGGCAAGATGAGGCCCTTGCCCGCCACGGCGTCTCAAGGGAAGTCCCCTGTTCCGCCCTGAAGGGCGAAACGGTCCCTGACAGCCTTCCTGCGACCCCCAAAAGTCCCCCGACACGCCGGGTTCCCTCGAGGGGAACACCGAGGGTCCCGACACCGCTTCCTCTGAGCCCCTTCTCCCCTCCTGATCGCGACAGGAGAGGCGATTCCCCTGCGTGGTCTGGAAGGGGTTCCCGGCCTTCCCGGCGCACCTCAGGATGAGGCCGGTCTCACGAGGAAATTCGAGACGAGCCACGTGGGTGGGGCCACAGGCCGAACGCCCCCGATTCCCCGGTCCGCCCTTGAGAAGGACCCGAGGCCCGGACTCCTCTTCGAAGGCAACCCTGTGGGTGAAGGCACAACACGAAGGGGCGCTGCCACCCCCGTGCATCGTCCACAAAGACCCGCGGGTTCCACACACAGCTCGACGAGGGGCCTGAGACCCCCTGAGCAACTCGAGAGGCCAGCGGGGTTCCCTTCCTCAGACAAGACGAGGCCTGACTCTCCTGTCCCAACTCTGCAGGGACCCTGCGGTCGGAGTCCGAAACGGAGAGGAAGCCTGAGGTTCCTGCCTCCCCTCGAGGTGAGGCCCTCTTCCGTTGCGCCAGACCCAGCGGAGTCCTGAGGGGCCCCGCCACCTCCACAGGATCCCTCGCCTCTCAGAGGCACCCTGGGAAGTTCCTTAAGGTCCCCGGCAGAAGGCGAGGGACACGAGGGTTTCCCGCCCCCCCCCCGAGAAAGACCTCGAGAGTCCTTCTTCAACGCGTCTCGAGGCCCTAGTCCCCTCCCGTGACTCGAGAGCCAGGACGCGCTCCCCCTCGCCACGCGCATGGAGACCTGACTTCCCTGGCGCCGCACGAGGGGCTACCTGAGATCCTCGTCGTGCCTCGGGAGAAAACCCCCACGGGCGCCGCAGCTCGAGGAAACCCCTGAGACGCCCCCGTCCTCGCGAGCTGAGGGCCTTCTTTTCCTGCATGGCCTGGAGAGCAATCCCGGGTCCTCTCTCCAAACGGAAGAGGAGGCTGGACTCCCTTGAGGCCGCTCAGGGGGCTCCAAGAGACCCGCGTCGCGACTCGAGAGGAGAGCGGAGTCCTTGGCTTCCCCTCGAGACGAGGCCTGACTCCCCGGGGGAGCCTGGAATGCAACCCCGAGATCCCTGCCTTCCCTGGAGAGGAATATTAGGTCCCGGACACACGCCTAGGTGAGGTCTCTTCGGCCCTGCAGTGACTCGAGCGCAACCCCCAGCTTTCCCTCGCAACCCGAGGGGAAGATTGGGCTTCCCAGGGCCAACCCAAGGGGAAGGCTGAGATCCCCGTCGTAACTCGAGAATCCCGCCGCAACTCGAGAAAAACCACGTGGTTCCCACCTCTTGGCAAGATGAGGCCCTTGCCCGCCACGGCGTCTCAATGGAAGTCCCCTGTTCCGCCCTGAAGGGCGAGACGGTCCCTGACAGCCTTCCTGCGACCCCCAAAAGTCCCCCGACACGCCGGGTTCCCTCGAGGGGAACACCGAGGGTCCCGGCACCGCTTCCTCTGAGCCCCTTCTCCCCTCCTGATCGCGACAGGAGAGGCGATTCCCCTGCGTGGTCTGGAAGGGGTTCCCGGCCTTCCCGGCGCACCTCAGGATGAGGCCGGTCTCACGAGGAAATTCGAGACGAGCCACGTGGGTGGGGCCACATGCCGAACGCCCCCGATTCCCCGGTCCGCCCTTGAGAAGGACCCGAGGCCCGGACCCCTCTTCGAAGGCAAGCCTGTGGCTGAAGGCACAACACGAAAGGGCGCTGCCACCCCCGTGCATCGTCCGCAAAGACCCACGGGTTCCACACACAGCTCGACGAGGGGACTGAGACCCCCTGAGCAACTCGAGAGGCCAGCGGGGTTCCCTTCCTCAGACAAGACGAGGCCTGACTCTCCTGTCCCAACTCTGCAGGGACCCTGCGGTCGGAGTCCGAAACGGAGAGGAAGCCTGAGGTTCCTGCCTCCCCTCGAGGTGAGGCCCTCTTCTGTTGCGCCAGACCCAGCGGAGTCCCGAGGGGCCCCGCCACCTCCACAGGATCCCTCGCCTCTCAGAGGCACCCTGGGAAGTTCCCTAAGGTCCCCGGCAGAAGGCGAGGGACACGAGGGTTTCCCGCCGCCCCCCGAGAGTCCTTCTTCAACGCGTCTCGAGGCCCTAGTCCCCTCCCGTGACTCGAGAGCCAGGACGCGCTCCCCCTCGCCACGCGCATGGAGACCTGACTTCCCTGGCGCCGCACGAGGGGCTCCCTGAGATCCTCGTCGTGCCTCGGGAGAAAACCCCCACGGGCGCCGCAGCTCGAGGAAACCCCTGAGACGCCCCCGTCCTCGCGAGCTGAGGGCCTTCTTTTCCTGCATGGCCTGGAGAGCAATCCCGGGTCCTCTCTCCAAACGGAAGAGGAGGCTGGACTCCCTTGAGGCCGCTCAGGGGGCTCCAAGAGACCCGCGTCGCGACTCGAGAGGAGAGCGGAGTCCTTGGCTTCCCCTCGAGACGAGGCCTGACTCCCCGGGGGAGCCTGGAATGCAACCCCGAGATCCCTGCCTTCCCTGGAGAGGAATATTAGGTCCCGGACACACGCCTAGGTGAGGTCTCTTCGGCCCTGCAGTGACTCGAGCGCAACCCCCAGCTTTCCCTCGCAACCCGAGGGGAAGATTGGGCTTCCCAGGGCCAACCCAAGGGGAAGGCTGAGATCCCCGTCGTAACTCGAGAATCCCGCCGCAACTCGAGAAAAACCAAGTGGTTCCCACCTCTTGGCAAGATGAGGCCCTTGCCCGCCACGGCGTCTCAAGGGAAGTACCCTGTTCCGCCCTGAAGTGCGAAACGGCCCTTGACAGCCTTCCTGCGACTCCCAAAAGTCCCCCGACACGCCGGGTTCCCTCGAGGGGAACACCGAGGGTCCCGGCACCGCTTCCTCTGAGCCCCTTCTCCCCTCCTGATCGCGACAGGAGAGGCGATTCCCCTGCGTGGTCTGGAAGGGGTTCCCGGCCTTCCCGGCGCACCTCAGGATGAGGCCGGTCTCACGAGGAAATTCGAGACGAGCCACGTGGGTGGGGCCACATGCCGAACGCCCCCGATTCCCCGGTCCGCCCTTGAGAAGGACCCGAGGCCCGGACCCCTCTTCGAAGGCAAGCCTGTGGCTGAAGGCACAACACGAAGGGGCGCTGCCACCCCCGTGCATCGTCCACAAAGACCCGCGGGTTCCACACACAGCTCGACGAGGGGCCTGAGACCCCCTGAGCAACTCGAGAGGCCAGCGGGGTTCCCTTCCTCAGACAAGACGAGGCCTGACTCTCCTGTCCCAACTCTGCAGGGACCCTGCGGTCGGAGTCCGAAACGGAGAGGAAGCCTGAGGTTCCTGCCTCCCCTCGAGGTGAGGCCCTCTTCCGTTGCGCCAGACCCAGCGGAGTCCCGAGGGGCCCCGCCACCTCCACAGGATCCCTCGCCTCTCAGAGGCACCCTGGGAAGTTCCCTAAGGTCCCCGGCAGAAGGCGAGGGACACGAGGGTTTCCCGCCGCCCCCGAGAAAGACCTCGAGAGACCTTCTTCAACGCGTCTCGAGGCCCTAGTCCGCTCCCGTGAATCGAGAACCAATACGCGCTCCCCCTCACCACGCGCATGGAGACCTGACTTCCCTGGCGCCGCACGAGAGGCTCCCTGAGATCCTCGTCGTGCCTCGGGAGAAAACCCCCACGGGCGCCGCAGCTCGAGGAAACCCCTGAGGCGCCCCCGTCCTCGCGAGCTGAGGGCCTTCTTTTCCTGCATGGCCTGGAGAGCAATACCGGGTCCTCTCTCCAAACGGAAGAGGAGGCTGGACTCCCTTGAGGCCGCTCAGGGGGCTCCAAGAGACCCGCGTCGCGACTCGAGAGGAGAGCGGAGTCCTTGGCTTCCCCTCGAGACGAGGCCTGACTCCCCGGGGGAGCCTGGAATGCAACCCCGAGATCCCTGCCTTCCCTGGAGAGGAATATTAGGTCCCGGACATACGCCTAGGTGAGGTCTCTTCGGCCCTGCAGTGACTCGAGCGCCACCCCCAGCTTTCCCTCGCAACCCGAGGGGAAGATTGGGCTTCCCAGGGCCAACCCAAGGGGAAGGCTGAGATCCCCGTCGTAACTCGAGAATCCCGCCGCAACTCGAGAAAAACCACGTGGTTCCCACCTCTTGGCAAGATGAGGCCCTTGCCCGCCACGGCGTCTCAAGGGAAGTCCCCTGTTCCGCCCTGAAGGGCGAGACGGTCCCTGACAGCCTTCCTGCGACCCCCAAAAGTCCCCCGACACGCCGGGTTCCCTCGAGGGGAACCCCGAGGGTCCCGGCACCGCTTCCTCTGAGCCCCTTCTCCCCTCCTGATCGCGACAGGAGAGGCGATTCCCCTGCGTGGTCTGGAAGGGGTTCCCGGCCTTCCCGGCGCACCTCAGGATGAGGCCGGTCTCACGAGGAAATTCGAGACGAGCCACGTGGGTGGGGCCACATTCCGAACGCCCCCGATTCCCCGGTCTGCCCTTGAGAAGGACCCGAGGCCCGGACCCCTCTTCGAAGGCAACCCTGTGGGTGAAGGCACAACACGAAGGGGCGCTGCCACCCCCGTGCATCGTCCGCAAAGACCCGCGGGTTCCACACACAGCTCGACGAGGGGCCTGAGACCCCCTGAGCAACTCGAGAGGCCAGCGGGGTTCCCTTCCTCAGACAAGACGAGGCCTGACTCTCCTGTCCCAACTCTGCAGGGACCCTGCGGTCGGAGTCCGAAACGGAGAGGAAGCCTGAGGTTCCTGCCTCTCGTCGAGGTGAGGCCCTCTTCCGTTGCGCCAGACCCAGCGGAGTCCCGAGGGGCCCCGCCACCTCCACAGGATCCCTCGCCTCTCAGAGGCACCCTGGGAAGTTCCCTAAGGTCCCCGGCAGAAGGCGAGGGACACGAGGGTTTCCCGCCGCCCCCCGAGAGTCCTTCTTCAACGCGTCTCGAGGCCCTAGTCCCCTCCCGTGACTCGAGAGCCAGGACGCGCTCCCCCTCACCACGCGCATGGAGACCTGACTTCCCTGGTGCCGCACGAGAGGCTCCCTGAGATCCTCGTCGTGCCTCAGGAGAAAACCCCCACGGGCGCCGCTGCTCGAGGAAACCCCTGAGACGCCCCCGTCCTCGCCAGCTGAGGGCCTTCTTTTCCCGCATGGCCTGGAGAGCAATCCCGGGTCCTCTCTCCAAACCGAAGAGGAGGCTGGACTCCCTGGAGGCCGCTCAGGAGGCTCCAAGAGACCCGCGTCGCGACTCGAGAGGAGAGCAGAGTCCTTGGCTTCCCCTCGAGACGAGGCCTGACTCCCCGGGGGAGCCTGGAATGCAACCCCGAGATCCCTGCCTTCCCTGGAGAGGAATATCAGGTCCCGGACACACGCCTAGTTGAGGTCTCTTCGGCCCTGCAGTGACTCGAGCGCAACCCCCAGCTTTCCCTCGCAACCCGAGGGGAAGATTGGGCTTCCCAGGGCCAACCCAAGGGGAAGGCTGAGATCCCCTTCGTAACTCGAGAATCCCGCCGCAACTCGAGAAAAACCACGTGGTTCCCACCTCTTGGCAAGATGAGGCCCTTGCCCGCCACGGCGTCTCAAGGGAAGTCCCCTGTTCCGCCCTGAAGGGCGAAACGGTCCCTGACAGCCTTGCTGCGACCCCCAAAAGTCCCCCGACACGCCGGGTTCCCTCGAGGGGAACACCGAGGGTCCCGGCACCGCTTCCTCTGAGCCCCTTCTCCCCTCCTGATCGCGACAGGAGAGGCGATTCCCCTGCGTGGTCTGGAAGGGGTTCCCGGCCTTCCCGGCGCACCTCAGGATGAGGCCGGTCTCACGAGGAAATTCGAGACGAGCCACGTGGGTGGGGCCACATGCCGAACGCCCCCGATTCCCCGGTCCGCCCTTGAGAAGGACCCGAGGCCCGGACCCCTCTTCGAAGGCAACCCTGTGGGTGAATGCACAACACGAAGGGGCGCTGCCACCCCCGTGCATCGTCCGCAAAGACCCGCGGGTTCCACACACAGCTCGACGAGGGGCCTGAGACCCCCTGAGCAACTGGAGAGGCCAGCGGGGTTCTCTTCCTCAGACAAGACGAGGCCTGACTCTCCTGTCCCAACTCTGCAGGGACCCTGCGGTCGGAGTCCGAAACGGAGAGGAAGCCTGAGGTTCCTGCCTCCCCTCGAGGTGAGGCCCTCTTCCGTTGCGCCAGACCAAGAGGAGTCCCGAGGGGCCCCGCCACCTCCACAGGATCCCTCGCCTCTCAGAGGCACTCTGGCAAGTTCCCTAAGGTCCCCGGCAGAAGGCGAGGGACACGAGGGTTTCCCGCCGCCCCCCGAGAAAGACCTCGAGAGTCCTTCTTCAACGCGTCTCGAGGCCCTAGTCCCTCCCGTGACTCGAGAGCCAGGACGCGCTCCCCCTCGCCACGCGCATGGAGACCTGACTTCCCTGGCGCCGCACGAGAGGCTCCCTGAGATCCTCGTCGTGCCTCGGGAGAAAACCCCCACGGGCGCCGCAGCTCGAGGAAACCCCTGAGACGCCCCCGTCCTCGCGAGCTGAGGGCCTTCTTTTCCTGCATGGCCTGGAGAGCAATCCCGGGTCCTCTCTCCAAACCGAAGAGGAGGCTGGACTCCCTTGAGGCCGCTCAGGGAGCTCCAAGAGACCCGCGTCGCGACTCGAGAGGAGAGCGGAGTCCTTGGCTTCCCCTCGAGACGAGGCCTGACTCCCCGGGGGAGCCTGGAATGCAACCCCGAGATCCCTGCCTTCCCTTGAGAGGAATATTAGGTCCCGGACACACGCCTAGGTGAGGTCTCTTCGGCCCTGCAGTGACTCGAGCGCAACCCCCAGCTTTCCCTCGCAACCCGAGGGGAAGATTGGGCTTCCCAGGGCCAACCCAAGGGGAAGGCTGAGATCCCCGTCGTAACTCGAGAATCCCGCCGCAACTCGAGAAAAACCACGTGGTTCCCACCTCTTGGCAAGATGAGGCCCTTGCCCGCCACGGCGTCTCAAGGGAAGTCCCCTGTTCCGCCCTGAAGGGCGAAACGGTCCTTGACAGCCTTCCTGCGACCCCCAAAAGTCCCCCGACACGTCGGGTTCCCTCGAGGGGAACACCGAGGGTCCCGGCACCGCTTCCTCTGAGCCCCTTCTCCCCTCCTGATCGCGACAGGAGAGGCGATTCCCCTGCGTGGTCTGGAAGGGGTTCCCGGCCTTCCCGGCGCACCTCAGGATGAGGCCGGTCTCACGAGGAAATTCGAGACGAGCCACGTGGGTGGGGCCACATGCCGAACGCCCCCGATTCCCCGGTCCGCCCTTGAGAAGGACCCGAGGCCCGGACCCCTCTTCGAAGGCAACCCTGTGGGTGAAGGCACAACACGAAGGGGCGCTGCCACCCCCGTGCATCGTCCGCAAAGACCCACGGGTTCCACACACAGCTCGACGAGGGGACTGAGACCCCCTGAGCAACTCGAGAGGCCAGCGGGGTTCCCTTCCTCAGACAAGACGAGGCCTGACTCTCCTGTCCCAACTCTGCAGGGACCCTGCGGTCGGAGTCCGAAACGGAGAGGAAGCCTGAGGTTCCTGCCTCCCCTTGAGGTGAGGCCCTCTTCCGTTGCGCCAGACCCAGCGGAGTCCCGAGGGGCCCCGCCACCTCCACAGGATCCCTCGCCTCTCAGAGGCACCCTGGGAAGTTCCCTAAGGTCCCCGGCAGAAGGCGAGGGACACGAGGGTTTCCCGCCGCCCCCCGACAAAGACCTCGAGAGTCCTTCTTCAACGCGTCTCGAGGCCCTAGACCCCTCCCGTGACTCGAGAGCCAGGACGCGCTCCCCCTCGCCACGCGCATGGAGACCTGACTTCCCTGGCGCTGCACGAGGGTCTCCCTGAGATCCTCGTCGTGCCTCGGGAGAAAACCCCCACGGGCGCCGCAGCTCGAGGAAACGCCTGAGACGCCCCCGTCCTCGTGACCTGAGGGCCTTCTTTTCCTGCATGGCCTGGAGAGCAATCCCGGGTCCTCTCTCCAAACGGAAGAGGAGGCTGGACTCCCTTGAGGCCGCTCAGGGGGCTCCAAGAGACCCGCGTCGCGACTCGAGAGGAGAGCGGAGTCCTTGGCTTCCCCTCGAGATGAGGCCTGACTCCCCGGGGGAGCCTGGAATGCAACCCCGAGATCCCTGCCTTCCCTGGAGAGGAATATTAGGTCCCGGACACACGCCTAGGTGAGGTCTCTTCGGCCCTGCAGTGACTCGAGCGCAACCCCCAGCTTTCCCTCGCAACCCGAGGGGAAGATTGGGCTTCCCAGGGCCAACCCAAGGGGAAGGCTGAGATCCCCGTCCTAACTCGAGAATCCCGCCGCAACTCGAGAAAAACCACGTGGTTCCCACCTCTTGGCAAGATGAGGCCCTTGCCCGCCACGGCGTCTCAAGGGAAGTCCCCTGTTCCGCCCTGAAGGGCGAGACGGTCCCTGACAGCCTTCCTGCGACGCCCAAAAGTCCCCCGACACGCCGGGTTCCCTCGAGGGGAACACCGAGGGTCCCGGCACCGCTTCCTCTGAGCCCCTTCTCCCCTCCTGATCGCGACAGGAGAGGCGATTCCCCTGCGTGGTCTGGAAGGGGTTCCCGGCCTTCCCGGCGCACCTCAGGATGAGGCCGGTCTCACGAGGAAATTCGAGACGAGCCACGTGGGTGGGGCCACATGCCGAACGCCCCCGATTCCCCGGTCCGCCCTTGAGAAGGACCCGAGGCCCGGACCCCTCTTCGAAGGCAAGCCTGTGGCTGAAGGCACAACACGAAGGGGCGCTGCCACCCCCGTGCATCGTCCACAAAGACCCGCGGGTTCCACACACAGCTCGACGAGGGGCCTGAGACCCCCTGAGCAACTCGAGAGGCCAGCGGGGTTCCCTTCCTCAGACAAGACGAGGCCTGACTCTCCTGTCCCAACTCTGCAGGGACCCTGCGGTCGGAGTCCGAAACGGAGAGGAAGCCTGAGGTTCCTGCCTCCCCTCGAGGTGAGGCCCTCTTCCGTTGCGCCAGACCCAGCGGAGTCCCGAGGGGCCCCGCCACCTCCACAGGATCCCTCGCCTCTCAGAGGCACCCTGGCAAGTTCCCTAAGGTCCCCGGCAGAAGGCGAGGGAAACGAGGGTTTCCCGCCGCCCCCCGAGAAAGACCTCGAGAGTCCTTCTTCAACGCGTCTCGAGGCCCTAGTCCCCTCCCGTGACTCGAGAGCCAGGACGCGCTCCCCCTCGCCACGAGCATGGAGACCTGACTTCCCTGGCGCCGCACGAGAGGCTCCCTGAGATCCTCGTCGTGCCTCGGGAGAAAACCCCCACGGGCGCCGCAGCTCGAGGAAACCCCTGAGACGCCCCCGTCCTCGCGAGCTGAGGGCCTTCTTTTCCTGCATGGCCTGGAGAGCAATCCCGGGTCCTCTCTCCAAACGGAAGAGGAGGCTGGACTCCCTTGAGGCCGCTCAGGGGGCTCCAAGAGACCCGCGTCGCGACTCGAGAGGAGAGCGGAGTCCTTGGCTTCCCCTCGAGACGAGGCCTGACTCCCCGGGGGAGCCTGGAATGCAACCCCGAGATCCCTGCCTTCCCCGGAGAGGAATATTAGGTCCCGGACACCCGCCTAGGTGAGGTCGCTTCGGCCCTGCATTTACTCGAGCGCAACCCCCAGCTTTCCCTCGCAACCCGAGGGGAAGATGGGGCTTCCCAGGGCCAACCCAAGGGGAAGGCTGAGATCCCCTTCGTAACTCGAGAATGCCGCCGCAACTCGAGAAAAACCACGTGGTTCCCGCCTCTTGGCAAGATGAGGCCCTTGCCCGCGACGGCGTCTCAAGGAAAGTCCCCTGTTCCGCCCTGAAGGGCGAAACGGTCCCTGACAGCCTTCCTGCGACCCCCAAAAGTCCCCCGACACGCCGGGGTCCCCCGAGGGGAACCCCGAGGGTCCCGGCACCGCTTCCTCTGAGCCCCTTCTCCCCTCCGGATCGCGACAGGAGAGGCGATTCCCCTGCGTGGTCTGGAAGGGGTTCCCGGCCTTCCCGGCGCACCTCAGGACGAGGCCGGTCTCACGAGGAAATTCGAAACGAGCCACGTGGGTGGGGCCACATGCCGAACGCCCCCGATTCCCCAGGTCCGCTCTTGAGAAGGACCCGAGGCCCGGACCCCTCTTCGAAGGCAACCCTGTGGGTGAAGGCACAACACGAAGGGGCACTGCCACCCCCGTGCATCGTCCGCAAAGACCCGCGGGTTCCACACACAGCTCGACGAGGGGCCTGAGACCCCCTGAGCAACTCGAGAGGCCAGCGGGTTTCCCTTCCTCAGACAAGACGAGGCCTGACTCTCAAGTCCCAACTCTGCAGGGACCCTGCGTTCGGAGTCCGAAACGGAGAGGAAGCCTGAGGTTCCTGCCTCCCCTCGAGGTGAGGCCCTCTTCCGTTGCGCCAGACCCAGCGGAGTCCCGAGGGGCCCCGCCACCTCCACAGGATCCCTCGCCTCTCAGAGGCACCCTGGCAAGTTCCCTAAGGTCCCCGGCAGAAGGGGAGGGAAACGAAGGTTTCCCGCCGCCCCCCGACAAAGACCTCGAGAGTCCTTCTTCAACGCGTCTCGAGGCCCTAGTCCCCTCCCGTGACTCGAGAGCCAGGACGCGCTCCCCCTCGCCACGCGCATGGAGACCTGACTTCCCTGGCGCCGCACGCGAGGCTCCCTGAGGTCCTCGTCGTGCCTCGGGAGAAACCCCCCACGGGCGCCGCAGCTCGAGGAAACCCCTGAGAAGCCCCCGTCCTCGCGAGCTTTGGGCCTTCTTTTCCTGCATGGCCTGGAGAGCAATCCCGGGTCCTCTCTCCAAACGGAAGAGGAGGCTGGACTCCCTTGAGGCCGCTCAAGGGGCTCCAAGAGACCCGCGTCGCGACTCGAGAGGAGAGCGGAGTCCTTGGCTTCCCCTCGAGACGAGGCCTGACTCCCCGGGGGAGCCTGGAATGCAACCCCGAGATCCCTGCCTTCCCCGGAGAGGAATATTAGGTCCCGGACACCCGCCTAGGTGAGGTCGCTTCGGCCCTGCAGTGACTCGAGCGCAACCCCCAGCTTTCCCTCGCAACCCGAGGGGAAGATTGGGCTTCCCAGGGCCAAGCCAAGGGGAAGGCTGAGATCCCCGTCGTAACTCGAGAATGCCGCCGCAACTCGAGAAAAACCACGTGGTTCCCACCTCTTGGCAAGATGAGGCCCGTGCCCGCCACGGCGTCTCAAGGGAAGTCCCCTGTTCCTCCCTGAAGGGCGAAACGGTCCCTGACTGCCTTCCTGAGAACCCCAGGAGTCCCCCGACACGCCAGGTTCCCCCGAGGGGAGCACCGAGTGTCCCGGCACCGCTTCCTCTGAGCCCCTTCTCCCCTCCTGATCGCGACAGGAGAGGCGATTCCCCTGCCTGGTCTGGAAGGGGTTCCCGGCCTTCCCGGCGCACCTCAGGATGAGGCCGGTCTCACGAGGAAATTCGAGACGAGCTACGTGGGTTAAGCCACATGCCGAACACCCCCGATTCCCCGGTCCGCTCTTGAGAAGGACCCGAGGCCCGGGCCCCTCTTCGAAGGCAACCCTGTGGGTGAAGGCACAACACGAAGGGGCACTGCCACCCCCGTGCATCGTCCGCAAAACCCGCGGGTTCCACACACAGCTCGACGAGGGGCCTGAGACCCCCTGAGCAACTCGAGAGGCCAGCGGGGTTCCCTTCCTCAGACAAGACGAGGCCTGACTCTCCTGTCCCAACTCTGCAGGGACCCTGCGGTCGGAGTCCGAAACGGAGAGGAAGCCTGAGGTTCCTGCCTCCCCTCGAGGTGAGGCCCTCTTCCTTTGCGCCACACCCAGTGGAGTCCCGAGGGGCCCCGCCACCTCCACAGGATCCCTCGCCTCTCAGAGGCACCCTGGGAAGTTCCCTAAGGTCCCCGGCAGAAGGGGAGGGAAACGAAGGTTTCCCGCCGCCCCCCGACAAAGACCTCGAGAGTCCTTCTTCAACGCGTCTCGAGGCCCTAGTCCCCTCCCGTGACTCGAGAGCCAGGACACGCTCCCCCTCGCCACGCGCATGGAGACCTGACTTCCCTGGCGCCGCACGAGAGGCTCTCTGAGATCCTCGTCGTGCCTCGGGAGAAAACCCCCACGGGCGCCGCAGCTCGAGGAAACCCCTGAGACGCCCCCGTCCTCGCGAGCTGAGGGCCTTCTTTTCCTGCCTGGCCTGGAGAGCAATCCCGGGTCCTCTCTCCAAACGGAAGAGGAGGCTGCACTCCCTTGAGGCTGCTCAGGGGGCTCCAAGAGACCCGCGTCGCGACTCGAGAGGAGAACGGAGTCCTTGGCTTCCTCTCGAGACGAGGCCTGACTCCCCGGGGGAGCCGGGAATGCAACCCCGAGATCCCTGCCTTCCCTGGAGAGGAATATTAGGTCCCGGACACACACCTAGGTGAGGTCTCTTCGGCCCTGCAGTGACCCGAGCGCAAACCCCTGCTTTCCCTCGCAACCTGAGGCGAAGGTTGGGCTTCCCAGGGCCAACCCAAGAGCAAGCCTGAGATCCCCGTCGTAACTCGAGAATCCCGCCGCAACTCGAGAAAAACCACGTGGTTCCCACCTCTTGGCAAGATGAGGCCCTTGCCCACGATGGCGTCTCAAGGGAAGTCCCCTGTTCCGCCCTGAAGGGCGAAACGGTCCCTGACAGCCTTCCTGTGACCCCCAAAAGTTCCCCGACACCCCGGGTTCCCTCGAGGGCAACACCGAGGGTCCCGGCACAGCTTCCTCTGAGCCCCTTCTCCCCTCCTGATCGCGACAGGAGAGTCGATTCTCCCCCGAGGTCTGGAAGGGGTTCCCGGCCTTCCCGGCGCACCTCAGGATGAGGCCGGTCTCACGAAGAAATTCGAGACGAGCCACGTGGGTGGTGCCACATGCCGAACGCCCCCGATTCCCCGGTCCGCTCTTGAGAAGGACCCGAGGCCCGGACCCCTCTTCGAAGGCAACCCTGTGGCTGAAGGCACAACACGAAGGGGCTCTGCCACCCACGTGCATCGTCCGCAACGACCCGCGGGTTCCACACACAGCTCGACGAGGGGCCTGAGACCCCCTGAGCAACTCGAGAGGCCAGCCGCCTTCCGTTCCTCAGACAAGACGAGGCCTGACTCTCCTGTCCCAACTCTGCAGGGACCCTGCGGTCGGAGTTCGAAACGGAGAGAAATCCTGAGGTTCCTGTCTCCCCTCGAGGTGAGGCCCTATTCCATTGCACCAAACCCAGATGAGTCGCGAGAGGCCCCTCCCAACTCCACAGTATCCCTGAATTCTCAGAGGCACCTTGAGAATCTACCTGAGGTCACCGGCACAAGTCCAGGGAACCCAGGGTTTCCTGCTGCGACCCGAGAAAGACCTTGAGAGTCCTTCGGCGCGTCTTGAGACCCGATTCCCCTACCATGACTCGAGAGCAAAGATCCGCTCCCCATCGCCATGCGCATGGAGACCTGACTTCCCTGACTCCTGAAGAGAGTCTCCCTTTGCTCCCCGTCGTACCTCTTCGGAAACCCCATTCAGGCACCGCAGCTCGAGAAAACCCACGATACGCCCCCGTCATCACGAGATGAGGGACTTGTTTCCTGCCTGGCATGGAGAGCAAAACCGAGTCCTCTCTCCAGACTCCACAGGAGGCTTGACTCTCTTTAGGCCTCTCAGTTGGCTCCAAGAGATACCTGTCAGGACCTGAAGGGAGAGCAGAGTCCTTTGCTTCCCCTCGAGACGAGGCCTGACTCCCCGTGTCAGTCTGGAATGCAACCCCGAGTTCCTGTCACACCTGGAGAGGAAAACTCGGTCCTGGACACAAGCCTAGATGAGGTCTATTTTGCACTGCAGTTACTAGAGCGCAATCGCCAGCTCTCCCTCGCAAATCGAATTGAAGATTGGACTTCCCTGGGCCAATACAATTGGAAGCCTGAATTCGACATCGTAACTCGAGAATCCCGCCGAAACTCGAGAAAATCCACGTGGTTCCCCCATCAGCGCTAGATGAGGCCCTTGCCCGCTACAGCGACTCAAGAGAAGTCCCACTTTCTGTCTTGAAGTGCGAAACGGTATTTGGCACCCTTGATGCAATCTCAAAATTCCCCGACATACCGGTCTCACTCGAAAGGAACACCGAGGTTCCCGGAACCACTTCATTTGAGCTCCTTCTCCCCTCGTGATCGCGACAGGAGTGTCGATTCCCCTGCTATGTCTGGAAGGGGTTCCCGACTTTTCCAGCGCGCCTAAGGATGAGGCAGGTCTCACGAGGAAATTCGAGACATAGCCTCGTGGGTGGTGCCACAAGCCGAAAGACCCCGATTTCCCGGTCTGCTCTTGATAAGAACGTGATGCCCTGACACCTTTACGAAGGAAAACCTGTGGATGAAAGCACAACACGAAGGGGCACTGACACCCCCGTGCATCGTCCAGAAAAACCCGCAGGTTACAAACACAGTTCAACAAGTGGTCTGTCACCCCGTGAACAACTCGACAGGCAAGTGGAGTTCCATTCCTCCAAACAAGACGAGACCTGATTTTCTGTACCAACTCTGCAGGGAAACTGCGATCCGAGTCAGTACCAGCGACAGGAAACCCAGGAGAGGAAACATGAGGTTCCTGCCTCCACTCGAGATGAGGCTCTCATCCATTGCACCAAACCCAGTGGAGTCCAGAGAGGCCCCTCCCAACTCCACAGTACCCCTGACTTCTCAGAGGCACCCGGAGAAGCTCCATGAGGTCACCGGCACATGTCGAGGGAACCCAGGGTTTCCTGCCACAATGGGAAAAAGACCTCGAGAGTCCTACTTCAACGTGTCTTGAAGCCCGAATCTGCTTCCATGGCTCTATAGAAATGACACGCACCCCCTCGCCACGCACATGGAGACCTGACTTCCCTGGCGCCATAAGAGAGGTTCCCTGAGCTCCCTGTCGTACCTCGTGAGAAACCCCACACTGACGCCGCAGCTTGAGAAAACTCACCATACGCCCCTGTCATCGCGAGATGAGGGCCTTCTTTTCCTGCATGGCCTGGAGAGGAATCCCGAATCCTCTTTCCAAACTCCACAGGAGGCTTGACTCCCTTTAGGCCACTTAGTGGGCTCCAAGAGATACCCGTCGCGACTCGAGAGGAGAATTGAGTCCTTTGCTTCCCCTCGAGACAAGGCCTGACTCACCAGGTGGGTCTGGAATGCAACCCCGAGATCCCTGTCTCCCCTGGAGAGGAACATTAGGTCCTGGAAACAAGCCTAGATGAGGTCTCTTTTGCCCTTCTGTAACTCGAGAGCAATCCCCCGCTCTCCCTGACAACTCGAATGGAAGATTGGACTTCCCTGGGCCAACACAAGAGGAAGCCTGAATTCCCCTTCGTAACTCGAGAATCCCACCGCAACTCGAGAAAAAGCACTTGGTTCCCTCGTCATCACAAGATGAGGCCCTTGCCCGCTACAGCTTCTCAAGAAAAGTCCCACGTTCCGTCTTGAAGTGCAAAACGATACTTGACACCCTTGATGTGACCCCAAAAGTTCCCCGAAATATCGGTCTCACTCGAGGTGAACACTGAGGTTCCCGGCACCAGTTTATCTGAGCCCCTTCTCCCCTCCTGTTCGTGATAGGAGGGTCACTTCCCCTGCTTTGTTTGTAAGGGCTTCCCGACCTTCACGGGGCACTTCAGGATGAGGCCAGTCTCACGAGGAAATTCGAGACGTAGCTCGCGGGTGGTACCACATGCCAAAAGACTATGATTTCCCGGTACGCTCGTGATAAGAACCCGATGCCTGGACACCTCTTCGAAGGCAACCCTGTGGATGAAGGCACAACACAAAGGGGCACTGACACCCTCGTGCATCGTCCGGAAAAACCCGCAGGTTCCACATACAGCTCAACAAGTGGCTTGTCACCCCTGAAGAACTCGAGAGGCAAGTGGGGTTTCATTCCTCTACACAAGACGATGCCTGACTCTCCTGTCCCAACTCTGCAGGGACTTTGCGATCCGAATCAGACCAGCGCCAGTGAAGTCACGAGAGGAACGCTGAGGTTCCTGCCTCCACTCGAGATTAGGACCTCTTCCATTGCACGAAACCCAGTGGAGTCCCGAGAGATGCGTCCCAGCTCCACAGTATCCCTGACTTCTCAGAGGCACCCTGAGAAGCTCCCTGAGGTCACCAGCA
This sequence comes from Bubalus kerabau, assembly GCF_029407905.1. NCBI lineage: Eukaryota > Metazoa > Chordata > Mammalia > Artiodactyla > Bovidae > Bubalus > Bubalus kerabau. The sequence goes on from NW_026577901.1 coordinate 94,481, forward strand.
CAATTCGAGTGAACCCAGGGTTTACTGCCGCCACCATAGAAAGAACTCAAGAGTCCTTCTTCAACGCATTTTGAGGCCTGATTCCCGTACCATGACTCGAGGGCAATGACACGCTCCCTCTGCTACTCTCATGAAGCCCTGACTTCCCTGGCACCACACGAGAGGCTCCCTGAGCTCCCCGTCATACCTCGTGAGAAACCAAACACTGGCGCCACAGATAGAGAAAACCCACGAGACGCCCCCATTTTCGCGACATGACGGCCTTCTTTTCTAGCATGGCCTGGAGAGCAATCCCGAGTCCTCTCTCCAAACTCCACAGTAGGCTTGACTCCCTTTTGGTCACTCAGTGGACTCCAAGACATACCCGTCGCGACTCGAGAGGAGAGCGGAGTCTTTTCCTTCCCCTCGAGGCGAGGCCTGACTCCTCGGTGTGTATGATATGTGAACCGGAGATCCCTGTCACCCCTGGAGAGAAACATTAGGTCCTGGACACAAGCCTAGATGAGGTCTCTTTTTTCCTGCAGTGACTCGAGAGCAATCCCCAACTCTCCCTCGCAACTCGAATGGAAGACTGGACTTCCCTGGGCCAACAGAAGAGGAAGCCTGAATTTCCCGTTGTAACTCAAGAATCCCGCCACAACTCGAGAAAAACCACGTCGTTCCCTCTTCATCGCAAGATGCGGCCATTGCCGCTACAGCGTCTCAAAAGAAGTCTTACGTTCCATCTTGAAGTGCGATACGGTACTTGGCACCTTTGATGCGACCCCAAAAGTTCCCCAACACACTGGTCTCACTGGAGGGGAACACCGAGGTTCCCGGCATCACCTCATCTGTGCCCCTTCTCCCCTCCTGATCGAGACAGGAGGGTCGATTCCCCTGCTTTGTCTGCAAGGGGTTCCGACCTTCCCGGCGCACCTCAGGATGAGGCCGGTCTCACTAGGAAATTCGAGACGTAGCCTGGTGGGTGGTGCCACATGCGGAAAGACCCCGATTTCCCGGTCCGCTTTTAATAAGAACCCGATGCCAGGACACCTCTTTGAAAGCAAACCTGTGGATGAATGCACAACACGAAGGGGTACTGACATCCCCATGCATAGTACGGAAAAACACGCAGATTCCAAACACAGATCGACAAGTGTCCTGTCATCCCTTGAAGAACTAGAGAGGCATGCGGAGTTCCGTTCCTCCACACAAGAGAAGGCCTGACTCTCCTTTCCCAACTCTGCAGGGACCGTGCGATCGGAGTCAGAAATGTAGATGAAACCTGACGTTCCTGCATCAACTCGAAATGAGGCCCTCTTCCATTGCGCCATACCCAGTGGAGTCCCGAGAGGCCCCTAAAACTCCACAGTATCCCTGATTCTCAGAGGCACCCTCAGAAGCTCTCTGCGGTCACTGGCACAAGTCGAGTGAACCCAGGGTTTCCTGCTGCATTCTGAGAAAGACCTTGAGAGTCCTTCTTTACCGCGTCTTGAGGCCCGATACCCTACCATGACTGGAGAGCAATGACGCATTCCCCTCGCCACGCCCATTGAAACCTAACTTCCCTGGCGCCACACGAGAGGCTCCCTGCGCTCCCCGTCCTACCTCATGAAAACCCCACACTGGCACCGCCGCTCGAGAAAACGCACGAGACGCCCCCATCATCGTAAGATGAGGGCCTTCTTTTCCTACATGACCTAGAGAGCAATCCCGAGTCCACTCTCCAAACTCCACTGGAGGCCTGACTCCCTTTAGGCCACTCAGTAGCCTCCAAGAGATACACGTCGCTACTCTAGAGGAGAGCAGAGTCCGTTGCTTCCCCTCGAGCCGAGGCCTGACTACTTGGGTGAGTCTGGAATGGGATCCCGAGATCCGTGTTGCCCCTGTAGAGGAAAACTCGGTCCTGGACACAAGCCTAAATGAGGTCTTTTTTGTCCTGCATTGACTCAAGTGCAATCCCCAGCTCTCCCTCGCAACTCGAATGGATGATTGGACTTCCCTGGGCCAACACAAGAGGAAGCCTGTATTCCCCATTGTAATTCGAGAATCCCGCGGCAACTGGAGAAAAACAACGTGGCTCCTCCGTCATCGAAATATGAGGCCCCTGTCAGCTATAGCGTCTCCAGGGAAGTCCCATGTTCCGTCTTGAAGTGTGAAACGGTACTTGGCACCCTTGATGCGACCCCCAAATTTCCCTGACACCCCGGTCTCACTCGAGGAGAACATGGAAGTTCCCAGCACCGCTTCAGCTGAGCCTCTTCTCCCCTCCTGATGGCGACAGGAGGGTTGATTCCCCTGCTTTGTCTGGAAGGGGTTCCCAGACTTCCCGGCGAACCTCAGGATGAGGCCAGTCTCACGAGGGAAGTCGAGACGTAGCCTCGTGGGTTGTGCCACATGCCGAAAGACCCCGAATTCCTGGTCCGCTATTGATAAGATCCCGATGCCCGGTCACCTCTTCGAAGGTAACCCTGTGGATGAAGGCACAACACGAAGGGGCACTGACACCCCTGTGCATCGTCCCCCAAAACCGCAGGTTCCACATACAACTCGACAGGTGGCCTGTCATCCCGTGAACAACTCGAGAGGCAAGCGGAGTTCCATTACTCCACACAAGACGAGGTCTGACTCTCCTGTCCCAACTCTGCAGGGACCCTGCTATCCGAGTCAGAAATGGAGAGGAACCCTGACGTTACTGCCTCAATCCGAGATTAGGTCCTCTTCAATTGCACCAGTCCCTGTGATGTCCCGAGAAGCCCCTCTCAACTCCACAGTATCCCTGACTTCTCAGAGGAACCCCGCTAAGCTCCCTGAGGTCATGGGCACAAGTCGAGGGAACCCAGGGTTTCCTGCTACACCCCGAGAAAGACCTCGAGAGTTCTTCTTCGAAGCGTCTTGAGGCTTGATTCCCCTACCATGACTCGAGAGCAATGAGGCGCTCCCCCACGCCACGTCCATGGAGACCTGACTTCCGTGGCACCACAGGAGTCTCCCTGAGCTCCCCGTCCTATCTCGTGAGAAACCCCAACCAGGCACTGCACCTTGAGAAAACCCACGAGACGCCCCCGTCATCGCGAGATGAGGGCCTTCTTTTCCTGCATGGCCTAGAGAGCAATCCCGAGTCCTCTCTCCAAACTCCACAGGAGGCTTAACTCCATTTAGGCCACTCTTGGGCTCCAAGGGATACCCGTCGCGACTCGAGAGGAGAGCGGAGTCCATTCATTCCCTTCGAGACGAGGCCTGACTCTCCGGGTAAGTCTGGAATGCAACCCCGAGATCCCTGTCGCCCCTGGAGAGAAAAACTCGGTCCTGGACACAAACCTAGATGAGCTCTCTTTTGCCCTGCAGTGACTCGAGAGCAATCTCCAGCTCTCACTTGCAACTCGAATGGAAGATTGGACTTCCCTGGGCCAACACAAGAGGAAACCTGTATTCCCCATCGTAACTCAAGAATCCTGCCGCAACTCGAGAAAAAACACGTGGGTCCCCCGTCAGCGCTAGATGAGGCCCTTGCCCACTACAGCATCTCAAGAGAAGTCCCAGGTTCCGTCTTGAAGTGCGAAACGGTGCTTGGCACCCTTGATGCAACCAGAAAAGATACCCGACTTTCACTCAAGGAGAGCACCGAGGTTCCCGGCACTACTTCATCTGAGCCCTTTCTCTCCTCCTGATCCCGAAAGTAGGGTCGATTCCCCTGCTTTGTTTGGAAAGGGTTCCCGGACTTTCCTGCGTGCCTCAGGATGAGGCCGGTCTCACGAGAAAATTCGAGACGTAGCCTAGTGGGTGGTGCAACATGCTGAAAGACCCCAATTTCCCGGTCCGCACTTGAGGAGAACACGATACCCGGACACCTCTTCGAAGGCAACCTTGTGGATGAAGGCACAACAGGAAGGAGCACTGACGCCCCCGTGCATCTCCAAAAAACCCGCAGGTTCCACACACATCACGAAAAGTGGTGTCATCCTTGAACAACTTGAGATGTAAGCGGAGTTCCATTCCTCCGCAGAACACGAGACCTGACACTCCTGAGCAAACTCAACAGGGACCCTGCGATCTGAGTCACATCCGGCCTCCAGGAAGTCAGGAGCAGAACCCTGAGGTTCCTGCCTCAACTCGAGATGAGGCCCACTTCCATTGCACCAAACCCAAAGGAGTCCCGAGAGGCCTCTCCCAAATCCACAGTATCCCTGACTTCTCAGAGGCACCCTGAGACGCTCCCTGAGGTCACCGGCACAAGTCCAGGGAACCCAGGGTTTCCTGCCGCAACCCTAGAAAGACATCGAGAGTTCTTTTTCAACCCGTCATGAGGCCCGATTCCCCTACCCTGACTTGAGAGCAATGACGCGCTCCCCCTTGCCCCGCCCATGGAGACCTGACTTCCCTGTTGCCACACGAGAGGCTACCTGAACTCCCCGTCGTACCTCGTGAGAAACCCCACACTGGCGCCGCAGCTCGAGAAAACCCACGAGACGCCCCCGTCATCTCGAGATGTGGGCCTTCTTTTCCTGCATGGCCTGGAGAGCAATCCCGAGTCCTCTCTCCAAACTGAAGAGGAGGGTTGACTCCCTTTAGACCACTCAGTGGGCTCCAAGAGATACGCGTCGCAACTCGAGAGGATAGCCAAGTCCTTTGCTTCCCCTCGAGACGAGGCCTAACTCCCCGGGTGAGTCTGTAATGCAAACCCGAGATCCCTGTCGCCCTTGGAGAGGATCACTGGGTCCTGAACACAAGGCTAGATGAGGTCGCTTTTGCCCTGCAGTAACTCGAGAGCACTCCCCAGCTTTCCCTCACAACCCGAATGGAAGATTGGACCTCCCTGGGCCAACACAAGAGGAAGCCTGAATTCCCAGTAGTAATTCGAGAATTCTGCCTCAACTTGAGAAAAACCACGTGGTTCCCCCGTCATTGCAAGATGAGGCCCTTGCCCGCTCCAGCGTCTCAAGAGTAGTCCCACGTTCTGTCTTCAAGTGCGAAATGATATTTGGCACCCTTAATGCTACCCCAAAAGTTCCCCGACATACGGGTCTCACTAGAGGGGAACACCGAGGTTCCTGGCACCACTTCATCTGAGCCCCTTCTCCCCTCCTGATCGCGAAAGGAGGGTCAATTCCCCTGCTTTGTCTGCAAGGGGTTCCCGACCTTCTCCACGCACCTCAGATGAGGCTGTCTCACGAGGAAATTCGAGATGTAGCCTCGATGGTGGTGCCACATGCCGAAAGACCGTGATTTCCCGATCTGCTCTTGATAAGAACGCGATGCCCAGACACCTATTCGAAGATAGTGTGGATGAAGGCACAACACGAAGGGGCACTGACACCCCCGTGCATCGCCCGGAAAAGACCGCAGGTTACTCATACAGCTTAACAAGTGCCTGTCACCCAGTGAACAACTCGAGAGGCAAGCGGAGGTCCATTCCTGCACACAAGACAAGGCCTGACTCACCTCTCCCAACTATGCAGGGGGCTGCGATCGGAATCAGAAATGGAGAGGAACCCTGAGGTTCCTGCCTCCCCTCGAGATGAGGCCCCCTTCCATTTCACCAAACCCAGTGGAGTCCCGAGAGGTCTTTCCCAACTCCACAGTATCCCTGACTTCTCAGAGGCACCCGGAGAATCTCCCTGAGGTCACCGGCACAAGTCGAGGGAACCCAGGTATTCTTGCCAAGACCCGAGAGAGATCTTGAGAGTCCTTCAACGCGTCTAGAGGCCTGATTCCCCTACCATGACTCGAGAGCAATGACGCGCTCCCCCTCGCCACACGCATCGAGACCTAACTTCCCTGGCGCCACACAAGAGGCTCCCTGAGCTCCCCGTCGTACCTCCTGAGAAACCAACACAGGCGCTGCAGCTCGGTAAAACCACCGAGACCCCCCCCCCCGTCATCGTGAGATGAGGGCCTTCTTTTCCTGCATGTCCTGGAGTGCAATCCCGAGTCCTCTCTCCAAACTCCAGAGGAGGCTTGACTCCCTTTAGTCCACTCAGTGGGCTCCAAGAAATACCCGTCGCGACTCGAGAAGAGAGAGAAGTCCTTTGTTTCCCCTCGAGAGGACGCCTGACTCCTGGGTGAGTCTAGAATGCAACCCCAAGATCCTAGTCATCCCTTGAGAGGAACATTAGGTCCTAGACACAAGCCTGGATGAGGTTTCTTTTGCCCTGCAGTGACTCGAGCGCAACCCCCAGCTCTCCCTCGCAACTCGAATGGAAGATTGGGCTTCCCTGGGCCAACACAAGAGGAAGCCAGAAATCCCCTTCGTAACTCGAGAATCCCGCCTCAACTCGAGAAAAACCACGTGTTTCCAACGTCATCCCAAGATGAGGCCCTTGCTGCTATGGCGTCTCAAGAAAAGAACCACGTTCCGTCTTGAAGTGCGAAACGGTACTTTGCACCCTTGATGCGACACCAAATGTTCCCGGACACGCCGGTCTCACTCAACAGGAACACCGAGGTTCCCGCACCACTTCATCTGAGCACCTTCTCCCCTCCTGTTCAAGACAGGAGGGTCTATTCCCCTGCTTTGTTTGGAAGGGGTTTCCCACATTCCCGGCGCACCTAAGGATGAGGCCGGTCTCACGAGTAAATTCGAGACATAGCGTCGTGGGTGGTGTCACATGCCGAAATACCCCGATTTCCCGGCCCACTCTTGAGAAGAACCCGATGCCCGGACACCTCTTCGAAGGCAACCCTGTGGACAAAGGCACAAAACGAAGGGTCACTGACACTCCCGTGCATCATTCGGTAAAAGCCGCAGGTTCCACACACAGCTCAACAAGAGGCCTGTCATCCCATGAACAACTCGAGAGGCAAGCAGAGTTCCATTCCTCCACTCAAGACGAGGCCTGACTCTCCGGTCCCAACTCTGAAGGGACCCTGCGATCGGAGTCCAAAATGGAGAGGAACCCTGAGGTTCCTGACTCCACTCGAGATGAGGCCCTCTTCCATTACACCAAAAACAGTGGAGGCCCGAGAGGCCCCTCCCAAATCCACAGTATCGCGACTTCTCAGAGGCACCCTTAGAAGCTCCCTGAGGTCACTGGCACAAGTCGAGGGAACACAGGGTTTCCTGACGCAACCCGAGAAAGACCTCGAAAATCCTCCTTCAACGCATCTTGAATCCCGATTCCCCTACCATGACTCGAGAGCAATGACGCGTTCCCCCTCGCCACTCGCATGGAGACTTGACTTCCCTGGCGCCACACGAGAGGCTCCCTGAGCTCCCCGTCATACCTCGTGAGAAATCCCACACTGGCTCCCCAGCTCCAGAAAACCCACGAGACGCCTCCGTCATCGCGAGATGAAGGCCTTCTTTTCCTGCATGGCCTGGAGAGCAATCTCGAGGCCTCTCTTCAAACTCCACAGGAGGCCTGACTCCCTTTAGGCCACTCTGTGGGCTCCAAGAGATACCCGTTGGGATTCGAGAGGAGAGCAGAATTCTTTGCTTCCCCTATATACCAGGCCTGACTCCTCAGGTGAGTCTGGAATGCAACCCCGAGATCCCTGTCGCCCCTGGAGAGGAACATTAGGTCCTAGACACAAGCATAGATGAGGTCTCATTTGTCCTGAAGTGACTCGAGAGCAATCCCCTGCTCTCCCTCGCACCTCGAATGGAAGAATGGACTTCCCTGGGACAACACAAGAGGAAACCTGAATTCCCCGTCGTAATTCGAAAATCCCGCTGCAACTCGAGGAAAACCACGTGGTTCCCCCGTCATCGCAAGATGAGGCCCTTGCCAGCTACAGCGTCTCAGTAGAAGCCCTACGTTCCATCTTGAAGTTTAAAACGATAATTGGCAACCTTGATGTTAGCACAAAAGTTCCCCGACACCCTGGTCTCACTCGAGGGGAACACCAAGGTTCGGCGCACCGCTTGTTCTGAGCCCCTTATCCCCTCCTGATCGCGACGGGAGGGTCGATTACCCTGCTTTGTCTGGAAGGGGTTCCGGACCTTCCCGGCGCACCTCAGGATGAGGCCGGTCTCACGAGGAAATTCGAGACGTAGCCTTGTGGTTGGTGCCACACGCCGAAAGACCCCGATTTCCCTGTCTGCTCTTGATAAGAACCCAATGCTAGGACACCTCTTCGAAGGCAATCCTGTGGACGAAGGCACAAAACGAAGGGGTCTGACACCCTCCTGCATCGTTGGAAAAGCCCGCAAGTTCCACATACAGATCGACAAGTGGCCTGTCACCCCGTGAACAACTCGAGAGGCAAGAGGAGTTAAATTCCTCCACACAAGACGAGGCCTGACTCTCCTGTCCCAACTCTGCATGGACACTGAGATCCGATTCAGAAATGGAGAGGAACCATAAGGTTCCTGCCTCAACTCGAGATAAGGCCCTCTTCTACTGCACCAAACCCAGTGGAGTTCGGAGTGGCCCCTCCCAACTGCACAGTATCCCTGACTTCTCAGAGGCACCCTGAAAAGCTCCCTGAGGTCACGGGCATAAGTCGACGGAACCCAGGGTTTCCTGCCGTAACCTGAGAAAAACCTCGCGAGTCCTTCTTCACGCGTCTTGAGGCCCGATTCCCCTACCATGACTGGAGAAAAATGACGCGCTCCCCCTCGCCACGCGCATGAAGATCTGACTTCCCCGGCACCACATGAGAGGCTCCCTGAGCTCCCCATCGTACCTCGTGAGAAACCCCACACTGGCGCCGCAGCTCGAGAAAACCCACGAGACCCCCCTGTCATGGTGAAATGAGGGCCTTTCCTGCATGACCTGAAGAGCAATCCCGAATCCTGTCTCCAAACTCCAAAGGAGGCTTGACTCCCTTTAGGTCACTCAGTGGGCTCCAAGAGATACGCGTCGATACTCAGGAGGAGAGCAGTGTCCTTTGCTTCCCCTCGAGATGAGGCCTGACTACGAGGGTGAGTCTGGAATGCAACCCTGGATCCCTGTCGCCCCTGGAGAGGAACCTTAGGTCCTGGACAAAAGCCTAGATGAGGTCTCTTTGGCCCTGCAGTGACTCAAGCGCAACCCCTAGCTTTCCCTTGCAACTCGAATGGAAGATTGGCCTTTCTGAGCCAACACAAGAGGAAGCCTGAATTTCCAGTTGTAATTTGAGAAACCCGCCGCAACTCGAGAAAAATCACGTGGTTCCCCGTATTGCAAGATGAGGCCCTTGCCCCCTACAGCGTCTCAAGAGAAGTCTCACATTCCATCTTGAAGTGCAAAACAGTACTTGGCACCCTTGATGCGACCCCAAAAGTTCCCCTATATACCGATCTCACTAGAGGGGACACTGAAGTTTCCGGCACCACTTCATCTGAGGCCTTTCTCCTCTCCTGATCGCGATAGGAGGGTCGATTCCACTGCTTTGTCTCGAAGGGATTCCTGACCTTCCCGGCACACCTCAGGATGAGGCCGGTCTCACGAGGAAATTCGAGAGGTAGCCTCGAGGGCCATACTACATGCCGAAAGACCCCGATTCCATGGTCCACTTTTGATCAAAACCAGACTCCTGGACACCTCTTCGAAGGCAAGCCTGTGGATGAAGGCACAACACGTAGGGGCACTGACACCCCGTGCATCTTCCGGAAAAACCCGCAGGTTCCTCACACAGCTCCACAAGTGGTCTGTCACCTCGTGAACAACTCGAGAAGCAAGCGGAGTTCCATTCCTCCACACAAGACGATGCCTGACTCTCCTGTCACAACTCTAGGGACCTAGCGCACCGAGTCAGAAATGGAGAGGAAGCCTGAGGTTCCTGCCTCCACTCAAGATGAGGCCCTTTTCCATTGCCACAAAACCAGTGGAGTCCTGAGAGGCCCGTCCCAAATCCACAGTATGCCTGACTTCTCAGAGGCACCCTGAGAAGCTCCCTAAGGTCACCGGCAGAAGTCGACGGAACCCAGGGTTTCCTGCCGCAACCCGAGAAAGACCTTGAGAGTCCTGCTTTAACGTGTCTTGAGGCCCGATTCCCGTATCATATCTCGAGAGCAATGACGCGCTCCCCCTTGCCATGCGCATGGAGACCTGAATTCCCTGGTGCCACACGAAAGGCTCCCTGAGCTTCCCGTCGCACCTCGTCAGAAACCGCACACTGGCACCGCAGCTCGAGAAAACCAACAAGACGCCCCTGTCATCGCGAGATGAGGGTCTTCTTTTCCTGCATGGCCTGGAGAGCAATCCTGAGACCTCTCTCCAAACTCCACAGGGGGCTTGACTCCCTTTAGGCCACTCAGTGGGCTCCAAGAGACACCTGTGGTGACTCAAGAGGAGAGCGGGGTCCTTTGCTTCCCCTCGAGTCGAGCTCTGACTCCCAGGATGCGTCTGGAATGCAACCCCGAGATCGCTGTCGGCCCTGGAGAGGAATATTAGGTCCTGGACACAAGCCTAGATGAGGTCTCTTTTGCCCTGCAGTGACTCAAGAGCAAAGCCCAGCTCTCCCTCGAAACTCGAATGGAAGATTGGACTTCCCTGGGCCAACACAAGAGGAAGCCTGGATTCCCCGTCGTAACTCGAGAATCCCGCCGCACCTTGAGAAAAACCACGTGATTCCCCCGTCATCCCAAGATGAGGCCCTTGCCCTCTACAGCGTGTCAAGAGAAGCCCCAAGTCCGTATTGAAGTGCAAAACGGTACTTGGCACCCTTGAAGTGACCCCAAAAGTTTCCCGACACACCGGTCCCACTCGAGGGGAACACCGAGGTTCCCGGCACGACTTCAACTGAGCCCTTTCACTCCTCCTGATCGTGACAAGATGGTCGATTCCCCTGCTTTGTCTGGAAGGGGTTCCCGATCTTCATGGCGCACCTCAGGATGACACCAGTCTAATGAAGAAATTCGAGACGTAGCCTCATGGATGGTGCCACGTTCTGAAAGACCCCGATTTCCTGCTCTGCTATTGATAAGAACCCGATGTCCGGACACCTCTTTGAAGGCAACCCTGCGGATGAAGGCACAACACGAAGGGGCACTGACCCCCTCATGCATCTTACGGAAAAAACCGAAGGTTCCACTCACAGCTCGACAAATGGTCTGTTATCCTGTGAACAACTCGAGAGGCAAGTGGAGTTCCATTCCTCCACACAAGACGAGGCCTGACTCTCCTGTCCCAACTCTTCAGGGACCCTGTGGTCGGAGTTTGAAATGGAGAGGAACCCTGAGGTTCCTGCCTCAACTCGAGATGAGAACCTTTGCCATTGCACCAAATCCAGTGGAGTTCCGAGAGCGCCTCCCAAGTCCACAGTATGCCTGACTTCTCAGAGGCACCCTGAGAAGCTCCCTGAGGTCACCGGTACAAGTCGAGGGAACCCAGGGTTTCCTGCCGCAACCTGAGAAAGACCTCGAGACTCCTTCTTCAACGCGTCTTGAGTCCCGATTTCCCTACCATGACTCGAGAGCATTTATGGGCTCCTCCTCATCACACGCATAGACACCTGACTTTCCTGGCGCCACACGAGAGGCTCCCTGAGCTCCCCGTCGTACCTCGTGAGAAAACTCATACTTGCGCTCCAACTCGAGAAAACCCACAAGACGCCCCCGTCATTGCGAGCTGAGGGCCTTCTTTCCTGTATGGCCTGGAGAGCAATCCCGAGTCCTCTCTCCAACTCCACAGGAGGCTTGACTCCCTGGAGGCCACTCAGTGGACTCCAAGAGATACCTATCGCGACCCAGGAGGATATCAGAATCCTTTGCTTCCCCTCGAGCCAAGGCCTGACTCACTGGGTGAGTCTGGAATGCGTCCCCGTGATCCCTATCGCCCCTGGAGAGGAACATTAGGTTCTGGACACAAGCCTAGATGAGGTCTATTTTGACCTGCCGTGACTCGAGAGCAATTCCCACCCAGCTCTCCCTGGCAACTCGAATGGAAGAATGGACTTCCCTGGGCCAACAGAAGAGGAAACCTGAATTCCCCGTCGTAAGTCAACAATCCCATCGCAACTCGAAAAAAAACCACGTGGTTTCCCCTTCATCACAAGATGAGGCCCTTGCCCGCCACAGCGTCTCAAGAGAAGTCCCACGTTTCATCTTGAAGTTTGAAACAGTATTTGGCAAGCTTCGTGAGACCCCAAAAGTTCCCTGACATACCGGTCTCACTCAAGGGGAACACCGAGGTTCCCGGCACCACTTCATCTGAGCCCCTTCTCCCCTCCTGATCGCGACAGTAGGGTCAATTAACCTGCTTTGTCTGGAAGGCTTTCCCGACCTTCCAGGGGCACCTCAGCATGAGGCCCGTCTCACGAGGAAATTCGAGACATAGCCTCGTGTGTGGTGCCGCATTCCAAAAGACCCCGATTTCCTGGTCCGCTCTTAATAAGAACCCGATGCCCGCACACCACTTCGAAGGCAACCCTGTGGATGAAAGCACATCACGAACGGGCACTGACACCCCCGTGCATTGTCTGGAAAAAACCGCAGGTTCCACACACAGCTCGACAAGTGGCCTGTCACTCCTTGAACAACTCGAGAGGCAAGCGGAGTTCCATTCCTCCACACAAGACGAGGCCTGACTCTCCTGTCCCAACTCTGCAGGGACCCTGCGATCTGAGTCAGAAATGGAGAGGAACCCTGAGGTTCCTGCCTCAACTAGAGAAGAGGCCCTCTTCCATTGAACCAAACTCAGTGGTGTCCCGAGAGGCCCCTCCCAACACCACAGTATCCCTGAATTCTCAGAGGCTCCCTGAGAAGCTACCTGAGGTCACTGGCACAAGTCGAGGGAACCCAGAGTTTCCTGAAGTAACCCGAGAAAGACTTGGAGAGTCCTTTTTCAACGTCTCTTGATGCCCGATTCCCCTACCATGACTCCAGAGCAAGGACGCGCTCCCCTCGCCACAAGCAGGAAAACTGACTTCCCTAGTACCACACAAGAGGCTCCCTGAGTACCCCATCGTACCTCGTGAGAAAACCCACACTGGCGCCGCAGTTCGAGAAAAACCACAAGATGCCCCCGTCAAGGAGAGATGGGGGCCTTCTTTTCCTGCCTGACCTGGAGAGCAATTCCTGGTCCTCTCTCCAAACTTCACAGGAGGATTGACTCCCTTTAGGCCACTCAGTTGGGTCCAAGAAATACCCGGTGCGACTCGAGAGGAGAGCGGAGTCCTTTGCTTCCCTGGAGACGAGGCCTGACTCCCCGGGTGAGTTTGGAATGCAACCCCGAGATCCCTGTCACCCCTGGAGTGGAACATTATGTCCTAGACACAAGCCTAGATGAGGTCTGTTTTGCCCTACAGTGACTCGAGAGCAACCTCCATCTCTCCCTCACAATTTGAATGGAAGATTGGTCTTCCCACGGTCAACACAAGAGGAAGTCTAAATTTCCCATCGTAATTCGAGAATTCAGCCTCAAGTCTTAAAAACCATGTGGTTCCCCCTTCATCGCAATATGAGGCCCTTGCCAGCTAGAGTCTCAAGAGAAGTCCCACGTTCCATCTTAAAGTTCGAAATGCTACTTGGCACCCTTGATGCGACCCCAAAGTTCCCCAACATACCGGTCTCACTCCAGGGGAACACCGAAGTTCCCGGTGTCTCCAGGAAGTCCCATGTTCCGCCCTGAAGGGCGACACGGTACTTGACACCCTTGATGCGACCGCAAAAGTTCCCCGACACGCTGGGTTCCCTCGAGGGGAACACCGAGGGTCCCGGCACCACTTCATCTGAACCCCTTCTCCCTTCATGATCGCGACAGGAGAGTCGATTCCCCTGCGTGGTCTGGAAGGGGTTCCCGGCCTTCCTGGCGCACCTCAGGATGAGGCCGGTCTCAGGAGGAAATTCGAGACTAGCCACGTGTGAGGTGCCACGTGCCGAACGACCCTGATTTTCCAGTCCGCTCTTGATAAGAACCCGATGCCCGGACACCTCTTCTAAGGCAACCCTGTGGGTGAAGGCACAACACGAAGGGGCACTGACACCCCCGTGCATCATCGGGAAAAACCCGCAGGGTCTACACACAGCTTGACAAGGGGCATGAAACTCCCGGAACAACTCGAGAGGCAACCAGAATTCCATTCCTCAGACAAGACGAGGCATGACTCTCCTGTCCCAACACTGCAGGGACTGTGCAGTCAGAGTCTGAAACCGAGAGGAAGCCTGAGGTTCCTGCCTCACCTCGAGATGAGGCCCTCTTCCATTGCGCCGAACCCAGCAGAGTCCCGAGAGGCCCTGCAAAATACACAGCATCCCTCACCTCTCAGAGGCACCATGTAAAGTTCCCTAAGGTCCCCTGCAGAAGTCGAGGGAAACGAGGGTTTCCCGCCGCAACCCGAGAAAGACCTCGAGAGTCCTTCTTCAACGCCTCTTGAGGACCTAGCCGCTTCCCATGACTCGAGAGTGATGACCAGCTCCCCCTCGCCATGCGCATGGAGACCTGACTTCCCTGGCGCCGCACGAGAGGCTCCCTGAGGTCCTCGTCGTGCCTCGTGAGAAAACCCCCATGGGCGCAGCAGCCTGAGGAAACCCATGAGACGCCCCCGTCATCGCGAGATGAGGGCCTTCTTTTCCTGCCTGGCCTGGAGAGCAATCCCGAGTCCTCTCTCCAAACTGAAGAGGAGGCTCGACACCCTTGAGTCCACTCAGTGGGCTCCAAGAGATCCGTGTCGCGACTTGAGAGGAAAGCGGAGTACTTTGCTTCCCCTCCAGGCCAGTCCTGACTCCCCGGGGGAGTCTGGAATGGAAACCCGGGATCCCTGTCTTCCCTTGAGAGGAATATTAGGTCCTGGACACACGCCTCGATGAGGTCTCTTTGGCCCTGTAGTGACTCGAGCAGAACCCCCAGCTTTCCATCGCAACTCGAATTGAAGATTGGGCTTCCCAGGGCCAACCCAAGAGAGACCTGAAATTCCTGTCATTTTCGAGAATCCCGATGCAACTCAAGAAAAACGACGTGGTTCCAACGTCTTCACAGGATAAGGCCCTTGCCCGCTACAGCGTCTCCAGGGAAGTCCCATGTTCCGTCCTGAAGTGGGAAACGGTACTTGGCTCCCTTGATGCGACGCCTAAAGTTCCCTGAAACGGCGGGTTCCCTCGAGTGGAACACCGAGGGTCCCGGCACCACTTCATCTGAGCCCCATCTCCCCTCCTGATCACGACAGGAGAATCGATTCCCCTACTTTGTGTGGAAGGGGTTCCCGGCCTTCCCGGCGCACCTCAGGATGAGGCCGGTCTCACGAGGAAATTCGAGACGAGCCACGTGGGTGGGGCCACATGCCGAACGCCCCCAATTCCCCGGTCCGCTCTTGAGAAGGACCCGAGGCCCGGACCCCTCTTCGAAGGAAACCCTGTGGGTGAAGGCACAACACGAAGGGGCACTGCCACCCCCGTGCATCGTCCGCAAAGACCCGCGGGTTCCACACACAGCTCGACGAGGGGCCTGAGACCCCCTGAGCAACTCGAGAGGCCAGCGGGGTTCCCTTCCTCAGACAAGATGAGGCCTGTCTCTCCTGTCCCGACTCTGCAGGGACCCTGCGGTCGGAGTCCGAAACGGAGAGGAAGCCTGAGGTTCCTGCCTCCCCTCGAGGTGAGGCCCTCTTCCGTTGCGCCAGACCCAGCGGAGTCCCGAGGGGCCCCGCCACCTCCACAGGATCCCTCGCCTCTCAGAGGCACCCTGGGAAGTTCCCTAAGGTCCCCGGCAGAAGGCGAGGGACACGAGGGTTTCGCGCCGCCCCCCGAGAAAGACCTCGAGAGTCCTTCTTCAAGGCGTCTCGAGGCCCTAGTCCCCTCCCGTGACTCGAGAGCCAGGACGCGCTCCCCCTCGCCACGCGCATGGAGACCTGACTTCCCTGGCGCCGCACGAGAGGCTCCCTGAGATCCTCGTCGTGCCTCGGGAGAAAACCCCCACGGGCGCCGCAGCTCGAGGAAACCCCTGAGACGCCCCCGTCCTCGCGAGCTGAGGGCCTTCTTTTCCTGCATGGCCTGGAGAGCAATCCCGTGTCCTCTCTCCAAAAGGAAGAGGAGGCTGGACTCCCTTGAGGCCGCTCAGGGGGCTCCAAGAGACCCGTGTCGCGACTCGAGAGGAGAGCGGAGTCCTTGGCTTGCCCTCGAGACGAGGCCTGACTCCCCGGGGGAGCCTGGAATGCAACCCCGAGATCCCTGCCTTCCCTGAAGAGGAATATTAGGTCCCGGACACACGCCTAGGTGAGGTCTCTTCGGACCTGCAGTGACTCGAGCGCAACCCCCAGCTTTCCCTCGCCACCCGAGGGGAAGATTGGGCTTCCCAGGGCCAACCCAAGGGGAAGGCTGAGATCCCCGTCATAACTCGAGAATGCCGCCGCAACTCGAGAAAAACCACGTGGTTCCCACCTCTTGGCAAGTTGAGGCCCTTGCCCGCGACGGCGTCTCAAAGGAAGTCCCCTGTTCCGCCCTGAACGGCGAAACGGTCCCTGACAGCCTTCCTGCGACCACTAAAAGTCCCCCGACACGCCGGGTTCCCCGTAGGGGAACACCGAGGGTCCCGGCACCGCTTCCTCTGAGCCCCTTCTGCCCTCCTGATCGCGACAGGAGAGGCGATTCCCCTGCGTGGTCTGGAAGGGGTTCCCGGCCTTCCCGGCGCACCTCAGCATGAGGCCGGTCTCACAAGGAAATTCGAGACGAGCCACGTGGGTGGGGCCACATGAAGAACGCCCCCGATTCCCCGGTACGCTCTTGAGAAGGACCCGAGGCCCGGAGCCCTCTTCGAAGGCAACCCTGTGGGTGAAGGCACAACACGAAGGGGCACTGCCACCCACGTGCATCGTCCGCAAAGACCTGCGGGTTCCACACACAGCTCGACGAGGGGCCTGAGACCCCCTGAGCAACTCGAGAGGCCAGCGAGGTTCCCTTCCTCAGACAAGACGAGGCCTGACTCTCCTGTCCCAACACTGCAGGGACCCTGCGGTCGGAGTCCGAAACGGAGAGGAAGCCTGAGGTTCCTGCTTCCCCACGAGGTGAGGCCCTCTTCCGTTGCGCCAGACCCAGCGGAGTCCCGAGGGGCCCCGCCACCTCCACAGGATCCCTCGCCTCTCAGAGGCACCCTGGGAAGTTCCCTAAATTCCCCGGCAGAAGGAGAGGGAAACGAGGGTTTCCCGCCGCCCCCCGAGAAAGACCTCGAGAGTCCTTCTTCAACGCGTCTCGAGGCCCTAGTCCCCTCCCGTGACTCGAGAGCCAGGACGCGCTCCCCCTCGCCACGCGCATGGAGACCTGACTTCCCTGGCGCCGCACGAGAGGCTCCCTGAGATCCTCGTCGTGCCTCGGGTGAAAACCCCCACGGGCGCCGCAGCTCGAGGAAACCCCTGAGACGCCCCCGTCCTCGCGAGCTTTGGGCCTTCTTTTCCTGCATGGAATGGAGAGCAATCCCGGGTCATCTCTCCAAACGGAAGAGGAGGCTGGACTCCCTTGAGGCCGCTCAGGGGGCTCCAAGAGACCCGCGTCGCGACTCGAGAGGAGAGCGGAGTCTTTGGCTTCACCTCGAGACGAGGCCTGACTCCCCGGGGGAGCCTGGAATACAACCCCGAGATCCCTGCCTTCCCTGGAGAGGAATACGAGGTCCCGGACACACGCCTAGGTGAGGTCTCTTTGGCCCTGCAGTGACTCGAGCGCAACCCCCAGCTTTCCCTCGCAACCCGAGGGGAAGATAGGGCTTCCCAGGGCCAACCCAAGGGGAAGGCTGAGATCCCCGTCGTAACTCGAGAATGCCGCCGCAACTCGAGAAAAACCACGTGGTTCCCACCTCTTGGCAAGATGAGGCCCTTGCCCGCGACGGCGTCTCAAGGGAAGTCCCCTGTTCCGCCCTGAAGGGCGAGACGGTCCCTGACAGCCTTCCTGCGACCCCCAAGAGTCCCCCGACACGCCGGGGTCCCCCGAGGGGAACACCGAGAGTCCCGGCACCGCTTCCTCTGAGCCCCTTCTCCCCTCCTGATCGCGACAGGAGAGGCGATTCCCCTGAGTGGTCTGGAAGGGGTTCCCGGCCTTCCCGGCGCACCTCAGGATGAGGCCGGTCTCACGAGGAAATTCGAGACGAGCCACGTGGGTGGGGCCACATGCCGAACGACCCCGATTCCCCGGTCCGCCCTTGAGAAGGACCCGAGGCCCGGACCCCTCTTCGAAGGCAACACTGTGGGGGAAGGCACAACACGAAGGGGCACTGCCACCCCCGTGCATCGTCCGTAAAGCCCCGCGGTTTCCACACAAAGCTCGACGAGGGGCCTGAGACCCACTGAACAACTCGAGAGGCAAGCAGGGTTCCCTTCCTCAGTCAAGACGAGGCCTGACTCTCCTGTCCCAACTCTTCAGGGACCCTGCGATCGGAGTCAGAAATGGAGAGGAACCCTGAGGTTCCTGCCTCAACTAGAGAAGAGGCCCTCTTCCATTGAACCAAACTCAGTGGTGTCCCGAGAGGCCCCTCCCAACACCACAGTATCCCTGAAATCTCAGAGGCTCCCTGAGAAGCTACCTGAGGTCACTGGCACAAGTCGAGGGAACCCAGAGTTTCCTGAAGTAACCCGAGAAAGACTTGGAGAGTCCTTTTTCAACGTCTCTTGATGCCCGATTCCCCTACCATGACTCCAGAGCAAGGAAACGCTCCCCTCACCACAAGCAGGAAAACTGACTTCCCTAGTACCACACAAGAGGCTCCCTGAGTACCCCATCGTACCTCATGAGAAAACCCACAGTGGCGCCACAGTTCGAGAAAAACCACAATATGCCCCCGTCAAGGAGAGATGGGGGCCTTCTTTTCCTGCCTGACCTGGAGAGCAATCCCTGGTCCTCTCTCCAAACTTCACAGGAGGATTGACTCCCTTTAGGCCACTCAGTTGGGTCCAAGAAATACCCGGTGCGACTCGAGAGGAGAGCGGAGTCCTTTGCTTCCCTGGAGACGAGGCCTGACTCCCCTGGTGAGTTTGGAATGCAACCCCGAGATCCCTGTCGCCCCTGGAGTGGAACATTATGTCCTAGACACAAGCCTAGATGAGGTCTATTTTGCCCTACAGTGACTCGAGAGCAACCTCCATCTCTCCCTCACAATTTGAATGGAAGATTGGTCTTCCCACGGTCAACACAAGAGGAAGTCTGAATTTCCCATCGTAATTCGAGAATTCAGCCTCAAGTCTTAAACACCATGTGGTTCCCCCTTCATCGCAATATGAGGCCCTTGCCAGCTAGAGTCTCAACAGAAGTCCCACGTTCCATCTTAAAGTTCGAAATGCTACTTGGCACCCTTGATGCGACCCCAAAGTTCCCCAACATACCGGTCTCACTCCAGGTGAACACCGAAGTTCCGGGCGTCTCCAGGGAAGTCCCATGTTCCGTCCTTAAGTGCGAAACGGTACTTGACACCCTTGATGCGACCACAAAAGTTCCGCGACACGCTGGGTTCCCTCGAGGGGAACACCGAGGGACCAGGCACCACTTCATCTGAGCCCCTTCTCCCCTCCTGATCGTGACAGCAGAGTCGATTCCCCTGCTTTCTCTGGAAGGGGTTCCCGGCCTTCCTGGTGCACCTCAGGATGAGGCCGGTCTCAGGAGGAAATTCTTGACTAGCCATGTGTGAGGTGCCACGTGCCGAACGACCCTGATTTTCCGGTCCGCTCTTGATAAGAACCCGATGCCCGGACACCTCTTCAAAGGCAACCCTGTGAGTGAAGGCACAACACGAAGGGGCGCTGACACCCCCGTGCATCATCCGGAAAAACCCGCAGGGTCTACACACAGCTCGACAAGGGGCCTGAGACTCCCGGAACAACTCGAAAGGCAACCAGAATTCCATTCCTCAGACAAGACGTTGCATGACTCTCCTGTCCAAACACTGCACGGACCGTGCAGTCGGAGTCAGAATCGGAGAGGAAGCCTGAGGTTCCTGCCTCCCCTCGAGATGAGGCCCTCTTCCATTGCGCTGAACCCAGCAGAGTCCCGAGAGGCCCTGCCAACTCCACAGCATCCCTCACCTCTCAGAGGCACCCTGGGAAGTTCCCTATAGTCCCCTGCAGAAGTCGAGGGAAACGAGGGTTTCCCGCCGCCACCCGAGAAAGACCTCGAGAGTCCTTCTTCAACGCGTCTTGAGGCCCTAGTCATTTCCCATGACTTGAGAGTGATGACCAGCTCCCCCTCGCCATGCACATGGAGACCTGACTTCCCTGGCGCCGCACGAGAGGCTCCCTGAGGTCCTCGTCGTGCCTCGTGAGAAAACCCCCATGGGCGCAGCAGCCTGAGGAAACCCATGAGACGCCCCCGTCATCGCGAGATGAGGGCCTTCTTTTCCTGCCTGGCCTGGAGAGCAATCCCGAGTCCTCTCTCCAAACTGAAGAGGACGCTCGACACCCTTGAGTCCACTCAGTGGGCTCCAAGAGATCCGTGTCGCGACTTGAGAGGAAAGCGGAGTCCTTTGCTTCCCCTCCAAGCGAGTCCTGACCCCCCGGGGGAGTCTGGAATGGAAACCCGGGATCCCTGTCTTCCCTTGAGAGGAATATTAGGTCCTGGACACACGCCTCGATGAGGTCTCTTTGGCCCTGTAGTGACTCGAGCAGAACCCCCAGCTTTCCATCGCAACTCGAATTGAAGATTGGGCTTCCCAGGGCCAACCCAAGAGGAAGCCTGAAATTCCTGTCGTTTTCGAGAATCCCGATGCAACTCGAAAAAAACGAGGTGGTTCCAACGTCTTCACAGGATGAGGCCCTTGCCCGCTACAGCGTCTCCAGGGAAGTCCCATGTTCCGTCCTGAAGTGGGAAACGGTACTTGGCTCCCTTGATGCGACCCCTAAAGTTCCCTGAAACGCTGGGTTCCCTCGAGTGGAACACCTAGAGTCCCGGCCCCACTTCATCTGAGCCCCATCTCCCCTCCTGATCACGACAGGAGAGTCGATTCCCCTTCTTTGTGTGGAAGGTGTTCCCGGCCTTCCCGGCGCACCTCAGGATGATGCTGGTCTCACGAGGAAATTCGAGATGAGCCACGTGGGTGGTGCCACATGTCGAACAACCCCGATTTCCTGGTCCGCTCTTGAAATGAACCTGATGCCCGGACACCTCTTTGAAGGCAACCCTGTGGGGGAAGGCACCAAATGAAGGCGCAATGACACCCCCGTGCATCTTCTGGAAACACCCGCAGGTTCCACACACAGCTCGACAAGGGGCCTGAGACCCACTGAACGACTCGAGAGGCAAGCAGAGTTCCATTACTCAGACAAGACGAGGCCTGACTCTCCTGTCCCAACCCTGCAGGGACCCTGCGGTCGGAGTCAGAAATGGAGAGGAAGCCTGAGGTTCCTGCCTCCATTCGAGATGAGGCCCTCTTCGATTGCACCAAACCCAGTTGAGTAACGAAAGGCCCCTCCCAAATCCACAGTGTCCCTGACTTCTCAGAGGCACCCTGAGAAGTTGCCTGAGGTCACCGACACAAGTCGAGGGAACCCAGGGTTCCCTGCCGCAACCCGAGAAAGAACTCGAGAGTCCTTCTTCAATGCGTCTTGAGGCCAGATTCGCCTACTATGACTCGAGAGCAATCACGCACTCCCCTTCACCACACGCACGGAGACCTGACGTCCCTAGCACCACACGAGAGGCTCTCTGAGCTCCCCGTCATACCTCGTGAGAAATCTGATACTGGCGCCACAGCTGGAGAAAACCCACGAGACGCCCCCGTCATCGCGAGATGAGGGCCTTTTTTTCTGCATGGCCAGGAAAACAATCCCGAGTCATCTCTCCAAACTCCATAGGAGGCTACACTACCTTTTCGCCACGCAGTGGGCTCCAAGAGATACCCGTCGCGACTCGACAGGAGAGCGGAGTCCTTTTTTTCCCCTCAAGACGAGGCCTGACTCTCCGGGTGAGTCGAGAATGCAACCCTGAGATCCCTGTCGGCCCAGTAGTGGAACACTAGGTCCTGGACACAAGCGTAGATGAGGTCTATTTTGCCCTGCAGTGACTGGAGAGCAATCCCCAGTTCTAACTTGCAACTCGAATGGAATACTGGATTTTCCTGGCGCCACACAAGAGCCTCCCTGAAATCCCTGTGGTACTTCATGAGACACCCCACACTGGCGCCGCAGCTCGAGAAAACCCACGAGACGCCACCGTCATCTCGAGATGAGGGCCTTCTTTTCCTGCATGGCCTGGAGTCCAATCCCGAGTCCTCTCTCCAAACTCCACAGGAGGCTTGACTCCCTTTAGTACACACATTGGGCTCCAAGAGATACCCATCGCGACTCGAGACGAGAGCGGAATTCTTTGCTTACCCTCGAGGTGAGAACTGACTCCCTGGATGAGTCTGGAATGCAAACCCGAGATCCCTGTCGCCCCTGGAGAGCAACGTTAGATCCTGGACACAAGCCTAGATTAGGTCTCTTTTGCCCTGCAGTGACTCTAGCGCAATCCCCAGCTCCCCCTCGCAACGCGAATGGAAGATTGGATTTCAAGGCCAACAAGAGGAAGCCTAAATTCCCGGTCATAACTCGAGAATCCCGCCGCAACTCGAGCAAAACCACGTGGTTCTCCCGTCATCGCAAGATGAGGCCCTTGCCCGCTACAGCGTTTCAAAAGATGTCCCAGGTTCCGTCTTGAAATGCGAAACGGTACTTGGCACCCTTGATGCGACCCCAAAAGTCCCCCAACACGCCGGTCTCACTCAAGGGGAACACCGAGGTTCCCGGCACCACTTCATTTAAGCCCCTTCTCCCCTCCTGATCGTGACCGGTGGGTCGATTCCCCTGCTTTGTCTGCAAGGGGGCCCGACCTTCCCTGCACAACTCAGGATGAGGCCGGTCTCATGGGGAAATTCGATACGTAGCTTTGTGGGTGGTGCCACTTGCTGAAAGACTCCAATTTCCCGGTCCGCTCTTGATAAGAATCCGATGCTCGGACACCTCTTGGAAGGCAGCCTTGAGTATGAAGGTACAACACGAAGGGGCACTAACACACCTGTGCATCATCCGGAAAAACGGGCAGGTTACACACACAGCTCGACAAGTGGCCTGTCACCTCGAGAACAACTTGAGAGGCAAGAGGAGTCCCATCTCCAGACAAGACGAGGCCTGACTCTCCTGTCCCAACTCTGCAGGGACCCTGTGGTTGGAGTCCGAAAAGGAGAGGAAGCCTAAGTTTCCTGTCTCCCCTCGAGATGAGGCCCTCTTCCATTGCGCCAAGCCCAGCGGAGTCCCGAGAGGCCCCGCCAACTCCACAGCATCCCTCACCTATCAGAGGCACCATGGGAAGTTCCCTCAGGTCCCCGGCAGAAGTCGAGGGAAACGAGACTTTTTCGCCGCAACCCCAGAAAGACCTCGAGTGTCCTTCTTCAACGCGTCTGGAGGCCCTAGTCCTCTCCCATGACTGGAGAGCCATGACGCGCTCCGCCTCACCACGCGCACAGAGACCTGACTTCCCTGGCACCGCACGAGAGGCTCCCTGAGATCCTCGTCTTGCCTCGTGAGAAAACCCCCACGGGCGCCGCAGCTCGAGGAGACCCCTGAGAAGCCCCCATCCTCGCGAGGTGAGGGCCTTCTTTTCCTGCCTGACCCAGAGCACAATCCCGAGTCCTCTCTCCAAACTGAAGAGAAGGCCTGACTCCCTTGAGGCCACTCAGTGGGCTCCAAGAGATCTGCGTCGCGACTTGAGAGGAGAGCAGCATCCTTGGCTTGCCCTCGAGGCGAGGCCTGACTCCCCGGGGGAGTCTGGAACGCCACCCTGAGATCCCTGTCTTCCCTTGAGAGGAACGTTAAGTCCCGGACACAGGCCTAGATGAGGTCTCTTTAGCCCTTCAGTGACTCGAGTGCAACCCTCAGCTTTCCCTCGCAACTCGAATGGAAGATTAGGCTTCCCGGGGCCAACACAAGAGGAAGCCTGAAATCCCCGTCATAACTCTAGAATCCCGCCGCAACTCGAGAAAATCCACATGGTCCCAACGTCTTCGCAAGATGAGGCCCTTGCCCGCTACGGCGTCTCAAGGGAAGTCCCAGGTTCTGTCCTGAAGTGCGAAACGGTACCTGACTCCTTTCATGCAACCCCCAAAAGTCCCCCACACGCCGGTTTCCCTCGAGGGTAACACCGAGGGTTCCGTCCCCACTTCATCTGAGCCCCTTCTCCCCTCCTGATGGCGACAGGAGAGTCGATCCCCCTGCGTTGTCTGGAAGGGTCCCCGGCCTTCCCAGCACACCTCAGGATGAAGCCGGCCTCACTAGGAAATTTGAGACTAGCCCCGTGGGTGGTCCCACATGCCGAAAGACCCTGATTTCCCTGTCCGCTCTTGAAAAGAACCCGAGGCCCGGACACCTCTTCGAAGGCAACCCAGTGGGTGAAGGCACAACACGAAGGGGCACTGTCACCATCGTGCATTTCCGGAAACACCCGCAGGTTCCACACACAGCTCACCAAGGGGCCTGAGACCCCCTGAGCACCTCGAGAGGCAAGCGGAGTTCCCTTCCTCAGACAAGACGATTCCTGACTCTCCTGTCCCAACTCTGCAGGGACCCTGCGGTCGGAGTCCGAAACGGAGAGGAAGCCTGAGGTTCCTACCTTCCCTGGAGATGAGGCCCTCTTCCATTGCGCCAAACCCAGCGGAGTCCTGAGAGGCCCCGCCAACTCCACAGCATCCCTCATCTGTCAGAATCACACTGGGAAGTTCCCTAAGGTCACCGGTAAACTTTTATTGCACAAGGTCCCCATGAAAAGGCCAACGCAGCAGGACAGCCACAGATTCTGTCTGCCATTAAAGGGCAGTAAGGTGCCCTCCCCCCTTCTTTGCTGCCTTGGCGGCCACCAGGGTGCAATTCGCGTACCCTTCCCTTTCCCATCCTAGCAGGTGCTCCAGGGCCCGCTGGCCTACAAAGTGCCAGAAGCAGGGCTGGGCCAGCCGGCCAGAATTCAGGGTTCTGTCCCTTGGACTTCCAGCGGACACTAGGCTGCTTGGGTAAACCGCGCAGACTCTGAGGTTTTTCAGCAGAGGGGTGGAGCGGTAAAGGCCTTGACCCCAAAGACGAGGCCTTTCTGCGACCGCCAGGTTGGGGAGCTCTGAGACTGTGCCAACACAGGGCGGAATACATGGTTCCCTGCTCCACGCAGTCCCCGTTCCCTTACCTGTGTTCCGCACCCCTCCGCTGGGGCCAATGGATGCCGATCCTTGGGGATCCAGGAGTTCACGAAATGGGCATTCCCAGCCGCAATGGCGACCCCCAACAGCACATCTGGAAAGCCCTCCCCCACCCCCGCCAGGAGCCGACCCCCACTGCGAATGGAACCCCACCCCGCCCCACGCCGCCAGGTTTTGCCCCGGCCCTTCCGGGCTCCCGGCGGGTTCCCAGCCATATTGGCGACCCCCGGGAGCACAACAGGGACCGGCCCCCCACCCACAGTGAGCGGAATCTCGACCTGTGCAGCCCAGGTTTACCCCACCCTGGCTACGCTCCCGGCGCGTTTCCAGCTGCAGTGGCCATCTCCGAGAGCACAACTGGGAAGCCCTCCCCTATCCCCGCCAGGAGCCGACACCCGCCCTGCGCCGCCCGGGTTTGCCCCGCCCCTGCCGCGCTCCAGGGGCGCTGCCCACCTTCACCAGTGGCTCTCGCTGAGCCCCGTCCCCACGCCCGGTTCCAGGAGAGGCTCTCGGACCTCGCTGCTGCGGCCAGGTCAAACATGAGGACAATACATACACCCCACAGAGACAATCCAAGCTGTCTATGATTTAGGGATAAAACGAGGACTACAGAAAGGCAAGATGACCTGACCTAGGAGGGCCATGATATTCTATAGAACCAGACAAAGTTGGTTACCAAGGAAACCTTTTTCCTTGGAACCCGGAAAGCTGGTTCTTTGCATATGCAATGACCAACAATTAGCTTGTTACCCAAGCCTGCCTTACTGCCACCCCCACCCCCCCACTCCCCAGAAGACTGGCTCAAAGAAATATTTTAAATCTCAGGCGGAAACCTGGAAGATGTCTTGTCTGTCTGTTTGGATTAAGGTATGTGTCAGTGTGAGCCCTGTGTTTTTTGATAATATTGCTCAAGTTCTGTGTTCTGATTTCAATGGTCTCAAGACAAGGCAGCCCTTCCAAATCAAACTGCTGGAAATACAAGAAAACATTGACCTAAATGAATGTCAGAGTCCCGTGAACTGGGAACTAGTCAATATTAAATATCTAGTATTTTTGGTTTTGCTCCTCCATTATAGACATGTCTAAGAGTCAACAACATTAAGCACAACATGTTCATAGTGCCTAGGTTTCTTTTGAGGTAAAAATTGCTCTATTGTTATATCTGTCACAAGCTTGTCAGCAAGAAACGACCTGGAAACGACAACAACAAAAGTAAAAAATGTAAATGTGATATGAGCTTTTAGACAAACTCTTTACAATAATTATACTCTAAAATATCTGCCTCTCATAGTCTTGATTGAAGGCAGAGGAGAAGGGGATGACAGAGGATAAGATGGTTGGATGGCATCACTGACTCGATGGACATGAGTTTGAGCAAGCCCCTGGAGCTGGTGACGGACACGGAAGCCTGGAGTCCTTCAGGCCACGGGGTCCCAAAGAGTCCGACACGACTGAGAAACTGAACTGAACTGAACTAACAAACGTTTCTCCAGGTGTTTTGGTTACCCGCGTTTCTATCCTTGTGACGACAGTCTATTGAATAGCTAGGTCATTTCCAAATAAATGAAAGTTCTGAAACATTCACGACTTGAAAGGACCTCCCTTTTACACAGAAACAAAAGAGATTTTTGACTCTCCATGAATAGTGTCTGGCACCATCCTGACATGTTAAATGTAAGAAAGCAATTGTTTTGTTTTGTTCTGTTCTGTTCTTGGGGATGGGGGGAGGGGGGCGGGATATAGCGAATGCCAATTTAAAAGTCAGTTCTTGGTTGCTGAAGGGAAATGTATGACTTGTTATTACAAGAGAGTATGTGGAATGCAATGGCACTTGAGGAAGGAAAACAAAGTAGTTCTGTCTTACAGGTGGCCGGTTCAGGATGGGAGAAGCAAAGGAATGGGTACAGAATGGGATAAGGAGGTTGTAGGGAAAGTGGACCCCCAGAAAAGAGTTCTGTGCCTAGAACAAGTTTTCTTGAGATGTCGAACTGCCTTTGCTAATGGAGTTTAAGTTTCTTTACCTCTTAAGTGATCTCTTCTAGGTTGACCTAGAACAGAAATCTTTTGTTAGCTTTGGCTAAGTGGAGAAGTAGTGTTTCACGGTGACATATGTGATCCTTCCTGACTGTTTGCAGCCCTTTTGATATCGATGCACTGCTTCTGCTGCTGCTGCCGCCGCTGCTGCTGCTAAGTCGTTTCAGTCGTGTCCGACTCTGTGCGACCCCATAGACGGCAGCCCACGAGGCCCCGCAGTCCCTGGGGTTCTCTAGGCAAGAACACTGGAGTGGGTTGCCATTTCCTCCTCCTATGCATGAAAGTGAAAAGTGAACGTGAAGTCGCTCAGTGGTGTCCGACTCTTAGCGACCCCATGGACTGCAGCCTACCAGGCTCCTCCATCCATGGGATTTTCCACGCAAGAGTACTGGAGTGGGGTGCCATTGCCTTCTCCCATATCTATGCACAAGCCTGCCTAAATCATTGACTTCTAGCTAGCTTTGGGATGCCAATGACCATCCACCCTTACAAGGCAACAGAGAAGAGAAAAACACTTACCACAGTAGGTCCTGGTAAGGAACGAGGAACTAACAAGCTCCCGCCAACCAGGATTCTGCAGAGGTCAACAAGAGGTCAGTAAGAGATGGAAGACTGCAGTCCAGAGGTCCTAGCAACTTCCATCTTGCAGCAGAGACCCAGCATAGTCAAAACGAATTCAATGTTGCAAAAAATAAGTAAACAAATAAAGGACAGAAGTTCTTTGAACACATGACTGAGATTAGGGGTGAGGCAGTACATGTACGGTGCCCGGAAAATCTTAAAGTATGAGAAAGGAAAGAAATTAAAGACAACTATCAAGCTGTCCAAACTGATAAAAACGAAAGATTACACAGTTTTTTCTGTATATATTACCAGATAATAATCTGAAAAGGAATTAAAAACAATTCCCTTTCAATAATGTCAACATGAATACAACACTTTGCCATGGATGTAACGAGGATGACAAGACTGGCACACTGGAACTTATACACCCTGGCTGAAAACTATCCTGAATACATGGACAGGTATTCCATAACAATGGAAAGACTTAAGATGGCAATACCATGGAATGCATCTTCAATCTGAAATGAAGATTTGATATGATTTGATCGCTCAGAGCTTTTGTGTCATCAATTGTTATTAAAGTATAAATGAGATAGAGAAAGCTGCTGACTTAGACTTGAGGCGGGGTGTGCGCCCTGCTGGTCTCTAGCCAGATATTCTACAGGCACTAGCAGTCAGCTAAGGAAATAAAGGCACTGTCTCAGGGAATGGCACCAGGCCCCTCCCCAACGACATGCCTTGAGGTCACATTGGCAGCAGGTGAGTCATCCTGGGCCAAAAACTGATTGACATGAATCTTGAAGAAAGGCAGTATTCCAGGCAAATATATCATTTCCTTAACATAGATTAGGAGAACAAGGTACGAGGAAAACATACTGTTTTGTTCAAGTCGCTTCTGAGCCTATTGGGGGAACCGACCTGAAGCCAGAGTCCAGCAGATATACATAGGATATTTACATCGCTTAAGACAAACATTTCCTCAGGAACAAATGCATTGCTTAGCTCAAGGTTTGTCTGCGAAATTCTTACACATCAGGAGATGGCTCCGAGCTGGGTTTCTACACACAAGAACATGAATGCAAAGGACAAGCCTGCACAGCCCATCTGCCCCCCTCCCCCACAGCCAGCAGCATTTCCAAGTGACCTCCTAAGGCCTTCCCCAAAATACAGGGGCACCTCTGGGTTTCCTGTTTCCCTCACTTCGAACACTTTTCTTAAAAAAAAAAAAAATCCTGCACACTTCTTGATAGAATGCCACAGTGCAAGGAAAACAGGCCTTCAATACTTAAACCTCCCTGTGCCAAACACTTGGGGCTTGGTTTTGTTTTGTTTTGTTTTTTAATTACACCACCACATAATTTAAATTTTTTACAATTTCTAATTATTCAGTACCAAAACACCAAACTTTTATTGCACAAGGTCCCCATGAAAAGGCCCACGCATCAGGACAGCCACAGATTCTGCCATGAAAGGGCAGCAAGGTGCCCTCCCCCTTCTTTGCTGCCTGGGCGGCCACCAGGGTTTGAAATCCATGCACCCTACTAAGTTTCTAGGGTGCAATCCGTGGACCCTTCCCTTTCCCATCCCAGCAGGTGCTCAAGGGCCCGCTGGCTTACAAAGTGCCAGAAGCAGGGCTGGGCCAGCCGGCCAGAGTTCAGTGTTCTGTCCCTTGGACTTCCAGGGGACACTAGGCTGCTTGGGAAAACCGTGCAGACTGAGATTTTTCAGCAATGGGTGGAGCGGTAAAGGCCTTGACACCAAGGGCGAGGCCTTTCTGCAACCGCCAGGTTGGGGAGCTCCGAGAATGTGCCAACAGAGGGCGGAATACGTGGTTCCCTGCTCCAAGCAGTCCCAGTTCCCTGACCTGTGGCCCGCAGCCCTCCGCTGCACCCACTAGATGTGGATCCTTGGGGACACAGGAGCGTAGGAAATGGGCGTTCCTAGCCGCAGTGGCGACCCCCGAGAGCACAACTGAGACCGAACCCCCACCCACAGCCATCTAAATCTCGACCCGCGCAGCCCAGGTTTGCCCCACGCCGGGTGCGCTCCCAGCGCGTTTCCAGCCTCAGTGGCCACCACCGAGAGCACAACTGGGAAGCCCTCCCCCACCCCCGCCAGGAGCCAAACCCCGCCCCGCGCCACCCGGGTTCACCCCGCCCCTGCCGCACTCCCAGCGCGTTTCCAGCTGCAGTGGGGACCCCCGAGAGCACAACTGTTACCGCCCCCCACCCCCTCCCGACCAGAACCCCGACCCGCGGCGCCCGGGATCGCCCCGCCCCTGGCGCGCTCCCGGGGAGTTGCCCACTTCCACCAGGGGCTCCTGGTGAGCCCCGTCCCCACGCCCGGTTGCAGGAGAGGCTCTCGGACCTCGCTACTGCCGCCAGGTCAAACACGAGGACAATACATCCACCCCACAGAGACAATCCAAGCTGTCTATGATTTAGGGATAAAACGAGGACTACAGAAAGGAAAGATGTCCTGACCTAGGAGGGCCATGAGAGTCTATAGATCCAAACAAAATTGGGTACCAAGGAAACTTTTTTCCTTGGAACCCGGAAAGCTGGTTCTTTGCATATGCAATGACCAACAATTAGCTTGTTACCCAAGCCTGCCTCGCTGCCACCCCCACCCGCCCCCACTTCCCAGGAAAACGGCTCAAAGAAATATTTTAAATCTCAGGCGGAAAACTGGAAGATGTCTTGTCTGTCTGTCTGGATTAAGGTATATGTCAGTGTGAGCCTTGTGTTTTTTGATAATATTGCTCAAGTTCTGAGTTCTGATTTCAATGGTCTCAAGACAAGGCAGCCCTTCCAAATCAAACTGCTGGAAATACAAGAAAACATTGACCTAAATGAATGTCAGAGTCCCGTGAACTGGGAACTAGTCAATATTAAATATCTAGTATTTTTGGTTTTGCTCCTCCACTATAGACATGTCTAAGAGTCAACAACATTAAGCACAACATGTTCATAGTGCCTAGGTTTCTTTTGAGGTAAAAATTGCTCTATTGTTATATGTGTCACAAGCTTGTCAGCAAGAAAGTACCTGGAAACAGCAACAACCAATGTAAAAAATGTAAATGTGATATGAGCTTTTAGATAAACTCTTAACAATAATTATACTCTAAAATATCTGCCTCTCATAGTCGTGATTGAAGGCAGAGGAGAAGGGGATGACAGAGGATAAGATGGTTGGATGGCATCACTGACTCGATGGACATGAGTTTGAGCAAGCCCCTGGAGTTGGTGATGGACACGGAAGCCTGGCGTCCTGCAGGCCACGGGGTCCCAAAGAGTCAGACTCGACTGAGCAACTGAACTGAACTGAACTTACAATCGTTCCTCCAGGTGTTTTGGTTACCTGAGTTTCTATCCTGGTGCTAAACTAAGTGACGACAGTGTATTGAATAGCTAGGTCACTTCCAAATAAATGAAACTTCTTAAACATTCACGACTTGAAAGGACCTCCCTTTTACACAGAAACAAAAGAGATTTTTGACTCTGCATGAATAGTGACTGGCACCATCCGAACATATTAAATGTAAGAAAGCAATTTTTTTGTTTTGTTTTGTTTTGTTCTGTTCTTGCAGGAAGCGGGGTGGGCGCTATTATCACTGATAGGTATGCTCACCAATCTATCAAATGCCAATATAAGAGTCAGTTCTTGGTTGCTGAAGGGAAATGTATGACTTGTTATTTCAAGAATGTATGGAATGCAATCACACTTTAAGAAGGAAAACGAAGTAGTTCTGTCTTAGCGGTGGCATTTTCAGGACGGGAGAAGCAAAGGAATGGGTACAGAATGGGATAAGGAGGTTGTAGGGAAAGTAGGCCCCCAGAAAAGAGTTTTGTGCCTAGCACAAGTTTTCTTGAGATGTTGAACTGCCTTTGCTAATGGAGTTTAAGTTTCTTTACCTCTTAAGTGATCTCTTCTAGGTTGACCTAGAACAGAAATCTTTTGTTAGCTTTGGCTAAGAGGAGAAGTATTGTTTCACGGTGACATATGTGATCCTACCTGACTGTTCTCATCCCCTTTGATATCTATGCACTGCTGCTGCTGCTGCTGCAGCTGCTAAGTGGTTCAGTTGAGGCCGACCCTGTGCCACGCCATAGATGGCAGCCCACCAGGCCCCGCAGTCCCTGGGGTTCTCTAGGCAAGAACACTGGAGTGGGTTGCCATTTCCTCCTCCTATGCATGAAAGTGAAAAGTGAAAATGAAGTCGCTCAGTGGTGTCCGACTCTTAGCCACCCCATGGACTGCAGCCTACCAGGCTCCTCCGTCCTTGGGATTTTCCAGGAGTGGGGTGCCATTGCCTTCTCCCATATCTGTGCACAAGCCTGCCTAAATAATTGACTTCTAGCCAACTTTGGGATGCCCATGACCACCCAGCCTTACCAGGCAACAGAGAAGAGAAAAACACTTACCACAGGAGGTTCTGATAAGGAACAAGGAACTAACAAGCTCCCACCTACCAGGAATCTGCAGAGGTCAACAAGAGGTCAGCAAGAGATGAGAGACTGCAGTCCAGAGGTCCTAGCTACTTCCATCTAGCAACAAACACCCAGCATAGTCAAAACGATTTCAATGTTAAAGAATAAATAAATAAATAAATAAATAAATAAAAGGACAGAAGTTCTTTGAACACATGTCTGAATTTAGGGGTGAGGCATTACATATGTGTCCCAGGATAATCTTAAAGTGTCAGAAACTAAAGAAATTAAAGACAACTATCAAGCTGTCCAAACTGATAAAAATGAATGATTACACAGTTTTATCTGTATACATTAGCAGATAATAATCTGAAAAGGAATTTTAAAAAATTCCCTTTCAATAATATCAACATGAATAAAACACTTTGCCATGGATGTAACGAGGATGACAAGACTGGCACACTGGAAATTACACACCCTGGCTGAAAACTATCCTGAATACATGGACAGATATTCCATAACGATGGAAAGACTTAAGATGGCAATACCATGGAATGCATCTTCAATCTGAAATGAAGATTTGATATGATTTGATCGCTCAGAGCTTTTGTGTCATCAAGTGTTATTAAAGTATTAAAGAGATAGAGAAAGCTGCTGACTTAGACTTGAGGCGGGGTGGGGGGGGTAGTAAGAGTACCCCCTGCTGGTCTTCAGCCAGATATTCTACAGGCACTAGCAGTCAGCTAAGGAAAGAAAGGAACTGTTTCAGGGAATGGCACCAGGCCCTTCCCCCACGACATGCATTGAGATAATATTGGCAGCAGGTGAGTCATCCCGGGCCAAAACTTGATTGACATGAATCTTGAAGAAAGGCAGTATTGCAGGCAAATATATCATTTCCTTAACATAGATAAGGAGAACAAGCTAGGAAGAAAACATGCTGTTTTGTTCAAATCGCTTCTGAGCCTTTTGGGGGAACCGACCTGAAGCCAGAGTCTAGCGGAAATACATAGGATATTTACATCGCTTAAGACAAACATTTTCTTAGGAAAAAATGCATTGCTTAGCTCAAGGTTTGTCTGCGAAATTCTTACACATCAGTAGATGGCTCCGAGCTGGGTTTCCACACACAAGAACATCCATGCAAAGGACAAGCCTGCACAGCCCATCTGCCGCCCTCCCGCACAGCCAGCAGCATTTCCAAGTGACCTCCTAAGGCCTTCCCCAAAATACAGGGGCACCTCTGGGTTTCCTGTTTCCCTCACTTCGAACACTTTTCTTAAAAAAAAAAAAAATCCTGCACACTTCTTGATAGAATGCCACAGTGCAAGGAATACAGTCCTTCAATATTTAAACCTCCATTTGCAAAACACTTGGAGCTTGGTTTTGTTTTGTTTTGTTTTTTAATTACACCACCACATAATTTAAAGCTTTTACACGTTCTAATTATTCAGTTCCAAAACACCAAACTTTTATTGCACAGGGTCCTCATGAAAAGGCCCACGCAGGTGGACAACCACAGATTTTGCCATGAAAGGGCAGCAAGGTGCCCACCCCCTTCTTTGCTGCCTTGGCGGCCACCAGGGTTTGAAATCCATGCACCCTACTAAGTTTCTAGGGTGCAATCCGTGGACCCTTCCCTTTCCCATCCCAGCAGGTGCTCAAGGGCCCGCTGGCTTACAAAGTGCCAGAAGCAGGGCTGGGCCAGCCGGCCAGAGTTCAGGGTTCTGTCCCTTGGACTTCCAGCGGACACTAGGCTGCTTGGAAGAACCGCACAGACTCTGAGATTTTTCAGCAGAGGGGTGGAGCGGTAAAGGCCTTGACCACAAAGGCAAGGCCTTTCTGCGACCGCCAGGTTGGGGAGCTCCGAGAATGTGCCAACAGACGGCGGAATACTTGGTTCCCTGCTCCACGCAGTCCCAGTTCCCTTACCTGTGGTCCGCAGCCCTCCACTGCACCCACGGGATGGCGATCCTTGGGGACCCAGGAGCGGACGAAATGGGCGTTCCCAGCCGCAGTTGCAACCCCCGAGAGCGCAACTGGGAACCCCTCCCCATCCCCCCCATGAGCCGACCCCCGCCCCGCGGCCCCAGGGTTAGCCCCGCCCCTGCCGCGCTCCCGCGCGTTCCCAGCCGCAGTGGCGACCCCCGGGAGCACAACTGGGACTGACCCCCACCCAAAGCCATCGGAATCTCGACCCGCGCAGCCCGGGTTTACCCAGTCCAGGGTGCGCTCCCGGTGCGTTTTCAGCCTCAGTGTCCACCTCCGAGAGCACAACTGGGAAGCCCGCCCCCACCCCCGCCAGAAGCCGACCCCCGCCCCACGCCGCCCGCGTTCGCCCCGCCCCTGCACGGTCCAGGTACCTTCCCAGCTTCTAGCGTTCACGCCCGGGTAGGAGCAGGATGTAGGAGTATGGGAGATGTGTCTGGAGCCTGACAGCCTCAGCTCCGCTCTGGCCTGCCCTTTGGACCTAGGAGCCAGGCCAACTTGCAGAGGGCTTAGGGCCCCATTGTATGCAAACTACCAAGGCCTACCGCAAGGAGAGCTCTGTCCGAGGGAAGGGAAGCGCCCCAGGCTGCATTCCCAAGCTGTTGTTTAGCCGCCCAGACTCAGCGCTGCACAGGGGTAATCAGGCTCTCTGTGCCCGCAGCTTCACACACAGGTGTGTCTCCGTAGGAATCAAGAAAGATCCTGACAGAGTGAGGTTCATTAGAGCTATACTAAAGAGCAAAGGCTTGTCCATGTGGTCTTGCCTTCCCCTGTGCCTTTGGGTCTCCAGGCTCGGCCCCAGCTCCGTGGAAACAACCCCTGAGAAAATATCTTCAAGATCCACTTTTCCCAGTGTCTGGGAACCGGGGTTCGTAGGAGGAGAGAAAAGCACGCCTCCATCGGGAACGAAAAGGCAGCCCACCTGCCTGTGTTTTGAAGCCTCTATTTGGAAGGAATGGGTTAGCTTCTCCTAAAGAGACCTCCAGATCTGCTCAGAAGTCGGTAATTCCAGAGGCAGGGTACTGGTTCCTGACTGCCCTTTGCTAGCCTTGCAAAGATATTCCTAGATTCTAGAGTTATTTTCCATGAAGGAGCAGGCTTTGGGAATGTGTCAGACGGGACTGGCTCCTTATTGACCTCAGCTCAGCTATTGCCTTTCCATTCAAACTAGGACAAGGCCCTACTTTATGAAGGGTAAGGGTCTTCTTCTTTGCAAACTGCCAAGGGCTACAGCAATGAGACCTCTGTCAAGGTGAGGGAAGCCTAAGAGGATGGATTCTCAAGCAGGTGCTTTGCCACAAAGCATCAGCACCCCACGGAGAGAATCAAGCTCCCTGTGCACCAATGTTGGGAGTGTAGCTTCACACACAGAGTTGTCTCTATAGGAGCCAAGAATGTTCCTGAGAGATTAGGTTCACTAAACCTCTCCTACAGAGCATAGACCTCTCCATGTGGTTTTGCCTTCCCCTGTGAGTTGGGTCCTCGAGGTCCGCCACACCTCCGGGGAAACTGTCCCTGAGAAAAGATCTCCAGGAACCGCTTCGCCGAGGCTGGGAAATGCTGTTCACATGAAGTAAGGCAAGCGAATCTCCTGCATAGTAAAAGAGGCCTTACAGTCCCTGGAGGGGCAGGCTGCCAGAATGTGTGAAACCTGACTGTTGCCTTACTGGCCTCAGCTCCACCATTGCCTGTTCATCCGAGCTAGCACCCAGGCCTACTTGGAAAAGTGTTTGGGTGCAGATTTCTACAAAGTGCCAAGGGCTACAGCAGTGAGAATTCTCTCGGTGGTAAGGGAGAGCATTTTATGGATTCTCAAGCTGTTTTCTGAATGACAGCGTCAAAATGAACAGAGAGAATCAGGATCTCTCTGCCCCTATGTTAGGTACGCAGCTTCACACACAGAGGTGTCTCTGTAGGAGCCAAGAATGCTCCTGAGAGATGAGGTTCACTAGAGGTCTGCTACAGAGCATAGACCTGTCCATGTGGTCTTGCCTTCCCCTGTGCCTTTGGGCCCCGGGCTCGGCCCCAGCTCCGTGGAAAGAACCCCTGAGAAAATATCTTCAAGATACGCTTTTCCCAGAGGCTGGGAACTGGGGTTCATAGGAGGAGAGAAAAGCAAGCCTCCTTCGGGCACGAAAGGCAGCCAACCTGCCTGTGTTTTGAAGCCTCTATTTGGAAGGAATGGGTTAGCTTCTCCTAAAGGAGACCTCCAGATCTGCTCAGAAGTCGGTAATTCCAGAGGCAGGGTGCTGGTTCCTGACTGCCCTTTGCCAGCCTTGCACAGACATTCCAACATTCTAGAGTTATATTCCATGAAAGGGCAGGCTTCGGGAATGTGTCAAAGGGGACTGGCTCCTTATTGGCCTCAGCTCAGCTATTGCCTTTGCATTCAAACTAGGACAAGGGCCTACTTTATGAAGGGTAAGGGTCTTCTTCTTTGAAACTGCCAAGGGCTACAGCAATGAGACCTATGTCAAGGCGAGGGAAGCCTAAGAGGATGGATTCTCAAGCAGGTGCTTTACTACAAAGCATCAGCACCCCACGGAGAGAACCAAGATCCCTGTTCCCCAATGTTGGGGTGTAGCTTCACACACAGAGTTGTCTCTATAGGAGCCAAGAATGTTCCTGAGAGATTAGGTTCACTAAACCTCTCCTACAGAGCATAGACCTGTCCATGTGGTTTTGCCTTCCCCTGTGAGTTGGGTCCCCGAGGTCCGCCACACCTCCGGGGAAACTGTCCCTGAGAAAAGATCTCCAGGAACCGCTTCGCTGAGGCTGGGAAACGCTGTTCACAGGAAGTAAGGCAAGCGAATCTCCTGCAGAGAAAAAGAGGCCTTACTGTCCCTGGAGGAGCAGGCTGCCAGAGTGTGTGAAAACTGACTGTTGCCTTACTGGCCTCAGTTCCACCATTGCCTGTTCCTCCGAACTAGGACCCAGGCCTATTTGGAGAAGCGTTTGGGTGCGGATTTCTACAAAGTGCCAAGGGCTACAGCAGTGAGAATTCTCTCAGCGGTAAGGGAGAGCATTTTATGGATTCTCAAGCTGTTTTCTGAACGACAGGGTCAAAATGAACTGAGAGAATCAGGCTCTCTGTGCCCCTATGTTAGGTACGCAGCTTCACACACAGAAGTGTCTCTATAGGAGCAAAGAATGTTCCTGAGAGATGAGGTTCACTAGAAGTCTGCTACAGAGCATAGACCTGTCCATATGGTTTTGCCTTGCCCTGTGAGTTGGGTCCCTGAGGTCTGCCCCAGCTCAGGGGAAGGAGCCCCTGAGAAAAGATCTCCAGGGACCGCTATTCCCCCAGGCTGGCAAACGCAGTTCACAGGAGGTAACACAAGCGAGCCTCCTGCAAGGCACAACAGGCCTTAGTCTCCGTGGACGATCAGGCTGCCAGAGTGTGTGAGACCTGACTGGTGCCTTACTGGCCTCAGCTCCGCCATTGCATGTTTCTCCGAACTAGGACCCAGGCCTACTAGGAGAAGGGTTTGGGTATGGATTTCTAAATACTGCCAAGGGGTATAGCAATGAGAACTGTGTCACGGGTAAGGAAGAGCATTGTATGGATTTTCAAGCTGTTGTTTGAACGACAGCTTCAAAGCTGCACAGAGAGAATCAGACTCTGTGTCTCCATGTTCGGTACACAGCTTCACAGACAGGGGTGTCTGCATAGGAAACAAGAACGTTCCTGACAGAGTGAAGTTCACTAGAGCTCTCCTAGAGAGCAAAGACTTGTCCATGTGGTTTTTCTTCCCCTGTGCGTTTGGGGCTCCAGGCTCGGCCCCAGCCCCGTGGAAACAACCCCTGAGAAAAGATCTTCAAGATCCGCTTTTCCCAGAGGCTGGGATATGGGGTTCATAGGAGGCGGGAAAAGCAGGCCTCCTTCAGAGAGCAAGAGGCAGCCAAGTGGCCTGCGTTTGGAACCCTCTATTTGAAAGAATGGGTTAGCTTCCCCTAAAGGAGACCTCCAGATCTGTTCAGAAGTCGGTAATTCCAGAGGCAGGGTGCAGGCTCCTGACTGCCCTTTGCCAGCCTTGCAGAGACATTCCTAGATTACAGCGTTATTTTCCATGAAGGAGCAGGCTTCGGGAATATGTCAGACTTGACTGGCGCCTTATTGGCCTCAGCTCAGCTCTTGCCTTTCCTTTCAAACTAGGACAAGGGCCCACTTTATGAAAGGTAAGGGTCCTCTTCTTTCCAAACTGCCAAGGGCTACAGCAATGAGACCTCTGTCAAGGCGAGGGAAGCGTAAGCTGATGGATTCTCAAGCAGGTGCTTTGCCACAAAGCATCAGCACCCCACGGAAAGAATCTGGCTCCCTTTGCCCCTACGTTGCGTGTGTAGCTACACGCACAGAGGTGTCTCGATAGGAGCCAAGAATGTTCCTGAGAGAGGAGGTTCACTGTTGGGGGCCAGAGTGAGGCACTCCGCCCATGGCAAAGGTCATGAGGAAGGAGGCTCGACATACGCAAAGGCGGGATCGAGCCTCAGGAGTCCCCCTGGAAATCCTCGAGCATCTACCCCCATAACCAGAGCCTGCCTACCTTACTACTTTGTGCTCTCACCTACACCTCTGACTTTACGGGGGGCTGTCCCCCACCACCTCTTTCGGAGAAGGAGTTAACCTAGAGCTCCAGTTGATAAAAACCCCTGGGTGTGACAAGAGTGTTTTAACCTACAAACTCCTCTGAAGGTTCTCTAGCCTGCCTGACAGGCTTGTCCGGCCACATGTGATTGCTCACAGCCTCCCAACCATGAGAGGCACGAGATGCTTTAAACCTTCTAAAAAAAGGTTTCTTAGAAAAGTTAGAAAATTATTAGTATAAGTATAATGGGCTGATTAGAAATCATATTGGTGAAGGGTTTTTCATTTGTTGAGCTGATGTTTACTGCTAAGTCTCCACATCCCCTGCCCTTATACACATTAATGAATATATAGAAGAAATAAGTATTAACCTTTGATATAAATCACGTTAGACCTTAGGCTAAGTAAATTCTTTCCTTAACTAAAACCCACTACACCCTCACCCTATAGGAATGTAACTTTATTTGGGTGGCGTCTGTTTTAAGAATAATCACCCCTGGAGAAATAAGTGTCCTGGTTGACTGACCGCTGTCACAAGGAGAGGGTCGTAAATTGTCAGCAGGCCCCCCGGCCAGAAGATGATGTAACACCCCTAAGACCTCTGTATACTTTTGTATGAAGCACCTGACTTTGATAAAAGTCAGGACTGCTGACCCCACGTGACTTTTGCATAACATCTCAGTGTATAAAAGTAGACCATGGAAAATAAAGAATTGGGATCAGTTTCTCGAAATACTGGTCTCCCCTTGTCTCTCTCTCTCTCTCTCACTCTGGTTGAGTCTCCATCTGGAGCGCGGAACCCACCAAGCTTACTAATTTTGCCTGGGCTTCTAAGATCCGACCGGGGAGGCCTCAGTGTCTCCTCTCCTTCGGGAGAACGGAAGGACGCCTGCGGCCTACGTAAGTGGTGCAAGCTTCTTGTCTTGAAGTTTTATTGGTCCCCCGCATAAACCAAGCTACTCAGCCTCTTTTCTCCACTGAATTTTCCTACTGAGCTATCCTCATTTTATTACTCTTTATATCCTTAATTAACGTTTAATTAAGCAGTTGTTCCCTGACCCTCGCCTATGCCATCTCTGCTTCGAATACCCTGGATCAGCTGGGGCTGGACCCCGGCAGTTCACTAGAGATCTCCTACAGAGCATAGACCTGTCCATTTGGTTTTGCCTTCCCCTGTGAGTTGGGTCCCCGAGGTCCGCCCCAACTCCGGGGAAACAGCCCCTGAGAAAAGATCTCCAGGAACTGCTTTCCGCCCAGGCTGGGAAACGCTGTTCACAGGAAGTAAGGCAAGCGAGCCTCCTGAAGGGAAATAGAGGCCTTAGTGTCCCTGGAGGAGCAGGCTGCCAGAGTGTGTGACACCTGACTGGTGCCTTACTGGCCTCAGCTCCGCTGTTGCATGTTCATCTGAACTTGACCCCAGGCCTACTTGGAGAAGTGTTTGTGTGCCGATTTCCAGAAACTGCGAAGGGCTACAGCAATGATAACTCTCTCAGTGGTAAGGGAGAGCATTGTGTGGATTCTCAATTTGTTGTTTGAACGACAGCGTCAAAGCTGCACAGAGAGAATCAGGTCTCTGTGTCTCTATGTTGGCAATGCAGCTTCCCACACAGAGATGTCCCTGTTGGAGCCAAGAACATTCCCCATAGACTGAGGTTCACTAGAGCACTCCTAGAGAGCAAAGACTTATCCATGCGGTTTTCCCTTCCCCTGTGCATGTGGGTCTCTGGGATCGGCCCCTGCTCCTTGGAAACAGCCTCTGAGAAAAGATCTCCAAGAACCTCTTATCACCCAGGCTGGGAAGTGGAGTTCACAGGAGGTGGGATAAGCAAGCTTCCTTCGGCAAGAAGAGACAGCCAACCGGCCTGTGTTTGGAAGCCTATATTTGCAAGGAATGGGTTAGTTTCTCCTGACCGAGACCGCCAGATGTGCTGAGAAGATAGAAATTCCAGAGGCAGGGTCGAGGTTCCTGACTACCCTTTGCCAGCCTTGCAAAGACATTCCCAGATTCTAACGTTATTTTCCATGAAGGAGCAGGCATCGGGAATATGTCAGACTTCACTGACGCCTTACTGGCCTCAGCTCAGCTACTGCCTTTCCATTCAAACAAGGACAAGGGCCTACTTGGTGAAGGGTAAGGGTCTGCTTCTTTCCAAACTGCCAAGGACTACAGCAATGAGACCTCTGTCAAGGTGAGGGAAACCTATGCGGATGGATTCTTAGCAGGTGCTTTGCCACAAAGCATCAGCACCCACGGAGAGAATCAGACTCCCTTTGCCACTATGTTGGGTGTGTAGCTTCATGCACAGAGGTGTCTCTGTAGAAGCCAAGAATGTTCCTGAGAGATGAGGTTCACTAGAGCTCTCCTACAGAGCATAGACCTGTCCATGTGGTTTTGTCTTCCCCTGTGAGTTGGGCCCCCGAGGTCCGACCCAGCTCCAGGGAAACAGCCCCTGAGAAAAAATCTCCAGGAACAGCTTTGCGCCCAGGCTGGGAAATGCAGTTCACAGGAGGCAAGGCAAGCGAGCCTCCTGCAGGGAAAAAGAGGCCTTACTGCTCCTGGACGATCAGGCTGCAAGAGTGTGTGAGACCTCACTTGTGCCTTACTGGCCTCAGCTCCGCCGTTGCCTGTTGTTCCGAGCTAGGACCCAGGCCTACTTGGAGAAGGGTTAGGGTGCGGATTTCTACAAACTGTCAAGGACGACAGCAATGAGAATTCTCTTAGCAGTCAGGGAGAGCATTGTATGGATTCTCAAGCTGTTGTTTGAATGACAGCTTCAAAGCTACACAGAGAGAATCAGGCTCTCTGTTCCCCTATTTTGGCTGTGCAGCTTCACACACAGAATTTGACTCTGTTGGAGCCAGAAATATTCCTGAAAGACTTAGGCTCACCAAAGCTGTCCTCCAGAGCAAAGACATTGGATGTGGTTTTGCCTTCCCTTGTCAGTATGGGTCCCCTAGCTTGGCCCCAGCTCCGGGGATACAGCCTCTGAAAAAAATCTTCCAAGAAGCGATTTTCCTCCAGGCTGTTAAGCGGAATTCGCAGTTTGCAAGTTAAGGAAGCCTGCTTCGTGGAAGAGCAAGCAGCCAACTGGCCCTGTGTTAGGAAGCCTGTATTTGAAAGGAATGGGTTAGCTTCTACAGCGGGAGAACCTCAGATCTGCTCAGGGGACTGAAATACTAGAGTCAGGGTCGAGGTTCTCCCTTGTCCTTTGCGCACCTTGCAAAGACATTCCTAGCTTCTAGCGTTAGTGTCCCTGTAGTAGCAGGCTGCAGGAGCATGTGATAAATGACTGCCGCGTTCCTGTCCTCAGCTCCGCTATTGACTTTCTATTCGAACTAGAACCCAGGCCTACTTTGAGAGGGGTTAGGGTCCAGTGTTTCCAAACTGCCAAGGGCTACGGCAATGTGAGCTCTGTCAGAGGTAAGAAAAGAGCAATTGGTTGGATTCTTCAGCTGCTGCGTGGCTGCACAGCTTCCGCGCCGCATGGAGAGCATGAGGCTCCTTGTGGCCCTATTTTGGGTACGCAGCAACATGCACACAGAATGTCTGTGTTCACTTATGTACAGGCTTATGAACACTACAGCTCTCCTACAGAGCAAAGACCACTCAGTGGGCTCCAAGAGATACCTGTCGCGACTCGAGAAGAGAGTGGAGTCCTTTGCTTCCCCTCGAGATGAGGCCTGACTCCCCGGGTGAGTATGGAATGCAACCCCAAATCCCTGTCGCCTATGGAGAGGAACATTAAGTCCTGGATACAAGCCTAGATGAGGTCTAGTTTGCCC
This sequence comes from Bubalus kerabau, assembly GCF_029407905.1. Taxonomy (NCBI): domain Eukaryota; kingdom Metazoa; phylum Chordata; class Mammalia; order Artiodactyla; family Bovidae; genus Bubalus; species Bubalus kerabau. The sequence continues at coordinate 136,831 of NW_026577901.1, forward strand.
TTCAGTGAATGGAGCCCAATCCCCAGCTCTCCCTGGCAACTCGAATGGAAGATTAGACTTCCTGGGCCAACACAAGAGGAAGCCTGAATTCCCCGTCGTAACTCGAGAATCCCACCGCAACTCGAGAAAAACCACGTGCTTCCCTCGTCATCGCAAGATGAGGCCCTTTGTCCGCTACAGCATCTCAAGAGAAGTCCCACGTTCCATCCTGAAGTGCGAAACGGTACTTGGCACCCTTGATGCGACCCCAAAAGTTCCGCGACATACCAGACTCACTCAAGGGGAACACCGAGGTTCCCGGCACCACTTCATCTGAGCCCCTTCTCCTCTCCTGATTGCGACAGGAGGGTCGACTCCCCTTCTCTGTCTGCAAGGGGTTCCCGACCTTCCGGGCGCACCTCAGGATGAGGCCGGTCTCATGAGGAAGTTCGAGACGTAGCCTCGTGGGTGGTGCCACATGTCAAAAGACCCCAATTTCACGGTCCACTCTTGAAAAGAACCCGATGCCAGCACACCTCTTTGAAGGAAAACCTGTGGATGAAGGCACAACACGAAGGGGCACTGACACCCGCGTGCATCGTCCAGAAAAACCCGCAGGTCCCACAGACATTTCGACAAGTGGCCTGTCACCCTGTAAACAACTCGAAAGGCAAACGAAGGTCCATTCCTCAACAGAAGACTAGGTGTGACTGTCTTGTCCCTACTCTGCAGGGACCATGGGATCCGAGTCAGAAACGGAGAGGAAGCCTGAGGTTCCTGCCTCCCCTCGAGGTGAGGCCCTCTTCCGTTGCGCCAGACCAAGAGGACTCCCGAGGGGCACCGCCAACTCCACAGGATCCCTCGCCTCTCAGAGGCACCCTGGGAAGTTCCCTAAGGTCCCCGGCAGAAGGCGAGGGAAACGAGGGTTTCCCGCCGCCCCCCGAAAAAGACCTCGAGAGTCCTTCTTCAACGCGTCTCGAGGCCCTAGTCCCCTCCCGTGACTCGAGAGCCAGGACGCGCTCCCCCTCGCCACGCGCATGGAGACCTGACTTCCCTGGCGCCGCACGAGAGGCTCCCTGAGATCCTCGTCGTGCCTCGGGAGAAAACCCCCACGGGCGCCGCAGCTCGAGGAAACCCCTGAGACGCCCCCGTCCTCGCGAGCTGAGGGCCTTCTTTTCCTGCATGGCCTGGAGAGCAATCCCGGGTCCTCTCAACAAACGGAAGAGGAGGCTGGACTCCCTTGAGGCCGCTCAGGGGGCTCCAAGAGACCCGCGTCGCGACTCGAGAGGAGAGCGGAGTCCTTGGCTTCCCCTCGAGACGAGGCCTGACTCCCCGGGGGAGCCTGGAATGCAACCCCGAGATCCCTGCTTTCCCTGGAGAGGAATATTAGGTCCCGGACACATGCCTAGGTGAGGTATCTTCGGCCCTGCAGTGACCCGAGCGCAACCCCCAGCTTTACCTCGCAACCCGAGGGGAAGATTGGGCTTCCCAGGGCCAACCCAAGCGGAAGGCTGAGATCCCCGTCGTAACTCGAGAATCCCGCCGCAACTCGAGAAAAATCACGTGGTTCCCACCTCTTTGCAAGATGAGGCCCTTGCCCGCCACGGCGTCTCAAGGGAAGTCCCCTGTTCCGCCCTGAAGGGCGAAACGGTACCTAACAGCCTTCCTGCGACCCTCAAAAGTCCCCCGACACGCCCGGTTCCCCCGAGGGGAACACCGAGGGTCCCGGCACCGCTTCCTCTGAGCCCCTTCTCCCCTCCTGATCGCGACAGGAGAGGCGATTCCCCTGCGTGGTCTGGAAGGGGTTCGCGGCCTTCCCGGCGCACCTCAGGATGAGGCCGGTCTCAGGAGGAAATTCGAGACGAGCCACGTGGGTAGGGCCACATGCCGAACCTCAGCGATTCCCCGGTCCGCCCTTGAGAAGGACCCGAGGCCCAGACCCCTCTTCGAAGGCAACCCTGTGGGTGAAGGCACAACACGAAGGGGCACTGCCACCCCCGTGCATCGTCCGCAAAGACCCGTGGGTCCCACACACAGCTCGACGAGGGGCCTGAGACCCCCTGAGCAACTCGAGAGGCCAGCGGGATTCCCTTCCTCAGACAAGACGAGGCCTGACTCTCCTGTCCCAACTCTGCAGGGACCCTGTGGTCGGAGTCCGAAACGGAGAGGAAGCCTGAGGTTCCTGCCTCCCCTCGAGGTGAGGCCCTCTTCCGTTGCGCCAGACCCAGCGGAGTTCCGAGGGGCCCCGCCACCTCCACAGGATCCCTCGCCTCTCAGAGGCACCCTGGGAAGTTCCCTAAGGTCCCCGGCAGAAGGCGAGGGAAACGAGGGTTTCACGCCGCCCACCGAGAAGACCTCGACAGTCCTTCTTCAACGCGTCTCGAGGCCCTAGTCCCCTCCCGTGACTCGAGAGCCAGGACGCGCTCCCCCTCGTAAACGCGCATGGAGACCTGACTTCCCTGGCGCCGCACGAGAGGCTCCCTGAGATCCTCGTCGTGCCTCGGGAGAAAACCCCCACGGGCGCCCCAGCTCGAGGAAACCCCTGAGACGCCCCCGTCCTCGCGAGCTGAGGGCCTTCTTTTCCTGCATGGCCTGGAGAGCAATCCCGGGTCCTCTCTCCAAACGGAAGAGGAGGCTGGACTCCCTTGAGGCCGCTCAGGGGGCTCCAAGAGACCCGCGTCGCGACTCGAGAGGAGAGCGGAGTCCTTGGCTTCCCCTCGAGACGAGGCTTGACTCCCCGGTGGAGCCTGGAATGCAACCCCGAGATCCCTGCCTTCCCTGGAGAGGAATATTAGGTCCCAGACACACGCCTAGGTGAGGTCTCTTCGGCCCTGCAGTGACTCGAGCGCAACCCCCAGCTTTCCCTCGCAACCCGAGGGGAAGATTGGGCTTCCCAGGGCCAACCCAAGGGGAAGGCTGAGATCCCCGTCGTAACTCGAGAATGCCGCCGCAACTCGAGAAAAACCACGTGGTTCCATCGTCTTCGCAGCATGAGGCCCTTGCCCGCCACAGCGTCTCAAAAGAAGTCCCACGTTCCTACTGAAGTGCAAAACGGTACTTGGCACCCATGATGGCACCCCCAAAGTTCCCCAACTTACGGGCCTCACTCGAGGGTAACACCCATGTTCCCCGCACCACCTCATTTGAGCCCCTTGTCCCCTCCTGATTGCAACAGGAGTGTCTTATCTCCTGCTTTGTGTGGAAGGGGTTACCGATCTTCCCAGCGCACATCAGGATGAAGCCTGTCTCACGAGGAAATTGGAGATGTAGCCTCGTGGGTGGTGCCACATGCGGAAAGACCCCATTTCCCGGTGAGCTATTAATAAGAACCCGATGCCCGTACACTTCTTGGAATGCATCCCGTAGGATGAAGGCACAACAAGGAGGGACCCTGAATACCCGTGCATCTTTTGGAAAATTCTGCAGGTTCCACATACAGCTCGACAAGTGACCTGTTACCTCGTGAACAACTCGAGAGGCAAGCTAAGTTTCATTTCTCCACAGAATACGAGGCCTGACTCTCCTGTCCCAACTCTGCAGGAATCCTGAGATCGGAGTCTGAAATGGAGAGGAACCCTGAGGTTCCTTCCTCAACACGAGATGAGGCCCTCTTGTATTATACCACACCCAGTGGAGTCCCTAGAGGCCCCTCCCAACTCCACAGTATCAGTGTCTTCTCAGAGGCACCCTGAGCAACTCCCTGAGGTCACCGGCACAAGTCGAGGGAACACAGGGTATCCTGCCGCAACCCGAGAAAGACCTCAAGAGTCCGTCTTCAATGCGTCTTGAGGACGGATTCCCCTACCATGACTCGAGAGCAATGACACGCTCCCCCTCGCCATGCGCATGGACACCTGACTTCCCTGGCGCCACATGAGAGGCTCCCTGAGCTCCCCGTCATACCTCGTGAGAAACCCCACACTGGCGCCGCAGCTCGGGAAAACCCACCGTCATCGCGAGATTGGGGACTTCTTTTCCTGCCTGACCTGGAGAGCAATCCCTGGTCTTTTCTCCAAACTTCACAGGAGGCTTTACTCCCTTTAGGCCACTCAATGGGCTCCAAGAGATACCTGTCGCGACTTGAGAGGACAGCAGAGTACTTTGTTTCCCCTCGAGACGAGGCCTTACCTCGGGTGAGTCTGGAATGCAACCCCGAGATCCCTGTTGTCCCTGGAGAGGAACATTATGTCCTGGACAAAAGCCTAGATGAGGTCTATTTTGCCCTACAGTGACTCGAGAGCAACACCCATCTCTCCCTCGCAATTCGAATGGAAGATTGGTCTTCATTGGGCCAACACAAGAGGAAGTCTGAATTTCCCGTTGTAACTCGAGAATCCCACCGCAACTCTTAAAAACCACGTGGTTCCCCATTCATCGCAATATGAGGCCTTTGCCCGCTACAGAGTCTCAAGAGAAGTCCCATGTTTCGTCATAAAGTTCGAAATGCTACTTGGCACCCTTGATGCGACCCCAAAAGTTCCCCAATATACCGGTCTCACTCCAAGGGAACACCGAAGTTCCTGGCACCACTTCATTTGAGCCCCTTCTCCGCTCCTGATCACGGCAGGAAGGTCGATCCCCCTGCTTTGTCTAGAAGGGGTTCCCGAACTTCATGGCGCACCTCAGGATGAGGCCAGTCTCACGAAGAAATTCGAGACATAGCCTCGTGTTGGTGCCACGTGCCAAAAGACCCCGATTTCTCGGTCTTGCTCTTGATAAGAACCCGATGCCCGGACACCTCTTCTAAGGCAACCCTGTGGATGAAGGCACTACACGAGGGGGCACTGGCAACCCTGTTCATCGTCCGGAAAACCCCGCAGGATCCACATACAGCGCCACAACTGGCCTGTCACCCCTTAAACAATGAGAGAGGAAAGCGGAGTTCCCTTCCTCAGACAAGACGAGGCCTGAGTATCCAATCCCAACTCTGCAGGCACGCTTCGATCTGAGTCAGAAATGGAGAGGAAACCTGAGGTTCCTGCCTCAACCCGAGATGAGACCCTCTTCCATTAAAACAAACCCAGTGGAGTCCCGAGAGGCCCCTCCCATCTCCACAGTATCCCTGACTTCTCATAGGCATTCTGAGAAGCTCCTTGAGGCCACCAGCAAAAGTCGAGGGAAATAAGGGTTTCCTGCCACAACCGAAGAAAGACCTCGAGAGTCCTTCTTCAATGTGTCTTGAGGTCAGATTCCGCTACCATAGCTCGAGAGCAATAATGCGCTCCCCCTCGCCACGCACATGGAGACCTGACTTCCCTGGCGCCACATGAGAGGCTCCCTGAGCTCCCCGTCGTACCTCGTGTGAAACCCCACACTGGCGCCGCAGCTGGAGAAAACCCACAAGATCCCTCCGTCATCGCGAGATGAGGGCCATCTTTTCCTGCATGGCCTGGAGAGCAGTCCCAAGTCCTCTCTCCAAACTTCACAGGAGGCTTGACTCCCTTTAGGCCACAAAGTGGGCTCCAAGAGGTGCCCGTCGCGACTCGAAAGGAGAGCGGAGTCCTTTGCTTCCCTTCGACATGAGGCCTGACTCCCTGGGTGAGTCCGGAATGCAAACCTGAGATCCCTGTGGCCCTTGGAGAGGAACATTAGGTCCTGGACACAAGCCTAGATGAGGTCTCCTTTGCCCTGCAGGGACTCGAGCGCAACCCCCAGCTCTCCCTCGCAACTCGAATGGATGATTGGACTTCCCTGGCCCAACACAAGAGGAAGCCTGAAATCCCCGTCGTAACTCGAGAATCCCGCCGCAACTCGAGAAAAACCACGTGGCTCCCCCGTCATCGCAAGATGAGGCCCTTGGCCGCTACAGCGTATCAAGAGAAGTCCCACGTTCCATCCTGAAGTACAAAACGGTACTTGGCACCCTTGATGCGACCCCCAAAGTTCCCTGACATACCGGTCTCACTCGAGGGAAACACCAAAGTTCACGGCACCACTTCCTGTGAGCCCCTTCACCCCTCCTGATCACGACAGAAGGGTCGATTCCCATGTTTTGTCTGCAAGGGGTTCCCGACATTCCCCGCGAACCTCCAGATGAGGCCGGTCTCATGAGGAAATTCGAAAAGTAGCCTCATGGTTGGTGCCATATGCTGAAAGATCCCGAATTCCTGGTCCACTCTAGATAAGAACCTGACGCCCGGACATCTCTTCGAAGGCAACCCTGTGGATGAAGGCACAACACGAAGGGACACTGACATCCCCATGCATCGTCTGGAAAAACCTGCAGATTCCACTCACAGCTCCAAATGTGGACTGTCACCTAGTGAACAACTCGAGAGGCAAGTGAAGTTGCATTCCTTCACACATGACGAGGCCTTACTCTCCTGTCCCAACTCTTCAGGGACCCTGCAATTGGAGGGTCTCTCCAGAAATGGAGAGGAACCCTGAGGTTCCTGCCTCAACTAGAGAAGAGGCCCTCTTCCATTGAACCAAACTCAGTGGTGTCCCGAGAGGCCCCTCCCAACACCACAGTATCCCTGAATTCTCAGAGGCTCCCTGAGAAGCTACCTGAGGTCACTGGCACAAGTCGAGGGAACCCAGAGTTTCCTGAAGTAACCCGAGAAAGACTTGGAGAGTCCTTTTTCAACGTTTCTTGATGCCCGATTCCCCTACCATGACTCCAGAGCAAGGACGCGCTTCCCTCGCCACTAGCAGGAAAACTGACTTCCCTAGTACCACACAAGAGGCTCCCTGAGTACCCCATCGTACCTCATGAGAAAACCCACACTGGCGCCGCAGTTCGAGAAAAACCACAAGATGCCCCCGTCAAGGAGAGATGGGGGCCTTCTTTTCCTGCCTGACCTGGAGAGCAATTCCTGGTCCTCTCTCCAAACTTCACAGGAGGATTGACTCCCTTTAGGCCACTCAGTTGGGTCCAAGAAATACCCGGTGCGACTCGAGAGGAGAGCGGAGTCCTTTGCTTCCCTGGAGACGAGGCCTGACTCCCCGGGTGAGTTTGGAATGCAACCCCGAGATCCATGTCACCCCTGGAGTGGAACATTATGTCCTAGACACAAGCCTAGATGAGGTCTATTTTGCCCTACAGTGACTCGAGAGCAACCTCCATCTCTCCCTCACAATTTGAATGGAAGATTGGTCTTCCCACGGTCAACACAAGAGGAAGTCTGAATTTCCCATCGTAATTCGAGAATTCAGCCTCAAGTCTTAAAAACCATGTGGTTCCCCCTTCATCGCAATATGAGGCCCTTGCCAGCTAGAGTCTCAAGAGAAGTCCCACGTTCCATCTTAAAGTTCGAAATGCTACTTGGCACCCTTGATGCGACCCCAAAGTTCCCCAACATACCGGTCTCACTCCAGGGGAACACCAAAGTTCCCGGTGTCTCCAGGGAAGTCCCATGTTCCGCCCTGAAGGGCGAAACGGTACTTGACACCCTTGATGCGACCGCAAAAGTTCCCCGACACGCTGGGTTCCCTCGAGGGGAACACCGAGGGTCCCGGCAACACTTCATCTGAGCCCCTTCTCCCCTCCTGATCGCGACAGGAGATTCGATTCCCCTGCTTTGTCTGGAAGGGGTTCCCGGCCTTCCTGGCGCACCTCAGGATGAGGCCGGTCTCAGGAGGAAATTCGAGACTAGCGACGTGTGAGGTGCCACGTGCCGAACGACTCCGATTTTCCGGTTCGCTCTTGATAAGAACCCGATGCCCGGACACCTCTTCGAAGGCAACCCTGTGGGTGAAGGCACAACACGAAGGGGCACTGACACCCCCGTGCATCATCCGGAAAAACCCGCAGGGTGTGCACACAGCTCGACAAGGGGCCTGAGACTCCCGGAACAACTCGAGAGGCAACCAGAATTCCATTCCTCAGACAAGACGAGGCATGACTCTCCTGTCCCAACACTGCAGGGACCGTGCAGTCGGAGTCCGAAACCGAGAGGAAGCCTGAGGTTCCTGCCTCCCCTCGAGATGAGGCCCTCTTCCATTGCGCCGAACCCAGCAGAGTCCCGAGAGGCCCTGCCAACTACACAGCATCTCTCACCTCTCAGAGGCACCGTGGGAAGTTCCCTAAAGTCCCCTGCAGAAGTCGAGGGAAACGAGGGTTTCCCGCCGCAACCCGAGAAAGACCTCGAGAGTCCTTCTTCAACGCCTCTTGAGGACCTAGCCGTTTCCCATGACTCGAGAGTGATGACCAGCTCCCCCTCGCCATGCGCATGGGGACCTGACTTCCCTGGCGCCGCACGAGAGGCTCCCTGAGGTCCTCGTCGTGCCTCGTGAGAAAACCCCCATGGGCGCAGCAGCCTGAGGAAACCCATGAGACGCCCCCATCATCGCGAGATGAGGGCCTTCTTTTCCTGCATGGCCTGGAGAGCAATCCCGGGTCCTCTCTCCAAACTGAAGAGGAGGCTCGACACCCTTGAGTCCACTCAGTGTGCTCCAAGAGAAACGTGTCGTGACTTGAGAGGAAAGCGGAGTCCTTTGCTTCCCCTCCAGGCGAGTCCTGACCCCCCGGGGGAGTCTGGAATGGAAACCCGAGATCCCTGTCTTCCCTTGAGAGGAATATTAGGTCCTGGACACACGCCTCGATGAGGTCTCTTTGGCCCTGTAGTGACTCGAGCAGAATCCCCAGCTTTCCATCGCAACTCGAATTGAAGATTGGGCTTCCCAGGGCCAACCCAAGAGGAAGCCTGAAATTCCTGTCGTTTTCGAGAATCCCGATGCAACTCTAGAAAAACGACGTGGTTCCAACGTCTTCACAGGATGAGGCCCTTGCCCGCTACAGCGTCTCCAGGGAAGTCCCATGTTCCGTCCTGAAGTGTGAAACGGTACTTGGCTCCCTTGATGCGACCCCTAAAGTTCCCTGAAACGCTGGGTTCCCTCGAGAGGAACACCGAGGGTCCCGGCACCACTTCATCTGAGCCCCATCTCCCCTCCTGATCGCGACAGGAGAATCGATTCCCCTACTTTGTGTGGAAGGTGTTCCCGGCCTTCCCGGCGCACCTCAGGATGATGCTGGTCTCACGAGGAAATTCGAGATGAGCCACGTGGGTGGTGCCACATGCCGAATGACTCCGATTTCCCGGTCCGCTCTTGAAATGAACCCGATGCCCGGACACCTCTTTGAAGGAAACCCTGTGGGGGAAGGCACAAAACGAAGGGGCACTGACACCCCCATGCATCTTCTGGAAACACCCGCATGTTCCACTAACAGCTTGTCAAGGGCCCTGAGACCCCCTGAACGACTCGAGAGGCAAGCAGAGTTCCGTTACTCAGACAAGACGAGGCCTGACTCTCCTGTCCCAACTCTGCAGGGACCCTGCGGTCGGAGTCAGAAATGGAGAGGAAGCCTGAGGTTCCTGCCTCCAATCGAGATGAGGCCCTCTTTCATTTCGTCAAACCTAGTGGAGTCCCGAGAGACCCCTCTAACTCCTCAGTATCCCTCACCTCTCAGAGGCACCTAGGAAGTTCCCTAAGGTCCCCTTAGAGGTCGATGGAAACGAGTGTTTCCCGCCCCAACCCAAGAAAGACCTTGAGAGTCCTTCTTAAATGCCTCCTGAGGCCCTAGTCCCTCCCATGACTCGAGAGCAATGACGCGATCTGCCTGGCCACACGCATGGAGTCAGGCTTCTCTGGCGCCGCACGAGAGGCTCCCTGAACTCCCCATCATATCTCGTGAGAAACCCCACACTGGCGCCGCAGCTCGAGAAAACCCATGAGACGCCCCCGTCATGACGAGAGGAGGGCCATCTTTAACTGCATGGTATGCAGATCAAGCGTGAACCTTCTGTCCAAGCTACACAGGACGCTTGACTCCATTTAGGCCACTCATTGGGCTCCAAGAGTTACGCGTCCCGACTCGAGAGGATAGTGGAGTCCTTTGCTTCCACTCGAGACGAGGCGTGACCCACCGGGTGAGACTGGAATGCGACCCCGATATCCCTGTCGCCCTGGAGAGGAAAATTACGTCCTGGACCCAAGCCTAGATGAGGACTCTTTGCCCTGAAGTGACTCGAGAGCAACCCCCAGCTCTCTCTGACAAGTTGAATGGAAGATTGGACTTCCTGGGCCAACACAAGAGGAAGCCTGAATTCCCCGTTGTAACTCGAGAATCCCGCCTCAACTCGAGAAAAACCACGTGTTTCCCTCGTCATCGCAATATGAGTCCCTTGCCCGCTACAGCATCTACAGAGAATTCCCACATTCCGTCTTGAAGTGCGAAACTGTACTTGGCACCCTTGATGCGACCTCAAAAGTGCCGTGACATACCGGTCTCACTCGAGGGGACCACCGAGGTTCCCGGCACCACTTCATCTGAGCCCCTTCTCCCCTTCTGATTGCGACTGGTGGGTCGATTCCCCTGCTTTGTCTGCCAGGGGTTCCCGAGCTTCCCGGCGCACCTCAGGATGAGGCCGGTCTCCCGAGGAAATTCGAGACATAGCCTCGTGGGTGGTACCACATGCTGAAATACCCCAATTTTCCGGTACGCTCTTGAAAAGAACCCGATGCCCGGAAACCTCTTTGAAGGCAACCCTGTGGATGAAGGCAGAACACGAAGGGGCACTGACACCCCCGTGCATCGTCCGGAAAAACCCGCAGGTTCCACACTCAGCTCAACAAGTGGCCTGTCACTCCGTGAACAACTGGAGAGGCAAGCAGAGTTCCATTCCTCCACACAAGACGAGGCCTGACTCTCCTGTTCGAACTCTGCAGCGAAACTGCGATCCAAGTCAGATCTGGCCCAGGGGAAGTCAGGAGAGGAAACATGAGTTTCCTGCCTCCACTCGAGATGAGGCCCTCTTCCATTGCACCAAACCCAGTGGAGTCCCGAGAGGCCCCTCCCAACTGCACAGTATCCCTGACTTCTCAGAGGCACCCTTAGACCTTCCTGAGATCACCGGCACAAGTCGAGGGAACCAAGGGTTTCCTGCCCCAACCCGTAAAAGACCTCGAGAGTCCTTCTTCAACGCGTCTTGAGGTGCGATTCCCCTACCATGACTCGAGAGCAATGACGCGCTCCCCCTAGCCACGCGCATAGAAACCTGACTTCCCTGGCGCCACAGGAGAGGCTCCCTGAGCTCCCCATTATACCTCGTGAGCAACACCACACTGGAGCCGCAGCTCGAGAATACCCACGAGACGCCCCAGTCCTAACGAGATGAGGGCCTTCTTTTGCTGTATGGCCTGGAGAGCAATCCTGAGTCCTCTCTCCAAACTCCACAGGAGGCTTGACTTTTTTAGGCCACACAGTGAGCTCCAAGATATACCCGTCGCAACTTCACAGGACAGCGGTGTCCTTGGCTTCCCCTCGAGACGAGGCCTGATTCCCCGGGTGAGTCGAGAATGCAATGCCGAGACAGCTGTCGCCCCAGCAGAGGAACATTAGGTCCTGGACACAAGCCTAGATGAGCTCTATTTGGCACTGCAGTGTCTCGAGAGCAATCCCCAGTTCTAACTCGCAATTCGAATGAAAACTGGACTTCCCTGGGCCAGTTGAAGAGGAAGCCTGAATTCCCCGTCGTCACTCGACAATCCCGCCGCAACTCGAGAAAAAACACGTGGTTCCAACGTCTTCGCAAGATGAGGCCCTTGCCACTACGGCGTCTTAAGGGAAGTCCATTGTTCCGCCCTGAAGTGCGAAATGGTACCTGACACCCTTCGTGAGAACCCCAAAATTTCCCCGACACCCCGGGTTCCCTCGAAGGGAACACCGAGAGTCCCGACACCGCTTCATCCGAGCCCCTTCTCCCCTCCTGATTACGACAGGAGAGTCAATTCCCCTGCGTGGTTCGGAAGGGGTTCCCGGCCCTCCCGGCGCACCTCAGGATGAGGCCGGTCTCACGAGGAAATTCGAGACGAGCCACGTGGGTGGTGCCACAGGCCGAACGCCCCCGATTCCCCGGTCCGCTTTTGAGAAGGACCCGAGGCCCGGACCCCTCTTTGAAGGCAACCCTGTGGGTGAAGGCACAACACGAAGGGGCACTGACACCCCCGTGCATCGTCCGCAAAGACCCGCGGGTTCCACACACAGCTCGACGAGGGGCCTGAGTCCCCCTGAACAACTCGAGAGGCAAGCGGGGTTTCCTTCCTCAGACAAGACGAGGCCTGACTCTCCTGTCCCAACTCTGCAGGGACCCTGCGGTCGGAGTCCGAAACGGAGAGGAAGCCTGAGGTGCCTGCCTCCCCTCGAGGTGAGGCCCTCTTCCGTTGCGCCAGACCCAGCGGAGTCCCGAGAGGCCCCGACAACTCCACAGGATCCCTCACCTCTCAGAGGCACCCTGGGAAGTTCCCTAAGGTCCCCGGCAAAAAGCGAGGGAAACGAGGGTTTCCTGCCGCCACCCGACAAAGACCTCGAGAGTCTTTCTTCAACGCGTCTCGAGGCCCTAGTCCCCTTCCGTGACTCGAGAGCCATGACGTGCTCCCCCTCGCCACGCGCATGGAGACCTGACTTCCCTGGCGCCGCACGAGAGGCTCCCTGAGATCCTCGTCGTGCCTCGGGAGAAAACCCCCACGGGCGCCGCAGCTCGAGGAAACCCCTGAGACGCCCCCGTCCTCGCGAGCTGAGGGCCTTCTGTTCCTGCATGGCCTGGAGAGCAATCCCGGGTCCTCTCTCCAAACGGAAGAGGAGGCTGGACTCCCTTGAGGCCGCTCAGGGGGCTCCAAGAGATCCGGGTCGCGACTCAAGGGGAGAGCGGAGTCCTTGGCTTCCCCTCGAGACGAGGCCTGACTCCCCGGTGTAACCTTGAATGCAACCCCGAGAACCCTGCCTTCCCTGGAGAGGAATATTAGGTCCCGGACACACGCCTAGATGAGGTGTCTTGGGCCCTGCAGTGACTCGAGCGCAACCCCCAGCTTTCCCTCGCAACTCGAGGGGAAGATTGGGCTTCGCAGGGCCAACCCAAAGGAAGCCTTAGATCCCCGTCGTAACTCAAGAATCCGCCGCAACTCGAGAAAAACCACGTGGTTCCCACGTCTTCGCAAGATGACGCCCTTGCCCGCGACGGCGTCTGAAGGGAAGTCCCCTCTTCCGCCCTGAAGGGCGAAACGGTCCCTGACAGCCTTCATGCGACCCCCAAAAATTCCTCGACACGCCGGGTTCCCTCGAGGGTAACACCGAGTTTTCTGGCCCCACTTCATCTGAGCCCCTTCTCCCCTCCTGATGGCGACAGGAGAGTCGATCCCCCTGAGTTGTCTGGAAGGCTCCCCGGCCTTCCCGGCATACCTCAGGATGTAGCTGGCCTCACTAGGAAATTTGAGACTAGCCCCGTGGGTGGTCCCACATGCCGAGAGACCCCGATTTCCCTGTCCGCTCTTGAAAAGAACCCGAAGCCCGGACCCCTCTTCGAAGGCAACCCTGTGGGTGAAGGCACAACACGAAGGGGCACTGTCACCATCGTGCATCGTCCGGAAACACCCGCAGGTTCCACACACAGCTGAACAAGGGGCCTGAGACCCCCTGAACACCTCGACAGGCAAGCGGAGTTCCCTTCCTCAGACAAGACGATTCCTGACTCTCCTGTCCCAACTCTGCAGGGACCCTGCGGTCGGAGTCCGAAACGAAGAGGAAGCCTGAGGTTCCTGCCTTCCCTGGAGATGAGGCCCTCTTCCATTGCGCCAAACCCAGCGTAGTCCTGAGAGGCCCCTCCAACTCCACAGCATGCCTCATCTGTCAGAAGCACACTGGGAAGTTCCCTAAGGTCACCGGTAAACTTTTATTGCACAAGGTCCACATGAAAAGGCCCACGCAGGAGGACAGCCACAGATTCTGTCTCCCATTAAAGGGCAGTAAGGTGCCCTCCCCCCTTCTTTGCTGCCTCGGTGGCCACCAGGGTGCAATTCGCTTACCCTTCCCTTTCCCATCCTAGCAGGTGCTCCAGGGCCCGCTGGCCTACAAAGTGCCAGAAGCAGGGCTGGGCCAGCCGGCCAGAATTCAGGGTTCTGTCCCTTGGACTTCCAGCGGACACTAGGCTGCTTGGGTAAACCGCGCAGACTCTGAGGTTTTTCAGCAGAGGGGTGGAGTGGTAAAGGCCTTGACCCCAAAGACGAGGCCTTCCTGCGACCGCCAGGTTGGGTAGCTCTGAGACTGTGCCAACACAGGGCGGAATACATGGTTCCCTGCTCCACGCAGTCCCCGTTCCCTTACCTGTGTTCCGCACCCCTCCGCTGTGGCCAATGGTTGCCGATCCTTGGGGATCCAGGAGTTCACGAAATGGGCATTCCCATCCGCAATGGCGACCCCCAACAGCACATCTGGAAAGCCCTCCCCCACCCCCGCCAGGTGCCGACCCCCACTGCGAACGGAACCCCACCCCGCCCCGCGCCGCCAGGTTTCGCCCCGGCCCTGCTGGGCTCCCGGCGGGTTCCCAGCCACATTGGCGACCCCCGGGAGCACAACAGAGACCGACCCCCCACCCACAGCGAGCGGAATCTCGACCTGTGCAGCCCAGGTTTACCCCACCCTGGCTGCGCTCCCGGCGCGTTTCCAGCCGCAGTGGCCATCTCCGAGAGCACAACTGGGAAGCCCTCCCCTACTCCCTCCAGGAGCCGACACCGGCCCTGTGCCGCCCGGGTTCGCCCCGCCCCTGCCGCGCTCCAGGGGCGCTGTCCACCTTCACCAGCGGCTCTCGGTGAGCCCCGTCCCCACGCCCGGTTCCAGGAGAGGCTCTCGGACCTCGCTGCTGCCGCCAGGTCAAACATGAGGACAATACATACACCCCACAGAGACAATCCAAGCTGTCTATGATTTAGGGATAAAACTAGGACTACAGAAAGGCAAGATGACCTGACCTAGGAGGGCCATGATATTCTATAGAACCAGACAAAGTTGGTTACCAAGGAAACTTTTTTCCTTGGAACCCGGAAAGCTGGTTCTTTGCATATGCAATGACCAACAATTAGCTTGTTACCCAAGCCTGCCTCGCTGCCACCCCCATCCCCCCACTCCCCAGAAGACTGGCTCAAAGAAATATTTTAAATCTCAGGCGGAAACCTGGAAGATGTCTTGTCTGTCTGTTTGGATTAAGGTATGTGTCAGTGTGAGCCTTGTGTTTTTTGATAATATTGCTCAAGTTCTGTGTTCTGATTTCAATGGTCTCAAGACAAGGCAGCCCTTCCAAATCAAACTGCTGGAAATACAAGAAAACATTGACCTAAATGAATGTCTGAGTCCCGTGAACTGGGAACTAGTCAATATTAAATATCTAGTATTTTTGGTTTTGCTCCTCCATTATAGACATGTCTAAGAGTCAACAACATTAAGCACAACATGTTCATAGTGCCTAGGTTTCTTTTGAGGTAAAAATTGCTCTATTGTTATATCTGTCACAAGCTTGTCAGCAAGAAACTACCTGGAAACGACAGCAACAAAAGTAAAAAATGTAAATGTGATATGAGCTTTTAGACAAACTCTTTACAATAATTATACTCTAAAATATCTGCCTCTCATAGTCTTGATTGAAGGCAGAGGAGAAGGGGATGACAGAGGATACGATGGTTGTATGGCATCACTGACTCGATGGACATGAGTTTGAGCAAGCCCCTGGAGTTGGTGACGGGCACGGAAGCCTAGCGTCCTTCAGGCCACGGGGTCCCAAAGAGTCAGACACGACTGAGCAACTGAACTGAACTGAACTAACAAACGTTTCTCCAGGTGTTTTGGTTACCCGAGTTTCTATCCTTGTGACGACAGTGTATTGAATAGCTAGGTCATTTCCAAATAAATGAATGTTCTGAAACATTCACGATTTGAAAGGACCTCCCTTTTACACAGAAACAAAAGAGATTTTTGACTCTCCATGAATAGTGTCTGGCACCATCCTGACATGTTAAATGTAAGAAAGCAATTGTTTTGTTTTGTTTTGTTCTGTTCTTGGGGGTGGGGGAGGGGGGCGGGCTATAGCCAACGCCAATATAAAAGTCAGTTCTTGGTTGCTGAAGGGAAATGTATGACTTGTTATATCAAGAAAGTATGTGGAATGCAATGGCACTTGAGGAAGGAAAACGAAGTAGTTCTGTCTTACAGGTGGCAGTTTCAGGATGGGAGAAGCAAAGGAATGGGTACAGAATGGGATAAGGAGGTTGTAGGGAAAGTGGACCCCCAGAAAAGAGTTCTGTGCCTAGCACAAGTTTTCTTGAGATGTCGAACTGCCTTTGCTAATGGAGTTTAAGTTCTTTACCTCTTAAGTGATCTCTTCTAGGTTGACCTAGAACAGAAATCTTTGGTTAGCTTTGGCTAAGTGGAGAAGTAGTGTTTCACGGTGACATATGTGATCCTTCCTGACTGTTTGCAGCCCTTTTGATATCGATGCCTTGCTTCTGCTGCTGCTGCCGCCGCCGCTGCTGCTAAGTCGTTTCAGTCGTGTCCGACTCTGTGCGACCCCATAGACGGCAGCCCACCAGGCTCCGCAGTCCCTGGGGTTCTCTAGGCAAGAACACTGGAGTGGGTTGCCATTTCCTCCTCCCATGCATGAAAGTGAAAAGTGAACGTGAAGTCGCTCAGTGGTGTCCGACTCTTAACCACCCCATGGACTGCAGCCTACCAGGCTCCTCCATCCATGGGATTTTCCACGCAAGAGTACTGGAGTGGGGTGCCATTGCCTTCTCCCATATCTATGCACAAGCCTGCCTAAATAATTGACTTCTAGCTAGCTTTGGGATGCCAATGACCATCCACCCTTACCAGGCAACAGAGAAGAGAAAAACACTTACCACAGGAGGTCCTGGTAAGGAACAAGGAATTAACAAGCTCCCGCCAACCAGGATTCTGCAGAGGTCAACAAGAGGTCAGTAAGAGATGGAAGACTGCAGTCCAGAGGTCCTAGCAACTTCCATCTTGCAGCAGAGACCCAGCATAGTCAAAACGAATTCAATGTTGCAAAAAATAAGTAAACAAATAAAGGACAGAAGTTCTTTGAACACATGACTGAGATTAGGGGTGAGGCAGTACATGTACGGTGCCCGGAAAATCTTAAAGTATGAGAAAGGAAAGAAATTAAAAACAAGTATCAAGCTGTCCAAACTGATAAAAACGAAAGATTACACGGTTTTTTCTGTATATATTAGCAGATAATAATCTGAAAAGGAATTAAAAAAAATTCCCTTTCAATAATGTCAACATGAATACAACACTTTGCCATGGATGTAACGAGGATGACAAGACTGGCACACTGGAACTTATACACCCTGGCTGAAAACTATCCTGAATACATGGACAGATATTCCATAACAATGGAAAGACTTAAGATGGCAATACCATGGAATGCATCTTCAATCTGAAATGAAGATTTGATATGATTTGATCGCTCAGAGCTTTTGTGTCATCAATTGTTATTAAAGTATAAATGAGATAGAGAAAGCTGCTGACTTAGACTTGAGGCGGGGTGTACGCCCTGCTGGTCTCTAGCCAGATATTCTACAGGCACTAGCAGTCAGCTAAGGAAGGAAAGGCACTGTCTCAGGGAATGGCACCAGGCCCCTCCCCCACGACATGCCTTGAGGTCACATTGGCAGCAGGTGAGTCATCCTGGGCCAAAAACTGATTGACATGAATCTTGAAGAAAGGCAGTATTCCAGGCAAATATATCATTTCCTTAACATAGATTAGGAGAACAAGGTACGAGGAAAACATACTGTTTTGTTCAAGTCGCTTCTGAGCCTATTGGGGGAACCGACCTGAAGCCAGAGTCCAGCGGATATACATAGGATATTTACATCGCTTAAGACAAACATTTCCTCAGGAACAAATGCATTGCTTAGCTCAAGGTTTGTCTGCGAAATTCTTACACATCAGGATATGGCTCCGAGCTGGGTTTCTACACACAAGAACATGAATGCAAAGGACAAGACTGCACAGCCCATCTGCCCCCCTTCCCCACAGCCAGCAGCATTTCCAAGTGACCTCCTAAGGCCTTCCCCAAAATACAGGGGCACCTCTGGGTTTCCTGTTTCCCTCACTTCGAACACTTTTCTTAAAAAAAAAAAAAAAATCCTGCACTCTTCTTGATAGAATGCCACAGTGCAAGGAAAACAGGCCTTCAATACTTAAACCTCCCTGTTCCAAACACTTGGAGCTTGGTTTTGTTTTGTTTTGTTTTTTAATTACACCACCACATAATTTAAACTTTTTATAATTTCTAATTATTCAGTACCAAAACACCAAACTTTTATTGCACAAGGTCCCCATGAAAAGGCCCACGCATCAGGACAGCCACAGATTCTGCCATGAAAGGGCAGCAAGGTGCCCTCCCCCCTTCTTTGCTGCCTGGGCGGCCACCAGGGTTTGAAATCCATGCACCCTACTAACTTTCTAGGGTGCAATTCGCGGACCCTCCCCTTTCTCATCCTAGCAGGTGCTCCAGGGCCCGCTGGCCTACAAAGTGCCAGAAGCAGGGCTGGGCCAGCCGGCCAGAGTTCAGGGTTCTGTCCCTTGGACTTCCAGGGGACACTAGGCTGCTTGGGAAAACCGTTCAGACTGAGATTTTTCAGCAAAGGGGTGGAGCGGTAAAGGCCTTGACACCAAGGGCGAGGCCTTTCTGCAACCGCCAGGTTGGGGAGCTCCGAGAATGTGCCAACAGAGGGCGGAATACGTGGTTCCCTGCTCCAAGCAGTCCCAGTTCCCTGACCTGTGGCCCGCAGCCCTCCGCTGCACCCACTAGATGTGGATCCTTGGGGACACAGGAGCGCACGAAATGGGCGTTCCTAGCCGCAGTGGCGACCCCCGAGAGCACAACTGGGACCAACCCCCCACCCACAGCCATCAAAATTTCGACCCGCGCAGCCCAGGTTTACCCCGCCCCGGGTGCGCTCCCGGCGCATTTCCAGCCGCAGTGGCCACCACCGAGAGCACAACTGGGAAGCCCTCCCCTACCCCCGCCAGGAGCCGAACCCCGCCCCGCGCCACCCGGGTTCACCCCGCCCCTGCCACACTCCCAGCGCGTTTCCAGCTGCAGTGGGGACCCCCGAGAGCACAACTGTTACCGCCCCCCACCCCCTCCCGACCGGAACCCCGACCCGCGCGGCCCGGGATCGCCCCACCCCTGGCGCGCTCCTGGCGCGTTGCCCACTTCCACCAGGGGCTCCCGGTGAGCCCCGTCCCCACGCCCGGTTCCAGGAGAGGCTCTCGGACCTCGCTTCTGCCGCCAGGTCAAACACAAGGACAATACATCCACCCCACAGAGACAATCCAAGCTGTCTATGATTTACGGATAAAACGAGGACTACAAAAAGGAAAGATGTCCTGACCTAGGAGGGCCATGAGAGTCTATAGACCCAAACAAAATTGGGTACCAAGGAAACTTTTTTCCTTGGAACCCGGAAAGCTGGTTCTTTGCATATGCAATGACCAACAATTAGCTTGTTACCCAAGCCTGCCTCGCTGCCACCCCCACTCCCCCCCCACCACCACCACCACTTCCCAGGAAAACGGCTCAAAGAAATATTTTAAATCTCAGGCGGAAAACTGGAAGATGTCTTGTCTGTCTGTCTGGATTAAGGTATATGTCAGTGTGAGCCTTGTGTTTTTTGATAATATTGCTCAAGTTCTGAGTTCTGATTTCAATGGTCTCAAGACAAGGCAGCCCTTCCAAATCAAACTGCTGGAAATACAAGAAAACATTGACCTAAATGAATGTCAGAGTCCCGTGAACTGGGAACTAGTCAATATTAAATATCTAGTATTTTTGGTTTTGCTCCTCCACTATAGACATGTCTAAGAGTCAACAACATTAAGCACAACATGTTCATAGTGCCTAGGTTTCTTTTGAGGTAAAAATTGCTCTATTGTTATATGTGTCACAAGCTTGTCAGCAAGAAAGTACCTGGAAACAGCAACAACCAATGTAAAATATGTAAATGTGATATGAGCTTTTAGATAAACTCTTAACAATAATTATACTCTAAAATATCTGCCTCTCATAGTCTTGATTGAAGGCAGAGGAGAAGGGGATGACAGAGGATAAGATGGTTGGATGGCATCACTGACTCGATGGACATGAGTTTGAGCAAGCCCCTGGAGTTGGTGATGGACACGGAAGCCTGGCGTCCTGCAGGCCACGGGGTCCCAAAGAGTCAGACTCGACTGAGCAACTGAACTGAACTGAACTTACAATCGTTCCTCCAGGTGTTTTGGTTACCTGAGTTTCTATCCTGGTGCTAAACTAAGTGACGACAGTGTATTGAATAGCTAGGTCACTTCCAAATAAATGAAACTTCTTAAACATTCACGACTTGAAAGGACCTCCCTTTTACACAGAAACAAAAGAGATTTTTGACTCTGCATGAATAGTGACTGGCACCATCCGAACATATTAAATGTAAGAAAGCAATTTTTTTGTTTTGTTTTGTTTTGTTCTGTTCTTGCAGGAAGCGGGGTGGGCGCTATTATCACTGATAGGTATGCTCACCAATCTATCAAATGCCAATATAAGAGTGAGTTCTTGGTTGCTGAAGGGAAATGTATGACTTGTTATTACAAGAATGTATGGAATGCAATCACACTTTAAGAAGGAAAACAAAGTAGTTCTGTCTTACAGGTGGCATTTTCAGGACGGGAGAAGCAAAGGAATGGGTACAGAATGGGATAAGGAGGTTGTAGGAAAAGTAGGCCCCCAGAAAAGAGTTTTGTGCCTAGCACAAGTTTTCTTGAGATGTTGAACTGCCTTTGCTAATGGAGTTTAAGTTTCTTTACCTCTTAAGTGATCTCTTCTAGGTTGACCAAGAACAGAAATCTTTCGTTAGCTTTGGCTAAGAGGAGAAGTATTGTTTCACGATGACATATGTGATCCTACCTGACTGTTCTCATCCCCTTTGATATCTATGCACTGCTGCTGCTGCTGCTGCAGCTGCTAAGTGGTTCAGTTGAGGCCGACCCTGTGCCATGCCATAGATGGCAGCCCACCAGGCCCCGCAGTCTCTGGGGTTCTCTAGGCAAGAACACTGGAGTGGTTGCCATTTCCTCCTCCTATGCATGAAAGTGAAAAGTGAAAATGCAGTCGCTCAGTGGTGTCCGACTCTTAGCCACCCCATGGACTGCAGCCTACCAGGCTCCTCCATCCTTGGGATTTTCCAGGAGTGGGGTGCCATTGCCTTCTCCCATATCTGTGCACAAGCCTGCCTAAATAATTGACTTCTAGCCAACTTTGGGATGCCCATGACCACCCACCCTTACCAGGCAACAGAGAAGAGAAAAACACTTACCACAGGAGGTTCTGATAAGGAACAAGGAACTAACAAGTTCCCACCTACCAGGATTCTGCAGAGGTCAACAAGAGGTCAGCAAGAGATGAGAGACTGCAGTCCAGAGGTCCTAGCTACTTCCATCTAGCAACAAACACCCAGCATAGTCAAAACGATTTCAATGTTAAAGAATAAATAAATAAAAAATAAATAAATAAATAAAAGGACAGAAGTTCTTTGAACACATGTCTGAATTTAGGGGTGAGGCATTACATATGTGTCCCAGGATAATCTTAAAGTGTCAGAAAGTAAAGAAATTAAAGACAACTATCAAGCTGTCCAAACTGATAAAAATGAATGATTACACAGTTTTATCTGTATACATTAGCAGATAATAATCTGAAAAGGAATTTTAAAAAATTCCCTTTCAATAATATCAACATGAATAAAACACTTTGCCATGGATGTAACGAGGATGACAAGACTGGCACACTGGAAATTATACACCCTGGCTGAAAACTATCCTGAATACATGGACAGATATTCCATAACGATGCAAAGACTTAAGATGGCAATACCATGGAATGCATCTTCAATCTGAAATGAAGATTTGATATGATTTGATCGCTCAGAGCTTTTGTGCCATCAACTGTTATTAAAGTATGAAAGAGATAGAGAAAGCTGCTGACTTAGACTCAAGGCGGGGTGGGGGGGGGTAGTAAGAGTACCCCCTGCTGGTCTTTAGCCAGATATTCTACAGGCACTAGCAGTCAGCTAAGGAAAGAAAGGAACTGTTTCAGGGAATGGCACCAGGCCCCTCCCCCACGACATGCATTGAGATAATATTGGCAGCAGGTGAGTCATCCCGGGCCAAAACTTGATTGACATGAATCTTGAAGAAAGGCAGTATTGCAGGCAAATATATCATTTCCTTAAAATAGATAAGGAGAACAAGCTAGGAGGAAAACATGCTGTTTTGTTCAAATCGCTTCTGAGCCTTTTGGGGGAACCGACCTGAAGCCAGAGTCTAGCGGAAATACATAGGATATTTACGTCGCTTAAGACAAACATTTTCTTAGGAAAAAATGTATTGCTTAGCTCAAGGTTTGTCTGCGAAATTTTTACACATCAGGAGATGGCTCTGAGCTGGGTTTCCACACACAAGAACATCCATGCAAAGGACAAGCCTGCACAGCCCATCTACCCCTCTCCCGCACAGCCAGCAGCATTTCCAAGTGACCTCCTAAGGCCTCCCCCAAAATACAGGGGCACCTCTGGGTTTCCTGTTTCCCTCACATCGAACACTTTTCTTAAAAAAAAAAAAATCCTGCACACTTCTTGATAGAATGCCACAGTGCAAGGAATACAGTCCTTCAATATTTAAACCTCCATTTGCAAAACACTTGGAGATTGGTTTTGTTTTGTTTTGTTTTTTAATTACACCACCACATAATTTAAAGCTTTTACATGTTCTAATTATTCAGTTCCAAAACACCAAACTTTTATTGCACAGTGTCCTCATGAAAAGGCCCACGCAGCTGGACAACCACAGATTCTGCCATGAAAGGGCAGCAAGGTGCCCTCCCCCCTTCTTTGCTGCCTGGGCGGCCACCAGGGTTTGAAATCCATGCACCCTACTAAGTTTCTAGGGTGCAATTCGTGGACCCTTCCCTTTCCCATCCCAGCAGGTGCTCAAGGGCCCGCTGGCTTACAAAGTGCCAGAAGCAGGGCTGGGCCAGCCGGCAAGAATTCAGTGTTCTGTCCCTTGGACTTCCAGCGGACACTAGGCTGCTTGGAAGAACCGCGCAGACTCGGAGATTTTTCAGCAGAGGGGTGGAGCGGTAAAGGCCTTGACCCCAAAGGCAAGGCCTTTCTGCGACCGCCAGTTTGGGGAGCTCCGAGAATGTGCCAACAGACGGCGGAATACTTGGTTCCCTGCTCCACGCAGTCCCAGTTCCCTTACCCGTGGTCCGCAGCCCTCCGCTGCACCCATGGGATGGCGGTCCTTGGGGACCCAGGAGCGGACGAAATGGGAGTTCCCAGCCGCAGTTGCAACCCCCGAGAGCGCAACTGGGAACCCCTCCCCATCCCCCCCATGAGCCGACCCCCGCCCCGCGCCGCCAGGGTTAGCCCCGCCCCTGCCGCGCTCCCGGCGCATTTTCAGCCTCAGTGTCCACCTCCGAGAGCACAACTGGGAAGCCCGCCCCCAACCCCGCCAGAAGCCGACTCCCGCCCCACGCCTCCCGCATTCGCCCCGCCCCTGCACGGTCCAGGTACCTTCCCAGCTTCTAGCGTTCACGCCCGGGTTGGAGCAGGATGTAGGAGTATGGGAGATGTGTCTGGAGCCTGACAGCCTCAGCTCTGCTCTGGCCTGCCCTTTGGACCTAGGAGCCAGGCCAACTTGCAGAGGGCTTAGGGCCCCATTGTATGCAAACTACCAAGGCCTACCGCAAGGAGAGCTCTGTCCGAGGGAAGGGAAGCGCCCCAGGCTGCGTTCCCAAGCTGTTGCTTGGCAATGCAGACTCAGCGGTAAACGGAGGGAATCAGGGTCCTAGTGCCCCTGTCTTGGGGAGGAAGCTCCACAGCCAGAGTGTTCCTCCCTTTGTGCCCAGAAAGCGCCTGCCAGACTGGGCTTCCCCGGAGCTCTGTTGCAGAGCAGAGACGTGTGGATGTGTTTTGGGGCCTTGACATGTGCGTTTGGGCTCCCTAGCACAGCCCCAGCGTAGGGGAACCAGCCCCTGAGCAAAGAGCTCCAGGCAGTGCTTTGTGCCAGGCCTGGATGCCCAGTCCCAGCACGCGGGAGAGATGAGTTAGGCTGCCGGCGGGTCCTTGCAAGCCTGTATTGGAAAGGACCGAGTGAGCTTCCACACCGTCGGAGCTGCAGACCTGCGCCCAGGCGCGATAGGACAGAGCCCCTGTCGAGAGGCTGCTCTGCCTGGGCGAGCCTCGCCAAGCCCTTCCCAGCTTCTAGCGTTTGCGCCTGCAAAGGAGCAGGCTGCGGGAGTGTGGGCGACATGACTGGCTCCTGACTGGCCTCAGCTCCGCTCTTGCCTTCCCTTTGGACCTAGGAGCCAGGCCTCCTTGCAGACGGCTTAGGGCACGGGGGTGTGCAAACTGCGAAAGCCTCCCGCAAGGAGACCTCTGTCTGAGGGAAGGGAAATGCCCCAGGTTGCATTCCCAAGCTGTTGCTTGGTAGCCCAGACTCAGCGCTGAACGGAGGGAATCAGGGTCCCAGTGCCCCTGTCGTGGGGAGGGAGCTCCACAGCCAGAGTGTTCCTCCGTTTGTGTTCAGAAACCGCCTTACAGACTGGGCTTCCCCGGAGCTCAGCTCCAGAGCAGAGTCATGTGCATGTGGTTTGGGGCCTTCCCCTGTGCCTTTGGGCTCCCTAGCACAGTCCCAGCGCAGGGGAACCAGCCCCTGAGCAGAGAGCTCCAGGCAGTGCTCTGTGCTCTGGATTGGAAGCCCACTCCCAGCACGCGGGAGAATAGAGTCAGGCCGCCGTCGGGTGCTTGCAAGCCTGTATTGGGAAGGACCGAATGAGCTTCCACTCCGGCGGAGCTCCAGATCTGCACCCAGGCGCGATATCACAGAGCCCCGGCCTAGAGGCTGCTCTGCATGGGCGAGCCTCGCCAAGCCCTTCCCAGCTTCTAGCTTTCGCGCAGGGGAAGGAACAGACTGCGGAAGTGGGGGAGACGTGACTGGCGGGCGCCTTACTGGCCTCAGCTCCGCTCTTCCTTTCCCTTTGCACCTATGATCCATGCCTCCTTGCAGAGGGCTTAGGGACCGAAGGAGAGCTCTGTCAGAGGGAAGGGAAGCGCCCCAGGCTGCATTCCCAAGCTGTTGTTTAGCCGCCCAGACTCAGCGCTGCACAGGGGTAATCAGGCTCTCTGTGCCCGCAGCTTCACACACAGGTGTGTCTCCGTAGGAATCAAGAAAGATCCTGACAGAGTGAGGTTCATTAGAGCTATACTAAAGAGCAAAGGCTTGTCCATGTGGTCTTGCCTTCCCCTGTGCCTTTGGGTCTCCAGGCTCGGCCCCAGCTCCGTGGAAACAACCCCTGAGAAAATATCTTCAAGATCCACTTTTCCCAGTGTCTGGGAACCGGGGTTCGTAGGAGGAGAGAAAAGCATGCCTCCATCGGGAACGAAAAGGCAGTCCACCTGCCTGTGTTTTGAAGCCTCTATTTGGAAGGAATGGGTTAGCTTCTCCTAAAGGAGACCTCCAGATCTGCTCAGAAGTCGGTAATTCCAGAGGCAGGGTACTGGTTCCTGACTGCCCTTTGCTAGCCTTGCAAAGATATTCCTAGATTCTAGAGTTATTTTCCATGAAGGACCAGGCTTCGGGAATGTGTCAGACAGGACTGGCTCCTTATTGACCTCAGCTCAGCTATTGCCTTTCCATTCAAACTAGGGCAAGGCCCTACTTTATGAAGGGTAAGGGTCTTCTTCTTTGCAAACTGCCAAGGGCTACAGCAATGAGACCTCTGTCAAGGTGAGGGAAGCCTAAGAGGATGGATTCTCAAGCAGGTGCTTTGCCACAAAGCATCAGCACCCCACGAAGAGAATCAAGCTCCCTGTGCACCAATGTTGGGAGGGTAGTGTCACACACAGAGTTGTCTCTATAGGAGCCAAGAATGTTCCTGAGAGATTAGGTTCACTAAACCTCTCCTACAGAGCATAGACCTCTCCATGTGGTTTTGCCTTCCCCTGTGAGTTGGGTCCTCGAGGTCCGCCACACCTCCGGGGAAACTGTCCCTGAGAAAAGATCTCCAGGAACCGCTTCGCCGAGGCTGGGAAATGCTGTTCACAGGAAGTAAGGCAAGCGAATCTCCTGCAGAGTAAAAGAGGCCTTACAGTCCCTGGAGGAGCAGGCTGCCAGAGTGTGTGAAACCTGACTGTTGCCTTACTGGCCTCAGCTCCGCCATTGCCTGTTCATCCGAGCTAGCACCCAGGCCTACTTGGAAAAGCGTTTGGGTGCAGATTTCTACAAAGTGCCAAGGGCTACAGCAGTGAGAATTCTCTCGGTGGTAAGGGAGAGCATTTTATGGATTCTCAAGCTGTTTTCTGAACGACAGCGTCAAAATGAACAGAGAGAATCAGGCTCTCTCTGCCCCTATGTTAGGTACGCAGCTTCACACACAGAGGTGTCTCTATAGGAGCCAAGAATGCTCCTGAGAGATGAGGTTCACTAGAGGTCTGCTACAGAGCATAGACCTGTCCATGTGGTCTTGCCTTCCCCTGTGCCTTTGGGCCCCGGGCTCGGCCCCAGCTCCGTGGAAACAAGCCCTGAGAAAATATCTTCAAGATCCGCTTTTCCCAGAGGCTGGGAACTGGGGTTCATAGGAGGAGAGAAAAGCAAGCCTCCTTCGGGCACGAAAGGCAGCCAACCTGCCTGTGTTTTGAAGCCTCTATTTGGAAGGAATGGGTTAGCTTCTCCTAAAGGAGACCTCCAGATCTGCTCAGAAGTCGGTAATTCCAGAGGCAAGGTGCTGGTTCCTGACTGCCCTTTCCCAGCCTTGCAAAGACATTCCAAGATTCTAGAGTTATATTCCATGAAGGAGCAGGGTTCGGGAATGTGCCAGAGGGGACTGGCTCCTTATTGGCCTCAGCTCAGCTATTGCCTTTCCATTCAAACTAGGACAAGGGCCTACTTTATGAAGTGTAAGGGTCTTCTTCTTTGAAACTGCCAAGGGCTACAGCAATGAGACCTCTGTCAAGGTGAGGGAAGCCTAAGAGAACGGATTCTCAAGCAGGTGCTTTGCTACAAAGCATCAGCACCCCACGGAGAGAACCAAGATCCCTGTTCCCCAATGTTGGGAGTGTAGCTTCACACACAGAGTTGTCTCTATAGGAGCCAAGAATGTTCCTGAGAGATTAGGTTCACTAAACCTCTCCTACAGAGTATAGACCTGTCCATGTGGTTTTTCCTTCCCCTGTGAGTTGGGTCCCCGAGGTCCACCACACCTCCGGGGAAACTGTCCCTGAGAAAAGATCTCCAGGAACCGCTTCGCTGAGGCTGGGAAACGCTGTTCACAGGAAGTAAGGCAAGCGAATCTCCTGCAGAGAAAAAGAGGCCTTACTGTCCCTGGAGGAGCAGGCTGCCAGAGTGTGTGAAACCTGACTGTTGCCTTACTGGCCTCAGTTCCACCATTGCCTGTTCCTCTGAACTAGGACCCAGGCCTATTTGGAGAAGCGTTTGGCTGCGGATTTCTACAAAGTGCCAAGGGCTACAGCAGCGAGAATTCTCTCAGCGGTAAGGGAGAGCATTTTATGGATTCTCAAGCTGTTTTCTGAACGACAGGGTCAAAATGAACTGAGAGAATCAGGCTCTCTGTGCCCCTATGTTAGGTACGCAGCTTCACACACAGAAGTGTCTCTATAGGAGCCAAGAATGTTCCTGAGAGATGAGGTTCACTAGAAGTCTGCTACAGAGCATAGACCTGTCCATATGGTTTTGCCTTGCCCTGTGAGTTGGGTCCCCGAGGTCCGCCCCAGCTCAGGGGAAGGAGCCCCTGAGAAAAGATCTCCAGGGACCACTATTCCCCCAGGCTGGCAAACGCAGTTCACAGGAGGTAACGCAAGCGAGCCTCCTGCAAGGCACAACAGGTCTTAGTGTCCCTGGACGATCAGGCTGCCAGAGTGTGTGAGACCTGACTGGTGCCTTACTGGCCTCAGCTCCGCCATTGCATGTTCCTCCGAACTAGGACCCAGGCCTACTAGGAGAAGGGTTTGGGTATGGATTTCTAAATACTGCCAAGGGGTATAGCAATGAGAACTGTGTCACGGGTAAGGAAGAGCATTGTATGGATTTTCAAGCTGTTGTTTGAACGACAGCTTCAAAGCTGCACAGAGAGAATCAGACTCTGTGTCTCCATGTTTGGTACACAGCTTCACAGACAGGGGTGTCTCCATAGGAAACAAGAACGTTCCTGACAGAGTGAGGTTCACTAGAGCTCTCCTAGAGAGCAAAGACTTGTCCATGTGGTTTTTCTTCCCCTGTGAGTTTGGGGCTCCAGGCTCGGCCCCAGCTCCGTGGAAACAACCTCTGAGAAAAGATCTTCAAGATCCGCTTTTCCCAGAGGCTGGGATGTGGGGTTCATAGGAGGAGGGAAAAGCAGGCCTCCTTCAGAGAGCAAGAGGCAGCCAAGCGGCCTGCGTTTTGAAGCCTCTACTTGCAAGAATGGGTTAGCTTCCCCTAAGGGAGACCTCCAGATCTGTTCAGAAGTCGGTAATTCCAGAGGCAGTGTGCAGGGTCCTGACTGCCCTTTGCCAACCTTGCAAAGACATTCCTAGATTCTACAGTTATCTTCCTGAAGAAGCAGGCTTTGGGAATATGTCAGACTTGACTGGCGCCTTATTGGCCTCAGCTCAGCTATTGCCTTTCCATTCAAAGTAGGACAAAGGCCTACTTTATGAAGGGTAAGGGTCTTCTTCTTTCCAAACTGCCGAGGGCTACAGCAATGAGACCTCCGTAAATGCGAGGGAAGCATAAGCGGATGGATTATCAGGAAGGTTCTTTGCCACCAAGCATCAGCACCCCACGGAGAGAATCAGGCTCCCTTTGCCCCTATGTGGGGTGTGTAGATTCACACACAGTGGTGTCTCTACAGGAGCCAAGAATGTTCCTGAGAGATGAGGCTCACAAGAGCTATCCTACAGAGTGCTCACCTGTACATGTGGTTTCACCTTCCCCTGTGAGTTGGGTCCCCGAGGTCTGCCCCAGCTCCGAGAAAACAGCCTCTGAGAAAAGATCTCCAGGAACCGCTTTTCGCCCAGGCTGGGAAAAGCTGTTCACAGGAAGTAAGGCAAGTGAGCCTCCTGCAGAGAAAAAGAAGCCTTACTGTCCCTGGAGGAGCAGGCTGCCAGAGTGTGTGAAAACTGACTGGTGCCATAATGGTCTTAGCTCCGCCATTGCTTGTTCCTCCGAACTGGGACTCAGGCCTACTTGGAGAAGGGTTTAGGTGCAGATTTCTACAAACTGCCAAGGGCTACTGCAATGAGAACTCTCTCAGAGGTAAGGGCGAGAATTGTATGGATTCTCAAGCTGTTTTCTGAACGACAGCATTAAACCTGCACAGAGAGAATCAGGCTCTCTGCCGCCATGTTGGGTACGCAGTTTCACACACAGAGGTGTCCGCATAGGAGCCAAGAACGTTCGTCAAAGACTGAGGTTCACTAGAGCTCTCTTAGAGAGCAAAGACTTGTTCATGTGGTTTTGCCTTCCCCTGTATGTGTGGGTCTCTGGGCATAACCCCAGCTTCGTGGAAAAAACCCCTGAGCAAAGATCTCCAAGATCTGCTTTTCCCCCATGCTGGAAACCAGGGATCATAGGAGGCAGGAAAAGCAAGCCTCCTTCAGGCAAGAAGAGGCAGCCAACCGGCCTGTGTTTGGAAGCCTATATTTGCAAGGAATGGGTTAGCTTCTCCAGAAGGAGACCTCCAGATCTGCTCAGAAGATAGATATTCCAGAGGCAGGGTCGAGGTTCCTGACTGCCCTTTGCCAGCCTTGCAAAGACATTCCTAGATTCTAGCAATATTTTCCATGAAGGAGCAGGCATCGGGAATATGTCACAGTTGACGGGTGCCTCACTGGCCTCAGCTCAGCTATTGCCTTTCCTTTCAAACTAGGATCAGGGCCTACTTGGTGAAGGGTAAGGGTCTGCTTCTTTCCAAACTGCCAAGAGACACAGCAATGAGACCTCTGTCAAGGCGAGGGAAGCGTAAGCGGATGGATTCTCAAACAGGTGCTTTGCCACAAAGCATCAGCACCCCACGGAGAGAATCAGGCTCCCTGTGCCCCTATGTTCGGTGTGTAGCTTTACACACAAACGTGTCTCTGTACGAGCCAAGAATGTTCCTAAGAGATGAGACACACTAACGTCTCCTACAGAGCATAGACCTGTCCATGTGGTTTTTCCTTCCCCTGTGAGATGGGTCCCTGAGGTCCACCCCAGCTCTGGGGATAGAGCCCCTGAGAAAAGATCTCCAGGAACCGCTGTTTGCCCAGGCTGGGAAACGCAGTTCACAGGAGGCGAGGCAAGCGAGCCTCCCACAGGGAAAAATAGGCCTTACTGTCCCTGGAGGAGCACGCTGCCAGAGTGTGTGACACCTGACTGGTGCCTTACTGACCTCAGCTCCGCCACTGCATGGCCATCCAAACCAGGACCCAGGCCTACTTGGAGAAGGGTTTGGGTGCGGATTTGTAAAAACTGCCAAGGGTTACAGCAATGAGAAGTCTCTCAGAGGTAAGGGAGAGCATTGTATGGATTCTTAAGCTGTTGTTTGAATGACAGCTTCAAAGCTGCAAAGAGAGAATCAGGCCCTGTGTGCCCCCTTGTTGGGTACGCAGCTCCACACACAGAGGTATCCCCGTGGAATCCAAGACTTTCCTCACATACTGAGGTTAACTAGAGTTCTCCTACAGAGCAAAGACTTGTCCATGTGGTTTTGCCTTCCTCTGTGCGTGTGGGTCTCTGGGCTCGGCTCCAACTCCGTTGAAATAGCCCCTGAAAAAAGATCTCCAAGAACCACTTTTCCCCCAGGCGGGAAGCGGAGTTCACAGGAAGCGGAACAAGCTAGCCTCCTTCGGGCAAGTAGATGCAGCCAACTAGCCTGTGTTTGGAAGCCTCTATTTGGAAGGAATGGTTAGCTTCTCCAAAAGAAGACCTCCAGATCTGCTCAGAAGATGGAAATTCCAGAGGCAGGGTCGAGGTTCCTGACTGTCCTTTACCAGCCTTGCAAAGACATTTCTAGATTCTAGCGTTATTTTCCATGAAGGAGCAGGCTTCAGGAATATGTCAGACTTGACTGGCGCCTTACTGGCCTCAGCTCAGCTATCGCCTTTCCGTTCAAACTAGGACAAGGGCCTACTTGGTGAAGGGTAAGGGTCTGCTTCTTTCCAAACTGCCAAAGGCTACAGCAAAGAGACCTCTGTCAAAGAGAGGGAAGTGGAAGCGGATGGATTCTCAAACAGGTGCTTTGCCACAAAGCATCTGTACCCCACGGAGAGAATCAGGCTGCATTTGCCCCTATGTTGGGTGTGTAGCTTCAAACACAGAGGTGTTTCTGTAGGAGCCCAGAATGTTCCTGGGAGATGAGGTTCACTAGAGCTCTGCTACAGAGCATAGACCTGTCCATATGGTTTTGCCTTCCCCTGTGAGTTGGGTTCCCGATGTTCGCCCCAGCTCCGAGGAAGAAACCCCTGAGAAAACACCTCCAGGAACTGCTTTTCGTCCAGACTGGGAAACGCAGTTCACAGAAGGCAAGGCAAGCGAGCCTCCTGCAGAGAAAAAGAGGCCTTACTGCCACTGGAGGAGCAGGCTGCAAGAGTGTGTGAGACCTGACTGGTGCCTTACTGGCCTCAGCTCCGCCAT
Source organism: Bubalus kerabau (assembly GCF_029407905.1). NCBI lineage: Eukaryota > Metazoa > Chordata > Mammalia > Artiodactyla > Bovidae > Bubalus > Bubalus kerabau. The sequence continues at coordinate 168,308 of NW_026577901.1, forward strand.
TGCATGTTCCTCTGAACTAGGACCCAGGCCTACTAGGAGAAGGGTTTGGGTGCGGATTTCTAAAAAACTGCCAAGGGCTACAGCAATGAGAACTCTTTCAGACATAAGGGAGAGAATTGTATGGATTCTCAAGCTGTTTTCTGAACGACAGCGTTAAACCTTCACAGAGGGAATCAGGCTCTCTGACCCCATAAGTTGTCCCTGTAGGAACCAACAACGTTCGTCAAAGACTGAGGTTCACTAGAGCTCTCTTAGAGAGCAAAGACTTGTTCATGTAGTTTTGCTTTCCTCTGTATGTGTGGGTCTCCGGGCATAACCTCAGCTCCGTGGAAACAACCCCTGAGCAAAGATCTCCAAGATCTGCTTTTCCCCCATGCTGGGAACCAGGGATCATAGGAGGCAGGAAAAGCAAGCCTCCTTCGGGCAAGAAGAGGCAGCCAACTAGCCTGTGTTTGGAAGCCTATATTTGCAAGGAATGGGTTAGCTTCTCCAGAAGGAGACCTCCAGATCTGCTCAGAAGATAGATATTCCAGAGGCGGGGTCGAGGTTCCTGACTGCCCTTTGCCAGCCTTGCAAAGACATTCCTAGATTCTAGCAATATTTTCCATGAAGGAGCAGGCATCGGGAATATGTCAGAGTTGATGGGTGCCTTACTGGCCTCAGCTCAGCTATTGCCTTTCCTTTCAAACTAGGATCAGGGCCTACTTGGTAAAGGGTAAAGGTCTGCTTCTTTCCAAACTGCCAAGGGACACAGCAATGAGACCTCTGTCAAGGCGAGGGAAGCGTAAGCGGATGGATTCTCAAACAGGTGCTTTGCCACAAAGCATCAGCACCCCACGGAGAGAATCAGGCTCCCTGTGCCCCTATGTTCGGTGTGTAGCTTTACACACAGAGGTGTCTCTGTACGAGCCAAGAATGTTCCTAAGACTTGAGATTCACTAAGGTCTCCTACAGAGCATAGACTTGTCCGTGTAGTTTTGCCTTCCCCTGTGAGTTTGGTCCCCGAGGTCCACCCCAGCTCCGGGGAAACAACTCCTTAGAAAAGATCTCCAGGAACCGCTTTTCGCCCAGGCTGGGAAACGCAGTTCACAGGAGGCAAGGCAAGCGAGACTCCTGCAGGGAAAAAGAGGCCTTACTGTCCCTGGAGGAGCAGGCTACCAGAATGTGTGACACCTGACTGGTGCCTTACTGACCTCAGCTCCGCCATTGCATGGCCATCCAAACCAGGACCCAGGCCTACTTGGAGAAGGGTTTGGGTGCGGATTTCTAAAAACTGCCAAGGGCTACAGCAATGAGAACTCTCTCAGAGGTAAGGGAGAGCATTGTATGGATTCTCAAGCTGTTGTTTGAATGACAGCTTCAAAGCTGCTAAGAGAGAATCAGTCTCTCTGTGCCCCCTTGTTGGGTACGCAGCTTCACACACAGGGGTGTCTCCATAGGAGTCAAGAACGTTCCTGACAGAGTAAGTTTCACTTAGAGGTCTCCTGGAGAACAAAGACTTGTCCATGTGGATTTCCTTCCCCTGTGCAATTGGGTCTCTGTTCTCGGCCCCAGCTCCATGGAAAAAACCCCTGAGAAAAGATCTTCAAGATCCGCTTTTCCCAGAGCCTGGGAAGCTGGGTTCATAGGAGGCAGGAAAAGCAAGCCTCCTTCGGGCACGAAGAGACAGCCGACCGGCCTGTTTTTGGAAGTCTCAATATGGAAGGAATGAGTTAGATTCTCCTAAAGGAGACCTCCAGATCTGCTCAGAAATCAGTAATTCCAGAGGCAGGGTGCAGGCTCCTGACTGCCCTTTGCCAGCCTTGCAGAGTCATTCCTAGATTCCAGCGTTATTTTCCATGAAGGAGCAGGCTTCGGGAGTATGTCAGACTTGACTGGCGCCTTATTGGCCTCAGCTCAGATCTTGCCTTTCCTTTCAAACTAGGACAAGGGCCCACTTTATGAAAGGTAAGGGTCCTCTTCTTTCCAAACTGCCAAGGGCTACAGCAATGAGACCTCTGTCAAGGCGAGGGAAGCGTAAGCTGATAGATTCTCAAGCAGGTGCTTTGCCACAAAGCATCAGCACCCCACGGAAAGAATCTGGCTCCCTTTGCCACTACGTTGCGTGTGTAGCTACACACACAGAGGTGTCTCGATAGGAGCAAAGAATGTTCCTGAGAGAGGAGGTTCACTGTTGGGGGCCAGAGTGAGGCACTCCGCCCATGGCAAAGGTCATGAGGAAGGAGGCTCGACATACGCAAAGGCGGGATCGAGCCTCAGGAGTCCCCCTGGAAATCCTCGAGCATCTACCCCCATAACCAGAGCCTGCCTACCTTACTACTTTGTGCTCTCACCTACACCTCTGACTTTACGGGGGGCTGTCCCCCACCACCTCTTTCGGAGAAGGAGTTAACCTAGAGCTCCAGTTGATAAAAACCCCTGGGTGTGACAAGAGTGTTTTAACCTACAAACTCCTCTGAAGGTTCTCTAGCCTGCCTGACAGGCTTGTCCGGCCACATGTGATTGCTCACAGCCTCCCAACCATGAGAGGCACGAGATGCTTTAAACCTTCTAAAAACAGGTTCCTTAGGAAAGTTAGAAAATTATTAGTATAAGTATAATGGGCTGATTAGAAATCATATTGGTGAAGGGTTTTTCATTTGTTGAGCTGATGTTTACTGCTAAGTCTCCACATCCCCTGCCCTTATACACATTAATGAATATATAGAAGAAATAAGTATTAACCTTTGATATAAATCACGTTAGACCTTAGGCTAAGTAAATTCTTTCTTTAACTAAAACCCACTACACCCTCACCCTATAGGAATGTAACTTTATTTGGGTGGCGTCTGTTTTAAGAATAATCACCCCTGGAGAAATAAGTGTCCTGGTTGACTGACCGCTGTCACAAGGAGAGGGTCGTAAATTGTCAGCAGGCCCCCCGGCCAGAAGATGATGTAACACCCCTAAGACCTCTGTATACTTTTGTATGAAGCACCTGACTTTGATAAAAGTCAGGACTGCTGACCCCACGTGACTTTTGCATAACATCTCAGTGTATAAAAGTAGACCATGGAAAATAAAGAATTGGGATCAGTTTCTCGAAATACTGGTCTCCCCTTGTCTCTCTCTCTCTCTCTCACTCTGGTTGAGTCTCCATCTGGAGCGCGGAACCCACCAAGCTTACTAATTTTGCCTGGGCTTCTAAGATCCGACCGGGGAGGCCTCAGTGTCTCCTCTCCTTCGGGAGAACGGAAGGACGCCTGCGGCCTACGTAACTGGTGCAAGCTTCTTGTCTTGAAGTTTTATTGGTCCCCCGCGTAAACCAAGCTACTCAGCCTCTTTTCTCCACTGAATTTTCCTACTGAGCTATCCTCATTTTATTACTCTTTATATCCTTAATTAACGTTTAATTAAGCAGTTGTTCCCTGACCCTCGCCTACGCCGTCTCTGCTTCGAATACCCTGGATCAGCTGGGGCTGGACCCCGGCAGTTCACTAGAGATCTCCTACAGAGCATAGACCTGTCCATTTGGTTTTGCCTTCCCCTGTGAGTTGGGTCCCCGAGGTCCGCCCCAACTCCGGGGAAACAGCCCCTGAGAAAAGATCTCCAGGAACTGCTTTCCGCCCAGGCTGGGAAACGCTGTTCACAGGAAGTAAGGCAAGCGAGCCTCCTGAAGGGAAATAGAGGCCTTACTGTCCCTGGAGGAGCAGGCTGCCAGAGTGTGTGACACCTGACTGGTGCCTTACTGGCCTCAGCTCCGCTATTGCATGTTCATCTGAACTTGAACCCAGGCCTACTTGGAGAAGTGTTTGTGTGCCGATTTCCAGAAACTGCGAAGGGCTACAGCAATGATAACTCTCTCAGTGGTAAGGGAGAGCATTGTGTGGATTCTCAATTTGTTGTTTGAACGACAGCGTCAAAGCTGCACAGAGAGAATCAGGTCTCTGTGTCTCTATGTTGGCTACGCAGCTTCCCACACAGAGATGTCCCCGTTGGAGCCAAGAACAATCCCCATAGACTGAGGTTCACTAGAGCACTCCTAGAGAGCAAAGACTTATCCATGCGGTTTTCCCTTCCCCTGTGCATGTGGGTCTCCGGGATCGGCCCCTGCTCCGTGGAAACAGCCTCTGAGAAAAGATCTCCAAGAACCTCTTATCCCCCAGGCTGGGAAGCGGAGTTCGCAGGAGGTGGGATAAGCAAGCTTCCTTCGGCAAGAAGAGACAGCTAACCGGCCTGTGTTTGGAAGCCTATATTTGCAAGGAATGGGTTAGTTTCTCCTGACCGAGACCGCCAGATGTGCTGAGAAGATAGAAATTCCAGAGGCAGGGTCGAGGTTCCTGACTGCCCTTTGCCAGCCTTGCAAAGACATTCCCAGATTCTAACGTTATTTTCCATGAAGGAGCAGGCATCGGGAATATGTCAGACTTGACTGGCACCTTACTGGCCTCAGCTCAGCTACTGCCTTTCCATTCAAACAAGGACAAGGGCCTACTTGGTGAAGGGTAAGGGTCAGCTTCTTTCCAAACTGCCAAGGACTACAGCAATGAGACCTCTGTCAAGGTGAGGGAAGCCTATGCGGATGGATTCTTAGCAGGTGCTTTGCCACAAAGCATCAGCACCCACGGAGAGAATCAGACTCCCTTTGCCACTATGTTGGGTGTATAGCTTCATGCACAGAGGTGTCTCTGTAGAAGCCAAGAATGTTCCTGAGAGATGAGGTTCACTAGAGCTCTCCTACAGAGCATAGACCTGTCCATGTGGTTTTGTCTTCCCCTGTGAGTTGGGCCCCCGAGGTCCGACCCAGCTCCAGGGAAACAGCCCCTGAGAAAAAATCTCCAGGAACAGCTTTGCGCCCAGGCTGGGAAATGCAGTTCACAGGAGGCAAGGCAAGCGAGCCTCCTGCAGGGAAAAAGAGGCCTTACTGCTCCTGGACGATCAGGCTGCAAGAATGTGTGAGACCTCACTTGTGCTTTACTGGCCTCAGCTCCGCCGTTGCCTGTTGTTCCGAGCTAGGACCCAGGCCTAATTGGAGAAGGGTTAGGGTGCGGATTTCTACAAACTGTCAAGGACTACAGCAATGAGAATTCTCTTAGCAGTAAGGGAGAGCATTGTATGGATTCTCAAGCTGTTGTTTGAATGACAGCTTCAAAGCTACACAGAGAGAATCAGGCTCTCTGTTCCCCTATTTTGGCTGTGCAGCTTCACACACAGAATTTGACTCTGTTGGAGCCAGAAATATTCCTGAAAGACTTAGGCTCACCAAAGCTGTCCTCCAGAGCAAAGACATTGGATGTGGTTTTGCCTTCCCTTGCCAGTATGGGTCCCCTAGCTTGGCCCCAGCTCCGGGGATACAGCCTGTGAAAAAAATCTTCCTAAGAAGCGATTTTTCCTCCAGGCTGTTAAGCGGAATTCGCAGTTTGCAAGTTAAGGAAGCCTGCTTCGTGGAAGAGCAAGCAGCCAACTGGCCCTGTGTTAGGAAGCCTGTATTTGAAAGGAATGGGTTAGCTTCTACAGCGGGAGAACCTCAGATCTGCTCAGGGGGCTGAAATACTAGAGTCAGGGTCGAGGTTCTCCCTTGTCCTTTGCGCACCTTGCAAAGACATTCCTAGCTTCTAGCGTTAGTGTCCCTGTAGTAGCAGGCTGCAGGAGCGTGTGATAAATGACTGCCGCGTTCCTGTCCTCAGCTCCGCTATTGACTTTCTATTCGAACTAGAACCCAGGCCTACTTTGAGAGGGGTTAGGGTCCAGTGTTTCCAAACTGCCAAGGGCTACGGCAATGCGAGCTCTGTCAGAGGTAAGAAAAGAGCAATTGGTTGGATTCTTCAGCTGCTGCGTGGCTGCACAGCTTCCGCGCCACATGGAGAGCATGAGGCTCCTTGTGGCCCTATTTTGGGTACGCAGCAACATGCACACAGAGTGTCTGTGTTCACTTATGTACAGGCTTATGTACACTAGAGCTCTCCTACAGAGCAAAGACCACTCAGTGGGCTCCAAGAGATACCTGTCGCGACTCGAGAAGAGAGTGGAGTCCTTTGCTTCCCCTTGAGATGAGGCCTGACTCCCCGGGTGAGTATGGAATGCAACCCCAAATCCCTGTCGCCTATGGAGAGGAACATTAAGTCCTGGATACAAGCCTAGATGAGGTCTAGTTTGCCCTTCAGTGAATGGAGCCCAATCCCCAGCTCTCCCTGGCAACTCGAATGGAAGATTGGACTTCCTGGGCCAACAAAAGAGGAAGCCTGAATTCCCCGTCGTAACTCGAGAATCCCACCGCAACTGGAGAAAAACCACGTGCTTCCCTCGTCATCGCAAGATGAGGCCCTTTGTCCGCTACAGCATCTCAAGAGAAGTCCACGTTCCATCCTGAAGTGCGAAACGGTACTTGGCACCCTTGATGCGACCCCAAAAGTTCCGCGACATACCAGACTCACTCAAGGGGAACACCGAGGTTCCCGGCACCACTTCATCTGACCCCTTCTCCTCTCCTGATTGCGACAGGAGGGTCGACTCCCCTTCTCTGTCTGCAAGGGTTTCCCAACCTTCCGGGCGCACCTCAGGATGAGGCCGGTCTCATGAGGAAGTTCGAGACGTAGCCTCATGGGTGGTGCCACATGCCGAAAGACCCCAATTTCACGGTCCACTCTTGAAAAGAACCCGATGCCAGCACACCTCTTTGAAGGAAATCCTGTGGATGAAGGCACAACACGAAGGGGCACTGACACCTGCGTGCATCGTCCAGAAAAACCCGCAGGTCCCACAGACATTTCGAAAAGTGGCGTGTCACCCTGTAAACAACTCGAAAGGGAAACGAAGGTCCATTCCTCAACAGAAGACTAGGTGTGACTCTCTTGTCCCTACTCTGCAGGGACCATGGGATCCGAGTCAGAAACAGAGAGGAAGCCTGAGGTTCCTGCGTCCACTCGAAATGAGGCCCTCTTCCATTGCACCACACCCAGTGGAGTCCCGAGAGGCCCCTACCAACTCCACAGTATCCCTGAGTTCTCAGAGGCACAATGAGAAGCTCCCTGAGGTCACAGGCACAAGTCGAGGGAACCCTGGGTTTTCTGCCGCGACTCGAGAAAGACCTCGAGAGTGCTTCAAAACGTCTTGAGTCGCGATTCCCCTACAATGACTCGAGCGCCATGACACGCTCCCCCTCGCCACGTGCATGGAGACCTGACTAACCTGGCACTGCACTAGAGGCTCCCTGAGATCCTCATCGTACCTCGTGAGGAAATCCACACTGGCGCGGCAGCTCGAGGAAACACATGAGACACCCAGGTCATCGCGAGATGAGGGCCTTATTTTCCTGCATGGCCTGGAGACCAATCACGAGTCCTCTCTCCAAACTGAAGAGGAGGCTGGACTCCCTTGAGGCCGCTCAGGGGGCTCCAAGAGATCCGTGTCACGACTCGAGAGGAGAGCGGAGTCCTTGGCTTCCCCTCGAGACGAGGCCTGACTCCCCGGGGGAGCCTGGAATGCAACCCCGAGATCACTGCCTTCCCTGGAGAGGAATATTAGGTCCCGGACACACGCCTAGGTGACGTCTCTTGGGCCCTGCAGTGACTCGAGCGCAACCCCCAGCTCTCCCTCGCAACTCGAGGGGAAGATTGGGCTTCCCAGGGCCAACCCAAGAGGAAGGCTGAGATCCCCGTCGTAACTCGAGAATCCCGCCGCAACTCGAGAAAAACCACGTGGTTCCCACCTCTTGGCAAGATGAGGCCCTTACCCGCGATGGTGTCTCAAGGGAAGTCCCCTGTTCCGCCCTGAAGGGCGAAACGGTCCCTGACAGCCTTCCTGCGACCCCCAAAAGTTCCCCAACATGCCGGGTTCCGTCGAGGGGAACACCGAGGGTCCCGCCACCCCGTCATCTGAGCCCCTTCTCCCCTCCGGATCGCGACAGGAGAGTCGATTCCCCTGCGTGGTCTGGAAGGGATTCCCGGCCTTCCCGGCGCACCTAAGGATGAGGCCGGCCTCACGAGGAAATTGGAGACGAGCCACGTGGGTGGTGCCACATGCCCAACGCCCCCGATTCCCCGGTCCGCTCTTGAGAAGGACCCGAGGCCCGGACCCCTCTTCGAAGGCAACCCTGTGGGTGAAGGCACAACACGAAGGGGCTCTGCCAACCCCGTGCACCGTCCGCAAAGACCCGCGGGTTGAAAACACAGCTCGACGAGGGGCCTGAGACCCCCTGAGCAACTCGAGAGGCAAGCGGGTTTCCCTTCTTCAGACAAGACGAGGCCTGACTCTCCTGTCCCAACTCTGCAGGGACCCTGCGGTCGGAGTCCGAAACGGAGAGGAAGCCTGAGGTTCCTGCCTCCCCTCGAGGTGAGGCCCTCTTCCGTTGCGCCAGACCCAGCGGAGTCCCGAGGGTCACCGCCACCTCCACAGGATCCCTCGCCTCTCAGAGGCACTCTGGGAAGTTCCCTAAGGTCCCCGGCAGAAGGCGAGGGAAACGAGGGTTTCCCGCCGCCCTCTGACAAAGACTTCGAGAGTCCTTCTTCAACGCGTCTCGAGGCCCTAGTCCCCTCCCGCGACTCGAGAGTCATGACGCGCTCGCCCTCGCCACGCGCATGGAGACCTGACTTCCCTGGCGCCGCACCAGAGGCTCCCTGAGATCCTCGTCGTGCCTCGGGAGAAAACCCCCACGGGCGCCGCAGCTCGAGGAAACCCCTGAGACGGCCCCGTACTCGCGAGCTGAGGGCCTTCTTTTCCTGCATGGCCTGCAGAGCAATCCCGGGTCCTCTCTCCAAACGAAAGAGGAGTCTGGTCAACTGAGTCCGCTCAGGGGGCTCCAAGAGACCCGCGTCGCGACTCGAGAGGAGAGCGCAATTCTTGGCTTTCCCTCGAGACGAGGCCTGACTCCCCGGGGGAGCCTGGAATGCAACCCCGAGATCCCTGCCTTCCCTGGAGAGGAATATTAGGTCCCGGACACACGCCTAGGTGAGGTTTCTTGGGCCCTGCAGTGACTCGAGCGCAACCCCCAGCTTTCCCTCGCAACTCGAGGCGAAGATTGGGCTTCCCAGGGCCAACCCAAGAGGAAGCCTGAGATCCCCGTCGTAAATCGAGATTCCCGCCGCAACTCGAGAAAAACCACGGGGTTCCCACCTCTTGGCAAGATGAGGCCCTTGCCCGCCACGGCGTCTCAAGGGAAGTCCCCTCTTCCGCCCTGAAGGGCGAAACGGTCCCTGACAGCCTTCCTGCGACCCCCAAAATTCACCGACACGCCGGGTTCCCTCGAGGGGAACACCGAGGGTCCCGGCACCGCTTCATCTGAGCCCCTTCTCCCCTCCGGATCGCGACAGGAGAGTCGATTCCCCTGCGTGGTCTGGAAGGGGTTCCCGGCCTTCCAGGCGCACCTCAGGATGAGGCCAGCCTCACGAGGAAACTCGAGACGAGCCACGTGGGTGGTGCCACATGCCGAACACCCCCGATTCCCGGGTCCGCTCTTGAGAAGGACCCGAGTCCCGGACTCCTCTTCGAAGGCAACCCTGTGGGTGAAGGCACAACACGAAGGGGCACAGCCACCCCCGTGCATCGTCCGCAAAGACCCGCGGGTTCCACACACAGCTCGACGAGGGGCCTGAGACCCCCTGAGCAACTCGCGAGGCAAGCGGGGTTCCCTTCCTCAGACAAGACGAGGCCTGACTCTCCTGTCCCAACTCTGCAGGGACCCTGCGGTCGGAGTCCGAAACGGAGAGGAAGCCTGAGGTTCCTGCCTCCCCTCGAGGTGAGGCCCTCTTCCTTTGCGCCAGACCCAGTGCAGTCCCGAGAGGCCCCGCCAATTCCTCAGGATCCCTCGCCTCTCAGAGGCACCCTGGGAAGTTCCCTAAGGTCCCCGGCAGAAGGCGAGGGAAACGAGGGTTTCCCGCCGCCCCCCGAGAAAGACCTCGAGAGTCCTTCTTCAACGCGTCTCGAGGCCCTAGTCCCCTCCCGTGACTCGAGAGCCATGACGCGCTGCCCCTCGCCACGCGCATGGAGACCTGACTTCCCTGGCGCCGCACGAGAGGCTCCCTGAGATCCCTGTCGTGCCTCGGGAGAAACCCCACACTGGCGCCGCAGCTCAAGAAAACCCCTGAGAAGCCCCCGTCCTCGCGAGGTGAGGGCCTTCTTTTCCTGCCTTTCCTGGAGAGCAATCCCGGGTCCTCTCTCCAAACTGAAGATTAGGCTGGACTCCCTTGAGGCCACTCAGAGGGCTCCAAGAGATCCGCGTCGTGGCTCAAGAGAAGAGCGGAGTCCTTTGCTTCCCCTCGAGGCGAGGCCTGACTCCTCGGGGGACTCTGGAGTGCAACCCCGGGATCCCTGTCTTCCCTTGAGAGTACTACTAGGTCCTGGACACACGCCTAGATGAGGTCTCTTGGGCCCTGCAGTGACTCGAGCGCAACCCCCAGCTTTCCCTAGCAACTCGAATGGAAGATGGGGCTTCCCAGGGCCAACCCAAGAGGAAGCCTGAAATCCCCGTCGTAACTCGAGAATCCCGCCGCAACTCGAGAAAAACCACGTGGTCCCAACGTCTTCGCAAGATGGGGCCCTTGCCCGCTACGGCGTCTCAAGGGAAGTCTCACGTTCCGTCCTGAGTTGCGAAACGGTACCTGACACCCTTCATGCGACCTCCAAAATTTCCCAGACACGCCGGGTTCCCTCGAGGGGAACACCGAGGGTCCTGGCACCACTTCATCTGAGCCCCTTCTCCCCTCCTCATCACGACAGGAGAGTCGATTCCCCTGCGTATTCTGGAAGGGGTTCCCGGCTTTCCCGGCACAACTCAGGATGAGGCCGGCCTCCCGAGGAAATTCGAGACGACCCCGTGGGTTGTGCCACATGCCGAACGACCCCGATTTCCCAGTCCGCTCTGGATAAGAACCCAATGCCCTGACACCTCTTCGAAGGCAACCCTGTGGGTGAAGTTACCATTCGAAGGGGCACTGACACCCCCGTGCGTCATCCGGAAAAACCCGCGGTTTCCACACACAGCTTGACGAGGTGCGTGAGACACCCTGAGCAATTCGAGAGGCAAGCGGAGTTCCCTTCCTCAGACAAGACGAGGCCTGACTCTCCTGTCCCAACTCTGCAGGGACCCTGTGGTTGGAGTCCGAAAAGGAGAGGAAGCCTAAGTTTCCTGTCTCCCCTCGAGATGAGGCCCTCTTCCATTGCGCCAAGCCCAGCAGAGTCCCGAGAGGCCCCGCCAACTCCACAGCATCCCTCACCTATCAGAGGCACCATGGGAAGTTCCCTCAGGTCCCCGGCAGAAGTCGAGGGAAACGAGGCTTTCCCGCCGCAACCACAGAAAGACCTCGAGTGTCCTTCTTCAACGCCTCTGGAGGCCCTAGTCCTCTCCCATGACTGGAGAGCCATGACGCGCTCCCCCTCGCCACGTGCACAGAGACCTGACTTCCCTGGCACCGCACGAGAGGCTCCCTGAGATCCTCGTCTTGCCTCGTGAGAAAACCCCCACGGGCGCCGCAGCTCGAGGAAACCCCTGAGAAGCCCCCATCCTCGCGAGGTGAGGGCCTTCTTTTCCTGCCTGACCCAGAGCACAATCCCGAGTCCTCTCTCCAAACTGAAGAGAAGGCCTGACTCCCTTGAGGCCACTCAGTGGGCTCCAAGAGATCTGCGTCGCGACTTGAGAGGAGAGCGGCATCCTTGGCTTGCCCTTGAGGCGAGGCCTGACTCCCCGGGGGAGTCTGGAACGCCACCCTGAGATCCCTGTCTTCCCTTGAGAGGAACGTTAAGTCCCGGACACAGGCCTAGATGAGGTCTCTTTGGCCCTGCAGTGACTCGAGTGCAACCCTCAGCTTTCCCTCGCAACTCGAATGGAAGATTAGGCTTCCCGGGGCCAACACAAGAGGAAGCCTGAAATCCACTTCGTAACTCTAGAATCCCGCCGCAACTCGAGAAAATCCACATGGTCCCAACGTCTTCGCAAGATGAGGCCCTTGCCCGCTATGGCGTCTCAAGGGAAGTCCCAGGTTCTGTCCTGAAGTGCGAAACGGTACCTGACTCCTTTCATGCAACCCCCAAAAGTCCCCCACATGCTGGTTTCCCTCGAGGGTAACACCGAGGGTTCCATCCCCACTTCATCTGAGCCCCTTCTCCCCTCCTGATGGCGACAGGAGAGTCGATCCCCCTGCATTGTCTGGAAGTGTCCCCGGCCTTCCCAGCACAACTCAGGATGAAGCCGGCCTCACGAGGAAATTTGAGACTAGCCCCGTGGGTGGTTCCTCATGCCGAAAGACCCCGATTTCCCTGTCCGCTCTTGAAAAGAACCCGAGGCCCGGACACCTCTTCGAAGGCAACCCAGTGGGTGAAGGCACAACACGAAGGGGCACTGTCACCGTCGTGCATTTCCGGAAACACCCGCAGGTTCCACACACAGCTGAACAAGGGGCCTGAGACCCCCTGAGCACCTCGAGAGGCAAGCGGAGTTCCCTTCCTCAGACAAGACGATTCCTGACTCTCCTGTCCCAACTCTGCAGGGACCCTGCGGTCGGAGTCTGAAACGGAGAGGAAGACTGAGGTTCCTGCCTTCCCTGGAGATGAGGCCCTTTTCCATTGCGCCAAACCCAGCGGAGTCCTGAGAGGCCCCGCCAACTCCACAGCATCCCTCATCTGTCAGAAGCACACTGGGAAGTTCCCTAAGGTCACCGGTAAACTTTTATTGCACAAGGTCCCCATGAAAAGGCCCACGCAGCAGGACAGCCACAGATTCTGTCTGCCATTAAAGGGCAGTAAGGTGCCCTCCCCCCTTCTTTGCTGCCTTGGCGGCCACCAGGGTGCAATTCGCGTACCCTTCCCTTTCCCATCCTAGCAGGTGCTCCAGGGCCCGCTGGCCTACAAAGTGCCAGAAGCAGGGCTGGGCCAGCCGGCCAGAATTCAGGGTTATGTCCCTTGGACTTCCAGCGGACACTAGGCTGCTTGGGAAAACCGCGCAGACTCTGACGTTTTTCAGCACAGGGGTGGAGCGGTAAAGGCCTTGACCCCAAAGACGAGGCCTTTCTGCAACCGCCAGGTTGGGGAGCTCTGAGACTGTGCCAACACAGGGCGGAATACATGGTTCCCTGCTCCACGCAGTCCCCGTTCCCTTACCTGTGTTCCGCACCCCTCCGCTGTGGCCGATGGATGCCGATCCTTGGGGATCCAGGAGTTCACGAAATGGGCATTCCCAGCCGCAATGGCGACCCCCAACAGCACATCTGGAAAGCCCTCCCCCACCCCCGCCAGGAGCCGACCCCCACTGCGAACGGAACCCCACCCCGCCCCGCACTGCCAGGTTTCACCCCGGCCCTGCCGGGCTCCCGGTGGGTTCCCAGCAATATTGGCGACGCCCGGGAGCACAACAAGGACCGACCCCCCACCCACAGTGAGCGGAATCTCGACCTGTGCAGCCCAGGTTTACCCCACCCTGGCTGCGCTCCCGGCGCGTTTCCAGCTGCAGTGGCCATCTCCGAGAGCACAACTGGGAAGCCCTCCCCTACCCCCGCCAGGAGCCGACACCCGCCCTGCGCCGCCCGGGTTTGCCCCGCCCCTGCCGCGCTCCAGGGGCGCTGCCCACCTTCACCAGTGGCTCTCGGTGAGCCCCGTCCCCACGCCCGGTTCCAGGAGAGGCTCTCGGACCTCGATGCTGCCGCCAGGTCAAACATGAGGACAATACATACACCCCACAGAGACAATCCAAGCTGTCTATGATTTAGGGATAAAACGAGGACTACAGAAAGGCAAGATGACCTGACCTAGGAGGGCCATGATATTCTATAGAACCAGACAAAGTTGGTTACCAAGGAAACTTTTTTCCTTGGAACCCGGAAAGCTGGTTCTTTGCATATGCAATGACCAACAATTAGCTTGTTACCCAAGCCTGCCTTACTGCCACCCCCATCCCCCCACTCCCCAGAAGACTGTCTCAAAGAAATATTTTAAATCTCAGGCGGAAACCTGGAAGATGTCTTGTCTGTCTGTTTGGATTAAGGTATGTGTCAGTGTGAGCCCTGTGTTTTTTGATAATATTGCTCAAGTTCTGAGTTCTGATTTCAATGGTCTCAAGACAAGGCAGCCCTTCCAAATCAAACTGCTGGAAATACAAGAAAACATTGACCTAAATGAATGTCAGAGTCCCGTGAACTGGGAACTAGTCAATATTAAATATCTAGTATTTTTGGTTTTGCTCCTCCATTATAGACATGTCTAAGAGTCAACAACATTAAGCACAACATGTTCATAGTGCCTAGGTTTCTTTTGAGGTAAAAATTGCTCTATTGTTATATCTGTCACAAGCTTGTCAGCAAGAAACTACCTAGAAATGACAACAACAAAAGTAAAAAATGTAAATGTGATATGAGCTTTTAGACAAACTCTTTACAATAATTATACTCTAAAATATCTGCCTCTCATAGTCTTGATTGAAGGCAGAGGAGAAGGGGATGGCAGAGGACAAGATGGTTGGATGGCATCACTGACTCGATGGACATGAGTTTGAGCAAGCCCCTGGAGCTGGTGACGGACACGGAAGCCTGGCGTCCTTCAGGCCACGGGGTCCCAAAGAGTCAGACACGACTGAGCAACTGAACTGAACTGAACTAACAAACGTTTCTCCAGGTGTTTTGGTTCCTCGAGTTTCTATCCTTGTGACGACAGTGTATTGAATAGCTAGGTCATTTCCAAATAAATGAAAGTTCTGAAACATTCACGACTTGAAAGGACCTCCCTTTTACACAGAAACAAAAGAGATTTTTGACTCTCCATGAATAGTGTCTGGCACCATCCTGACATGTTAAATGTAAGAAAGCAATTGTTTTGTTTTGTTTTGTTCTGTTCTTGGGGGTGGGGGGAGGGGGGCGGGCTATAGCGAATGCCAATATAAAAGTCAGTTCTTGGTTGCTGAAGGGAAATGTATGACTTGTTATTACAAGAAAGTATGTGGAATGCAATGGCACTTGAGGAAGGAAAACAAAGTAGTTCTGTCTTACAGGTGGCCGTTTCAGGATGGGAGAAGCAAAGGAATGGGTACAGAATGGGATAAGGAGGTTGTAGGGAAAGTGGACCCCCAGAAAAGAGTTCTGTGCCTAGCACAAGTTTTCTTGAGATGTCGAACTGCCTTTGCTAATGGAGTTTAAGTTTCTTTACCTCTTAAGTGATCTCTTCTAGGTTGACCTAGAACAGAAATCTTTTGTTAGCTTTGGCTAAGTGGAGAAGTAGTGTTTCACGGTGACATATGTGATCCTTCCTGACTGTTTGCAGCCCTTTTGATATCGATGCACTGCTTCTGCTGCTGCTGCCGCCACTGCTGCTGCTAAGTCGTTTCAGTCGTGTCCGACTCTGTGCGACCCCATAGACGGCAGCCCACGAGGCCCCGCAGTCCCTGGGGTTCTCTAGGCAAGAACACTGGAGTGGGTTGCCATTTCCTCCTCCCATGCATGAAAGTGAAAAGTGAACGTGAAGTCGCTCAGTGGTGTCCGACTCTTAGCGACCCCATGGACTGCAGCCTACCAGGCTCCTCCATCCATGGGATTTTCCACGCAAGAGTACTGGAGTGGGGTGCCATTGCCTTCTCCCATATCTATGCACAAGCCTGCCTAAATCATTGACTTCTAGCTAGCTTTGGGATGCCAATGACCATCCACCCTTACAAGGCAACAGAGAAGAGAAAAACACTTACCACAGGAGGTCCTGGTAAGGAACGAGGAACTAACAAGCTCCCGCCAACCAGGATTCTGCAGAGGTCAACAAGAGGTCAGTAAGAGATGGAAGACTGCAGTCCAGAGGTCCTAGCAACTTCCGTCTTGCAGCAGAGACCCAGCATAGTCAAAACGAATTCAATGTTGCAAAAAATAAGTAAACAAATAAAGGACAGAAGTTCTTTGAACACATGACTGAGATTAGGGTGAGGCAGTACATGTAAAGTGCCCGGAAAATCTTAAAGTATGAGAAAGGAAAGAAATTAAAGACAACTATCAAGCTGTCCAACCTGATAAAAACGAAAGATTACACAGTTTTTTCTGTATATATTACCAGATAATAATCTGAAAAGGAATTAAAAAAAATTCCCTTTCAATAATGTCAACATGAATACAACACTTTGCCATGGATGTAACGAGGATGACAAGACTGGCACACTGGAACTTATACACCCTGGCTGAAAACTATCCTGAATACATGGACAGGTATTCCATAACAATGGAAAGACTTAAGATGGCAATACCATGGAATGCATCTTCAATCTGAAATGAAGATTTGATATGATTTGATCGCTCAGAGCTTTTGTGTCATCAATTGTTATTAAAGTATAAATGAGATAGAGAAAACTGCTGACTTAGACTTGAGGCGGGGTGGACGCCCTGCTGGTCTCTAGCCAGATATTCTACAGGCACTAGCAGTCAGCTAAGGAAAGAAAGGCACTGTCTCAGGGAATGGCACCAGGCCCCTCCCCAACGACATGCCTTGAGGTCACATTGGCAGCAGGTGAGTCATCCTGGGCCAAAAACTGATTGACATGAATCTTGAAGAAAGGCAGTATTCCAGGCAAATATATCATTTCCTTAACATAGATTAGGAGAACAAGGTACGAGGAAAACATACTGTTTTGTTCAAGTCGCTTCTGAGCCTATTGGGGGAACCGACCTGAAGCCAGAGTCCAGCAGATATACATAGGATATTTACATCGCTTAAGACAAACATTTCCTCAGGAACAAATGCATTGCTTAGCTCAAGGTTTGTCTGCGAAATTCTTACACATCAGGAGATGGCTCCGAGCTGGGTTTCTACACACAAGAACATGAATGCAAAGGACAAGCCTGCACAGCCCATCTGCCCCCCTCCCCCACAGCCAGCAGCATTTCCAAGTGACCTCCTAAGGCCTTCCCCAAAATACAGGGGCACCTCTGGGTTTCCTGTTTCCCTCACTTCGAACACTTTTCTTAGAAAAAAAAAAAATCCTGCACACTTCTTGATAGAATGCCACAGTGCAAGGAAAACAGGCCTTCGATACTTAAACCTCCCTGTGCCAAACACTTGGGGCTTGGTTCTGTTTTGTTTTGTTTTTTAATTACACCACCACATAATTTAAACTTTTTACAATTTCTAATTATTCAGTACCAAAACACCAAACTTTTATTGCACAAGGTCCCCATGAAAAGGCCCACGCATCAGGACAGCCACAGATTCTGCCATGAAAGGGCAGCAAGGTGCCCTCCTCCCTTCTTTGCTGCCTGGGCGGCCACCAGGGTTTGAAATCCATGGACCCTACTAAGTTTCTAGGGTGCAATCCGTGGACCCTTCCCTTTCCCATCCCAGCAGGTGCTCAAGGGCCCGCTGGCTTACAAAGTGCCAGAAGCAGGGCTGGGCCAGCCGGCCAGAGTTCAGTGTTCTGTCCCTTGGACTTCCAGGGGACACTAGGCTGCTTGGGAAAACCGTGCAGACTGAGATTTTTCAGCAAAGGGGTGGAGCGGTAAAGGCCTTGACACCAAGGGTGAGGCCTTTCTGCGACCGCCAGGTTGGGGAGCTCCGAGAATGTGCCAACAGAGGGCGGAATACTTGGTTCCCTGCTCCAAGCAGTCCCAGTTCCCTGACCTGTGGCCCGCAGCCCTCCGCTGCACCCACTAGATGTGGATCCTTGGGGACACAGGAGCATAGGAAATGGGCGTTCCTAGCCGCAGTGGCGATCCCCGAGAGCACAACTGGGACCGAACCCCCACCCACAGCCATCTAAATCTCGACCCGCGCAGCCCAGGTTTACCCCGCCCCGGGTGCGCTCCCGGCGCGTTTCCAGCCGCAGTGGCCACCACCGAGAGCACAACTGGGAAGCCCTCCCCCACCCCTGCCAGGAGCCGAACCCCGCCCCGCGCCACCCGGGTTCACCCCGCCCCTGCCGCACTCCCAGCGCGTTTCCAGCTGCAGTGGGGACCCCCGAGAGCACAACTGTTACCGCCCCCCACCCCCTCCCGACCAGAACCCCGACCCGCGCCGCCCAGGATCGCCCCGCCCCTGGCGCGCTCCCGGGGCGTTGCCCACTTCCACCAGGGGCTCCTGGTGAGCCCCGTCCCCACGCCCGGTTCCAGGAGAGGATCTCGGACCTCGCTACTGCCGCCAGGTCAAACACGAGGACAATACATCCACCCCACAGAGACAATCCAAGCTGTCTATGATTTAGGGATAAAATGAGGACTACAGAAAGGAAAGATGTCCTGACCTAGGAGGGCCATGAGAGTCTATAGATCCAAACAAAATTGGGTACCAAGGAAACTTTTTTCCTTGGAACCCGGAAAGCTGGTTCTTTGCATATGCAATGACCAACAATTAGCTTGTTACCCAAGCCTGCCTCGCTGCCACCCCCACTCCCCCCCCCCCCACTCCCCAGGAAAACAGCTCAAAGAAATATTTTAAATCTCAGGCGGAAAACTGGAAGATGTCTTGTCTGTCTGTCTGGATTAAGGTATGTGTCAGTATGAGCCTTGTGTTTTTTGATAATATTGCTCAAGTTCGGAGTTCTGATTTCAATGGTCTCAAGACAAGGCAGCCCTTCCAAATCAAACTGCTGGAAATACAAGAAAACATTGACCTAAATGAATGTCAGAGTCCCGTGAACTGGGAACTAGTCAATATTAAATATCTAGTATTTTTGGTTTTGCTCCTCCACTATAGACATGTCTAAGAGTCAACAACATTAAGCACAACATGTTCATAGTGCCTAGGTTTCTTTTGAGGTAAAAATTGCTCTATTGTTATATGTGTCACAAGCTTGTCAGCAAGAAAGTACCTGGAAACAGCAACAACCAATGTAAAAAATGTAAATGTGATATGAGCTTTTAGATAAACTCTTAACAATAATTATACTCTAAAATATCTGCCTCTCATAGTCTTGATTGAAGGCAGAGGAGAAGGGGATGACAGAGGATAAGATGGTTGGATGGCATCACTGACTCGATGGACATGAGTTTGAGCAAGCCCCTGGAGTTGGTGATGGACACGGAAGCCTGGCGTCCTGCAGGCCACGGGGTCCCAAAGAGTCAGACTCGACTGAGCAACTGAACTGAACTGAACTTACAATCGTTCCTCCAGGTGTTTTGGTTACCTGAGTTTCTATCCTGGTGCTAAACTAAGTGACGACAGTGTATTGAATAGCTAGGTCACTTCCAAATAAATGAAACTTCTTAAACATTCACGACTTGAAAGGACCTCCCTTTTACACAGAAACAAAAGAGATTTTTGACTCTGCATGAATAGTGACTGGCACCATCCGAACATATTAAATGTAAGAAAGCAATTTTTTTGTTTTGTTTTGTTTTGTTCTGTTCTTGCAGGAAGCGGGGTGGGCGCTATTATCACTGATAGGTATGCTCACCAATCTATCAAATGCCAATATAAGAGTGAGTTCTTGGTTGCTGAAGGGAAATGTATGACTTGTTATTACAAGAATATATGGAATGCAATCACACTTTAAGAAGGAAAACGAAGTAGTTCTGTCTTACAGGTGGCATTTTCAGGACGGGAGAAGCAAAGGAATGGGTACAGAATGGGATAAGGAGGTTGTAGGGAAAGTAGGCCCCCAGAAAAGAGTTTTGTGCCTAGCACAAGTTTTCTTGAGATGTTGAACTGCCTTTGCTAATGGAGTTTAAGTTTCTTTACCTCTTAAGTGATCTCTTCTAGGTTGACCTAGAACAGAAATCTTTTGTTAGCTTTGGCTAAGAGGAGAAGTATTGTTTCACGGTGACATATGTGATCCTACCTGACTGTTCTCATCCCCTTTGATATCTATGCACTGCTGCTGCTGCTGCTGCAGCTGCTAAGTGGTTCAGTTGAGGCCGACCCTGTGCCACGCCATAGATGGCAGCCCACCAGGCCCCGCAGTCCCTGGGGTTCTCTAGGCAAGAACACTGGAGTGGGTTGCCATTTCCTCCTCCTATGCATGAAAGTGAAAAGTGAAAATGAAGTCGCTCAGTGGTGTCCGACTCTTAGCCACCCCATGGACTGCAGCCTACCAGGCTCCTCCGTCCTTGGGATTTTCCAGGAGTGGGGTGCCATTGCCTTCTCCCATATCTATGCACAAGCCTGCCTAAATAATTGACTTCTAGCCAACTTTGGGATGCCCATGACCACCCACCCTTACCAGGCAACAGAGAAGAGAAAAACACTTACCACAGGAGGTTCTGATAAGGAACAAGGAACTAACAAGCTCCCACCTACCAGGAATCTGCAGAGGTCAACAAGAGGTCAGCAAGAGATGAGAGACTGCAGTCCAGAGGTCCTAGCTACTTCCATTTAGCAACAAACACCCAGCATAGTCAAAACGATTTCAATGTTAAAGAATAAATAAATAAATAAATAAAAGGACAGAAGTTCTTTGAACACATGTCTGAATTTAGGGGTGAGGCATTACATATGTGTCCCAGGATAATCTTAAAGTGTCAGAAAGTAAAGAAATTAAAGACAACTATCAAGCTGTCCAAACTGATAAAAATGAATGATTACACAGTTTTATCTGTATACATTAGCAGATAATAATCTGAAAAGGAATTTTAAAAAATTCCCTTTCAATAATATCAACATGAATAAAACACTTTGCCATGGATGTAACGAGGATGACAAGACTGGCACACTGGAAATTATACACCCTGGCTGAAAACTATCCTGAATACATGGACAGATATTCCATAACGATGCAAAGACTTAAGATGGCAATACCATGGAATGCATCTTCAATCTGAAATGAAGATTTGATATGATTTGATCGCTCAGAGCTTTTGTGTCATCAAGTGTTATTAAAGTATTAAAGAGATAGAGAAAGCTGCTGACTTAGACTTGAGGCGGGGTGGGGGGGTAGTAAGAGTACCCCCTGCTGGTCTTTAGCCAGATATTCTACAGGCACTAGCAGTCAGCTAAGGAAAGAAAGGAACTGTTTCAGGGAATGGCACCAGGCCCTTCCCCCACGACATGCATTGAGATAATATTGGCAGCAGGTGAGTCATCCCGGGCCAAAACTTGATTGACATGAATCTTGAAGAAAGGCAGTATTGCAGGCAAATATATCATTTCCTTAACGTAGATAAGGAGAACAAGCTAGGAGGAAAACGTGCTGTTTTGTTCAAATCACTTCTGAGCCTTTTGGGGGAACCGACCTGAAGCCAGAGTCTAGCGGAAATACATAGGATATTTACATCGCTTAAGACAAACATTTTTTTTAGGAAAAAATGCATTGCTTAGCTCAAGGTTTGTCTGCGAAATTCTTACACATCAGGAGATGGCTCTGAGCTGGGTTTCCACACACAGGAAC
Source organism: Bubalus kerabau (assembly GCF_029407905.1). Taxonomy (NCBI): domain Eukaryota; kingdom Metazoa; phylum Chordata; class Mammalia; order Artiodactyla; family Bovidae; genus Bubalus; species Bubalus kerabau. The sequence goes on from NW_026577901.1 coordinate 189,552, forward strand.
ATCCATGCAAAGGACAAGCCTGCACAGCCCATCTGCCGCCCTCCCGCACATCCAGCAGCATTTCCAAGTGACCTCCTAAGGCCTTCCCCAAAATACAGGGGCACCTCTGGGTTTCCTGTTTCCCTCACTTCGAACACTTTTCTTAAAAAAAAAAAAATCCTGCACACTTCTTGATAGAATGCCACAGTGCAAGGAAAACAGGCCTTCAATATTTAAACCTCCATTTGCAAAACACTTGGAGCTTGGTTTTGTTTTGTTTTGTTTTTTAATTACACCACCACATAATTTAAAGCTTTTACACGTTCTAATTATTCAGTTCCAAAACACCAAACTTTTATTGCACAGGGTCCTCATGAAAAGGCCCACGCAGCTGGACAACCACAGATTCTGCCATGAAAGGGCAGCAAGGTGCCCTCCCCCCTTCTTTGCTGCCTGGGCGGCCACCAGGGTTTGAAATCCATGCACCCTACTAAGTTTCTAGGGTGCAATCCGTGGACCCTTCCCTTTCCCATCCCAGCAGGTGCTCAAGGGCCCGCTGGCTTACAAAGTGCCAGAAGCAGGGCTGGGCCAGCCGGCCAGAGTTCAGTGTTCTGTCCCTTGGACTTCCAGCGGACACTAGGCTGCTTGGAAGAACCGCGCAGACTCGGAGATTTTTCAGCAGAGGGGTGGAGCGGTAAAGGCCTTGACCCCAAAGGCAAGGCCTTTCTGCGACCGCCAGGTTGGGGAGCTCCGAGAATGTGCCAACAGACGGCGGAATACTTGGTTCCCTGCTCCACGCAGTCCCAGTTCCCTTACCTGTGGTCCGCAGCCCTCCACTGCACCCACGGGATGGCGATCCTTGGGGACCCAGGAGCGGACGAAATGGGCGTTCCCAGCCGCAGTTGCAACCCCCGAGAGCGCAACTGGGAACCCCTCCCCATCCCCCCCATGAGCCGACCCCCGCCCCGCGCCCTCAGGGTTAGCCCCGCCCCTGCCGCGCTCCCGGCGCGTTCCCAGCCGCAGTGGCGACCCCCGGGAGCACAACTGGGACCGACCCCCACCCAAAGCCATCGGAATCTCGACCCGCACAGCCCGGGTTTACCCAGTCCAGGGTGCACTCCCGGCGCGTTTGCAGCCTCAGTGTCCACCTCTGAGAGCACAACTGGGAAGCCCGCCCCCACCCCCGCCAGAAGCCGACCCCCGCCCCACGCCGCCCGCGTTCGCCCCGCCCCTGCACGGTCCAGGTACCTTCCCAGCTTCTAGCGTTCACGCCCGGGTAGGAGCAGGATGTAGGAGTATGGGAGATGTGTCTGGAGCCTGACAGCCTCAGCTCCGCTCTGGCCTGCCCTTTGGACCTAGGAGCCAGGCCAACTTGCAGAGGGCTTAGGGCCCCATTGTATGCAAACTGCCAAGGCCTACCGCAAGGAGAGCTCTGTCCGAGGGAAGGGAAGCGCCCCAGGCTGCATTCCCAAGCTGTTGTTTAGCCGCCCAGACTCAGCGCTGCACAGGGGTAATCAGGCTCTCTGTGCCCGCAGCTTCACACACAGGTGTGTCTCCGTAGGAATCAAGAAAGATCCTGACAGAGTGAGGTTCATTAGAGCTATACTAAAGAGCAAAGGCTTGTCCATGTGGTCTTGCCTTCCCCTGTGCCTTTGGGTCTCCAGGCTCGGCCCCAGCTCCGTGGAAACAACCCCTGAGAAAATATCTTCAAGATCCACTTTTCCCAGTGTCTGGGAACCGGGGTTCATAGGAGGAGAGAAAAGCATGCCTCCATAGGGAACGAAAAGGCAGCCCACCTGCCTGTGTTTTGAAGCCTCTATTTGGAAGGAATGGGTTAGCTTCTCCTAAAGGAGACCTCCAGATCTGCTCAGAAGTCGGTAATTCCAGAGGCAGGGTACTGGTTCCTGACTGCCCTTTGCTAGCCTTGCAAAGATATTCCTAGATTCTAGAGTTATTTTCCATGAAGGAGCAGGCTTTGGGAATGTGTCAGACGGGACTGGCTCCTTATTGACCTCAGCTCAGCTATTGCCTTTCCATTCAAACTAGGACAAGGCCCTACTTTATGAAGGGTAAGGGTCTTCTTCTTTGCAAACTGCCAAGGGCTACAGCAATGAGACCTCTGTCAAGGTGAGGGAAGCCTAAGAGGATGGATTCTCAAGCAGGTGCTTTGCCACAAAGCATCAGCACCCCACGGAGAGAATCAAGCTCCCTGTGCACCAATGTTGTGAGTGTAGCTTCACACACAGAGTTGTCTCTATAGGAGCCAAGAATGTTCCTGAGAGATTAGGTTCACTAAAACTCTCCTACAGAGCATAGACCTGTCCATGTGGTTTTGCCTTCCCCTGTGAGTTGGGTCCTCGAGGTCTGCCACACCTCCGGGGAAACTGTCCCTGAGAAAAGATCTCCAGGAACCGCTTCGCCGAGGCTGGGAAATGCTGTTCACATGAAGTAAGGCAAGCGAATCTCCTGCATAGTAAAAGAGGCCTTACAGTCCCTGGAGGAGCAGGCTGCCAGAATGTGTGAAACCTGACTGTTGCCTTACTGGCCTCAGCTCCACCATTGCCTGTTCATCCGAGCTAGCACCCAGGCCTACTTGGAAAAGCGTTTGGGTGCAGATTTCTACAAAGTGCCAAGGGCTACAGCAGTGAGAATTCTCTCAGTGGTAAGGGAGAGCATTTTATGGATTCTCAAGCTGTTTTCTGAATGACAGCGTCAAAATGAACAGAGAGAATCAGGCTCTCTCTGCCCCTATGTTAGGTACGCAGCTTCACACACAGAGGTGTCTCTGTAGGAGCCAAGAATGCTCCTGAGAGATGAGGTTCACTAGAGGTCTGCTACAGAGCATAGACCTGTCCATGTGGTCTTGCCTTCCCCTGTGCCTTTGGGCCCCGGGCTCGGCCCCAGCTCCGTGGAAACAACCCCTGAGAAAATATCTTCAAGATACGCTTTTCCCAGAGGCTGGGACCTGGGGTTCATAGGAGGAGAGAAAAGCAAGCCTCCTTCGGGCACGAAAGGCAGCCAACCTGCCTGTGTTTTGAAGCCTCTATTTGGAAGGAATGGGTTAGCTTCTCCTAAAGGAGACCTCCAGATCTGCTCAGAAGTCGGTAATTCCAGAGGCAGGGTGCTGGTTCCTGACTGCCCTTTGCCAGCCTTGCAAAGACATGCCAACATTCTAGAGTTATATTCCATGAAGGAGCAGGCTTCGGGAATGTGTCAGAGGGGACTGGCTCCTTATTGGCCTCAGCTCAGCTATTGCCTTTCCATTCAAACTAGGACAAGGGCCTACTTTATGAAGGGTAAGGGTCTTCTTCTTTGAAACTGCCAAGGGCTACAGCAATGAGACCTCTGTCAAAGCGAGGGAAGCCTAAGAGGATGGATTCTCAAGCAGGTGCTTTACTACAAAGCATCAGCACCCCACGGAGAGAACCAAGATCCCTATTCCCCAATGTTGGGGTGTAGCTTCACACACAGAGTTGTCTCTATAGGAGCCAAGAATGTTCCTGAGAGATTAGGTTCACTAAACCTCTCCTACAGAGCATAGACCTGTCCATGTGGTTTTTCCTTCCCCTGTGAGTTGGGTCCCCGAGGTCCGCCACACCTCCGGGGAAACTGTCCCTGAGAAAAGATCTCCAGGAACCGCTTCGCTGAGGCTGGGAAACGCTGTTCACAGGAAGTAAGGCAAGCGAATCTCCTGCAGAGAAAAAGAGGCCTTACTGTCCCTGGAGGAGCAGGCTGCCAGAGTGTGTGAAACCTGACTGTTGCCTTACTGGCCTCAGTTCCACCATTGCCTGTTCCTCCGAACTAGGACCCAGGCCTATTTGGAGAAGCGTTTGGGTGCGGATTTCTACAAAGTGCCAAGGGCTACAGCAGTGAGAATTCTCTCAGCGGTAAGGGAGAGCATTTTATGGATTCTCAAGCTGTTTTCTGAACGACAGGGTCAAAATGAACTGAGAGAATCAGGCTCTCTGTGCCCCTATGTTAGGTACACAGCTTCACACACAGAAGTGTCTCTATAGGAGCCAAGAATGTTCCTGAGAGATGAGGTTCACTAGAAGTCTGCTACAGAGCATAGACCTGTCCATATGGTTTTGCCTTGCCCTGTGAGTTGGGTCCCCGAGGTCCGCCCCAGCTCAGGGGAAGGAGCCCCTGAGAAAAGATCTCCAGGGACCGCTATTCCCCCAGGCTGGCAAACGCAGTTCACAGGAGGTAACACAAGCGAGCCTCCTGCAAGGCACAACAGGCCTTAGTCTCCCTGGACGATCAGGCTGCCAGAGTGTGTGAGACCTGACTGGTGCCTTACTGGCCTTAGCTCCGCCATTGCGTGTTCCTCCGAACTAGGACCCAGGCCTACTAGGAGAAGGGTTTGGGTATGGATTTCTAAATACTGCCAAGGGGTATAGCAATGAGAACTGTGTCACGGGTAAGGAAGAGCATTGTATGGATTTTCAAGCTGTTGTTTGAACGACAGCTTCAAAGCTGCACAGAGAGAATCAGACTCTGTGTCTCCATGTTCGGTACACAGCTTCACAGACAGGGGTGTCTCCATAGGAAACAAGAACGTTCCTGACAGAGTGAAGTTCACTAGAGCTCTCCTAGAGAGCAAAGACTTGTCCATGTGGTTTTTCTTCCCCTGTGCGTTTGGGGCTCCAGGCTCGGCCCCAGCTCCGTGGAAACAACCCCTGAGAAAAGATCTTCAAGATCCGCTTTTCCCAGAGGCTGGGATGTGGGGTTCATAGGAGGCGGGAAAAGCAGGCCTCCTTCAGAGAGCAAGAGGCAGCCAAGCGGCCTGCGTTTGGAAGCCTCTATTTGGAAGAATGGGTTAGCTTCCCCTAAGGGAGACCTCCAGATCTGTTCAGAAGTCGGTAATTCCAGAGGCAGGGTGCATGCTCCTGACTGCCCTTTGCCAGCCTTGCAGAGACATTCCTAGATTACAGCGTTATTTTCCATGAAGGAGCAGGCTTCGGGAATATGTCAGACTTGACTGGCGCCTTATTGGCCTCAGCTCAGCTCTTGCCTTTCCTTTCAAACTAGGACAAGGGCCCACTTTATGAAAGGTAAGGGTCCTCTTCTTTCCAAACTGCCAAGGGCTACAGCAATGAGACCTCTGTCAAGGCGAGGGAAGCGTAAGCTGATGGATTCTCAAGCAGGTGCTTTGCCACAAAGCATCAGCACCCCACGGAAAGAATCTGGCTCCCTTTGCCCCTACGTTGCGTGTGTAGCTACACGCACAGAGGTGTCTCGATAGGAGCAAAGAATGTTCCTGAGAGAGGAGGTTCACTGTTGGGGGCCAGAGTGAGGCACTCCGCCCATGGCAAAGGTCATGAGGAAGGAGGCTCGACATACGCAAAGGCGGGATCGAGCCTCAGGAGTCCCCCTGGAAATCCTCGAGCATCTACCCCCATAACCAGAGCCTGCCTACCTTACTACTTTGTGCTCTCACCTACACCTCTGACTTTACGGGGGGCTGTCCCCCACCACCTCTTTCGGAGAAGGAGTTAACCTAGAGCTCCAGTTGATAAAAACCCCTGAGTGTGACAAGAGTGTTTTAACCTACAAACTCCTCTGAAGGTTCTCTAGCCTGCCTGACAGGCTTGTCCGGCCACATGTGATTGCTCACAGCCTCCCAACCATGAGAGGCACGAGATGCTTTAAACCTTCTAAAAACAGGTTCCTTAGAAAAGTTAGAAAATTATTAGTATAAGTATAATGGGCTGATTAGAAATCATATTGGTGAAGGGTTTTTCATTTGTTGAGCTGATGTTTACTGCTAAGTCTCCACATCCCCTGCCCTTATACACATTAATGAATATATAGAAGAAATAAGTATTAACCTTTGATAGAAATCACGTTAGACCTTAGGCTAAGTAAATTCTTTCCTTAACTAAAACCCACTACACCCTCACCCTATAGGAATGTAACTTTATTTGGGTGGCGTCTGTTTTAAGAATAATCACCCCTGGAGAAATAAGTGTCCTGGTTGACTGACCGCTGTCACAAGGAGAGGGTCGTAAATTGTCAGCAGGCCCCCCGGCCAGAAGATGATGTAACACCCCTAAGACCTCTGTATACTTTTGTATGAAGCACCTGACTTTGATAAAAGTCAGGACTGCTGACCCCACGTGACTTTTGCATAACATCTCAGTGTATAAAAGTAGACCATGGAAAATAAAGAATTGGGATCAGTTTCTCGAAATACTGGTCTCCCCATGTCTCTCTCTCTCTCTCACTCTGGTTGAGTCTCCATCTGGAGCGCGGAACCCACCAAGCTTACTAATTTTGCCTGAGCTTCTAAGATCCGACCGGGGAGGCCTCAGTGTCTCCTCTCCTTCGGGAGAACGGAAGGACGCCTGCGGCCTACGTAACTGGTGCAAGCTTCTTGTCTTGAAGTTTTATTGGTCCCCCGCGTAAACCAAGCTACTCAGCCTCTTTTCTCCACTGAATTTTCCTACTGAGCTATCCTCATTTTATTACTCTTTATATCCTTAATTAACGTTTAATTAAGCAGTTGTTCCCTGACCCTCGCCTACGCCGTCTCTGCTTCGAATACCCTGGATCAGCTGGGGCTGGACCCCGGCTGTTCACTAGAGATCTCCTACAGAGCATAGACCTGTCCATTTGGTTTTGCCTTCCCCTGTGAGTTGGGTCCCCGAGGTCCGCCCCAACTCCGGGGAAACAGCCCCTGAGAAAAGATCTCCAGGAACTGCTTTCCGCCCAGGCTGGGAAACGCTGTTCACAGGAAGTAAGGCAAGCGAGCCTCCTGAAGGGAAATAGAGGCCTTACTGTCCCTGGAGGAGCAGGCTGCCAGAGTGTGTGACACCTGACTGGTGCCTTACTGGCCTCAGCTCCGCTACTGCATGTTCATCTGAACTTGAACCCAGGCCTACTTGGAGAAGTGTTTGTGTGCCGATTTCCAGAAACTGCGAAGGGCTACAGCAATGATAACTCTCTCAGTGGTAAGGGAGAGCATTGTGTGGATTCTCAATTTGTTGTTTGAACGACAGCGTCAAAGCTGCACAGAGAGAATCAGGTCTCTGTGTCTCTATGTTGGCAATGCAGTTTCCCACACAGAGATGTCCCCGTTGGAGCCAAGAACATTCCCCACAGACTGAGGTTCACTAGAGCACTCCTAGAGAGCAAAGACTTATCCATGCGGTTTTCCCTTCCCCTGTGCGTGTGGGTCTCTGGGATCAGCCCCTGCTCCTTGGAAACAGCCTCTGAGAAAAGATCTCCAAGAACCTCTTATCACCCAGGCTGGGAAGTGAAGTTCACAGGAGGTGGGATAAGCAAGCTTCCTTCGGCAAGAAGAGACAGCCAACCGGCCTGTGTTTGGAAGCCTATATTTGCAAGGAATGGGTTAGTTTCTCCTGACCGAGACCGCCAGACGTGCTGAGAAGATAGAAATTCCAGAGGCAGGGTCGAGGTTCCTGACTGCCCTTTGCCAGCCTTGCAAAGACATTCCCAGATTCTAACGTTATTTTCCATGAAGGAGCAGGCATCGGGAATATGTCAGACTTGACTGGCGCCTTACTGGCCTCAGCTCAGCTACTGCCTTTCCATTCAAAGAAGGACAAGGGCCTACTTGGTGAAGGGTAAGGGTCTGCTTCTTTCCAAACTGCCAAGGACTACAGCAATGAGACCTCTGTCAAGGTGAGGGAAGCCTATGCGGATGGATTCTTAGCAGGTGCTTTGCCACAAGCATCAGCACCCACGGAGAGAATCAGACTCCCTTTGCCACTATGTTGGGTGTGTAGCTTCATGCACAGAGGTGTCTCTGTAGAAGCCATGAATGTTCCTTAGAGATGAGGTTCACTAGAGCTCTCCTACAGAGCATAGACCTGTCCATGTGGTTTTGTCTTCCCCTGTGAGTTGGGCCCCCGAGGTCCGACCCAGCTCCAGGGAAACAGCCCCTGAGAAAAAATCTCCAGGAACAGCTTTGCGCCAAGGCTGGGAAATGCAGTTCACAGGAGGCAAGGCAAGCGAGCCTCCTACAGGGAAAAAGAGGCCTTACTGCTCCTGGACGATCAGGCTGCAAGAGTGTGTGAGACCTCACTTGTGCCTTACTGGCCTCAGCTCCGCCGTTGCCTGTTATTCCGAGCTAGGACCCAGGCCTACTTGGAGAAGGGTTAGGGTGCAGATTTCTACAAACTGTCAAGGACGACAGCAATGAGAATTCTCTTAGCAGTAAGGGAGAGCATTGTATGGATTCTCAAGCTGTTGTTTGAATGACAGCTTCAAAGCTACACAGAGAGAATCAGGCTCTCTGTTCCCCTATTTTGGCTGTGCAGCTTCACACACAGAATTTGACTCTGTTGGAGCCAGAAATATTCCTGAAAGACTTAGGCTCACCAAAGCTGTCCTCCAGAGCAAAGACATTGGATGTGGTTTTGCCTTCCCTTGTCAGTATGGGTCCCCTAGCTTGGCCCCAGCTCCGGGGATACAGCCTCTGAAAAAAATCTTCCAAGAAGCGATTTTCCTCCAGGCTGATAAGCGGAATTCGCAGTTTGCAAGTTAAGGAAGCCTGCTTCGTGGAAGAGCAAGCAGCCAACTGGCCCTGTGTTAGGAAGCCTGTATTTGAAAGGAATGGGTTGGCTTCTACAGCGGGAGAACCTCAGATCTGCTCAGGGGACTGAAATACTAGAGTCAGGGTCGAGGTTCTCCCTTGTACTTTGCGCACCTTGCAAAGACATTCCTAGCTTCTAGCGTTAGTGTCCCTGTAGTAGCAGGCTGCAGGAGCGTGTGATAAATGACTGCCGTGTTCCTGTCCTCAGCTCCGCTATTGACTTTCTATTCGAACTAGAACCCAGGCCTACTTTGAGAGGGGTTAGGGTCCAGTGTTTTCAAACTGCCAAGGGCTACGGCAATGCGAGCTCTGTCAGAGGTAAGAAAAGAGAAATTGGTTGGATTCTTCAGCTGCTGCGTGGCTGCACAGCTTCCGTGCCGCATGGAGAGCATGAGGCTCCTTGTGGCCCTATTTTGGGTATGCAGCAACATGCACACAGAATGTCTGTGTTCACTTATGTACAGGCTTATGAACACTAGAGCTCTCCTACAGAGCAAAGACCACTCAGTGGGCTCCAAGAGATACCTGTCGCGACTCGAGAAGAGAGTGGAGTCCTTTGCTTCCCCTCGAGATGAGGCCTGACTCCCCGGGTGAGTATGGAATGCAACCCCAAATCCCTGTCGCCTATGGAGGGGAACATTAAGTCCTGGATACAAGCCTAGATGAGGTCTAGTTTGCCCTTCAGTGAATGGAGCCCAATCCACAGCTCTCCCTGGCAACTCGAGTGGAAGATTAGACTTCCTGGGCCAACACAAGAGGAAGCCTGAATTCCCCATCATAACTCGAGAATCCCACCGCAACTCGAGAAAAACCACGTGCTTCCCTCGTCATCGCAAGATGAGGCCCTTTGTCCGCTACAGCATCTCAAGAGAAGTCCCACGTTCCATCCTGAAGTGCGAAACGGTACTTGGCACCCTTGATGCGACCCCAAAAGTTCCGCGACATACCAGACTCACTCAAGGGGAACACCGAGGTTCCCGGCACCACTTAATCTGAGCCCCTTCTCCTCTCCTGATTGCGACAGGAGGGTCGACTCCCCTTCTCTGTCTGCAAGGGGTTCCCGATCTTCCGGGCGCACCTCAGGATGAGGCCGGTCTCATGAGGAAGTTCAGACATAGCCTCGTGGGTGGTGCCACATGTCGAAAGACCCCAATTTCACGGTCCACTCTTGAAAAGAACCCGATGCCAGCACACCTCTTTGAAGGAAAACCTGTGGATGAAGGCACAACACGAAGGGGCACTGACACCCGCGTGCATCGTCCAGAAAAACCCGCAGGTCCCACAGACATTTCGACAAGTGGCCTGTCACCCTGTAAACAACTCGAAAGGCAAACGAAGGTCCATTCCTCAACAGAAGACTAGGTGTGACTCTCTTGTCCCTATTCTGCAGGGACCATGGGATCCGAGTCAGAAACGGAGAGGAAGCCTGAGGTTCCTGCGTCCACTCGAGATGAAGCCCTCTTCCATTTCACCACAACCAGTGGAGTCCCGAGAGGCCCCTACCAACTCCACAGTATCCCTGAGTTCTCAGAGGCACAAAAAGAAGCTCCCTGAGGTCACAGGTACAAGTCGAGGGACCCCTGGGTTTTCTGCCGTGACTCGAGAAAGACCTCGAGAGTGCTTCAAAATGTGTTGAGTCGCGATTCCCCTACCATGACTCGAGAGCCATGACACGCTCCCCCTCGCCACGCGCATGGAGACCTGACTTCCCTGGCGCCGCACCAGAGGCTCCCTGAGATCCTCGTCGTGCCTCGGGAGAAAACCCCCACGGGCGCCGCAGCTCGAAGAAAACCCTGAGACGCCCCCGTCCTCGCGAGCTGAGGGCCTTCTTTTCCTGCATGGCCTGGAGAGCAATCCCGGGTCCTCTCTCCAAACGGAAGAGGAGGCTGGACTCCCTTGAGGCCGCTCAGGGGGCTCCAAGAGACCCGCGTCGCGACTCGAGAGGAGAGCGGAGTCCTTGGCTTCCCCTCGAGACGAGGCCTGACTCCCCGGGGGAGCCTGGAATGCAACCCCGAAATCCCTGCCTTCCCTGGAGAGGAATATTAGGTCCCGGACACACGCCTAGGTGAGGTCTCTTCGGCCCTGCAGTGACTCGAGCGCAACCCCCAGCTTTCCCTCGCAACCCGAGGGGAAGATTGGGCTTCCCAGGGCCAACCCAAGGGGAAGGCTGAGATCCCCGTCGTAACTCGAGAATGCCGCCGCAACTCGAGAAAAACCACGTGGTTCCCACCTCTTGGCAAGATGAGGCCCTTGCCCGCGACGGCGTCTCAAGGGAAGTCCCCTGTTCCGCCCTGAAGGGCGAAACGGTCCCTGACAGCCTTCCTGAGAAACCCAAAAGTCCCCCGACACCCCAGGTTCCCCCGAGGGGAACACCGAGGGTCACGGCACCGCTTCCTCTGAGCCCCTTCTCCCCTCCTGATCGCGACAGGAGAGGCGATTCCCCTGCGTGGTCTGGAAGGGGTTCCCGGCCTTCCCGGCGCACCTCAGGATGAGGCCGGTCTCACGGGGAAATTCGAGATGAGCCACGTGGGTGGGGCCACATGCCGAACGCCCCCGATTCCCCGGTCCGCCCTAGAGAAGGACCCGAGGCCCGGACCCCTCTTCGAAGGCAACCCTGTGGGTGAAGGCACAACACGAAGGGGCACTGCCACCCCCGTGCATCGTCCGCAAAGACCCGCGGGCTCCACACACAGCTCGATGAGGGGCCTGAGACCCCCTGAGCAACTCGAGAGGCCAGCGGGGTTCCCTTCCTCAGACAAGACGAGGCCTGACTCTCCCGTCCCAACTCTGCAGGGACCCTGCGGTCGGAGTCCGAAACGGAGAGGAAGCCTGGGCTTCCTTCCTCCCCTTGAGGTGAGGCCCTCTTCCATTGCGCCAGACCCAGCGGAGTCCCGATTGGCCCCGCCACCTCCACAGGATCCCTCCCCTCTCAGAGGCACCCTGGGAAGTTCACTAAGGTCCACGGCAGAAGGCGAGGGACACGAGGGTTTCCTGCCGCCCGCCGAGAAAGACCTCGAGAGTCCTTCTTCAACGCGTCTCGAGGCCCTAGTCCCCTCCCGTGACTCGAGAGCCAGGACGCGCTGCCCCTCGCCACGCGCATGGAGACCTGACTTCCCTGGCGCCGCACCAGAGGCTCCCTGAGATCCTCGTCGTGCCTCGGGAGAAAACCCCCACGGGCGCCGCAGCTCGAGGAAACCCCTGAGACGCCCCCGTCCTCGCGAGCTGAGGGCCTTCTTTTCCTGCATGGCCTGGAGAGCAAGCCCGGGTCCTCTCTCCATACGGAAGAGGAGGCTGGACTCCTTTGAGGCCGCTCAGGGGGCTCCAAGAGACCCGCGTCGCGACTCGAGAGGAGAGCGGAGTCCTTGGCTTCCCCTCGAGATGAGGCCTGACTCCCCGAGGGAGCCTGGAATGCAACCCCGAGATCCCTGCCTTCCCTGGAGAGGAATATTAGGTCCCGGACACACGCCTAGGTGAGGTCTCTTCGGCCCTGCAGTGACTCGAGCGCAACCCCCAGCTTTCCCTCGCAACCCGAGGGGAAGATTGGGTTTCCCAGGGCCAACCCAAGGGGAAGGCTGAGATCCCCGTCGTAACTCGAGAATGCCGCCGCAACTCGAGAAAAACCACGTGGTTCCCACCTCTTGGCAAGATGAGGCCCTTGCCCGCGACGGCGTCTCAAGGGAAGTGCCCTGTTCCGCCCTGAAGAGCGAAACGGTCCCTGACAGCCTTCCTGCGACCCCCAAAAGACCCCCGACACGTCGGTTTCCCCCGAGGGGAAAACTGAGGGTCCCGGCACCGCTTCCTCTGAGCCCCTTCTCCCCTCCTGATCGCGACAGGAGAGGCGATTCTCCTGCGTGCTCTGGAAGGGGTTCCCGGCCTTCCCGGCGCACCTCAGGATGAGGCCGGTCTCACGAGGAAATTCGAGACGAGCCACGTGGGTGGGGCCATCTGCCGAACGCCCCCGATTCCCCGGTCCGCTCTTGAGAAGGACCCGAGGCCCGGACCCCTCTTCGAAGGCAACCCTGTGGGTGAAGGCACAACACGAAGGGGCACTGCCACCCCCGTGCATCGTCCCCAAAGACCCGCGGGTTCCACACAGCTCGAAGGGGGGCCTGAGGCCCCCTGAGGAACTCGAGAGGCCAGCGGGGTTCCCTTCCTCAGACAAGACGAGGCCTGACTCTCCTGTCCCAACTCTGCAGGGACCCTGCGGTCGGAGTCCGAAACGGAGAGGAAGCCTGAGGTTCCTGCATCCCCTCGAGGTGAGGCCCTCTTCCGTTGCGCCAGACCCAGCGGAGTCCCGAGGGGCCCCGCCACCTCCACAGGATCCCTCGCCTCTCAGAGGCACCCTGGGAAGTTCCCTAAGGTCCCTGGCAGAAGGCGAGGGAAACGAGGGTTTCCCGCTGCACCCCGAGAAAGACCTCGAGAGTCCTTCTTCAACGCGTCTCGAGGCCCTATTCCCCTCCCGTGACTCGAGAGCCATGACCCGATCCCCATCGCCACCGCATGGAGACCTGACTTCCCTGGCGCCGCACGAGAGGCTCCCTGAGATCCTCGTCGTGCCTCGGGAGAAAGCTCCCACGAGCACCGCAGCTCGAGGAAACCCCTGAGACGCCCCCGTCCTCGCGAGCTGAGGGCCTTCTTTTCCTGCATGGCCTGCAGAGCAATCCCGGGTCCTGTCTCCAAACTGAAGAGCAGGCTGGACTCCCTTGAGGCCGCTCAGGGGGCTCCCAGAGACCCGCGTCCCGACTCGAGAGGAGGGCGGAGTCCTTGGCTTCCCCTCGAGACGAGGCCTGACTCCCCAGGGGAGCCTGGAATGCAACCCCGAGATCCCTGCTTTCCCTGGAGAGGAATATTAGGTTCCAGACACACGCCTAAGTGAGGTCTCTTCGGCCCTGCAGTGACTCGAGCGCAACCCCCAGCTTTCCCTCTCACTCGAGGGGAAGATTGGGCTTCCCAGGGCCAACCCAAGAGGAAGCCTGAGATTCCCGTCGTAACTCGAGAATCCCGCTGCAACTCGAGGAAAACCACGTGGTTCCAACGTCTTTGCAAGATGAGCCTCTTGCCCGCTATGGCGTCTCAAGAGAAGTCCCAGTTTCAGTCCTGAAGTGCAAAACAGTACCTGACACCTTTCATGCGACCCCCAGAAGTTCCCCGACACACCGGGTTCCCTCGAGGGAAACACTGAGGGTCCCGACACCACTTCATCTGAGCCCCTTCTCCCCTCCTGATGGCGACAGGAGTGTCGATTCCCCTGCGTGGTCTGGAAGGGATTCCCGGCCTTCCCGGCGCATCTCAGGATGAGGCCGTCTGCACGAGGAAATTCGAGATGAGCCACGGGGGTGGTGCCACATGCCTATCGACCTCGATTTCCCGGTCCACTCTTGAGAAGAACCCGTTGCACGGACACCTCTTCGAAGGCAACCCTGTGGGTGAAGGCACAACACGAAGGGGCACTGACACTCCCGTGCATCGTCCAGAAACACCCGTGGGTTCCACACACAGCTCGAAGAGGGGCCTGAGACCCCCTGAGCAACTCGAGAGGCAAGCGGAGTTCCCTTCCTCAGACAAGACGAGGCCTAACTCTCCGCTCCCATCTCTGCAGGGACCCTGAGGTCGGAGGGTCGGAGTCAGAAACAGAGAGGAAGCCTGAGGTTCCTGCCTCCCCTCGAGATGAGGCCCTCTTCCATTGCGCCAACCACAGCGGAGTCCCGAGAGGCCCCTGCTGATCCAGGGTATTCGAAGGAGAGACGGCTAGGCGAGGGTCAGGGAATAACTGCTTAATTACACTTAATTAAGGATACAAAGAGTAATAGAATAAGGATAGCTCAGTGAGGAAATTCAGTGGAGAAAAGCGGCTGAAATAAGGATAGCTCAGTAGGAAAATTCAGTGGAGAAAAGAAGCTGAGTGGCTTGGTTTACGCGGAAAATCAATATAACCCGTGACACCAGGTTAGCTCTGACCACGGAGGCCGCAGGCGCCCTCTCGAATAGCGGAAGGTGCCCCACCTTAGACACCCTCTCGAGTGGGTCTTAGAAGCCCAGGCAAATAAATGGTCGCAGAGGACATCTGCGCTCCAGATGGACGCTCAGCTGGAATTTGGGAGAGAGAGTGACATGGGGAGACCAAGTTTCAGTGAACAAGGTCCGCACTTTATTTTCCAAAGTAGTTTTTATACCTTAAGGTATGCATAGAGGATAATGGGGGAAGGGGTAGAGTCATGCAGCAAGCCAGGCTTTCTTCCTGCAAACTTATCATATGCAAAAGTTCAGGTGATTGACATCATCTTCTGGCCCGGAGGCCTGTTAACATTTTAAGAAACTTATCTTTCTCTAAAGGTGATTATTCCAAAGTCAGGCGCCAGCCTTCCAAAAAGCATTGGACAAAGCTGCATTTTACATTTCTATACACCCATTATATCAATCAATACACTGCCAAGGACACAGTAGGTAAGGAGTATGAAGACTTAGCAGCAAACTGGCTCAACAAGTGAAAAAACCCTTCACCAATACAATTTCTAATTAATCTTTTAACTACTCAAAGGAATCTGTGTTTAGGCAGTTTAGAACATCTCCTGCCTCTCACAGTTGGGAGGCTCTGAACAATCACATGTGGCCGGAAAAACCCATTCAGACAGGCTAGAGGATTTCCAAAAGAGTTTGTAGGTTAAACACTGTCACACCCAGGAATTATTAACTGGAGCTGTAAGCTAACTCTTTTTCCAGAGAGAGGTAGTGGGAGACAGCCCCCCGTAAAGTCAGAGGTGTAGGTGAAAGCACAAAGCAGAAAGTAGGCAGACTCTGGTTTGGGGGTAGATGCTCGAGAATTTCCAGGGGGACTCCTGAGGCTCGATCCCGCCTTTGCGTATGCCGAGCCTCCTTCCTCATGACCTTTGTCATGGGCGGAGTGCCTCACGCTGGCTCCCGGCAGTGATAGAATTCCAGTTGAGCTATTCCAGATCCTCACTCAATATGCAATATGCCGGCTCCCAGCATCTCCCCCTTTTTTATTTCTTAAAACAGCCAGATGCAGCTCAGTCGCGAGCTTCTGAATGTTCTGCCGAAGAATCCTGACAACACAAGGAAGAATGATTATGAGAAGATTAGACAGAATGTTTTTTCCAGAAATAAAAGTTAGAGAAGGTGTGAAAAAAGTCATTAGCTGCTCCAGCGGCGGTAAAATCCAGTCGAGAGTGTTTCAGGGTCTGGATTTGATTATGAAGTTTCCCTAAGGCCAGGCCAATGTCAGAGCTGTTCCAAACACCTGAGATATGATTTTTGATTTTTTCCCATTCATAATCTGTCTCATTTACCTTTAAAGATGTCACGCATATCCACCGGTAATCAGCGTGGCAAGACAAAGCCATTTTCAGTTTTAAAGCCTGTAAATCAGTCCCAATATGCATTATTGCCTCTTCTAAGGCGTCTACTCTCATCTCTAATTTCTTATCTATAGCTTCCCGTGTTGTTAGAGTTAGTGAAACATTTTTAGACATGGTATCAACATATTGGGCAGTATGCACTTGTTGAGTCAATGATATTGCTGCCACAGTAACAGAAGTAATTGCGGTTATTAAAGCTGATATTCCTAAAATAAGTAAGCCCACAAATCGTCGCAATCGCATTAAATCCTGAAGTTGTTGTAACACGGCAAGACTATAGTTATATCAATAAGTGGTTACATTATAAGATAAGGTGGACGTTGTAACACTTACAAAGGAGCAAACATTATATTGAGGGTTTAAACAAGATGAGAGCATACATTATTCACAGGTCACTACATTGGGTCCACCAGTGGCCCCGCTAACTCCACAGCATCCCTCACCTCTCAGGGGCACCATGGGAAGTTCCCTCAGGTCCCCTGCAGAAGTCGAGGGAAATGAGGGTTTCCTGCCACCACTCGAGAAAGACCTCGATAGTCCTTCTTCAAAGTGTCTTGAGGCCCTTGTCCCCTCTCTGGACTAGAGAGCAATGATGCGCTCCCCCTCACCTCGCGCATGCAGACCTGGCTTCCCTGGCGCCGCACGAGAGGCTCCCTGAGGTCCTCGTCGTGCCTCGGGAGAAAACCCCCACAGGCGCCGCAGCTCGAGGAAACCCCTGAGACGCCCCCGTCCTCGCGAGCTGAGGGACTTCTTTTCCTGCCTGGCCTGGAGAGCAATCCCGAGTCCTCTCTCCAAACTGAAGAGTAGGATGGATTCCCTTGAGGCGACTCAGTGGGCTCCAAGAGATCCGCGTCGGGGCTCTAGAGGAGAGCGCAGTCCTTTGCTTCCCCTCGAGGCGAGGCCTGCCTCCCCGGGGGAGTCTGGAGTGCAATCCCGAGATCCTTGTCTTCCCTTGAGAGGACTATTAGGTCCTGGACACACGCCTAGATGAGGTCCCTTTGGCCTTGCAGTGGTTCGAGCACAACATCCAGCTTTCCCTCGCAACTCGAAGGGAAGTTTTGGCTTCCCAGGGCCAACACAAGAGGAAGCCTGAAATCCACGTCGTAACTCGAGAATCCCGCCGCAACTCGAGAAAAACCACGTGGTTCCATCGTCTTCGCAGCATGAGGCCCTTGCCCGCCACAGCGTCTCAAAAGAAGTCCCACGTTCCTACTGAAGTGCAAAACGGTACTTGGCACCCATGATGGCACCCCCAAAGTTCCCCAACATACAGGCCTCACTCGAGGGTAACACCCATGTTCCCCGCACCACATCATTTGAGCCCCTTCTCCCCTCCTGATTGAAACAGGAGTGTCTTTTCTCCTGCTTTGTGTGGAAGGGGTTACCGATCTTCCCAGCGCACATCAGGATGAGGCCTGTCTCACGAGGAAATTGGAGATGTAGCCTCGTGGGTGGTGCCACATGCGGAAAGACCCCATTTCCCGGTCAGCTATTAATAAGAACCCGATGCCCGTACACGTCTTGGAATGCATCCCATAGGATGAAGGCACAACAAGGAGGGACCCTGAACACCCGTGCATCTTTTGGAAAATTCTGCAGGTTCCACATACAGCTCGACAAGTGACCTGTTACCTCGTGAACAACTCGAGAGGCAAGCTAAGTTTCATTTCTCCACAGAATACGAGGCCTGACTCTCCTGTCCCAACTCTGCAGGAATCCTGAGATCGGAGTCTGAAATGGAGAGGAACCCTGAGGTTCCTTCCTCAACACGAGATGAGGCCCTCTTGTATTATACCACACCCAGTGGAGTCCCGAGAGGCCCCTCCCAACTCCACAGTATCAGTGTCTTCTCAGAGGCACCCTGAGCAACTCCCTGAGGTCACCGGCACAAGTCGAGGGAACACAGGGTATCCTGCCACAACCCGAGAAAGACCTCAAGAGTCCGTCTTCAACGCGTCTTGAGGACGGATTCCCCTACCATGACTCGAGAGCAATGACACGCTCCCCCTCGCCATGCGCATGGACACCTGGCTTCCCTGGCGCCACATGAGAGGCTCCCTGAGCTCCCCGTCATACCTCGTGAGAAACCCCACACTGGCGCCGCAGCTCGGGAAAACCCACCGTCATCGCGAGATTGGGGACTTCTTTTCCTGCCTGACCTGGAGAGCAATCCCTGGTCTTTTCTCCAAACTTCACAGGAGGCTTTACTCTCTTTAGGCCACTCAATGGGCTCCAAGAGATACCTGTCGCGACTTGAGAGGAGAGCAGAGTACTTTGTTTCCCCTTGAGATGAGGCCTTACCTCGGGTGAGTCTGGAATGCAACCCCGAGATCCCTGTTGCCCCTGGAGAGGAACATTATGTCCTGGACAAAAGCCTAGATGAGGTCTATTTTGCCCTACAGTGACTCGAGAGCAACACCCATCTCTCCCTTGCAATTCGAATGGAAGATTGGTCTTCATTGGGCCAACACAAGAGGAAGTCTGAATTTCCCGTTGTAACTCGAGAATCCCACCGCAACTCTTAAAAACCACGTGGTTCCCCATTCATCGCAATATGAGGCCTTTGCCCGCTACAGAGTCTCAAGAGAAGTCCCATGTTTCGTCATAAAGTTCGAGATGCTACTTGGCACCCTTGATGCGACCCCAAAAGTTCCCCAATATACCGGTCTCACTCCAAGGGAACACCGAAGTTCCTGGCACCACTTCATTTGAGCCCCTTCTCCACTCCTGATCACGGCAGGAAGGTCGATCCCCCTGCTTTGTCTAGAAGGGGTTCCCGACCTTCATGGCGCACCTCAGGATGAGGCCAGTCTCACGAAGAAATTCGAGACGTAGCCTCGTGTTGGTGCCACGTGCCGAAAGACCCCGATTTCTCGGTCTTGCTCTTGATAAGAACCCGATGCCCGGACACCTCTTCTAAGGCAACCCTGTGGATGAAGGCACTACACGAGGGGGCACTGGCAACCCTGTTCATCGTCCGGAAAACCCTGCAGGATCCACATACAGCTCCACAACTGGCCTGTCACCCCTTAAACAATGAGAGAGGAAAGCGGAGTCCCCTTCCTCAGACAAGACGAGGCCTGAGTATCCAATCCCAACTCTGCAGGCACGCTTCGATCTGAGTCAGAAATGGAGAGGAAACCTGAGGTTCCTGCCTCAACCCGAGATGAGGCCCTCCTCCATTAAAACAAACCCAGTGGAGTCCCGAGAGGCCCCTCCCATCTCCACAGTATCCCTGACTTCTCATAGGCATTCTGAGAAGCTCCTTGAGGCCATTGGCAAAAGTCGAGGGAAATAAGGGTTTCCTGCCACAACCGAAGAAAGACCTCGAGAGTCCTTCTTCAATGTGTCTTGAGGTCAGATTCCGCTACCATAGCTCGAGAGCAATAATGCGCTCCCCCTCGCCACCCACATGGAGACCTGACTTCCCTGGCGCCACACGAGAGGCTCCCTGAGCTCCCCATCGTACCTCGTGTGAAACCCCACACTGGTGCCGCAGCTCGAGAAAACCCACAAGATCCCTCGGTCATCGCGAGATGAGGGCCATCTTTTCCTGCATGGCCTGGAGAGCAGTCCCAAGTCCTCTCTCCAAACTTCACAGGAGGCTTGACTCCCTTTAGGCCACAAAGTGGGCTCCAAGAGGTGCCCGTCGCGACTCGAAAGGAGAGCGGTGTCCTTGGCTTCCCCTCGAGACGAGGCCTGACTCCCCGGGTGAGTCGAGAATGCAATGCTGAGATCGCTTTCGCCCCAGCAGAGGAACATTAGGTCCTGGACACAAGCCTAGATGAGGTCTATTTGGCCCTGCAGTGTCTCGAGAGCAATCCCCAGTTCTAACTCACAATTCGAATGAAAACTTGACTTCCCTGGGCCAGTTGAAGAGGAAGCCTGAATTCCCGGTTGTAACTCGAGAATCCCGCCCCTACTCGAGAAAAACCACGTGGTTCCCCCGTCATCGAAAGATGAGGCCCTTGCCCGCTACAGCGTCTCAAGAGAAGTCCCACATTCCGTATTGAAGAGTGAAAAGTTACTTGGAACCCTTGATGCGACCCCAAAAGTTCCCCGACATACCAGTCTCACTTGAGGAGAACACCGAGGTTCCCGGCACCACTTCATCTGAGACTCTTCTCCCCTCTTGATCGCGACAGGAGGTTCGATTCCCCTGCTTTGTCTGGAAGGCGTTCCCGACCTTCCTGGCGCACATCAAGATGAGGCCAGTCTCACGAGGAAGTTCGAGACATAGCCTCGTGGGTGGTGCGGCATGCCAAAAGACCCCGATTCCCTGGTCCGCTCTTGATAAGAACCCGATGGCAGAACCCAACTCGAAGGCAATCCTGTGGAACAAGGCACAACACGAAGGGGCAGTGACACCCTGGTGCGTCGTCCAGAAAAACCCACAAGTTCCACATACAAATCGACAAGTGGCCTGTCACCCCATGAACAACGCGAGAGTCAAGCGGAGTTCCATTCCTCCACACAAGACGAGGCCTGACTCTCCTGTCCCAACTCTGCAGGGACTCTGCGATCCGAGTCAGATCCGGCGCATTCGAAGCCAGGAGAGGAACCCTGTGGTTCCTGCCTCAACTTGTCATGAGGCCCTCTTCCATTGCACCAAACCCAGTGGAGTTCCGAGAGGCCCCTCCCAACTCCACAGTGACCCTGACTTCTCAGAGGCACGCTGAGAAGCTTCCTGAGGTCACTGGCACAAGTCGATGGAACCCAGGGTTTCCTGCTGCAACCCAAGAAAGACCTCGAGAGTCCTTCTTTAACACGTTTTCAGGCCCAATTCCCCTACCATGACTCGAGAACAATGACGGGCTCCCTCTCACCACGTGCATAGAGACCTGACTGCCCTGGCACCACATGAGAGGCTCACTGAGCTCCCAGTCTTACTTCGTGAGAAACCCCACACTAGCGCCACAGCTCGAGAAAACCTACGAGACGCCCCAGTCATCGGGAGATGAGGGCCTTCATTTCCTGCATTGCCTGGAGAGCAATCCCGTGTCCTCCCTCCAAACACCAGAGGAGGTTTGACTCCCTTTAAGCCACTCAGTGGGCTCCAAGACATTCCTGTCCGACTCGAGAGGAGAGCAGAGTCCTTTGCTTCCCCTCGAGACGAGGCCTGACTCCAGGGTGAGTCTGGAATGCAACCCCGAGATTCCTGTCGCCCCTTGACATGAACATTAGGTCCTGCACACAAGCCTTGGTGGGGTCTCTTTTGCCTTCAGTGACTAGAGCGCACCTCCAGCTCTTCCTCGAATCTCGAATGGAAGATAAGACTTTTGTGGGCCAACACAAGAGGAAGCATGAATTCCCTGTGGTAACTCAAATATCCCACCGCAACTAGAGAAAAACCAAGTGGTTCCCCAGTCATTCCAAGATGAGGCCCTTGCCCGCTGGAGCACCCCAAGAGAAGTCCCACGTTCCAATTTGAAGAGCGAAACGGTACTTGGAACGCGTTATGTGACCCCAAAAGTTACCCGACATACATGTCTCACTTGAGGGAAACACCGAGGTTCCCAGCAGCACTTCATCTGAGCCACTTCTCCCCTCCTGATCGCCACAGGAGGGTCGAATCCTCTGCTTTGTCTGGAAGGGTTTCATGACCTTCGCGGCACACCTCAGGATGAGGCCGGTTTCATGAGGAAATTCGAGACTAGCCACGTGGGTGGTGCCAAATGCTGAACGACCCCGATTTCCCAGTCCGCACTTCATAAGAACACGATGCCCGGACACCTCTTTGAAGGCAACCCTGTGGATGAAGACACAAAACGAAGGGTCACTGACACCCCCATGCATCGTCTGGAAAAACCTGCAGATTCCACACACAGTTTGAAAAGGGGCCTGAAACCCCATGAACAACTCGAGAGGCAAGCGGAGTTCCATTCCTCAGAAAAGACATAGCCTGACTCTCCTGTCCCAACTCTGCAGGGACACTACGATCAGAGTCAGAATTGGAGAGGAAGCCTGAGGTTCCTGCCTCCACTCGAGATGAGGCCCTCTTCCATTGCGACAAACCCAGTGGAGTCCCGAGAGGTCCCACCAACTCCACAGCGATTCTCACTTCTCTGAGGCACCCTGCGAAGTTCCCTCAGGCCCCGGAAGAAGTCGGGGGAAACGAGGGTTTCCCGCTGCAACCCAAGAAAGACATCGAGAGTCCTTCTTCAACGCGTCTTGAGGCCCTAGTCCCCTCCCATGACTCGAGAACAATGACGCGCTCCTTCTCGCCACGTGCAAGGAGACATGACTTCCCTGGCGCCGCACGAAAGGCTCCCTGAGATCCTCGTCATGCCTCGGGAGAAAACCCCCACGGGTGCCGCAGCTCGAGGAAACCGCTGAGATGCCCCCGTCCTCGCGAGCAGAGGGACTTCTTTTCCTGCCTGGCCTGGAGAGCAATCACGAGTCCTCTCTCAAAGGTGAAGAGGAGGCTGGACTCCCTTGAGGCCACTCAGGGGGCACCAAGAGACCCGCGTCGCGACTCGAGAGGAGAGCGGAGTCCTTTGTTTCCCCTCGAGGCGAGGCCTGACTCCCCGGGGGAGCATGGGATGCAACCCCGAGATCCCTGCCTTCCCTGGAGAGGAATATTAGGTCCCGGACACACGCCTAAGTGAGGTCTCTTCGGCCCTGCAGTGACTCGAGCGCAACCCCCAGCTTTCCCTCGCAACCCGAGGGGAAGATTGGGCTTCCCAGGGCCAACCCAAGGGGAAGGCTGAGATCCCCGTCGTAACTCGAGAATGCCGCCGCAACTCGAGAAAAACCACGTGGTTCCCACCTCTTGGCAAGATGAGGCCCTTGCCCGCGACGGCGTCTCAAGGGAAGTCCCCTGTTCCGCCCTGAAGGGCGAAACGTTCCCTGACAGCCTTCCTGCGATCCCCAAAATTCCCCCGACACGCCGGGGTCCCCCGAGGGGAACAGCGAGGATCCCGGCACCGCTTCCTCTGAGCCCCTTCTCCCCTCCTGATCGCGACAGGAGAGGCGATTCCCCTGCATGGTCTGGAAGGGGTTCCCGGCCTTCCCGGCGCACCTCAGGATGAGGCCGGTCTCACGAGGAAATTTGAGACGAGCCACGTGGGTGGGGCCACATGCCGAACGCCCCCGATTCCCCGGTCCGCTCTTGAGAAAGACCCGAGGCCCGGACCCTCTTCGAAGGCAACCCTGTGGGTGAAGGCACAACACGAAGGGGCACTGCCACCCCTGTGCATCGTCCGCAAATACCCGCGGGTTCCACACACAGCTCGACGAGGGGCCTGAGACCCCCTGAGCAACTCGAGAGGCCAGCGGGATTCCCTTCCTCAGACAAGACGAGGCCTGACTCTCCTGTCCCAACTCTGCAGGGACACTGTGGTCGGAGTCCGAAACGGAGAGGAAGCCTGAGGTTCCTGCCTCCCCTGGAGGTGAGGCCCTCTTCCGTTGCGCCAGACCCAGCGGAGTCCCGAGGGGCCCCGCCACCTCCACAGGATCCCTCGCCTCTCAGACGCACCCTGGGAAGTTCCCTAAGGTCCCCGGCAGAAGGCGAGGGAAACGAGGGTTTCCCGCCGCCCCCCGAGAAAGACCTCGAGAGTCCTTCTTCAACGCGTCTCGAGGCCCTAGTCCACTCCCGTGACTCGAGAGCCAGGACGCGCTCCCCCTCGCCACGCGCATGGAGACCTGACTTCCCTGGCGCCGCACGAGAGGCTCCCTGAGATCCTCGTCGTGCCTCGGGAGAAAACCCCCACGGGCGCCGCAGCTAGAGGAAACCCCTGAGACGCCCCCGTCCTCGCGAGCTGAGGGCCTTCTTATCCTGCATGGCCTGGAGAGCAATCCCGGGTCCTCTCTCCAAACGGAAGAGGAGGCTGGACTCCCTTGAGGCCGCTCAGGGGGCTCCAAGAGACCCGCGTCGCGACTCGAGAGGAGAGCGGAGTCCTTGGCTCCCCCTCGAGACGAGGCCTGACTCCCCGGGGGAGCCTGGAATGCAACCCCGAGATCCCTGCCTTCCCTGGAGAGGAATATTAGGTCCCGGACACACGCCTAGGTGAGGTCTCTTCGGCCCTGCAGTGACTCGAGCGCAACCCCCAGCTTTCCCTCGCAACCCGAGGGGAAGATTGGGCTTCCCAGGGCCAACCCAAGGGGAAGGCTGAGATCCCCTTCGTAACTCGAGAATCCCGTTGCAACTCGAGAAAAACCACGTGGTTCCCACCTCTTGGCAAGATGAGGCCCTTGCCCGCGACGGCGTCTCAAGGGAAGTCCCCTGTTCCGCCCTGAAGGGCGAAACGGTCCCTGACAGCCTTCCTGCGACCCCCAAAAGTCCCCTGACACGCCGGGGTCCCCCGAGGGGAACACCGAGGGTCCCGCCACCGCTTCCTCTGAGCCCCTTCTCCCCTCCTGATCGCGACAGGAGAGGCGATTCCCCTGCGTGGTCTGGAAGGGGTTCCCGGCCTTCCCGGCGCACCTCATGATGAGGCCGGTCTCACGAGGAAATTCGAGACGAGCCACGTGGGTGGGGCCACATGCCGAACGCCCCCGATTCCCCGGTCCGCCCTTGAGAAGGACCCGAGGCCCGGACCCCTCTTCGAAGGCAACCCTGTGGGTGAAGGCACAACACGAAGGGGCACTGCCACCCCCGTGCATCGTCCGCAAAGACCCGCGGGTTCCACACACAGCTCGACGAGGGGCCTGAGACCCCCTGAACAACTTGAGAGGCAAGCGGGGTTCCCTTCCTAAGACAAGACGAGGCCTGACTCTCCGCTCCCAACTCTGCAGGGACCCTGAGGTTGGAGGGTCGGAGTCAGAAACAGAGAGGAAGCCTGATGTTCCTGCCTCCCCTCGAGATGAGGCCCTCTTCCATTGCGCCAACCCCAGAGGAGTCCCGAGAGACCCCGCTAACTCCACAGCATCCCTCACCTCTCAGAGGCACCCTGGGAAGTTCCCTCAGGTCCCCAGCAGAAGTCGAGGGAAATAAGGGTTTCCCGCCGCCACTCCAGAAAGACCTCGATAGTCCTTCTTCAAAGTGTCTTGAGGCCCTTGTCCCCTCTCTGGACTAGAGAGCAATGATGCGCACCCCCTCGCCTCGCGCATGCAGACCTGGCTTCTCTGGCGCCGCACGAGAGGCTCCCTGAGATCCTCGTCGTGCCTCGGGAGAAAACCCCCATGGGCGCCGCAGCTCGAGGAAACCCCTGAGACGCCCCCGTCCTGGCAAGCTGAGGGCCTTCTTTTCCTGCCTGGCCTGGAGAGGAATCCCGAGTCCTCTCTCCAAACTGAAGAGTAGGATGGATTCCCTTGAGGCGACTCAGTGGGCTCCAAGAGATCCGCGTCGGGGCTCTAGAGGAGAGCGCAGTCCTTTGCTTCCCCTCGAGGCGAGGCCTGCCTCCCCGGGGCAGTCTGGAGTGCAATCCCGAGATCCTTGTCTTCCCTTGAGAGGACTATTAGGTCCTGGACACACGCCTAGATGAGGTCCCTTTGGCCTTGCAGTGGTTCGAGCACAACATCCAGCTTTCCCTCGCAACTCGAAGGGAAGTTTTGGCTTCCCAGGGCCAACACAAGAGGAAGCCTGAAATCCACGTCGTAACTCGAGAATCCCGCCGCAACTCGAGAAAAACCACGTGGTTCCATCGTCTTCGCAGCATGAGGCCCTTGCCCGCCACAGCGTCTCAAAAGAAGTCCCACGTTCCTACTGAAGTGCAAAACGGTACTTGGCACCCATGATGGCACCCCCAAAGTTCCCCAACATACAGGCCTCACTCGAGGGTAACACCCATGTTCCCCGCACCACATCATTTGAGCCCCTTCTCCCCTCCTGATTGAAACAGGAGTGTCTTTTCTCCTGCTTTGTGTGGAAGGGGTTACCGATCTTCCCAGCGCACATCAGGATGAGGCCTGTCTCACGAGGAAATTGGAGATGTAGCCTCGTGGGTGGTGCCACATGCGGAAAGACCCCATTTCCCGGTCAGCTATTAATAAGAACCTGATGCCCGTACACGTCTTGGAATGCATCCCATAGGATGAAGGCACAACAAGGAGGGACCCTGAACACCCGTGCATCTTTTGGAAAATTCTGCAGGTTCCACATACAGCTCGACAAGTGACCTGTTACCTCGTGAACAACTCGAGAGGCAAGCTAAGTTTCATTTCTCCACAGAATACGAGGCCTGACTCTCCTGTCCCAACTCTGCAGGAATCCTGAGATCGGAGTCTGAAATGGAGAGGAACCCTGAGGTTCCTTCCTCAACACGAGATGAGGCCCTCTTCCATTAAAACAAACCCAGTGGAGTCCTGAGAGTCCACTCCCATCTCCACAGTATCCCTGACTTCTCATAGGCATTCTGAGAAGCTCCTTGAGGCCACCGGCAAAAGTCGAGGGAAATAAGGGTTTCCTGCCACAACCGAAGAAAGACCTCGAGAGTCCTTCTTCAATGTGTCTTGAGGTCAGATTCCCCTACCATAGCTTGAGAGCAATAATGCGCTCCCCCTCGCCACGCACATGGAGACCTGACTTCCCTGGTGCCAAACGAGAGGCTCCCTGAGCTCCCCGTCGTACCTCGTGTGAAACCCCACACTGGCGCCGCAGCTCGAGAAAACACACAAGACCCCTCCGTCATCGCGAGATGAGGGCCATCTTTTCCTGCATGGCCTGGAGAGCAGTCCCAAGTCCTCTCTCCAAACTTCACAGGAGGCTTGACTCCCTTTAGGCCACAAAGTGGGCTCCAAGAGGTGCCCGTCGCGACTCGAAAGGAGAGCGGAGTCCTTTGCTTCCCTTCGACATGAAGCCTGACTCCCTGGGTGACTCTGGAATGCAAACCTGAGATCCCTGTGGCCCTTGGAGAGGAACATTAGGTCCTGGACACAAGCCTAGATGAGGTCTCCTTTGCCCTGCAGTGACTCGAGCGCAACCCTCAGCTCTCCCTCGCAACTCGAATGGATGATTGGACTTCCCTGGCCCAACACAAGAGGAAGCCTGAAATCCCCGTCGTAACTCGAGAATCCCGCCGCAACTCGAGAAAAACCACGTGGCTCCCCCGTCATCGCAAGATGAGGCCCTTGGCCGCTACAGCGTATCAAGAGAAGTCCCACGTTCCATCCTGAAGTACAAAACGGTACTTGGCACCCTTGATGTGACCCCCAAAGTTCCCTGACATACCGGTCTCACTCGAGGGAAACACCAAAGTTCACGGCACCACTTCCTGTGAGCCCCTTCACCCCTCCTGATCGCGACAGAAGGGTCGATTCCCATGTTTTGTCTGCAAGGGGTTCCCGACGTTCCCCGCGAACCTCCGGATGAGGTCGGTCTCATGAGGAAATTCGAAAAGTAGCCTCATGGTTGGTGCCATATGCTGAAAGATCCCGAATTCCCGGTCCACTCTAGATAAGAACCTGACGCCCGGACATCTCTTCGAAGGCAACCCTGTGGATGAAGGCACAACACGAAGGGACACTGACATCCCCATGCATCGTCTGGAAAAACCCGCAGATTCCACTCACAGCTCTAAATGTGGACTGTCACCTCGTGAACAACTCGAGAGGCAAGTGAAGTTGCATTCCTTCACACAAGACGAGGCCTTACTCTCCTGTCCCAAGTCTTCAGGGCCCCTGCAATTGGAGTCAGAAATGGAGAGGAACCCTGAGGTTCCTGCCTCAACTAGAGAAGAGGCCCTCTTCCATTGAACCAAACTCAGTGGTGTCCCGAGAGGCCCCTCCCAACACCACAGTATCCCTGAATTCTCAGAGGCTCCGTGAGAAGCTACCTGAGGTCACTGGCACAAGTCGAGGGAACCCAGAGTTTCCTGAAGTAACCCGAGAAAGACTTGGAGAGTCCTTTTTCAACGTCTCTTGATGCCCGATTCCCCTACCATGACTCCAGAGCAAGGACGCGCTCCCCTCGCCACAAGCAGGAAAACTGACTTCCCTAGTACCACACAAGAGGCTCCCTGAGTACCGCATCGTACCTCGTGAGAAAACCCACACTGGCGCCGCAGTTCGAGAAAAACCACAAGATGCCCCCGTCAAGGAGAGATGGGGGCCTTCTTTTCCTGCCTGACCTGGAGAGCAATTCCTGGTCTTCTCTCCAAACTTCCCAGGAGTATTGACTCCATTTAGGCCACTCAGTTGGGTCCAAGAAATACCCGGTGCGACTCGAGAGGAGAGCGGAGTCCTTGGCTTCCCCTCGAGACGAGGCCTGACTCCCCGGGGGAGCCTGGAATGCAACCCCGAGATCCCTGCCTTCCCTGGAGAGGAATATTAGGTCCCGGACACACGCCTAGGTGAGGTCTCTTCGGCCCTGCAGTGGCTCAAGCGCAACCCCCAGCTTTCCCTCGCAACCCGAGGGGAAGATGGGTCTTCCCAGGGCCAACCCAAGGGGAAGGCTGAGATCCCCGTCGTAACTCGAGAATGCCGCCGCAACTCGAGAAAAACCACGTGGTTCCCACCTCTTGGCAAGATGAGGCCCTTGCCCGCGACGGCGTCTCAAGGGAAGTCCCCTGTTCCGCCCTGAAGGGCGAAACGGTCCCTGACAGCCTTCCTGCGACCCCCAAGAGTCCCCCGACACGCCGGTGTCCCCCGAGGGGAACACCGAGGGTCCCGGCACCGCTTCCTCTGAGCCCCTTCTCCCCTCCTGATCGCGACAGGAGAGGCGATTCCCCTGCGTGGTCTGGAAGGGGTTCCCGGCCTTCCCGGCGCACCTCAGGATGAGGCCGGTCTCACGAGGAAATTCGAGACGAGCCACGTGGGTGGGGCCACATGCCGAACGCCCCCGATTCCCCGGTCCGCCCTTGAGAAGGACCCGAGGCCCGGACCCCTCTTCGAAGGCAACCCTGTGGGTGAAGGCACAACACGAAGGGGCACTGCCACCCCCGTGCATCGTCCGCAAAGACCCGCGGGTTCCACACACAGCTCGACGAGGGGCCTGAGACCCCCTGAGCAACTCGAGAGGCCAGCGGTGTTCCCTTCCTCAGACAAGACGAGGCCTGACTCTCCTGTCCCAACTCTGCAGGGACCCTGCGGTCGGAGTCCGAAACGGAGAGGAAGCCTGAGGTTCCTGCCTCCCCTCGAGGTGAGGCCCTCTTCCGTTGCGCCAGACCCAGCGGAGTCCCGAGGGGCCCCGCCACCTCCACAGGATCCCTCGCCTCTCAGAGGCACCCTGGCAAGTTCCCTAAGGTCCCCGGCAGAAGGCCAGGGAAACGAGGGTTTCCCCCCGCCCCCCGAGAAAGACCTCGAGAGTCCTTCTTCAACGCGTCTCGAGGCCCTAGTCCCCTCCCGTGACTCGAGAGCCAGGATGCGCTCCCCCTCGCCACACGCATGGAGACCTGACTTCCCTGGCGCCGCACGAGAGGCTCCCTGAGATCCTCGTCGTGCCTCGGGAGAAAACCCCCACGGGTGCCGCAGCTCGAGGAAACCCCTGAGACGCCCCCGTCCTCGCGAGCTGAGGGCCTTCTTTTCCTGTATGGCCTGGAGAGCAATCCCGGGTCCTCTCTCCAAACGGAAGAGGAGACTGGACTCCCTTGAGGCCGCTCAGGAGGCTCCAAGAGACCCGCGTCGCGACTCGAGAGGAGAGCGGAGTCCTTGGCTTCCCCTCGAGACGAGGCCTGACTCCCCGGGGGAGCCTGGAATGCAAGTCCGAGATCCCTGCCTTCCCTGGAGAGGAATATTAGGTCCCGGACACACGCCTAGGTGAGGTCTCTTCGGCCCTGCAGTGACTCGAGCGCAACCCCCAGCTTTCCCTCGCAACCCGAGGGGAAGATGGGGCTTCCCAGGGCCAACCCAAGGGGAAGGCTGAGATCCCCATCGTAACTCGAGAATGCCGCCGCAACTCGAGAAAAACCACGTGGTTCCCACCTCTAGGCAAGATGAGGCCCTTGCCCGCGACGGCATCTCAAGGGAAGTCCCCTGTTCAGCCCTGAAGGGCGAAACGGTCCCTGACAGCCTTCCTGCGACCCCCAAAAGTCCCCCGACACGCCTGGGTCCCCCGAGGGGAACACCGAGGGTCCCGGCACCGCTTCCTCTGAGCCCCTTCTCCCCTCCTGATCGCGAAAGGGGAGGCGATTCCCCTGCGTGGTCTGGAAGGGGTTCCCGGCCTTCCCGGCGCACCTCAGGATGAGGCCAGTCTCACGAGGAAATTCGAGACGAGCCACGTGGGTGGGGCCACATGCCGAACGCCCCCGATTCCCCGGTCCGCTCTTGAGAAGGACCCGAGGCCCGGACCCCTCTTCGAAAGCAACCCTGTGGGTGAAGGCACAACACGTAGGGGCACTGCCACCCCCGGGCATCGTCCGCAAAGACCCGCGGGTTCCACACACAGCTCGACGAGGTGCCTGAAACCCCCTGAGAAACTCGAGAGGCCAGCGGGGTTCCCTTCCTCAGACAAGACGAGGCCTGACTCTCCTGTCCCAACTCTGCAGGGACCCTGCGGTCGGAGTCCGAAACGGAGAGGAATCCTGAGGTTCCTGTCTCCCCTCGAGGTGAGGCCCTCTTCCATTGCACCAAACCCAGATGAGTCGCGAGAGGCCCCTCCCAACTCCACAGTATCCCTGAATTCTCAGAGGCACCTTCAGAATCTACCTGAGGTCACCGGCTCAAGTCCAGGGAACCCAGGGTTTCCTGCTGCGACCCGAGAAAGACCCTGAGAGTCCTTCGGCGCGTCTTGAGGCCCCATTCCCCTTCCATGACTCGAGAGCAAAGACCCGCTCCCCATCGCCATGCGCATGGAGACCTGACTTCCCTGACTCCTGAAGAGAGTCTCCCTGAGCTCCCTGTCGTACCTCTTCGGAAACCCCATTCAGGCACCGCAGCTCGAGAAAACCCACGATACGCCCCCGTCATCACAAGATGCGGGACTTGTTTCCTGCCTGGCATGGAGAGCAAAACCGAGTCCTCTCTCCAGACTCCACAGGAGGCTTGACTCTCTTTAGGCCTCTCAGTTGGCTCCAAGAGATACCTGTCAGGACCTGAAGGGAGAGCAGAGTCCTTTGCTTCCCCTCGAGACGAGGCCTGACTCCCCGTGTGAGTCTGGAATGCAACCCCGAGTTCCTGTCACACCTGGAGAGGAAAACTCGGTCCTGGACACAAGCCTAGATGAGGTCTATTTTGCACTGCAGTTACTAGAGAGCAATCACCAGCTCTCCCTCGCAGATCGAATTGAAGATTGGACTTCCCTGGGCCAATACAATTGGAAGCCTGAATTCGACATCGTAACTCGAGAATCCCGCCGAAACTCGAGAAAATCCACGTGGTTCCCCCATCAGCGCTAGATGAGGCCCTTGCCCGCTACAGCGACTCAAGAGAAGTCCCACTTTCTGTCTTGAAGTGTGAAACGGTACTTGGCACCCTTGATGCAATCTCAAAATTCCCCGACATACCGGTCTCACTCGAAAGGAACACCGAGGTTCCCGGAACCACTTCATTTGAGCTCTTTCTCCCCTCGTGATCGCGACAGGAGTGTCGATTCCCCTGCTATGTCTGGAAGGGGTTCCCGACCTTTCCAGCGCGCCTAAGGATGAGGCAGGTCTCACGAGGAAATTCGAGACATAGCCTCGTGGGTGGTGCCACAAGCCGAAAGACCCCGATTTCCCGGTCTGCTCTTGATAAGAACGTGATGCCCTGACACCTTTACGAAGGAAAACCTGTGGATGAAAGCACAACACGAAGGGGCACTGACACCCCCGTGCATCGTCCAGAAAAACCCGCAGGTTACAAACACAGTTCAACAAGTGGTCTGTCACCCCGTGAACAACTCGACAGGCAAGTGGAGTTCCATTCCTCCACACAAGACGAGACCTGATTTTCTGTACCAACTCTGCAGGGAAACTGCGATCCGAGTCAGTACCAGCGACAGGAAACCCAGGAGAGGAAACATGAGGTTCCTGCCTCCACTCGAGATGAGGCTCTCATCCATTGCACCAAACCCAGTGGAGTCCAGAGAGGCCCCTCCCAACTCCACAGTACCCCTGACTTCTCAGAGGCACCCGGAGAAGCTCCATGAGGTCACCGGCACATGTCGAGGGAACCCAGGGTTTCCTGCCACAATGGGAAAAAGACCTCGAGAGTCCTACTTCAACGTGTCTTGAAGCCCGAATCTGCTTCCATGGCTCTATAGAAATGACACGCACCCCCTCGCCACGCACATGGAGACCTGACTTCCCTGGCGCCATAAGAGAGGCTCCCTGAGCTCCCTGTCGTACCTCGTGAGAAACCCCACACTGACGCCGCAGCTTGAGAAAACTCACCATACGCCCCTGTCATCGCGAGATGAGGGCCTTCTTTTCCTGCATGGCCTGGAGAGGAATCCCGAATACTCTTTCCAAACTCCACAGGAGGCTTGACTCCCTTTAGGCCACTTAGTGGGCTCCAAGAGATACCCGTCGCGACTCGAGAGGAGAATTGAGTCCTTTGCTTCCCCTCGAGACAAGGCCTGACTCACCAGGTGGGTCTGGAATGCAACCCCGAGATCCCTGTCTCCCCTGGAGAGGAACATTAGGTCCTGGAAACAAGCCTAGATGAGGTCTCTTTTGCCCTTCTGTAACTCGAGAGCAATCCCCCGCTCTCCCTGACAACTCGAAAGGAAGATTGGACTTCCCTGGGCCAACACAAGAGGAAGCCTGAATTCCCCTTCGTAACTCGAGAATCCCGCCGCAACTCGAGAAAAAGCACTTGGTTCCCTCGTCATCACAAGATGAGGCCCTTGCCCGCTACAGCTTCTCAAGAAAAGTCCCACGTTCCGTCTTGAAGTGCAAAACGATACTTGACACCCTTGATGTGACCCCAAAAGTTCCCCAAATATCGGTCTCACTCGAGGTGAACACCGAGGTTCCCGGCAGCACTTCATCTGAGCCCCTTCTCCCCTCCTGTTCGTGATAGGAGGGTCACTTCCCCTGCTTTGTTTGTAAGGGGTTCCCGACCTTCACGGGGCACTTCAGGATGAGGCCAGTCTCACGAGGAAATTCGAGACGTAGCTCGCGGTGGTACCACATGCCAAAAGACTATGATTTCCCGGTACGCTCGTGATAAGAACCCGATGCCTGGACACCTCTTCGAAGGCAACCCTGTGGATGAAGGCACAACACAAAGGGGCACTGACACCCTCGTGCATCATCCAGAAAAACCCGCAGGTTCCACATACAGCTCAACAAGTGGCTTGTCACCCCTGAAGAACTCGAGAGGCAAGTGGGGTTTCATTCCTCTACACAAGACGAGGCCTGACTCTCCTGTCCCAACTCTGCAGGGACTTTGCGATCCGAATCAGACCAGCGCCAGTGAAGTCATGACAGGAACGCTGAGGTTCCTGCCTCCACTCGAGATTAGGACCTCTTCCATTGCACGAAACCCAGTGGAGTCCCGAGAGACGCGTCCCAGCTCCACAGTATCCCTGACTTCTCAGAGGCACCCTGAGAAGCTCCCTGAGGTCACCAGCACAATTCGAGTGAGCCCAGGGTTTACTGCCGCCACCATAGAAAGAACTCAAGAGTCCTTCTTCAACGCATTTTGAGGCCTGATTCCCCTACCATGACTCGAGGGCAATGACGCGCTCCCTCTGCTACACTCATGAAGCCCTGACTTCCCTGGCGCCACACGAGAGGCTCCCTGAGCTCCCCGTCATACCTCGTGAGAAACCAAACACTGGCGCCACAGATAGAGAAAACCCACGAGACGCCCCCATTTTCGCGACATGACGGCCTTCTTTTCTAGCATGGCCTGGAGAGCAATCCCGAGTCCTCTCTCCAAACTCCACAGTAGGCTTGACTCCCTTTTGGTCACTCAATGGACTCCAAGACATACCCGTCGCGACTCGAGAGGAGAGCGGAGTCTTTTCCTTCCCCTCGAGGCGAGGCCTGACTCCTCGGGTGTGTCTGATATGTGAACCGGAGATCCCTGTCGCCCCTGGAGAGAAACATTAGGTCCTGGACACAAGCCTAGATGAGGTCTCTTTTTTCCTGCAGTGACTCGAGAGCAATCCCCAACTCTCCCTCGCAACTCGAATGGAAGACTGGACTTCCCTGGGCCAACAGAAGAGGAAGCCTGAATTTCCCGTTGTAACTCAAGAATCCCGCCACAACTCGAGAAAAACCACGTCGTTCCCTCTTCATCGCAAGATGCGGCCATTGCCGCTACAGCATCTCAAAAGAAGTCTTACGTTCCATCTTGAAGTGCGATACGGTACTTGGCACCTTTGATGCGACCCCAAAAGTTCCCCAACACACTGGTCTCACTGGAGGGGAACACCGAGGTTCCCGGCATCACCTCATCTGTGCCCCTTCTCCCCTCCTGATCGAGACAGGAGGGTCGATTCCCCTGCTTTGTCTGCAAGGGGTTCCGACCTTCCCGGCGCACCTCAGGATGAGGCCGGTCTCACGAGGAAATTCGAGACGTAGCCTGGTGGGTGGTGCCACATGCGGAAAGACCCCGATTTCCCGGTCCGCTTTTAATAAGAACCTGATGCCAGGACACCTCTTCGAAAGCAAACCTGTGGATGAATGCACAACACGAAGGGGTACTGACATCCCCATGCATAGTACGGAAAAACACGCAGATTCCAAACACAGATCGACAAGTGTCCTGTCATCCCTTGAAGAACTAGAGAGGCATGCGGAGTTCCGTTCCTCCACACAAGAGAAGGCCTGACTCTCCTTTCCCAACTCTGCAGGGACCGTGCGATCGGAGTCAGAAATGTAGATGAAACCTGACGTTCCTGCATCAACTCGAAATGAGGCCCTCTTCCATTGTGCCATACCCAGTGGAGTCCCGAGAGGCCCCTAAAACTCCACAGTATCCCTGATTCTCAGAGGCACCCTCAGAAGCTCTCTGCGGTCACTGGCACAAGTCGAGTGAACCCAGGGTTTCCTGCTGCATTCTGAGAAAGACCTTGAGAGTCCTTCTTTACCGCGTCTTGAGGCCCGATACCCTACCATGACTGGAGAGCAATGACGCATTCCCCTCGCCACGCCCATTGAAACCTAACTTCCCTGGCGCCACACGAGAGGCTCCCTGCGCTCCCCGTCCTACCTCATGAAAACCCCACACTGGCACCGCCGCTCGAGAAAACTCACGAGACGCCCCCATCATCGTAAGATGAGGGCCTTCTTTTCCTACATGACCTAGAGAGCAATCCCGAGTCCACTCTCCAAACTCCACTGGAGGCCTGACTCCCTTTAGGCCACTCAGTAGCCTCCAAGAGATACACGTCGCTACTCTAGAGGAGAGCAGAGTCCGTTGCTTCCCCTCGAGCCGAGGCCTGACTACTTGGGTGAGTCTGGAATGGGATCCCGAGATCCGTGTTGCCCCTGTAGAGGAAAACTCGGTCCTGGACACAAGCCTAAATGAGGTCTTTTTTGTCCTGCATTGACTCAAGTGCAATCCCCAGCTCTCCCTCGCAACTCGAATGGATGATTGGACTTCCCTGGGCCAACACAAGAGGAAGCCTGTATTCCCCATTGTAATTCGAGAATCCCGCGGCAACTGGAGAAAAACAACGTGGCTCCTCCGTCATCGAAATATGAGGCCCCTGTCAGCTATAGCGTCTCCAGGGAAGTCCCATGTTCCGTCTTGAAGTGTGAAACGGTACTTGGCACCCTTGATGCGACCCCCAAATTTCCCTGACACCCCGGTCTCACTCGAGGAGAACATGGAGGTTCCCAGCACCGCTTCAGCTGAGCCTCTTCTCCCCTCCTGATGGCGACAGGAGGGTCGATTCCCCTGCTTTGTCTGGAAGGGGTTCCCAGACTTCCCAGCGAACCTCAGGATGAGGCCAGTCTCACGAGGGAAGTCGAGACGTAGCCTCGTGGGTTGTGCCACATGCCGAAAGACCCCGATTTCCTGGTCCGCTATTGATAAGATCCCGATGCCCGGTCACCTCTTCGAAGGTAACCCTGTGGATGAAGGCACAACACGAAGGGGCACTGACACCCCTGTGCATCGTCCCCCAAAACCACAGGTTCCACATACAACTCGACAGGTGGCCTGTCATCCCGTGAACAACTCGAGAGGCAAGCGGAGTTCCATTACTCCACACAAGACGAGGTCTGACTCTCCTGTCCCAACTCTGCAGGGACCCTGCTATCCGAGTCAGAAATGGAGAGGAACCCTGACGTTACTGCCTCAATCCGAGATTAGGTCCTCTTCAATTGCACCAGTCCCTGTGATGTCCCGAGAAGCCCCTCTCAACTCCACAGTATCCCTGACTTCTCAGAGGAACCCCGCTAAGCTCCCTGAGGTCATGGGCACAAGTCGAGGGAACCCAGGGTTTCCTGCCACACCCCGAGAAAGACCTCGAGAGTTCTTCTTCGAAGCGTCTTGAGGCTTGATTCCCCTACCATGACTCGAGAGCAATGAGGCGCTCCCCCACGCCACGTCCATGGAGACCTGACTTCCGTGGCACCACAGGAGTCTCCCTGAGCTCCCCGTCCTATCTCGTGAGAAACCCCAACCAGGCACTGCACCTTGAGAAAACCCACGAGACGCCCCCGTCATCGCGAGATGAGGGCCTTCTTTTCCTGCATGGCCTAGAGAGCAATCCCGAGTCCTCTCTCCAAACTCCACAGGAGGCTTAACTCCATTTAGGCCACTCTTGGGCTCCAAGGGATACCCGTCGCGACTCGAGAGGAGAGCGGAGTCCATTCATTCCCTTCGAGACGAGGCCTGACTCCCCGGGTGAGTCTGGAATGCAACCCCGAGATCCCTGTCGCCCCTGGAGAGAAAAACTCGGTCCTGGACACAAACCTAGATGAGCTCTCTTTTGCCCTGCAGTGACTCGAGAGCAATCTCCAGCTCTCACTTGCAACTCGAATGGAAGATTGGACTTCCCTGGGCCAACACAAGAGGAAACCTGTATTCCCCATCGTAACTCAAGAATCCTGCCGCAACTCGAGAAAAAACACGTGGGTCCCCCGTCAGTGCTAGATGAGGCCCTTGCCCACTACAGCATCTCAAGAGAAGTCCCAGGTTCCGTCTTGAAGTGCGAAACGGTACTTGGCACCCTTGATGCAACCAGAAAAGATACCCAACTTTCACTCAAGGAGAGCACCGAGGTTCCCGGCACTACTTCATCTGAGCCCTTTCTCTCCTCCTCATCCCGAAAGTAGGGTCGATTCCCCTGCTTTGTTTGGAAAGGGTTCCCGGACTTTCCTGAGCGCCTCAGGATGAGGCCGGTCTCACGAGAAAATTCGAGACGTAGCCTAGTGGGTGGTGCAACATGCTGAAAGACCCCAATTTCCCGGTCCGCACTTGAGGAGAACACGATACCCGGACACCTCTTCGAAGGCAACCTTGTGGATGAAGGCACAACAGGAAGGAGCACTGACGCCCCCGTGCATCTCTGAAAAACCCGCAGGTTCCACACACATCACGAAAAGTGGTGTTATCCTTGAACAACTTGAGATGTAAGCGGAGTTCCATTCCTCCGCAGAACACGAGACCTGACACTCCTGAGCAAACTCAACAGGGACCCTGCGATCTGAGTCACATCCGGCCTCCAGTAAGTCAGGAGCAGAACCCTGAGGTTCCTGCCTCAACTCGAGATGAGGCCCACTTCCATTGCACCAAACCCAAAGGAGTCCCGAGAGGCCTCTCCCAAATCCACAGTATCCCTGACTTCTCAGAGGCACCCTGAGACGTTCCCTGAGGTCACCGTCACAAGTCCAGGGAACCCAGGGTTTCCTGCCGCAACCCTAGAAAGACATCGAGAGTTCTTTTTCAACCCGTCATGAGGCCCGATTCCCCTACCCTGACTTGAGAGCAATGACGCGCTCCCCCTTGCCCCGCCCATGGAGACCTGACTTCCCTGTTGCCACACGAGAGGCTACCTGAACTCCCCGTCGTACCTCGTGAGAAACCCCACACTGGCGCCGCAGCTCGAGAAAACCCACGAGACGCCCCCGTCATCTCGAGATGTGGGCCTTCTTTTCCTGCATGGCCTGGAGAGCAATCCCGAGTCCTCTCTCCAAACTGAAGAGGAGGGTTGACTCCCTTTAGACCACTCAGTGGGCTCCAAGAGATACGCGTCGCAACTCGAGAGAATAGCCAAGTCCTTTGCTTCCCCTCGAGACGAGGCCTAACTCCCCGGGTGAGTCTGTAATGCAAACCCGAGATCCCTGTCGCCCTTGGAGAGGATCACTGGGTCCTGAACACAAGGCTAGATGAGGTCGCTTTTGCCCTGCAGTAACTCGAGAGCACTCCCCAGCTTTCCCTCGCAACCCGAATGGAAGATTGGACCTCCCTGGGCCAACACAAGAGGAAGCCTGAATTCCCAGGAGTAATTCGAGAATTCTGCCTCAACTTGAGAAAAACCACGTGGTTCCCCCGTCATTGCAAGATGAGGCCCTTGCCCGCTCCAGCGTCTCAAGAGTAGTCCCACGTTCTGTCTTCAAGTGCGAAATGATATTTGGCACCCTTAATGCTACCCCAAAAGTTCCCCGACATACGGGTCTCACTAGAGGGGAACACCGAGGTTCCTGGCACCACTTCATCTGAGCCCCTTCTCCCCTCCTGATCGCGAAAGGAGGGTCAATTCCCCTGCTTTGTCTGCAAGGGGTTCCCGACCTTCTCCACGCACCTCAGATGAGGCTGTCTCACGAGGAATTTCGAGACGTAGCCTCGATGGTGGTGCCACATGCCGAAAGACCGCGATTTCCCGATCCGCTCTTGATAAGAACGCGATGCCCAGACACCTATTCGAAGATAGTGTGGATGAAGGCACAACACGAAGGGGCACTGACACCCCCGTGCATCGTCCAGAAAAGACCGCAGGTTACTCATACAGCTCAACAAGTGCCTGTCACCCAGTGAACAACTCGAGAGGCAAGCGGAGGTCCATTCCTGCACACAAGACAAGGCCTGACTCACCTCTCCCAACTATGCAGGGGGCTGCGATCGGAATCAGAAATGGAGAGGAACCCTGAGGTTCCTGCCTCCCCTCGAGATGAGGCCCCCTTCCATTTCACCAAACCCAGTGGAGTCCCGAGAGGTCTTTCCCAACTCCACAGTATCCCTGACTTCTCAGAGGCACCCGGAGAATCTCCCTGAGGTCACCGGCACAAGTCGAGGGAACCCAGGTATTCTTGCCAAGACCCGAGAGAGATCTTGAGAGTCCTTCAACACGTCTAGAGGCCTGATTCCCCTACCATGACTCGAGAGCAATGACGCGCTCCCCCTTGCCACACGCATCGAGACCTAACTTCCCTGGCGCCACACAAGAGGCTCCCTGAGCTCCCCGTCGTACCTCCTGAGAAACCAACACAGGCGCTGCAGCACGGTAAAACCACCGAGACCCCCCCCCGTCATCGTGAGATGAGGGCCTTCTTTTCCTGCATGTCCTGGAGTGCAATCCCGAGTCCTCTCTCCAAACTCCAGAGGAGGCTTGACTCCCTTTAGTCCACTCAGTGGGCTCCAAGAAATACCCGTCGCGACTCGAGAAGAGAGAGAAGTCCTTTGTTTCCCCTCGAGAGGACGCCTGACTCCTGGGTGAGTCTAGAATGCAACCCCAAGATCCCAGTCATCCCTTGAGAGGAACATTAGGTCCTAGACACAAGCCTGGATGAGGTTTCTTTTGCCCTGCAGTGACTCGAGCGCAACCCCCAGCTCTCCCTCGCAACTCGAATGGAAGATTGGGCTTCCCTGGGCCAACACAAGAGGAAGCCAGAAATCCCCTTCGTAACTCGAGAATCCCACCGCAACTCGAGAAAAACCACGTGTTTCCAACGTCATCCCAAGATGAGGCCCTTGCCTGCTATGGCGTCTCAAGAAAAGAACCACGTTCCGTCTTGAAGTGCGAAACGGTACTTTGCACCCTTGATGCGACACCAAATGTTCCCGGACACGCCGGTCTCACTCGACAGGAACACCGAGGTTCCCGCACCACTTCATCTGAGCACCTTCTCCCCTCCTGTTCGAGACAGGAGGGTCTATTCCCCTGCTTTGTTTGGAAGGGATTTCCCACATTCCCAGCGCATCTAAGGATGAGGCCGGTCTCACGAGTAAATTCGAGACATAGCGTCGTGGGTGGTGTCACATGCCGAAATACCCCGATTTCCCGGCCCACTCTTGAGAAGAACCCGATGCCCGGACACCTCTTCGAAGGCAACCCTGTGGACAAAGGCACAAAACGAAGGGTCACTGACACTCCCGTGCATCATTCGGTAAAAGCCGCAGGTTCCACACACAGCTCGACAAGAGGCCTGTCATCCCATGAACAACTCGAGAGGCAAGCAGAGTTCCATTCCTCCACTCAAGACGAGGCCTGACTCTCCGGTCCCAACTCTGAAGGGACCCTGCGATCGGAGTCCGAAATGGAGAGGAACCCTGAGGTTCCTGACTCCACTCGAGATGAGGCCCTCTTCCATTACACCAAAAACAGTGGAGGCCCGAGAGGCCCCTCCCAAATCCACAGTATCGCGACTTCTCAGAGGCACCCTTAGAAGCTCCCTGAGGTCACCGGCACAAGTCGAGGGAACACAGGGTTTCCTGACGCAACCCGAGAAAGACCTCGAAAATCCTCCTTCAACGCATCTTGAATCCCGATTCCCCTACCATGACTCGAGAGCAATGACGCGTTCCCCCTCGCCACTCGCATGGAGACTTGACTTCCCTGGCGCCACACGAGAGGCTCCCTGAGCTCCCCGTCATACCTCGTGAGAAATCCCACACTGGCTCCCCAGCTCCAGAAAACCCACGAGACGCCTCCGTCATCGCGAGATGAAGGCCTTCTTTTCCTGCATGGCCTGGAGAGCAATCTCGAGGCCTCTCTTCAAACTCCACAGGAGGCCTGACTCCCTTTAGGCCACTCTGTGGGCTCCAAGAGATACCCGTTGGGATTCGAGAGGAGAGCAGAATTCTTTGCTTCCCCTATATACCAGGCCTGACTCCTCAGGTGAGTCTGGAATGCAACCCCGAGATCCCTGTCGCCCCTGGAGAGGAACATTAGGTCCTAGACACAAGCATAGATGAGGTTTCATTTGCCCTGAAGTGACTCGAGAGCAATCCCCTGCTCTCCCTCGCACCTCGAATGGAAGAATGGACTTCCCTGGGACAACACAAGAGGAAACCTGAATTCCCCGTCGTAATTCGAAAATCCCGCTGCAACTCGAGGAAAACCACGTGGTTCCCCCGTCATCGCAAGATGAGGCCCTTGCCAGCTACAGCGTCTCAGTAGAAGCCCTACGTTCCATCTTGAAGTTTAAAACGATAATTGGCAACCTTGATGTTAGCACAAAAGTTCCCCGACACCCTGGTCTCACTCGAGGGGAACACCAAGGTTCGGTGCACCGCTTGTTCTGAGCCCCTTATCCCCTCCTGATCGCGACGGGAGGGTCGATTACCCTGCTTTGTCTGGAAGGGGTTCCGGACCTTCCCGGCGCACCTCAGGATGAGGCCGGTCTCACGAGGAAATTCGAGACGTAGCCTTGTGGTTGGTGCCACACGCCGAAAGACCCCG
Source organism: Bubalus kerabau (assembly GCF_029407905.1). Taxonomy (NCBI): domain Eukaryota; kingdom Metazoa; phylum Chordata; class Mammalia; order Artiodactyla; family Bovidae; genus Bubalus; species Bubalus kerabau. Next base: position 230,848 of record NW_026577901.1, read on the forward strand.
ATTTCCCTGTCTGCTCTTGATAAGAACCCAATGCTAGGACACCTCTTCGAAGGCAATCCTGTGGACGAAGGCACAAAACGAAGGGGTCTGACACCCTCCTGCATCGTTGGAAAAGCCCGCAAGTTCCACATACAGATCGACAAGTGGCCTGTCACCCCGTGAACAACTCGAGAGGCAAGAGGAGTTAAATTCCTCCACACAAGACGAGGCCTGACTCTCCTGTCCCAACTCTGCATGGACACTGAGATCCGATTCAGAAATGGAGAGGAACCATAAGGTTCCTGCCTCAACTCGAGATAAGGCCCTCTTCTACTGCACCAAACCCAGTGGAGTTCGGAGTGGCCCCTCCCAACTGCACAGTATCCCTGACTTCTCAGAGGCACCCTGAAAAGCTCCCTGAGGTCACGGGCATAAGTCGACGGAACCCAGGGTTTCCTGCCGTAACCTGAGAAAAACCTCGCGAGTCCTTCTTCACGCGTCTTGAGGCCCGATTCCCCTACCATGACTGGAGAAAAATGACGCGCTCCCCCTCGCCACGCGCATGAAGATCTGACTTCCCCGGCACCACATGAGAGGCTCCCTGAGCTCCCCATCGTACCTCGTGAGAAACCCCACACTGGCGCCGCAGCTCGAGAAAACCCACGAGACCCCCCTGTCATGGTGAAATGAGGGCCTTTCCTGCATGACCTGAAGAGCAATCCCGAATCCTCTCTCCAAACTCCAAAGGAGGCTTGACTCCCTTTAGGTCACTCAGTGGGCTCCAAGAGATACGCGTCGATACTCAGGAGGAGAGCGGTGTCCTTTGCTTCCCCTCGAGATGAGGCCTGACTACGAGGGTGAGTCTGGAATGCAACCCTGGCTCCCTGTCGCCCCTGGAGAGGAACCTTAGGTCCTGGACAAAAGCCTAGAGGAGGTCTCTTTGGCCCTGCAGTGACTCAAGCGCAACCCCTAGCTTTCCCTTGCAACTCGAATGGAAGATTGGCCTTTCTGAGCCAACACAAGAGGAAGCCTGAATTTCCAGTTGTAATTTGAGAAACCCGCCGCAACTCGAGAAAAATCACGTGGTTCCCCGTATTGCAAGATGAGGCCCTTGCCCCCTACAGCGTCTCAAGAGAAGTCTCACATTCCGTCTTGAAGTGCAAAACAGTACTTGGCACCCTTGATGCGACCCCAAAAGTTCCCCTATATACCGATCTCACTAGAGGGGACACTGAAGTTTCCGGCACCACTTCATCTGAGGCCTTTCTCCTCTCCTGATCGCGATAGGAGGGTCGATTCCACTGCTTTGTCTCGAAGGGATTCCCGACCTTCCCGGCACACCTCAGGATGAGGCCGGTCTCACGAGGAAATTCGAGAGGTAGCCTCGAGGGCCATACTACATGCCGAAAGACCCCGATTCCATGGTCCACTTTTGATCAAAACCAGACTCCTGGACACCTCTTCGAAGGCAAGCCTGTGGATGAAGGCACAACACGTAGGGGCACTGACACCCCGTGCATCTTCCGAAAAAACCCGCAGGTTCCTCACACAGCTCCACAAGTGGTCTGTCACCTCGTGAACAACTCGAGAAGCAAGCGGAGTTCCATTCCTCCACACAAGACGATGCCTGACTCTCCTGTCACAACTCTAGGGACCTAGCGCACCGAGTCAGAAATGGAGAGGAAGCCTGAGGTTCCTGCCTCCACTCAAGATGAGGCCCTTTTCCATTGCCACAAAACCAGTGGAGTCCCGAGAGGCCCGTCCCAAATCCACAGTATGCCTGACTTCTCAGAGGCACCCTGAGAAGCTCCCTAAGGTCACCGGCAGAAGTCGACGGAACCCAGGGTTTCCTGCCGCAACCCGAGAAAGACCTTGAGAGTCCTGCTTTAACGTGTCTTGAGGCCCGATTCCCGTATCATATCTCGAGAGCAATGACGCGCTCCCCCTTGCCATGCGCATGGAGACCTGAATTCCCTGGTGCCACATGAAAGGCTCCCTGAGCTTCCCGTCGCACCTCGTCAGAAACCGCACACTGGCACCGCAGCTCGAGAAAACCAACAAGACGCCCCTGTCATCGCGAGATGAGGGTCTTCTTTTCCTGCATGGCCTGGAGAGCAATCCTGAGACCTCTCTCCAAACTCCACAGGGGGCTTGACTCCCTTTAGGCCACTCAGTGGGCTCCAAGAGACACCTGTGGTGACTCAAGAGGAGAGCGGGGTCCTTTGCTTCCCCTCGAGTCGAGCTCTGACTCCCAGGATGCGTCTGGAATGCAACCCCGAGATCGCTGTCGGCCCTGGAGAGGAATATTAGGTCCTGGACACAAGCCTAGATGAGGTCTCTTTTGCCCTGCAGTGACTCAAGAGCAAAGCCCAGCTCTCCCTCGAAACTCGAATGGAAGATTGGACTTCCCTGGGCCAACACAAGAGGAAGCCTGGATTCCCCGTCGTAACTCGAGAATCCCGCCGCACCTTGAGAAAAACCACGTGATTCCCCCGTCATCCCAAGATGAGGCCCTTGCCCTCTACAGCGTGTCAAGAGAAGCCCCAAGTCCGTATTGAAGTGCAAAACGGTACTTGGCACCCTTGAAGTGACCCCAAAAGTTTCCCGACACACCGGTCCCACTCGAGGGGAACACCGAGGTTCCCGGCACGACTTCAACTGAGCCCTTTCACTCCTCCTGATCGTGACAAGATGGTCGATTCCCCTGCTTTGTCTGGAAGGGGTTCCCGATCTTCATGGCGCACCTCAGGATGACACCAGTCTAATGAAGAAATTCGAGACGTAGCCTCATGGATGGTGCCACGTTCTGAAAGACCCCGATTTCCTGCTCTGCTATTGATAAGAACCCGATGTCCGGACACCTCTTTGAAGGCAACCCTGTGGATGAAGGCACAACACGAAGGGGCACTGACCCCCTCATGCATCTTACGGAAAAAACCGAAGGTTCCACTCACAGCTCGACAAATGGTCTGTTATCCTGTGAACAACTCGAGAGGCAAGTGGAGTTCCATTCCTCCACACAAGACGAGGCCTGACTCTCCTGTCCCAACTCTTCAGGGACCCTGTGGTCGGAGTTTTAAATGGAGAGGAACCCTTAGGTTCCTGCCTCAACTCGAGATGAGAACCTTTGCCATTGCACCAAACCCAGTGGAGTTCCGAGAGCGCCTCCCAAGTCCACAGTATGCCTGACTTCTCAGAGGCACCCTGAGAAGCTCCCTGAGGTCACCGGTACAAGTCGAGGGAACCCAGGGTTTCCTGCCGCAACCTGAGAAAGACCTCGAGACTCCTTCTTCAACGCGTCTTGAGTCCCGATTTCCCTACCATGACTCGAGAGCATTTATGGGCTCCTCCTCATCACACGCATAGACACCTGACTTTCCTGGCGCCACACGAGAGGCTCCCTGAGCTCCCCGTCGTACCTCGTGAGAAAACTCATACTTGCGCTCCAACTCGAGAAAACCCACAAGACGCCCCCGTCATTGCGAGCTGAGGGCCTTCTTTCCTGTATGGCCTGGAGAGCAATCCCGAGTCCTCTCTCCAACTCCACAGGAGGCTTGACTCCCTGGAGGCCACTCAGTGGGCTCCAAGAGATACCTATCGCGACCCAGGAGGATATCAGAATCCTTTGCTTCCCCTCGAGCCGAGGCCTGACTCACTGGGTGAGTCTGGAATGCGTCCCCGTGATCCCTATCGCCCCTGGAGAGGAACATTAGGTTCTGGACACAAGCCTAGATGAGGTCTATTTTGACCTGCCGTGACTCGAGAGCAATTCCCACCCAGCTCTCCCTGGCAACTCGAATGGAAGAATGGACTTCCCTGGGCCAACAGAAGAGGAAACCTGAATTCCCCGTCGTAAGTCAACAATCCCATCGCAACTCGAAAAAAAACCACGTGGTTTCCCCTTCATCACAAGATGAGGCCCTTGCCCGCCACAGCGTCTCAAGAGAAGTCCCACGTTTCATCTTGAAGTTTGAAACAGTATTTGGCAAGCTTCGTGAGACCCCAAAAGTTCCCTGACATACCGGTCTCACTCAAGGGGAACACCGAGGTTCCCGGCACCACTTCATCTGAGCCCCTTCTCCCCTCCTGATCGCGACAGTAGGGTCGATTAACCTGCTTTGTCTGGAAGGCTTTCCCGACCTTCCAGGGGCACCTCAGCATGAGGCCCGTCTCACGAGGAAATTCGAGACGTAGCCTCGTGTGTGGTGCCGCATTCCAAAAGACCCCGATTTCCTGGTCCGCTCTTAATAAGAACCCGATGCCCGCACACCACTTCGAAGGCAACCCTGTGGATGAAAGCACATCACGAAGGGGCACTGACACCCCCGTGCATTGTCTGGAAAAAACCGCAGGTTCCACACACAGCTCGACAAGTGGCCTGTCACTCCTTGAACAACTCGAGAGGCAAGCGGAGTTACATTCCTCCACACAAGACGAGGCCTGACTCTCCTGTCCCAACTCTGCAGGGACCCTGCAATCTGAGTCAGAAATGGAGAGGAACCCTGAGGTTCCTTCCTGATCTCGAGATTAGGCCCTCTTCCATTGCAGCAAACCCAGTGGAGTCCCGAGAGGCCTCTCCCAGCTCCATAGTATCCCTGACTTCTCAGAGGCACCCTGAGAAGCTACCTGAGGTCACAGGCACAAGTCGAGGGAACCCAGGGTTTCCTGCCACAACCCGAGAAAGACCTCGAGCGTCCTTTTTCATTGCATTGAGCCCTGATTCCACTACCATGACTCGAGAGCAATGACGTGTGCCCCCTCGCCACTCGTATGGAGACTTGACTTCCCTGACACCACACGAGAGGCTCCCTGAGCTCCCGGTCGTACCTTGTGAGAAACCCCACACTGGCACCGCAGCTCCAGAAAAACCACGAGACTCCCCCGACATCGCGAGATGAGGGCCTTCTTTTCCTGCATGGCCTGGAGAGCAATCCCGCATGCTCTCTCCAAACTCCACAAGAGAGGAGCCAAGATTGCTGAGGAGTAGGACGGGGAGAACTCTTTCCCCCCCAAACAATTTCATCAAAAGAGCATTTAAACGTCGAGTAAATTCCACAATACAACTTATGAATGCTGCCAGAGGACATCAGGCACCCAGAAAAGAACCCAACTCTTGGAAAGTAGGTAGGAAAAAGTATAAAAGACAAAAAAAGAGACAAAAGAGGGAGGGAGGGATTTCCGTCCCAGGAAGATAGTCTTAAAAAGAGAAAAGTTTCCAAACACCAGGAAAGCTTTTCACTGCCAAATCTTTGCCAAGCTTTGGAAGCACAAAGGGCAACATAAGGGGGATAAAAATAAATAAACAATTAAAACTCGCAGATTGCAAGCCCTACGGTAACTCCCCCAGCCGCAAAGCAGTGCAGACGCCTGCTCACACCATTAGCAAGCAGGGGCTGGGCAGGGAGGCGCGGCGCGGGCTGCATCGCTTAGAGTAAGAATCTGGCCTGAATACCCTGAGCACTATCTGAACGAAATAACTTGGGCTAGCGAACCAGACTCTGGGATATCTACCACGCAAAAAGCCAGCCCTAACCTAAGACACTGCCAGGCCTGCGCACGGAACAAAGGACTGAACAGAGATAGCCGGCTGCAGACCTTCCCCCTCCGGTGACAGGCAGCCAGAGCCAGAAGGGGGCAATCGCAGCCCCAGAGAGACATTATCTATAAAACTGTAAGCAGCCTTCTTTGCTAACTAAAACTTCTTGGGGATCTGGACGGTCAACATCTGCCTGAGAAGGTGCGCCTGTTTTACACCCAGATAACCGAGTGGCGGGGAGGCGATAAGTCACAACATTGGCGCTCGCCAAACACCTCATCACCTGAGCTGCTCGGACCTGGGAAGAGCACAAAACGCAAGCCCAACCGAGTCTGTGCCTCTGAGGACTACCCGAGTGCCTGAACCTGAGCGGCTTGGACCTGGGAGGTGCATGCAGCCCAGGGCCAGCTTCGGATTGTTCCCGGTGGAACAACCTAGAGCCCGAGCAGTGTGGGCAGGGAGGCTACACGTGCCGTGAGCGGGGGCAGACCCAGTGTGGCTGAGGCACTGCGAGCGCACGCCAGTGTTATTTGTTTGCAGCATCACTCCCTCCCTCCCTCCCCACAGCGCAACTGAACAAGTGAGCCTAAAAAAAAAAAGTGTCCTCCACCGTCCCCTTTGTGTCAGGGCGTAAACCAGACACTGAAGAGACCAGCAAACAAAAGAAGCTATAACAGAGGGAAACGCCTTGGAAGCTACAGGCAATAGATTAAAACCCTGTGGTTACTAGGACTACATAGGAAGGCGCCTATAGATCTTGAGAAATATAAGTCGGACCAAGGAACTAGCCAAAAATGAACCGAACCCACGATACTCACAACAAAACCAGAGAAAGTCCTAGATATATTTTTATGATCATTCTTACTTTTTTTTAATTTTTTTAATTTTAAGTTCTCTATTGTTCATTTAATTTTCACTTTTATAACCTATTACTTTGCAAAAAAAAAAGACCCTATTTTTTTCTTCTTCAGCAAACTTCATATATATATATATATATATATATATATATATATATCATAATTTTTTGACCTTGTTTTTTTGTTTTTTTTTTTTCTTCTTTTCTTTAACATTGTATTTTTGAAATTCCAAACTGTACTCTAGATTTTTAATTTATGCTTTTTGATATTTGATATCAATTTTGTACCTGTAGTTTCTTTATAATTTTTGCGACATTGCTTGTTTTTGTTTGTTCGTTTTCTCTTTAGTTTTCTTCTTCCTTTTTTTTTAACATTGTATTTTTGAAATTCCAAACTCTACTCTAGATTTTTAATTTTTGCTTTTTGGTATTAGTTATCAATTTTGTACCTGTATTTTCTTGATAATTTTTGCGACCTTGTTTGTTTTTCTTTGTTCGTTTTTTCTCTCTTTCTTTTCCTTCTTCTTTTCTTTAACATCGTATTTTTGAAATTCCAAACTCTACTCTAGATTTTTAATTTTTGCTTTTATGTATTTGTTACCAATTTTGTACCTTTAAGAACCCAATCTTCAGTACCCATTTTTCACTAGGGAGCGAGATTACTGGCTTGACTGCTCTCTCTCCCTTTGGACTCTCCTTTTTCTCCACCAGGTCGCCTGTGTCTCCTCCCTAACCCCTCTCTACTCTACCCAACTCTGTGAATTTCTGTGTATTCCAGACGGTGGAGAACACTTAGGGAACTGATTACTGGCTGGATCTGTCTCCCTTCTTTTCATTCCCCCCTTTTATCCTTCTGGCCACCTCTGTCTCCTTCCTCCTTCTTCTCATCTCTGTATAACTCTGTGAACATCTCTGAGCGGTCCGGTTGTGGAGTGCACATAAGGAAGTGACTACTGGCCAGCCCACTCTCTCCACTATTGATTCCACCTGATCTCATTTGGGTCACCTCTAACTCCCTCCTCCCTCTTCTCTTCTCCATGTAATGCTGTGAACCTTTCTGAGTGGCCCTCACAGTAGAGAAACTTTTCTTCTTTAACGTAGATGTTTTATCAATGGTGCTGTATAGAAGGAGAAGTTTTGAAACTACTGTAAAAGTAAGACAGATAACTGGAAGCAGGAGGCTTAAGTCCAAACCCTGACTCCAGGGAACTCCTGACTCCAAGGAACATTAATTGACAGGAGCTCATCAAATGCCTCCATACCGATTCCAGCGTTATTTTCCATGAAGGAGCAGGATTCGGGAATATGTCAGACTTGACTGGCGCCTTATTGGCCTCAGCTCAGCTCTTGCCTTTCCTTTCAAACTAGGACAAGGGCCCACTTTATGAAAGGTAACGGTCCTCTTCTTTCCAAACTGCCAAGGGCTACAGCAATGAGACCTCTGTCAAGGCGAGGGAAGCGTAAGCTGATGGATTCTCAAGCAGGTGCTTTGCCACAAAGCATCAGCACCCCACGGAAAGAATCTGGCTCCCTTTGCCCCTATGTTGCGTGTGTAGCTACACACACAGAGGTGTCTCGATAGGAGCCAAGAATGTTCCTGAGAGAGGAGGTTCACTGTTGGGGGCCAGAGTGAGGCACTCCGCCCATGGCAAAGGTCATGAGGAAGGAGGCTCGACATACGCAAAGGCGGGATCGAGCCTCAGGAGTCCCCCTGGAAATCCTCGAGCATCTACCCCCATCACCAGAGCCTGCCTACCTTACTATTTTGTGCTCTCACCTACACCTCTGACTTTACGGGGGGCTGTCCCCCACCACCTCTTTCGGAGAAGGAGTTAACCTAGAGCTCCAGTTGATAAAAACCCCTGGGTGTGACAAGAGTGTTTTAACCTACAAACTCCTCTGAAGGTTCTCTAGCCTGCCTGACAGGCTTGTCCGGCCACATGTGATTGCTCACAGCCTCCCAACCATGAGAGGCACGAGATGCTTTAAACCTTCTAAAAACAGGTTCCTTAGAAAAGTTAGAAAAGTATTAGTATAAGTATAATGGGCTGATTAGAAATCATATTGGTGAAGGGTTTTTCATTTGTTGAGCTGATGTTTACTGCTAAGTCTCCACATCCCCTGCCCTTATACACATTAATGAATATATAGAAGAAATAAGTATTAACCTTTGATATAAATCACGTTAGACCTTAGGCTAAGTAAATTCTTTCCTTAACTAAAACCCACTACACCCTCACCCTATAGGAATGTAACTTTATTTGGGTGGCGTCTGTTTTAAGAATAATCACCCCTGGAGAAATAAGTGTCCTGGTTGACTGACCGCTGTCACAAGGAGAGGGTCGTAAATTGTCAGCAGGCCCCCCCGGCCAGAAGATGATGAAACACCCCTAAGACCTCTGTATACTTTTGTATGAAGCACCTAACTTTGATAAAAGTCAGGACTGCTGACCCCACGTGACTTTTGCATAACATCTCAGTGTATAAAAGTAGACCATGGAAAATAAAGAATTGGGATCAGTTTCTCGAAATACTGGTCTCCCCATGTCTCTCTCTCTCTCTCTCACTCTGGTTGAGTCTCCATCTGGAGCGCGGAACCCACCAAGCTTACTAATTTTGCCTGGGCTTCTAAGATCCGACCGGGGAGGCCTCAGTGTCTCCTCTCCTTCGGGAGAACGGAAGGACGCCTGCGGCCTACGTAAGTGGTGCAAGCTTCTTGTCTTGAAGTTTTATTGGTCCCCCGCGTAAACCAAGCTACTCAGCCTCTTTTCTCCACTGAATTTTCCTACTGAGCTATCCTCATTTTATTACTCTTTATATCCTTAATTAACGTTTAATTAAGCAGTTGTTCCCTGACCCTCGCCTACGCCGTCTCTGCTTCGAATACCCTGGATCAGCTGGGGCTGGACCCCGGCAGTTCACTAGAGATCTCCTACAGAGCATAGACCTGTCCATTTGGTTTTGCCTTCCCCTGTGAGTTGGGTCCCCGAGGTCCGCCCCAACTCCGGGGAAACAGCCCCTGAGAAAAGATCTCCAGGAACTGCTTTCCGCCCAGGCTGGGAAACGCTGTTCACAGGAAGTAAGGCAAGCGAGCCTCCTGAAGGGAAATAGAGGCCTTACTGTCCCTGGAGGAGCAGGCTGCCAGAGTGTGTGACACCTGACTGGTGCCTTACTGGCCTCAGCTCCGCTATTGCATGTTCATCTGAACTTGAACCCAGGCCTACTTGGAGAAGTGTTTGTGTGCCGATTTCCAGAAACTGCGAAGGGCTACAGCAATGATAACTCTCTCAGTGGTAAGGGAGAGCATTGTGTGGATTCTCAATTTGTTGTTTGAACGACAGCGTCAAAGCTGCACAGAGAGAATCAGGTCTCTGTGTCTCTATGTTGGCTATGCAGCTTCCCACACAGAGATGTCCCCGTTGGAGCCAAGAACATTCCGCATAGACTGAGGTTCACTAGAGCTCTCCTAGAGAACAAAGACTTATCCATGCGGTTTTCCCTTCCCCTCTGCATGTGGGTCTCCGGGATCGGCCCCTGCTCCGTGGAAACAGCCTCTGAGAAAAGATCTCCAAGAACCTCTTATCCCCCAGGCTGGGAAGCGGAGTTCGCAGGAGGTGGGATAAGCAAGCTTCCTTCGGCAAGAAGAGACAGCCAACCAGCCTGTGTTTGGAAGCCTATATTTGCAAGGAATGGGTTAGTTTCTCCTGACCGAGACCGCCAGATGTGCTGAGAAGATAGAAATTCCAGAGGCAGGGTCGAGGTTCCTGACTGCCCTTTGCCAGCCTTGCAAAGACATTCCCAGATTCTAAAGTTATTTTCCATGAAGGAGCAGGCATCGGGAATATGTCAGACTTGACTGGCGCCTTACTGGCCTCAGCTCAGCTACTGCCTTTCCATTCATCAAGGACAAGGGCCTACTTGGTGAAGGGTAAGGGTCTGCTTCTTTCCAAACTGCCAAGGACTACAGCAATGAGACCTCTGTCAAGGTGAGGGAATCCTATGCGGATGGATTCTTAGCAGGTGCTTTGCCACAAAGCATCAGCACCCACGGAGAGAATCAGACTCCCTTTGCCACTATGTTGGGTGTGTAGCTTCATGCACAGAGGTGTCTCTGTAGAAGCCAAGAATGTTCCTGAGAGATGAGGTTCACTAGAGCTCTCCTACAGAGCATAGACCTGTCCATGTGGTTTTGTCTTCCCCTGTGAGTTGGGCCCCCGAGGTCCGACCCAGCTCCAGGGAAACAGCCCCTGAGAAAAAATCTCCAGGAACAGCTTTGCGCCCAGGCTGGGAAATGCAGTTCACAGGAGGCAAGGCAAGCGAGCCTCCTGCAGGGAAAAAGAGGCCTTACTGCTCCTGGACGATCAGGCTGCAAGAGTGTGTGAGACCTCACTTGTGCCTTACTGGCCTCAGCTCCGCCGTTGCCTGTTGTTCCGAGCTAGGACCCAGGCCTACTTGGAGAAGGGTTAGGGTGCGGATTTCTACAAACTGTCAAGGACTACAGCAATGAGAATTCTCTTAGCAGTAAGGGAGAGCATTGTATGGATTCTCAAGCTGTTGTTTGAATGACAGCTTCAAAGCTACACAGAGAGAATCAGGCTCTCTGTTCCCCTATTTTGGCTGTGCAGCTTCACACACAGAATTTGACTCTGTTGGAGCCAGAAATATTCCTGAAAGACTTAGGCTCACCAAAGCTGTCCTCCAGAGCAAAGACATTGGATGTGGTTTTGCCTTCCCTTGCCAGTATGGGTCCCCTAGCTTGGCCCCAGCTCCGGGGATACAGCCTCTGAAAAAAATCTTCCAAGAAGCGATTTTTCCTCCAGGCTGTTAAGCGGAATTCGCAGTTTGCAAGTTAAGGAAGCCTGCTTCGTGGAAGAGCAAGCAGCCAACTGGCCCTGTGTTAGGAAGCCTGTATTTGAAAGGAATGGGTTAGCTTCTACAGCGGGAGAACCTCAGATCTACTCAGGGGACTGAAATACTAGAGTCAGGGTCGAGGTTCTCCCTTGTCCTTTGCGCACCTTGCAAAGACATTCCTAGCTTCTAGCATTAGTGTCCCTGTAGTAGCAGGCTGCAGGAGCGTGTGATAAATGACTGCCGCGTTCCTGTCCTCAGCTCCGCTATTGACTTTCTACTCGAACTACAACCCAGGCCTACTTTGAGAGGGGTTAGGGTCCAGTGTTTCCAAACTGCCAAGGGCTACAGCAATGCGAGCTCTGTCAGAGGTAAGAAAAGAGCAATTGGTTGGATTCTTCAGCTGCTGCGTGGCTGCACAGCTTCCGCGCTGCATGGAGAGCATGAGGCTCCTTGTGGCCCTATTTTGGGTACGCAGCAACATGCACACAGAATGTCTGTGTTCACTTATGTACAGGCTTTTGTACACTAGAGCTCTCCTACAGAGCAAAGACCACTCAGTGGGCTCCAAGAGATACCTGTCGCGGCTCGAGAAGAGAGTGGAGTCCTTTGCTTCCCCTCGAGATGAGGCCTGACTCCCCAGGTGAGTATGGAATGCAACCCCAAATCCCTGTCGCCTATGGAGAGGAACATTAAGTCCTGGATACAAGCCTAGATGAGGTCTAGTTTGCCCTTCAGTGAATGGAGCCCAATCCACAGCTCTCCCTGGCAACTCGAATGGAAGATTAGACTTCCTGCGCCAACACAAGAGGAAGCCTGAATTCCCCGTCGTAACTCGAGAATCCCACCGAAACTCGAGAAAATCCACGTGCTTCCCTCGTCATTGCAATATGAAGCCCTTTGTCCGCAACAGCATCTCAAGAGAAGACCCACGTTCCATCCTGAAGTGCGAAACGGTACTTGGCACCCTTGATGCGACCCCAAAAGTTCCGCGACATACCAGACTCACTCAAGGGGAACACCGAGGTTCCCGGCACCACTTCATCTGACCCCTTCTCCTCTCCTGATTGCGACAGGAGGGTCGACTCCCCTTCTCTGTCTGCAAGGGGTTCCCGACCTTCCGGGCGCACCTCAGGATGAGGCCGGTCTCATGAGGAAGTTCGAGACGTAGCCTCGTGGGTGGTTCCACATGCCGAAAGACCCCAATTTCACGGTCCACTCTTGAAAAGAACCCGATGCCAGCACACCCCTTTGAAGGAAAACCTGTCGATGAAGGCACAACACGAAGGGGCACTGACACCCGCGTGCATCATCCAGAAAAACCCGCAGGTCCCACAGACATTTCGACAAGTGGCCTGTCACCCTGTAAACAACTCGAAAGGCAAACGAAGGTCCATTCCTCAACAGAAGACTAGGTGTGACTCTCTTGTCCCTACTCTGCAGGGACCATGGGATCCGAGTCAGAAACGGAGAGGAAGCCTGAGGTTCCTGCGTCCACTCGAGATGAGGCCCTCTTCCATTGCACCACACCCAGTGGAGTCCCGAGAGGCCCCTACCAACTCCACAGTATCCCTGAGTTCTCAGAGGCACAATGAGAAGCTCCCTGAGGTCACAGGCACAAGTCGAGGGAACCCTGGGTTTTCTGCCATGACTCGAGAAAGACCTCGAGAGTGCTTCAAAATGTGTTGAGTCGCGATTCCCCTACCATGACTCGAGAGCCATGACACGCGCCCCCTCTTCACGCGCATGGAGACCTGACTTCCCTGGCGCCGCGCGAGAGGCTCCCTGAGATCCTCGTCGTGCCTCGGGAGAAAACCCCCACGGGCGCCGCAGCTTGAGGAAACCCCGGAGACGCCCCCGTCCTCGCGAGCTGAGGGCCTTCTTTTCCTGCATGGCCTGGAGAGCAATCCCGGGTCCTCTCTCCAAACGGAAGAGGAGGCTGGACTCCCTTGAGGCCGCTCAGGGGGCTCCAAGAGATCCGCGTCGCGACTCGAGAGGAGAGCGGAGTCCTTGGCTTCCCCTCGAGACGAGGCCTGACTCCCCGGGGGAGCCTGCAATGCAACCCGAGATCCCTGCCTTCCCTGGAGAGGAATATTAGGTCCCGGACACACGCCTAGCTGAGGTCTCTTCGGCCCTGCAGTGACTCGAGCGCAACCCCCAGCTTTCCCTCGCAACCCGAGGGGAAGATTGGGCTTCCCAGGGCCAACCCAAGGGGAAGGCTGAGATCCCCGTGGTAACTCGAGAATGCCGCCGCAACTCGAGAAAAACCACGTGGTTCCCACCTCTTGGCAAGATGAGGCCCTTGCCCGCGACGGCGTCAAGGGAAGTCCCCTGTTCGCCCTGAAGGGCGAAACGGTCCCTGACAGCCTTCCTGCGACCCCCAAAAGTCCCCCGACACGCCGGGGTACCCCGAGGGGAACACCGAGGGTCCCAGCACCGCTTCCTCTGAGCCCCTTCTCCCCTCCTGATCGCGACAGGAGAGGCGATTCCCCTGCGTGGTCTGGAAGGGGTTCCCGGCCTTCCCGGCGCACCTCAGGATGAGGCCGGTCTCACGAGGAAATTCGAGACGAGCCACGTGAGTGGGGCCACATGCCGAATGCCCCCGATTCCCCGGTCCGCCCTTGAGAAGGACGCGAGGCCCGGACCCCTCTTCGAAGGCAACCCTGTGGGTGAAGGCACAACACGAAGGGGCACTGCCACCCCCGTGCATCGTCCGCAAAGACCCGCGGGTTCCACACACAGCTCGACGAGGGGCCTGAGACCCCCTGAGCAACTCGAGAGGCCAGCGGGGTTCCCTTCCTCAGACAAGACGAGGCCTGACTCTCCTGTCCCAACTCTGCAGGGACCCTGCGGTCGGAGTCCGAAACGGAGAGGAAGCCTGAAGTTCCTGCCTCCCCTCGAGGTGAGGCCCTCTTCCGTTGCGCCAGACCCAGCGGAGTCCCGAGGGGCCCCGCCACCTCCACAGGATCCCTCGCCTCTCAGAGGCACCCTGGCAAGTTCCCTAAGGTCCCCGGCGGAAAGCGAGGGAAACGAGGGTTTCCCGCCGCCCCCCGAGAAAGACCTCGAGAGTCCTTCTTCAACGCGTCTCGAGGCCCTAGTCCCCTCCCGTGACTCGAGAGCCAGGACGCGCTCCCCCTCGCCACGCGCATGGAGACCTGACTTCCCTGGCGCCACACGAGAGGCTCCCTGAGATCCTCGTCGTGCCTCGGGAGAAAACCCCCACGGGCGCCGCAGCTCGAGGAAACCCCTGAGACGCCCCCGTCCTCGCGAGCTGAGGGCCTTCTTTTCCTGCATGGCCTGGAGAGCAATCCCGGGTCCTCTCTCCAAACGGAAGAGGAGGCTGGACTCCCTTGAGGCCGCTCAGGGGGCTCCAAGAGACCCGCGTCGCGACTCGAGAGGAGAGCGGAGTCCTTGGCTTCCCCTCGAGACGAGGCCTGACTCCCCGGGGGAGCCTGGAATGCAACCCCGAGATCCCTGCCTTCCCTGAAGAGGAATATTAGGTCCCGGACACACGCCTAGGTGAGGTCTCTTCGGCCCTGCAGTGACTCGAGCGCAACCCCCAGCTTTCCCTCGCAACCCGAGGGGAAGATTGGGCTTCCCAGGGCCAACCCAAGGGGAAGGCTGAGATCCCCGTGGTAACTCGAGAATGCCGCCGCAACTAGAGAAAAACCATGTGGTTCCCACCTCTTGGCAAGATGAGGCCCTTGCCCGCGACGGCGTCTCAAGGGAAGTCCCCTGTTCCGCCCTGAAGGGCGAAACGGTCCCTGACAGCCTTCCTGCGACCCCCAAAAGTCCCCCGACACGCCGGGGTCCCCCGAGGGGAACACCGAGGTTCCCGGCACCGCTTCCTCTGAGCCCCTTCTCCCCTCCTGATCGCGACAGGAGAGGCGATTCCCCTGCGTGGTCTGGAAGGGGTTCCCGGCCTTCCCGGCGCACCTCCGGATGAGGCCGGTCTCACGAGGAAATTCGAGACGAGCCACGTGGGTGGGGCCACATGCCGAACGCCCCCGATTCCCCGGTCCGCCCTTGAGAAGGACCCGAGGCCCGGACCCCTCTTCGAAGGCAACCCTGTGGGTGAAGGCACAACACGAAGGGGCACTGCCACCCCCGTGCATCGTCCGCAAAGACCCGCGGGTTCCACACACAGCTCGACGAGGGGCCTGAGACCCCCTGAGCAACTCGAGAGGCCAGCGGGGTTCCCTTCCTCAGACAAGACGAGGCCTGACTCTCCTGTCCCAACCCTGCAGGGACCCTGCGGTCGGAGTCCGAAACGGAGAGGAAGCCTGAGGTTCCTGCCTCCCCTCGAGGTGAGGCCCTCTTCCGTTGCGCCACACCCAGCGGAGTCCCGAGGGGCCCCGCCACCTCCACAGGATCCCTCGCCTCTCAGAGGCACCCTGGGAAGTTCCCTAAGGTCCCCGGCATAAGGCGAGGGAAACGAGGGTTTCCCGCCGCCCCCCGAGAAAGACCTCGAGAGTCCTTCTTCAAAGTGTCTTGAGGCCCTTGTCCCCTCTCTGGACTAGAGAGCAATGATGCGCTCACCCTCGCCTCGCGCATGCAGACCTGGCTTCCCTGGCACCGCACGAGAGGCTCCCTGAGATCCTCCTCGTGCCTCGGGAGAAATCCCCCACGGGTGCCGCAGCTCGAGGAAACCCCTGAGACGCCCCCGTCCTTGCGAGCTGAGGGCCTTCTTTTCCTGCCTGGCCTGGAGAGCAATCCCGAGTCCTCTCTTCAAACTGAAGAGTAGGATGGATTCCCTTGAGGCGACTCAGTGGGCTCCAAGAGATCCGTGTCGCGGCTCGAGAGGAGAGCGCAGTCCTTTGCTTCCCCTCGAGGCGAGGCCTCACTCCCCGAGGGAGTCTGGAGTGCAATCCCGAGATCCTTGTCTTCCCTTGAGAGGACTATTAGGTCCTGGACACACGCCTAGATGAGGTCTCTTTGGCCTTGCAGTGATTCGAGCACAACATCCAGCTTTCCCTCAAAACTCGAAGGGAAGTTTGGGCTTCCCAGGGCTAACACAAGAGGAAGCCTGAAATCCCCGTCGTAACTCGAGAATCCCGCCGCAACTCGAAAAAAACCACGTGGTTCCTTCGTCTTCGCAACATGAGGCCCTTGCCCGCCACAGTGTCTCAAAAGAAGTCCCACGTTCCTACTGAAGTGCAAAACGGTACTTGGCACCCATGATGGCACCCCCAAAGTTCCCCAACATACAGGCCTCACTCGAGGGTAACACCCATGTTCCCCGCACCACATCATTTGAGCCGCTTCTCCCTCCTGATTGCAACAGGAGTGTCTTTTCTCCTGCTTTGTGTAGAAGGGGTTACCGATCTTCCCAGCGCACATCAGGATGAGGCCGGTCTTACGAGGAAATTGGAGATGTAGCCTCGTGGGTGGTGCCACATGCGGAAAGACCCCATTTCCCGGTCAGCTATTAATAAGAACCCGATGCCCGTACACTTCTTGGAATGCATCCCGTAGGATGAAGGCACAACAAGGAGGGACCCTGAACACCCGTGCATCTTTTGGAAAATTCTGCAGGTTCCACATACAGCTCGACAAGTGACCTGTTACCTCGTGAACAACTCGAGAGGCAAGCTAAGTTTCATTTCTCCACAGAATACGAGGCCTGACTCTCCTGTCCCAACTCTGCAGGAATCCTGAGATCGGAGTCTGAAATGGAGAGGAACCCTGAGGTTCCTTCCTCAACACGAGATGAGGCCCTCTTGTATTATACCACACCCAGTGGAGTCCCGAAAGGACACTCCCAACTCCACAGTATCAGTGTCTTCTCAGAGGCACCCTGAGCAACTCCCTGAGGTCACCGGCACAAGTCGAGGGAACACAGGGTATCCTGCCGCAACCGGAGAAAGACCTCAAGAGTCCGTCTTCAACGCGTCTTGAGGACGGATTCCCCTACCATGATTCGAGAGCAATGACACGCTCCCCCTCGCCATGCGCATGGACACCTGACTTCCCTGGCGCCACATGAGAGGCTCCCTGAGCTCCCCGTCATACCTCATGAGAAACCCCACACTGGCGCCGCAGCTGGGGAAAACCCACCGTCATCGCGAGATTGGGGACTTCTTTTCCTGCCTGACCTGGAGAGCAATCCCTGGTCCTTTCTCCAAACTTCACAGGAGGCTTTACTCCCTTTAGGCCACTCAATGGGCTCCAAGAGATACCTGTCGCGACTTGAGAGGAGAGCAGAGTACTTTGTTTCCCCTCGAGACGAGGCCTTACCTCGGGTGAGTCTGGAATGCAACCCCGAGATCCCTGTTGCCCCTGGAGAGGAACATTATGTCCTGGACAAAAGCCTAGATGAGGTCTATTTTGCCCTACAGTGACTCGAGAGCAACACCCATCTCTCCCTCGCAATTCGAATGGAAGATTGGTCTTCATTGGGCCAACACAAGAGGAAGTCTGAATTTCCCGTTGTAACTCGAGAATCCCGCCACAACTCTTAAAAACCACGTGGTTCCCCATTCATCGCAATATGAGGCCTTTGCCCGCTACAGAGTCTCAAGAGAAGTCCCATGTTTCGTCATAAAGTTCGAAATGCTACTTGGCACCCTTGATGCGACCCCAAAAGTTCCCCAATATACCGGTCTCACTCCAAGGGAACACCGAAGTTCCTGGCACCACTTCATTTGAGCCCCTTCTCCCTTCCTGATCACGGCAGGAAGGTCGATCCCCCTGCTTTGTCTAGAAGGGGTTCCCGACCTTCATGGCGCACCTCAGGATGAGGCCAGTCTCACGAAGAAATTCGAGACGTAGCCTCGTGTTGGTGCCACGTGCCAAAAGACCCCGATTTCTCGGTCTTGCTCTTGATAAGAACCCAATGCCCGGACACCTCTTCTAAGGCAACCCTGTGGATGAAGGCACTACACAAGGGGGCACTGGCAACCCTGTTCATTGTCCGGAAAACCCCGCAGGATCCACATACAGCTCCACAACTGGCCTGTCACCCCTTAAACAATGAGAGAGGAAAGCGGAGTTCCCTTCCTCAGACAAGACGAGGCCTGAGTATCCAATCCCAACTCTGCAGGCACGCTTCGATCTGAGTCAGAAATGGAGAGGAAACCTGAGGTTCCTGCCTCAACCCGAGATGAGGCCCTCTTCCATTAAAACAAACCCAATGGAGTCCCGAGAGGCCCCTCCCATCTCCACATTATCCCTGACTTCTCATAGGCATTCTGAGAAGCTCCTTGAGGCCACCGGCAAAAGTCGAGGGAAATAAGGGTTTCCTGCCACAACCGAAGAAAGACCTCGAGAGTCCTTCTTCAATGTGTCTTGAGGTCAGATTCCCCTACCATAGCTTGAGAGCAATAATGCGCTTCCCCTCGCCACGCACATGGAGACCTGACTTCCCTGGCGCCACACGAGAGTCTCCCTGAGCTCCCCGTCGTACCTCGTGTGAAACCCCACACTGGCGCCGTAGCTCGAGAAAACACACAACATCCCTCCGTCATCGCGAGATGAGGGCCATCTTTTCCTGCATGGCCTGGAGAGCAGTCCCAAGTCCTCTCTCCAAACTTAACAGGAGGCTTGACTCCCTTTAGGCCACAAAGTGGGCTCCAAGAGGTGCCCGTCGCGACTCGAAAGGAGAGCGGAGTCCTTTGCTTCCCTTCGACATGAGGCCTGACTCCCTGGGTGAGTCTGGAATGCAAACCTGAGATCCCTGTGGCCCTTGGAGAGGAACATTAGGTCCTGGACACAAGCCTAGATGAGGTCTCCTTTGCCCTGCAGTGACTCGAGCGCAACCCCCAGCTCTCCCTCGCAACTCGAATGGATGATTGGACTTCCCTGGCCCAACACAAGAGGAAGCCTGAAATCCCCGTCGTAACTCGAGAATCCCGCCGCAACTCGAGAAAAACCACGTGGCTCCCCCGTCATCGCAAGATGAGGCCCTTGGCCGCTACAGCGTATCAAGAGAAGTCCCACGTTCCATCCTGAAGTACAAAACGGTACTTGGCACCCTTGATGCGACCCCCAAAGTTCCCTGACATACCGGTCTCACTCGAGGGAAACACCCAAAGTTCACGGCACCACTTCCTGTGAGCCCCTTCACCCCTCCTGATCGCGACAGAAGGGTCGATTCCCATGTTTTGTCTGCAAGGGGTTCCCGACGTTCCCCTCGAACCTCCGGATGAGGCCGGTCTCATGAGGAAATTCGAAAAGTAGCCTCATGGTTGGTGCCATATGCTGAAAGATCCCAAATTCCCGGTCCACTCTAGATAAGAACCTCACGATCGGACATCTCTTCGAAGGCAACCCTGTGGATGAAGGCACAACACGAAGGGACACTGACATCCCCATGCATCGTCTGGAAAAACCCGCAGATTCCACTCACAGCTCCAAATGTGGACTGTCACCTCGTGAACAACTCAAGAGGCAAGTGAAGTTGCATTCCTTCACACAAGACGAGGCCTTACTCTCCTGTCCCAACTCTTCAGGGACCCTGCAATTGGAGTCAGAAATGGAGAGGAACCTTGAGGTTCCTGCCTCAACTAGAGAAGAGGCCCTCTTCCATTGAACCAAACTCAGTGGTGTCCCGAGAGGCCCCTCCCAACACCACAGTATCCCTGAATTCTCAGAGGCTCCCTGAGAAGCTACCTGAGGTCACTGGCACAAGTCGAGGGAACCCAGAGTTTCCTGAAGTAACCCGAGAAAGACTTGGAGAGTCCTTTTTCAACGTCTCTTGATGCCCGATTCCCCTACCATGACTCCAGAGCAAGGACGCGCTCCCCTCGCCACAAGCAGGAAAACTGACTTCCCTAGTACCACACAAGAGGCTCCCTGAGTACCCCATCGTACCTCGTGAGAAAACTCACACTGGCGCCGCAGTTCGAGAAAAACCACAAGATGCCCCCGTCAAGGAGAGATGGGGGCCTTCTTTTCCTGCCTGACCTGGAGAGCAATTCCTGGTCCTCTCTCCAAACTTCACAGGAGTATTGACTCCCTTTAGGCCACTCAGTTGGGTCCAAGAAATACCCGGTGCGACTCGAGAGGAGAGCGGAGTCCTTTGCTTCCCTGGAGACGAGGCCTGACTCCCCGGGTGAGTTTGGAATGCAACCCCGAGATCCCTGTCGCCCCTGGAGTGGAACATTTTGTCCTAGACACAAGCCTAGATGAGGTCTATTTTGCCCTACAGTAATCGAGAGCAACCTCCATCTCTCCCTCACAATTTGAATGGAAGATTGGTCTTCCCACGGTCAACACAAGAGGAAGTCTAAATTTCCCATCGTAATTCGAGAATTCAGCCTCAAGTCTTAAAAACCATGTGGTTCCCCCTTCATCGCAATATGAGGCCCTTGCCAGCTAGAGTCTCAAGAGAAGTCCCACGTTCCATCTTAAAGTTCGAAATGCTACTTGGCACCCTTGATGCGACCCCAAAGTTCCCCAACATACCGGTCTCACTCCAAGGGAACACTGAAATTCCCGGTGTCTCCAGGGAAGTCCCATGTTCCGTCCTTAAGTGCGAAACGGTACATGAAACCCTTGATGCGACCGCAAAAGTTCCCCGACACGCTGGATTCCCTCGAGGGGAACACCGATGGTCCCGGCACCACTTCATCTGAGCCCCTTCTCCCTTCCTGATCGTGACAGGAGAGTCGATTCCCCTGCGTGGTCTGGAAGGGGTTCCCGGCCTTCCTGGCGCACCTCAGGATGAGGCCGGTCTCAGGAGGAAATTCGAGACTAGCCACGTGTGAGGTGCCACGTGCCGAACGACTCCGATTTTCCGGTCCGCTCTTGATAAGAACCCGATGCCCGGACACCTCTTCGAAGGCAACCCTGTGGGTGAAGGCACAACACGAAGGGGCACTGACACCCCCGTGCATCATCCGGAAAAACCCGCAGGGTCTACACACAGCTCGACAAGGGGCCTGAGACTCCCGGAACAACTCGAGAGGCAACCAGAATTCCATTCCTCAGACAAGACGAGGCATGACTCTCCTGTCCCAACTCTGCAGGGACCGTGCAGTCGGAGTCCGAAACCGAGAGGAAGCCTGAGGTTCCTGCCTCCCCTCGAGATGAGGCCCTCTTCCATTGCGCCGAACCCAGCAGAGTCCCGAGAGGCCCTGCCAACTACACAGCATCCCTCACCTCTCAGAGGCACCCTGGGAAGTTCCCTAAGGTCCCCTGCAGAAGTCGAGGGAAACGAGGGTTTCCCGCCGCAACCCGAGAAAGACCTCGAGAGTCCTTCTTCAACGCCTCTTGAGGACCTAGCCGCTTCCCATGACTCGAGAGTGATGACCAGCTCCCCCTCGCCATGCGAATGGAGACCTGACTTCCCTGGCGCCGCACGAGAGGCTCCCTGAGGTCCTCGTCGTGCCTCGTGAGAAAACCCCCATGGGCGCAGCAGCCTGAGGAAACCCATGAGATGCCCCCGTCATCGCGAGATGAGGGCCTTCTTTTCCTGCCTGGCCTGGAGAGCAATCCCGAGTCCTCTCTCCAAACTGAAGAGGAGGCTCGACACCCTTGAGTCCACTCAGTGGGCTCCAAGAGATCCGTGTCGCGACTTGAGAGGAAAGCGGAGTCCTTTGCTTCCCCTCCAGGCGAGTCCTGACTCCCCGGGGGAGTCTGGAATGGAAACCCGGGATCCCTGTCTTCCCTTGAGAGGAATATTAGGTCCTGGACACACGCCTCGATGAGGTCTCTTTGGCCCTGTAGTGACTCGAGCAGAACCCCCAGCTTTCCATCGCAACTCCAATTGAAGATTGGGCTTCCCAGGGCCAACCAAAGAGAGACCTGAAATTCCTGTCGTTTTTGAGAATCCCGATGCAACTCAAGAAAAACGACGTGGTTCCAACGTCTTCACAGGATGAGGCCCTTGCCCACTACAGCGTCTGCAGGGAAGTCCTATGTTCCGTCCTGAAGTGGGAAACGGTACTTGGCTCCCTTGATGCGAGCCCTAAAGTTCCCTGAAACGCCGGGTTCCCTCGAGTGGAACACCGAGGGTCCCAGCACCACTTCATCTGAGCCCCATCTCCCCTCCTGATCGCGACAGGAGAATCGATTCCCCTACTTTGTGTGGAAGGGGTTCCCGGCCTTCCCGGCGCACCTCAGGATGATGCTGGTCTCACGAGGAAATTCGAGATGAGCCACATGCAGAATGACCCCGATTTCCCGGTCCGCTCTTGAAATGAACCCGATGCCCGGACACCTCTTTGAAGGTAAACCTGTGGGGGAAGGCACAAAATGAAGGGGCACTGACACCCCCATGCATCTTCTGGAAACACCCGCAGGTTCCACACACAGCTTGTCAAGGGCCCTGAGACCCCCTGAAAGACTCGAGAGGCAAGCAGAGTTCCGTTACTCAGACAAGACGAGGCCTGACTCTCCTGTCCCAACTCTGCAAGGCCCCTGCGGTCGGAGTCAGAAATGGAGAGGAAGCCTGAGGTTCCTGCCTCCAATCGAGATGAGGCCCTCTTTCATTTCGTCAAACCTAGTGGAGTCCCGAGAGGCCCCTCTAACTCCTCAGTATCCCTCACCTCTCAGAGGCACCTGGGAAGTTCCCTAAGGTCCCCTGTAGAGGTCGAGGGAAACGAGTGTTTCCCGCCCCAACCCAAGAAAGACCTTGAGAGTCCTTCTTAAATGCCTCTTGAGGCCCTAGTCCCTCCCATGACTCGAGAGCAATGACGCGATCAGCCTGGCCACACGCATGGAGTCAGGCTTCTCTGGCGCCACACAAGAGGATCCCTGAACTCCCCATCATATCTCGTGAGAAACCCCACACTGGCGCCGCAGCTCGAGAAAACCCATGGGACGCCCCTGTCATCACGAGAGGAGGGCCATCTTTAACTGCATGGTATGCAGATCAAGCGTGAACCTTCTGTCCAAGCTACACAGGACGCTTGACTCCCTTTAGGCCACTCATTGGGCTCCAAGAGTTACACGTCGCGACTCGAGAGGATAGTGGAGTCCTTTGCTTCCACTCGAGACGAGGCGTGACCCACCGGGTGAGACTGGAATGCGACCCCGATATCCCTGTCGCCCCTGGAGAGGAACATTACGTCCTGGACCCAAGCCTAGATGAGGACTCTTTGCCCTGAAGTGACTCGAGAGCAACCCCCAGCTCTCTCTGACAAGTTGAATGGAAGATTGGACTTCCTGGGCCAACACAAGAGGAAGCCTGAATTCCCCGTTGTAACTCAAGAATCCCGCCTCAACTCGAGAAAAACCACGTGTTTCCCTCGTCATCGCAATATGAGGCCCTTGCCCGCTACAGCATCTCCAGAGAATTCCCACGTTCCGTCTTGAAGTGCGAAACTGTACTTGGCACCCTTGATGCGACATCAAAAGTGCCGTGACATACCGGTCTCACTCGAGGGGACCACCGAGGTTCCCGGCACCACTTCATCTGAGCCCCTTCTCCCCTTCTGATTGCGAGCGGTGGGTCGATTCCCCTGCTTTGTCTGCAAGGGGTTCCCGACCTTCCCGGCGCACCTCAGGATGAGGCCGGTCTCCCGAGGAAATTCGAGACGTAGCCTCGTGGGTGGTACCACATGCTGAAAGACCCCAATTTTCCGGTACGCTCTTGAAAAGAACCCGATGCCCGGAAACCTCTTTGAAGGCAACCCTGTGGATGAAGGCACAACACGAAGGGGCACTGACACCCCCGTGCATCATCCGGAAAAACCCGCAGGTTCCACACACAGCTCAACAAGTGGCCTGTCACTCCGTGAACAACTCGAAGGGCAAGGGGAAATCCATTCCTCCACAGAAGACGAGGCGTGACTCTCTTCTCCATACTCTGCAGGTACCCTGCGACCCGAGTCAGAAATGGAGAGGACCCCTGACATTCCTGCCTCCATTCGAGATGTGGCCCCCTTCGATTGCACCAAACCCAGTTGAGTAACGAAAGGCCCCTCCCAAATCCACAGTGTCCCTGACTTCTCAGAGGCACCCTTAGAAGTTGCCTGAGGTCACCGACACAAATCAAGGGAACCCAGGGTTCCCTGCCGCAACCCGAGAAAGACCTCAAGAGTCCTTCTTCAATGCGTCTTGAGGCCCAATTCGCCTACTATGACTCGAGAGCAATCACGCACTCCCCTTCACCACACGCACGGAGACCTGACGTCCCTAGCACCACACGAGAGGCTCTCTGAGCTCCCCGTTGTACCTCGTGAGAAATCTGATACTGGCGCCGCAGCTGGAGAAAACCCACGAGATGCCCCCGTCATCGCGAGATGAGGGCCTTTTTTCCTGCATGGCCAGGAAAACAATCCCGAGTCATCTCTCCAAACTCCATAGGAGGCTTCACTCCGTTTACGCCACGCAGTGGGCTCCAAGAGATACCCGTCGCGACTCGACAGGAGAGCGGAGTCCTTTTTTTCCCCTCAAGACGAGGCCTGACTCTCCGGGTGAGTCGAGAATGCAACCCTGAGATCCCTGTTGGCCCAGTAGTGGAACACTAGGTCCTGGACACAAGCGTAGATGAGGTCTATTTTGCCCTGCAGTGACTGGAGAGCAATCCCCAGTTCTAACTTGCAACTCGAATGGAATACTGGATTTTCCTGGCGCCACACAAGAGGCTCCCTGAGATCCCCGTGGTACTTCATGAGACACCCCACACTGGCGCCACAGCTCGAAAAAACCCACGAGACGCCACCGTCATCTCGAGATGAGGGCCTTCTTTTCCTGCATGGCCTGGAGTCCAATCCCGAGTCCTCTCTCCAAACTCCACAGGAGGCTTGACTCCCTTTAGTACACACAGTGGGCTCCAAGAGATACCCATCGCGACTCGAGACGAGAGCGGAATTCTTTGCTTACCCTCGAGGTGAGAACTGACTCCCCGGATGAGTCTGGAATGCAAACCTGAGATCCCTGTCGCCCCTGGAGAGCAACGTTAGATCCTGGACACAAGCCTAGATTAGGTCTCTTTTGCCCTGCAGTGACTCTAGCGCAATCCCCAGCTCCCCCTCGCAACCCGAATGGAAGATTGGATTTCAAGGCCAACAAGAGGAAGCCTAAATTCCCGGTCATAACTCGAGAATCCCGCCGCAACTCGAGCAAAACCACGTGGTTCTCCCGTCATCACAAGATGAGGCCCTTGCCCGCTACAGCGTTCCAAAGATGTCCCAGGTTCCGTCTTGAAATGCGAAACGGTACTTGGCACCCTTGATGCGACCCCAAAAGTCCCCCAACACGCCGGTCTCACTCAAGGGGAACACCGAGGTTCCCGGCACCACTTCATTTAAGCCCCTTCTCCCCTCTTGATCGTGACCGGTGGGTCGATTCCCCTGCTTTGTCTGCAAGGGGGCCCGACCTTCCCTGCACAACTCAGGATGAGGCCGGTCTCATGGGGAAATTCGATACGTAGCTTTGTGGGTGGTGCCACTTGCTGAAAGACTCCAATTTCCCGGTCCGCTCTTGATAAGAATCCGATGCTCGGACACCTCTTGGAAGGCAGCCTTGAGTATGAAGGTACAACACGAAGGGGCACTAACACACCTGTGCATCATCCGGAAAAACGGGCAGGTTACACACACAGCTCGACAAGTGGCCTGTCACCTCGAGAACAACTCGAGAGGCAAGAGGAGTCCCATCCTCCAGAAAAGACGAGGCCTGACTCTCCTGTACCAACATGCAGGGACCTTGCGATCTGAGTCAGAAATGGAGAGGAACACTGAGGTTCCTGCTTCAACTCGAGATGAGTCCCTCTTACATTCCACCAAATGCAGAGGAGTCTCGAGAGGCCCCTCCAAACTGCACAGTATCCCTGACTTCTCAGAGGCACTCTGAGAAGCTCCCTGAGGTCGCAGGCACAAGTCAAGGGAACCCTGGGTTTTATGCAGTGACCCGAGAAAGACCTCGAGAGTCCTTCTTCAACCCGTCTTGAGGCCCGATTACCCTACCATGACTCGAGAGCAATGACGAGCTCCCCCTAGCCATCTCATGGGGACCTGACTTCCCTGGCGCCACACGAGAGGCTCCCTGAGCTCCCTCTCGTACCTCGTCAGAAACCCGGCACTAGCGCGGCAGTCTAGAAAACCCACGAGACGCCGCCATCATCGCGAGATGAGGGCCTTCTTTTCCTGCATGGCCTGGAGAGGAATCCCGAGTCCTCTATCCAAACACCACAGGAGGCTTGACTCCCTTTAGGGCACACAGTGGGCTCCAAGAGATACCCATCGCGACTCAAAAGGACAGCGGAGTTCTTTGCTTCCCCTCGAGACGAGGCCTGATTCCCCGGGTGAGTCTGGTATGCAACCCCAAGATCCCTGTCGCCCCTAGGGACGAGCATTAAGTCCTGGACACAAGCCTAGATGAGGTCTATTTTGCCCTGCAGTGACTCGAGAGCAATCCCCAGCTCTCCCTTTAAACTCGAATGGAAGATAGGACTTCCCTGGCCCAACACATGAGGAAGACTGTATTCCCCGTCGAAACTCGAGAATCCTGCCACAACTCAAGAAACGCCACGTGGTTCCCCCGTCATCGCAAGATGAGGGCCTTGCCCCCTACAGCGTCTCAAGAGAAGTCCCACGTTCCGTCTTGAAGTGCGAAACGGTATTGGCACCCTTGATGCGCCCTCAAAAGTTCCTCGACACACCAGTCTGACTCGAGGAGAACACGGAGGTTCCCGGCACCACTACATCTGGGCCCCTTCTCCCCTCCTGATCGTGACAGGAGGGTCGATTCCCCTGTTTTGTCATGAAGGGGTTCCCACCTTTCCCGGGGCATCTCAGGATGAGGGCGGTCTCACGAGGATATTCGAGACATAGCCACGTGGATGGTGACACATGCCGAAAGACCCCGATTTCCCGGTCCGCTCTTGATAAGATCCTGATGCCCGGACACGTCTTTGAAGATAACCCTTTTGGTGAAGGCACAACACTTAGGGGCACTGACACCCCTGGGTATCGTCCGGAGAAACCCTCAGGTACCACACACAGCTCGAGAAGTGACCTGTCACCCGTGAACAACTGGAGAGGCAAGCAGAGTTCCATTCCTCCACACAAGACGAGGCCTGACTCTCCTGTTCGAACTCTGCAGCGAAACTGCGATCCGAGTCAGATCTGGCCCAGGGGAAGTCAGGAGAGGAAACATGAGTTTCCTGCCTCCACTCGAGATGAGGCCCTCTTCCATTGCACCGAACCCAGTGGAGTCCCGAGAGACCCCTCCCAACTGCACAGTATCCCTGACTTCTCAGAGGCACCCTTAGACCTTCCTGAGATCACCGGCACAAGTCGAGGGAACCAAGGGTTTCCTGCCCCAACCCGTAAAAGACCTCGAGAGTCCTTCTTCAACACGTCTTGAGGTGCGATTCCCCTACCATGACTCGAGAGCAATGACGCGCTCCCCCTAGCCACGCGCATAGAAACCTGACTTCCCTGGCGCCACAGGAGAGGCTCCCTGAGCTCCCCATTATACCTCGTGAGAAACACCACACTGGAGCCGCAGCTCGAGAATACCCACGAGACGCCCCAGTCCTCACGAGATGAGGGCCTTCTTTTGCTGTATGGCCTGGAGAGCAATCCTGAGTCCTCTATCCAAACTCCACAGGAGGCTTGACTCATTTTAGGCCACACAGTGAGCTCCAAGATATACCCGTCGCGACTTGACAGGAGAGCGGTGTCCTTGGCTTCCCCTCGAGACGAGGCCTGACTCCCCAGGTGAGTCGAGAATGCAATGCTGAGATCGCTTTCGCCCCAGCAGAGGAACATTAGGTCCTGGACACAAGCCTAGATGAGGTCTATTTGGCCCTGCAGTGTCTCGAGAGCAATCCCCAGTTCTAACTCACAATTCGAATGAAAACTGGACTTCCCTGGGCCAGTTGAAGAGGAAGCCTGAATTCCCGGTTGTAACGAGAATCCCGCCCCAACTCAAGAAAAACCACGTGGTTCCCCCGTCATCGAAGGATGAGGCCCTTGCCCGCTACAGCGTCTCAAGAGAAGTCCCACTTTCCGTATTGAAGAGCGAAAAGTTACTCGGAACCCTTGATGCGACCCCAAAAGTTCCCCGACATACCAGTCTCACTTGAGGAGAACACCGAGGTTCCCGGCACCACTTCATCTGAGACTCTTCTCCCCTCTTGATCGCGACAGGAGGTTCGATTCCCCTGCTTTGTCTGGAAGGCGTTCCCGACCTTCCTGGCGCACATCAAGATGAGGCCAGTCTCACGAGGAAATTCGAGACATAGCCTCGTGGGTGGTGCGGCATGCCAAAAGACCCCGATTCCCTGGTCCGCTCTTGATAAGAACCCGATGGCAGAACCCAACTCGAAGGCAATCCTGTGGAACAAGGCACAACACGAAGGGGCAGTGACACCCCAGTGCATCGTCCAGAAAAACCCGCAAGTTCCACATACAAATCGACAAGTGGCCTGTCACCCCATGAACAACGCGAGAGTCAAGCGGAGTTCCATTCCTCCACACAAGACGAGGCCTGACTCTCCTGTCCCAACTCTGCAGGGACTCTGCGATCCGAGTCAGATCCGGCGCATTCGAAGCCAGGAGAGGAAGCCTGTGGTTCCTGCCTCAACTTGTCATGAGGCCCTCTTCCATTGCACCAAACCCAGTGGAGTTCCGAGAGGCCCCTCCCAACTCCACAGTGACCCTGACTTCTCAGAGGCACGCTGAGAAGCTTCCTGAGGTCACTGGCACAAGTCGATGGAACCCAGGGTTTCCTGCTGCAACCCAAGAAAGACCTCGAGAGTCCTTCTTTAACACGTTTTCAGGCCCAATTCCCCTACCATGACTCGAGAACAATGACGGGCTCCCTCTCACCACGTGCATAGAGACCTGACTGCCCTGGCCCCACATGATAGGCTCACTGAGCTCCCAGTCTTACTTCGTGAGAAACCCCACACTAGCGCCACAGCTCGAGAAAACCTACGAGACGCCCCAGTCATCGGGAGATGAGGGCCTTCATTTCCTGCATTGCCTGGAGAGCAATCCCGTGTCCTCCCTCCAAACACCAGAGGAGGTTTGACTCCCTTTAAGCCACTCAGTGGGCTCCAAGACATACCCGTCCGACTCGAGAGGAGAGCAGAGTCCTTTGCTTCCCCTCGAGACGAGGCCTGACTCCAGGGTGAGTCTGGAATGCAACCCCGAGATTCCTGTCGCCCCTAGACATGAACATTAGGTCCTGCACACAAGCCTTGGTGGGGTCTCTTTTGCCTTCAGTGACTAGAGCGCACCTCCAGCTCTTCCTCGAATCTCGAATGGAAGATAAGACATTTGTGGGCCAACACAAGAGGAAGCATGAATTCCCTGTGGTAACTCAAATATCCCACCGCAACTAGAGAAAAACCAAGTGGTTGCCCAGTCATTCCAAGATGAGGCCCTTGCCCGCTGGAGCACCCCAAGAGAAGTCCCACGTTCCCATTTGAAGAGCGAAACGGTACTTGGAACGCGTTATGCGACCCCAAAAGTTACCCGACATACCTGTCTCACTTGAGGGAAACACCGAGGTTCCCAGCAGCACTTCATCTGAGCCACTTCTCCCCTCCTGATCGCCACAGGAGGGTCGATTCCTCTGCTTGTCTGGAAGGGTTTCATGACCTTCGCGGCACACCTCAGGATGAGGCCGGTTTCATGAGGAAATTCGAGACTAGCCACGTGGGTGGTGCCAAATGCTGAACGACCCCGATTTCCCAGTCCGCTCTTCATAAGAACACGATGCCCGGACACCTCTTCGAAGGCAACCCTGTGGATGAAGACACAAAACGAAGGGTCACTGACACCCCCATGCATCGTCTGGAAAAACCTGCAGATTCCACACACAGTTTGACAAGGGGCCTGAAACCCGATGAACAACTCGAGAGGCAAGCGGAGTTCCATTCCTCAGAAAAGACATAGCCTGACTCTCCTGTCCCAACTCTGCAGGGACACTACGATCAGAGTCAGAATTGGAGAAGAAGCCTGAGGTTCCTGCCTCCACTCGAGATGAGGACCTCTTCCATTGCGACAAACCCAGTGGAGTCCTGAGAGGCCCCGCCAAATCCACAGCGTCCCTCACCTCTCAGAGGCACCCTGGGAAGTTTCCTCAGGTCCACGGCAGAAGTCGGGGGAAACGAGGGTTTCACGCTGCAACCCGAGAAAGACCTCGAGAGTCCTTCTTCAACGCGTCTCGAGGCCCTAGTCCACTCCCATGACTCGAGAGCCATGACGCACTCCCCCTCGCCACGCGCATGGAGACCTGACTTCCCTGGCGCCGCACGAGAGGCTCCCTGAGATCCTCGTCGTGCCTCGGGAGAAAACCCCCACGGGCGCCGCAGCTCGAGGAAACCCCTGAGACGCCCCCGTCCTCGCGAGCTGAGGGCCTTCTTTTCCTGCATGGCCTGGAGAGAAATCCCGGGTCCTCTCTCCAAACGGAAGAGGAGGCTGGACTCCCTTGAGGCCGCTCAGGGGGCTCCAAGAGACCCGTGTCGTGACTCGAGAGGAGAGCGGAGTCCTTGGCTTCCCCTCGAGACGAGGCCTGACTCACCGGGGGAGCCTGGAATGCAACCCCGAGATCCCTGCCTTCCCTGGAGAGGAATATTAGGTCCCGGACACACGCCTAGGTGAGGTCTCTTCGGCCCTGCAGTGACTCGAGCGCAACCCCCAGCTTTCCCTCGCAACCCGAGGGGAAGATTGGGCTTCCCAGGGCCAACCCAAGGGGAAGGCTGAGATCCCCGTCGTAACTCGAGAATGCCGCCGCAACTCGAGAAAAACCACGTGGTTCGCACCTCTTGGCAAGATGAGGCCTTTGCCCGCGACGGCGTCTCAAGAGAAGTCCCCTGTTCCGTCCTGAAGGGCGAGACGGTCCCTGACAGCCTTCCTGCGACCCCCAAAAGTCCCCCGAAACGCCGGGGTCCCCCGAGGGGAACACCGAGGGTCCTGGCACCACTTCATCTGAGCCCCTTCTCCCCTCCTGATCGCGACAGGAGAGGCGATTCCCCTGCGTGGTCTGGAAGGGGTTCCCGGGCTTCCCGGCGCACCTCAGGATGAGGCCGGTCTCACGAGGAAATTCGAGACGAGCCACGTGAGTGGGGCCACATGTCGAACGCCCCTGATTCCCCGGTCCGCTCTTGAGAAGGACCCGAGGCCCGGACCCCTCTTCGAAGGCAACCCTGTGGGTGAAGGCACAACACGAAGGGGCACTGCCACCCCCGTGCATCGTCCGCAAAGACCCGCGGGTTCCACACACAGCTCGACGAGGGGCCTGAGACCCCCTGAGCAACTCGAGAGGCCAGCGGGGTTCCCTTCCTCAGACAAGACGAGGCCTGACTCTCCTGTCCCAACTCTGCAGGGACCCTGCGGTCGGAGTCCGAAACGGAGAGGAAGCCTGAGCTTCCTGCCTCCCCTCGAGGCGAGGCCCTCTTCCGTTGCACCAGACCCAGCGGAGTCCCGAGGGGCCCAGCCACCTCCACAGG
The DNA here is from genome assembly GCF_029407905.1 of Bubalus kerabau. Lineage (NCBI taxonomy): Eukaryota > Metazoa > Chordata > Mammalia > Artiodactyla > Bovidae > Bubalus > Bubalus kerabau. The sequence continues at coordinate 262,423 of NW_026577901.1, forward strand.
ATCCCTCGCCTCTCAGAGGCACCCTGGGAAGTTCCCTAAGGTCCCCGGCAGAAGGAGAGGGAAACGAGGGTTTCCCGCCGCCCCCCGAGAAAGACCTCGAGAGTCCTTCTTCAACGCGTCTCGAGGCCCTAGTCCCCTCCCGTGACTCGAGAGCCAGGACGCGCTCCCCCTCGCCATGCGCATGGAGACCTGACTTCCCTGGCGCCGCACGAGAGGCTCCCTGAGATCCTCGTCGTGCCTCGGGAGAAAACCCCCACGGGCGCCGCAGCTCGAGGAAACCCCTGAGACGCCCCCGTCCTCGCGAGCTGAGGGCCTTCTTTTCCTGCATGGCCTGGAGAGCAATCCCGGGTCCTCTCTCCAAACGGAAGAGGAGGCTGGACTCCCTTGAGGCCGCTCAAGGGGCTCCAAGAGACCCGCGTCGCGACTCGAGAGGAGAGCGGAGTCCTTGGCTTCCCCTCGAGACGAGGCCTGACTCCCCGGGGGAGCCTGGAATGCAACCCCGAGATCCCTGCCTTCCCTGGAGAGGAATATTAGGTCCCGGACACACGCCTAGGTGAGGTCTCTTCGGCCCTGCAGTGACTCGAGCGCAACCCCCAGCTTTCCCTCGCAACCCGAGGGGAAGATTGGGCTTCCCAGGGCCAACCCAAGGGGAAGGCTGAGATCCCCATCGTAACTCGAGAATCCCGCCGCAACTCGAGAAAAACCACGTGGTTCCCACCTCTTGGCAAGATGAGGCCCTTGCCCGCCACGGCGTCTCAAGGGAAATCCCCTGTTCCGCCCTGAAGGGCGAAACGGTCCCTGACAGCCTTCCTGCGACCCCCAAAAGTCCCCCGACACGCCGGGTTCCCTCGAGGGGAACACCGAGAGTCCCGGCACCGCTTCCTCTGAGCCCCTTCTCCCCTCCTGATCGCGACAGGAGAGGCGATTCCCCTGCGTGGTCTGGAAGGGCTTCCCGGCCTTCCCGGCGCACCTCAGGATGAGGCCGGTCTCACGAGGAAATTCGAGACGAGCCACGTGGGTGGTGCCACATGCCGAACGCCCCCGATTCCCCAGTCCGCCCTTGAGAGGGACCCGAGGCCCGGACCCCTCTTCGAAGGCAACCCTGTGGGTGAAGGCACAACACGAAGGGGCACTGCCACCCCCGTGCATCGTCCGCAAAGACCCGCGGGTTCCACACACAGCTCGACGAGGGGCCTGAGACCCCCTGAGCGACTCGAGAGGCCAGCGGGGTTCCCTTCCTCAGACAAGACGAGGCCTGACTCTCCTGTCCCAACTCTGCAGGGACCCTGCAGTCGGAGTCCGAAACGGAGAGGAATTCTGAGGTTCCTGTCTCCCCTCGAGGTGAGGCCCTCTTCCATTGCACCAAACCCAGATGAGTCGCGAGAGGCCCCTCCCAACTCCACAGTATCCCTGAATTCTCAGAGGCACCTTGAGAATCTACCTGAGGTCACCGGCTCTAGTCCAGGGAACACAGGGTTTCCTGCTGCGACCCGAGAAAGACCTTTAGAGTCCTTCGGCACGTCTTGAGGCCCGATTCCCCTACCATGACTCGAGAGCAAAGACCCGCTCCCCATCGCCATGCACATGGAGACCTGACTTCCCTGACTCCTGAAGAGAGTCTCCCTGAGCTCCCCGTTGTACCTCTTCGGAAACCCCATTCAGGCACCGCAGCTCGAGAAAACCCACGATACGCCCCCGTCATCACGAGATGAGGGACTTGTTTCCTGCCTGGCATGGAGAGCAAAACCGTGTCCTCTCTCCAGACTCCACAGGAGGCTTGACTCTCTTTAGGCCTCTCAGTTGGCTCCAAGAGATACCTGTCAGGACCTGAAGGGAGAGCAGAGTCCTTTGCTTCCCCTCGAGACGAGGCCTGACTCCCCGTGTGAGTCTGGAATGCAACCCCGAGTTCCTGTCACACCTGGAGAGGAAAACTCGGTCCTGGACACAAGCCTAGATGAGGTCTATTTTGCACTGCCGTTACTAGAGAGCAATCGCCAGCTCTCCCTCGCAAATCGAATGGAAGATTGGACTTCCCTGGGCCAATACAATTGGAAGCCTGAATTCGACATCATAACTCGAGAATCCCGCCGAAACTCGAGAAAATCCACGTGGTTCCCCCATCAGCGCTAGATGAGGCCCTTGCCCGCTACAGCGTCTCAAGAGAAGTCCCACTTTCTGTCTTGAAGTGCGAAACGGTACTTGGCACCCTTGATGCAATCTCAAAATTCCCCGACATACCGGTCTCACTCGAAAGGAACACCGAGGTTCCCGGAACCACTTCATTTGAGCTCCTTCTCCCCTCGTGATCGCGACAGGAGTGTCGATTCCCCTGCTATGTCTGGAAGGGGTTCCCGACCTTTCCAGCGCGCCTAAGGATGAGGCAGGTCTCACGAGGAAATTCGAGAAATAGCCTCGTGGGTGGTGCCACAAGCCGAAAGACCCCGATTTCCCGGTCTGCTCTTGATAAGAACGTGATGCCCTGACACCTTTACGAAGGAAAACCTGTGGATGAAAGCACAACACGAAGGGGCACTGACACCCCCGTGCATCGTCCAGGAAAACCCGCAGGTTACAAACACAGTTCAACAAGTGGTCTGTCACCCCGTGAACAACTCGACAGGCAAGTGGAGTTCCATTCCTCCACACAAGGCGAGACCTGATTTTCTGTACCAACTCTGCAGGGAAACTGCGATCCGAGTCAGTACCAGCGAAAGGAAACCCAGGAGAGGAAACATGAGGTTCCTGCCTCCACTCGAGATGAGGCTCTCATCCATTGCACCAAACCCAGTGGAGTCCAGAGAGACCCCTCCCAACTCCACAGTACCCCTGACTTCTCAGAGGCACCCGGAGAAGCTCCATGAGGTCACCGGCACATGTCGAGGGAACCCAGGGTTTCCTGCCACAATGGGAAAAAGACCTCGAGAGTCCTACTTCAACGTGTCTTGAAGCCCGAATCTGCTTCCATGGCTCTATAGAAATGACACGCACCCCCTCGCCACGCACATGGAGACCTGACTTCCCTGGCGCCATAAGAGAGGCTCCCTGAGCTCCCTGTCGTACCTCGTGAGAAACCCCACACTGACGCCGCAGCTTGAGAAAACTCACCATACGCCCCTGTCATCGCGAGATGAGGGCCTTCTTTTCCTGCATGGCCTGGAGAGGAATCCCGAATCCTCTTTCCAAACTCCACAGGAGGCTTGACTCCCTTTAGGCCACTTAGTGGGCTCCAAGAGATACCCGTCGCGACTCGAGAGGAGAATTGAGTCCTTTGCTTCCCCTCGAGACAAGGCCTGACTCACCAGGTGGGTCTGGAATGCAACCCCGAGATCCCTGTCTCCCCTGGAGAGGAACATTAGGTCCTGGAAACAAGCCTAGATGAGGTCTCTTTTGCCCTTCTGTAACTCGAGAGCAATCCCCCGCTCTCCCTGACAACTCGAATGGAAGATTGGACTTCCCTGGGCCAACACAAGAGGAAGCCTGAATTCCCCTTCGTAACTCGAGAATCCCGCCGCAACTCGAGAAAAAGCACTTGGTTCCCTCGTCATCACAAGATGAGGCCCTTGCCCGCTACAGCTTCTCAAGAAAAGTCCCACGTTCCGTCTTGAAGTGCAAAACGATACTTGACACCCTTGATGTGACCCCAAAAGTTCCCCGAAATATCGGTCTCACTCGAGGTGAACACCGAGGTTCCCGGCACCAGTTTATCTGAGCCCCTTCTCCCCTCCAGTTCGTGATAGGAGGGTCACTTCCCCTGCTTTGTTTGTAAGGGGTTCCCGACCTTCACGGGGCACTTCAGGATGAGGCCAGTCTCACGAGGAAATTCGAGACGTAGCTCGCGGGTGGTACCACATGCCAAAAGACTATGATTTCCCGGTATGCTCTTGATAAGAACCCGATGCCTGGACACCTCTTCGAAGGCAACCCTGTGGATGAAGGCACAACACAAAGGGGCACTGACACCCTCGTGCATCGTCCGGAAAAACCCGCAGGTTCCACATACAGCTCAACAAGTGGCTTGTCACCCCTGAAGAACTCGAGAGGCAAGTGGGGTTTCATTCCTCTACACAAGACGATGCCTGACTCTCCTGTCCCAACTCTGCAGGGACTTTGCGATCCGAATGAGACCAGCGCCAGTGAAGTCACGAGAGGAACGCTGAGGTTCCTGCCTCCACTCGAGATTAGGACCTCTTCCATTGCACGAAACCCAGTGGAGTCCCGAGAGACGCGTCCCAGCTCCACAGTATCCCTGACTTCTCAGAGGCACCCTGAGAAGCTCCCTGAGGTCACCAGCACAATTCGAGTGAACCCAGGGTTTACTGCCGCCACCATAGAAAGAACTCAAGAGTCCTTCTTCAACGCATTTTGAGGCCTGATTCCCCTACCATGACTCGAGGGCAATGACGCGCTCCCTCTGCTACACTCATGAAGCCCTGACTTCCCTGGCGCCACACGAGAGGCTCCCTGAGCTCCCCGTCATACCTCGTGAGAAACCAAACACTGGCGCCACAGATAGAGAAAACCCACGAGACGCCCCCATTTTCGCGACATGACGGCCTTCTTTTCTAGCATGGCCTGGAGAGCAATCCCGAGTCCTCTCTCCAAACTCCACAGTAGGCTTGACTCCCTTTTGGTCACTCAGTGGACTCCAAGACATACCCGTCGCGACTCGAGAGGAGAGCGGAGTCTTTTCCTTCCCCTCGAGGCGAGGCCTGACTCCTCGGGTGTGTCTGATATGTGAACCGGAGGTCCCTGTCGCCCCTGGAGAGAAACATTAGGTCCTGGACACAAGCCTAGATGAGGTCTCTGTTTTCCTGCAGTGACTCGAGAGCAATCCCCAACTCTCCCTCGCAACTCGAATGGAAGACTGGACTTCCCTGGGCCAACAGAAGAGGAAGCCTGAATTTCCCGTTGTAACTCAAGAATCCCGCCACAACTCGAGAAAAACCACGTCGTTCCCTCTTCATCGCAAGATGCGGCCATTGCCGCTACAGCGTCTTAAAAGAAGTCTTACGTTCCATCTTGAAGTGCGATACGGTACTTGGCACCTTTGATGCGACCCCAAAAGTTCCCCAACACACTGGTCTCACTGGAGGGGAACACCGAGGTTCCCGGCATCACCTCATCTGTGCCCCTTCTCCCCTGCTGATCGAGACAGGAGGGTCGATTCCCCTGCTTGGTCTGCAAGGGGTTCCGACCTTCCCGGCGCACCTCAGGATGAGGCCGGTCTCACGAGGAAATTCGAGACGAACCACGTGGGTGGTGCCACATGCCGAACGCCCCCGATGCCCCGGTCCGCTCTTGAGAAGGCCCTGAGGCCCGGACCCCTCTTCGAAGGCAACCCTGTGTGTGAAGGCACAACACGAAGGGGTACTGACATCCCCATGCATAGTATGGAAAAACACGCAGATTCCAAACACAGATTGACAAGTGTCCTGTCATCCCTTGAAGAACAAGAGAGGCATGCGGAGTTCCTTTCCTCCACACAAGAGAAGGCCTGACTCTCCTTTCCCAACTCTGCAGGGACCGTGCGATCGGAGTCAGAAATGTAGATGAAACCTGACGTTCCTGCATCAACTCGAAATGAGGCCCTGTTCCATTGTGCCATACCCAGTGGAGTCCCGAGAGGCCCCTCCCAACTCCACAGTATCCCTGATTCTCAGAGGCACCCTCAGAAGTTCTCTGCGGTCACTGGCACAAGTCGAGTGAACCCAGGGTTTCCTGCTGCATTCTGAGCAAGACCTCGAGAGACCTTCTTTACCGCATCTTGAGGCCCGATACCCTACCATGACTGGAGAGCAATGACGCATTCCCCTCGCCACGCCCATTGAAACCTAACTTCCCTGGTGCCACACGAGAGGCTCCCTGCGCTCCCCGTCCTACCTCATGAAAACCCCACACTGGCACCGCCGCTCGAGAAAACTCACGAGACGCCCCCATCATCATAAGATGAGGGCCTTCTTTTCCTACATGACCTAGAGAGCAATCCCGAGTCCACTCTCCAAACTCCACTGGAGGCCTGACTCCCTTTAGGCCACTCAGTAGCCTCCAAGAGATACACGTCGCTACTCTAGAGGAGAGTGGAGTCCGTTGCTTCCCCTCGAGCCGAGGCCTGACTACTTGGGTGAGTCTGGAATGGGATCCCGAGATCCGTGTCGCCCCTGTAGAGGAAAACTCGGTCCTGGACACAAGCCTAAATGAGGTCTTTTTTGTCCTGCATTGACTCAAGTGCAATCCCCAGCTCTCCCTCCCAACTCGAATGGATGATTGGACTTCCCTGGGCCAACACAAGAGGAAGCCTGTATTCCCGGTTGTAATTCGAGAATCCCGCGGCAACTGGAGAAAAACAACGTGGCTCCTCCGTCATCGAAATATGAGGCCCCTGTCAGCTATAGCGTCTCCAGGGAAGTCCCATGTTCCGTCTTGAAGTGTGAAACGGTAGTTGGCACCCTTGATACGACCCCTAAATTTCCCTGACACCCCGGTCTCACTCGAGGAGAACATGGAGGTTCCCAGCACCGCTTCAGCTGAGCCTCTTCTCCCCTCCTGATGGCGACAGGAGGGTCGATTCCCCTGCTTTGTCTGGAAGGGGTTCCCAGACTTCCCGGCGAACCTCAGGATGAGGCCAGTCTCACGAGGGAAGTCGAGACGTAGCCTCGTGGGTTGTGCCACATGCCGAAAGACCCCGATTTCCTGGTCCGCTATTGATAAGATCCCGATGCCTGGTCACCTCTTCGAAGGTAACCCTGTGGATGAAGGCACAACACGAAGGGGCACTGACACCCCTGTGCATCGTCCCCCAAAACCGCAAGTTCCACATACAACTCGACAGGTGGCCTGTCATCCCGTGAACAACTCGAGAGGCAAGCGGAGTTCCATTACTCCACACAAGACGAGGTCTGACTCTCCTGTCCCAACTCTGCAGGGACCCTGCTATCCGAGTCAGAAATGGAGAGGAACCCTGACGTTACTGCCTCAATCCGAGATTAGGTCCTCTTCAATTGCACCAGTCCCTGTGAAGTCCCGAGAAGCCCCTCTCAACTCCACAGTATCCCTGACTTCTCAGAGGAACCCCGCTAAGCTCCCTGAGGTCATGGGCACAAGTCGAGGGAACCCAGGGTTTCCTGCCACACCCCGAGAAAGACTTCGAGAGTTCTTCTTCGAAGCGTCTTGAGGCTTGATTCCCCTACCATGACTCGAGAGCAATGAGGCGCTCCCCCACGCCACGTCCATGGAGACCTGACTTCCGTGGCACCACAGGAGTCTCCCTGAGCTCCCCGTCCTATCTCGTGAGAAACCCCAACCAGGCACTGCACCTTGAGAAAACCCACGAGACGCCCCCGTCATCGCGAGATGAGGGCCTTCTTTTCCTGCATGGCCTAGAGAGCAATCCCGAGTCCTCTCTCCAAACTCCACAGGAGGCTTAACTCCATTTAGGCCACTCTTGGGCTCCAAGGGATACCCGTCGCGACTCGAGAGGAGAGCGGAGTCCATTCATTCCCTTCGAGACGAGGCCTGACTCCCCGGGTGAATCTGGAATGCAACCCCGAGATCCCTGTCGCCCCTGGAGAGAAAAACTCGGTCCTGGACACAAACCTAGATGAGCTCTATTTTGCCCTGCAGTGACTCGAGAGCAATCTCCAGCTCTCACTTGCAACTCGAATGGAAGATTGGACTTCCCTGGGCCAACACAAGAAGAAACCTGTATTCCCCATCGTAACTCAAGAATCCTGCCGCAACTCGAGAAAAAACACGTGGGTCCCCCGTCAGCGCTAGATGAGGCCCTTGCCCACTACAGCGTCTAAAGACAAGTCCCAGGTTCCGTCTTGAAGTGCGAAACGGTACTTGGCACCCTTGATGCAACGCGAAAAGTTACCCGACTTTCACTCAAGGAGAGCACCGAGGTTCCCGGCACTACTTCATCTGAGCCCTTTCTCTCCTCCTGATCCCGAAAGGAGGGTCGATTGCCCTGCTTTGTTTGGAAAGGGTTCCCGGACTTTCCTGCGCGCCTCAGGATGAGGCCGGTCTCACGAGGAAATTCGAGACGTAGCCTCGTGGGTGGTGCAACATGCTGAAAGACCCCAATTTCCCGGTCCGCACTTGAGGAGAACCCGATGCCCGGACACCTCTTCGAAGGCAACCCTGTGGATGAAGGCACAACAGGAAGGAGCACTGACGCCCCCGTGCATCTCCGAAAAACCCGCAGGTTCCACACACATCACGAAAAGTGGTGTCATCCTTGAACAACTTGAGATGTAAGCGGAGTTCCATTCCTCTGCAGAACGCGAGACCTGACACTCCTGAGCAAACTCAACAGGGACCCTGCGATCTGAGTCAGATCCGGCCTCCAGGAAGTCAGGAGCAGAACCCTGAGGTTCCTGCCTCAACTCGAAATGAGGCCCACTTCCATTGCACCAAACCCAGAGGAGTCCCGAGAGGCCTCTCCCAAATCCACAGTATCCCTGACTTCTCAGAGGCACCCTGAGACGCTTCCTGAGGTCACCGGCACAAGTCAAAGGAACCCAGGGTTTCCTGCCGCAACCCTAGAAAGACATCGAGAGTTCTTTTTCTACCCGTCATGAGGCCCGATTCCCCTACCCTGACTTGAGAGCAATGACGCGCTCCCCCTTGCCCCGCCAATGGAGACCTGACTTCCCTGTTGCCACACGAGAGGCTACCTGAACTCCCCGTCGTACCTCGTGAGAAACCCCACACTGGCGCCGCAGCTCAAGAAAACACACGAGACGCCCCCGTCATCTCGAGATGAGGGCCTTCTTTTCCTGCATGGCCTGGAGAGCAATCCCGAGTCCTCTCTCCAAACTGAAGAGGAGGGTTGACTCCCTTTAGACCACTCAGTGGGCTCCAAGAGATACGCGTCGCAACTCGAGAGGAGAGCCGAGTCCTTTGCTTCCCCTCGAGACGAGGCCTAACTCCCTGGGTGAGTCTGTAATGCAAACCCGAGATCCCTGTCGCCCTTGGAGAGGATCATTGGGTCCTGAACACAAGGCTAGATGAGGTCGCTTTTGCCCTGCAGTAACTCGAGAGCACTCCCCAGCTTTCCCTCGCAACCCGAATGGAATATTGGACCTCCCTGGGCCAACACAAGAGGAAGCCTGAATTCCCAGTAGTAATTCGAGAATTCCACCTCAACTTGAGAAAAACCACGTGGTTTCCCCTTCATTGCAAGATGAGGCTCTTGCCCGCTCCAGCGTCTCAAGAGTAGTCCCACGTTCTGTCTTCAAGTGCGAAATGATATTTGGCACCCTTAATGCTACCCCAAAAGTTCCCCGACATACGGGTCGCACTCGAGGGGAACACCGAGGTTCCTGGCACCACTTCATCTGAGCCCCTTCTCCCCTCCTGATCGCGAAAGGAGGGTCGATTCCCCTGCTTTGTCTGCAAGGGGTTCCCGACCTTCTCCACGCACCTCAGATGAGGCTGTCTCACGAGGAAATTCGAGACGTAGCCTCGATGGTGGTGCCACATGCCGAAAGACCGCGATTTCCCGATCCGCTCTTGATAAGAACGCGATGCCCAGACACCTATTCGAAGATAGTGTGGATGAAGGCACAACACGAAGGGGCACTGACACCCCCGTGCATCGTCCGGAAAAGACCGCAGGTTACTCATACAGCTCAACAAGTTCCTGTCACCCAGTGAACAACTCGAGAGGCAAGCGGAGGTCCATTCCTGCACACAAGACAAGGCCTGACTCACCTCTCCCAACTATGCAGGGGGCTGCGATTGGAATCAGAAATGGAGAGGAACCCTGAGGTTCCTGCCTCCCCTCGAGATGAGGCCCCCTTCCATTTCACCAAACCCAGTGGAGTCCCGAGAGGTCTTTCCCAACTCCACAGTATCCCTGACTTCTCAGAGGCACCCGGAGAATCTCCCTGAGGTCACCGGCACAAGTCGAGGGAACTCAGGTATTCTTGCCAAGACCCGAGAGAGATCTTGAGAGTCCTTCTTCAACGCGTCTAGAGGCCTGATTCCCCTACCATGACTCGAGAGCAATGACGCGCTCCCCCTTGCCACACGCATCGAGACCTAACTTCCCTGGCGCCACACAAGAGGCTCCCTGAGCTCCCCGTCGTACCTCCTGAGAAACCAACACAGGCGCTGCAGCTCGGTAAAACCACTGAGACCCCCCCCCCCCGTCATCGTGAGATGAGGGCCTTCTTTTCCTGCATGTCCTGGAGTGCAATCCCGAGTCCTCTCTCCAAACTCCAGAGGAGGCTTGACTCCCATTAGTCCACTCAGTGGGCTCCAAGAAATACCCGTCGCGACTCGAGAAGAGAGATAAGTCCTTTGTTTCCCCTCGAGACGACGCCTGACTCCTGGGTGAGTCTGGAATGCAACCCCAAGATCCCAGTCACCCCTTGAGAGGAACATTAGGTTCTAGACACAAGCCTGGATGAGGTTTCTTTTGCCCTGCAGTGACTCGAGCGCAACCCCCAGCTCTCCCTCGCAACTCGAATGGAAGATTGGGCTTCCCTGGGCCAACACAAGAGGAAGCCAGAAATCCCCTTCGTAACTCGAGAATCCCGCCGAAACTCGAGAAAAACCACGTGTTTCCAACGTCATCCCAAGATGAGGCCCTTGCTGCTATGGCCTCTCAAGAAAAGAACCACGTTCTGTCTTGAAGTGCGAAACGGTACTTTGCACCCTTGATGCGACACCAAATGTTCCTGGACACGCCGGTCTCACTCGACAGGAACACCTAGGTTCCTGCACCACTTCATCTGAGCACCTTCTCCCCTCCTGTTCGAGACAGGAGGGTCTATTCCCCTGCTTTGTTTGGAAGGGGTTCCCCACATTCCCGGTGCACCTCAGGATGAGGCCGGTCTCACGAGGAAATTTGAGACATAGCGTCGGGGGTGGTGTCACATGCCGAAATACCCCGATTTCCCGGCCCACTCTTGAGAAGAACCCGATGCCCGGACACCTCTTCGAAGGCAACCCTGTGGACGAAGGCACAAAACGAAGGGTCACTGACACTCCCGTGCATCATTCGGTAAAAGCCGCAGGTTCCACACACAGCTCGACAAGAGGCCTGTCATCCCATGAACAACTCGAGAGGCAAGCAGAGTTCCATTCCTCCACTCAAGACGAGGCCTGACTCTCCGGTCCCAACTCTGAAGGGACCCTGCGATCGGAGTCCGAAATGGAGAGGAACCCTGAGGTTCCTGACTCCACTCGAGATGAGGCCCTCTTCCATTACACCAAAAACAGTGGAGGCCCGAGAGGCCCCTCCCAAATCCACAGTATCGCGACTTCTCAGAGGCACCCTTAGAAGCTCCCTGAGGTCACCGGCACAAGTCGAGGGAACACAGGGTATCCTGACGCAACCCGAGAAAGACCTCGAAAATCCTCCTTCACGCGTCTTGAATCCCGATTCCCCTACCATGACTCGAGAGCAATGACGCGTTCCCCCTCGAAACTTGCATGGAGACTTGACTTCCCTGGCGCCACACGAGAGGCTCCCTGAGCTCCCCGTCATACCTCGTGAGAAATCCCACACTGGCTCCCCAGCTCGAGAAAACCCACGAGACGCCTCCGTCATCGCGAGATGAAGGCCTTCTTTTCCTGCATGGCCTGGAGAGCAATCTCGAGGCCTCTCTTCAAACTCCACAGGAGGCCTGACACCCTTTAGGCCACTCTGTGGGCTCCAAGAGATACCCATTGGGACTCGAGAGGAGAGCAGAATTCTTTGCTTCCCCTATATACCAGGCCTGACTCCTCAGGTGAGTCTGGAATGCAACCCCGAGATCCCTGTCGCCCCTGGAGAGGAACATTAGGTCCTAGACACAAGCATAGATGAGGTCTCATTTGCCCTGAAGTGACTCGAGAGCAATCCCCTGCTGTCCCTCGCACCTCGAATGGAAGAATGGACTTCCCTGGGACAACACAAGAGGAAACCTGAATTCCCCATCGTAATTCGAAAATCCCGCCGCAACTCGAGGAAAACCACGTGGTTCCCCCGTCATCGCAAGATGAGGCCCTTGCCAGCTACAGCGTCTCAGGAGAAGCCCCACGTTCCATCTTGAAGTTTAAAACGATAATTGGCAACCTTGATGTTACCACAAAAGTTCCCCGACACCCTGGTCTCACTCGAGGGGAACACCAAGGTTCGGTGCACCGCTTGTTCTGAGCCCCTTATCCCCTCCTGATCGCGATGGGAGGGTCGATTACCCTGCTTTGTCTGGAAGGGGTTCCGGACCTTCCCGGCGCACCTCAGGATGAGGCCGGTCTCACGAGGAAATTCGAGACGTAGCCTTGTGGTTGGTGCCACACGCCGAAAGACCCCGATTTTCCTGTCTGCTCTTGATAAGAACCCAATGCTAGGACACCTCTTCGAAGGCAATCCTGTGGACGAAGGCACAAAACGAAGGGGTCTGACACCCTCCTGCATCATTGGAAAAGCCCGCAAGTTCCACATACAGATCGACAAGTGGCCTGTCACCCCGTGAACAACTCGAGAGGCAAGAGGAGTTAAATTCCTCCACACAAGACGAGGCCTGACTCTCCTGTCCCAACTCTGCATGGACACTGAGATCCGATTCAGAAATGGAGAGGAACCATGAGATTCCTGCCTCAACTCGAGATAAGGCCCTCTTCTACTGCACCAAACCCAGTGGAGTTCGGAGCGGCCCCTCCCAACTGCACAGTATCCCTGACTTCTCAGAGGCACCCTGAGAAGCTCCCTGAGGTCACGGGCATAAGTCGAGGGAACCCAGGGTTTCCTGCCGTAACCTGAGAAAAATCTCGAGAGTCCTTCTTCACGCGTCTTGAGGCCCGATTCCCCTACCATGACTGGAGAAAAATGACGCGCTCCCCCTCGCCACGCGCATGAAGATCTGACTTCCCCGGCACCACATGAGAGTCTCCCTGAGCTCCCCATCGTACCTCGTGAGAAACCCCATACTGGCGCCGCAGCTCGAGAAAACCCACGAGACGCCCCTGTCATGGTGAAATGAGGGCCTTCTTTCCTGCATGACCTGAAGAGCAATCCCGAATCCTCTCTCCAAACTCCAAAGGAGGCTTGACTCCCTTTAGGTCACTCAGTGGGCTCCAAGAGATACGCGTCAATACTCAGGAGGAGAGCGGTGTCCTTTGCTTCCCCTCGAGATGAGGCCTGACTACGAGGGTGAGTCTGGAATGCAACCCTGGATCCCTGTCGCCCCTGGAGAGGAACCTTAGGTCCTGGACAAAAGCCTAGAGGAGGTCTCTTTGGCCCTGCAGTGACTCAAGCGCAACCCCTAGCTTTCCCTTGCAACTCGAATGGAAGATTGGCCTTTCTGAGCCAACACAAGAGGAAGCCTGAATTTCCAGTTGTAATTTGAGAAACCCGCCGCAACTCGAGAAAAATCACGTGGTTCCCTGTATTGCAAGATGAGGCCCTTGCCCCCTACAGCGTCTCAAGAGAAGTCTCACATTCCGTCTTGAAGTGCAAAACAGTACTTGGCACCCTTGATGCGACCCCAAAAGTTCCCCTATATACCGATCTCACTAGAGGGGACACTGAAGTTCCCGGCACCACTTCATCTGAGGCCTTTCTCCTCTCATGATCGCGATAGGAGGGTCGATTCCACTGCTTTGTCTCGAAGGGGTTCCCGACCTTCCCGGCGCACCTCAGGATGAGGCCGGTCTCACGAGGAAATTCGAGACGTAGCCTCGAGGGCCATACTACATGCCGAAAGACCCCGATTCCATGGTCCACTTTTGATCAAAACCAGACTCCTGGACACCTCTTCGAAGGCAAGCCTGTGGATGAAGGCACAACACGTAGGGGCACTGACACCCCGTGCATCTTCCGGAAAAACCCGCAGGTTCTCACACAGCTCCACAAGTGGTCTGTCACCTCGTGAACAACTCGAGAAGCAAGCGGAGTTCCATTCCTCCACACAAGACGATGCCTGACTCTCCTGTCACAACTCTAGGGACCTTGCGCACCGAGTCAGAAATGGAGAGGAAGCCTGAGGTTCCTGCCTCCACTCAAGACGAGGCCTTTTCCATTGCCGCAAAACCAGAGGAGTCCCGAGAGGCCCGTCCCAAATCCACAGTATGCCTGACTTCTCAGAGGCACCCTGAGAAGCTCCCTAAGGTCACCGGCAGAAGTCGATGGAACCCAGGGTTTCCTGCCGCAACCTGAGAAAGACCTTGAGAGTCCTGCTTTAACGTATCTTGAGGCCCGATTCCCGTACCATATCTCGAGAGCAATGACGTGCTCCACCTTGCCATGCGCATGGAGACCTGACTTCCCTGGCGCCACACGAAAGGCTCTCTGAGCTTCCCGTCGCACCTCGTCAGAAACCGCACACTGGCACCACAGCTCGAGAAAACCAACAAGACGCCCCTGTCATGGCGAGATGAGGATCTTCTTTTCCTGCATGGCCTGGAGAGCAATCCCGAGTCCTCTCTCCAAACTCCACAGGGGGCTTGACTCCCTTTAGGCCACTCAGTGGGCTCCAAGAGACACCTGTGGCGACTCGAGAGGAGAGTGGGGTCCTTTGCTTCCCCTCGAGTCGAGCTTGGACTCCCAGGATGCGTCTGGAATGCAAACCCGAGATCGCTGTCGGCCCTGGAGAGGAATATTAGGTCCTGGACACAAGCCTAGATGAGGTCTCTTTTGCCCTGCAGTGACTCAAGAGCAAACCCCAGCTCTCCCTCGAAACTCGAATGGAAGATTGGACTTCCCTGGGCCAACACAAGAGGAAGCCTGAATTCCCCATCGTAACTCGAGAATCCCGCCGCACCTTGAGAAAAACCACGTGATTCCCCCGTCATCCCAAGATGAGGCCCTTGCCCTCTACAGCGTGTCAAGTGAAGCCCCAAGTCCGTATTGAAGTGCAAAACGGTACTTGGCACCCTTGAAGCGACCCCAAAAGTTTCCCGACACACCGGTTCCACTCGAGGGGAACACCGAGGTTCCCGGCACGACTTCAACTGAGCCCTTTCACTCCTCCTGATCGCGACAAGATGGTCGATTCCCCTGCTTTGTCTGGAAGGGGTTCCCGATCTTCATGGCGCACCTCAGGATGACACCAGTCTAACGAAGAAATTCGAGACGTAGCCTCATGGATGGTGCCACGTTCTGAAAGACCCCGATTTCCTGCTCCGCTATTGATAAGAACCCGATGTCCAGACACCTCTTTGAAGGCAACCCTGTGGATGAAGGCACAACACGAAGGGGCACTGACCCCCTCATGCATCTTACGGAAAAAACCGAAGGTTCCACTCACAGCTCGACAAATGGTCTGTTATCCTGTGAACAACTCGAGAGGCAAGTGGAGTTCCATTCCTCCACACAAGACGAGGCCTGACTCTCCTGTCCCAACTCTTCAGGGACCCTGTGGTCGGAGTTTTAAAAGGAGAGGAACCCTTAGGTTCCTGCCTCAACTCGAGATGAGAACCTTTGCCATTGCACCAAACCCAGTGGAGTTCCGAGAGCCCCTCCCAAGTCCACAGTATGCCTGACTTCTCAGAGGCACCCTGAGAAGCTCCCTAGGTCACCGGTACAAGTCGAGAGAACCCAGGGTTTCCTGCCACAACCTGAGAAAGACCTTGAGACTCCTTCTTCAACGCGTCTTGAGTCCCGATTTCCCTACCATGACTCGAGAGCATTTATGGGCTCCCCCTCATCACACGAATAGACACCTGACTTTCCTGGCGCCACATGAGAGGCTCCCTGAGATCCCCGTTGTACCTCGTGAGAAAATTCATACTTGCGCCCCAACTCGAGAAAACCCACAAGACACCCCCGTCATTGCGAGCTGAGGGCCTTCTTTCCTGTATGGCCTGGAGAGCAATCCCGAGTCCTCTCTCCAACTCCACAGGAGGCTTGACTCCCTGGAGGCCACTCAGTGGGCTCCAAGAGATACCTATCGCGACCCAGGAGAATATCAGAATCCTTTGCTTCCCCTCGAGCCGAGGCCTGACTCACTGGGTGAGTCTGGAATGCGTCCCCGTGATCCCTATCGCCCCTGGAGAGGAACATTAGGTCCTGGACACAAGCCTAGATGAGGTCTATTTTGACCTGCCGTGACTCGAGAGCAATTCCCACCCAGCTCTCTCTGGCAACTCGAATGGAAGAATGGACTTCCCTGGGCCAACAGAAGAGGAAGCCTGAATTCCCCGTCGTAAGTCAACAATCCCATCGCAACTCGAAAAAAACCACGTGGTTTCCCCTTCATCACAAGATGAGGCCCTTGCCCACCACAGCGTCTCAAGAGAAGTCCCACGTTTCGTCTTGAAGTTTGAAACAGTATTTGGCAAGCTTCGTGAGACCCCAAAAGTTCCCTGACATACCAGTCTCACTCAAGGGGAACACCGAGGTTCCCGGCACCACTTCATCTGAGCCCCTTCTCCCCTCCTGATCGCGACAGTAGGGTCTATTAACCTTCTTTGTCTGGAAGGCTTTCCCGACCTTCCAGGGGCACCTCAGCATGAGGCCCGTCTCACGAGGAAATTCGAGATGTAGCCTCGTGTGTGGTGCCGCATTCCAAAAGACCCCGATTTCCTGGTCCGCTCTTGATAAGAACCCGATGCCCGCACACCACTTCGAAGGCAACCCTGTGGATGAAAGCACATCACGAAGGGGCACTGACACCGCCGTGCATTGTCTGGAAAAAACCGCAGGTTCCACACACAGCTCGACAAGTGGCCTGTCACTCCTTGAACAACTTGAGAGGCAAGCGGAGTTCCATTCCTCCACACAAGACGAGGCCTGACTCTCCTGTCCCAACTCTGCAAGGACCCTGCAATCTGAGTCCGAAATGGAGAGGAACCCTGAGGTTCCTTCCTGATCTCGAGATTAGGCCCTCTTCCATTGCAGCAAACCCAGTGGAGTCCCGAGAGGCCTCTCCCAGCTCCATAGTATCCCTGACTTCTCAGAGGCACCCTGAGAAGCTACCTGAGGTCACAGGCACAAGTCGAGGGAACCCAGGGTTTCCTGCCGCAACCCGAGAAAGACCTCGAGCGTCCTTTTTCATTGTGTTGAGCCCTGATTCCTCTACCATGACTCGAGAGCAATGACGTGCGCCCCCTCGCCACTCGTATGGAGACTTGACTTCCCTGACACCACACGAGAGGCTCCCTGAGCTCCCGGTCGTACCTTGTGAGAAACCCCACACTGGCACCGCAGCTCCAGAAAAACCACGAGACTCCCCCGACATCGCGAGATGAGGGCCTTCTTTTCCTGCATGGCCTGGAGAGCAATCCCGCATGCTCTCTCCAAACTCCACAAGAGAGGAGCCAAGATTGCTGAGGAGTAGGACGGGGAGAACTCTTTTCCCCCCCAAACAATTTCATCAAAAGAGCATTTAAACGTCGAGTAAATTCCACAATACAACTTATGAATGCTGCCAGAGGACATCAGGCACCCAGAAAAGCAACCCAACTCTTGGAAAGAAGGTAGGAAAAAGTATAAAAGACAAAAAAAGAGACAAAAGAGGGAGGGAGGGATTTCCGTCCTGGGAAGATAGTCTTAAAAAGAGAAAAGTTTCCAAACACCAGGAAAGCTTTTCACTGCCAAATCTTTGCCAAGCTTTGGAAGCACAAAGGGCAACATAAGGGGGATAAAAATAAATAAACAATTAAAACTCGCAGATTGCAAGCCCTACGGTAACTCCCCCAGCCGTGAAGCAGTGCAGACGCCTGCTCACACCATTAGCAAGCAGGGGCTGGGCAGGGAGGCGCGGCGCGGGCTGCATCGCTTAGAGTAAGAATCTGGCCTGAATACCATGAGCGCTATCTGAACGAAATAACTTGGGCTAGCAAACCAGACTCTGGGATATCTACCACGCAAAAAGCCAGCCCTAACCTAAGACACCGCCAGGCCCGCACACGGAACAAAGGACTGAACAGAGATAGCCGGCTGCAGACCTTCCCCCTCCGGTGACAGGCAGCCAGAGCTGGAAGGGAGCAATTGCAGCCCCAGAGAGACATTATCTATAAAACTGTAAGCAGGCTTCTTTGCTAACTAAAACTTCTTGGGGATCTGGACGGTCAACATCTGCCTGAGAAAGTGCGCCTGTTTTACACCCAGATAACCGAGTGGCGGGGAGGCGATAAGTCACAACATTGGCGCTCGCCAAACACCTCATCACCTGAGCTGCTCGGACCTGGGAAGAGCACAAAACGCAGGCCCAACCGAGTCTGTGCCTGTGAGGACTACCCGAGTGCCTGAACCTGAGCGGCTTGGACCTGGGAGGTGCATGCAGCCCAGGGCCAGCCTCGGATTGTTCCCGGTGGAACAACCTAGA
The DNA here is from genome assembly GCF_029407905.1 of Bubalus kerabau. Taxonomy (NCBI): domain Eukaryota; kingdom Metazoa; phylum Chordata; class Mammalia; order Artiodactyla; family Bovidae; genus Bubalus; species Bubalus kerabau. Next base: position 280,683 of record NW_026577901.1, read on the forward strand.
GCCCGAGCAGTGTGGGCAGGAAGGCTACACGCGCCGTGAGCGGGGGCAGACCCAGTGTGGCTGAGGCACTGCGAACGCACGCCAGTGTTATTTGTTTGCAGCATCACTCCCTCCCTCCCTCCCCACAGCGCAACTGAACAAGTGAGCCTAAAAAAAAAAAGTGTCCTCCACCGTCCCCTTTGTGTCAGGGCGTAATCCAGACACTGAAGAGACCAGCAAACAAAAGAAGCTATAACAGAGGGAAACGCCTTGGAAGCTACAGGCAATAGATTAAAACCCTGTGGTTATTAGGACTGCATAGGAAGGCGCCTATAGATCTTGAGAAATATAAGTCGGACCAAGGAACTATCCAAAAATGAACCGAACCCACGATACTCACAACAAAACCAGAGAAAGTCCTAGATATATTTTTATGATCATTCTTTCTTTTTTTTAATTTTTTTAATTTTAAGTCCTCTATTGTTCATTTAATTTTCACTTTTATAACCTATTACTTTGCAAAAAAAAGACCCTATTTTTTTCTTCTTCAGCAAACTTCATATATATATATTTATATATATATATATAATAATTTTTTGACCTTGTTTTTTTGTTTTGTTTTTTTTTCTTTTCTTTAACATTGTATTTTTGAAATTCCAAACTGTACTCTAGATTTTTAATTTATGCTTTTTGATATTTGATATCAATTTTGTACCTGTAGTTTCTTTATAATTTTTGCGACATTGCTTGTTTTTGTTTGTTTGTTTTCTCTTTAGTTTTCTTCTTCCTTTTTTTTAACATTGTATTTTTGAAATTCCAAACTCTACTCTAGATTTTTAATTTTTGCTTTTTGGTATTAGTTATCAATTTTGTACCTGTATTTTCTTGATAATTTTTGCGACCATGTTTGTTTTTCTTTGTTCGTTTTTTCTCTCTTTCTTTTCCTTCTTCTTTTCTTTAACATCGTATTTTTGAAATTCCAAACTCTACTCTAGATTTTTAATTTTTGCTTTTATGTATTTGTTACCAATTTTGTACCTTTAAGAACCCAATCTTCAGTACCCATTTTTCACTAGGGAGCGAGATTACTGGCTTGACTGCTCTCTCTCCCTTTGGACTCTCCTTTTTCTCCACCAGGTCGCCTGTGTCTCCTCCCTAACCCCTCTCTACTCTACCCAACTCTGTGAATTTCTGTGTATTCCAGACGGTGGAGAACACTTAGGGAACTGATTACTGGCTGGATCTGTCTCCCTCCTTTTCATTCCCCCCTTTTATCCTTCTGGCCACCTCTGTCTCCTTCCTCCTTCTTCTCGTCTCTGTATAACTCTGTGAACATCTCTGAGCGGTCCAGTTGTGGAGTGCACATAGGAAGTGACTACTGGCCAGCCCACTCTCTCCACTATTGATTCCACCTGATCATATTTGGGTCACCTCTAACTCCCTCCTCCCTCTTCTCTTCTCCATGTAACGCTGTGAACCTTTCTGAGTGACCCTCACAGTAGAGAAACTTTTCTTCTTTAACGTAGATGTTTTATCAATGGTGCTGTATAGAAGGAGAAGTTTTGAAACTACTGTAAAAGTAAGACAGATAACTGGAAGCAGGAGGCTTAAGTCCAAACCCTGCTTCCAGGGAACTCCTGACTCCAAGGAACATTAATTGACAGGAGCTCATCAAATGCCTCCATACCGACACTGAAATCAAGCACCACACAAGGGCCAACAAGTTCCAGGGGAAGACATACCAAGCAAATTCTCCAGCAACAAAGGAACGCAGCCCTGAGCTTCAAGATACAGGCTGCCCAAAGTCACCCCAAAACCACAAACATCTCATAACTCATTACTGGACACTTCATTGCACTCCAGAGAGAAGAAATACAGCTCCACCCACCAGAACATGGACACAAGCTTCCCTAACCAGGAAACCTTGACAAGACACCTGTACAAACCCACACACAACGAGGAAATGCCAGAGTAAAGAACTCCACAAACTGCCAGAATACAGAAAGGACACCCCAAACTCAGCAATTTAAACAAGATGAGACAGAGGAATACCCAGCAGATAAAGGAACAGGATAAATGCCCACCAAACCAAACAAAAGAGGAAGAGATAGGGAATCTACCTGATAAAGAATTCCAAGTAAGGATAGTGAAATGGATCTAAAATCTTGAAATTAAAATGGAATCACAGATAAATAGCCTGGAGACAAGGATTGAGAAGATGCAAGAAAGGTTTAACAAGGACCTAGAAGAAATAAAAAAAGAGTCAATATATAATGAATAATGCAATAAATGAAACTAAAAACACTCTGGAGGCAACAAATAGTAGAATAACAGAGGCAGAAGATAGGATTAGTGAATTCGAAGATAGAATGGTAGAAATAAATGAATCAGAGAGGATAAATGAAAAACGAATTAAAAGAAATGAGCACAATCTCAGAGACCTCCAGGACAATATTAAACGCTACAACATTCGAATCATAGGGGTCCCAGAAGAAGAAGACAAAAAGAAAGACCGTGAGAAAATACTTGAGGAGATAATAGTTGAAAACTTCCCTAAAATGGGGAAGGAAATAATCACTCAAGTCCAAGAAACCCAGACAGTCCCAAACAGGATAAAGCCAAGGCGAAACCCCCCAAGACACATATTAATCACATTAACAAAAATCAAACACAAAGAACAAATATGAAAAGCAGCAAGGGAAAAACAACAAATAACACACAAGGGAATTGCCATAAGGATAACAGCTGATCTTTCAATAGAAACTCTTCAAGCAAGGAGGGAATGGCAAGACATACTTAAAATGATGAAAGAAAATAACCTACAGCCCAGATTATTGTACCCAGCAAGGATCTCATTCAAGTATGAATGAGAAATCAAAAGCTTTTCAGACAAGCAAAAGCTGAGAGAATTCTGCACCACCAAACCAGCTCTCCAACAAATACTAAACAGGAAACACAAAAACGGTGTATAAATTCGAACCCCAAACAATAAAGTAAATGGCAATGGGATCATACTTATCAGTAATTACCTTAAACGTAAATGGGTTGAATGCTCCAACCAAAAGACAAAGACTGGCTGAATGGATACAAAAACAAGACCCCTACATATGTTGTCTACAAGAGACCCACCTCAAAACAGGGGATACATACAGACTGAAAGTGAAGGGCTGGAAAAAGATTTTCCATGCAAATAGGGACCAAAAGAAAGCAGGAGTAGCGATACTCATATCAGATAAAATAGACTTTAAAACAAAGGCTGTGAAAAGAGACAAAGAAGGTCACTACATAATGATCAAAGGATCAATCCAAGAAGAAGATATAACAATTATAAATATATATGCACCCAACGCGGGAGCACCACAGTATGTAAGACAAATGCTAACAAGTATGAAAGGAGAAATTAACACTAACACAATAATAGTTGGAGATTTTAATACCCCACTCACACCTATGGATAGATCAACTAAACAGAAATTTAACAAGGAAACACAAACTTTAAATGATACAATAGACCAGTTAGACCTAATTGATATCTATAGGACAAATCATCCCAAAACAATGAATTTCAACTTTTTCTAAAGTGCACATGGAACCTTCTCCAGGATAGATCACATCCTGGGCCATAAAGCTAGCATTGGTAAATTCAAAAAAATAGAAATCATTCCAAGCATCTTTTCTGACCACAATGCAGTAAGATTAGATCTCAATTACAGGAGAAAAACTATTAAAAATTCCAACATATGGAGGCTGAACAACACGCTGCTGAATAACCAACAAATCACAGAAGAAATCAAAAAAGAAATCAAAATTTGCATAGAAACGGATGAAAATGAAAACACAACAACCCAAAACCTGTGGGACACGGTAAAAGCAGACCTAAGGGGAAAGTTCATAGCAATACAGGCACACCTCAAGAAACAAGAAAAAAGTCAAATAAATAAACTAACTCTACACCTAAAGCAACTAGAAAAGGAAGAAATGAAGAACCCCAGGGTTAGTAGAAGGAAAGAAATCTTAAAAATTAGAGCAGAAATAAATGCAAAAGAAACAAAAGAGACCATAGCAAAAATCAACAAAACCAAAAGCTGGTTCTTTGAAACGATAAATAAAATTGACAAACCATTAGCCAGACTCATCAAGAAACAAAGGGAGAAAAATCAAATCAATAAAATTAGAAATGAAAATGGAGAGATCACAACAGAAAACACAGAAATACAAAGGATCATAAGAGACTACTATCAACAATTATATGCCAATAAAATGGACAACGTGGAAGAAATGGACAAATTCTTAGAAGAGTACAACTTTCCAAAACTGGACCAGGGAAGAAATAGAAAATCTTAACAGACCCATCACAAGCACGGAAATGGAAACTGTAACCAAAAATCTTCCAGCCAACAAAAGCCCAGGTCCAGACGGCTTCACAGCTGAATTCTACGAAAAATTTAGAGAAGAGCTAACACCTATCCTGCTCAAACTCTTCCAGAAAATTGCAGAGGAAGGTAAAGTTCCAAACTCATTCTATGAGGCCACCATCAGCCTAATACCAAAACCTGCCAAAGATCCCACAAAAAAAGAAAACTACAGGCCAATATCACTGATGACATAGATGCAAAAATCCTTAACAAAATTCTAGCAATCAGAATCCAACAACACATTAAAAAGATCATACACCATGACCAAGTGGGCTTTATCCCAGGGATGCAAGGATTCTTCAATATCCGCAAATCAATCAATGTAATACACCACCTTAACAAATTGAAAAATAAAAACCATATGATTTTCTCAATAGATGCAGAGAAAGCCTTTGACAAAATTCAACATCCATTTATGATAAAAAATCTCCAGAAAGCAGGAATAGAAGGAATATACCTCAACATAATAAAAGCTATATATGACAAACCCACAGCAAACATTATCCTCAATGGTGAAAAATTGAAAGCATTTCCTCTAAAGTCAGGAACAAGACAAGGGTGCCCACTTTCACCATTACTATTCAACATAGCTTTGGAAGTTTTGGCCACAGCAATCAGAGCAGAAAAAGAAACAAAAGGAATCCAAATTGGAAAAGAAGAAGTAAAACTCTCACTGTTTGCAGATGACATGATCCTCTACATACAAAACCCTAAAGACTCCACCAGAAAATTACTAGAACTAGTCAATGACTATAGTAAAGTTGCAGGATATAAAATCAACACACAGAAATCCCTTGAATTCCTATACACTAATAATGAGAAAACAGAAAGAGAAATTAAGGAAACAATTTCATTCACCATTGCAACGGAAAGAATAAAATACTTAGGAATATACCTACCTAAAGAAACTAAAGACCTATATATAGAAAACTATAAAACACTGGTGAAAGAAATCAAAGAGGACACTAATAGGTGGAGAAATATACCATGTTCATGGATTGGAAGAATCAATATAGTGAAAATGAGTATACGACCCAAGGCAATTTATAGATTCAATGCAATCCCTATCAAGCTACCAACAGTATTCTTCACAGAGCTAGAACAAATAATTTCACAATTTGTATGGAAATACAAAAAACCTCGAATAGCCAAAGCGATCTTGAGAAAGAAGAATGGAACTGGAGGAATCAACCTACCTGATTTCAGGCTCCGCTACAAAGCCACAGTTATCAAGACAGTATGGTACTGGCACAAAGACAGAAATATAGATTAGTGGAACAAAATAGAAAGCCCAGAGATAAATCCACACACATATGGACACCTTATCTTTGACAAAGGAGGCAAAAATATACAATGGATTAAAGACAATCTCTTTAACAAGTGGTGCTGGGAAATCTGGTCAACCACTTGTAAAAGAATGAAACTAGAACACTTTCTAACACAATACACAAAAATAAACTCAAAATGGATTAAAGATCTAAACGTAAGACCAGAAACTATAAAACTCCTAGAGGAGAACATAGGCAAAACACTCTCTGAAATACATCACAGCAGGATCCTCTATGACCCACCTCCCAGAATATTGGAAATAAAAACAAAAATAAACAAATGGGACCTAATTAACCTTAAAAGCTTCTGCACATCAAAGCAAACTATTAGCAAGGTGAAAAGACAGCCTTCGGAATGGGAGAAAATAATAGGAAATGAAGCAACTGACAAACAACTAATCTCAAAAATATACAAGCAACACCTACAGCTCAACTCCAGAAAAATAAATGACCCAATCAAAAAATGGGCCAAAGAAATAAATAGACATTTCTCCAAAGAAGACATACAGATGGCTAACAAACACATGAAAAGATGCTCAAAATCACTCATTATCATAGAAATGCAAATCAAAACCACTATGAGGTACCATTTCACGCCAGTCAGAATGGCTGCAATCCAAAAGTCTACAAATAATAAATGCTGGAGAGGGTGTGGAGAAAAGGGAACCCTCTTACACTGTTGGTGGGAATGCAAACTAGTACAGCCACTATGGAGAACAGTGTGGAGATTCCTTAAACAACTGGAAATAGAACTGCCTTATGATCCAGCAATCCCACTGCTGGGCATACACACTGAGGAAACCAGAAGGGAAAGAGACACGTGTACCCCAATGTTCATCGCAGCACTGTTTCTAATATCCAGGACATGGAAGCAACCTAGATGTCCATCAGCAGATGAATGGATAAGAAAGCTGTGGTACATATACACAATGGAGTATTACTCCGCCATTAAAAAGAATAGAATGAATCAGTTCTAATGAGGTGGATGAAACTGCAGCCTATTATACAGAGTGAAGTAAGCCAGAAAGAAAAACACCAATACAGTATACTAACGCATATATATGGAACTTTGAAAGACGGTAACAATAACCCTGAGTACGAGACAGCAAAAGAGACACTGATGTATAGAAGAGTCTTATGGACTCTGTGGGAGAGGGAGAAGGTGGGAAGATTTGGGAGAATGGCATTGAAATATGTAAAATATCATGTATGAAAAGAGTTGCCAGTCCAGGTTTGATGCATGACACTGGATGCTTGGGGCTAGTGCACTGGGACGACCCAGAGGGATGCTATGGAGGGGAGGAGGGAGGAGGGTTCAGGATGGGGAGCACATGTATACCTGAGGCGGATTCATTTTGATATTTGGAAAAACTAATACAATTATGTATAGTTTAAAAATAAAATAAAATTAAAAAAAAATCCACAGGAGGCTTGACTCCCTTTAGGCCACTCAGTGGTCTCCAAGAAATACCCGTCTGGACTCGAGAGCAGAGCAGAGTCCTTTCCTTCCTCTCGAGATAAGGCCTGACTCCTCGGGTGTGTCTAAAATGCAACCCCGAGATCTCTGTCGCCCCTGGAGAGGAACATTAGGTCCCGGACACAAGCTTAGATGAGGTCTCTTTTGCCCTGAAGTGACTCGAGAGCAATCCCTAGCTCTCTCTCGCAACTCGAATGGAAGATTGGACTTCCCTGGGCCAACACAAGAGGAAGCCTGAATTCCCCATCATAACTCGAGAATCCCGCCAAAACTCGAGAAAAACCACATGGTTACCCCGTCATCGCAAGATGAGGCCCTTGCCCGCTACAGCGTCTAAAGAGAAGTCCCAGGTTTCTTCTTGAAGTGTTTTCACACTTCAAGTGTGAAAACTTGGCACCCTTGATGCGATTCCAAAAGTTCCCCGACACCCTGGTCTCTCTCGAGGGGAACACCGAGGTTCCCGGTACGACTTCATCTGAGCCACTTCTCCCCTCCTGATTGCGACTGGAGGGTCGACTCCCGTGCTTTGTCTGGAAGGGGTTCCCAACCTTCCCGGCGCACCTCAGGATGAGGCCGGTCTAACGAGAATATTTGAGACGTAGCTTCATGGGTGGTAACACATGCTGAAAGACCCCGATTCCCCGGTCCGCTCTTGATAAGAACCCGATGCCCGGACACCTCTTCAAAGGCAACCCTGTGGAAGAAGGCACAACACGAAGGGGCACTGACACCCTCGTGCATCGTCCGGAAAAACCCGCAGATTCCAAACACAGTTCGACAAGTAGCTTGTCACCCCATGAATAACTCGAGAGGCAAGCGGAGTTCCATTCCTCCTTACAAGACGAGGCCTGACTCTCCTGTCCCAACTCTGCAGGGACCCTGCGATCAGAGTCAGAAATGGAGATGAACCGTGAGGTTCCTGCCTCCACTCGAGATGAGGCCCTCTTCTATTGCACCAAACCCAGTGGAGTCCCGAGAGGGCCCTCCCAACTCCAGGGTATCCCTGACTTCTCAGAGGCACACTGAGAAGCTCCCTGAGGCCACCGGCACTAGTCGAGGGAACCCAGGGTTTACTGCCGTGACCCAAGAAACACCTTGAAAGTCCTTCTTTAACGGTTCTTGAGGCCCAATACACTTTCCATGACTCTAGAGCAATGACGCGCTCCCCCTCGCAATGCGCATGGAGACGTGACTTCCCAAGCGCCACATGAGAGGCTCCCTGAGCTCCCCGTAGTACCTCATGAGAAACCCCACACTGGCGCTGCAGCTCGAGAAAACCCACGAGACGCCCCCTTCATCGCGAGATGATGGCCTTCTTTTCCTGCATGGCCTGGAGAGCAATCCCGAGTCCTCTCTCCAAACTCCACAGGAGGCTTGACTCCCTTTAGGCCACTCAGTGGGCTCCAAGAGATACCCGTCGCAACTCGAGAGGAGAGCGGAGTCCTTCGCTTCCCCTCGAGACAAGGACTGACTCCCCGGGTGCATCAGGAAAACAACCCCGAGATCCCTGTCCCCCCTGGAGACGAACATTATGTCCTGGACACAAGCCTAGATAAGGTCTCTTTTGCCCTGCAGTAACTCAAGCGCAATCCCTAGCTCTCCCTCGCAACTCGAATGGAAGACTGGACTTCCCTGGGCCAACACAAGAGGAAGCCTGAATTTCCTGACCTAACTCGAGAATCCCGCCACAACTCGAGAAAAACGACGTGGTTAACCCGTCACCACAAGATGAGGCCCTTGCCAGCTACAGCATCTCAAGAGAAGTCTCACGTTCCGTCTTGAAGTTTGAAACGGTACTTAGCACCTTTGATGTGACTCCAAAAGTTCCCCGACATCCCAGTTTTACTCGAGGGGAACATCGAGGTTCCCGGCACCACTCCATCTGAGCCCCTTCTCCCCTCCTGATCGGGACAAGAGGGTCGATTCACTTGCTTTGTCTGAAAGGGTTACCGACCTTCCTGGTGCACCTCAGGTTGAGGTCCGTCTCAAGAAGAAATTCGAGATGTAGGCTTGTGGGTGGTGCCACATGCCGAAAGACCCTGATTTCCTGGTCTGCTCTTGATAAGAACCTGAAGGCTGGATACCTCTTCGAAGGCAACCCTGTGTATGAAGGCAAAAAACAAAGGGGAACTGACACCCCCATGCATCGTCCGGATAAAACCGCAGGTTCCACACACAGCTCAACAAGTGGCCTGTTATCTGGTGAACAACTCGAGAGTCCAGTGGAGTTCCATTCCTCCACACAAGACGAGGCCTGACTCTCCTGTCCTAACTCTGTAGGGACTCTGTGTTCAGAGTCAGAAATGGAGAGCAACCCTGAGGTTCCTGCTTCAAATCGAGATGAGGCCCTCTTCTGACAAGGTCCAGCCTCGGCTGGTCCAGGGTTTTCGAAGGGGAGACAGAGTAGGCGACCTATTGATTTATTTATCAAAGATATAAAGAGTAATAGAATGAGGATAGCTCAGTAGGAAAATTTAGTGGAGAAAAGAAGCTGAGTAGCTTGGTTTATGTGGAAAATCAGTATAACCCGTGACACCAGGTTAGCTCTTACCACGGAGGCCGCAGTCTCCCTCTCGAATAGCGAAAAGTGCCCCACCTTAGACACCTTCTCAAATGGTCTTCGAAGCCCAGGCAAATAAATGGTCGCAGAGGATATCCGCGCTCCAGATGGACACTCATCTGAAAATTGAGGGGAAGAATGACATTAGGAGACTAAGCGTTGGCAATCAAGGCCCGTAGCTTTAGTTTCAACAGGGGTTTTTATACCCTAAGTTACACATAGAGGATAATGGGGATGCAAAGTCAGCAGCCTTTGATCCTTATCAAAAACCAGGGTTTCTTTCCTGCAAATGTATCATATACAAATGGTTTAGGTGATTTACATCATCTTCTAGCCAGAAGACCTATTAACATTTTATGACTCTTGACAAAGACTTATCAACCGTAAGACTTATTTTCTCTAAGAGTAATTATTTTAAGGTTTGGCCCCATCTTTCGAAGATAAAATTGCATTCCTATAGGGCAGATATGTAATGGGTTTACAACAAAGGAAAGAATTTATTACCTTAAGGGTCTAAAGTTAGTAACACCAAGGCCACTACTTATTTCTTCTACATACCAACTATATTAATTAATACACATTCAATTATACAATTCAGGGGATGTGGAAACTTGGCAACAAGCATTGGTTCATCAATGAAATCTTTTACTAGTTTTATTCTGACAGTTTCTAACTCTCTGAGAGGCTCTAAGCTATTTGAATATCTTAAACTTCCCGTTCCTCTCGAGGCTCGGAGACTGTAAACAATTGTATGCATTGCTGTAGGAGTCCGGGTAAACTTGTCAGGCGAGTTAGAGAGCCATCTGACGTGTTTGGATTTAAACACTCCTAATTGCCCAGGAACTTTATTAATTGGAGCTGTAAGTTAGCTCTTTGACAGAAAGAGTGAGATGGTGGTGGGGGACAGCCCCCAGTAAAGTCAGAGGTGGGAGCACAAAGCAATAAAGTAGGCAGACACTGGTTTTGGGGGGTAGATGCTCAAGAATATCCGGGAGGACTCCCGAGGCTCGATCCCGCCTTTGTGTATGCCCAGCCTCCTCCCTCATGACCTTTGTCACGAGTGGAATGTCTCTCGCCGGCTCCCGGCATCTCCCCGTTTTTTATTTCTTAAAACAGCCAGATGTAGCTCAGTCGCGAGCCTCTGAATACTCTGCCGAAGAATCCTGACAATACAAGGAAGAATGATTATGAGAAGCAGAATTAAAGCAGCCACCGCAGCATAGCTAAAGACATTAGACAGAATATTCTTTCCTGAGATGTAGTTAGGGAAAGTATGGAAGAAATCATTTGCTGTTCCAGCAGCAGTAAAATCTAATCGGGAGTGCTCCATGGTTGCTATTTGATAGTGAAGTTTCCCTACGTCTCAACCAATGTCAGAGCTGTTCCAGATACCTGAAATATGGTTTTTAATCTTTTCCCATTCAAAATCTGTCTCATTTACTTTCAGGGGTGTTACACATATCCACCGATAGTCAGCATGACAAGACAATGCCATTTTCACCTTTAAAGCCTGCAATTCAGTCCCAATATGTATTACTGCTTCCTCTAGGGCGTCTACCCTCATTTCTAATTTTCTCTCTATAGCTTCCTGTGTTGCCAATGTTAAAGAAACATTTTTGGACATAGAATCAACATACTGAGCAGTATGTACTTGTTGAGTCAATGATATTTCTGCCACAGTAACAGAAGTGATTGCACTTATGAAAGCTGCTGTTCCCAAGATAATTAAGCCCACAAACCGTCGTGTTTGCATTAAATCCTGTAGTTGTTGTAATACAGCAAGACCATAATTCAATAAGTGGTTACATCATAAGATAAGGTGGATGTTGTAGCATTACAAAGGAGCAAACATTATATTGAGGGTTTAAACAAGATGAACCAGGGAGCAGCTGTAGGTGTCAGCCCGGGGGAGCAGTGTCCCCAGCATCAGGAGGCAGAACGCGAGCGGCAGGCTGTGGGCCAAGGCGCCTATGGTGGGCGGAGGGGCAGGGTTCGTGGTTTAGGGCTAGCCGCCACCGCTTGGGCTCAGGGCGGTCCCCTCTCGCCGGTGGGGCCACGCTGGTCTGGACAGCACTCCGCGGGTGCGCTTTCCTCTCTGGCCCTCACTCGCTGCACAGACTTCTTTGCTCTAGGTCACGGGGTGCAGCGAGGTGGGTGCGAGGCGCTGCTGGTGGCACGGAGGCGAGAGCTGGCTGGGGGAGGGGGAGCGAGCGAGTGCGCGCGCCGCAAACCTGGTCTTTGGGGAATGTGACATGACGAATTTGTCTGAGATCCAAACCGGAGAATCTGCATTCTGTAGAAATATACAAGCATACCCTCTCCCACAAGTTACCAACACATCTGGCCTTTTTCACTCTCCCGTAAGGAGGCCTTTTTACTTGACCAGGGGCCGAGTCGTAGCCTGTAATTCAGGCATCTAGTGTCTCATCATTGTAGTCTGCCCCTGTGTGTTTACGTTTAAGTGATTAATTACAATTGGAACATAACTTCACTATTTGTCTAGCTGTTTCCCTATGGATATGTTAATTTAGGTCTAATGTTTAGTTTAGGTCTCTGTATAAATTTAAGTAATAAATGTATAACCTCCTTATCTCATTTTGGTATACAGGTATACAGATATACCTAAATGCAAAATGCATTTATATATGTATTTATATATGGCAACAAGTATAAAGTTATTGACATATATATAAATCAATATACTTGAATTAATCTTTATAATTAATATATTAATTAATATATATTACAACAATACAACACATACACAGCTAATACCAACCAACACAAACCAATATACTGTAATAATACATGTCACACATTTATAATTATACAGTATATAGAACATTTATCATCACAGCACATCAATCCATACCAATTAATATCAGCCACACACACATTATATTCTGCCATATATATTTAATTATACAGTATATATATATGTGTGTGTATATAGTATACATATTAATTTATATACAAATTAATTAAGTATAGATCTATAAATAGAATTAGGTATACCTTTATTATATTTTATTTATACCCATACCTAATTAGGCAAACTGTAATTAGGCAAATACATTTATATTATGTATTTATAACAATATATAAAGTATTGTTAAATGTACCACCTGTACAGCATCTCCACCCCACATACCACTTTCTCTAATCCCACGAACTCATTTTCAGTATTATGTGTTGGCCAGGAGCTGGGCCAGTCTTTCCCAGAAATGTTAAGAGACGTCTGTTCCTGTGTCTAATAGCCCTGGCGTTTTATTCTCTTGAATTAAAAGATCTTTTAAAGGCCTTGGAACTGTAATTTCCTGCACCCAAAAGGCTAGATCACTAGATCCAAATGTTTTGTGGCTCTTAGCTTGAGAAGTCAAGTTTTTCCTTGTCTGATAGTAAGGTAAAAGTAAAAGCTGTGTTACTCTTTGACCTTTATTAATTTGTACACTTTTGATAGGCAGTGAGATCAAGACTTTAATTTCTCAATATCATCAGAATCTACTACACCATGCACCAGCGAAATTTCTTTTCTTTCTTTTTTTTTTATTTAATTTTTTTTTAAAAGAAAGCGAGCTACGCCCCAGGACAAATCTTACAATGTCCTCAGATAGGGGGCCAGCCACTCCGGTTGGAATTGGAGTAAGTGGCACATCAGGGGTTAATATTGTTATTAAATCTCCTTGCCTTTTCGCTTTTCTCCTAGCCTGGGTGAGACCCCCCTGAGGGAGTTTTCTCCAAGGAGCACGCTCTGAATATTGTGTACTAAAAGCTCCTTTGTTTAAAAAACTTTTTATCTTCCTCAGTCTTAGGCAACACTTTGGGAGGCTTTGGGGGCAAAGTGGGGAACTCCTGGGTCCTGGGAGGCACAATCGAAGGCGGTGGTGGTCTCCTTAAATCAGAAAGTGGTGGATAAGTTTTTTAAAGGTTTGCGCAGAGGGGGAGGGAGCTCGCCAGGGCTCTCGGCCGCAGCGTCCTGTAAGCCCTCTCCTTCCTCGGGAGGTAGACCACTTTCTCCCTCCTTTTTTTTTTTCAATGGCAGAAAATATGATCTGTGCAGTAAATGGAGACTCACCACCATCCACCTCTATAGCCTCCCCCATAGGCTATTTAACAGCCTCGTGACGGAGGTCCAGGACATTTCTAATCATATTCCACAGTCAATAAATATTTGTCTATTCTTAGATGCAGAGAAATCCATTTTTAATTTTTTTTTTAATTTTAGAGAATATTTTTATTTATTTTGTAACCTCTTTACCCTGGCTAAACTTCAGAGGGGACTAGAAAAGAAGCCTCAAGGTGAGGATCGAGTTCATCCTTGGGACTAGAGAAAATCCTTCTCCGGGAAACTCCTAGCGGTGGCCCTTTACCCCGACATGGAGGAGGAGGCATAGGGGGATGGGAGCGTCCCGAAGTTTTCCTCTTCTGTTCCGGAGATCCTTTAACTGTTTGGTAACTAAATCTTACGAACTGTCTGATCGGGGATGTTTCCCTCAACCTCCTAGGAGCGGATGGTCTGATTAGGGATGTTTTCTTAAATTTTTAGGAGCATCTTTAGCTAAAAAAAAAAAAAAAAAAAAAAACAATCCTCATCAGAATGGCATCGAGCTGCTGTTTCCTCTAAACCTTTTTCAAATTGAGGGGAGAGCTGATCTTTCTTTTCATCCCTATCTTTTACATGCTCATTGGCAGTCATAGCGGCTAGCCATTCATTTAGCTGTCGATAGCTAGGTATAGCCTCTTCATTTTCACTTTTCTTTATAACAGGTACCTTTTCAGATTTGCTTTTTTGTTTAACAGGTACTTTTCCAACTTTACTTTCCACTTTAACAGGTACCTTTTCAAATTCATGAGCTGGATCTAAAACATCTCTAGTCATATTCCACAGAGGAAAGGTGTATGTAGGGATTTTTTCCAAACCTTGCTGAGCACAATAAGCTCTTAGCTGTTTTCCTAGTTTTTTCAAGATATCTAGGTTAACAGTGCCTTGTTGTAGAAACCAAGGGCAGTGGTCTTGTACAAATGTAAAAAATGATTGAATGGAAGATGTTTTAACCTTGATTCTTCTTTTACTTAATAACTGTAAAATTACTCCTATAAAGAGCTGTCTGTCATTTGATTCAGTGTTGCCCATGTCAGAAAATTAAGGATAGTAAAAGATTTTGCTTTTAGCTATCTAAAGATTAGGCCCTTTTTGTCAGCCTTTTTAGAAACCGTTTTTTCTCTCTAACTCTTCAACACTTCCCACTCTTCTCGCCTTGTCTATTCTACAGGGGGATCTGCAGCCCCCTAAGTGGGATCCTATCTGTCCTGAAAACTGAACACTGGGGGAATCGGGTTGGGGATTTACCTTCGAAATGCCTGTCTCGGGCGCCACCTGCAGAGGTCCAGCCCCAGCTGATCCAGGGTATTTGAAGGGAAGATGGAGTAGGCGACCTATTTATATATTTATTTATTCATCAAAGACATAAAGAGTAATAGAATGAGGATAGCTCAGTAGGAAAATTCAGTGGAGAAAAGCAGCTGAGTAGCTTGGTTTACGCGGAAAATCATATAACCCATAACACCAGATTAGCTCTGACCACGGAGGCTGCAAGTGCCCTCTAGAATAGAGGAAGGTGCCCCACCTTAGACACCTTATTGAGTAGGTCTTCGAAGCCCAGGCAAATAAATGGTCGCAGAGGATATCCGCGCTCCAGATGGACACTCATCTGAAAATTGAGGGGAATAATGACATGGGGAGACCAAGCGTTGGCGAGCAAGGCCCGTAGCTTTATTTTCAACACAGGTTTTAATACCCTAAGTTACACATAGAGGATAATAGGGGATGCAAAGTCAGCAGTCTTTAATCCTTATCAAAAACCAGGGTTTCTTTTCTGCAGATTTATCGTATTAAAATGGTTTAGATGATTTACATCATCTTCTGGCCAGAAGACCTATTAACATTTTATGACTCTTGACAAAGACTTATCAACCATAAGAGTTATTTTCTCTAAGAGTAATTGTTTAAGGTTTGGCGCCATCTTTCGAAGATAAAATTGCATTCCTATAGGGAGGATGTGTAATGGGTTTACAACAAAGAAAAGAATTTATTACCTTAAGGGTCTAAAGTTACTAACATCAAGGCCAGTACTTATTTTTTCTACATACCAACTATATTAATTAACACACATTCAAGGATACAATTCAGGGGATGTGGAAACTTGGCAAAAAGCATTGGTTCATCAATGAAATCTTTTACTTGTTTTATTCTGACAGTTTCTAACTCTCTGAGAGGCTCTAAGCTATTAGAATATCTTAAACTTCCCGTGCGTCTCGAGGCTGGGAGACTGTACACAATCGTATGCATAGCTGTAGGAGACCGGGTAAACTTGTCAGGCGAGATAGAAAACCATCTGAGGGGTTTGGATTTAAACACTACTAATTGCCCAGGAACATTATTAGTTGGAGCTGTAAGTTAGCTCTTTGACAGAGAGAGTGAGATGGTGGTAGGGGACATCCCCAGTAATGTCAGAGGTGAGAGAACAAAGCCATAAAAAAGGCAGACTTTGGTTTTTGGGGGTAGATGCTCAAGAATATACGGGGGAACTCCCGGAGGCTCGATCCCGCCTTTGCGTATGCCGAGACTCTTTCCTCATGACATTTGTCACGAGTGGAATGTCTCTCGCTGGCTCCCGGCAATCTTCCATTGCACCAAACGCAGTGGAGTCCCGAGAGGCCCCTCCCAACACCACAGTATCAGTGTCTTCTCAGAGGCACCCTGAGCAACTCCCTGAGGTCACCGGCACAAGTCGAGGGAACACAGGGTGTCCTGCCGCAACCCGAGAAAGACCTCAAGAGTCCGTCTTCAACGCGTCTTGAGGCCGGATTCCCCTACCATGACTCGAGAGCAATGACACGCTCCCCCTCGCCATGCGCATGGACACCTGACTTCACTGGCGCCACATGAGAGGCTCCCTGAGCTCCCCGTCATACCTCGTGAGAAACCCCACACTGGCGCTGCAGCTCGGGAAAACCCACGAGACGCCACCGTCATCGCGAGATTGGGGACTTCTTTTCCTGCCTGACCTGGAGAGCAATCCCTGGTCCTTTCTCCAAACTTCACAGGAGGCTTTACTCCCTTTAGGCCACTCAATGGGCTCCAAGAGATACCTGTCGCGACTTGAGAGGAGAGCAGAGTACTTTGTTTCCCCTCGAGATGAGGCCTTACCTCGGGTGAGTCTGGAATGCAACCCCGAGATCCCTGTTGCCCCTGGAGAGGAACATTATGTCCTGGACAAAAGCCTAGATGAGGTCTATTTTGCCCTACAGTGACTCGAGAGCAACACCCATCTCTCCCTCGCAATTCGAATGGAAGATTGGTCTTCACTGGGCCAACACAAGAGGAAGTCTGAATTTCCCGTTGTAACTCGAGAATCCCGCCGCAACTCTTAAAAACCACGTGGTTCCCCATTCATCGCAATATGAGGCCTTTGCCCGCTACAGAGTCTCAAGAGAAGTCCCATGTTTCGTCATAAAGTTCGAAATGCTACTTGGCACCCTTGATGCGACCCCAAAAGTTCCCCAATATACCGGTCTCACTCCAAGGGAACACCGAAGTTCCTGGCACCACTTCATTTGAGCCCCTTCTCCGCTCCTGATCACAGCAGGAAGGTCGATCCCCCTGCTTTGTCTAGAAGGGGTTCCCGACCTTCATGGCGCACCTCAGGATGAGGCCAGTCTCACGAAGAAATTCGAGACGTAGCCTCGTGTTGGTGCCACGTGCCGAAAGACCACGATTTCTCGGTCTTGCTCTTGATAAGAACCCGATGCCCGGACACCTCTTCTAAGGCAACCCTGTGGATGAAGGCACTACACGAGGGGGCACTGGCAACCCTGTTCATCGTCCGGAAAATCCCACAGGATCCACATACAGCTCCACAACTGGCCTGTCACCCCTTAAACAATGAGAGAGGAAAGCGGTGTTCCCTTCCTCAGACAAGACGAGGCCTGAGTATCCAATCCCAACTCTGCAGGCACGCTTCGATCTGAGTCAGAAATGGAGAGGAAACCTGAGGTTCCTGCCTCAACCCGAGAAGAGGCCCTCTTCCATTAAAACAAACCCAGTGGAGTCCCGAGAGTCCACTCCCATCTCCACAGTATCCCTGACTTCTCATAGGCATTCTGATAAGCTCCTTGAGGCCACCGGCAAACGTCGAGGGAAATAAGGGTTTCCTGCCACAATCGAAGAAAGACCTCGAGAGTCCTTCTTCAATGCGTCTTGAGGTCAGATTCCCCTACCATGGCTCGAGAGCAATAACGCGCTCCCCCTCGCCATGCACATGGAGACCTGACTTCCCTGGCGCCACATGAGAGGCTCCCTGAGCTCCCTGACGTACCTCGTGTGAAACCCCACACTGGCGCCGCAGCTCGAGAAAACCCACAAGACCCCTCCGTCATCGCGAGATGAGGGCCATCTTTTCCTGCATGGCCTGGAGAGCAGTCCCAAGTCCTCTCTCCAAACTTCACAGGAGGCTTGACTCCCTTTAGGCCACAAAGTGGGCTCCAAGAGGTGCCCGTCGCGACTCGAAAGGAGAGCGGAGTCCTTTGCTTCCCTTCGACACGAGGCCTGACTCCCTGGGTGAGTCTGGAATGCAAACCTGAGATCCCTGTGGCCCTTGGAGAGGAACATTAGGTCCTGGACACAAGCCTAGATGAGGTCTCCTTTGCCCTGCAGTGACTCGAGCGCAACCCCCAGCTCTCCCTCGCAACTCGAATGGATGATTGGACTTCCCTGGCCCAACACAAGAGGAAGCCTGAAATCCCCGTCGTAACTCGAGAATCCCGCCGCAACTCGAGAAAAACCACGTGGCTCCCCCGTCATCGCAAGATGAGGCCCTTGGCCGCTACAGCGTATCAAGAGAAGTCCCACGTTCCATCCTGAAGTACAAAACGGTACTTGGCACCCTTGATGCGACCCCCAAAGTTCCCTGACATACCGGTCTCACTCGAGGGAAACACCAAAGTTCACGGCACCACTTCCTGTGAGCCCCTTCACCCCTCCTGATCGCGACAGGAGGGTCGACTCCCATGCTTTGTCTGCAAGGGTTTCCCGACGTTCACCGCGAACCTCTGGATGAGGCCGGTCTCATGAGGAAATTCGAAAAGTAGCCTCATGGTTGGTGCCACATGCTGAAAGATCCCGAATTCCCGGTCCACTCTAGATAAGAACCTGACGCCCGGACATCTCTTCGAAGGCAACCCTGTGGATGAAGGCACAACACGAAGGGACACTGACATCCCCATGCATCGTCTGGAAAAACCCACAGATTCCACTCACAGCTCCAAATGTGGACTGTCACCCCGTGAACAACTCGAGAGGCAAGTGAAGTTGCATTCCTTCACACAAGACGAGGCCTTACCCTCCTGGCCCAACTCTTCAGGGACCCTGCGATCGGAGTCAGAAATGGAGAGGAACCCTGAGATTCCTGCCTCAACTACAGAAGAGGCCCTCTTCCATTGAACCAAACTCAGTGGTGTCCCGAGAGGCCCCTCCCAACACCACAGTATCCCTGAATTCTCAGAGGCTCCCTGAGAAGCTACCTGAGGTCACTGGCACAAGTTGAGGGAACCCAGAGTTTCCTGAAGTAACCCGAGAAAGACTTGGAGAGTCCTTTTTCAACGTCTCTTGATGCTCGATTCCCCTACCATGACTCCAGAGCAAGGACGCGCTCCCCTCGCCACAAGCAGGAAAACTGACTTCCCTAGTACCACACAAGAGGCTCCCTGAGTACCCCATCGTAACTCGTGAGAAAACACACAGTGGCGCCGCAGTTCGAGAAAAATCACAAGATGCCCCTGTCAAGGAGAGATGGGGGCCTTCTTTTCCTGCCTGACCTGGAGAGCAATTCCTGGTCCTCTCTCCAAACTTCACAGGAGGATTGACTCCCTTTAGGCCACTCAGTTGGGTCCAAGAAATACCCGGTGCGACTCGAGAGGAGAGCGGAGTCCTTTGCTTCCCTGGAGACGAGGCCTGACTCCCCGGGTGAGTTTGGAATGCAACCCCGAGATCCCTGTCGCCCCTGGAGTGGAACATTATGTCCTAGACACAAGCCTAGATGAGGTCTATTTTGCCCTACAGTGACTCGAGAGCAACCTCCATCTCTCCCTCACAATTTGAATGGAAGATTGGTCTTCCCACGGTCAACACAAGAGGAAGTCTGAATTTCCCATCGTAATTCGAGAATTCAGCCTCAAGTCTTAAAAACCATGTGGTTCCCCCTTCATCGCAATATGAGGCCCTTGCCAGCTAGAGTCTCAAGAGAAGTCCCACGTTCCATCTTAAAGTTCGAAATGCTACTTGGCACCCTTGATGCGACCCCAAAGTTCCCCAACATACCGGTCTCACTCCAGGGGAAGACTGAAATTCCCGGCATCTCCAGGGAAGTCCCATGTTCCGTCCTTAAGTGTGAAACGGTACTTGACACCCTTGATGAGACCGCAAAAGTTCGCCGACACTCTGGGTGCCTCGAGGGGAACACCGAGGGTCCCGGCACCACTTCATCTGAGCCCCTTCTCCCTTCCTGATCGCGACAGGAGAGTCGATTCCCCTGCTTTCTCTGGAAGGGGTTCCCGGCCTTCCTGGTGCACCTCAGGATGAGGCCGGTCTCAGGAGGAAATTCGAGACTAGCCATGTGTGCGGTACCACGTGCCGAACGACCCCGATTTTCCGGTCCGCTCTTGATAAGAACCCGATGCCCGGACACCTCTTCTAAGGCAACCCTGTGAGTGAAGGCACAACACGAAGGGGCACTGACACCCCCGTGCATCATCCGGAAAAACCCGCAGGGTCTACACACAGCTCGACAAGGGGCCTGAGACTCCCGGAACAACTCGAGAGGCAACCAGAATTCCATTCCTCAGACAAGACGAGGCATGACTCTCCTGTCCCAACACTGCAGGGACCGTGCAGTCGGAGTCAGAATCGGAGAGGAAGCCTGAGGTTCCTGCCTCCCCTCGAGATGAGGCCCTCTTCCATTGCGCCGAACCCAGCAGAGTCCCGAGAGGCCCTGCCAACTCCACAGCATCCCTCACCTCTCAGAGTCACCATGGGAAGTTCCCTATAGTCCCCTGCAGAAGTCGATGGAAACGAGGGTTTCCCGCCGCCACCCGAGAAAGACCTCGAGAGTCCTTCTTCAACGCGTCTTGAGGCCCTAGTCACTTCCCACGACTCGAGAGTGATGACCAGCTCCCCCTCTCCATGCGCATGGAGACATGAGTTCCCTGGCACCGCACGAGAGGCTCCCTGAGGTCCTCGTCGTGCCTCGTGAGAAAACTCCCATGGGCGCCGCAGCCTGAGGAAACCCATGAGACGCCCCCGTCATCGCTAGATGAGGGCCTTCTTTTCCTGCCTGGCCTGGAGAGCAATCCCGAGTCCTCTCTCCAAACTGAAGAGGAAGCTCGACACCCTTGAGTCCACTCATTGGGCTCCAAGAGATCCGTGTCGCGTCTTGAGAGGAAAGCGGAGTCCTCTGCTTCCCCTCGAGGCGAGGCCTGACTCCCCGGGGGAGTCTGGAATGGAAACCCGAGATCCCTGTCTTCCCTTGAGAGGAATATTAGGTCCTGGACACACGCCTCGATAGGTCTCTTTGGCCCTGTAGTGACTCGAGCAGAACCCCCAGCTTTCCCTCGCAACTCCAGGGGAAGATTGGGCTTCCCAGGGCCAACCCAAGAGGAAGCCTGAAATCCCCGTCGTTTTCGAGAATCCAGACTCAACTCGAGAAAAACGACGTGGTTCCAACGTCTTCACAGAATGAGGCCCTTGCCCGCTACAGCGTCCCCAGGGAAGTCACATGTTCCGTCCTGAAGTGGGAAACGGTACTTGGCTCCCTTGTTGCGACCCCTAAAGTTCCCTGAAATGCCAGGTTCCCTCGAGTGGAACACCTAGAGTCCTGGCCCCACTTCTTCTGAGCCCCATCTCCCCACCTGATCACGACACGGAGTCGATTCCCCTTCTTTGTGTGGAAGGTGTTCCCGGCCTTCCCGGCGCACCTCAGGATGATGCTGGTCTCACGAGGAAATTCGAGATGAGCCACGTGGGTGCTGCCACATGCCGAACGACCCCGATTTCCCGGTCCGCTCTTGAAATGAACCCGATGCCCGGACACCTCTTTGAAGGCAACCCTGTGGGGGATGGCACAAAATGAAGGGGCAATGACACCCCTGTGCATCTTCTGGAAACACCCGCAGGTTCCACACACAGCTCGACAAGGGGCCTGAAACCCACTGAACGACTCAAGAGGCAAGCAGAGTTCCATTACTCAGACAAGACGAGGCCTGACTCTCCTGTCCCAACCCTGCAGGGACCCTGCAGTCGGAGTCAGAAATGGAGAGGAAGCCTGAGGTTCCTGCCTCCAATCGAGATGAGGCCCTCTTTCATTTCGTCAAACCTAGTCGAGTCCCGAGAGGCCCCTCTAACTCCTCAGTATCCCTCACCTCTCAGAGGCACCTGGGAAGTTCCCTAAGGTCCCCGGTAGAGGTCGAGGGAAATAAGTGTTTCCCGCCCCTACCCAAGAAAGACCTCGAGAGTCCTTCTTAAATGCGTCTTGAGGCCCTAGTCCTTCCCATGACTCCAGAGCAATGACGCGATCTGCCTGGCCACACGCATGGAGGCCTGACTTCTCTGGCGCCACATGAGAGGCTCCCTGAGCTCCCCATCATATCTCGTGAGAAACCCCACACTGACGCCGCAGCTCGAGAAAACCCATGAGATGCTCCCGTCATCACGAGAGGAGGGCCATCTTTAACTGAATGGTATGCAGATCAAGCGTGAAACTTCTGTCCAAGCTACACAGGACGCTTGACTCCCTTTAGGCCACTCATTGGGCTCCAAGAGTTACACGTCGTGACTCGAGAGGATAGTGGAGTCCTTTGCTTCCACTCGAGACGAGGCGTGACCCACCAGGTGAGACTGGAATGCGACCCCGATATCCCTGTTGCCCCTGGAGAGGAACACTACATCCTGGACCCAAGCCTAGATGAGGACTCTTTGCCCTGAAGTGACTCGAGAGCAACCCACAGCTCTCTGTGACAAGTTGAATGGAAGATTGGACTTCCTGGGCCAACACAAGAGGAAGCCTGAATTCCCCGTCGTAACTCGAGAATCCCGCCTCAACTCGAGAAAAACCACGTGTTTCCCTCGTCATCGCAATATGAGGCCCTTGCCCGCTACAGCATCTCCAGAGAATTCCCACGTTCCGTCTTGAAGTGCGAAACTGTACTTGGCACCCTTGATGCGACCTCAAAAGTGCCGTGACATACCGGTCTCACTCGAGGGGACCACCGAGGTTCCCGGCACCACTTCATCTGAGCCCCTTCTCCCCTTCTGATCGTGACCGGTGGATCGATTCCCCTGCTTTGTCTGCAAGGGGTTCCCTACCTTCCCGGCGAACCTCAGGATGAGGCCGGTCTCCCGAGGAAATTCGAGACATAGCCTCGTGGGTGGTACCACATGCTGAAAGACCCCAATTTTCTGGTACGCTCTTGAAAAGAACCCGATGCCCGGACACCTCTTTGAAGGCAACCCTTTGGATGAAGGCACAACACGAAGGGGCACTGACACCCCTGTGCATCGTCTGGAAAAACCCGCAGGTTCCACACACAGCTCAACAAGTGGCCTGTCACTCCGTGAACAACTCGAAAGGCAAGCGGAGATCCATTCCTCCACAGAAGACGAGGCGTGACTCTCTTGTCCATACTCGGCAGGTACTCTGTGACCCGAGTCAGAAATGGAGAGGACCCCTGAGGTTCTTGCCTCCATTCGAGATGAGGCCCTCTTCGATTGCACCAAACCCAGTTGAGTAACGAAAGGCCTCTCCCAAATCCACAGTGTCCCTGACTTCTCAGAGGCACCCTGAGAAGTTGCCTGAGGTCACCGACACAAGTCGAGGGAACCCAGGGTTCCCTGCCGCAACCCGAGAAAGACCTCGAGAGTCCTTCTTCAATGCGTCTTGAGGCCCAATTCGCTTACTATGACTCGACAGCAATCACGCACTCCCCTTCACCACATGCACGGAGACCTGACGTCCCTAGCACCACACGAGAGGCTCTCTGAGTTCCCCGTCGTACCTCGTGAGAAATCTGATGCTGGCGCCGCAGCTGGAGAAAACCCACGAGACGCCCCCGTCATCGCGAGATGAGGGTCTTTTTTCCTGCATGGCCAGGAAAACAATCCCGAGTCATCTCTCCAAACTCCATAGGAGGCTTCACTCCCTTTACGCCACGCAGTGGGCTCCAAGAGATACCCGTCGCGAATCGACAGGAGAGTGGAGTCCTTTTCTTCCCCTCAAGACAAGGCCTGACTCTCCGGGTGAGTCGAGAATGCAACCCTGAGATCCCTGTCGGCCCAGTAGTGGAACACTAGGTCCTGGACACAAGCATAGATGATGTGTATTTTGCCCTGCAGTGACTGGAGAGCAATCCCCAGTTCTAACTCGCAACTCGAAAGGAATACTGGATTTTCCTGGCGCCACACAAGAGGCTCCCTGAGATCCCCGTGGTACTTCATGAGACACCCCACACTGGCGCCGCAGCTCGAGAAAACCTACGAGACGCCACCGTCATCTCGAGATGAGGGCCTCCTTTTCCTGCATGGCCTGGAGTCCAATCCCGAGTCCTCTCTCCAAACTCCACAGGAGGCTTGACTCCCTTTAGTACACACATTGGGCTCCAAGAGATACCCATCGCGACTTGAGACGAGAGCGGAATTCTTTGCTTACCCTCGAGGTGAGAACTGACTCCCCGGATGAGTCTGGAATGCAAATCCGAGATCCCTGTCGCCCCTGGAGAGCAACATTAGATCCTGGACACAAGCCTAGATTAGGTCTCTTTTGCCCTGCACTGACTCTAGCGCAATCCCCAGCTCCCCCTCGCAACCCGAATGGAAGATTGGATTTCAAGGCCAACAAGAGGAAGCCTAAATTCCCGGTCATAACTCGAGAATCCTGCCGAAACTCGAGCAAAACCACGTGGTTCTCCCGTCATCGCAAGATGAGGCCCTTGCCCACTACAGCGTTTCAAACGATGTCCCAGGTTCCGTCTTGAAATGCGAAATGGTACTTGGCACCCTTGATGCGACCCCAAAACTCCCCCAACACGCCGGTCTCACTCAAGGGGAACACCGAGGTTCTCGGCACCACTTCATTTAAGCCCCTTCTCCCCTCCTGATGGTGACCGGTGGGTCGATTCCCCTGCTTTGTCTGCAAGGGGGCCCGACCTTCCCTGCACAACTCAGGATGAGGCCGGTCTCATGGGTAAATTCGATACGTACCTTTGTGGGTGGTGCCACTTGCCGAAAGACTCCAATTTCCCGGTCCGCTCTTGATAAGAATCCGATGCTCGGACACCTCTTGGAAGGCAGCCTTGAGTATGAAGGTACAACACGAAGGGGCACTAACACACCTGTGCATCATCCGGAAAAACGGGCAGGTTACATACACAGCTCGACAAGTGGCCTGTCACCTCGAGAACAACTCGAGAGGCAAGAGGAGTCCCATCCTCCAGAAAATACGAGGCCTGACTCTCCTGTACCAACATGCAGGGACCTTGCGATCTGAGTCAGAAATGGAGAGGAACACTGAGGTTCCTGCTTCAACTCGAGATGAGTCCCTCTTACATTCCACCAAATGCAGAGGAGTCTCGAGAGGCCCCTCCAAACTGCACAGTATCCCTGACTTCTCAGAGGCACTCTGAGAAGCTCCCTGAGGTCGCAGGCACAAGTCAAGGGAACCCTGGGTTTTATGCAGTAACCCGAGAAAGACCTCGAGAGTCCTTCTTCAACCCGTCTTGAGGCCCGATTACCCTACCATGACTCGAGAGCAATGACGAACTCCCCCTAGCCATCTCATGGGGACCTGACTTCCCTGGAGCCACACGAGAGGCTCCCTGAGCTCCCTCTCGTACCTCGTCAGAAACCCGGCACTAGCGCGGCAGTCTAGAAAACCCACGAGACGCCGCCGTCATCGCGAGATGAGGGCCTTCGTTTCCTGCATGGCCTGGAGAGGAATCCCGAGTCCTCTATCCAAAGAGCACAGGAGGCTTGACTCCCTTTAGGGCACACAGTGGGCTCCAAGAGATACCCATCGCGACTCAAAAGGACAGCGGAGTTCTTTGCTTCCCCTCGAGACGAGGCCTGATTCCCCGGGTGAGTCTGGTATGCAACCCCCAGATACCTGTCGCCCCTAGGGACGAACATTAAGTCCTGGACACAAGCCTAGATGAGGTCTATTTTGCCCTGCAGTGACTCGTGGACAATCCCCAGCTCTCCCTTGAAACTCGAATGGAAGATAGGACTTCCCTGGGCCAACACATGAGGAAGACTGTATTCCCCGTCGAAACTCGAGAATCCCGCCACAACTCGAGAAACGCCACGTGGTTCCCCCGTCATCGCAAGATGAGGCCCTTGCCCCCTACAGCGTCTCAAGAGAAGTCCCACGTTCCGTCTTGAAGTGCGAAACGGTATTGGCACCCTTGATGCGACCTCAAAAGTTCCTCGACACACCGGTCTGACTCGAGGAGAACACCGAGGTTCCCGACACCACTACATCTGGGCCCCTTCTCCCCTCCGGATAGTGACAGGAGGGTTGATTCCCCTGTTTTGTCTTGAAGGGGTTCCCGCCTTTTCCGGTGCATCTCAGGATGAGGCCGGTCTCACGAGGATATTCGAGACATAGCCTCGTGGATGGTGACACATGCCGAAAGACCCCGATTTCCCGGTTCACTCTTGATAAGATCCCAATGCCCGGACACCTCTTTGAAGATAACCCTTTTGATGAAGGCACAACACGAAGGGGCACTGACACCCCCAGGTATCATCCGGAGAAACCCGCAGGTACCACACACAGCTCGAGAAGTGACCTGTCACCCCGTGAACAACTGGAGAGGCAAGCAGAGTTCCATTCCTCCACACAAGACGAGGCCTGACTCTCCTGTTCGAACTCTGCAGCGAAACTGCGATCCGAGTCAGATCTGGCCCAGGGGAAGTCAGGAGAGGAAACATGAGTTTCCTGCCTCCACTCGAGATGAGGCCCTCTTCCATTGCACCGAACCCAGTGGAGTCCCGAGAGGCCCCTCCCAACTGCACAGTATCCCTGACTTCTCAGAGGCACCCTTAGACCTTCCTGAGATCACCGGCACAAGTCGAGGGAACCAAGGGTTTCCTGCCCCAACCCGTAAAAGACCTCGAGAGTCCTTCTTCAACGCGTCTTGAGGTGCGATTCCCCTACCATGACTCAAGAGCAATGACGCGCTCCCCCTAGCCACGCGCATAGAAACCTGACTTCCCTGGCGCCACAGGAGAGGCTCCCTGAGCTCCCCATTATACCTCGTGAGCAACACCACACTGGAGCCGCAGCTCGAGAATACCCACGAGACGCCCCAGTCCTCACGAGATGAGGGCCTTCTTTTGCTGTATGGCCTGGAGAGCAATCCTGAGTCCTCTCTCCAAACTCCACAGGAGCTTGACTCATTTTAGGCCACACAGTGAGCTCCAAGATATACCCGTCGCGACTCGAGAGGAGAGCGGTGTCCTTGGCTTCCCCTCGAGACGAGGCCTGATTCCCCGGGTGAGTCGAGAATGCAATGCCGAGATCGCGGTCGCCCCAGCAGAGGAACATTAGGTCCTGGACACAAGCCTAGATGAGGTCTATTTGGCCCTGCAGTGTCTCGAGAGCAATCCCCAGTTCTAACTCGCAATTCGAATGAAAACTGGACTTCCCTGAGCCAGTTGAAGAGGAAGCCTGAATTCCCCGTCGTAACTCGAGAATCCCGCCCCAACTCAAGAAAAACCACGTGGTTCCCCCGTCATCGAAAGATGAGGCCCTTGCCCGCTACAGCATCTCAAGAGCAGTCCCACATTCCGTATTGAAGAGCGAAAAGTTACTTGGAACCCTTGATGCGACCCCAAAAGTTCCCCGACATACCAGTCTCACTTGAGGAGAACACCGAGTTTCCCGGCACCACTTCATCTGAGACTCTTCTCCCCTCTTGATCGCGACAGGAGGTTCGATTCCCCTGCTTTGTCTGGAAGGCGTTCCCGACCTTCCTGGCGCACATCAAGATGAGGCCAGTCTCACGAGGAAATTCGAGACATAGCCTCATGGGTGGTGCGACATGCCAAAAGACCCCGATTCCCTGGTCCGCTCTTGATAAGAACCCGATGGCAGAACGCAACTCGAAGGCAATCCTGTGGATCAAGGCACAACATGAAGGGGCATTGACACCCTGGTGCATCGTCCAGATAAACCCGCAAGTTCCACATACAAATCGACAAGTGGCCTGTCACCCCATGAACAACGCGAGAGTCAAGCGGAGTTCCATTCCTCCACACAAGACGAGGCCTGACTCTCCTGTCCCAACTCTGCAGGGACTCTGGGATCCGAGTCAGATCCGGCGCATTCGAAGCCAGGAGAGGAACCCTGAGGTTCCTGCCTCAACTTGTCATGAGGCCCTCTTCCATTGCACCAAACCCAGTGGAGTTCCGAGAGGCCCCTCCCAACTCCACAGTGACCCTGACTTCTCAGAGGCACGCTGAGAAGCTTCCTGAGGTCACTGGCACAAGTCGATGGAACCCAGGGTTTCCTGCTGCAACCCAAGAAAGACCTTGAGAGTCCTTCTTTAACACGTCTTCAGGCCCAATTCCCCTACCATGACTCGAGAACAATGACGGGCTCCCTCTCACCACGTGCATAGAGACCTGACTGCCCTGGCACCACGTGAGAGGCTCACTGAGCTCCCAGTCTTACTTCGTGAGAAACCCCACACTAGCGCCACAGCTCGAGAAAACCTACGAGACGCCCCAGTCATTGGGAGATGAGGGCCTTCATTTCATGCATTGCCTGGAGAGCAATCCCGTGTCCTCCCTCCAAACACCAGAGGAGGTTTGACTCCCTTTAAGCCACTCAGTGGGCTCCAAGACATACCCGTCCGACTCGAGAGGAGAGTAGAGTCCTTTGCTTCCCCTCGAGACGAGGCCTGACTCCAAGGTGAGTCTGGAATGCAACCCCGAGATTTCTGTCGAGTCTTGAGATGAACATTAGGTCCTGCACACAAGCTTTGGTGGGGTCTCTTTTGCCTTCAGTGACTAGAGCGCACCTCCAGCTCTTCCTCGAATCTCGAATGGAAGATAAGACTTTTGTGGGCCAACACAAGAGGAAGCATGAATTCCCTGTGGTAACTCAAATATCCCACCACAACTCGAGAAAAACCAAGTGGTTCCGTAGTCATTCCAAGATGAGGCCCTTGCCCGCTGGAGCACCCCAAAAGTCCAATGTTCCATTTTGAAGAGTGAAACGGTACTTGGAACGCTTTATGTGACCCCAAAAGCTACCCGACATACCTGTCTCACTTGAGGGAAACACCGAGGTTCCCAGCAGCACTTCATCTGAGCCACTTCTCCCCTAATGATCGCCACAGGAGGGTCGATTCCTCTGCTTTGTCTGGAAGAGTTTCATGACCTTCGCGGCACACCTCAGGATGAGGCCGGTTTCATGAGGAAATTCGAGACAACCCACGTGGGTGCTGCCAAATGCTGAACGACCCCGATTTCCCAGTCCGCTCTTCATAAGAACCCGATGCCCGGACACCTCTTCGAAGGCAATCCTGTGGATGAAGGCACACATCGAAGGATCACTGACACCACCATGCATCGTCTGGAAAAACCTGCAGATTCCACACACAGTTTGACAAGGGGCCTGAAACCCGATGAACAACTCGAGAGGCAAGTGGAGTTCCATTCCTCAGAAAAGACGTAGCCTGACTCTCCTGTCCCAACTCTGCAGGGACCCTGCGGTCTGAGTCCGAAACAGAGAGGAAGTCTGAGGTTCCTGCCTCCCCTCGAGATGAGGCCCTCTTCCATTGCGACAAACCCAGCGGAGTCCCGAGAGGCCCCGCCAACTCCACAGTATCCATCAACTCTCAGAGACACCCTGGGAAGTTCCCTAAGGTCCCCGGCAGAAGTCGAGGGAAATGACTTTTCCCGACACAACCCGAGAAAGACCTCGATAGTCCCTCTTCAACGCGTCTCGAGGCCCTAGTCCCCTCCCGTGACTCGAGAGCCAGGACGCGCTCCCCCTTGCCACGCGCATGGAGACCTGACTTCCCTGGCGCCGCACGAGAGGCTCCCTGAGATCCTCGTCGTGCCTC
The DNA here is from genome assembly GCF_029407905.1 of Bubalus kerabau. Classification (NCBI taxonomy): domain Eukaryota; kingdom Metazoa; phylum Chordata; class Mammalia; order Artiodactyla; family Bovidae; genus Bubalus; species Bubalus kerabau. The sequence goes on from NW_026577901.1 coordinate 310,620, forward strand.
GCGAGAAAACCCCCAAGGGCGCCACAGCTCGAGGAAACCCCTGAGACGCCCCCGTCCTCACGAGGTGAAGGGCCTTCTTTTCCTACATGGCCTGGAGAACAATCCCGAGCCCTCTCTCCAAAATGAAGAGGAGGCTTGACTCCACTGAGGCCACTAGGGGGCTCCAAGAGATCTGCGTCGCGACTCGGGAGGACAGCAGAGTCCTTGGCTTCCCCTCGAGACGAGGCCTGACACCCCGGGGGATCCAGGAATGCAAGCCCGAGATCCCTGCCTTCCCTGGATAGGAACATTAGGTCCTGGCACACGCCTAGATGAGGTCTCTTTGGCCCTGCAGTGACTCAAGGCAGCCCCCAGCTTTCCCTCGCCACTCGAATGGAAGACGGGGCTTCCCAGGGCCAACAGAGGAGGAAGCCTGTAATCCCCGTCGTCACTCGAGAATCCCGCCGCAAATCGAGAAAAAACACGTGGTTACAACGTCTTCGCAAGATGAGGCCCTTGCCCAATACGGCGTCTCAAGGGAAGTCCCATGTTCCGCCCTGAAGTGCGAAACGGTACCTGACACCCTTCGTACGACACCCAAAAGTTCCCCGACACGCCGGGTTCCCTCGAGGGGAACACCGAGAGTCCCAGCACAGCTTCATCTGAGGCCCTTCTCCCCTCCTGATCGCGACAGGAGAGGCGATTCCCCTGCGTGGTCCAGAAGGGGTTCCCGGCCTTCCCGGCGCACCTCAGGATGAGGCCGGTCTCACGGGGAAATTCGAGACGAGCCACGTGGGTGGTGCCACATGCCAAACGCCCCCGATTCCCCGGTCCGCTCTTGAGAAGGACCCGAGGCCCGGACCCCTCTTCGAAGGCAACCCTGTGGGTGAAGGTACCACTCGAAGGGGCACTGACACCCCCGTGAGTCGTTCGGAAAAACCCGCGGTTTCCACACACAGCTCGACGAGGTGCGTGAGACACCCTGAGCAATTCGAGAGGCAAGCGGAGTTCCCTTCCTCAGACAAGACGAGGCCTGACTCTCCTGTCCCAACTCTGCAGGGACCCTGTGGTTGGAGTATGAAAAGGAGAGGAAGCCTAAGTTTCCTGTCTCCCCTTGAGATGAGGCCCTCTTCCATTGCGCCAAGCCCAGCGGAGTCCCGAGAGGCCCCACCAACTCCACAGCATCCCTCACCTATCAGAGGCACCATGGGAAGTTCCCTCAGGTCCCCGGCAGAAGTCGAGGGAAATGAGGCTTTCCCGCCGCAACCCCAGAAAGACCTCGAGTGTCCTTCTTCAACGCGTCTGGAGGCCCTAGTCCTCTCCCATGACTCGAGAGCCATGACGCGCTCCCCCTCGCCACGCGCACAGAGACCTGACTTCCCTGGCACCGCACGAGAGGCTCCCTGAGATCCTCGTCTTGCCTCGTGAGAAAACCCCCACGGGCGCCGCAGCTCGAGGAAACCCCTGAGAAGCCCCCATCCTCGCGAGGTGAGGGCCTTCTTTTCCTGCCTGACCCAGACCGCAATCCTGAGTCCTCTCTCCAAACTGAAGAGAAGGCCTGACTCCCTTGAGGCCACTCAGTGGGCTCCAAGAGATCTGCGTCGCGACTTGAGAGGAGAGCGGCATCCTTTGCTTGCCCTCGAGGCTAGGCCTGACTCCTCGGGGGAGTCTGGAACGCCACCCTGAGATCCCTGTCTTCCCTTGAGAGGAACGTTAAGTCCCGGACACAGGCCTAGATGAGGTCTCTTTGGCCCTGCGGTGACTCGAGTGCAACTCCAAGCTTTCCCTCGCAACTCGAATGGAAGATTAGGCTTCCCGGGGCCAACACAAGAGGAAGCCTGAAATCCCCGTCGTAACTCTAGAATCCCGCCGCAACTCGAGAAAATCCACATGGTTCCAACGTCTTCGCAAGATGAGGCCCTTGCCCGCTACGGCGTCTCAAGGGAAGTCCCAGGTTCTGTCCTGAAGTGCGAAATGGTACCTGACTCCTTTCATGCAACCCCCAAAAGTCCCCCACACGCCAGTTTCCCTCGAGGGTAACACCGAGGGTTCCGGCCCCACTTCATCTGAGCCCCTTCTCCCCTCCTGATGGCGACAGGAGAGTCGATCCCCCTGCGTTGTCTGGAAGGGTCCCCGGCCTTCCCGGCACACCTCAGGATGAAGCCGGCCTCACTAGGAAATTTGAGACTAGCCCCATGGGTGGTCCCACATGCCGAAAGACCTCTATTTCCCGGTCCGCTCTTAAAAAGAACCCGAGGCCCAGACACCTCTTCGAAGGCAACCCAGTGGGTGAAGGCACAACACGAAGGGGCACTGTCACCGTCGTGCATTTCCGGAAATACCCGCAGGTTCCACACACAGCTCAACAAGGGGCCTGAGACCCCCTGAGCACCTCGAGAGGCAAGCGGAGTTCCCTTCCTCAGACAAGACGATGCCTGACTCTCCTGTCCCAACTCTGCAGGGACCCTGCAGTCGGAGTCCGAAACGGAGAGGAAGCCTGAGGTTCCTGCCTTCCCTGGAGATGAGGCCCTCTTCCATTGCGCCAAACCCAGCAGAGTCCTGAGAGGCCCCGCCAACTCCACAGCATCCCTCATCTGTCAGAAGCACACTGGGAAGTTCCCTAAGTTCACCGGTAAACTTTTATTGCACAAGGTCCCCATGAAAAGGCCCACGCAGCAGGACAGCCACAGATTCTGTCTGCCATTAAAGGGCAGTAAGGTGCCCTCCCCTCTTCTTTGCTGCCTCAGCGGCCACCAGGGTGCAATTCGCGTACCCTTCCCTTTCCCATCCTAGCAGGTGCTCCAGGGCCCGCTGGCCTACAAAGTGCCAGAAGCAGGGCTGGGCCAGCCGGCCAGAATTCAGGGTTCTGTCCCTTGGACTTCCAGCGGACACTAGGCTGCTTGGGAAAACCGCGCAGACTCTGAGGTTTTTCAGCAGAGGGGTGGAGTGGTAAAGGCCTTGACCCCAAAGACGAGGCCTTCCTGCGACCGCCAGGTTGGGGAGCTCTGAGACTGTGCCAACACAGGGCGGAATACATGGTTCCCTGCTCCACGCAGTCCCCGTTCCCTTACCTGTGTTCCGCACCCCTCCGCTGTGGCCAATGGATGCCGATCCTTGGGGATCCAGGAGTTCACGAAATGGGCATTCCCAGCCGCAATGGCGACCCCCAACAGCACATCTGGAAAGCCCTCCCCCACCCCCGCCAGGAGCCGACCCCCGCTGCGAACGGACCCCCACCCCGCCCCGCGCCGCCAGGTTTCGTCCCGGCCCTGCTGGGCTCCCGGCGGGTTCCCAGCCATATTGGCGACCCCCGGGAGCACAACAGGGACCGACCCCCCACCCACAGTGAGCGGAATCTCGACCTGTGCAGCCCAGGTTTACCCCACCCTGGCTGCGCTCCCTGCGCGTTTCCAGCCGCAGTGGCCATCTCCGAGAGCACAACTGGGAAGCCCTCCCCCACCCCCGCCAGGAGCGGACACCCGCCCTGTGCCGCCCGGGGCGCCTCGCCCCTGCCACGCTCCAGGGGCTCTGCCCACCTTCACCAGCGGCTCTCGGTGAGCCCCGTCCCCACGCCCGGTTCCAGGAGAGCCTCTCGGACCTCTCTGCTGCCGCCAGGTCAAACATGAGGACAATACATACACCCCACAGAGACAATCCAAGCTGTCTATGATTTAGGGATAAAACGAGGACTACAGAAAAGCAAGATGACCTGACCTAGGAGGGCCATGATATTCTATAGAACCAGACAAAGTTGGTTACCAAGGAAACTTTTTTCCTTGGAACCCGGAAAGCTGGTTCTTTGCATATGCAATGACCAACAATTAGCTTGTTACCCAAGCCTGCCTTACTGCCACCTCCATCCCCCCACTCCCCAGAAGACTGGCTCAAAGAAATATTTTAAATCTCAGGCGGAAACCTGGAAGATGTCTTGTCTGTCTGTTTGGATTAAGGTATATGTCAGTGTGAGCCTTGTGTTTTTTGATAATATTGCTCAAGTTCTGTGTTCTGACTTCAATGGTCTCAAGACAAGGCAGCCCTTCCAAATCAAACTGCTGGAAATACAAGAAAACATTGACCTAAATGAATGTCAGAGTCCCGTGAACTGGGAACTAGTCAATATTAAATATCTAGTATTTTTGGTTTTGCTCCTCCATTATAGACATGTCTAAGAGTCAACAACATTAAGCACAACATGTTCATAGTGCCTAGGTTTCTTTTGAGGTAAAAATTGCTCTATTGTTATATCTGTCACAAGCTTGTCAGCAAGAAACGACCTGGAAACGACAACAACAAAAGTAAAAAATGAAAATGTGATATGAGCTTTTAGACAAACTCTTTACAATAATTATACTCTAAAATATCTGCCTCTCATAGTCTTGATTGAAGGCAGAGGAGAAGGGGATGACAGAGGATACGATGGTTGGATGGCATCACTGACTCGATGGACATGAGTTTGAGCAAGCCCCTGGAGCTGGTGATGGACACGGAAGCCTGGCGTCCTTCAGGCCACGGGGTCCCAAAGAGTCAGACACGACTGAGCAACTGAACTGAACTGAACTAACAAACGTTTCTCCAGGTGTTTTGGTTACCCGAGTTTCTATCCTTGTGACGACAGTGTATTGAATAGCTAGGTCATTTCCAAATAAATGAAAGTTCTGAAACATTCACGACTTGAAAGGACCTCCCTTTTACACAGAAACAAAAGAGATTTTTGACTCTCCATGAATAGTGTCTGGCACCATCCTGACATGTTAAATGTAAGAAAGCAATTGTTTTGTTTTGTTTTGTTCTGTTCTTGGGGGTGGGGGGAGGGGGGCGGGCTATAGCCAATGCCAATATAAAAGTCAGTTCTTGGTTGCTGAAGGGAAATGTATGACTTGTTATTACAAGAAAGTATGTGGAATGCAATGGCACTTGAGGAAGGAAAACGAAGTAGTTCTGTCTTACAGGTGGCAGTTTCAGGATGGGAGAAGCAAAGGAATGGGTACAGAATGGGATAAGGAGGTTGTAGGGAAAGTGGACCCCCAGAAAAGAGTTCTGTGCCTAGCACAAGTTTTCTTGAGATGTCGAACTGCCTTTGCTAATGGAGTTTAAGTTTCTTTACCTCTTAAGTGATCTCTTCTAGGTTGACCTAGAACAGAAATCTTTGGTTAGCTTTGGCTAAGTGGAGAAGTAGTGTTTCACAGTGACATATGTGATCCTTCCTGACTGTTTGCAGCCCTTTTGATATCGATGCACTGATTCTGCTGCTGCTGCCGCCGCCGCTGCTGCTAAGTCGTTTCAGTCGTGTCCGACTCTGTGCGACCCCATAGACGGCAACCCACCAGGCCCCGCAGTCCCTGGGGTTCTCTAGGCAAGAACACTGGAGTGGGTTGCCATTTCCTCCTCCCATGCATGAAAGTGAAAAGTGAACGTGAAGTCGCTCAGTGGTGTCCGACTCTTAACCACCCCATGGACTGCAGCCTACCAGGCTCCTCCATCCATGGGATTTTCCACGCAAGAGTACTGGAGTGGGGTGCCATTGCCTTCTCCCATATCTATGCACAAGCCTGCCTAAATAATTGACTTCTAGCTAGCTTTGGGATGCCAATGACCATCCACCCTTACCAGGCAACAGAGAAGAGAAAAACACTTACCACAGGAGGTCCTGGTAAGGAACAAGGAACTAACAAGCTCCCACCAACCAGGATTCTGCAGAGGTCAACAAGAGGTCAGTAAGAGATGGAAGACTGCAGTCCAGAGGTCCTAGCAACTTCCATCTTGCAGCAGAGACCCAGCATAGTCAAAACGAATTCAATGTTGCAAAAAATAAGTAAACAAATAAAGGACAGAAGTCCTTTGAGCACATGACTGAGATTAGGAGTGAGGCAGTACATGTACGGTGCCCGGAAAATCTTAAAGTATGAGAAAGGAAAGAATTTAAAGACAACTATCAAGCTGTCCGAACTGATAAAAACGAAAGATTACACAGTTTTTTCTGTATATATTAGCAGATAATAATCTGAAAAGGAATTAAAAAAAATTCCCTTTCAATAATGTCAACATGAATACAACACTTTGCCATGGATGTAACGAGGATGACAAGACTGGCACACTGGAAATTATACACCCTGGCTGAAAACTATCCTGAATACATGGACAGATATTCCATAACAATGGAAAGACTTAAGATGGCAATACCATGGAATGCATCTTCAATCTGAAATGAAGATTTGATATGATTTGATCGCTCAGAGCTTTTGTGTCATCAATTGTTATTAAAGTATAAATGAGATAGAGAAAGCTGCTGACTTAGACTTGAGGCGGGGTGTACGCCCTGCTGGTCTCCAGCCAGATATTCTACAGGCACTAGCAGTCAGCTAAGGAAAGAAAGGCACTGTCTCAGGGAATGGCACCAGGCCCCTCCCCCACGACATGCCTTGAGGTCACATTGGCAGCAGGTGAGTCATCCTGGGCCAAAAACTGATTGACATGAATCTTGAAGAAAGGCAGTATTCCAGGCAAATATATCATTTCCTTAACATAGATTAGGAGAACAAGGTACGAGGAAAACATACTGTTTTGTTCAAGTCGCTTCTCAGCCTATTGGGGGAACCGACCTGAAGCCAGAGTCCAGCAGATATACATAGGATATTTACATCGCTTAAGACAAACATTTCCTCAGGAACAAATGCATTGCTTAGCTCAAGGTTTGTCTGCGAAATTCTTACACATCAGGAGATGGCTCCGAGCTGGGTTTCTACACACAAGAACATGAATGCAAAGGACAAGCCTGCACAGCCCATCTGCCCCCCTCCCCCACAGCCAGCAGCATTTCCAAGTGACCTCCTAAGGCCTTCCCCAAAATACAGGGGCACCTCTGGGTTTCCTGTTTCCCTCACTTCGAACACTTCTCTTAAAAAAAAAAAATCCTGCACACTTCTTGATAGAATGCCACAGTGCAAGGAAAACAGGCCTTCAATACTTAAACCTCCCTGTGCCAAACACTTGGGGCTTGGTTTTGTTTTGTTTTGTTTTTTAATTACACCACCACATAATTTAAACTTTTTACAATTTCTAATTATTCAGTACCAAAACACCAAACTTTTATTGCACAAGGTCCCCATGAAAAGGCCCACGCATCAGGACAGCCACAGATTCTGCCATGAAAGGGCAGCAAGGTGCCCTCCCCACTTCTTTGCTGCCTGGGCGGCCACCAGGGTTTGAAATCCATGCACCCTACTAACTTTCTAGGGTGCAATTCGCGGACCCTTCCCTTTCTCATCCTAGCAGGTGCTCCAGGGCCCGCTGGCCTACAAAGTGCCAGAAGCAGGGCTGGGCCAGCCGGCCAGAGTTCAGGGTTCTGTCCCTTGGACTTCCAGGGGACACTAGGCTGCTTGGGAAAACCGTGCAGACTGAGATTTTTCAGCAAAGGTGTGGAGCGGTAAAGGCCTTGACACCAAGGGCGAGGCCTTTCTGCAACCGCCAGGTTGGGGAGCTCCGAGAATGTGCCAACAGAAGGCGGAATACGTGGTTCCCTGCTCCAAGCAGTCCCAGTTCTCTGACCTGTGGCCCGCAGCCCTCCGCTGCACCCACTAGATGTGGATCCTTGGGGACACATTAGCGTAGGAAATGGGCGTTCCTAGCCGCAGTGGCGACCCCAGAGAGCACAACTGGGACCGAACCCCCACCCACAGCCATCTAAATCTCGACCCGCGCAGCCCAGGTTTACCCCGCCCCGGGTGCGCTCCCAGCGCGTTTCCAGCCTCAGTGGTCACCACCGAGAGCACAACTGGGAAGCCCTCCCCCACCCCCGCCAGGAGCCGAACCCCGCCCCGCGCCACCAGGATTCACCCCGCCCCTGCCGCACTCCCAGCGCGTTTCCAGCTGCAGTGTGGACCCCCGAGAGCACAACTGTTACCACCCCCCACCCCCTCCCGACCGGAACCCCGACCCGCGCTGCCTGGGATCGCCCCGCCCCTGGCGCGCTCCCGGCGCATTGCCCACTTCCACCAGGGGCTCCCGGTGAGCCCTGTCCCCACGCCCGGTTCCAGGAGAGGCTCTCGGACCTCGCTACTGCCGCCAGGTCAAACACGAGGACAATACATCCACCCCACAGAGACAATCCAAGCTGTCTATGATTTAGGGTTCAAACGAGGACTACAGAAAGGAAAGATGTCCTGACCTAGGAAGGCCATGAGAGTCTATAGATCCAAACAAAATTGGGTACCAAGGAAGCTTTTTTCCTTGGAACCCGGAAAGCTGGTTCTTTGCATATGCAATGACCAACAATTAGCTTGTTACCCAAGCCTGCCTCGCTGCCACCCCCACTCCCCCCCCCCACTTCCCAGGAAAACGGCTCAAAGAAATATTTTAAATCTCAGGCGGAAAACTGGAAGATGTCTTGTCTGTCTGTCTGGATTAAGGTATATGTCAGTGTGAGCCTTGTGTTTTTTGATAATATTGCTCAAGTTCTGAGTTCTGATTTCAATGGTCTCAAGACAAGGCAGCCCTTCCAAATCAAACTGCTGGAAATACAAGAAAACATTGACCTAAATGAATGTCAGAGTCCCGTGAACTGGGAACTAGTCAATATTAAATATCTAGTATTTTTGGTTTTGCTCCTCCACTATAGACATGTCTAAGAGTCAACAACATTAAGCACAGCATGTTCATAGTGCCTAGGTTTCTTCTGAGGTAAAAATTGCAATATTGTTATATGTGTCACAAGCTTGTCAGCAAGAAAGTACCTGGAAACAGCAACAACCAATGTAAAATATGTAAATGTGATATGAGCTTTTAGATAAACTCTTAACAATAATTATACTCTAAAATATCTGCCTCTCATAGTCTTGATTGAAGGCAGAGGAGAAGGGGATGACAGAGGATAAGATGGTTGGATGGCATCACTGACTCGATGGACATGAGTTTGAGCAAGCCCCTGGAGTTGGTGATGGACACGGAAGCCTGGCGTCCTGCAGGCCACGGGGTCACAAAGAGTCAGACTCGACTGAGCAACTGAACTGAACTGAACTGACAATCGTTCCTCCAGGTGTTTTGGTTACCTGAGTTTCTATCCTGGTGCTAAACTAAGTGACGACAGTGTATTGAATAGCTAGGTCACTTCCAAATAAATGAAACTTCTGAAACATTCACGACTTGAAAGGACCTCCCTTTTACACAGAAACAAAAGAGATTTTTGACTCTGCATGAATAGTGACTGGCACCATCCGAACATATTAAATGTAAGAAAGCAATTTTTTTGTTTTGTTTTGTTTTGTTCTGTTCTTGCAGGAAGCGGGGTGGGCGCTATTATCACTGATAGGTATGCTCACCAATCTATCAAATGCCAATATAAGAGTGAGTTCTTGGTTGCTGAAGGGAAATGTATGACTTGTTATTACAAGAATGTATGGAATGCAATCACACTTTAAGAAGGAAAACGAAGTAGTTCTGTCTTACAGGTGGCATTTTCAGGACGGGAGAAGCAAAGGAATGGGTACAGAATGGGATAAGGAGGTTGTAGGGAAAGTAGGCCCCCAGAAAAGAGTTTTGTGCCTAGCACAAGTTTTCTTGAGATGTTGAACTGCCTTTGCTAATGGAGTTTAAGTTTCTTTACCTCTTAAGTGATCTCTTCTAGGTTGACCTAGAACAGAAATCTTTCGTTAGCTTTGGCTAAGAGGAGAAGTATTGTTTCACGATGACATATGTGATCCTACCTGACTGTTCTCATCCCCTTTGATATCTATGCACTGCTGCTGCTGCTGCTGCAGCTGCTAAGTGGTTCAGTTGAGGCCGACCCTGTGCCACGCCATAGATGGCAGCCCACCAGGCCCCGCAGTCTCTGGGGTTCTCTAGGCAAGAACACTGGAGTGGGTTGCCATTTCCTCCTCCTATGCATGAAAGTGAAAAGTGAAAACGAAGTCACTCAGTGGTGTCCGACACTTAGCCACCCCATGGACTGCAGCCTACCAGGCTCCTCCATCCTTGGGATTTTCCAGGAGTGGGGTGCCATTGCCTTCTCCCATATCTGTGCACAAGCCTGCTTAAATAATTGACTTCTAGCCAACTTTGGGATGCCCATGACCACCCACCCTTACCAGGCAACAGAGAAGAGAAAAACACTTACCACAGGAGGTTCTGATAAGGAACAAGGAACTAACAAGCTCCCACCTACCAGGATTCTGCAGAGGTCAACAAGAGGTCAGCAAGAGATGAGAGACTGCAGTCCAGAGGTCCTAGCTACTTCCATCTAGCAACAAACACCCAGCATAGTCAAAACGATTTCAATGTTAAAGAATAAATAAATAAATAAATAAATAAATAAAAGGACAGAAGTTCTTTGAACACATGTCTGAATTTAGGGGTGAGGCATTACATATGTGTCCCAGGATAATCTTAAAGTGTCAGAAAGTAAAGAAATTAAAGACAACTAATAAGCTGTCCAAACTGATAAAAATGAATGATTACACAGTTTTATCTGTATACATTAGCAGATAATAATCTGAAAAGGAATTTTAAAAAATTCCCTTTCAATAATATCAACATGAATAAAACACTTTGCCATGGATGTAACGAGGATGACAAGACTGGCACCCTGGAAATTACACACCCTGGCTGAAAACTATCCTGAATACATGGACAGATATTCCATAACGATGGAAAGACTTAAGATGGCAATACCATGGAATGCATCTTCAATCTGAAATGAAGATTTGATATGATTTGATCGCTCAGAGCTTTTGTGTCATCAAGTGTTATTAAAGTATTAAAGAGATAGAGAAAGCTGCTGACTTAGACTCAAGGCGGGGTGGGGGGGGTAGTAAGAGTACCCCCTGCTGGTCTTTAGCCAGATATTCTACAGGCACTAGCAGTCAGCTAAGGAAAGAAAGGAACTGTTTCAGGGAATGGCACCAGGCCCCTCCCCCACGACATGCATTGAGATAATATTGGCAGCAGGTGAGTCATCCCGGGCCAAAACTTGATTGACATGAATCTTGAAGAAAGGCAGTATTGCAGGCAAATATATCATTTCCTTAACATAGATAAGGAGAACAAGCTAGGAGGAAAACATGCTGTTTTGTTCAAATCGCTTCTGAGCCTTTTGGGGGAACCGACCTGAAGCCAGAGTCTAGCGGAAATACATAGGATATTTACATCGCTTAAGACAAACATTTTCTTAGGAAAAAATGCATTGCTTAGCTCAAGGTTTGTCTGCGAAATTCTTACACATCAGGAGATGGCTCCGAGCTGGGTTTCCACACACAAGAACATCCATGCAAAGGACAAGCTTGCACAGCCCATCTGCCCCCCTCCCGCACAGCCAGCAGCATTTCCAAGTGACCTCCTAAGGCCTTCCCCAAAATACAGGGGCACCTCTGGGTTTCCTGTTTCCCTCACTTCGAACACTTTTCTTAAAAAAAAAAATCCTGCACACTTCTTGATAGAATGCCACAGTGCAAGGAATACAGTCCTTCAATATTTAAACCTCCATTTGCAAAACACTTGGAGCTTGGTTTTGTTTTATTTTGTTTTTTAATTACACCACCACATAATTTAAAGCTTTTACACGTTCTAATTATTCAGTTCCAAAACACCAAACTTTTATTGCACAGGGTCCTCATGAAAAGGCCCACGCAGCTGGACAACCACAGATTCTGCCATGAAAGGGCAGCAAGGTGCCCTCCCCCCTTCTTTGCTGCCTGGGCGGCCACCAGGGTTTGAAATCTATGCACCCTACTAAGTTTCTAGGGTGCAATCCATGGACCCTTCCCTTTCCCATCCCAGCAGGTGCTCAAGGGCCCGCTGGCTTACAAAGTGCCAGAAGCAGGGCTGGGCCAGACGGCCAGAGTTCAGTGTTCTGTCCCTTGGACTTCCAGCGGACACTAGGCTGCTTGGAAAAACCGCGCAGACTCTGAGATTTTTCAGCAGAGGGGTGGAGCGGTAAAGGCCTTGACCCCAAAGGCAAGGCCTTTCTGCGATCGCCAGGTTGGGGAGCTCCGAGAATGTGCCAACAGACGGCGGAATACTTGGTTCCCTGCTCCACGCAGTCCCAGTTCCCTTACCTGTGGTCCGCAGCCCTCCGCTGCACCCACGGGATGGCGATCCTTGGGGACCCAGGAGCGGACGAAATGGGCGTTCCCAGCCGCAGTTGCAACCCCCGAGAGCGCAACTGGGAACCCCTCCCCATCCCCCCCGTGAGCCGACCCCGCCCCACTCCGCCAGGGTTAGCCCCGCCCCTGCCGCGCTCCCTGCGAGTTCCCAGCCGCAGTGGCGACCCCGGGAGCACAACTGGGACCGACCCCCACCCAAAGCCATCTGAATCTCGACCCCCGCAGCCCGGGTTTACCCAGTCCCGGGTGCGCTCCCGGCGAGTTTTCAGCCTCAGTGTCCACCTCTGAGAGCACAACTGGGAAGCCCGCCCCCACCCCCGCCAGAAGCCGACCCCCGCCCCACGCCGCCCGCGTTCGCCCCGCCCCTGCACGGTCCAGGTACCTTCCCAGCTTCTAGCGTTCACGCCCGGGTAGGAGCAGGATGTAGGAGTATGGGAGATGTGTCTGGAGCCTGACAGCCTCAGCTCCGCTCTGGCCTGCCCTTTGGACCTAAGAGCCAGGCCAACTTGCAGAGGGCTTAGGGCCCCATTGTATGCAAACTACCAAGGCCTACCGCAAGGAGAGCTCTGTCCGAGGGAAGGGAAGTGCCCCAGGCTGCGTTCCCAAGCTGTTGCTTGGCAATGCAGACTCAGCGGTAAACGGAGGGAATCAGGCTCTCTGTAGCCGCAGCTTCACACACAGGTGTGTCTCCGTAGGAATCAAGAAAGATCCTGACAGGGTGAGGTTCATTAGAGCTATACTAAAGAGCAAAGGCTTGTCCATGTGGTCTTGCCTTCCCCTGTGCCTTTGGGTCTCCAGGCTCGGCCCCAGCTCCGTGGAAACAACCCCTGAGAAAATATCTTCAAGATCCACTTTTCCCAGTGTCTGGGAACCGGGGTTCGTAGGAGGAGAGAAAAGCACGCCTCCATCGGGAACAAAAAGGCAGCCCACCTGCCTGTGTTTTGAAGCCTCTATTTGGAAGGAATGGGTTAGCTTCTCCTAAAGGAGACCTCCAGATCTGCTCAGAAGTCGGTAATTCCAGAGGCAGGGTACTGGTTCCTGACTGCCCTTTGCTAGCCTTGCAAAGATATTCCTAGATTCTAGAGTTATTTTCCATGAAGGAGCAGGCTTCGGGAATGTGTCAGACGGGACTGGCTCCTTATTGACCTCAGCTCAGCTATTGCCTTTCCATTCAAACTAGGGCAAGGCCCTACTTTATGAAGGGTAAGGGTCTTCTTCTTTGCAAACTGCCAAGGGCTACAGCAATGAGACCTCTGTCAAGGTGAGGGAAGCCTAAGAGGATGGATTCTCAAGCAGGTGCTTTGCCACAAAGCATCAGCACCCCACGGAGAGAATCAAGCTCCCTGTGCACCAATGTTGGGAGTGTAGCTTCACACACAGAGTTGTCTCTATAGGAGCCAAGAATGTTCCTGAGAGATTAGGTTCACTAAACCTCTCCTACAGAGCATAGACCTGTCAATGTGGTTTTGCCTTCCCCTGTGAGTTGGGTCCTCAAGGTCCGCCACACCTCCGGGGAAACTGTCCCTGAGAAAAGATCTCCAGGAACCGCTTCGCCGAGGCTGGGAAATGCTGTTCACAGGAAGTAAGGCAAGCGAATCTCCTGCAGAGTAAAAGAGGCCTTACAGTCCCTGGAGGAGCAGGCTGCCAGAGTGTGTGAAACCTGACTGTTGCCTTACTGGCCTCAGCTCCGCCATTGCCTGTTCATTCGAGCTAGCACCCAGGCCTACTTGGAAAAGCGTTTGGGTGCAGATTTCTACAAAGTGCCAAGGGCTACAGCAGTGAGAATTCTCTCAGTGGTAGGGAGAGCATTTTATGGATTCTCAAGCTGTTTTCTGAATGACAGCGTCAAAATGAACAGAGAGAATCAGGCTCTCTGTGCCCCTATGTTAGGTACGCAGCTTCACACACAGAGGTGTCTCTATAGGAGCCAAGAATGCTCCTGAGAGATGAGGTTCACTAGATGTCTGCTACAGAGCATAGACCTGTCCATGTGGTCTTGCCTTCCCCTGTGCCTTTGGGCCCCGGGCTCGGCCCCAGCTCCGTGGAAACAAGCCCTGAGAAAATATCTTCAAGATACGCTTTTCCCAGAGGCTGGGAACTGGGGTTCATAGGAGGAGAGAAAAGCAAGCCTCCTTCGGGCTCGAAAGGCAGCCAACCTGCCTGTGTTTTGAAGCCTCTATTTGGAAGGAATGGGTTAGCTTCTCCTAAAGGAGACCTCCAGATCTGCTCAGAAGTCGGTAATTCCAGAGGCAGGGTGCTGGTTCCTGACTGCCCTTTGCCAGCCTTGCAAAGACATTCCAAGATTCTAGAGTTATATTCCATGAAGGAGCAGGCTTCGGGAATGTGTCAGAGGGGACTGGCTCCTTATTGGCCTCAGCTCAGCTATTGCCTTTCCATTCAAACTAGGACAAGGGCCTACTTTATGAAGTGTAAGGGTCTTCTTCTTTGAAACTGCCAAGGGCTACAGCAATGAGACTTCTGTCAAGGCGAGGGAAGCCTAAGAGGACGGATTCTCAAGCAGGTGCTTTGCTATAAAGCATCAGCACCCCACGGAGAGAACCAAGATCCCTGTTCCCCAATGTTGGGAGTGTAGCTTCACACACAGAGTTGTCTCTATAGGAGCCAAGAATGTTCCTGAGAGATTAGGTTCACTAAACCTCTCCTACAGAGCATAGACCTGTCCATGTGGTTTTTCCTTCCCCTGTGAGTTGGGTCCCCGAGGTCCACCACACCTCTGGGGAAACTGTCCCTGAGAAAAGATCTCCAGGAACCGCTTCGCTGAGGCTGGGAAACGCTGTTCACAGGAAGTAAGGCAAGCGAATCTCCTGCAGAGAAAAAGAGGCCTTACTGTCCCTGGAGGAGCAGGCTGCCAGAGTGTGTGAAACCTGACTGTTGCCTTACTGGCCTCAGTTCCACCATTGCCTGTTCCTCCGAACTAGGACCCAGGCCTATTTGGAGAAGCGTTTGGCTGCGGATTTCTACAAAGTGCCAAGGGCTACAGCAGTGAGAATTCTCTCAGCGGTCAGGGAGAGCATTTTATGGATTCTCAAGCTGTTTTCTGAACGACAGGGTCAAAATGAACTGAGAAAATCAGGCTCTCTGTGCCCCTATGTTAGGTACGCAGCTTCACACACAGAAGTGTCTCTATAGGAGCCAAGAATGTTCCTGAGAGATGAGGTTCACTAGAAGTCTGCTACAGAGCATAGACCTGTCCATATGGTTTTGCCTTGCCCTGTGAGTTGGGTCCCCGAGGTCCGCCCCAGCTCAGGGGAAGGAGCCCCTGAGAAAAGATCTCCAGGGACCGCTATTCCCCCAGGCTGGCAAACGCAGTTCACAGGAGGTAACACAAGCGAGCCTCCTGCAAGGCACAACAGGCCTTAGTGTCCCTGGACGATCAGGCTGCCAGAGTGTGTGAGACCTGACTGGTGCCTTACTGGCCTCAGCTCCGCCATTGCATGTTCCTCTGAACTAGGACCCAGGCCTACTAGGAGAAGGGTTTGGGTATGGATTTCTAAATACTGCCAAGGGGTATAGCAATGAGAACTGTGTCACGGGTAAGGAAGAGCATTGTATGGATTTTCAAGCTGTTGTTTGAACGACAGCTTCAAAGCTGCACAGAGAGAATCAGACTCTGTGTCTCCATGTTCGGTACACAGCTTCACAGACAGGGGTGTCTCCATAGGAAACAAGAACGTTCCTGACAGAGTGAGGTTCACTAGAGCTCTCCTAGAGAGCAAAGACTTGTCCATGTGGTTTTTCTTCCCCTGTGCGTTTGGGGCTCCAGGCTCGGCCCCAGCTCCGTGGAAACAACCCCTGAGAAAAGATCTTCAAGATCCGCTTTTCCCAGAGGCTGGGATGTGGGGTTCATAGGAGGCGGGAAAAGCAGGCCTCCTTCAGAGAGCAAGAGGCAGCCAAGCGGCCTGCGTTTGGAAGCCTCTATTTGGAAGAATGGGTTAGCTTCCCCTAAGGGAGACCTCCAGATCTGTTCAGAAGTCGGTAATTCCAGAGGCAGTGTGCAGGGTCCTGACTGCCCTTTGCCAGCCTTGCAAAGACATTCCTAGATTCTACAGTTATCTTCCTGAAGAAGCAGGCTTTGGGAATATGTCAGACTTGACTGGCGCCTTATTGGCCTCAGCTCAGCTATTGCCTTTCCATTCAAAGTAGGACAAGGCCCTACTTTATGAAGGGTAAGGGTCTTCTTCTTTCCAAACTGCCGAGGGCTACAGCAATGAGACCTCCGTAAATGCGAGGGAAGCATAAGCGGATGGATTATCAGGAAGGTTCTTTGCCACCAAGCATCAGCACCCCACGGAGAGAATCAGGCTCCCTTTGCCCCTATGTGGGGTGTGTAGATTCACACACAGTGGTGTCTCTACAGGAGCCAAGAATGTTCCTGAGAGATGAGGCTCACAAGAGCTCTCCTACAGAGTGCTCACCTGTACATGTGGTTTCGCCTTCCCCTGTGAGTTGGGTGCCCGAGGTCCTCCCCAGCTCCGAGAAAACAGCCTCTGAGAAAAGATCTCCAGGAACCGCTTTTCGCCCAGGCTGGGAAAAGCTGTTCACAGGAAGTAAGGCAAGTGAGCCTCCTGCAGAGAAAAAGAAGCCTTACTGTCCCTGGAGGAGCAGGCTGCCAGAGTGTGTGAAAACTGACTGGTGCCATACTGGTCTTAGCTCCGCCATTGCTTGTTCCTCCGAACTGGGACTCAGGCCTACTTGGAGAAGGGTTTAGGTGCAGATTTCTACAAACTTCCAAGGGCTACTGCAATGAGAACTCTCTCAGAGGTAAGGGCGAGAATTGTATGGATTCTCAAGCTGTTTTCTGAACGACAGCATTAAACCTGCACAGAGAGAATCAGGCTCTCTGCCGCCATGTTGGGTACGCAGTTTCACACACAGAGGTGTCCGCATAGGAGCCAAGAACGTTCGTCAAAGACTGAGGTTCACTAGAGCTCTCTTAGAGAGCAAAGACTTGTTCATGTGGTTTTGCCTTCCCCTGTATGTGTGGGTCTCTGGGCACAACCCCAGCTCCGTGGAAACAACCCCTGAGCAAAGATCTCCAAGATCTGCTTTTCCCCCATGCTGGGAACCAGGGATCATAGGAGGCAGGAAAAGCAAGCCTCCTTCAGGCAAGAAGAGGCAGCCAACTAGCCTGTGTTTGGAAGCCTATATTTGCAAGGAATGGGTTAGCTTTTCCAGAAGGAGACCTCCAGGTCTGCTCAGAAGATAGAAATTCCAGAGGCAGGGTCGAGGTTCCTGACTGCCCTTTGCCAGCCTTGCAAAGACATTCCTAGATTCTAGCAATATTTTCCATGAAGGAGCAGGCATCGGGAATATGTCAGAGTTGACGGGTGCCTTACTGGCCTCAGCTCAGCTATTGCCTTTCCTTTCAAACTAGGATCAGGGCCTACTTGGTGAAGGGTAAGGGTCTACTTCTTTCCCAACTGCCAAGAGACACAGCAATGAGACCTCTGTCAAGGCGAGGGAAGCGTAAGCGGATGGATTCTCAAACAGGTGCTTTGCCACAAAGCATCAGCACCCCACGGAGAGAATCAGGCTCCCTGTGCCCCTATGTTCGGTGTGTAGCTTTACACACAGAGGTGTCTCTGTACGAGCCAAGAATGTTCCTAAGAGATGAGACACACTAACGTCTCCTACAGAGCATAGACCTGTCCATGTGGCTTTTCCTTCCCCTGTGAGATGGGTCCCCGAGGTCCACCCCAGCTCTGGGGATAGAGCCCCTGAGAAAAGATCTCCAGGAACCGCTTTTTGCCCAGGCTGGGAAACGCAGTTCACAGGAGGCAAGGCAAGCGAGCCTCCTGCAGGGAAAAATAGGCCTTACTGTCCCTGGAGGAGCAGGCTGCCAGAGTGTGTGACACCTGACTGGTGCCTTACTGACCTCAGCTCTGCCATTGCATGGCCATCCAAACCAGGACCCAGGCCTACTTGGAGAAGGGTTTGGGTGTGGATTTGTAAAAACTGCCAAAGGCTACAGCAATGAGAAGTCTCTCAGAGGTAAGGGAGAGCATTCTATGGATTCTCAAGCTGTTGTTTGAACGACAGCTTCAAAGCTGCAAAGAGAGAATCAGGCCCTGTGTGCCCCCTTGTTGGGTACACAGCTTCACACACAGGGGTGTCTCCATAGGAGTCAAGAACGTTCCTGACACAGTAAGTTTCACTTAGAGGTCTCCTGGAGAGCAAAGACTTGTCCATGTGGTTTTCCTTCCCCTGTGCGATTGGGTCTCTGGTCTCGGCCCCAGCTCCATGGAAACAACCCCTGAGAAAATATCTTCAAGATCCGCTTTTCCCAGAGGCTGGGAACAGGGCTTCATAGGATGCGAGAAAAGCAGGCCTCCTTCGGGCGCGAAAAGGCAGCCAACTGGCCTGTTTGGAAGCCTCTATTTGGAAAGAATGGGTTAGCTTCTCCTAAAGGAGACCTCCAGATCTGCTCAGAAGTCGGTAATTCCAGAGGCAGGGTGCTGGTTCCTGACTGCCCTTTGCCAGCCTTGCAAAGACATTCCCAGATTCTAGAGTTATTTTCCATGAAGGTGAAGGCTACGGGAGTATGTCAGACTTGGCAGGCACCTTATTGGCCTCAGCTCAGCTATTACCTTTCCATTCAAACTAGGACAAAGGCCTACTTTATGAAGGGTAAGGGTCTTCTTCTTTCCAAACTGCCAAGGGCTACAGCAATGGGACCTCTGTCAAGGCGAGGGAAGCCTATGTGGATGGATCATCAAGCAGGTGCTTTGCCACAAAGCATCAGCACCCCACGGGGAGAATCAGGCTCCATTTGCCCCTATGTTGGGTGTGTAGCTTCACATACAGAGGTGTCTCTATAGCAGGCCAGAATGTTCCTGAGAGATGAGGTTCACTAGAGGTCTCCTACAGAGCATAGACCTGTCCATGTGCTTTTGCCTTCACCTGTGAGTTGGGTCCTCGAGGTCCTCCCCAGCTCCGGGGAAGGAGCCCCTGAGAAAAGATCTCCAGGGACCTCTTTTCCCCCAGGCTGGGAAATGCAGCTCACAGGAGGGAAGTCAAGTGAGCCTCCTGCAGGGAAAAAGAGGGCTTACTGTCCCTGGACGATCAGGCTGCAAGAGTGTGTGAGACCTGACTGGTGCCTTACTGGCCTCAGCTCCGCCATTGCATGTTCCTCCGAACTAGAACCCAGGACTACTTGGAGAAGGGTTTGGGTGCGGATTTCTAAAAACTGCCAAGGGCTACAGCAATGAGAACTCTGTCACGGGTAAGGAAGAGCATTGTATGGATTTTCAAGGTGTTTTTTGAACGACATCTTTAAAGCTACACAGAGAGAATCAGGCTCTCTGTGCCCCCATGTTGGGTACGCAGCTTCGCACACAGGGGTGTCTCCATATGAATCAAGAATGTTCGTGACAGAGTGAAGTTCACTAGAGCTCTCCTTGAGAGCAAAGACTTGTACATGTGGTTTTTCTTCCCCTGTTAGTTTGGGTCTCCATGCTTAGCCCCAGCTCCGTGGAAACAACCCCTGAGAAAAGATCTTCAAGATCCGCTTTTCCCAGAGCCTGGGAAGCTGGGTTCATAGGAGGCAGGAAAAGCAAGCCTCCTTCGGGCACGAAGAGGCAGCCGACCAGCCTGTTTTTGGAAGTCTCAATATGGAAGGAATGAGTTAGATTCTCCTAAAGGAGACCTCCAGATCTGCTCAGAAATCGGTAATTCCAGAGGCAGGGTGCAGGCTCCTGACTGCCCTTTGCCAGCCTTGCAGAGACATTCCTAGATTCCAGCGTTATTTTCCATGAAGGAGCAGGCTTCGGGAATATGTCAGACTTGACTGGCGCCTTATTGGCCTCAGCTCAGCTCTTGCCTTTCCTTTCAAACTAGGACAAGGGCCCACTTTATGAAAGGTAAGGGTCCTCTTCTTTCCAAACTGCCAAGGGCTACAGCAATGAGACCCCTGTCAAGGCGAGGGAAGCGTAAGCTGATGGATTCTCAAGCGGGTGCTTTGCCACAAAGCATCAGCACCCCACGGAAAGAATCTGGCTCCCTTTGCCCCTACGTTGCGTGTGTAGCTACACACACAGAGGTGTCTCGATAGGAGCCAAGAATGTTCCTGAGAGAGGATGTTCACTGTTGGGGGCCAGAGTGAGGCACTCCTCCCATGGCAAAGGTCATGAGGAAGGAGGCTCGACATACGCAAAGGCGGGATCGAGCCTCAGGAGTCCCCCTGGAAATCCTCGAGCATCTACCCCCATCACCAGAGCCTGCCTACCTTACTATTTTGTGCTCTCACCTACACCTCTGACTTTACGGGGGGCTGTCCCCCACCACCTCTTTCGGAGAAGGAGTTAACCTAGAGCTCCAGTTGATAAAAACCCCTGGGTGTGACAAGAGTGTTTTAACCTACAAACTCCTCTGAAGGTTCTCTAGCCTGCCTGACAGGCTTGTCCGGCCACATGTGATTGCTCACAGCCTCCCAACCATGAGAGGCACGAGATGCTTTAAACCTTCTAAAAACAGGTTCCTTAGAAAAGTTAGAAAATTATTAGTATAAGTATAATGGGCTGATTAGAAATCATATTGGTGAAGGGTTTTTCATTTGTTGAGCTGATGTTTACTGCTAAGTCTCCACATCCCCTGCCCTTATACACATTAATGAATATATAGAAGAAATAAGTATTAACCTTTGATATAAATCACTTTAGACCTTAGGCTAAGTAAATTCTTTCCTTAACTAAAACCCACTACACCCTCACCCTATAGGAATGTAACTTTATTTGGGTGGCGTCTGTTTTAAGAATAATCACCCCTGGAGAAATAAGTGTCCTGGTTGACTGACCGCTGTCACAAGGAGAGGGTCGTAAATTGTCAGCAGGCCCCCCGGCCAGAAGATGATGTAACACCCCTAAGACCTCTGTATACTTTTGTATGAAGCACCTGACTTTGATAAAAGTCAGGACTGCTGACCCCACGTGACTTTTGCATAACATCTCAGTGTATAAAAGTAGACCATGGAAAATAAAGAATTGGGATCAGTTTCTCGAAATACTGGTCTCCCCATGTCTCTCTCTCTCTCTCTCACTCTGGTTGAGTCTCCATCTGGAGCGCGGAACCCACCAAGCTTACTAATTTTGCCTGGGCTTCTAAGATCCGACCGGGGAGGCCTCAGTGTCTCCTCTCCTTCGGGAGAACGGAAGGACGCCTGCGGCCTACGTAAGTGGTGCAAGCTTCTTGTCTTGAAGTTTTATTGGTCCCCCGCGTAAACCAAGCTACTCAGCCTCTTTTCTCCACTGAATTTTCCTACTGAGCTATCCTCATTTTATTACTCTTTATATCCTTAATTAACGTTTAATTAAGCAGTTGTTCCGTGACCCTCGCCTACGCCGTCTCTGCTTCGAATACCCTGGATCAGCTGGGGCTGGACCCCGGCAGTTCACTAGAGATCTCCTACAGAGCATAGACCTGTCCATTTGGTTTTGCCTTCCCCTGTGAGTTGGGTCCCCGAGGTCCGCCCCAACTCCGGGGAAACAGCCCCTGAGAAAAGATCTCCAGGAACTGCTTTCCGCCCAGGCTGGGAAACACTGTTCACAGGAAGTAAGGCAAGCGAGCCTCCTGAAGGGAAATAGAGGCCTTACTGTCCCTGGAGGAGCAGGCTGCCAGAGTGTGTGACACCTGACTGGTGCCTTACTGGCCTCAGCTCCGCTATTGCATGTTCATCTGAACTTGAACCCAGGCCTACTTGGAGAAGTGTTTGTGTGCCGATTTCCAGAAACTGCGAAGGGCTACAGCAATGATAACTCTCTCAGTGCTAAGGGAGAGCATTGTGTGGATTCTCAATTTGTTGTTTGAACGACAGCGTCAAAGCTGCACAGAGAGAATCAGGTCTCTGTGTCTCTATGTTGGCTATGCAGCTTCCCACACAGAGATGTCCCTGTTGGAGCCAAGAACATTCCCCATAGAGTGAGGTTCACTAGAGCACTCCTAGAGAGCAAAGACTTATCCATGTGGTTTTCCCTTCCCCTGTGCGTGTGGGTCTCCGGGATCAGCCCCTGCTCCGTGGAAACAGCCTCTGAGAAAAGATCTCCAAGAACCTCTTATCCCTCAGGCTGGGAAGCGGAGTTCGCAGGAGGTGGGATAAGCAAGCTTCCTTCGGCAAGAAGAGACAGCCAACCGGCCTGTGTTTGGAAGCCTATATTTGCAAGGAATGGGTTAGTTTCTCCTGACCGAGACCGCCAGATGTGCTGAGAAGATAGAAATTCCAGAGGCAGGGTCGAGGTTCCTGACTGCCCTTTGCCAGCCTTGCAAAGACATTCCCAGATTCTAACGTTATTTTCCATGAAGGAGCAGGCATCGGGAATATGTCAGACTTGACTGGCGCCTTACTGGCCTCAGCTCAGCTACTGCCTTTCCATTCAAACAAGGACAAGGGCCTACTTGGTGAAGGGTAAGGGTCAGCTTCTTTCCAAACTGCCAAGGACTACAGCAATGAGACCTCTGTCAAGGTGAGGGAAGCCTATGCGGATGGATTCTTAGCAGGTGCTTTGCCACAAAGCATCAGCACCCACGGAGAGAATCAGACTCCCTTTGCCACTATGTTGGGTGTGTAGCTTCATGCACAGAGGTGTCTCTGTAGAAGCCAAGAATGTTCCTGAGAGATGAGGTTCACTAGAGCTCTCCTACAGAGCATAGACCTGTCCATGTGGTTTTGTCTTCCCCTGTGAGTTGGGCCCCCGAGGTCCGACCCAGCTCCAGGGAAACAGCCCCTGAGAAAAAATCTCCAGGAACAGCTTTGCGCCCAGGCTGGGAAATGCAGTTCACAGGAGGCAAGGCAAGCGAGCCTCCTGCAGGGAAAAAGAGGCCTTACTGCTCCTGGACGATCAGGCTGCAAGAGTGTGTGAGACCTCACTTGTGCCTTACTGGCCTCAGCTCCGCCGTTGCCTGTTGTTCCGAGCTAGGACCCAGGCCTACTTGGAGAAGGGTTAGGGTGCGGATTTCTACAAACTGTCAAGGACTACAGCAATGAGAATTCTCTTAGCAGTAAGGGAGAGCATTGTATGGATTCTCAAGCTGTTGTTTGAATGACAGCTTCAAAGCTACACAGAGAGAATCAGGCTCTCTGTTCCCCTATTTTGGCTGTGCAGCTTCACACACAGAATTTGACTCTGTTGGAGCCAGAAATATTCCTGAAAGACTTAGGCTCACCAAAGCTGTCCTCCAGAGCAAAGACATTGGATGTGGTTTTGCCTTCCCTTGCCAGTATGGGTCCCCTAGCTTGGCCCCAGCTCCGGGGATACAGCCTCTGAAAAAAATCTTCCAAGAAGCGATTTTTCCTCCAGGCTGTTAAGCGGAATTCGCAGTTTGCAAGTTAAGGAAGCCTGCTTCGTGGAAGAGCAAGCAGCCAACTGGCCCTGTGTTAGGAAGCCTGTATTTGAAAGGAATGGGTTAGCTTCTACAGCGGGAGAACCTCAGATCTGCTCAGGGGACTGAAATACTAGAGTCAGGGTCGAGGTTCTCCCTTGTCCTTTGCGCACCTTGCAAAGACATTCCTAGCTTCTAGCGTTAGTGTCCCTGTAGTAGCAGGCTGCAGGAGCGTGTGATAAATGACTGCCGCGTTCCTGTCCTCAGCTCCGCTATTGACTTTCTATTCGAACTAGAACCCAGGCCTACTTTGAGAGGGGTTAGGGTCCAGTGTTTCCAAACTGCCAAGGGCTACGGCAATGTGAGCTCTGTCAGAGGTAATAAAAGAGCAATTGGTTGGATTCTTCAGCTGCTGCGTGGCTGCACAGTTTCCGCGCCGCATGGAGAGCATGAGGTTCCTTGTGGCCCTATTTTTGGTACGCAGCAACATGCACACAGAGTGTCTGTGTTCACTTATGTACAGGCTTATGTACAGTAGAGCTCTCCTACAGAGCAAAGACCACTCAGTGGGCTCCAAGAGATACCTGTCGCGGCTCGAGAAGAGAGTGGAGTCCTTTGCTTC
This sequence comes from Bubalus kerabau, assembly GCF_029407905.1. Lineage (NCBI taxonomy): Eukaryota > Metazoa > Chordata > Mammalia > Artiodactyla > Bovidae > Bubalus > Bubalus kerabau. The sequence continues at coordinate 334,644 of NW_026577901.1, forward strand.
CCCTCGAGATGAGGCATGACTCCCCGAGTGAGTATGGAATGCAACCCCAAATCCCTGTCGCGTATGGAGAGGAACATTAAGTCCTGGATACAAGCCTAGATGAGGTCTAGTTTGCCCTTCAGTGAATGGAGCACAATCCACAGCACTCCCTAGCAACTCGAATGGAAGATTAGACTTCCTGGGCCAACACAAGAGGAAGCCTGAATTCCCCGTCGTAACTCGAGAATCCCACCGAAACTCGAGAAAATCCACGTGCTTCCCTCGTCATCGCAAGATGAGTCCCTTTGTCCACTACAGCATCTCAAGAGAAGTCCCACGTTCCATCCTGAAGTGCGAAACGGTACTTGGCACCCTTGATGCGACCCCAAAAGTTCCGCGACATACCAGACTCACTCAAGGGGAACACCGAGGTTCCCGGCACCACTTCATCTGACCCCTTCTCCTCTCCTGATTGCGACAGGAGGGTCGACTCCCCTTCTCTGTCTGCAAGGGGTTCCCGACCTTCCGGGCGCACCTCAGGATGAGGCCGGTCTCATGAGGAAGTTCGAGACGTAGCCTCGTGGGTGGTGCCACATGCCGAAAGACCCCAATTTCACGGTCCATTCTTGAAAAGAACCCGATGCCAGCACACCTCTTTGAAGGAAAACCTGTGGATGAAGGCACAACACGAAGGGGCACTGACACCCGCGTGCATCGTCCAGAAAAACCCGCAGGTCCCACAGACATTTCGACAAGTGGCCTGTCACCCTGTAAACAACTCGAAAGGCAAACGAAGGTCCATTCCTCAACAGAAGACTAGGTGTGACTCTCTTGTCCCTACTCTGCAGGGACCATGGGATCCGAGTCAGAAACGGAGAGGAAGCCTGAGGTTCCTGCGTCCACTCGAGATGAGGCCCTCTTCCATTGCACCACACCCAGTGGAGTCCCGAGAGGCCCATACCAACTCCACAGTATCCCTGAGTTCTCAGAGGCACAATGAGAAGCTCCCTGAGGTCACAGGCACAAGTCGAGGGAACCCTGGGTTTTCTGCTATGACTCGAGAAAGACCTCGAGAGTGCTTCAAAATGTGTTGAGTCGCGATTCCCCTACCATGACTCGAGAGCCATGACACGCGCCCCCTCTTCACGCGCATGGAGACCTGACTAACCTGGCACTGCACGAGAGGCTCCCTGAGATCCTCATCGTACCTCGTGAGGAAACCCACACTGCCGCGGCAGCTCGAGGAAACACATGAGACACCCCGGTCATCGCGAGATGACGGCCTTATATTCCTGCATGTCCTGGAGACCAATCACGAGTCCTCTCTCCAAACAGAAGAGCAGGCTGGACTCCGTTGAGGCCGCTCAGGGGGCTCCAACAGATCCTTGTCGCGACTCGAGAGGAGAGCGGAGTCCTTGGCTTCCCCTCGAGACGAGGTCTGACTCCCCGGGGGAGCCTGGAATGCAACCCCGAGATGCCTGCTTTCCCTGGAGAGGAATAGTAGGTCCTGGACACACGCCTAGGTGAGGTCTCTTCGGCCCTGCAGTGACTCGAGCGCAACCCCCAGATTTCCCTTGCAACTCGAGGGGAAGATTGGGCTTCCCAGGGCCAACCCAAGAGGAAGGCTGAGATCCCCATTGTAACTCGAGAATCCCGCCGCAACTCGAGAAAAAACACGTGGTTCCCAACTCTTGGCAAGATGAGACCCTTGCCCGCGACGGCGTCTCAAGGGAAGTCCCCTCTTCCGCCCTGAAGGGCGGAAAGGATCCTGCCAGCCTTCATGCGACCCCCAAAAGTTCCCCGACACGCCGGGTTCCCTCGAGGGGAACACCGAGGGTCCCGGCACCGCTTCCTCTGAGCCCCTTCTCCCCTCCTGATCGCGAAAGGAGAGTCGATTCCCCTGCGTGGTCTGGAAGGGGTTCCAGGCCTTCCCGGGGCACCTAAGGATGAGGCCGGTCTCACGAGGAAATTCGAGACGAGCCACGTGGGTGGGGCCACATGCCGAACGCCCACGATTCCCCGGTCCGCTCTTGAGAAGGACCCAAGGCCCGGACCCCTCTTCGAAGGCAACCCTGTGGGTGAAGGCACAACACGAAGGGGCACTGCCACCCCCGTGCATCGTCCGCAAAGACCCGCGGGTTCCACACACAGCTCGACGAGGGGCCTGAGACCCCCTGAGCAACTCGAGAGGCCAGCGGGGTTCCCTTCCTCAGACAAGACGAGGCCTGACTCTCCTGTCCCAACTCTGCAGGGACCCTGCGGTCGGAGTCCGAAACGGAGAGGAAGCCTGAGGTTCCTGCCTCCCCTCGAGGTGAGGCCCTCTTCCGTTGCGCCAGACCCAGCGCAGTCCCGAGGGGCCCCGCCACCTCCACAGGATCCCTCGCCTCTCAGAGGCACCCTGGCAAGTTCCCTAAGGTCCCCGGCAGAAGGCGAGGGAAACGAGGGTTTCCCGCCGCCCCCCGACAAAGACCTCGAGAGTCCTTCTTCAACGCGTCTCGAGGCCCTAGTCCCCTCCCGTGACTCGAGAGCCAGGACGCGCTCCCCCTCGCCACGCACATGGAGATCTGACTTCCCTGGCGCCGCACGAGAAGCTCCCTGAGATCCTCATCGTGCCTCGGGAGAAAACCCCCACGGGCGCCGCAGCTCGAGGAAACCCCTGAGACGCCCCCGTCCTCGCGAGCTGAGGGCCTTCTTTTCCTGCATGGCCTGGAGAGCAATCCCGGGTCCTCTCTCCAAACGGAAGAGAAGGCTGGACTCCCTTGAGCCCGCTCAGGGGGCTCCAAGAGACCCGCGTCGCGACTCGAGAGGAGAGCGGAGTCCTTGGCTTCCCTTCGAGACGAGGCCTGACTCCCCGGGGGAGCCTGGAATGCAACCCCTAGATCCCTGCCTTCCCTGGAGAGGAATATTAGGTCCCGGACACACGCCTAGGTGAGGTCTCTTCGGCCCTGCAGTGACTCGAGCGCAACCCCCAGCTTTCGCTCGCAACCCGAGGGGAAGATTGGGCTTCCCAGGGCCAACCCAAGGGGAAGGCTGAGATCCCCGTCGTAACTCGAGAATCCCACCGCAACTCGAGAAAAACCACGTGGTTCCCACCTCTTGGCAAGATGAGGCCCTTGCCCGCCACGGCGTCTCAAGGGAAGTCCCCTGTTCCGCCCTGAAGGGCGAAACGGTCCCTGACAGCCTTCCTGCGACCCCCAAAAGTCCCCCGACACGCCGGGTTCCCCCGAGGGGAACACCGAGGGTCCCGGCACCGCTTCCTCTGAGCCCCTTCTCCCCTCCTGATCGCGACAGGAGAGGCGATTCCCCTGCGTGGTCTGGAAGGGGTTCCCGGCCTTCCCGGCGCCCCTCTGGATGAGACCGGTCTCACGAGGAAATTCGAGACGAGCCACGTGGGTGGGGCCACATGCCGAACGCCCCCAATTCCCCGGTCCGCCCTTGAGAAGGACCCGAGGCCCGGACCCCTCTTCGAAGGCAACCCTGTGGGTGAAGGCAAAACACGAAGGGGCACTGCCACCCCCGTGCATCGTCTGCAAAGACCCGCGGGTTCCACACACAGCTCGACGGGGGGCCTGAGACCCCCTGAGCAACTCGAGAGGCCAGCGGGTTTCCCTTCCTCAGACAAGACGAGGCCTGACTCTCCTGTCCCAACTCTGCAGGGACCCTGCGGTCGGAGTCCGAAACGGAGAGGAAGCCTGAGGTTCCTGCCTCCCCTCGAGGTGAGGGCCTCTTCCGTTGCGCCAGACCCAGCGGAGTCCCGAGGGGCCCCGCCACCTCCACAGGATCCCTCGCCTCTCAGAGGCACCCTGGCAAGTTCCCTAAGGTCCCCGGCAGAAGGCGAGGGAAACGAGGGTTTCCCGCCGCCCCCCGAGAAAGACCTCGAGAGTCCTTCTTCAATGCGTCTCGAGGCCCTAGTCCCCTCCCGTGACTCGAGAGCCAGGTCGCGCTCCCCCTCGCCACGCGCATGGAGACCTGACTTCCCTGGCGCCGCACGAGAGGCTCCCTGAGATCGTCGTCGTGCCTCGGGAGAAAACCCCCACGGGCGCCGCAGCTCGAGGAAACCCCTGAGACGCCCCCGTCCTCGCGAGCTGTGGGCCTTCTTTTCCTGCATGGCCTGGAGAGCAATCCCGGGTCCTCTCTCCAAACGGAAGAGGAGGCTGGACTCCCTTGAGGCCGCTCATGGGACTCCAAGAGACCCGCGTCGCGACTCGAGAGGAGAGTGGAGTCCTTGGCTTCCCCTCGAGACGAGGCCTGACTCCTCGGGGGAGCCTGGAATGCAACCCCGAGATCCCTGCCTTCCCTGGAGAGGAAAATTAGGTTCCGGACACACGCCTAGGTGAGGTCTCTTCGGCCCTGCAGTGACTCGAGCGCAACCCCCAGCTTTCCCTCGCAACCCAAGGGGAAGTTTGGGCTTCCCAGGGCCAACCCAAGGGGAAGGCTGAGATCCCCTTCGTAACTCGAGAATGCCGCCGCAACTCGAGAAAAACCACGTGGTTCCATCGTCTTTGCAGCATGAGCCCCTTGCCCGCCACGGCGTCTCAAAAGAAGTCCCACGTACCTACTGAAGTGCAAAATGGTACTCTGCACCCATGATGGCACCCGCAAAGTTCCCCAACGTATATGCCTCACTCGAGGGGAACACCCATGTTCCCCACACCACATCATTTGAGCCCCTTTTCCCCTCCTGATTGCAACAGGAGTGTCGATTCTTCTGCTTTGTCTGGAAGGTGTTACCGATCTTCCCAGCGCACCTCAGAATGAGGCCGGTCTCACGAGGAAATTGGAGATGTTGCCTCGTGGGTGGTGCCACATGCGGAAAGACCCCATTTCCTGGTCCGCTATTAATAAGAACCCAATGCTCGTACACTTCTTCGAATGTATCCCGTTGGATGAAGGCACAATAAGGAGGGGCCCTGCACACCCATGCATCTTTTGGAAAATTCTGCAGGTTCCACATACAGCTCGACAAGTGATCTGTTACCTCGTGAACAACTCGAGAGGCAAGCTAAGTTTCATTTCTCCACAGAATACGAGGCCTGACTCTCCTGTCCCAACTCTGCAGGAATCCTGAGATCGGAGTCTGAAATGGAGAGGAACCCTGAGGTTCCTTCCTCAACACGAGATGAGGCCCTCTTGCATTATACCACACCCAGTGGTGTCCCGAGTGGCCCCTCCCAACTCCACAGAATCCCTGACTTCTCAGAGGCACCATGTTAAGCTCCCTGAGGTCACCGGCACAAGTCGAGAAAAACCAGGGTTTCCTGCCGCAACCGGAGATAGACCTTGAGAGTCGTTCTTCAACGCCTCTTGAGGCCCGATGCCCCTACCATGACTCGAGAGCAATGACGCGCTCCCCCTCCACACGTGCATGGAGACCTGACTTTCCTGTCACCACACGAGAGACTCCCTGAGCTCCCCGTCGTATCTTGTGAGAAACCCCATCCTGGCACCGCACCTCGAGAAAATGCACAAGACGCCCCTGTCATCACGATATGCGGGCCTTCTTTTCTGCATGGCCTGGAGAGCAATCCCGAGTCCTCTCTCCAATCTCCACAGGAGGCTTGACTCCCTTTAGGCCACACAATGGGCTCTAAGAGATACCCGTCGCGACTCAAGAGGAGAGGGGAGTCCATTCATTACCCTCTTGAAGAGGCCTGACTCCTCGGGAGGATCTGGAATGCAACTCCGAGATCCCTGTTGCCCCTTGAAAGGAACATTAGGTCCTAGACACAAGCCTAGATGAGGTCTCTTTTGCCCTGCAATAACTCGAACCAACCCCCAGCTCTAGATCTCAACTCGTATGGAAATTTGGACTTCCCTGGGCCAACACAAGAGGAAGCCTGAATTCCCTGCCGCAACTCGAGAAAAACCACGTGGTTCCCCCGTCATCACAAGATGGGGCCCGTGCTCACTACAGCGTCTCAAGAGAAGTCCCACGTTCCGTGTTGAAGTGCGAAACGTTACTTGGCACCCTTAATGCGACCCCAAATGTTCCCCGACACACCGGTTTCATTTGAGGGGAACACCGAGGTTCCCGGCACCACTTCTTTTGAGCCCCTTCTCCCCTCCTGATAGCGACAAGAGGGTCGATTCCCCTGCTTTGACTTAAAGGGGTTCCCGACATTCACGGCGCACCTCAGGATGAAGCCGGACTCATGGGAAATTTCGAGACGTGGCCTCGTGGGGGGTGCCACATGCCGAAAGACCCCGATTTCCCAGTACACTCTTGAGAAGAACCCGATGACCAGACACCTCTTTGAAGACAACCCTGTGGATGAAGGTACAACAAAAGGGGCACTGACACCCCTGTGCATCGTCCAGAAAAACCCACAGGTTCCACATACAGCTCTACAAGAGGCCTGTCACCCCGTGAACAACTCGAGATGCAAGCGGATTTCCATTCCTCCACACAAGATGAGTCCTGACTCTCCTCTCCCAACTCTGCAGGAACATGCGATCCGAGGCAGAAATGAAGAGGAAACCTGATGTTCCTGCTTTATCTAAAGATGATGCCTTTTTCCATTTCACCAAACTCAGTGGAGTTCCGAGAGGTCACTCCCAACTCCACAGTATCCCTGATTTCACAGAGGCACCTGAGAAGCTCCCTGACGTAACATGCATGAGTCGAGGGAACCCATGGTTTCCTGCCACAACCTGAGAAAGACCTTGAGAGTCCTTCTTCAATGCGTCTTGAGGTCCAAATCCCCTATCATGACAAGAGAGCAATGACGCACTCCCCCTCGCCACGCGCATGGAGACCTGACTTCCCTGGCGCCGCACAAGATGCTCCCTGAGCTCCCAGCCTTACCACGTGGGAAACACCACACTTGTGCCTCAGCTCGAGAAAACCCACGAGATGCCCCTGTCATCGCGAGATGAGGGCCTTCTTTTTCTGCATGGCCTGGAGAGCAATACCGAGTCCTCTCTCCAAAATCCACAGGAAGCTTGACTCCCTGTAGGCCACTCAGTGGGCTCCAAGAGATATCCGTCGCGACTCGAGAGGAGAGTGGAGTCATTTGCTTCCCCTCGAGACGAGGCCTGACTCCCCGGGTGAGTCTGGAATGCAACCCCGAGATCCCTGTCGCCCCTGGAGAGGAACATTAGATCCTGGACACAAGCCAAGATGAGGTCTCTTTTTCCCTACAGTGACTCGTGCGCAATCCCCAGCTCTCCCTCGCAACTCGAATTGAAGATTGGACTTCCCTGGGACAACACAAGAGGAAGCCTGAAATCCCCGTCGTAACTCGAGAATCCCGCCGTAACTCGAGAAAAACCAAGTGGTTGCCCCATCATCACAATATGAGGCACTTTCCCGCTACAGCGTCTCAAGAGTAGTCCCACGTTCCATCTTGAAGTGCGAAACAGTACTTGGCACCCTTGATGCGACCCCAAAAGTTCCCCAACATACCGGTCTCACTTGAGGGGAACACCGAAGTTCCCGGCACCATTTCTTTTGAACGCCTTCTCCCCTCCTGATCACGACAGGAGGGTCGATTCCCCTGCTTTGTCTGCAAGGGTTTCCCGACCTTAACGGCGCACCTCAGGATGATGCCGGTCTCACGAGGAAGTTCGAGACGTAGCCTCGTGGGTGGTGCCACATGCCGAAAGACTCCGATTGCCCGGCCCGCTGTTGATAAGAACCCGATGCCTGGACACCCCTTAGAAGGCAACCCTGTGGATGAAGGCACAACACGAAGGGGCACAGACACACCCGTGCACCGTCCGGAAAAACCTACAGGTTCCACACACAGCTCGACACGTGGTCTGTCACCCCGTGCACAACTCGAGAGGCAAGCTGAGTTCCATTCTCCACACAGGACGAGGCCTGACTCTCCTGTCCCAAATCTGCTGGGACCCTTCAATCCGAATCAGAAATGGAGAGGAACCCTGAGGTTCCTGCCTCAACTCAAGATGAGGCCCTCTTCCATAGCACCAAAACCACTGGAGTCCCGAGAGGTCCCTCCAACCCACAGTGTCCCTGACTTCTCAGAGGCACCCTGACAAGCTCCCTGAGATCTCCGGCACAAGTTGATGGAACCCAGGGTTTCCTGCCGCAACCAGAGAAAGATTGGATAGTCCTTCTTTGATGCATCTTGAGGCCCGATTCCCCTACCATGTCTCAAGAGCAATGAAGCGCTCCCAGTACCCATGCACATGGAGACTTAACTTCCCTGGCACCTCACGAGAGGCTCCCTGAGGTCCCCGTCGTACCTCGTGAGAAACCCCACACTGGCGCCGCAGCTCGAGAAAACCCACAAGACGCCCCCGTTATAGTGAGATGAGGGCCATCATTAACTGCATGGCCTGGAGGGCAATCCTGAGTCGTCTCTCCAAACTCCACGGGAGGCTTGACTCACTAAGGCTACTCAGTGCGCTCAATAGGTACCCGTCGCGACTCGAGAGGAAACAGGAGTACTTTGCTTCCCCTAGAAACAAGGCCGGACTTCCCGGGTGAGTCTGGAATGCCACCCCGAGATCCCTGTCACCCCTGGAGAGGAATATTCGGTCCTGGACACAAGCCTAGATATGGTCTATTTTGCCCCGCAGTGACTCGAGTGGGATCCCAGCTCACCCTCGAAACTCGAATGAAAGATTGGACTTCCATGGGCCAACACAGGAGGAAATCTGAATCCCCCGTCGAAACTCGAGACTCCCGCCGCAATGCGAGAAAAACCACGTGGTTCACTCGTCATCCCAAGATGAGGCCCTGGCCCGCTACAGCGTCTCAAGTGAAGTCCCACGTTCCGTCTTGAAGTGCGAAATGCTACTTTTCACCCTTGATGTAACCCCAAAAGTTCCCCGACACACCGTTCTCACCGAGGGTAACACCGAAGTTCCCGGCACCACTTCATCTGATCACTTTCTCCCCTCCTGATCACGACAGGAGGGTAAATTCCCCTGCTTTGCCTGGAAGGAGTTCCCGCCCATCCCGGCGCACCTAAGGATGAGGCCTTTCTCAGGAGGAAATTCGAGACGTAGCCTCGTGGGTGGTGCCACATGCCAAAAGACCCCGATTGTTCGGTCCACTCTGGATAAGAACCCGATGCCCGGACACCACTTCGAAGGCAACCCTGTGGATGAAGGCACAACAGAAGGGTTACTAAAACTCCCGTGCATCGTACAGAAAAACACGCAGGTTCTACACACAGCTCGACAAGTGGAATGTCACCCCATGAACAACTCGATAGGCAAGCAGAGTTCGTTTCCTCCACACAAGACGAGGCCTGACTCTCCTGTCCCAACTCTTCAGGGACCCTGCCATCCGAGTCAGAAATGGAGAGGAAACCTGAGGTTCCTGCCTCAACTCGAGATGAGGCCCTCTTCCATTGCACCAAACCCAGATGAGTCGCGAGAGGCCCCTCCCAACTCCACAGTATCCCTGAATTCTCATAGGCACCTTGAGAATCTACCTGAGGTCACCGGCACAAGTCGAGGGAACACAGGGTTTCCTGCTGCGACCCGAGAAAGACCTTGAGAGTCCTTCGGCGCGTCTTGAGGCCCGATTCCCCTACCATGACTCGAGAGCAAAGACCTGCTCCCCATCGCCATGCGCATGGAGACCTGACTTCCCTGACACCTGAAGAGAGTCTCCCTGAGCTCCCCGTCGTACCTCTTCGGAAACCCCATTCAGGCACCGCAGCTCGAGAAAACCCACGATACGCCCCCATCATCACGAGATGAGAGACTTCTTTCCTGCCTGGCATGGAGAGCAAAACCGAGTCCTCTCTCCAGACTCCACAGGAGGCTTGACTCTCTTTAGGCCTCTCAGTTGGCTCCAAGAGATACCTGTCAGGACTTGAAGGGAGAGCGGAGTCCTTTGCTTCCCCTCGAGACGAGGCCTGACTCCCCGTGTGAGTCTGGAATGCAACCCCGAGTTCCTGTCGCACCTGGAGAGGAAAACTCGGTCCTGGACACAAGCCTAGATGAGGTCTATTTTGCACTGCAGTTACTAGAGAGCAATTGCCAGCTCTCCCTCGCAAATCGAATGGAAGATTGGACTTCCCTGGGCCAATACAATTGGAAGCCTGAATTCGACACCGTAACTCGAGAATCCCACCGAAACTCGAGAAAATCCACGTGGTTCACCCATCAGCGCTAGATGAGGCCCTTGCCCGCTACAGCGACTCAAGAGAAGTCCCACGTTCTGTCTTGAAGTGCGAAACGGTACTTGGCAACCTTGATGCAATCTCAAAATTCCCCGACATACCGGTCTCACTGGAAAGGAACACCGAGGTTCCCAGAACCACTTCATTTGAGCTCCTTCTCCCCTCGTGATCGCGACAGGAGTGTCGATTCCCCTGCTATGTCTGGAAGGGGTTCCCGACCTTTCCGGCGCACCTAAGGATGAGGCAGGTCTCACGAGGAAATTCGAGACATAGCCTCGTGGGTGGTGCCACAAGCCGAAAGACCCCGATTTCCCGGTCTGCTCTTGATAAGAACGTGATGCCCTGACACCTTTACGAAGGAAAACCTGTGGATGAAAGCACAACACGAAGGGGCACTGACACCCCCGTGCATCGTCCAGAAAAACCCGCAGGTTACAAACACAGTTCGACAAGTGGTCTGTCAGCCCGTGAACAACTCGAGAGGCAAGTGGAGTTCCATTCCTCCACACAAGACGAGACCTGATTTTCTGTACCAACTCTGCAGGGAAACTGCGATCCGAGTCAGTACCAGCGACAGGAAACCCAGGAGAGGAAACATGAGGTTCCTGCCTCCACTCGAGATGAGGCTCTCATCCATTGCACCAAACCCAGTGGAGTCCAGAGAGGCCCCTCCCAACTCCACAGTACCCCTGACTTCTCAGAGGCACCCGGAGAAGCTCCATGAGGTCACCGGCACATGTCGAGGGAACCCAGGGTTTCCTGCCACAATGGGAAAAAGACCTCGAGAGTCCTACTTCAACGTGTCTTGAAGCCCGAATCTGCTTCCATGGCTCTATAGAAATGACACGCACCCTCTCGCCACACACATGGAGACCTGACTTCCCTGGCGCCATAAGAGAGGCTCCCTGAGCTCCCTGTCGTACCTCGTGAGAAACCCCACACTGACGCCGCAGCTCGAGAAAACCCACCATACGCCCCTGTCATCGCGAGATGAGGGCCTTCTTTTACTGCATGGCCTGGAGAGGAATCCCGAATCCTCTTTCCAAACTCCACAGGAGGCTTGACTCCCTTTAGGCCACTTAGTGGGCTCCAAGAGATACCCGTCGCGACTCGAGAGGAGAATGGAGTCCTTTCCTTCTCCTCGAGACAAGGCCTGACTCACCAGGTGGGTCTGGGATGCAACCCCGAGATCCTTATTTCCCCTGGAGAGGAACATTAGGTCCTGGAAACAAGCCTAGATGAGGTCTCTTTTGCCCTTCTGTAACTCGAGAGCAATCCCCCGCTCTCCCTGACAACTCGAATGGAAGATTGGACTTCCCTGGGCCAACACAAGAGGAAGCCTGAATTCCCCTTCATAACTCGAGAATCCCGCCGCAACTCGAGAAAAAACACTTGGTTCCCTTGTCATCGCAAGATGAGGCCCTTGCCCGCTACAGCTTCTCAAGAAAAGTCCCACGTTGCGTCTTGAAGTGCGAAACGATACTTGACACCCTTGATGTGACCCCAAAAGTTCCCCGAAATATCAGTCTCACTCGAGGTGAACACCGAGGTTCCCGGCACCAGTTTATCTGAGCCCCTTCTCCCCTCCTGTTCGTGATAGGAGGGTCACTTCCCCTGCTTTGTTTGTAAGGGGTTCCCGACCATCACGGGGCACTTCAGGATGAGGCCGGTCTCACGAGGAAATTCGAGACGTAGCTCGCGGGTGGTGCCACATGCCAAAAGACTATGATTTCCCGGTATGCTCTTGATAAGAACCCGATGCCTGGACACCTCTTCGAAGGCAACCCTGTGGATGAAGGCACAACACAAAGGGGCACTGACACCCTCGTGCATCGTCTGGAAAAACCCGCAGGTTCTACATACAGCTCAACAAGTGGCTTGTCACCCCTGAAGAACTCGAGAGGCAAGTGGGGTTTCATTCCTCTACACAAGACGAGGCCTGACTCTCCTGTCCCAACTCTGCAGGGACTTTGCGATCCGAATCAGACCAGCGCCAGTGAAGTCACGAGAGGAACGCTGAGGTTCCTGCCTCCACTCGAGATTAGGACCTCTTCCATTGCACGAAACCCAGTGGAGTCCCGAGAGACGCGTCCCAGCTCCACAGTATCCCTGACTTCTCAGAGGCACCCTGAGAAGCTCCCTGAGGCCACCAGCACAATTCGAGTGAACCCAGGGTTTATTGCCGCCACCATAGAAAGAACTCAAGAGTCCTTCTTCAACACGCTTTGAGGCCTGATTCCCCTACCATGACTCGAGGGCAATGACGCACTCCCTCTGCTACACTCATGAAGCCCTGACTTCCCTGGCACCACACGAGAGGCTCCCTGAGCTCCCCATCATACCTCGTGAGAAACCCCACACTGGCGCCGCAGATAGAGAAAACCCACGAGACGCCCCCGTTTTCGCGACATGACGGCCTTCTTTTCTAGCACGGCCTGGAGAGCAATCCCGAGTCCTCTCTCCAAACTCCACAGTAGGCTTGACTCCATTTTGGTCACTCAGTGGACTCCAAGACATACCCGTCGCGACTCGAGAGGAGAGCGGAGTCTTTTCCTTCCCCTCGAGGCGAGGCCTGACTCCTCAGGTGAGTCTGATATACGAACCGGAGATCCCTGTCACCCCTGGAGAGAAACATTAGGTCCTGGACACAAGCCTAGATGAGGTCTCTTTTTTCCTGCAGTGACTCTAGAGCAATCCCCAACTCTCCCTCGAAACTCGAATGGAAGACTGGACTTCCCTGGGCCAACAGAAGAGGAAGCCTGAATTTCCCGTTGTAACTCAAGAATCCCGCCACAACTCGAGAAAAACCACGTCGTTCCCTCTTCATCGCAAGATGCGGCCATTGCCGCTACAGCGTCTCAAAAGAAGTCTTACGTTCCATCTTGAAGTGCGATACGGTACTTGGCACCTTTGATGCGACCCCAAAAGTTCCCCAACACACTGGTCTCACTGGAGGGGAACACCGAGGTTCCCGGCATCACCTCATCTGTGCCCGTTCTCCCCTCCTGATGGAGACAGGAGGGTCGATTCCCCTGCTTTGTCTGCAAGGGGTTCCGACCTTCCCGGCGCACCTCAGGATGAGGCCGGTCTCACTAGGAAATCCGAGACGTAGCCTGGTGGGTGGTGCCACATGCGGAAAGACCCCGATTTCCCGGTCCGCTCTTAATAAGAACCCGATGCCCGGGCACCTCTTCGAAAGCAAACCTGTGGATGAATGCACAACACGAAGGGGTACTGACATCCCCATGCATAGTACGGAAAAACACGCAGATTCCAAACACAGATCGACAAGTGTCCTGTCATCCCTTGAAGAACTAGAGAGGCATGCGGAGTTCCGTCCCTGCACACAAGAGAAGGCCTGACTCTCCTTTCCCAACTCTGCAGGGACCGTGCGATTGGAGTCAGAAATGTGGATGAAACCTGACGTTCCTGCATCAACTCGAAATGAGGCCCTCTTCCATTGCGCCATACCCAGTGGAGTCCCGAGAGGCCCCTCCCAACTCCACAGTATCCCTGACTTCTCAGGGGCACCCTCAGAAGCTCTCTGCGGTCACTGGCACAAGTCGAGTGAACCCAGGGTTTCCTGCTGCATTCTGAGAAAGACCTCGAGAGTCCTTCTTTACCGCGTCTTGAGGCCCGATACCCTACAATGACTGGAGAGCAATGACGCATTTCCCTCGCCACGTCCATTGAAACCTAACTTCCCTGGCGCCACACGAGAGGCTCCCTGCGCTCCCCGTCCTACCTCATGAAAACCCCACACTGGCACCGCCGCTCGAGAAAACTCACGAGACGCCCCCGTCATCGTAAGATGAGGGCCTTCTTTTCCTACATGACCTAGAGAGCAATCCCGAGTCCACTCTCCAAACTCCACTGGAGGCCTGACTCCCTTTAGGCCACTCAGTAGCCTCCAAGAGATACACGTCGCTACTCTAGAGGAGAGCGGATTCCGTTGCTTCCCCTGGAGCCGAGGCCTGACTACTTGGGTGAGTCTGGAATGGGATCCCGAGATCCGTGTCGCGCCTGTAGAGGAAAACTCGGTCCTGGACACAAGCCTAAATGAGGCCTTTTTTGTCCTGCATTGACTCAAGTGCAATCCCCAGCTCTCCCTCGCAACTCGAATGGATGATTGGACTTCCCTGGGCCAACACAAGAGGAAGCCTGTATTCCCATTGTAATTCGAGAATCCCGCGGCAACTGGAGAAAAACAACGTGGTTCCTCCGTCATCGAAATATGAGGCCCCTGTCAGCTATAGCGTCTCCAGGGAAGTCCCATGTTCCGTCTTGAAGTGTGAAACGGTACTTGGCACCCTTGATGCGACCCCCAAATTTCCCTGACACCCCGGTCTCACTCGAGGAGAACACGGAGGTTCCCAGCACCGCTTCAGCTGAGCCTCTTCTCCCCTCCTGATGGCGACAGGAGGGTCGATTCCCCTGCTTTGTCTGGAAGGGGTTCCCAGACTTCCCGGCGAACCTCAGGATGAGGCCAGTCTCACGAGGGAATTCGAGACGTAGCCTCGTGGGTTGTGCCACATGCCGAAAGACCCCGATTTCCTGGTCCGCTATTGATAAGATCCCGATGCCCGGTCACCTCTTCGAAGGTAACCCTGTGGATGAAGGCACAACACGAAGGGGCACTGACACCCCTGTGCATCGTCCCCCAAAACCGCAGGTTCCACATACAACTCGACAGGTGGCCTGTCATCCTGTGAACAACTCGAGAGGCAAGCGGAGTTCCATTACTCCGCACAAGACGAGGTCTGACTCTCCTGTCCGAACTCTGCAGGGACCCTGCTATCCGAGTCAGAAATGGAGAGGAACCCTGACGTTACTGCCTCAATCCGAGATTAGGTCCTCTTCAATTGCACCAGTCCCTGTGAAGTCCCGAGAAGCCCCTCTCAATTCCACAGTATCCCTGACTTCTCAGAGGAACCCCGCTAAGCTCCCTGAGGTTATGGGCACAAGTCGAGGGAACCCAGGGTTTCCTTCCACACCCCGAGAAAGACCTCGAGAGTTTTTCTTCGAAGCGTCTTGAGGCTCGATTCCCCTACCATGACTTGAGAGCAATGAGGCGCTCCCCCTCGCCACGTCCATGGAGACGTGACTTCCGTGGCACCACAGGAGTCTCCCTGAGCTCCCCGTCCTATCTCATGAGAAACCCCAACCAGGCACTGCACCTTGAGAAAACCCACGAGACGCCCTCGTCATCGCGAGATGAGGGCCTTCTTTTCCTGCATGGCCTAGAGAGCAATCCCGAGTCCTCTCTCCAAACTCCACAGGAGGCTTAACTCCATTTAGGCCACGCTTGGGCTCCAAGGGATACCCGTCGCGACTCGAGAGGAGAGCGGAGTCCATTCATTCCCTTCGAGACGAGGCCTGACTCCCCGGGTGAGTCTGGAATGCAACCCCAAGATCCCTGTCGCCCCTGGAGAGAAAAACTCGGTCCTGGACACAAACCTAGATGAGCTCTATTTTGCCCTGCAGTGACTCAAGAGCAATCTCCAGCTCTCACTTGCAACTCGAATGGAAGATTGGACTTCCCTGGGCCAACACAAGAGGAAACTGTATTCCCCATCGTAACTCAAGAATCCGGCCGCAACTCGAGAAAAAACACGTGGGTCCCCCGTCAGCGCTAGATGAGGCCCTTGCCCACTACTGCATCTCAAGAGAAGTCCCAGGTTCCATCTTGAAGTGCGAAACGGTACTTGGCACCCTTGATGCAACCCGAAAAGTTACCTGACTTACCAGTTACACTCAAGGGGAGCACCGAGGTTCCCGGCACTACTTCATCTGAGCCCTTTTTCTTCTCCTGATCCCGAAAGGAGGGTCGATTCCCCTGCTTTGTCTGGAAAGGGTCCCCAGACTTTCCTGCGCACCTCAGGATGAGGCCGATCTCACGAGGGAATTCGAGACGTAGCCTAGGGTGGTGCAACATGCTGAAAGACCCCGATTTCCCGGTCCGCACTTGAGGAGAACCCGATGCCCGGACACCTCTTCGAAGGCAACCCTGTGGATGAAGGCACAACAGGAAGGAGCACTGACGCCCCCGTGCATCTCCGAAAAACCCGCAGGTTCCACACACATCACGAAAAGTGGTGTCATCCTTGAACAACTTGAGATGTAAGCGGAGTTCCATTCCTCCGCAGAACACGAGACCTGACTCCTGAGCATACTCAGCAGGGACCCTGCTATCTGAGTCAGATCCGGCTCCAGGAAGTCAGGAGCAGAACCCTGAGGTTCCTGCCTCAACTCGAGATGAGGCCCTCTTCCATTGCACCAAACCCAGAGGAGTCCCGAGAGGCCTCTCCCAAATCCACAGTATCCCTGACTTCTCAGAGGCACCCTGAGAAGCTCCCTGAGGTCACCGGCGCAAGTCAAGGGAACCCAGGGTTTCCTGCCGCAACCCTAGAAAGACATCGAGAGTCCTTTTTCAACCCGTCATGAGGCCCGATTCCCCTACCCTGACTGGAGAGCAATGACGCGCTCCCCCTTGCCCCGCCCATGGAGACCTGACTTCCCTGGCGCCACACGAGAGGCTACCTGAACTCCCCGTCATACCTCGTGAGAAATCCCACACTGGCTCCCCAGCTCGAGAAAACCCACGATACGCCTCCGTCATCGCGAGATGAAGGCCTTCTTTTCCTGCATGGCCTGGAGAGCAATCCTGAGTCCTCTCTCCAAACTCCACAGGGGGCTTGACTCCCTTTAGGCCACTCAGTGGGCTCCAAGAGACACCTGTGGCGACTCAAGAGGAGAGCGGGGTCCTTTGCTTCCCCTCGAGTCGAGCTCTGACTCCCAGGATGCGTCTGGAATGCAACCCCGAGATCCCTGCCTTCCCTGGAGAGGAATCTTAGGTCCCGGACACACCCCTAGGTGAGGTCTCTTCGGCCCTGCAGTGACCCGAGCGCAACCCCCAGCTTTCCCTCGCAACTCGAGGGGAAGATTGGGCTTCCCAGTGCCAACCCAAGAGGAAGCCTGAGATCCCCGTCGTAACTCGAGAATCCCGCCGCAACTCGAGAAAAACCACGTGGTTCCCACCTCTTGGCAAGATGAGGCCCTTGCCCGCTACAGCTTGTCAAGAAAAGTCCCAAGTTCCGTCTTGAAGTGTGAAACGATACTTGACACCCTTGATGTGACTCCAAAAGTTCATCAAAATATTGGTCTCACTCGAGGTGAACACCGAGGTTCCCGGCACCAGTTTATCTGAGCCCCTTCTCCCCTCCTGTTCGTGATAGGAGGGTCACTTCCCCTGCTTTGTTTGTAAGGGGTTCCCGACCTTCACGGGGCACTTCAGGATGAGGCCGGTCTCACGAGGAAATTCGAGACGTAGCTCGCGGGTGGTGCCACATGCCAAAAGACTATGATTTCCCGGTACGCTCTTCATAAGAACCTCATGCCTGGACACCTCTTCGAAGGCAACCCTGTGGATGAAGGCACAACACAAAGGGGCACTGAGACCCTCGTGCATCATCCGGAAAAACCCGCAGGTTCCACATACAGCTCAACAAGTGGCTTGTCACCCCTGAAGAACTCGAGAGGCAAGTGGGGTTTCATTCCTCTACACAAGACGAGGCCTGACCCTCCTGTCCCAACTCTGCAGGGACTTTGCAATCTGATTCAGACCAGCGCCAGTGAAGTCACGAGAGGAACGCTGAGGTTCCTGCCTCCACTCGAGATTAGGACCTCTTCCATTGCACGAAACCCAGTGGAGTCCCGAGAGACGCGTCCCAGCTCCACAGTATCCCTGACTTCTCAGAGGCACCCTGAGAAGCTCCCTGAGGCCACCAGCACAATTTGAGTGAACCCAGGGTTTACTGCCGCTACCATAGAAAGAACTCAAGAGTCCTTCTTCAACGCGTTTTGAGGCCTGATTCCCCTACCATGACTCGAGGGCAATGACGCGCTCCCTCTGCTACACTCATGAAGCCCTGACTTCCCTGGCGCCACACGAGAGGCTCCCTGAGCTCCCCGTCATACCTCGTGAGAAACCCCACACTGGCGCCGCAGATAGAGAAAACCCACGAGACGCCCCCGTTTTCGCGACATGACGGCCTTCTTTTCTAGCATGGCCTGGAGAGCAATCCTGAGTCCTCTCTCCAAACTCCACAGTAGGCTTGACTCCCTTTTGGTCACTCAGTGGACTCCAAGACATACCCGTCACGACTCGAGAGGAGAGCGGAGTCTTTTCCTTCCCCTCGAGGCGAGGCCTGACTCCTCGGGTGAGTCTGATATGGGAACCGGAGATCCCTGTCGCCCCTGGAGAGAAACATTAGATCCTGGACACAAGCCTAGATGAGGTCTCTTTTTTCCTGCAGTGACTCGAGAGCAATCCCCAACTCTCTCTCGAAACTCGAATGGAAGACTGGACTTCCCTGGGCCAACAGAAGAGGAAGCCTGAATTTCCCGTTGTAACTCAAGAATCCCGCCACAACTCGAGAAAAACCACGTCATTCCCTCTTCATCGCAAGATGCGGCCATTGCCGCTACAGCATCTCAAAAGAAGTCTTACGTTCCATCTTGAAGTGCGATACGGTACTTGGCACCTTTGATGCGACACCAAAAGTTCCCCAACACACTGGTCTCACTGGAGGGGAACACCAAGGTTCCCGGCATCACCTCATCTGTGCCCCTTCTCCCCTCCTGATCGAGACAGGAGGGTCGATTCCCCTGCTTTGTCTGCAAGGGGTTCCGACCTTCCCGGCGCACCTCAGGTTGAGGCCGGTCTCACTAGGAAATTCGAGACGTAGCCTGGTGGGTGGTGCCACATGCGGAAAGACCCCGATTTCCCGGTCCGCTCTTAATAACCCAATGCCCGGACACCTCTTCGAAAGCAAACCTGTGGAGGAATGCACAACACGAAGGGGTACTGACATCCCCATGCATAATACGGAAAAACACGCAGATTCCAAACACAGATCGACAAGTGTCCTGTCATCCCTTGAAGCACTAGAGAGGCATGCGGAGTTCCGTTCCTCCACACAAGAGAAGGCCTGACTCTCATTTCCCAACTCTGCAGGGACCGTGCGATCGGAGTCAGAAATGTAGATGAAACCTGACGTTCCTGCATCAACTCGAAATGAGGCCCTCTTCCATTGCGCCATACCCAGTGGAGTCCCGAGAGGCCCCTCCCAACTCCACAGTATCCCTGACTTCTCAGAGGCACCCTCAGAAGCTCTCTGCGGTCACTGGCACAAGTCGAGTGAACCCAGGGTTTCCTGCTGCATTCTGAGAAAGACCTCGAGAGTCCCTCTTTACCGCGTCTTGAGGCCCGATGCCCTACCATGACTGGAGAGCAATGACGCATTCCCCTCGCCACGCCCATGGAAACCCAACTTCCCTGGTGCCACACGAGAGGCTCCCTGCGCTCCCCGTCCTACCTCATGAAAACCTCACACTGGCACCGCCGCTCGAGAAAACTCACGAGACGCCCCCGTCATCGTAAGATGAGGGCCTTCTTTTCCTACATGACCTAGAGAGCAATCCCGAGTCCACTCTCCAAACTCCACTGGAGGCCTGACTCCCTTTAGGCCACTCAGTAGCCTCCAAGAGATACACGTCGCTACTCTAGAGGAGAGCGGAGTCTGTTGCTTCCCCTCGAGCCGAGGCCTGACTACTTGGGTGAGTCTGGAATGGGATCCCGAGATCCGTGTCGCCCCTGTAGAGGAAAACTCGGTCCTGGAAACAAGACTAAATGAGGTCTTTTTTGTCCTGCATTGACTCAAGTGCAATCTCCAGCTCTCCCTCGCAACTCGAATGGATGATTGGACTTCACTGGGCCAACACAAGAGGAAGCCTGTATTCCCCATTGTAATTCGAGAATCCCGTGGCAACTGGAGAAAAACAACGTGGTTCCTCTGTCATCGAAATATGAGGCCCCTGTCAGCTATAGCGTCTCCAGGGAAGTCCCATGTTCCGTCTTGAAGTGTGAAACGGTACTTGGCACCCTTGATGCGACCCCCAAATTTCCCTGACACCCCGGTCTCACTCGAGGAGAACATGGAGGTTCCCAGCACAGCTTCAGCTGAGCCTCTTCTCCCCTCCTGATGGCGACAGGAAGGTCAATTCCCCTGCTTTGTCTGGAAGGGGTTCCCAGACTTCCCGGCGAACCTCAGGATGAGGCCAGTCTCACGAGGGAATTCGAGACGTAGCCTCGTGGGTTGTGCCACATGCCGAAAGACCCTGATTTCCTGGTCCGCTATTGATAAGATCCCGATGCCCGGTCACCTCTTTGAAGGTAACCCTGTGGATGAAGGCACAAAACGAAGGGGCACTGACACCCCTGTGCATCGTCCCCCAAAACCGCAGGTTCCACATACAACTCGATAGGTGGCCTGTCATCTCGTGAACAACTCGAGAGGCAAACAGAGTTCCACTACTCCACACAAGACGAGGTCTGACTCTCCTGTCCCAACTCTGCAGGGACCCTGCTATCCGAGTCAGAAATGGAGAGGAACCCTGACGTTACTGCCTCAATCCGAGATTAGGTCCTCTTCAATTGCACCAGTCCCTGTGATGTCCCGAGAAGCCCCTCTCTACTCCACAGTATCCCTGACTTCTCAGAGGCACCCCGCTAAGCTCCCTGAGGTCATGGGCAGAAGTCGAGGGAACCCAGGGTTTCCTGCCACACCCCGAGAAAGACCTCGAGAGTTCTTCTTCGAAGCGTCTTGAGGCTCGATTCCCCTACCATGACTCGAGAGCAATGAGGCGCTCCCCCTCGCCATGTCCATGGAGACCTGACTTCCGTGGCACCACAGGAGTCTCCCTGAGCTCCCCGTCCTATCTCGTGAGAAACCCCAACCAGGCACTGCACCTTGAGAAAACCCACGAGACGCCCCGTCATCGCGAGATGAGGGCCTTCTTTTCCTGTATGGCCTAGAGAGCAATCCCGAGTCCTCTCTCCAAACTCCACAGGAGGCTTAACTCCATTTAGGCCACTCTTGGGCTCCAAAGGATACCCGT
This sequence comes from Bubalus kerabau, assembly GCF_029407905.1. Classification (NCBI taxonomy): domain Eukaryota; kingdom Metazoa; phylum Chordata; class Mammalia; order Artiodactyla; family Bovidae; genus Bubalus; species Bubalus kerabau. Next base: position 355,685 of record NW_026577901.1, read on the forward strand.
CGCGACTCGAGAGGAGAGCGGAGTCCATTCATTCCCTTCGAGATGAGGCCTGACTCCCCGGGTGAGTCTGGAATGCAACCCCGAGATCCCTGTCGCCCCTGGAGAGAAAAACTCGGTCCTGGACACAAACCTAGATGAGCTCTATTTTGCCCTGCAGTGACTCGAGAGCAATCTCCAGCTCTCACTTGCAACTCGAATGGAAGATTGGACTTCCCTGGGCCAACACAAGAGGAAACCTGTATTCCCCGTTGTAACTCAAGAATCCGGCCGCCACTCGAGAAAAAACACGTGGGTGCCTCGTCAGCGCTAGATGAGGCCCTTGCACACTACAGCGTCTCAAGAGAAGTCCCAGGTTCCGTCTTGAAGTGCGAAACAGTACTTGGCACCCTTGATGCAACCCGAAAAGTTACCCGACTTACCAGTTTCACTCAAGGGGAGCACCGAGGTTCCTGGCACTACTTCATCTGAGCCCTTTCTCTCCTTCTGATCCCTAAAGGAGGGTCGATTCCCCTGCTTTGTCTGGAAAGGGTTCCCGGACTTTCCTGCGCGCCTCAGGATGAGGCCGGTCTCACAAGGAAATTCGAGACGTAGCCTCGTGGGTGGTGCAACATGCTGAAAGACTCCGATTTCCCTGTCCGCACTTGAGGAGATCCCGATGCCCGGACAACTCTTCGAAGGCAACCCTGTGGATGAAGGCACAACAGGAAGGAGCACTGACGCCCCCGTGCATCTCCGAAATACCTGCAGGTTCCACACACATCAAGAAAAGTGGTGTCATCCTTGAACAACTTGAGATGTAAGCGGAGTTCCATTCCTCCGCAGAACACGAGACCTGACACTCCTGAGCAAACTCAGCAGGGACCCTGCGATCTGAGTCAGATCCGGCTCCAGGAAGTCAGGAGCAGAACCCTGAGGTTCCTGCCTCAACTCGAGATGAGGCCCTCTTCCATTGCACCAAACCCAGAGGAGTCCCGAGAGGCCTCTCCCAAATCCACAGTATCCCTGACTTCTCAGAGGCACCCTGAGAAGCTCCCTGAGGTCACCAGCACAAGTCAAGGGAACCCAGGGTTTCCTGCCGCAACCCTAGAAAGACATCGAGAGTCCTTTTTCAACCCGTCATGAGGCCCGATTCCCCTACCCTGACTTGAGAGCAATGACGCGCTCCCCCTTGCCCCGCCCATGGAGACCTGACTTCCCTGTTGCCACACGAGAGGCTACCTGAACTCCCCGTCGTACCTCGTGAGAAACCCCACACTGGCTCCCCAGCTCGAGAAAACCCACGAGATGCCCCCATCATCTCGAGATGTGGGCCTTCTTTTCCTGCATGGCCTGGAGAGCAATACCGAGTCCTCTCTCCAAACTGAAGAGGAGGCTTGACTCCCTTTAGACCAGTCAGTGGGCTCCAAGAGATACACGTCGCAACTCGAGAGGAGAGCCGAGTCCTTTGCTTCTCCTCGATACGAGGCCTAACTCCCCGGGTGAGTCTGTAATGCAAACCCGAGATCCCTGTCACCCTTGGAGAGGATCATTGGGTCCTGAACACAAGGCTAGATGAGGTCGCTTTTGCCCTGCAGTAACTCGAGAGCACTCCCCAGCTTTCCCTCGCAACCCGAATGGAAGATTGGACCTCCCTGGGCCAACACAAGAGGAAGCCTGAATTCCCAGTAGTAATTCGAGAATTCCGCCTCAACTTGAGAAAAACCACGTGGTTCCCCCGTCATTGCAAGATGAGGCCCTTGCCCGCTCCAGCGTCTCAAGAGTAGTCCCACGTTCCGTCTTCAAGTGCGAAATGATATTTGGCACCCTTAATGCTACCCCAAAAGTTCCCCGACATATGGGTCGCACTCGAGGCGAACACCGAGGTTCCTGGCACCACTTTATCTGAGCCCCTTCTCCCCTCCTGATCGCGAAAGGAGGGTCGATTCCCCTGCTTTGTCTGCAAGGGGTTCCCGACCTTCTCCGCGCACCTCAGATGAGGCTGTCTCACGAGGAATTTCGAGACGTAGCCTCGATGGTGGTGCCACATGCCGAAAGACCGCGATTTCGCGATCTGCTCTTGATAAGAACGCGATGCCCAGACACCTATTCGAAGATAGTGTGGATGAAGGCACAACACGAAGGGGCACTGACACCCCCGTGCATCGTCTGGAAAAGACCGCAGGTTACTCATACAGCTCAACAAGTGCCTGTCACCCAGTGAACAACTCGAGAGGCAAGCGGAGGTCCATTCCTGCACACAAGACAAGGCCTGACTCACCTCTCCCAACTATGCAGTGGGCTGCGATCGGAATCAGAAATGGAGAGGAACCCTGAGGTTCCTGCCTCCCCTCGAGATGAGGCCCCCTTCCATTTCACCAAACCCAGTGGAGTCCAGAGAGGTCTTTCCCAACTCCATAGTATCCCTGACTTCTCAGAGGCACCCGGAGAATCTCCCTGAGGTCACCGGCACAAGTCGAGGGAACCCAGGTATTCTTGCCAAGACCTGAGAGAGATCTTGAGAGTCCTTCTTCAACGCGTCTAGAGGCCTGATTCCCCTACCATGACTCGAGAGCAATGACGCGCTCCCCCTTGCCACACGCATCGAGACCTAACTTCCCTGGCGCCACACAAGAGGCTCCCTGAGCTCCCCTTCGTACCCCCTGAGAAACCAACACAGGCGCTGCAGCTCGGTAAAAGCACCGAGACCCCCCTGTCTTCGTGAGATGAGGGCCTTCTTTTCCTGCATGTCCTGGAGTGCAATCCCGAGTCCTCTCTCCAAACTCCAGAGGAGGCTTGACTCCCTTTAGTCCACTCAGTGGGCTCCAAGAAATACCCGTCGTGACTCGAGAAGAGAGAGAAGGCCTTTGTTTCCCCTCGAGACGACGCCTGACTCCCGAGTGAGTCTGGAATGCAACCCCAAGTTCCCAGTCATCCCTTGAGAGGAACATTAGGTCCTAGACACAAGCCTGGATGAGGTCTCTTTTGCCCTGCAGTGACTCGAGCGCAACCCCCAGCTATACCTCGCAACTCGAATGGAAGGTTGGACTTCCCTGGGCTAACACAAGAGGAAGCCTGAATTCCCCGTCGTAACTCGAGAATCCCGCCGCACCTTGAGAAAAACCACGTGATTCCCCCATCATCCCAAGATGAGGCCCTTGCCCTCTACAGTGTCTCAAGAGAAGCCCCAAGTCCGTCTTGAAGTGCAAAACGGTACTTGGCACCCTTGAAGTGACCCGAAAAGTTTCCCGACACACCGGTCCCACTCGAGGGGAACACCGAGGTTCCCGGCACGACTTCAACTGAGCCCTTTCACTTCTCCTGATCACGACAAGATGGTCGATTCCCCTGCTTTGTCTGGAAGGGGTTCCCGATCTTCATGGTGCACCTCAGGATGACACCAGTCTAACGAAGAAATTCGAGACGTAGCCTCATGGATGGTGCCACGTTCTGAAAGACCCCGATTTCCTGCTCTGCTATTGATAAGAACCCGATGTCCGGACACCCCTTTGAAGGCAACCCTGTGGATGAAGGCACAACACGAAGGGGCACTGACTCCCTCATGCATCTTACGGAAAAAACCGAAGATTCCACTCACAGCTCGACAAATGGTCTGTTATCCTGTGAACAACTCGAGAGGCAAGCGGAGTTCCATTCCTCCACACAAGACGAGGCCTGACTCTCCTGTCCCAACTCTTCAGGGACCCTGTGGTCGGAGTTTGAAATGGAGAGGAACCCTTAGGTTCCTGCCTCAACTCGAGATGAGAACCTTTGCCATTGCACCAAACCCAGTGGAGTTCCGAGAGCCCCTCCCAAGTCCACAGTATGCCTGACTTCTCAGAGGCACCCTGAGAAGCTCCCTGAGGTCACCGGTACAAGTCGAGGGAACCCAGGGTTTCCTGCCGCAACCTGAGAAAGACCTCGAGACTCCTTCTTCAACGCGTCTTGAGTCCCGATTTCCCTACCATGACTCGAGAACATTTATGGGCTCCCCCTCGTCACACACATAGAGACCTGACTTTCCTGGCGCCACACGAGAGGCTCCCTGAGCTCCCCGTCGTACCTCGTGAGAAAACTCATAATTGTGCCCCAACTCGAGAAAACCCACAAGACGCCCCCGTCATTGCGAGCTGAGGGCCTTCTCTTCCTGCATGGCCTGGAGAGCAATCCCGAGTCCTCTCTCCAACTCCACAGGAGGCTTTACTCCGAGTAGGCCACTCAGTGGGCTCCAAGACATACCCGACGCGACTCGAGAAGAGAGTGGAGTCCTTTGCTTTCCTTCGAGAAGAGGCCTGACTCCCTGTGTGAGTCTGGAATGCAACTCCGAGATCCCTGTCACCCCTGGAGAGGAAAATTAAGTCCTGGGCACAGGCCTAGATGAAGTATATTTTGCCCTGCAGTGACTCGAGAGAAATCCCAGCTCTCCCTCGAAACTCGAATGGAAGATTGGACTTCCCTGGACCAACACAAGAGGAAGCCCGAATTCCCCGTTGTAACGCGAGAATCCTGCTGCAACTCGAAGGAAACCATGTAGTTCCCCCCTCATCTCAAGATGAAGCCCTTTCACGTTAGAGCGTCTCAAGAAAAGTCTCACGTTCATGTTGAAGTTTGAAACATTACTTGGCACCCTTCATCAGACTCCAAAAGTTCCCTGACATACCGGTCTCACTCGAGGGGAACGCCGAGGTTCCCAGCACCACTTCATCTGAGCCCCTTCTCCCCTCCTGATCGCGACAGGAGGGTCGATTAACCTGCTTTGTCTGGAAGGCTTTCTCGACCTTCCCAGCGCACCTCAGGATGAGCCCAGTCTCAAGAGGAAATTCGAGAGGTAGCCTCGTGTGTGGTGCCACATGCCAAAAGACCCCGATTCTCTGGTCCTCTCTTCACAAGAACCCATGCCCGGACACCTCTTCGAAGGCAACCCTGTGGATGAAGTCACAACACGAAGGGGCATTGACAACTCCGTGCATCATCTGGAAAAACCCACAGGTTCCACATACAGCTCGACAAGTGGCCTGTCACCTCGTGAACAACTTGGGAGGCAAGCAGAGTTCCATTCCTCCACACAGCACGAGCCCTGAGTCTCCTGTCCCAACTCAGCAGGGACGCTGCAATCGGTGTCTGAAATGGAGAGAAACAGTAAGGTTCCTGCATCAACTCTAAATGAGGCCCTCTTCCATTGCACCAAACCCAGTGGAGTCCCGAGAGGCCCCTCCCAACTCCACAGTATCCCTGACTTCTCAGAGGCAACCTGAGTAGCTCTCTGAGGTCACCGGCAGAAGTCGAGGGAACCCAGCGTTTCCTGCCACAACCCCAGAAAGACCTCGAAAGATCTTCTTCAACGCGTCTTGAAGCCGGATTCCCCTAACATGACTCGAGAGCAATTACCCGCTCCCCCTCACCACGGGCATGGAGACCTGACTTCCCTGGTGCTGCACGAGAGGCCCCCTGAGCTCTCCATCGTACCTCGTGAGAAACACAACGTGGCGCCCCAGCTGGATTAAACCCACGAGACGTCCACGTCATCGCGAGATGTGGGCTTTCTTTTATTGCATACCCTGGAGAGCAATCCGGAGTCCTCTCTCCAAACTCCACAGGAGGCTTGACTCCCTGGAGGCCACTCAGTGGGCTCCAAGGGATACCTATCGCGACCCAGGAGGATATCAGAATCCTTTGCTTCCCCTCGAGCCGAGGCCTGACTCACTGGGTGAGTCTGGAATGCGTCCCCGTGATCCCTATCACCCCTGGAGAGGAACATTAGGTCCTGGACACAAGCCTAGATGAGGTCTATTTTGACCTGCCGTGACTCGAGAGCAATTCCCACCCAGCTCTCCCTGGCGACTCGAATGGAAGAATGGACTTCCCTGGGCCAACACAAGAGGAAGCCTGAATTCCCCGTCGTAAGTCAACAATCCCATCGCAACTCGAAAAAAACCACGTGGTTTCCCCTTCATCACAAGATGAGGCCCTTGCCCACCACAGCATCTCAAGAGAAGTCCCACGTTTCGTCTTGAAGTTTGAAACAGTATTTGGCAAGCTTCATGAGACCCCAAAAGTTCCCTGACATACCGGTCTCACTCGAGGGGAACACCGAGGTTCCCGGCACCACTTCATCTGAGCCCCTTCTCCCCTCCTGATCACGACAGTAGGGTCGATTAACCTGCTTTGTCTGGAAGGCTTTCCCGACCTTCCAGGGACACCTCAGCATGAGGCCCGTCTCACGAGGAAATTCGAGACGTAGCCTCGTGTGTGGTGCCGCATTCCAAAAGACCCCGATTTCCCGGTCCGCTCTTGATAAGAACCAGATGCCCGCACACCACTTTGAAGGCAACCCTGTGGATGAAAGCACATCACGAAGGGGCACTGACACCGCCGTGCATTGTCTGGAAAAAACCGCAGGTTCCACACACAGCTCGACAAGTGGCCTGTCACTCCTTGAACAACTCGAGAGGCAAGCGGAGTTCCATTCCTCCACACAAGACGAGGCCTGACTCTCCTGTCCCAACTCTGCAGGGACCCTGCGATCTGAGTCAGAAATGGAGAGGAACCCTGAGGTTCCTTCCTGATCTCGAGATTAGGCCCTCTTCCATTGCAGCAAACCCAGTGGAGTCCCGAGAGGCCTCTCCCAGCTCCATAGTATCCCTGACTTCTCAGAGGCACACTGAGAAGCTACCTGAGGTCACAGGCACAAGTCGAGGGAACACAGGGTTTCCTGCCGCAACCCGAGAAAGACCTCGAGCGTCCTTTTTCATTGTGTTGAGCCCTGATTCCACTACCATGACTCGAGAGCAATGACGTGCGCCCCCTCGCCACTCGTATGGAGACTTGACTTCCCTGACACCACATGAGAGGCTCCCTGAGCTCCCGGTCGTACCTTGTGAGAAACCCCACACTGGCACCGCAGCTCCAGAAAAACCACGAGACTCCCCCGACATCGCGAGATGAGGGCCTTCTTTTCCTGCATGGCCTGGAGAGCAATCCCACGTGCTCTCTCCAAACTCCACAAGAGAGGAGCCAAGATTGCTGAGGAGTAGGACGGGGAGAACTCTTTTCCCCCCCAAACAATTTCATCAAAAGAGCATTTAAACGTCGAGTAAATTCCACAATACAACTTATGAATGCTGCCAGAGGACATCAGGCACCCAGAAAAGCAACCCAACTCTTGGAAAGTAGGTAGGAAAAAGTATAAAATACAAAAAAAGAGACAAAAGAGGGAGGGAGGGATTTCCGTCCCGGGAAGATAGTCTTAAAAAGAGAAAAGTTTCCAAACACCAGGAAAGCTTTTCACTGCCAAATCTTTGCCAAGCTTTGGAAGCACAAAGGGCAACATAAGGGGGACAAAAATAAATAAACAATTAAAACTCGCAGATTGCAAGCCCTACGGTAACTCCCCCAGCCGCGAAGCAGTGCAGACGCCTGCTCACACCATTAGCAAGCAGGGGCTGGGCAGGGAGGCACGGCGCGGGCTGCATCGCTTAGAGTAAGAATCTGGCCTGAATACCCTGAGCGCTATCTGAACGAAATAACTTGGGCTAGCAAACCAGACTCTGGGATATCTACCACGCAAAAAGCCAGCCCTAACCTAAGACACCGCCAGGCCCGCGCACGGAACAAAGGACTGAACAGAGATAGCCGGCTGCAGACCTTCCCCCTCTGGTGACAGGCAGCCAGAGCCGGAAGGGGGCAATCGCAGCCCCAGAGAGGCATTATCTATAAAACTGTAAGCAGGCTTCTTTGCTAACTAAAACTTCTTGGGGATCTGGACGGTCAACATCTGCCTGAGAAGGTGCGCCTGTTTTACACCCAGATAACCGAGTGGCAGGGAGGCGATAAGTCACAACATTGGCGCTCGCCAAACATCTCATTACCTGAGCTGCTCGGACCTGGGAAGAGCACAAAACGCAGGCCCAACCAAGCCTGTGCCTCTGAGGACTACCCGAGTGCCTGAACCTGAGTGGCTTGGACCTGAGAGGTGCATGCAGCCCAGGGCCAGCCTCGGATTGTTCCCGGTGGAACAACCTAGAGCCCGAGCAGTGTGGGCAGGGAGGCTACACGCGCCGTGAGTGGGGGCAGACCCAGTGTGGCTGAGGCACTATGACCGCACGCCAGTGTTATTTGTTTGCAGCATCCCTCCCTCCCTCCCCACAGTGCAACTGAACAAGTGAGCCTAAAAAAAAAGTGTCCTCCACCGTCCCCTTTGTGTCAGGGCGTAAACCAGACACTGAAGAGACCAGCAAACAAAAGAAGCTATAACAGAGGGAATCGCCTTGGAAGCTACAGGCAATAGATTAAAACCCTGTGGTTACTAGGACTACATAGGAAGGTGCCTATAGATCTTGAGAAATATAAGTCGGACCAAGGAACTAGCCAAAAATGAACTGAACCCACGATACTCACAACAAAACCAGAGAAAGTCCTAGATATATTTTTATGATCATTCTTTCTTTTTTTAAATTTTTTTAATTTTAAGTCCTCTATTGTTCCTTTAATTTTCACTTTTATAACCTATTACTTTGCAAAAAAAAAGACCCTATTTTTTTCTTCTTCAGCAAACTTCATATATATATATATATATATATATATATATATATATATATAATAATTCTTTGATCTTGTTTTTTTGTTTTGTTTTTTTTTCTTCTTTTAACATTGTATTTTTGAAATTCCAAACTCTACTCTAGATTTCTAATTTATGCTTTTTGGTATTTGATATCAATTTTGTACCTGTAGTTTCTTTATAATTTTTGCGACATTGCTTGTTTTTGTTTGTTTGTTTTCTCTTTAGTTTTCTTCTTCCTTTTTTTTAACATTGTATTTTTGAAATTCCAAACTCTACTCTAGATTTTTAATTTTTGCTTTTTGGTATTAGTTATCAATTTTGTACCTGTATTTTCTTGATAATTTTTGCGACCTTGTTTGTTTTTCTTTGTTCGTTTTTTCTCTCTTTCTTTTCCTTCTTCTTTTCTTTAACATCGTATTTTTGAAATTCCAAACTCTACTCTAGATTTTTAATTTTTGCTTTTATGTATTTGTTACCAATTTTGTACCTTTAAGAACCCAATCTTCAGTACCCATTTTTCACTAGGGAGCGAGATTACTGGCTTGACTGCTCTCTCTCCCTTTGGACTCTCCTTTTTCTCCACCGGGTCGCCTGTGTCTCCTCCCTAACTCCTCTCTACTCTACCCAACTCTGTGAATTTCTGTGTATTCCAGACGGTGGAGAACACTTAGGGAACTGATTACTGGCTGGATCTGTCTCCCTCCTTTTCATTCCCCCCTTTTATCCTTCTGGCCACCTCTGTCTCCTTCCTCCTTCTTCTCGTCTCTGTATAACTCTGTGAACATCTCTGAGCGGTCCAGTTGTGGAGTGCACATAAAGAAGTGACGACTGGCCAGCCCACTCTCTCCACTATTGATTCCACCTGATCTCATTTGGGTCACCTCTAACTCCCTCCTCCCTCTTCTCTTCTCCATGTAACACTGTGAACCATTCTGAGTGGCCCTCACAGTAGAGAAACTTTTCTTCTTTAACGTAGATGTTTTATCAATGGTGCTGTATAGAAGGAGAAGTTTTGAAACTACTGTAAAAGTAAGACAGATAACTGGAAGCAGGAGGCTTATGTCCAAACCCTGACTCCAGGGAACTCCTGACTCCAAGGAACATTAATTGACAGGAGCTCATCAAATGCCTCCATACCGACACTGAAATCAAGCACCACACAAGAGCCAACAAGTTCCAGGGCAAGACATACCAAGCAAATTCTCCAGCAACAAAGGAACACAGCCTTGAGCTTCAAGATACAGGCTGCCCAAAGTCACCCCAAAACCACAGACATCTCATAACTCATTACTGGACACTTCATTGCACTCCAGAGAGAAGAAATACAGCTCCACCCACCAGAACACGGACACAAGCTTCCCTAACCAGGAAATCTTGACAAGACACCTGTACAAACCCACACACAGCGAGGAAATGCCACAGTAAAGAACTCCACAAACTGCCAGAATACAGAAAGGACACCCCAAACTCAGCAATTTAAACAAGATGAGACAGAGGAATACCCATCAGATAAAGGAACAGCATAAATGCCCACCAAACCAAACAAAAGAGGAAGAGATAGGGAATCTACCTGATAAAGAATTCCGAATAAGGATAGTGAAATGGATCTAAAATCTTGAAATTAAAATGGAATCACAGATAAATAGCCTGGAGACAAGGATTGAGAAGATGCAAGAAAGGTTTAACAAGGACCTAGAAGAAAAAAAAAAGAGTCAATATATAACGAATAATGCAATAAATGAAATTAAAAACACTCTGGAGGCAACAAATAGTAGAATAACAGAGGCAGAAGATAGGATTAGTGAATTCGAAGATAGAATGGTAGAAATAAATGAATCAGAGAGGATAAATGAAAAACGAATTAAAAGAAATGAGCACAATCTCAGAGACCTCCAGGACAATATTAAACGCTACAACATTCGAATCATAGGGGTCCCAGAAGAAGAAGACAAAAAGAAAGACCGTGAGAAAATACTTGAGGAGATAATAGTTGAAAACTTCCCTAAAATGGGGAAGGAAATACCCACTCAAGTCCAAGAAACCCAGAGAGTCCCAAACAGGATAAAGCCAAGGCGAAACCCCCCAAGACACATATTAATCACATTAACAAAAATCAAACACAAAGAACAAATATGAAAAGCAGCAAGGGAAAAACAACAAATAACACACAAGGGAATTGCCATAAGGATAACAGCTGATCTTTCAATAGAAACTCTTCAAGCAAGGAGGGAATGGCAAGACATACTTAAAATGATGAAAGAAAATAACCTACAGCCCAGATTATTGTACCCAGCAAGGATCTCATTCAAGTATGAATGAGAAATCAAAAGCTTTTCAGACAAGCAAAAGCTGAGAGAATTCTGCACCACCAAACCAGCTCTCCAACAAATACTAAACAGGAAACACAAAAACGGTGTATAAATTCGAACCCCAAACAATAAAGTAAATGGCAATGGGATTATACTTATCAGAAATTACCTTAAACGTAAATGGGTTGAATGCTCCAACCAAAAGACAAAGACTGGCTGAATGGATACAAAAACAAGACCCCTACATATGTTGTCTACAAGAGACCCACCTCAAAACAGGGGATACATACAGACTGAAAGTGAAGGGCTGGAAAAAGATTTTCCATGCAAATAGGGACCAAAAGAAAGCAGGAGTAGCGATACTCATATCAGATAAAATAGACTTTAAAACAAAGGCTGTGAAAAGAGACAAAGAAGGTCACTACATAATGATCAAAGGATCAATCCAAGAAGAAGATATAACAATTATAAATATATATGCACCCAACGCGGGAGCACCACAGTATGTAAGACAAATGCTAACAAGTATGAAAGGAGAAATTAACACTAACACAATAATAGTTGGAGATTTTAATACCCCACTCACACCTATGGATAGATCAACTAAACAGAAATTTAACAAGGAAACACAAACTTTAAATGATACAATAGACCAGTTAGACCTAATTGATATCTATAGGACATTTCATCCCAAAACAATGAATTTCACCTTTTTCTAAAGTGCACATGGAACCTTCTCCAGGATAGATCACATCCTGGGCCATAAAGCTAGCCTTGGTAAATTCAAAAAAATAGAAATCATTCCAAGCATCTTTTCTGACCACAATGCAGTAAGATTAGATCTCAATTACAGGAGAAAAACTATTAAAAATTCCAACATATGGAGGCTAAACAACACGCTGCTGAATAACCAACAAATCACAGAAGAAATCAAAAAAGAAATAAAAATTTGCATAGAAACGGATGAAAATGAAAACACAACAACCCAAAACCTGTGGGACACGGTAAAAGCAGTCCTAAGGGGAAAGTTCATAGCAATACAGGCACACCTCAAGAAGCAAGAAAAAAGTCAAATAAGTAACCTAACTCTACACCTAAAGCAACTAGAAAAGGAAGAAATGAAGAACCCCAGGGTTAGTAGAAGGAAAGAAATCTTAAAAATTAGAGCAGAAATAAATGCAAAAGAAACAAAAGAGACCATAGCAAAAATCAACAAAACCAAAAGCTGGTTCTTTGAAACGATAAATAAAATTGACAAACCATTAGCCAGACTCATCAAGAAACAAAGGGAGAAAAATCAAATCAATAAAATTAGAAATGAAAATGGAGAGATCACAACAGAAAACACAGAAATACAAAGGATCATAAGAGACTACTATCAACAATTATATGCCAATAAAATGGACAACGTGGAAGAAATGGACAAATTCTTAGAAAAGTACAACTTTCCAAAACTGGACCAGGGAAGAACTAGAAAATCTTAACAGACCCATCACAAGCACGGAAATTGAAACTGTAATCAAAAATCTTCCAGCCAACAAAAGCCCAGGTCCAGACGGCTTCACAGCTGAATTCTACGAAAAATTTAGAGAAGAGCTAACACCTATCCTGCTCAAACTCTTCCAGAAAATTGCAGAGGAAGGTAAACTTCCAAACTCATTCTATGAGGCCACCATCAGCCTAATACCAAAACCTGCCAAAGATCCCACAAAAAAAGAAAACTACAGGCCAATATCACTGATGACATAGATGCAAAAATCCTTAACAACATTCTAGCAATCAGAATCCAACAACACATTAAAAAGATCATACACCATGACCAAGTGGGCTTTATCCCAGGGATGCAAGGATTCTTCAATATCCGCAAATCAATCAATGTAATACACCACCTTAACAAATTGAAAAATAAAAACCATATGATTTTCTCAATAGATGCAGAGAAAGCCTTTGACAAAATTCAACATCCATTTATGATAAAAACTCTCCAGAAAGCAGGAATAGAAGGAACATACCTCAACATAATAAAAGCTATATATGACAAACCCACAGCAAACATTATCCTCAATGGTGAAAAATTGGAAGCATTTCCTCTAAAGTCAGGAACAAGACAAGGGTGCCCACTTTCACCATTACTATTCAACATAGCTTTGGAAGTTTTGGCCACAGCAATCAGAGCAGAAAAAGAAACAAAAGGAATCCAAATTGGAAAAGAAGAAGTAAAACTCTCACTGTTTGCAGATGACATGATCCTCTACATAGAAAACCCTAAAGACTCCACCAGAAAATTACTAGAACTAGTCAATGACTATAGTAAAGTTGCAGGATATAAAATCAACACACAGAAATCCCTTGAATTCCTATACACTAATAATGAGAAAATAGAAAGTGAAATTAAGGAAACAATTTCATTCACCATTGAAATGGAAAGAATAAAATACTTAGGAATATACCTACCTAAAGAAACTAAAGACCTATACATAGAAAACTATAAAACACTGGTGAAAGAAATCAAAGAGGACACTAATAGATGGAGAAATATACCATGTTCATTGATTGGAAGAATCAATATAGTGAAAATGAGTATACGACCCAAGGCAATTTATAGATTCAATGCAATCCCTATCAAGCTACCAAAAGTATTCTTCACAGAGCTAGAACAAATAATTTCACAATTTGTATGGAAATACAAAAAACCTCGAATAGCCAAAGCAAACTTGAGAAAGAAGAATGGAACTGGAGGAATCAACCTACCTGATTTCAGGCTCCGCTACAAAGCCACAGTTATCAAGACAGTATGGTACTGGCACAAAGACAGAAATATAGATTAGTGGAACAAAATAGAAAGCCCAGAGATAAATCCACACACATATGGACACCTTATCTTTGACAAAGGAGGCAAAAATATACAATGGATTAAAGACAATCTCTTTAACAAGTGGTGCTGGGAAATCTGGTCAACCACTTGTAAAAGAATGAAACTAGAACACTTTCTAACACAATACACAAAAATAAACTCAAAATGGATTAAAGATCTAAACGTAAGACCAGAAACTATAAAACTCCTAGAGGAGAACATAGGCAAAACACTCTCTGAAATACATCACAGCAGGATCCTCTATGACCCACCTCCCAGAATATTGGAAATAAAAACAAAAATAAACAAATGGGACCTAATTAACCTTAAAAGCTTCTGCACATCAAAGCAAACTATTAGCAAGGTGAAAAGACAGCCTTCAGAATGGGAGAAAATAATAGGAAATGAAGCAACTGACAAACAACTAATCTCAAAAATATACAAGCAACTCCTACAGCTCAACTCCAGAAAAATAAATGACCCAATCAAAAAATGGGCCAAAGAACTAAATAGACATTTCTCCAAAGAAGACATACAGATGGCTAACAAACACATGAAAAGATGCTCAAAATCACTCATTATCATAGAAATGCAAATCAAAACCACTATGAGGTACCATTTCACGCCAGTCAGAATGGCTGCAATCCAAAAGTCTACAAATAATAAATGCTGGAGAGGGTGCGGAGAAAAGGGAACCCTCTTACACTGTTGGTGGGAATGCAAACTAGTACAGCCACTATGGAGAACAGTGTGGAGATTCCTTAAACAACTGGAAATAGAACTGCCTTATGATCCAGCAATCCCACTGCTGGGCATACACACTGAGGAAACCAGAAGGGAAAGAGACACGTGTACCCCAATGTTCATCGCAGCACTGTTTCTAATAGCCAGGACATGGAAGCAACCTAGATGTCCATCAGCAGATGAATGGATAAGAAAGCTGTGGTACATATACACAATGGAGTATTACTCCGCCATTAAAAAGAATAGAATGAATCAATTCTAATGAGGTGGATGAAACTGGAGCCTATTATACAGAGTGAAGTAAGCCAGAAAGAAAAACACAAATACAGTATACTAACACATATATATGGAATTTTGAAAGACGGTAACAATAACCCTGAGTACGAGACAGCAAAAGAGACATTGAGGTATAGAAGAGTCTTATGGACTCTGTGGGAGAGGGAGAAGGTGGGAAGATTTGGGAGAATGGCATTGAAACATGTAAAATATCATGTATGAAAGAGTTGCCAGTCCAGGTTTGATGCATGATACTGGATGCTTGGGGCTAGTGCACTGGGACGACCCAAAGGGATGCTATGGGGGGGGAGGAGGGAGGAGGGTTCAGGATGGGGAGCACATGTATACCTGAGGCGGATTCATTTTGATATTTGGAAAAACTAATACAATTATGTAAAGTTTAAAAATAAAATAAAATTAAAAAAAAAATCCACAGGAGGCTTGACTCCCTTTAGGCCACTCAGTGGTCTCCAAGAAATACCCGTCGGGACTCGAGAGCAGAGCAGAGTCCTTTCCTTCCTCTCGAGATGAGGACTGACTCCTCGGGTGCGTCTAAAATGCAACCCCGAGATCTCTGTCGCCCCTGGAGAGGAACATTAGGTCCTGGACACAAGCTTAGATGAGGTCTCTTTTGCCCTGAAGTGACTCGAGAGCAATCCCTAGCTCTCTCTCGCAACTCCAATGGAAGATTGGACTTCCCTGGGCCAACACAAGAGGAAGCCTGAATTCCCCATCGTAACTCGAGAATCCCGCCGAAACTCGAGAAAAACCACATGGTTACCCCGTCATCACAAGATGAGGCCCTTGCCCGCTACAGCGTCTAAAGAGAAGTCCCAGGTTTCTTCTTGAAGTGTTTTCACACTTCAAGTGTGAAAACTCGGCACCCTTGATGCGATTCCAAAAGTTCCCCGACACCCTGGTCTCTCTCGAGGGGAACACCGAGGTTCCCGGTACGACTTCATCTGAGTCACTTCTCCCCTCCTGATTGCGACTGGAGGGTCGACTCCCGTGCTTTGTCTGGAAGGGGTTCCCAACCTTCCCGGCGCACCTCAGGATGAGGCCGGTCTAACGAGAATATTTGAGACGTAGCTTCATGGGTGGTAACACATGCTGAAAGACCCCGATTCCCCGGTCCGCTCTTGATAAGAACCCGATGCCCAGACACCTCTTCAAAGGCAACCTTGTGGAAGAAGGCACAACACGAAGGGGCACTGACACCCTCGTGCATCGTCCGGAAAAACCCGCAGATTCCAAACACAGTCCGACAAGTTGCCTGTCACCGCGTGAATAACTCGAGAGGCAAGCGTAGTTCCATTCCTCCTTACAAGACGAGGCATGACTCTCCTGTCCCAACTCTGCAGGGACCCTGCGATCAGAGTCAGAGATGGAGACGAACCCTGAGGTTCCTGCCTCCACTCGAGATGAGGCCCTCTTCTATTGCACCAAACCCAGTGGAGTCCCGAGAGGGCCCTCCCAACACCAGGGTATCCCTGACTTCTCAGAGGCACACTGAGAAGCTCCCTGAGGCCACCGGCACTAGTCGAGGGAACCCAGGGTTTACTGCCGTGACCCAAGAAACACCTTGAAAGTCCTTCTTTAACGGTTCTTGAGGCCCGATACACCTACCATGACTCTAGAGCAATGACGCGCTCCTCCTCGCAATGCGCATGGAGACCTGACTTCCCAAGCGCCACATGAGAGGCTCCTTGAGCTCCCCGTAGTACCTCATGAGAAACCCCACACTGGCGCTGCAGCTCGAGAAAACCCACGAGATGCCCCCTTCATCGCTAGATGATGGCCTTCTTTTCCTGCATGGCCTGGAGAGCAATCACGAGTCCTCTCTCCAAACTCCACAGGAGGCTTGACTCCCTTTAGGCCACTCAGTGGGCTCCAAGAGATACCCGTCGCAACTCGAGAGGAGAGCCGAGTCCTTTGCTTCCTCTCGAGACAAGGACTGACTCCCCGGGTGCATCAGGAAAGCAACCCCGAGATCCCTGTCCCCCCTGGAGACGAACATTATGTCCTGGACACAAGCCTAGATAAGGTCTCTTTTGCCCTGCAGTGACTCAAGCGCAATCCCTAGCTCTCCCTCGCAACTCGAATGGAAGACTGGACTTCCCTGGGCCAACACAAGAGGAAGCCTGAATTTCCTGACCTAACTCGAGAATCCCGCCACAACTCGAGAAAAACGACGTGGTTAACCCGTCACCACAAGATGAGGCCCTTGCCAGCTACAGCGTCTCAAGAGAAATCTCACGTTCCGTCTTGAAGTTTGAAACGGTACTTAGCACCTTTGATGCGACCCCAAAAGTTCCCCGATATCCCAGTTTTACTCGAGGGGAACATCGAGGTTCCCGGCACCACTTCATCTGAGCCCCTTCTCCCCTCCTGATCGGGACAAGAGGGTCGATTCACTTGCTTTGTCTGAAAGGGTTACCGACTTTCCTGGTGCACCTCAGGTTGAGGTCCGTCTCAAGAAGAAATTCGAGACGTAGGCTTGTGGGTGGTGCCACATGCCGAAAGACCCTGATTTCCTGGTCTGCTCTTGATAAGAACCTGAAGGCTGCATACCTCTTCGAAGGCAACCCTGTGTATGAAGGCAAAAAACAAAGGGGAACTGACACCCCCATGCATCGTCCGGATAAAACCGCAGGTTCCACACACAGCTCGACAAGTGGCCTGTTATCCGGTGAACAACTCGAGAGTCCAGCGGAGTTCCATTCCTCCACACAAGACGAGGCCTGACTCTCCTGTCCTAACTCTGTAGGGACTCTGTGTTCAGAGTCAGAAATGGAGAGCAACCCTGAGGTTCCTGCTTCAAATCGAGATGAGGCCCTCTTCTGACAAGGTCCAGCCTCGGCTGGTCCAGGGTTTTTGAAGGGGAGACAGAGTAGGCGACCTATTGATTTATTTATCAAAGATATAAAGAGTAATAGAATGAGGATATCTCAGTAGGAAAATTTAGTGGAGAAAAGAAGCTGAGTAGCTTGGTTTATGTGGAAAATCAGTATAACCCGTGACACCAGGTTAGCTCTGACCACGGAGGCCGCAGGCTCCCTCTCGAATAGCGAAAAGTGCCCCACCTTAGACACCTTCTCAAGTGGTCTTCGAAGCCCAGGCAAATAAATGGTCGCAGAAGATATCCGCGCTCCAGATGGACACTCATCTGAAAATTGAGGGGAAGAATGACATTAGGAGACTAAGCGTTGGCAATCAAGGCCCGTAGCTTTAGTTTCAACAGGGGTTTTTTTTTACCCTAAGTTACACATAGAGGATAATGGGGATGCAAAGTCAGCAGCCTTTGATCCTTATCAAAAACCAGGGTTTCTTTCCTGCAAATGTATCATATACAAATGGTTTAGGTGATTTACATCATCTTCTAGCCAGAAGGCCTATTAACATTTTATGACTCTTGACAAAGACTTATCAACCGTAAGACTTATTTTCTCTAAGAGTAATTATTTTAAGGTTTTGGCCCATCTTTCGAAGATAAAATTGCATTCCTATAGGGCAGATGTGTAATGGGTTTACAACAAAGGAAAGAATTTATTACCTTAAGGGTCTAAAGTTAGTAACATCAAGGCCACTACTTATTTCTTCTACATACCAACTATATTAATTAATACACATTCAAGGATACAATTCAGGGGATGTGGAAACTTGGCAACAAGCATTGGTTCATCAATGAAATCTTTTACTAGTTTTATTCTGACAGTTTCTAACTCTCTGAGAGGCTCTAAGCTATTTGAATATCTTAAGCTTCCCGTGCCTCTCGAGGCTCGGAGACTGTAAACAATTGTATGCCTTGCTGTAGGAGACCGGGTAAACTTGTCAGGAGAGTTAGAGAGCCATCTGACGTGTTTGGATTTAAACACTCCTAATTGCCCAGGAACTTTATTAATTGGAGCTGTAAGTTAGCTCTTTGACAGAAAGAGGGAGATGGTGGTGGGGGACAGCCCCCAGGAAAGTCAGAGGTGAGAGCACAAAGCAATAAAGTAGGCAGACTCTGGTTTTGGGGGGTAGATGCTCAAGAATATCCGGGAGGACTCCCGAGGCTCGATCCCGCCTTTGTGTATGCCCAGCCTCCTTCCTCATGACCTTTGTCACGAGTGGAATGTCTCTCGCCGGCTCCGGCATCTCCCCATTTTTTATTTCTTAAAACAGCCAGATGTAGCTCAGTCGCGAACCTCTGAATACTCTGCTGAAGAATCCTGACAATACAAGGAAGAATGATTATGAGAAGCAGAATTAAAGCAGCCACCCCAGCATAGCTAAAGACATTAGACAGAATATTCTTTCCTGAGATGTAGTTAGGGAAAGTATGGAAGAAATCATTTGCTGTTCCAGCAGCAGTAAAATCTAATCGGGAGTGCTCCATGGTTGCTATTTGATAGTGAAGTTTCCCTACGTCTCAAACAATGTCAGAGCTGTTCCAGATACCTGAAATATGGTTTTTAATCTTTTCCCATTCAAAATCTGTCTCATTTACTTTCAGGGGTGTTACACATATCCACCGATAGTCAGCATGACAAGACAATGCCATTTTCACCTTTAAAGCCTGCAATTCAGTCCCAATATGTATTACTGCTTCCTCTAGGGCATCTACCCTCATTTCTAATTTTCTCTCTGTAGCTTTCTGTGTTGCCAATGTTAAAGAAACATTTTTGGACATAGAATCAACATATTGAGCAGTATGTACTTGTTGAGTCAATGATATTGCTGCCACAGTAACAGAAGTGATTGCACTTATCAAAGCTGCTGTTCCCAAGATAAGTAAGCCCACAAACCGTCGTGTTTGCATTAAATCCTGTAGTTGTTGTAATACAGCAAGACCATAATTCAATAAGTGGTTACATCATAAGATAAGGTGGATGTTGTAGCATTACAAAGGAGCAAACATTATATTGAGGGTTTAAACAAGATGAACCAGGGAGCAGCTGTAGGCGTCGGCCCGGGGGAGCAGTGTCCCCAGCATCAGGAGGCAGAACGCGAGCGGCAGGCTGTGGGCCAAGGCGCCTATGGCGGGCGGAGGGGCAGGGTTCATGGTTTAGGGCTAGCCGCCACCGCTTGGGCTCAAGGCGGTCCCCTCTTGCCAGTGGGGCCACGCTGGTCTGGATGGCACTCCGCAGGCGCGCTTTCCTCTCTGGCCCTCAGTCGCTGCACAGACTTCTTTGCTCTAGGTCACGGGGTGCAGCGAGGAGGGTGCGAGGCGCTGCTGGTGGCATGGAGGCGAGAGCTGGCTGGGGGAGGGGGAGCAAGTGAGTGCGCACGCCGCGAACCTGGTCTTTGGGGAATGTGACATGACGAATTTGTCTGAGATCCAAACCGGAGAATCTGCATTCTGTAGAAATATACAAGCATACCCTCTCCCACAAGTTAGCAACACATCTGGCCTTTTTCACTCTCCCGTAAGGAGGCCTTTTTACTTGACCAGGGGCCGAGTCGTAGCCTGTAATTCAGGCATCTAGTGTCTCATCATTGTAGTCTGCCCCTGTGTGTTTACGTTTAAGTGATTAATTACAATTGGAACATAACTTCACTATTTGTCCAGCTGTTTCCCTATGGATATATTAATTTAGTTCTAATGTTTAGTTTAGGTCTCTGTATAAATTAAAGTAATAAATGTATAACCTCCTTATCTCATTTTGGTATACAGGTATACAGATATACCTAAATGCAAAATGCATTTATATATGTATTTATATATGGCAACAAGTATAAAGTTATTGACATATAATATATATAAATCAATATACTTGAATTAATCTTTATAATTAATATATTAATTAATATATATTACAGCAATAGAACACATACACAGCTAATACCAACCAACACAAACCAATATACTGTAATAATACATGTCACACATTTATAATTATACAGTATATAGAACATATATCATCACAGCACATCAATCCATACCAATTAATATCAGCCACACACACATTATATTACTGCCATATATATTTAATTATACAGTATATATATATGTGTGTGTATATAGTATACATATTAATTTATATACAAATTAATTAAGTATAGATCTATAAATAGAATTAGGTATACCTTTATTATATTTTATTTATACCCATACCTAATTAGGCAAACTGTAATTAGGCAAATATATTTATATTATGTATTTATAAAAATATATAATGTATTGTTAAGTGTACCACCTGTACAGCATCTCCACCCCACATACCACTTTCTCTAATCCCACCAACTCATTTTCAGTATTATGTGTTGGCCAGGAGCTGGGCCAGTCTTTCCCAGCAATGTTAAGAGACGTCTGTTCCTGTGTCTAATAGCCCTGGCGTTTTATTCTCTTGAAGTAAAAGATCTTTTAAAGGCCTTGGAACTGTAATTTCCTGCACCCAAAAGGCTAGATCACTAGATCCAAATGTTTTGTGGCTCTTAGCTTGAGAAGTCAAGTTTTTCCTTGTCTGATAGTAAGGTAAAAGTAAAAGCTGTGTTACTCTTTGACCTTTATTAATTTGTACAGTTTTGATAGGCAGTGAGATCAAGACTTTAATTTCTCAATATCATCAGAATCTACTACACCATGCACCAGCGAAATTTCTTTTCTTTCTTTTTTTTTTGTTTAATTTTTTTTAAAAAGAAAGCGAGCTACGCCCCAGGACAAATCTTACAATGTCCTCAGATAGGGGGCCAGCCACTCCGGTTGGAATTGGAGTAAGCGGCACATCAGGGGTTAATATTGCTATTAAATCTCCTTGCCTTTTCGCTTTTCTCCTAGCCTGGGTGAGACCCCCCTGAGGGAGTTTTCTCCAAGGAGCACGCTCTGAATATTGTGTACTAAAAGCTCCTTTGTTTAAAAAACTTTTTATCTTCCTCAGTCTTAGGCAACACTTTGGGAGGCATTTGGGGCAAAGTGGGGAACTCCTGGGTCCTGGGAGGCACAATCGAAGGCGGTGGCGGTCTCCTTAAATCAGAAAGTGGTGGATAAGTTTTTTAAAGGTTTGCGCAGAGGGGGAGGGAGCTCGCCAGGGCTCTCGGCCGCAGCGTCCTGTAAGCCCTCTCCTTCCTCGGGAGGTAGACCACTTTCTCCCTCCTTTTTTTTTTTTTCAATGGCAGAAAATATGATCTGTGCAGTAAATGGAGACTCACCACCATCCACCTCTATAGCCTCCCCCATAGGCTATTTAACAGCCTCGTGATGGAGGTCCAGGACATTTCTAATCATATTCCACAGTCAATAAATATTTGTCTATTCTTTGATGCAGAGAAATCCATTTTTAATTTTTTTTTTAATTTTAGAGAATATTTTTATTTATTTTGTAACCTCTTTACCCTGGCTAAACTGCAGAGGGGACTAGAAAAGAAGCCTCAAGGTGAGGATCAAGTTCATCCTTGGGACTAGAGAAAATCCTTCTCCGGGAAACTCCTAGCGGTGGCCCTTTACCCTGACATGGAGGAGGAGGCATAGGGGGATGGGAGCGTCCCGAAGTTTTCCTCTTCTGTTCCGGAGATCCTTTAACTGTTTGGTAACTAAATCTTACGAACTGTCTGATCGGGGATGTTTCCCTCAACCTCCTAGGAGGGGATGGTCTGATTAGGGATGTTTTCTTAAACTTTTAGGAGCATCTTAACTAAAAAAAAAACAATCCTCATCAGAATGGCAACGAGCTGCTCTTTCCTCTAAACCTTTTTCAAATTGAGGGGAGAGCTGATCTTTCTTTTCATCCCTATCTTTTACATGCTCATTGGCAGTCATAGCGGCTAGCCATTCATTTAGCTGTCGATAGCTAGGTATAGCCTCTTCATTTTCACTTTTCTTTATAACAGGTACCTTTTCAGATTTGCTTTTTTTGTTTAACAGGTACTTTTCCAACTTTACTTTCCTCTTTAACAGGTACCTTTTCAAATTCATGAGCTGGATCTAAAACATCTCTAGTCATATTCCACAGAGGAAAGGTGTAAGTAGGGATTTTTTCCAAACCTTGCTGAGCACAATAAGCTCTTAGCTGTCTTCCTAGTTTTTTCAAGATACCTAGGTTAACAGTGCCTTGTTGTAGAAACCAAGGGCAGTGGTCTTGTACAAATGTAAAAAATGATTGAATGGAAGATGTTTTAACCTTGATTCTTCTTTTACTTAATAACTGTAAAATTACTCCTATAAAGAGCTGTCTTTCATTTGATTCAGTGTTGCCCATGTCAGAAAATTAAGGATAGTAAAAGATTTTGCTTTTAGCTATCTAAAGATTAGGCCTTTTTTGTCAGCCTTTTTAGAAACCGTTTTTTTCTCTCTAACTCTTCAACACTTCCCACTCCTCTCGCCCTGTCTATTCTACAGGGGGATCTGCAGCCCCCTAAGTGGGATCCTATCTGTCCCGAAAACTGAACACTGGGGGAATGGGGTTGGGGATTTACCTTCGAAATGCCTGTCTCGGGCGCCACCTGCAGAGGTCCAGCCCCAGCTGATCCAGGGTATTCGAAGGGAACATGGAGTAGGCGACCTATGTATTTATTTATTTATTCATCAAAGATATAAAGAGTAATAGAATGAGGATAGCTCAGTAGGAAAATTCAGTGGAGAAAAGCAGCTGAGTAGCTTGGTTTACGCGGAAAATCAATATAACCCGTGACACCAGGTTAGCTCTGACCACGGAGGCTGCAAGTGCCCTCTAGAATAGAGGAAGGTGCCCCACCTTAGACACCTTATCGAGTGGGTCTTCGAAGCCCAGGCAAATAAATGGCCGCAGAGGATATCCGCGCTCCAGATGGACACTCATCTGAAAATTGAGGGGAATAATGACATGGGGAGACCAAGCGTTGGCGAGCAGGGCCCGTAGCTTTATTTTCAACACAGGTTTTAATACCCTAAGTTACACATAGAGGATAATAGGGGATGCAAAGTCAGCAGTCTTTAATCCTTATCAAAAACCAGGGTTTCTTTTCTGCAGATTTATCGTATAAAAATGGTTTAGATGATTTACATCATCTTCTGGCCAGAAGACCTATTAACATTTTATGACTCTTGACAAAGACTTATCAACCATAAGAGTTATTTTCTCTAAGAGTAATTGTTTAAGGTTTGGCGCCATCTTTCGAAGATAAAATTGCATTCCTATAGGGAGGATGTGTAATGGGTTTACAACAAAGAAAAGAATTTATTACCTTAAGGGTCTAAAGTTACCAACATCAAGGCCACTACTTATTTTTTCTACATACCAACTATATTAATTAACACACATTCAAGGATACAATTCAGGGGATGCGGAAACTTGGCAAAAAGCATTGGTTCATCAATGAAATCTTTTACTAGTTTTATTCTGACAGTTTCTAACTCTCTGAGAGGCTCTAAGCTATTTGAATATCTTAAACTTCCCGTGCGTCTCGAGGCTGGGAGACTGTACACAATCGTATGCATAGCTGTAGGAGACCGGGTAAACTTGTCAGGCGAGTTAGAAAACCATCTGAGGGGTTTGGATTTAAACACTACTAATTGCACAGGAACATTATTAGTTGGAGCTGTAAGTTAGCTCTTTGACAGAGAGAGTGAGATGGTGGTGGGAGACATCCCCAGTAATGTCAGAGGTGAGAGAACAAAGCAATAAAGAAGGCAGACTTTGGTTTTTGGGGGTAGATGCTGAAGAATATACGGGGGAACTCCCGGAGGCTCGATCCCGCCTTTGCGTATGCCGAGACTCTTTCCTCATGACATTTGTCACGAGTGGAATGTCTCTCGCTGGCTCCCGGCAATCTTCCATTGCACCAAACGCAGTGGAGTCCCGAGAGGCCCCTCCGAACACCACAGTATCAGTGTCTTCTCAGAGGCACCCTGAGCAACTCCCTGAGGTCACCGGCACAAGTCGAGGGACCACAGGGTGTCCTGCCGCAACCCGAGAAAGACCTCAAGAGTCCGTCTTCAAAGCGTCTTGAGGCCGGATTCCCCTACCAGGACTCGAGAGCAATGACACGCTCCCCCTCGCCATGCGCATGGACACCTGACTTCCCTGGCGCCACATGAGAGGCTCCCTGAGCTCCCCGTCATACCTCGTGAGAAACCCCACACTGGCGCCGCAGCTCGGGAAAACCCACGAGACGCCACCGTCATCGCGAGATTGGGGACTTCTTTTCCTGCCTGACCTGGAGAGCAATCCCTGGTCCTTTCTCCAAACTTCACAGGAGGCTTTACTCCCTTTAGGTCACTCAATGGGCTCCAAGAGATACCTGTCGCGACTTGAGAGGAGAGCAGAGTACTTTGTTTCCCCTCGAGATGAGGCCTTACCTCGGGTGAGTCTGGAATGCAACCCCGAGATCCCTGTTGCCCCTGGAGAGGAACATTATGTCCTGGACAAAAGCCTAGATGAGGTCTATTTTGCCCTACAGTGACTCGAGAGCAACACCCATCTCTCCCTCGCAATTCGAATGGAAGATTAGTCTTCACTGGGCCAACACAAGAGGAAGTCTGAATTTCCCGTTGTAACTCGAGAATCCCGCCGCAACTCTTAAAAACCACGTTGTTCCCCATTCATCGCAATATGAGGCCTTTGCCCGCTACAGAATCTCAAGAGAAGTCCCATGTTTCGTCATAAAGTTCGAAATGCTACTTGGCACCCTTGATGCGACACCAAAAGTTCCCCAATATACCGGTCTCACTCCAAGGGAACACCAAAGTTCCTGGCACCACTTCATTTGAGCCCCTTCTCCCCTCCTGATCACGGCAGGAAGGTCGATTCCCCTGCTTTGTCTAGAAGGGGTTCCCAACCTCCATGGCGCACCTCAGGATGAGGCCAGTCTCACGAAGAAATTCGAGACGTAGCCTCGTGTTGGTGCCACGTGCCGAAAAACTCCGATTTCTCGGTCTTGCTCTTGATAAGAACCCGATGCCCGGACACCTCTTCTAAGGCAACCCTGTGGATGAAGGCACTACAAGAGGGGGCACTGGCAACCCTGTTCATCGTCCGGAAAATCCCGCAGGATCCACATACAGCTCCACAACTGGCCTGTCACCCCTTAAACAACGAGAGAGGCAAGCGGAGTTCCCTTCCTCAGACAAGACGAGGCCTGAGTATCCAATCCCAACTCTGCAGGCACGCTTTGATCTGAGTCAGAAATGGAGAGGAAACCTGAGGTTCCTGCCTCAACCCAAGATGAGGCCCTCTTCCATTAAAACAAACCCAGTGGAGTCCCGAGAGGCCCCTCCCATCTCCACAGTATCCCTGACTTCTCCTAGGCATTCTGAGAAGCTCCTTGAGGCCAACGGCAAACCTCGAGGGAAATAAGGGTTTCCTGCCACAACAGAAGAAAGACCTCGAGAGTCCTTCTTCAATGCGTCTTGAGGTCAGATTCCCCTACCATGGCTCGAGAGCAATAACCCGCTCCCCCTCGCCACGCACAAGGAGACCTGACTTCCCTGGCGCCACACGAGAGGCTCCCTGAGCTCCCTGTCGTACCTCGTGTGAAACCCCACACTGGCGCCGCAGCTCGAGAAAACCCACAAGACCCCTCTGTCATCGCGAGATGAGGGCCATCTTTTCCTGCATGGCCTGGAGAGCAGTCCCAAGTCCTCTCTCCAAACTTCACAGGAGGCTTGACTCCTTTTAGGCCACAAAGTGGGTTCCAAGAGGTGCCCGTCGCGACTCGAAAGGAGAGCGGAGTCCTTTGCTTCCCTTCGACACGAGGCCTGACTCCCTGGGTGAGTCTGGAATGCAAACCTGAGATCCCTGTGGCCCTTGGAGAGGAACATTAGGTCCTGGACACAAGCCTAGATGAGGTCTCCTTTGCCCTGCAGTGACTCGAGCGCAACCCCCAGCTCTCCCTCGCAACTCGAATGGATGATTGGACTTCCCTGGCCCAACACAAGAGGAAGCCTGAAATCCCCGTCGTAACTCGAGAATCCCGCCGCAACTCGAGAAAAACCACGTGGCTCCCCCGTCATCGCAAGATGAGGGCCTTGGCCGCTACAGCGTATCAAGAGAAGTCCCACGTTCCATCCTGAAGTACAAAACGGTAGTTGGCACACTTGATGCGACCCCCAAAGTTCCCTGACATACCAGTCTCACTCGAGGGAAACACCAAAGTTCACGGCACCACTTCCTGTGAGCCCCTTCACCCCTCCTGATCGCGACAGGAGGGTCGATTCCCATGCTTTGTCTGCAAGGGGTTCCCGACGTTCCCCGTGAACCTCCGGATGAGGCCGGTCTCATGAGGAAATTCGAAAAGTAGCCTCATGGTTGGTGCCACATGCTGAAAGATCCCGAATTCCCAGTCCACTCTCGATAAGAAACTGACGCCCGGACATCTCTTCGAAGGCAACCCTGTGGATGAAGGCACAACATGAAGGGACACTGACATCCCCATGCATCGTCTGGAAAAACCCGCCGATTCCACTCACAGCTCCAAATGTGGACTGTCACCCCGTGAACAACTCGAGAGGCAAGTGAAGTTGCATTCCTTCACACAAGACGAGGCCTTACTCTCCTGTCCCAACTCTTCAGGGACCCTGCGATCGGAGTCAGAAATGGAAAGGAACCCTGAGGTTCCTGCCTCCAATCAAGATGAGGCCCTCTTTCATTTCGTCAAACCTAGCGGAGTCCCGAGAGGCCCCTCTAACTCCTCAGTATCCCTCACCACTCAGAGGCACCTGGAAAGTTCCCTAAGGTCCCCGGTAGAGGTCGAGGGAAACGAGTGTTTCCCGCCCCAACCCAAGAAAAACCTGGAGAGTCCTTCTTAAATGCGTCTTGAGGTCCTAGTCCCTCCCATGACTCGAGGGCAATGACGCGATCTGCCTGGCCACACGCATGGAGGCCTGACTTCTCTGGCGCCGCACGAGAGGCTCCCTGAGCTCCCCATCATATATCGTGAGAAACCCCACACTCGCGCCGCAGCTCGAGAAAACCCATGAGACGCCCCCGTCATCACGAGAGGAGGGCCATCTTTAACTGCATGGTATGCAGATCAAGCGTGAACCTTCTGTCCAAGCTACACAGGACGCTTGAATCCCTTTAGGCCACTCATATGGCTCCAAGAGTTACGCGTCGGGACTCGAGAGGATAGTGGAGTCCTTTGCTTCCACTCGAGACGAGGCATAACCCACCGGGTGAGACTGGAATGCGACCCCGATATCCCTGTCGCCCCTGGAGAGGAACATTACGTCCTGGACCCAAGTCTAGATGAGGACTCTTTGCCTTGAAGTGACTCGAGAGCAACCCCCAGCTCTCTCTGACAAGTTGAATGGAAGATTGGACTTCCTGGGCCAACACAAGAGGAAGCCTGAATTCCCCGTCGTAACTCGAGAATCCCGCCGCAACTCGAGAAAAACCACGTGTTTCCCTCGTCATCGCAATATGAGGCCCTTGCCCGCTACAGCATCTCCAGAGAATTCCCACGTTCCGTCTTGAAGTGCGAAACCGTACTTGGCACCCTTGATGCGACCTCAAAAGTGCCGTGACATACCGGTCTCACACGAGGGGACCACCGAGGTTCCCGGCACCACTTCATCTGAGCCCCTTCTCCCCTTCTGATCGCGACCGGTGGGTCGATTCCCCTGCTTTGTCTGCAAGGGGTTCCCAACCTTCCCGGCACACCTCAGGATGAGGCCGGTCTCCCGAGGAAATTCGAGACATAGCCTCGTGGGTGGTACCACATGCTGAAAGACCCCAATTTTCTGGTACGCTCTTGAAAAGAACCCGATGCCCGGACACCTCTTTGAAGGCAACCCTTTGGATGAAGGCACAACACGAAGGGGCACTGACACCCCCGTGCATCGTCCGGAAAAACCCGCAGGTTCCAAACACAGCTCAACAAGTGGCCTGTCACTCCGTGAACAACTCGAAAGGCAAGCGGAGATCCATTCCTCCACAGAAGACGAGGCGTGACTCTCTTGTCCATACTCTGCAGGTAGCCTGCGACCCGAGTCAGAAATGGAGAGGACCCCTGAGGTTCCTGCCTCCATTCGAGATGAGGCCCTCTTCGATTGCACCAAACCCAGTTGAGGAACGAAAGGCCCCTCCCAAATCCACAGTGTCCCTGACTTCTCAGAGGCACCCTGAGAAGTTGCCTGAGGTCACCGACACAAGTCGAGGGAACCCAGGGTTCCCTGCCGCAACCCGAGAAAGACCTCGAGAGTCCTTCTTCAATGCGTCTTGAGGCCCGATTCGCCTACTATGACTCGAGAGCAATCACGCACTCCCCTTCACCACACGCACGGAGACCTGACGTCCCTAGCACCACACGAGAGGCTCTCTGAGCTCCCCGTTGTACCTCGTGAGAAATCTGATACTGGCGCCACAGCTGGAGAAAACCCACGAGACGCCCCCGTCATCGCGAGATGAGGGCCTTTTTTCCTGCATGGCCAGGAAAACAATACCGAGTCATCTCTCCAAACTCCTTAGGAGGCTTCACTCCCTTTACGCCACGCAGTGGGCTCCAAGAGATACCCGTCGCGACTCGACAGGAGAGCGGAGTCCTTTTTTTCCCCTCAAGATGAGGCCTGACTCTCCGGGTGAGTCGAGAATGCAACCCTGAGATCCCTGTCGGCCCAGTAGTGGAACACTAGGTCCTGGACACAAGCGTAGATGATGTCTATTTTGCCCTGCAGTGACTGGAGAGCAATCCCCAGTTCTAACTTGCAACTCGAATGGAATACTGGATTTTCCTGGCGCCACACAAGAGGCTCCCTGAGATCCCCGTGGTACTTCATGAGACACCCCACAATGGCGCCGCAGCTCGAGAAAACCCACGAGACGCCACCGTCATCTCGAGATGAGGGCCTTCTTTTCCTGCGTGGCCTGGAGTTCAATCCCGAGTCCTGTCTCCAAACTCCACAGGAGGCTTGACTCCCTTTAGTACACACAGTGGGCTCCAAGAGATACCCATCGCGACTTGAGACGAGAGCGGAATTCTTTGCTTACCCTCGAGGTGAGAACCGACTCCCCAGATGAGTCTGGAATGCAAACCCGAGATCCCTGTCGCCCCTGGAGAGCAACATTAGATCCTGGACACAAGCCTAGATTATGTCTCTTTTGCCCTGCAGTGACTCTAGCGCAATCCTCAACTCCCCCTCGCAAACTGAATGGAAGATTGGATTTCAAGGCCAACAAGAGGAAGCCTAAATTCCCGGTCATGACTCAAGAATCCCGACGCAACTCGAGCAAAACCACGTGTTTCTCCCGTCATCGCAAGATGAGGCCCTTGCCCGCTACAGCGTTTCAAAAGATGTCCCAGGTTCCGTCTTGAAATGCGAAACGGTACTTGGCACCCTTGATGCGACCCCAAAACTCCCCCAACACGTCGGTCTCACTCAAGGGGAACACCGAGGTTCCCGGCACCACTTTCTTTTAAGCCCCTTCTCCCCTCCTGATCGTGACCGGTGGGTCGATTCCCCTGCTTTGTCTGCAAGGGGGCCCGACCTTCCCTGCACAACTCAGGATGAGGCCGGTCTCATGGGGAAATTTGATACGTAGCTTTGTGGGTGGTGCCACTTGCCGAAAGACTCCAATTTCCCAGTCCGCTCTTGATAAGAATCCGATGCTCGGACACCTCTTGGAAGGCAGCCTTGAGTATGAAGGTACAACACGAAGGGGCACTAACACACCTGTGCATCATCCGGAAAAATGGGCAGGTTACACACACAGCTCGGCAAGTGGCCTGTCACCTCGAGAACAACTCGAGAGGCAAGAGGAGTCCCATCCTCCAGAAAAGACGAGGCCTGACTCTCCTGTACTAACATGCAGGGACCTTGCGATCTGAGTCAGAAATGGAGAGGAACACTGAGGTTCCTGCTTCAACTCGAGATGAGTCCCTCTTACATTTCACCAAATGCAGAGGAGTCTCGAGAGGCCCCTCCAAACTGCACAGTATCCCTGACTTCTCAGAGGCACTCTGAGAAGCTCCCTGAGGTCGCAGGCACAAGTCAAGGGAACCCTGGGTTTTATGCAGTGACCCGAGAAAGACCTCAAGAGTCCTTCTTCAACCCGTCTTGAGGCCCAATTACCCTACCATGACTCGAGAGCAATGACGAGCTCCCCCTAGCCATCTCATGGGGACCTGACTTCCCTGGCGCCACACGAGTGGCTCCCTGAGCTCCCTCTCGTACCTCGTCAGAAACCCGGCACTAGCGCGGCAGTCTAGAAAACCCACGAGACGCCGCCGACATTGCGAGATGAGGGCCTTCTTTTCCTGCATGGCCTGGAGAGGAATCCCGAGTCCTCTATCCAAACACCACAGGAGGCTTGACTCCCTTTAGGGCACACAGTGGGCTCCAAGAGATACCCATCGCGACTCAAAAGGACAGTGGAGTTCTTTGCTTCCCCTCGAGACGAGGCCTGATTCCCCGGGTGAGTCTGGTATGCAACCCCCAGATCCCTGTCGCCCCTAGGGACGAACATTAAGTGCTAGACACAAGCCTAGATGAGGTCTATTTGGCCCTGCAGTGTCTCGACAGCAATCCCCAGTTCTAACTCGCAATTCGAATGAAAACTGGACTTCCCTGGGCCAGTTGAAGAGGAAGCCTGAATTCCTGGTTGTAACTCGAGAATCCCGCCGCAACTCAAGAAAAACCACGTGGTTCCCCCGTCATCGAAAGATGAGGCCCTTGCCCGCTACAGCGTCTCAAGAGAAGTCCCACGTTCCGTATTGAAGAGCGAAAAGTTACTTGGAACCCTTGATGCGACCCCAAAAGTTCCCCGACATACCAGTCTCACTTGAGGAGAACACCGAGGTTCCCGGCACCACTTCATCTGAGACTCTTCTCCCCTCTTGATCGCGACAGGAGGTTCGATTCCCCTGCTTTGTCTGGAAGGCGTTCCCGACCTTCCTGGCGCACATCAAGATGAGGCCAGTCTCACGAGGAAATTCGAGACATAGCCTCGTGGGTGGTGCGGCATGCCAAAAGACCCCGATTCCCTGGTCCGCTCTTGATAAGAACCCGATGGCAGAACCCAACTCGAAGGCAATCCTGTGGAACAAGGCACAACACGAAGGGGCAGTGACACCCCGGTGCATCGTCCAGAAAAACCCGCAAGTTCCACATACAAATCGACAAGTGGCCTGTCACCCCATGAGCAACGCGAGAGTCAAGCGGAGTTCCATTCCTCCACACAAGACGAGGCCTGACTCTCCTGTCCCAACTCTGCAGGGACTCTGCGATCCGAGTCAGATCCAGCGCATTCGAAGCCAGGAGAGGAACCCTGTGGTTCCTGCCTCAACTTGTCATGAGGCCCTCTTCCATTGCACCAAACCCAGTGGAGTTCCGAGAGGCCCCTCCCAACTCCACAGTGACCCTGACTTCTCAGAGGCACGCTGAGAAGCTTCCTGAGGTCACTGGCACAAGTCGATGGAACCCAGGGTTTCCTGCTGCAACCCAAGAAAGACCTCGAGGGTCCTCCTTTAACACGTTTTCAGGCCCAATTCCCATACCATGACTCGAGAACAATGACGGGCTCCCTCTCACCACGTGCATAGAGACCTGACTGCCCTGGCACCACATGAGAGGCTCACTGAGCTCCCAGTCTTACTTCGTGAGAAACCCCACACTAGCGCCACAGCTCGAGAAAACCTACGAGACGCCCCAGTCATCGGGAGATGAGGGCCTTCATTTCCTGCATTGCCTGGAGAGCAATCCCGTGTCCTCCCTCCAAACACAAGAGGAGGTTTGATTCCCTTTAAGCCACTCAGTGGGCTCCAAGACATACCCGTCCGACTCGAGAGGAGAGCAGAGTCCTTTGCTTCCCCTCGAGACGAGGCCTGACTCCAGGGTGAGTCTGGAATGCAACCCCGAGATTCCTGTCGCCCCTTGACATGAACATTAGGTCCTGCACACAAGCCTTGGTGGGGTCTCTTTTGCCTTCAGTGACTAGAGCGCACCTCCAGCTCTTCCTCGAATCTTGAATGGAAGATAAGACTTTTGTGGGCCAACACAAGAGGAAGCATGAATTCCCTGTGGTAACTCAAATATCCCACCGCAACTAGAGAAAAACCAAGTAGTTCCCCAGTCATTCCAAGATGAGGCCCTTGCCCGCTGGAGCACCCCAAGAGAAGTCCCACGTTCCAATTTGAAGAGCGAAACGGTACTTGGAACGCGTTATGCGACCCGAAAAGTTACCCAACATACATGTCTCACTTGAGGGAAACACCGAGATTCCCAGCAGCACTTCATCTGAGCCACTTCTCCGCTCCTGATCGCCACAGGAGGGTCGAATCCTCTGCTTTGTCTGGAAGGGTTTCATGACCTTCGCGGCACACCTCAGGATGAGGCCGGTCTCACGAGGAAATTCGAGACGAGCCACGTGGGTGGGGCCACATGCCAAACGCCCCCGATTCCCCGGTCCGCCCTTGAGAAGGAACCGAGTCCCGGACCCCTCTTCGAAGGCAACCCTGTGGGTGAAGGCACAACACGAAGGGGCACTGCCACCCCCGTGCATTGTCCGCAAAGACCCGCGGGTTCCACATACAGCTCGACGAGGGGCCTGAGACCCCCTGAGCAACTCGAGAGGCCAGCGGGGTTCCCTTCCTCAGACAAGACGAGGCCTGACTCTCCTGTCCCAACTCTGCAGGGACCCTGCGGTCGGAGTCCGAAACGGAGAGGAAGCCTGAGGTTCCTGCCTCCCCTCGAGGTGAGGCCCTCTTCCGTTGCGCCAGACCCAGCGGAGTCCCGAGAGGCCCCGCCACCTCCACAGGATCCCTCGCCTCTCAGAGGCACCCTGGGAAGTTCCCTAAGGTCCCCGGCAGAAGGCGAGGGAAACGAGGGTTTCCCGCCGCCCCCTGACAAAGACCTCGAGAATCCTTCTTCAACGCGTCTCGAGGCCCTAGTCCCCTCCCGTGACTCGAGAGCCAGGACGCGCTCCCCCTCGCCACGCGCATGGAGACCTGACTTCCCTGGCGCCGCACGAGAGGCTCCCTGAGATCCTCGTCGTGCCTCCTGAGAAAACCCCCACGGGCACCGCCGCTCGAGGAAACCACTGAGACGCCCCCGTCCTCGCGAGCTGAGGGCCTTCTTTTCCTGCATGGCCTGGAGAGCAATCCCGGGTCCTCTCTCCAAACGGAAGAGGAGGCTGGACTCCCTTGAGGCCGCTCAGGGGGCTCCAAGAGACCCGCGTCGCGACTCGAGAGGAGAGCGGAGTCCTTGGCTTCCCCTCGAGACGAGGCCTGACTCCCCGGGGGAGCCTGGAATGCAACCCTGAGATCCCTGCCTTCCCTGGAGAGGAATATTAGGTCCCGGACACACGCCTAGGTGAGGTCTCTTCCGCCCTGCAGTGACTCGAGCGCAACCCCCAGATTTCCCTCGCCACCCGAGGGGAAGATTGGGCTTCCCAGGGCCAACCCAAGGGGAAAGCTGAGATCCCCGTCCTAACTCGAGAATCCTACCGCAACTCGAGAAAAACCACGTGGTTCCCACCTCTTGGCAAGATGAGGCCCTTGCCCGCGACGGCGTCTCAAGGGAAGTCCCCTGTTCCGCCCTGAAGGGCGAAACGGTCCCTGACAGCCTTCCTGCGACCCCCAAAAGTCCCCCGACACGCCGGGTTCCCCCGAGGGGAACACCGAGGGTCCCGGCACCGTTCCCTCTGAGCCCCTTCTCCCCTCCTGATCGCGACACGAGAGGCGATTCCCCTGCGTGGTCTGGAAGGGGTTCCCGACCTTCCCGGCGCACCTCAGGATGAGGCCGGTCTCACGAGGAAATTCGAGACGAGCCACGTGGGTGGGGCCACATGCCGAACGCCCCCGATTCCCCGGTCCGCCCTTGAGAAGGACCCGAGGCCCGGACCCCTCTTCGAAGGCAACCCTGTGGGTGAAGGCACAACACGAAGGGGCACTGCCACCCCCGTGCATCATCCGCAAAGACCCGCGGGTTCCACACACAGCTCGACGAGGGGCCTGAGACCCCCTGAGCAACTCGAGAGGCCAGGGGGTTTCCCTTCCCCAGACAAGACGAGGCCTGACTCTCCTGTCCCAACTCTGCAGGGACCCTGCGGTCGGAGTCCGAAACGCAGAGGAAGCCTGAGGTTCCTGCCTCCCCTCGAGGTGAGGCCCTCTTCCGTTGCGCCAGTCCCAGCGGAGTCCAGAGGGGCCCAGCCACCTCCACAGGATCCCTCGCCTCTCAGAGGCACCCTGGGAAGTTCCCTAAGGTCCCCGGCAGAAGGCGAGGGAAACGAGGGTTTCCCGCCGCCCCCGAACAAAGACCTCAAGAGTCCTTATCCAACGCGTCTCGAGGCCCTAGTCCCCTCCCGTGACTCGAGAGCCATGACGCGCTCCCCCTCGCCACGCACATGGAGACCTGACTTCCCTGGCGCCGCACGAGAGGCTTCCTGATATCCTCGTCGTGCCTCGGGAGAAAACCCCCACGGGCGCCGCAGCTCGAGGAAACCCCTGAGACGCCCCCGTCCTCGCGAGCTGAGGGCCTTCTTTTCCTGCATGGCCTGAACAGCAATCCCGGGTCCTCTCTCCAAACGGAAGAGGAGGCTGGACTCCCTTGAGGCCGCTCAGGGGGCTCCAAGAGACCCGCTTCGCGACTCGAGAGGAGAGCGGAGTCCTTGGCTTCCCCTCGAGACGAGGCCTGACTCCCCGGGGGAGCCTGGAATGCAACCCCGAGATCCCTGCCTTCCCTGGAGAGGAATATTAGGTCCCGGACACACGCCTAGGTGAGGTCTCTTCGGCCCTGCAGTGACTCGAGCGCAACCCCCAGCTTTCGCTCGCAACCCGAGGGGAAGATTGGGCTTCCCAGGGCCAACCCAAGGGGAAGGCTGAGATCCCCGTCGTAACTCGAGAATCCCACCGCAACTCGAGAAAAACCACGTGGTTCCCACCTCTTGGCAAGATGAGGCCCTTGCCCGCCACGGCGTCTCAAGGGAAGTCCCCTGTTCCGCCCTGAAGGGTGAAACGGTCCCTGACAGCCTTCCTGCGACCCCCAAAAGTCCCCCGACACGCCGGGTTCCCCCGAGGGGAACACCGAGGGTCCCGGCACCGCTTCCTCTGAGCCCCTTCTACCCTCCTGATCGCGACAGGAGAGGCAATTCCCCTGCGTGGTCTGGAAGGGGTTCCCGGCCTTCCCGGCGCCCCTCAGGATGAGGCCGGTCTCACGAGGAAATTCGAGACGAGCCACGTGGGTGGGGCCACATGCCGAACGCCCCCGATTCCCCGGTCCGCCCTTGAGAAGGACCCGAGGCCCGGACCCCTCTTCGAAGGCAACCCTGTGGGTGAAGGCACAACACGAAGGGGCACTGCCACCCCCATGCATCGTCCGCAAAGACCCGCGGGTTCCACACACAGCTCGACGAGGGGCCTGAGACCCCCTGAGCCACTCGAGAGTCCAGCGGGTTTCCCTTCCTCAGACAAGACGAGGCCTGACTCTCCTTTCCCAACTCTACAGGAACCTTGAGGTCGGAGGGTCGGAGTCAGAAACAGAGAGGAAGCCTGATGTTCCTGCCTCCCCTCGAGATGAGGCCCTCTTCCATTGCGCCAACCCCAGCGGAGTCCCGAGAGACCCGCTAACTCCACAGCATCCCTCACCTCTCAGAGGCACCCTGGGAAGTTCCCTCAGGTCCCCGGCAGAAGTCGAGGGAAATAAGGGTTTCCCGCCGCCACTCGAGATAGACCTCGATAGTCCTTCTTCAAAGTGTCTTGAGGCCCTTGTCCCCTCTCTGGTCTAGAGAGCAATGATGCGCTCCCGCTGCCTCGCGCATGCAGACCTGGCTTCCCTGGCGCCGCACGAGAGGCTCCCTGAGATCCTCGTCGTGCCTCGGGAGAAAACCCACATGGGCGCCGCAGCTCGAGGAAACCCCTGAGACGCCCCCGTCCTCGCGAGCTGAGGGCCTTCTTTTCCTGCCTGGCCTGGAGAGCAATCCCGAGTCCTCTCTCCAAACTGAAGAGTGGGATGGATTCCCTTGAGGCGACTCAGTGGGCTCCAAGAGATCCGCGTCGGGGCTCTAGAGGAGAGCGCAGTCTTTTGCTTCCCCTCGAGACGAGGCCTGACTCCCCGGGGGAGTCTGGAGTGCAATCCCGAGATCCTTGTCTTCCCTTGAGAGGACTATTAGGTCCTGTACACACGCCTAGATGAGGTCTCTTTGGCCTTGCAGTGGTTCGAGCACAACATCCAGCTTTCCCTCGCAACTCGAAGGGAAGTTTGGGCTTCCCAGGGCCAACACAAGAGGAAGCCTGAAATCCACGTTGTAACTCGAGAATCCCGCCGCAACTCGAGAAAACCACGTGGTTCCATCGTCTTCGCAGCATGAGGCCCTTGCCCGCCACAGCGTCTCAAAAGAAGTCCCACGTTCCTACTGAAGTGCAAAACGGTACTTGGCACCCATGATGGCACCCCCAAAGTTCCCCAACATACAGGCCTCACTCGAGGGTAACACCCATGTTCCCCGCACCACATCATTTGAGCCCCTTCTCCCCTCCTGATTGCAATAGGAGTGTCTTTTCTCCTGCTTTGTGTGGAAGGGGTTACCGATCTTCCCAGCGCACATCAGGATGAGGCCTGTCTCACGAGGAAATTGGAGATGTAGCCTCGTGGGTGGTGCCACATGCGGAAAGACCCCATTTCCCGGTCAGCTATTAATAAGAACCCGATGCCCGTACACGTCTTGGAATGCATCCCGTAGGATGAAGGCACAACAAGGAGGGACCCTGAACACCCGTGCATCTTTTGGAAGATTCTGCAGGTTCCAAATACAGCTCGACAAGTGACCTGTTACCTCGTGAACAACTCGAGAGGCAAGCTAAGTTTCATTTCTCCACAGAATACGAGGCCTGACTCTCCTGTCCCAACTCTGCAGGAATCCTGAGATCGGAGTCTGAAATGGAGAGGAACCCTGAGGTTCCTTCCTCAACACGAGATGAGGCTCTCTTGTATTATACCACACCCAGTGGAGTCCCGAGAGGCCCCTCCCAACTCCACAGTATCAGTGTCTTCTCAGAGGCACCCTGAGCAACTCCCTGAGGTCACCGGCACAAGTCGAGGGAACACAGGGTATCCTGCCGCAACCCGAGAAAGACCTCAAGAGTCCGTCTTCAACGCGTCTTGAGGACGGATTCCCCTACCATGACTCGAGAGCAATGACACGCTCCCCCTCGCCATGCGCATGGACACCTGACTTCCCTGGCGCCACATGAGAGGCTTCCTGAGCTCCCCGTCATACCTCGTGAGAAACCCCACACTGGCGCCGCAGCTCGGGAAAACCCACCGTCATCGCGAGATTGGGGACTTCTTTTCCTGCCTGACCTGGAGAGCAATCTCTGGTCTTTTCTCCAAACTTCACAGGAGGCTTTACTCCCTTTAGGCCACTCAATGGGCTCCAAGAGATACCTGTCGCGACTTGAGAGGAGAGCAGAGTACTTTGTTTCCCCTCGAGATGAGGCCTTACCTCGGGTGAGTCTGGAATGCAACCCCGAGATCCCTGTTGCCCCTGGAGAGGAACATTATGTCCTGGACAAAAGCCTAGATGAGGTCTATTTTGCCCTACAGTGACTCGAGAGCAACACCCATCTCTCCCTCGCAATTCGAATGGAAGATTGGTCTTCATTGGGCCAACACAAGAGGAAGTCTGAATTTCCCGTTGTAACTCGAGAATCCCACCGCAACTCTTAAAAACCACGTGGTTCCCCATTCATCGCAATATGAGGCCTTTGCCCGCTACAGAGTCTCAAGAGAAGTCCCATGTTTCGTCATAAAGTTCGAAATGCTACTTGGCACCCTTGATGCGACCCCAAAAGTTCCCCAATATACCGGTCTCACTCCAAGGGAACACCGAAGTTCCTGGCACCACTTCATTTGAGCCCCTTCTCCGCTCCTGATCACGGCAGGAAGGTCGATCCCCCTGCTTTGTCTAGAAGGGGTTCCCGACCTTCATGGCGCACCTCAGGATGAGGCCAGTCTCACGAAGAAATTCGAGACGTAGCCTCGTGTTGGTGCCACGTGCCGAAAGACCCCGATTTCTCCGTCTTGCTCTTGATAAGAACCCGATGCCCGGACACCTCTTCTAAGGCAACCCTGTGGATGAAGGCACTACACGAGGGGGCACTGGCAACCCTGTTCATCGTCCGGAAAACCCCGCAGGATCCACATACAGCTCCACAACTGGCCTGTCACCCCTTAAACAATGAGAGAGGAAAGCGGAGTCCCCTTCCTCAGACAAGACGAGGCCTGAGTATCCAATCCCAACTCTGCAGGCACGCTTCGATCTGAGTCAGAAATGGAGAGGAAACCTGAGGTTCCTGCCTCAACCCGAGATGAGGCCCTCTTCCATTAAAACAAACCCAGTGGAGTCCCGAGAGTCCCCTCCCATCTCCACAGTATCCCTGACTTCTCATAGGCATTCTGAGAAGCTCCTTGAGGCCATCGGCAAAAGTCGAGGGAAATAAGGGTTTCCTGCCACAACCGAAGAAAGACCTCGAGAGTCCTTCTTCAATGTGTCTTGAGGTCAGATTCCCCTACCATAGCTCGAGAGCAATAATGCGCTCCCCCTCGCCACGCACATGGAGACCTGAGTTCCCTGGCGCCACACGAGAGGCTCCCTGAGCTCCCCGTCGTACCTCGTGTGAAACCCCACACTGGCGCCGCAGCTCGAGAAAACCCACAAGATCCCTCCGTCATCGCGAGATGAGGGCCATCTTTTCCTGCATGGCCTGGAGAGCAGTCCCAAGTCCTCTCTCCAAACTTCACAGGAGGCTTGACTCCCTTTAGGCCACAAAGTGGTCTCCAAGAGGTGCCCGTCGCGACTCGAAAGGAGAGCGGAGTCCTTTGCTTCCCTTCGACATGAGGTCTGACTCACTGGGTGAGTCTGGAATGCAAACCTGAGATCCCTGTGGCCCTTGGAGAGGAACATTAGGTCCTGGACACAAGCCTAGATGAGGTCTCCTTTGCCCTGCAGTGACTCGAGCGCAACCCCCAGCTCTCCCTCGCAACTCGAATGGATGATTGGACTTCCCTGGCCCAACACAAGAGGAAGCCTGAAATCCCCGTCGTAACTCGAGAATCCCGCCGCAACTCGAGAAAAACCACGTGGCTCCCCCGTCATCGCAAGATGAGGGCCTTGGCCGCTACAGCGTATCAAGAGAAGTCCCACGTTCCATCCTGAAGTACAAAACGGTACTTGGCACCCTTGATGCGACCCCCAAAGTTCCCTGACATACCGGTCTCACTTGAGGGAAACACCAAAGTTCACGGCACCACTTCCTGTGAGCCCCTTCACCCCTCCTGATCGCGACAGAAGGGTCGATTCCCATGTTTTGTCTGCAAGGGGTTCCCGACGTTCCCCGCGAACCTCCGGATGAGGCCGGTCTCATGAGGAAATTCGAAAAGTAGCCTCATGGTTGGTGCCAAATGCTGAAAGATCCCGAATTCCCGGTCCACTCTAGATAAGAACCTGACGCCGGACATCTCTTCGAAGGCAACCCTGTGGATGAAGGCACAACACGAAGGGACACTGATATCCCCATGCATCGTCTGGAAAAACCCGCAGATTCCACTCACAGCTCCAAATGTGGACTGTCACCTCGTGAACAACTCGAGAGGCAAGTGAAGTTGCATTCCTTCA
This sequence comes from Bubalus kerabau, assembly GCF_029407905.1. Lineage (NCBI taxonomy): Eukaryota > Metazoa > Chordata > Mammalia > Artiodactyla > Bovidae > Bubalus > Bubalus kerabau. The sequence continues at coordinate 395,906 of NW_026577901.1, forward strand.
CACAAGACGAGGCCTTACTCTCCTGTCCCAACTCTTCAGGGACCCTGCGATCGGAGTCAGAAATGGAGAGGAACCCTGAGGTTACTGCCTCAACTAGAGAAGAGGCCCTCTTCCATTGAACCAAACTCAGTGGTGTCCCGAGAGGCCCCTCCCAACACCACAGTATCCCTGAATTCTCAGAGGCTCCCTGAGAAGCTACCTGAGGTCACTGGCACAAGTCGAGGGAACCCAGAGTTTCCTGAAGTAAACCGAGAAAGACTTGGAGAGTCCTTTCTCAACGTCTCTTGATGCCCGATTCCCCTACCATGACTCCAGAGCAAGGACGCGCTCCCCTCGCCACAAGCAGGAAAACTGACTTCCCTAGTACCACACAAGAGGCTCCCTGAGTACCCCATCGTACCTCGTGAGAAAACCCACACTGGCGCCGCAGTTCGAGAAAAACCACAAGATGCCCCCGTCAAGGAGAGATGGGGGCCTTCTTTTCCTGCCTGACCTGGAGAGCAATTCCTGGTCCTCTCTCCAAACTTCACAGGAGTATTGACTCCCTTTAGGCCACTCAGTTGGGTCCAAGAAATACCCGGTGCGACTCGAGAGGAGAGCGGAGTCCTTTGCTTCCCTGGAGATGAGGCCTGACTCCCCGGGTGAGTTTGGAATGCAACCCCGAGATCCATGTCACCCCTGGAGTGGAACATTATGTCCTAGACACAAGACTAGATGAGGTCTATTTTGCCCTACAGTGACTCGAGCAACCTCCATCTTTCCCTCACAATTTGAATGGAAGATTGGGCTTCCCACGGTCAACACAAGAGGAAGTCTGAATTTCCCATCGTAATTCGAGAATTCAGCCTCAAGTCTTAAAAACCATGTGGTTCCCCCTTCATCGCAATATGAGGCCCTTGCCAGCTAGAGTCTCAAGAGAAGTCCCACGTTCCATCTTAAAGTTCGAAATGCTACTTGGCACCCTTGATGTGACCCCAAAGTTCCCCAACATACCGGTCTCACTCCAGGGGAACACCGAAGTTCCCGGTGTCTCCAGGGAAGTCCCATGTTCCGCCCTGAAGGGCGAAACGGTACTTGACACCCTTGATGCGACGGCAAAAGTTCCCCGACACGCTGGGTTCCCTCGAGGGGAACACCGAGGGTCCCGGCACCACTTCATCTGAGCCCCTTCTCCCCCCCTGATCGCGACAGGAGAGTCGATTCCCCTGCTTTGTCTGGAAGGGGTTCCCGGCCTTCCTGGCGCACTTCAGGATGAGGCCGGTCTCAGGAGGAAATTCGAGACTAGCCGCATGTGAGGTGCCACGTGCCAAACGACTCCGATTTTCCGGTCCACTCTTGATAAGAACCCGATGCCCGAACACCTCTTCGAAGGCAACCCTGTGGGTGAAGGCACAACACGTAGGGGCACTGCCACCCCCGTGCATCATCCGGAAAAACCCGCAGGGTCTACATACAGCTCGACAAGGGGCCTGAGACTCCCGGAACAACTCGAGAGGCAACCAGAATTCCATTCCTCAGACAAGACGAGGCATGACTCTCCTGTCCCAACACTGCAGGGACCGTGCAGTCGGAGTCCGAAACCGAGAGGAAGCCTGAGGTTCCTGCCTCCCCTCGAGATGAGGCCCTCTTCCATTGCGCCGAACCCAGCAGAGTCCCGAGAGGCCCTGCCAACTACACAGCATCCCTCACCTCTCAGAGGCACCCTGGGAAGTTCCCTAAGGTTCCCTGAAGAAGTCGAGGGAAACGAGGGTTTCCCGCCGCAACCCGAGAAAGACCTCGAGAGTCCTTCTTCAACGCCTCTTGAGGACCTAGCCGCTTCCCATGACTCGAGAGTGATGACCAGCTCCCCCTCGCCATGCGCATGGAGACCTGACTTGCCTGGCGCCGCACGAGAGGCTCCCTGAGGTCCTCATCGTGCCTCGTGAGAAAACCCCCATGGGCGCAGCAGCCTGAGGAAACCCATGAGACGCCCCCGTCATCGCGAGATGAGGGCCTTCTTTTCCTGCCTGGCCTGGAGAGCAATCCCGAGTCCTCTCTCCAAACTGAAGAGGAGGCTCGACACCCTTGAGTCCACTCAGTGGGCTCCAAGAGATCCGTGTCGCGACTTGAGAGGAAAGCGGAGTCTTTGCTTCCCCTCCAGGCGAGTCCTGACCCCCCGGGGGAGTCTGGAATGGAAACCCGTGATCCCTGTCTTCCCTTGAGAGGAATATTAGGTCCTGGACACACGCCTCGATGAGGTCCCTTTGGCCCTGTAGTGACTCGAGCAGAACCCCCAGCTTTCCATCGCAACTCGAATTGAAGATTGGGCTTCCCAGGGCCAACCCAAGAGGAAGCCTGAAATTCCTGTCGTTTTTGAGAATCCCAATGCAACTCGAGAAAAACGACGTGGTTCCAACGTCTTCACAGGATGAGGCCCTTGCCCGCTACAGCGTCTCCAGGGAAGTCCCATGTACCGTCCTGAAGTGGGAAACGGTACTTGGCTCCCTTGATGCGACCCCTAAAGTTCCCTGAAACGCCGGGTTCCCTCGAGTGGAACACCGAGGGTCCCGGCACCACTTCATCTGAGCCCCATCTCCCCTCCTGATCGCGACAGGAGAATCGATTCCCCTACTTTGTGTGGAAGGAGTTCCCGGCCTTCCCGGTGCACCTCAGGATGATGCTGGTCTCACGAGGAAATTCGAGATGAGCCACGTGGGTGGTGCCACATGCCGAATGACCCCGATTTCCCGGTCCGCTCTTGAAATGAACCTGATGCAGGACACCTCTTTGAAGGAAACCCTGTGGGGGAAGGCACCAAACGAAGGGGCACTGACACCCCCATGCATCTTCTGGAAACACCCGCAGGTTCCACACACAGCTTGTCAAGGGCCCTGAGACCCCCTGAACGACTCAAGAGGCAAGCAGAGTTCCGTTACTCAGACAAGACGAGGCCTGACTCTCCTGTCCCAACTCTGCAGGGACCCTGCGGTCGGAGTCAGAAATGGAGAGGAAGCCTGAGGTTCCTGCCTCCAATCGAGATGAGGCCCTCTTTCATTTCGTCAAACCTAGTGGAGTCCCGAGAGGCCCCTCTAACTCCTCAGTATCCCTCACCTCTCAGAGACACCTGGGAAGTTCCCTAAGGTCCCCTGTAGAGGTCGAGGGAAATGAGTGTTTCCCGCCCCAACCCAAGAAAGACCTTGAGAGTCCTTCTTAAATACCTCTTGAGGCCCTAGTCCCTCCCATGACTCGAGAGCAATGACGCGATCTGCCTGGCCACACGCATGGAGTCAGGCTTCTCTGGCGCTGCACTAGAGGATCCCTGAACTCCCCATCATATCTCGTGAGAAATCCCACACTGGCGCCGCAGCTCGAGAAAACCCATGAGACGCCCCCGTCATCATGAGAAGAGGGCCATCTTTAACTGCATGGTATGCAGATCAAGCGTGAACCTTCTGTCCAAGCTACACAGGACGCTTGACTCCCTTTAGGCCACTCATTGGGCTCCAAGAGTTACGCGTCCCGACTCGAGAGGATAGTGGAGTCCTTTGCTTCCACTCGAGACGAGGCGTGACCCACCGGGTGAGACTGGAATGCGAGCCCGATATCCCTGTCGCTCCTGGAGAGGAACATTACGTCCTGGACCCAAGCCTCGATGAGGACTCTTTGCCCTGAAGTGACTCGAGAGCAACCCCCAGCTCTCTCTGACAAGTTGAATGGAAGATTGGACTTCCTGGGCCAACACAAGAGGAAGCCTGAATTCCCCGTTGTAACTCGAGAATCCCGCCTCAACTTGAGAAAAACCACGTGTTTCCCTCGTCATCGCAATATGAGGCCCTTGCCCGCTACAGCATCTCCAGAGAATTCCCACGTTCCGTCTTGAAGTGCAAAACTGTACTTGGCACCCTTGATGCGACCTCAAAAGTGCCGTGACATACCGGTCTCACTCGAGGGGACCACTGAGGTTCCCGGCACCACTTCATCTGAGCCCCTTCTCCCCTTCTGATCGCGAGCGGTGGGTCGATTCCCCTGCTTTGTCTGCAAGGGGTTCCCGAGCTTCCCGGCGCACCTCAGGATGAGGCCGGTCTCCCGAGGAAATTCGAGACGTAGCCTCGTGGGTGGTACCACATGCTGAAAGACCCCAATTTTCCGGTACGCTCTTGAAAAGAACCCGATGCCCGGAAACCTCTTTGAAGGCAACCCTGTGGATGAAGGCACAACACGAAGGGGCACTGACACCCCCGTGCATCGTCCGGAAAAACCCGCAGGTTCCACACTCAGCTCAACAAGTGGCCTGTCACTCTGTGAACAACTCAAAAGGCAAGGGGAAATCCATTCCTCCACAGAAGACGAGGCGTGACTCTCTTCTACATACTCTGCAGGTACCCTGCGACCCGAGTCAGAAATGGAGAGGACCCCTGAGGTTCCTGCCTCCATTCGAGATGAGGCCCTCTTCGATTGCACCAAACCCAGTTGAGTAACGAAGGGCCCCTCCCAAATCCACAGTGTCCCTGACTTCTCAGAGGCACCCTAGAAGTTGCCTGATGTCACCGACACAAATCAAGGGAACCCAGGGTTCCCTGCCGCAACCCGAGAAAGACCTCATGAGTCCTTCTTCAAAGCGTCTTGAGGCCCGATTCGCCTACTATGACTCGAGAGCAATCACGCACTCCCCTTCACCACACGCACGGACACCTGACGTCCCTAGCACCACACGAGAGGCTCTCTGAGCTCCCCGTTGTACCTCGTGAGAAATCTGATATTGGCGCCGCAGCTGGAGAAAACCCACGACATGCCCCCGTCATCGCGAGATGAGGGCCTTTTTTCCTGCATGGCCAGGAAAACAATACCGAGTCATCTCTCCAAACTCCATAGGAGGCTTCACTCCCTTTACGCCACGCAGTGGGCTCCAAGAGATACCCGTCGCGACTCGACAGGAGAGCGGAGTCCTTTTTTTCCCCTCAAGATGAGGCCTGACTCTCCGGGTGAGTCAAGAATGCAACCCTGAGATCCCTGTTGGCCCAGTAGTGGAACACTAGGTCCTGGACACAAGCGTAGATGAGGTCTATTTTGCCCTGCAGTGACTGGAGAGCAATCCCCAGTTCTAACTTGCAACTCGAATGGAATACTGGATTTTCCTGGCGCCACACAAGAGGCTCCCTGAGATCCCCGTGGTACTTCATGAGACACACCACACTGGCGCCGCAGCTCAAGAAAACCCACGAGACGCCACCGTCATCTCGAGATGAGGGCCTTCTTTTCCTGCATGGCCTGGAGTCCAATCCCGAGTCCTCTCTCCAAACTCCACAGGAGGCTTGACTCCCTTTAGTACACACAGTGGGCTCCAAGAGATACCCATCGCGACTCGAGACGAGAGCGGAATTCTTTGCTTACCCTCGAGGTGAGAACTGACTCCCCGGATGAGTCTGGAATGCAAACCCGAGATCCCTGTCGCCCCTGGAGAGCAACGTTAGATCCTGGACACAAGCCTAGATTAGGTCTCTTTTGCCCTGCAGTGACTCTAGCGCAATCCCCAGCTCCCCCTCGCAACCCGAATGGAAGATTGGATTTCAAGGCCAACAAGAGGAAGCCTAAATTCCCGGTCATAACTCGAGAATCCCGCCGCAACTCGAGCAAAACCACGTGGTTCTCCCGTCATCGCAAGATGAGGCCCTTGCCCGCTACAGCGTTTCAAAAGATGTCCCAGGTTCCGTCTTGAAATGCGAAACGGTACTTGGCACCCTTGATGCGACCCCAAAAGTCCCCCAACACGCCGGTCTCACTCAAGGGGAACACCGAGGTTCCCGGCACCACTTCATTTAAGCCCCTTCTCCCCTCCTGATCGTGACCGGTGGGTCGATTCCCCTGCTTTGTCTGCAAGGGGGCCCGACCTTCCCTGCACAACTCAGGATGAGGCCGGTCTCATGGGAAAATTCGATACGTAGCTTTGTGGGTGGTGCCACTTGCTGAAAGACTCCAATTTCCCGGTCCGCTCTTGATAAGAATCCGATGCTCGGACACCTCTTGGAAGGCAGCCTTGAGTATGAAGGTACAACACGAAGGGGCACTAACACACCTGTGCATCATCCGGAAAAACGGGCAGGTTACACACACAGCTCGACAAGTGGCCTGTCACCTCGAGAACAACTCGAGAGGCAAGAGGAGTCCCATCCTCCAGAAAAGATGAGGCCTGACTCTCCTGTACCAACATGCAGGGACCTTGCGATCTGAGTCAGAAATGGAGAGGAACATTGAGGTTCCTGCTTCAACTCGAGATGAGTCCCTCTTACATTTCACCAAATGCAGAGGAGTCTCGAGAGGCCCCTCCAAACTGCACAGTATCCCTGACTTCTCAGAGGCACTCTGAGAAGCTTCCTGAGGTCGCAGGCACAAGTCAAGGGAACCCTGGGTTTTATGCAGTGACCCGAGAAAGACCTCGAGAGTCCTTCTTCAACCCGTCTTGAGGCCCGATTACCCTACCATGACTCGAGAGCAATGACGAACTCCCACTAGCCATCTCATGGGGACCTGACTTCCCTGGCGCCACACCAGAGGCTCCCTGAGCTCCCTCTCGTACCTCGTCAGAAACCCAGCACTAGCGCAGCAGTCTAGAAAACCCACGAGACGCCGCCATCATCGCGAGATGAGGGCCTTCTTTTCCTGCATGACCTGGAGAGGAATCCCGAGTCCTCTATCCAAACACCACAGGAGGCTTGACTCCCTTTAGGGCACACAGTGGGCTCCAAGAGATACCCATTGCGACTCAAAAGGACAGCGGAGTTCTTTGCTTCCCCTCGAGACGAGGCCTGATTCCCCGGGTGAGTCTGGTATGCAACCCCAAGATCCCTGTCACCCCTAGGGACGAACATTAAGTCCTGGACACAAGCCTAGATGAGGTCTATTTTGCCCTGCAGTGACTCGAGAGCAATCCCCAGCTCTCCCTTTAAACTCGAATGGAAGATAGGACTTCCCTGGGCCAACACATGAGGAAGACTGTATTCCCCGTCGAAACTCGAGAATCCCGCCACAACTCGAGAAACGCCACGTGGTTCCCCCGTCATCCCAAGATGAGGCCCTTGCCCCCTACAGCGTCTCAAGAGAAGTCCCACGTTCCGTCTTGAAGTGCGAAACGGTATTGGCACCCTTGATGCGCCCTCAAAAGTTCCTCGACACACCAGTCTGACTCGAGGAAAACACCGAGGTTCCCGGCACCACTACATCTGGGCCCCTTCTCCCCTCCTGATCGCGACAGGAGGATCGATTCCCCTGTTTTGTCTTGAAGGGGTTCCCGCCTTTCCCGGTGCATCTCAGGATGAGGCCGGTCTCACGAGGATATTCGAGACATAGCCACGTGGATGGTGACACATGCCGAAAGACCCCGATTTCCCGGTCCGCTCTTGATAAGATCCTGATGCCCGGACACCTCTTTGAAGATAACCCTTTTGATGAAGGCACAACACTTAGGGGCACTGACACCCCCGGGTATCGTCCGGAGAATCCCGCAGGTACCACACACAGCTCGAGAAGTGACCTGTCACCCCGTGAACAACTGGAGAGGCAAGCAGAGTTCCATTCCTCCACACAAGACGAGGCCTGACTCTCCTGTTCGAACTCTGCAGCGAAACTGCGATCTGAGTCAGATCTGGCCCAGGGGAAGTCAGGAGAGGAAACATGAGTTTCCTGCCTCCACTCGAGATGAGGCCCTCTTCCATTGCACCGAACCCAGTGGAGTCCCGAGAGACCCCTCCCAACTGCTCAGTATCCCTGACTTCTCAGAGTCACCCTTAGACCTTCCTGAGATCACCGGCACAAGTCGAGGGAACCAAGGGTTTCCTGCCCCAACCTGTAAAAGACCTCGAGAGTCCTTCTTCAACGCGTCTTGAGGTGCGATTCCCCTACCATGACTCGAGAGCAATGACGCGCTCCCCCTAGCCACGCGCATAGAAACCTGATTTCCCTGGCGCCAAAGGAGAGGCTCCCTGAGCTCCCCATTATATCTCGTGAGCAACACCACACTGGAGCCACAGCTCGAGAATACCCACGAGACGCCCCAGTCCTCACGAGATGAGGGCCTTCTTTTGCTGTATGGCCTGGAGAGCAATCCTGAGTCCTCTCTCCAAACTCCACAGGAGGCTTGACTCATTTTAGGCCACACAGTGAGCTCCAAGATATACCCGTCGCGACTTGACAGGAGAGCGGTGTCCTTGGCTTCCCCTCGAGACGAGGCCTGACTCCCCGGGTGAGTCGAGAATGCAATGCTGAGATCGCTTTCGCCCCAGCAGAGGAACATTAGGTCCTGGACACAAGCCTAGATGAGGTCTATTTGGCCCTGCAGTGTCTCGACAGCAATCCCCAGTTCTAACTCACAATTCGAATGAAAACTGGACTTCCCTGGGCCAGTTGAAGAGGAAGCCTGAATTCCCGGTTGTAACTCGAGAATCCCGCCCCAACTCAAGAAAAACCACGGGGTTCTCCCATCATCGAAAGATGAGGCCCTTGCCCACTACAGCGTCTCAAGAGAAGTCCCACGTTCCGTATTGAAGAGCGAAAAGTTACTTGGAACCCTTGATGCGACCCCAAAAGTTCCCCGACATACCAGTCTCACTTGAGGAGAACACCGAGGTTCCCGGCACCACTTCATCTGAGACTCTTCTCCCCTCTTGATCGCGACAGGAGGTTCGATTCCCCTGCTTTGTCTGGAAGGCGTTCCCGACCTTCCTGGCGCACATCAAGATGAGGCCAGTCTCACGAGGAAATTCGAGACATAGCCTCGTGGGTGGTGCGGCATGCCAAAAGACCCCGATTCCCTGGTCCGCTCTTGATAAGAACCCGATGGCAGAACCCAACTCGAAGGCAATCCTGTGGAACAAGGCACAACACGAAGGGGCAGTGACACCCCGGTGCATCGTCCAGAAAAACCTGCAAGTTCCACATACAAATCAACAAGTGGCCTGTCACCCCATGAACAACGCGAGAGACAAGCGGAGTTCCATTCCTCCACACAAGACGAGGCCTGACTCTCCTGTCCCAACTCTGCAGGGACTCTGCGATCCGAGTCAGATCCGGCGCATTCGAAGCCAGGAGAGGAACCCTGTGGTTCCTGCCTCAACTTGTCATAAGGCCCTCTTCCATTGCACCAAACCCAGTGGAGTTCCGAGAGGCCCCTCCCAACTCCACAGTGACCCTGACTTCTCAGAGGCATGCTGAGAAGCTTCCTGAGGTCACTGGCACAAGTCGATGGAACCCAGGGTTTCCTGCTGCAACCCAAGAAAGACCTCGAGAGTCCTTCTTTAACACGTTTTCAGGCCCAATTCCCCTACCATGACTCGAGAACAATGACGGGCTCCCTCTCACCACGTGCATAGAGACCTGACTGCCCTGGCACCACATGAGAGGCTCACTGAGCTCCCAGTCTTACTTCGTGAGAAACCCCACACTAGCGCCACAGCTCGAGAAAACCTACGAGACGCCCCAGTCATCGGGAGATGAGGGCCTTCATTTCCTGCATTGCCTGGAGAGCAATCCCGTGTCCTCCCTCCAAACACCAGAGGAGGTTTGACTCCCTTTAAGCCACTCAGTGGGCTCCAAGACGTTCCCGTCCGACTCGAGAGGAGAGCAGAGTCCTTTGCTTCCCCTCGAGACGAGGCCTGACTCCAGGGTGAGTCTGGAATGCAACCCCGAGATTCCTGTCGCCCCTTGACATGAACATTACGTCCTGCACACAAGCCTTGGTGGGGTCTCTTTTGCCTTCAGTGACTAGAGCGCAGCTCCATCTCTTCCTCGAATCTCGAATGGAAGATAAGACTTTTGTGGGCCAACACAAGAGGAAGCATGAATTCCCTGTGGTAACTCAAATATCCCACCGCAACTAGAGAAAAACCAAGTGGTTCCCCAGTCATTCCAAGATGAGGCCCTTGCCCGCTGGAGCACCCCAAGAGAAGTCCCACGTTCCAATTTGAAGTGCGAAATGGTACTTGGAACGCGTTATGTGACCCCAAAAGTTACCCGACATACATGTCTCACTTGAGGGAAACACCGAGGTTCCCAGCAGCACTTCATCTGAGCCACTTCTCCCCTCCTGATCGCCACAGGAGCGTCGAATCCTCTGCTTTGTCTGGAAGGGTTTCATGACCTTCGCGGCACACCTCAGGATGAGGCCGGTTTCATGAGGAAATTCGAGACTAGCCACGTGGGTGGTGCAAAATGCTGAACGACCCCGATTTCCCAGTCCGCACTTCATAAGAACACGATGCCCGGACCCCTCTTCGAAGGCAACCCTGTGGATGAAGACACAAAACGAAGGGTCAATGACACCCCCATGCATCGTCTGGAAAAACCTGCAGATTCCACACACAGTTTGACAAGGGGCCTGAAACCCCATGAACAACTCGAGAGGCAAGCGGAGTTCCATTCCTCAGAAAAGACATAGCCTGACTCTCCTGTCCCAACTCTGCAGGGACACTACGATCAGAGTCAGAATTGGAGAGGAAGCCTGAGGTTCCTGCCTCCACTCGAGATGAGGCCCTCTTCCATTTCGACAAAACCAGTGGAGTCCCGAGAGGTCCCACCAACTCCACAGCGATTCTCACTTCTCTAAGGCACCCTGGGAAGTTCCCTCAGGCCCCGGAAGAAGTCGGGGGAAACGAGGGTTTCCCGCTGCAACCCAAGAAAGACATCGAGAGTCCTTCTTCAACGCGTCTTGAGGCCCTAGTCCCCTCCCATGACTCGAGAAGAATGACGCGCTCCTTCTCGCCACGTGCAAGGAGATATGACTTCCCTGGCGCCGCACGAGAGGCTCCCTGAGATCCTCGTCGGGCCTCGGGAGAAAACCCCCACGGGCGCCGCAGCTCGAGGAAACCCCTGAGACGCCCCCGTCCTCGCGAGCTGAGGGCCTTCTTTTCCTGCATGGCCTGGAGAGCAATCCCGGGTCCTCTCTCCAAACGGAAGAGGAGGCTGGACTCCCTTGAGGCCGCTCAGGGGGCTCCAAGAGACCCGTGTCGCGACTCGAGAGGAGAGCGGAGTCCTTGGCTTCCCCTCGAGACGAGGCCTGACTCCCCGGGGGAGCCTGGAATGCAACCCCGAGATCCCTGCCTTCCCTGGAGAGGAATATTAGGTCCCGGACACACGCCTAGGTGAGGTCTCTTCGGCCCTGCAGTGACTCGAGCGCAACCCCCAGCTTTCGCTCGCAACCCGAGGGGAAGATTGGGCTTCCCAGGGCCAACCCAAGGGGAAGGCTGAGATCCCCGTCGTAACTCGAGAATCCCACCGCAACTCGAGAAAAACCACGTGGTTCCCACCTCTTGGCAAGATGAGGCCCTTGCCCGCCACGGCGTCTCAAGGGAAGTCCCCTGTTCCGCCCTGAAGGGCGAAACGGTCCCTGACAGCCTTCCTGCGACCCCCAAAAGTCCCCCGACACGCCGGGTTCCCCCGAGGGGAACACCGAGGGTCCCGGCACCGCTTCCTCTGAGCCCCTTCTCCCCTCCTGATCGCGACAGGAGAGGCGATTCCCCTGCGTGGTCTGGAAGGGGTTCCCGGCCTTCCCGGCGCCCCTCTGGATGAGACCGGTCTCACGAGGAAATTCGAGACGAGCCACGTGGGTGGGGCCACATGCCGAACGCCCCCAATTCCCCGGTCCGCCCTTGAGAAGGACCCGAGGCCCGGACCCCTCTTCGAAGGCAACCCTGTGGGTGAAGGCACAACACGAAGCGGCACTGCCACCCCCGTGCATCGTCCGCAAAGACCCGCGGGTTCCACACACAGCTCGACGAGGGGCCTGAGACCCCCTGAGCAACTCTAGAGGCCAGCGGGGTTCCCTTCCTCAGACAAGACGAGGCCTGACTCTCCTGTCCCAACTCTGCAGGGACCCTGCGGTCGGAGTCCGAAACGGAGAGGAAGCCTGAGGTTCCTGCCTCCCCTCGAGGTGAGGCCCTCTTCCGTTGCGCCAGACCCAGCGGAGTTCCGAGGGGCCCAGCCACTTCCACAGGATCCCTCGCCTCTCAGAGGCACCCTGGGAAGTTCCCTAAGGTCCCCGGCAGAAGGCGAGGGAAACGAGGGTTTCCCGCCGCCACCCAACAAAGACCTCGAGAGTCCGTCTCCAACGCGTCTCGAGGCCCTAGTCCCCTCCCGTGACTCGAGAGCCATGACGCGCTCCCCCTCGCCACGCGCATGGAGACCTGACTTCCCTGGCGCCGCATGAGAGGCTTCCAGATATCCTCGTCGTGCCTCGGGAGAAAACCCCCACAGGCCCCGCAGCTCGAGGAAACCCCTGAGACGCCCCCGTCCTCGCGAGCTGAGGGCCTTCTTTTCCTGCATGGCCTGGAGAGCAATCCCGGGTCCTCTCTCCAAACGGAAGAGGAGGCTGGACTCCCTTGAGGCCGCTCAGGGGGCTCCAAGAGACCCGCGTCGCGACTCGAGAGGAGAGCGGAGTCCTTGACTTCCCCTCGAGACGAGGCCTGACTCCCCGGGGGAGCCTGGAATGCAACCCCGAGATCCCTGCCTTCCCTAGAGAGGAATATTAGCTCCCGGACACACGCCTAGGTGAGGTCTCTTCGGCCCTGCAGTGACTCGAGCGCAACCCCCAGCTTTCCATCGCAACCCGAGGGGAAGATTGGGCTTCACAGGGCCAACCCAAGGGGAAGGCTGAGATCCCCGTCGTAACTCGAGAATCCTACCGCAACTCGAGAAAAACCACGTGGTTCCCACCTCTTGGCAAGATGAGGCCCTTGCCCGCGACGGCGTCTCAAGGGAAGTCCCCTGTTCCGCCCTGAAGGGCGAAACGGTCCCTGACAGCCTTCCTGCGACCCCCAAAAGTCCCCCGACACGCCGGGTTCCCCCGAGGGGAACACCGAGGGTCCCGGCACCGCTCCCTCTGAGCCCCTTCTCCCCTCCTGATCGCGACAGGAGAGGCGATTCCCCTGCGTGGTCTGGAAGGGGTTCCCGGCCTTCCCGGCGCACCTCAGGATGAGGCCGGTCTCACGAGGAAATTCGAGACGAGCCACGTGGGTGGGGCCACATGCCGAACGCCCCCGATTCCCCGGTCCGCCCTTGAGAAGGACCCGAGGCCCGGACCCCTCTTCGAAGGCAACCCTGTGGGTGAAGGCACAACACGAAGGGGCACTGCCACCCCCGTGCATCGTCCGCAAAGACCCGCGGGTTCCACACACAGCTCGACGAGGGGCCTGAGACCCCCTGAGCAACTCGCGAGGCCAGCGGGTTTCCCTTCCTCAGACAAGACGAGGCCTGACTCTCCTGTCCCAACTCTGCAGGGACCCTGCGGTCGGAGTCTGAAACGGAGATGAAGCCCGAGGTTCCTGCCTCCCCTCGAGGTGAGGAGCTCTTCCGTTGAGCCAGACCCAGCGGAATCCCGAGGGGCCCCGCCACATCCACAGGATCCTACGCCTCTCAGAGGCACCCTGGGAAATTCCCTAAGGTCCCCGGCAGAAGGCGAGGGAAACGAGAGTTTCCCTCCGCCCCCCGAGAAAGACCTCGAGAGTCCTCCTTCAACGCGTCTCGAGGCCCTAGTCTCCTCTCGTGACGCGAGAGCCAGGACGCGCTCCCCCTCGCCATGCTCATGGAGACCTGACTTCCCTGGCGCCGCACGAGAGGCTCCCTGAGATCCTCGTCGTGCCTCGGGAGAAAACCCCCACGGGCGCCGCAGCTCGAGGAAACCCCTGAGACGCCCCCGTCCTCGCGAGCTGAGGGCCTTCTTTTCCTGCATGGCCTGGAGAGCAATCCCGGGTCCTCTCTCCAAACGGAAGAGGAGGCTGGACTCCCTTGAGGCCACTCAGGGGGCTCCAAGAGACGCGCGTCGCGACTCGAGAGGAGAGCGGAGTCCTTGGCTTCCCCTCGAGACGAGGCCTGACTCCCCGGGGGAGCCTGGAATGCAACCCCGAGATCCCTGCCTTCCCTGGAGAGGAATATTAGGTCCTGGACACACGCCTAGGTGAGGTCTCTTCGGCCCTACAGTGACTCGAGCGCAACCCCCAGCTTTCCCTCGCAACCCGAGGGGAAGATCGGGCTTCCCAGGGCCAACCCAAGGGGAAGGTTGAGATCCCCGTCGTAACTCGAGAATGCCGCCGCAACTCGAGACAAACCACGTGGTTCCCACCTCTTGGCATGATGAGGCCCTTGCCCGCGACGGCGTCTGAAGGGAAGTCCCCTGTTCTTCCCTGAAGGGCGAAACGGTCCCTGACAGCCTTCCTGCGACACCCAAAGGTCCCCCGACACGCCGGGGTCCCTTGAGGGGAACACCGAGGGTCCCGCACCGCTTCCTCTGAGCCCCTTCTCCCCTCCTGATCGCGACAGGAGAGGCGATTCTCCTGCGTGATATGTAAGGGGTTCCCGGCCTTCCAGGCGCACCTGAAGATGAGGCCGGTCTCACGAGGAAATTCGAGACGAGCCACGTGGGTGGGGCCACATGCTGAACGCCCCCGATTCCCCGGTCCGCCCTTGAGAAAGACCCGAGGCCCGGACCCCTCTTCGAAGGCAACCCTGTGGGTGAAGGCACAACACGAAGGGGCACTGCCACCCCCGTGCATCGTCCGCAAAGACCCGCGGGTTCCACACACAGCTCGACGAGGGGCCTGAGACCCCCTGAGCAACTCGAGAGGCCAGCGGGTTTCCCTTCCCCAGACAAGACGAGGCCTGACTCTCCTGTCCCAACTCTGCAGGGACCCTGCGGTCGGAGTCCGAAACGGAGAGGAAGCCTGAGGTTCCTGCCTCCCCTCGAGGTGAGGCCCTCTTCCGTTGCGCCAGTCCCAGCGGAGTCCAGAGGGGCCCAGCCACCTCCACAGGATCCCTCGCCTCTCAGAGGCACTCTGGGAAGTTCCCTAAGGTCCCCGGCAGAAGGCGAGGGAAACGAGGGTTTCCCGCCGCCCCCCAACAAAGACCTCGAGAGTCCTTATCCAACGCGTCTCGAGGCCCTAGTCCCCTCCCGTGACTCGAGAGCCATGACGCGCTCCCCCTTGCCACGCACATGGAGACCTGACTTCCCTGGCGCCGCACGAGAGGCTTCCTGATATCCTCGTCGTGCCTCGGGAGAAAACCCCCACGGGCGCCGCAGCTCGAGGAAACCCCTGAGACGCCCCCGTCCTCGCGAGCTGAGGGCCTTCTTTTCCTGCATGGCCTGGAGAGCAATCCCGGGTCCTCTCTCCAAACGGAAGAGGAGGCTGGACTCCCTTGAGGCCGCTCAGGGGGCTCCAAGAGACCCGCGTCGCGACTCGAGAGGAGAGCGGAGTCCTTGGCTTCCCCTCGAGACGAGGCCTGACTCCCCGGGGGAGCCTGGAATGCAACCCCGAGATCCCTGCCTTCCCTGGAGAGGAATATTAGGTCCCGGACACACGCCTAGGTGAGGTCTCTTCGGCCCTGCAGTGACTCGCGCGCAACCCCCAGCTTTCGCTCGCAACCCGAGGGGAAGATTGGGCTTCCCAGGGCCAACCCAAGGGGAAGGCTGAGATCCCCGTCGTAACTCGAGAATCCCACCGCAACTCGAGAAAAACCACGTGGTTCCCACCTCTTGGCAAGATGAGGCCCTTGCCCGCCACGGCGTCTCAAGGGAAGTCCCCTGTTCCGCCCTGAAGGGCGAAACGGTCCCTGACAGCCTTCCTGCGACCCCCAAAAGTCCCCCGACACGCCGGGTTCCCCCGAGGGAACACCGAGGGTCCCGGCACCGCTTCCTCTGAGCCCCTTCTCCCCTCCTGATCGCGACAGGAGAGGCGATTCCCCTGCGTGTTCTGGAAGGGGTTCCCGGCCTTCCCGGCGCACCTCAGGTTGAGGCCGGTCTCACGAGGAAATTCGAGACGAGCCACGTGGGTGGGGCCACATGCCGAACGCCCCCGATTCCCCGGTCCGCCCTTGAGAAGGACCCGAGGCCCGGACCCCTCTTCGAAGGCAACCCTGTGGGTGAAGGCACAACATGAAGGGGCACTGCCACCCCCGGGCATCGTCCGCAAAGACCCACGGGTTCCACACACAGCTCGACGAGGGGCCTGAGACCCCCTGAGCAACTCGAGAGGCCAGCGGGGTTCCCTTCCTCAGACAAGACGAGGCCTGACTCTCCTGTCCCAACTCTGCAGGGACCCTGCGGTCGGAGTCCGAAACGGAGAGGAAGCCCGAGGTTCCTGCCTCCCCTCGAGGTGAGGCCCTCTTCCGTTGAGCCAGACCCAGCAGAGTCCCGAGGGGCCCCGCCACATCCACAGGATCCCTCGCCTCTCAGAGGCACCCTGGCAAGTTCCCTAAGGTCCCCGTCAGAAGGTGAGGGAAACGAGAGTTTCCCGCCGCCCCCCGAGAAAGACCTCGAGAGTCCTTCTTCAACACGTCTCGAGGCCCTAATCCCCTCCCGTGACTCGAGAGCCAGGACGCGCTCCCCCTCGCCATGCTCATGGAGACCTGACTTCCCTGGCGCCGCACGAGAGGCTCCGTGAGATCCTCGTCGTGCCTCGGGAGAAAACCCCCACGGGCGCCGCAGCTCGAGGAAACCCCTGAGACGCCCCCGTCCTCGCGAGCTGAGGGCCTTCTTTTCCTGCATGGCCTGGAGAGCAATCCCGGGTCCTCTCTCCAAACGGAAGAGGAGGCTGGACTCCCTTGAGGCCGCTCAGGGGGCTCCAGGAGACCCGCGTCGCGACTCGAGAGGAGAGCGGAGTCCTTGGCTTCCCCTCGAGACGAGGCCTGACTCCCCGGGGGAGCCTGGAATGCAACCCCGAGATCCCTGCCTTCCCTGGAGAGGAATATTAGGTCCCGGACACACGCCTAGGTGAGGTCTCTTCGGCCCTGCAGTGACTCGAGCGCAACCCCCAGCTTTCGCTCGCAACCCGAGGGGAAGATTGGGCTTCCCAGGGCCAACCCAAGGGGAAGGCTGAGATCCCCGTCGTAACTCGAGAATCCCACCGCAACTCGAGAAAAACCACGTGGTTCCCACCTCTTGGCAAGATGAGGCCCTTGCCCGCCACGGCGTCTCAAGGGAAGTCCCCTGTTCCGCCCTGAAGGGCGAAACGGTCCCTGACAGCCTTCCTGCGACCCCCAAAAGTCCCCCGACACGCCGGGTTCCCCCGAGGGGAACACCGAGGGTCCCGGCACCGCTTCCTCTGAGCCCCTTCTCCCCTCCTGATCGCGACAGGAGAGGCAATTCCCCTGCGTGGTCTGGAAGGGGTTCCCGGACTTCCCGGCGCACCTCAGGATGAGGCCGGTCTCACGAGGAAATTCGAGACGAGCCACGTGGGTGGGGCCACATGCCGAACGCCCCCGATTCCCCGGTCCGCCCTTGAGAAGGACCCGAGGCCCGGACCCCTCTTCGAAGGCAACCCTGTGGGTGAAGGCACAACACGAAGGGGCACTGCCACCCCCATGCATCGTCCGCAAAGACCCGCGGGTTCCACACACAGCTCGACGAGGAGCCTGAGACCCCCTGAGCCACTCGAGAGGCCAGCGGGTTTCCCTTCCTCAGACAAGACAAGGCCTGATTCTCCTTTCCCAACTCTACAGGAACCTTGAGGTCGGAGGGTCGGAGTCAGAAACAGAGAGGAAGCCTGATGTTCCTGCCTCCCCTCGAGATGAGGCCCTCTTCCATTGCGCCAACCCCAGCGGAGTCCCGAGAGACCCGCTAACTCCACAGCATCCCTCACCTCTCAGAGGCACCCTGGGAAGTTCCCTCAGGTCCCCGGCAGAAGTCGAGGGAAATAAGGGTTTCCCGCCGCCACTCGAGATAGACCTCGATAGTCCTTCTTCAAAGTGTCTTGAGGCCCTTGTCCCCTCTCTGGTCTAGAGAGCAATGATGCGCTCCCGCTGCCTCGCGCATGCAGACCTGGCTTCCCTGGCGCCGCACGAGAGGCTCCCTGAGATCCTCGTCGTGCCTCGGGAGAAAACCCACATGGGCGCCGCAGCTCGAGGAAACCCCTGAGACGCCCCCGTCCTCGCGAGCTGAGGGCCTTCTTTTCCTGCCTGGCCTGGAGAGCAATCCCGGGTCCTCTCTCCAAACTGAAGAGTGGGATGGATTCCCTTGAGGCGACTCAGTGGGCTCCAAGAGATCCGCGTCGGGGCTCTAGAGGAGAGCGCAGTCTTTTGCTTCCCCTCGAGACGAGGCCTGACTCCCCGGGGGAGTCTGGAGTGCAATTCCGAGATCCTTGTCTTCCCTTGAGAGGACTATTAGGTCCTGGACACACGCCTAGATGAGGTCTCTTTGGCCTTGCAATGGTTCGAGCACAACATGCAGCTTTCCCTCGCAACTCGAAGGGAAGTTTGGGCTTCCCAGGGCCAACACAAGAGGAAGCCTGAAATCCACGTCGTAACTCGAGAATCCCGCCGCAACTCGAGAAAAACCACGTGGTTCCATCGTCTTCGCAGCATGAGGCCCTTGCCCGCCACAGCGTCTCAAAAGAAGTCCCACGTTCCTACTGAAGTGCAAAACGGTACTTGGCACCCATGATGGCACCCCCAAAGTTCCCCAACATACAGGCCTCACTCGAGGGTAACACCCATGTTCCCCGCACCACATCATTTGAGCCCCTTCTCCCCTCCTGATTGCAACAGGAGTGTCTTTTCTCCTGCTTTGTGTGGAAGGGGTTACCGATCTTCCCAGCGCACATCAGGATGAGGCCTGTCTCACGAGGAAATTGGAGATGTAGCCTCGTGGGTGGTGCCACATGCGGAAAGACCCCATTTCCCGGTCAGCTATTAATAAGAACCCGATGCCCGTACACGTCTTGGAATGCATCCCGTAGGATGAAGGCACAACAAGGAGGGACCCTGAACACCCGTGCATCTTTTGGAAGATTCTGCAGGTTCCAAATACAGCTCGACAAGTGACCTGTTACCTCGTGAACAACTCGAGAGGCAAGCTAAGTTTCATTTCTCCACAGAACACGAGGCCTGACTCTCCTGTCCCAACTCTGCAGGAATCCTGAGATCGGAGTCTGAAATGGAGAGGAACCCTGAGGTTCCTTCCTCAACACGAGATGAGGCCCTCTTGTATTATACCACACCCAGTGGAGTCCCGAGAGGCCCCTCCCAACTCCACAGTATCAGTGTCTTCTCAGAGGCACCCTGAGCAACTCCCTGAGGTCACCGGCACAAGTCGAGGGAACACAGGGTATCCTGCCGCAACCCGAGAAAGACCTCAAGAGTCCGTCTTCAACGCGTCTTGAGGACGGATTCCCCTACCATGACTCGAGAGCAATGACACGCTCCCCCTCGCCATGCGCATGGACACCTGACTTCCCTGGCGCCACATGAGAGGCTCCCTGAGCTCCCCGTCATACCTCGTGAGAAACCCCACACTGGCGCCGCAGCTCGGGAAAACCCACCGTCATCGCGAGATTGGGGACTTCTTTTCCTGCCTGACCTGGAGAGCAATCCCTGGTCTTTTCTCCAAACTTCACAGGAGGCTTTACTCCCTTTAGGCCACTCAATGGGCTCCAAGAGATACCTGTCGCGACTTGAGAGGAGAGCAGAGTACTTTGTTTCCCCTCGAGATGAGGCCTTACCTCGGGTGAGTCTGGAATGCAACCCCGAGATCCCTGTTGCCCCTGGAGAGGAACATTATGTCCTGGACAAAAGCCTAGATGAGGTCTATTTTGCCCTACAGTGACTCGAGAGCAACACCCATCTCTCCCTCGCAATTCGAATGGAAGATTGGTCTTCATTGGGCCAACACAAGAGGAAGTCTGAATTTCCCGTTGTAACTCGAGAATCCCACCGCAACTCTTAAAAACCACGTGGTTCCCCATTCATCGCAATATGAGGCCTTTGCCCGCTACAGAGTCTCAAGAGAAGTCCCATGTTTCGTCATAAAGTTCGAAATGCTACTTGGCACCCTTGATGCGACCCCAAAAGTTCCCCAATATACCGGTCTCACTCCAAGGGAACACCGAAGTTCCTGGCACCACTTCATTTGAGCCCCTTCTCCGCTCCTGATCACGGCAGGAAGGTCGATCCCCCTGCTTTGTCTAGAAGGGGTTCCCGACCTTCATGGCGCACCTCAGGATGAGGCCAGTCTCACGAAGAAATTCGAGACGTAGCCTCGTGTTGGTGCCACGTGCCGAAAGACCCCGATTTCTCCGTCTTGCTCTTGATAAGAACCCGATGCCCGGACACCTCTTCTAAGGCAACCCTGTGGATGAAGGCACTACACGAGGGGGCACTGGCAACCCTGTTCATCGTCCGGAAAACCCCGCAGGATCCACATACAGCTCCACAACTGGCCTGTCACCCCTTAAACAATGAGAGAGGAAAGCGGAGTCCCCTTCCTCAGACAAGACGAGGCCTGAGTATCCAATCCCAACTCTGCAGGCACGCTTCGATCTGAGTCAGAAATGGAGAGGAAACCTGAGGTTCCTGCCTCAACCCGAGATGAGGCCCTCTTCCATTAAAACAAACCCAGTGGAGTCCCGAGAGTCCCCTCCCATCTCCACAGTATCCCTGACTTCTCATAGGCATTCTGAGAAGCTCCTTGAGGCCATCGGCAAAAGTCGAGGGAAATAAGGGTTTCCTGTCACAACCGAAGAAAGACCTCGAGAGTCCTTCTTCAATGTGTCTTGAGGTCAGATTCCCCTACCATAGCTCGAGAGCAATAATGCGCTCCCCCTCGCCACGCACATGGAGACCTGAGTTCCCTGGCGCCACACGAGAGGCTCCCTGAGCTCCCCGTCATACCTCGTGTGAAACCCCACACTGGCGCCGCAGCTCGAGAAAACCCACAAGATCCCTCCGTCATCGCGAGATGAGGGCCATCTTTTCCTGCATGGCCTGGAGAGCAGTCCCAAGTCCTCTCTCCAAACTTCACAGGAGGCTTGACTCCCTTTAGGCCACAAAGTGGGCTCCAAGAGGTGCCCGTCGCGACTCGAAAGGAGAGCGGAGTCCTTTGCTTCCCTTCGACATGAGGTCTGACTCACTGGGTGAGTCTGGAATGCAAACCTGAGATCCCTGTGGCCCTTGGAGAGGAACATTAGGTCCTGGACACAAGCCTAGATGAGGTCTCCTTTGCCCTGCAGTGACTCGAGCGCAACCCCCAGCTCTCCCTCGCAACTCGAATGGATGATTGGACTTCCCTGGCCCAACACAAGAGGAAGCCTGAAATCCCCGTCGTAACTCGAGAATCCCGCCGCAACTCGAGAAAAACCACGTGGCTCCCCCGTCATCGCAAGATGAGGGCCTTGGCCGCTACAGCGTATCAAGAGAAGTCCCACGTTCCATCCTGAAGTACAAAACGGTACTTGGCACCCTTGATGCGACCCCCAAAGTTCCCTGACATACCGGTCTCACTTGAGGGAAACACCAAAGTTCACGGCACCACTTCCTGTGAGCCCCTTCACCCCTCCTGATCGCGACAGAAGGGTCGATTCCCATGTTTTGTCTGCAAGGGGTTCCCGACGTTCCCCGCGAACCTCCGGATGAGGCCGGTCTCATGAGGAAATTCGAAAAGTAGCCTCATGGTTGGTGCCAAATGCTGAAAGATCCCGAATTCCCGGTCCACTCTAGATAAGAACCTGACGCCGGACATCTCTTCGAAGGCAACCCTGTGGATGAAGGCACAACACGAAGGGACACTGATATCCCCATGCATCGTCTGGAAAAACCCGCAGATTCCACTCACAGCTCCAAATGTGGACTGTCACCTCGTGAACAACTCGAGAGGCAAGTGAAGTTGCATTCCTTCACACAAGACGAGGCCTTACTCTCCTGTCCCAACTCTTCAGGGACCCTGCGATCGGAGTCAGAAATGGAGAGGAACCCTGAGGTTACTGCCTCAACTAGAGAAGAGGCCCTCTTCCATTGAACCAAACTCAGTGGTGTCCCGAGAGGCCCCTCCCAACACCACAGTATCCCTGAATTCTCAGAGGCTCCCTGAGAAGCTACCTGAGGTCACTGGCACAAGTCGAGGGAACCAAGGGTTTCCTGCCCCAACCCGTAAAAGACCTCGAGAGTCCTTCTTCAACGCGTCTTGAGGTGCGATTCCCCTACCATGACTCGAGAGCAATGACGCGCTCCCCCTAGCCACGCACATAGAAACCTGACTTCCCTGGCGCCACAGGAGAGGCTCCCTGAGCTCCCCATTATACCTCGTGAGCAACACCACACTGGAGCCGCAGCTCGAGAATACCCACGAGACGCCCCAGTCCTCACGAGATGGGGGCCTTCTTTTGCTGTATGGCCTGAGCAATCCTGAGTCCTCTCTCCAAACTCCACAGGAGGCTTGACTCATTTTAGGCCACACAGTGAGCTCCAAGATATACCCGTCGCGAATTGACAGGAGAGCGGTGTCCTTGGCATCCCCTCGAGACGAGGCCTGACTCCCCGGGTGAGTCGAGAATGCAATGCTGAGATCGCTTTCGCCCCAGCAGAGGAACATTAGGTCCTGGACACAAGCCTAGATGAGGTCTATTTGGCCCTGCAGTGTCTCGACAGCAATCCCCAGTTCTAACTCACAATTCGAATGAAAACTGGACTTCCCTGGGCCAGTTGAAGAGGAAGCCTGAATTCCCGGTTGTAACTCGAGAATCCCGCCCCAACTCAAGAAAAACCACGTGGTTCCCCCGTCATCGAATGATGAGGCCCTTGCCCGCTACAGCGTCTCAAGAGAAGTCCCACGTTCCGTATTGAAGAGCGAAAAGTTACTTGGAACCCTTGATGCGACCCCAAAAGTTCCCCGACATACCAGTCTCACTTGAGGAGAACACCGAGGTTCCCGGCACCACTTCATCTGAGACTCTTCTCCCCTCTTGATCGCGACAGGAGGTTCGATTCCCCTGCTTTGTCTGGAAGGCGTTACCGACCTTCCTGGTGCACATCAAGATGAGGCCCGTCTCACGAGGAAATTCGAGACATAGCCTCGTGGGTGGTGCGGCATGCCAAAAGACCCCGATTCCCTGGTCCGCTCTTGATAAGAACCCGATGGCAGAACCCAACTCGAAGGCAATCCTGTAGAACAAGGCACAACACGAAGGGGCAGTGACACCCCAGTGCATCATCCAGAAAAACCCGCAAGTTCCACATACAAATCGACAAGTGGCCTGTCACCCCATGAACAACGCGAGAGTCAAGCGGAGTTCCATTCCTCCACACAAGACGAGGCCTGACTCTCCTGTCCCAACTCTGCAGGGACTCTGCGATCCGAGTCAGATCCGGCGCATTCGAAGCCAGGAGAGGAACCCTGTGGTTCCTGCCTCAACTTGTCATGAGGCCCTCTTCCATTGCACCAAACCCAGTGGAGTTCCGAGAGGCCCCTCCCAACTCCACAGTGACCCTGACTTCTCAGAGGCACGCTGAGAAGCTTCCTGAGGTCACTGGCACAAGTCGATGGAACCCACGGTTTCCTGCTGCAACCCAAGAAAGACCTCGAGAGTCCTTCTTTAACACGTCTTCAGGCCCAATTCCCCTACCATGACTCGAGAACAATGACGGGCTCCCTCTCACCACGTGCATAGAGACCTGACTGCCCTGGCACCACATGAGAGGCTCACTGAGCTCCCAGTCTTACTTCGTGAGAAACCCCACACTAGCGCCACAGCTCGAGAAAACCTACGAGACGCCCCAGTCATCGGGAGATGAGGGCCTTCATTTCCTGCATTGCCTGGAGAGCAATCCCGTGTCCTCCCTCCAAACACCAGAGGAGGTTTGACTCCCTTTAAGCCACTCAGTGGGCTCCAAGACATACCCGTCCGACTCGAGAGGAGAGCAGAGTCCTTTGCTTCCCCTCGAGACGAGGCCTGACTCCAGGGTGAGTCTGGAATGCAACCCCGAGATTCCTGTCGCCCCTTGACATGAACATTAGGTCCTGCACACAAGCCTTGGTGGGGTCTCTTTTGCCTTCAGTGACTAGAGCGCAGCTCCATCTCTTCCTCGAATCTCGAATGGAAGATAAGACTTTTGTGGGCCAACACAAGAGGAAGCATGAATTCCCTGTGGTAACTCAAATATCCCACCGCAACTAGAGAAAAACCAAGTGGTTCCCCAGTCATTCCAAGATGAGGCCCTTGCCCGCTGGAGCACCCCAAGAGAAGTCCCACGTTCCAATTTGAAGAGCGAAACGGTACTTGGAACGCGTTATGCGACCCCAAAAGTTACCCGACATACCTGTCTCCCTTGAGGGAAACACCGAGGTTCCCAGCAGCACTTCATCTGAGCCACTTCTCCCCTCCTGATCGCCACAGGAGGGTCGATTCCTCTGCTTTGTCTGGAAGGGTTTCATGACCTTCGCGGCACACCTCAGGATGAGGCCGGTTTCATGAGGAAATTCGAGACTAGCCACGTGGGTGGTGCAAAATGCTGAACGACCCGATTTCCCATGCCGCTCTTCATAAGAACACGATGCCCGGACACCTCTTCGAAGGCAACCCTGTGGATGAAGACACAAAACGAAGGGTCACTGACACCCCCATGCATCGTCTGGAAAAACCTGCAGATTCCACACACAGTTTGACAAGGGGCCTGAAACCCCATGAACAACTCGAGAGGCAAGCGGAGTTCCATTCCTCAGAAAAGACATAGCCTGACTCTCCTGTCCCAACTCTGCAGGGACACTACGATCAGAGTCAGAATTGGAGAGGAAGCCTGAGGTTCCTGCCTCCACTCGAGATGAGGCCCTCTTCCATTGCAAAAAACCCAGTGGAGTCCCGAGAGTCCCCGCCAAATCCACAGCGTCCCTCACCTCTCAGAGGCACCCTGGGAAGTTTCCTCAGGTCCCCAGCAGAAGTCGGGGGAAACGAGGGTTTCCCGCTGCAACCCGAGAAAGACATCGAGAGTCCTTCTTCAATGCGTCTTGAGGCCCTAGTCCCCTCCCATGACTCGAGAACAATGACGCGCTCCTTCTCGCCACGTGCATGGAGACATGACTTCCCTGGAACCGCACGAGAGGCTCCCTGAGATCCTCGTCGTGCCTCGGGAGAAAACCCCCACGGGTGCCGCAGCTCGAGGAAACCCCTGAGATGCCCCCGTCCTCGCGAGGTGAGGGCCTTCTTTTGCTGCCTGGCCTGGAGAGTAATCACGAGTCCTCTCTCAAAAGTGAAGAGGAGGCTGGACTCCCTTGAGGCCACTCAGGGGGCACCAAGATATCCGCGTCGCGACTCGGGAGGAGAGCGGAGTCCTTTGTTTCCCCTCGAGGTGAGGCCTGACTCCCTGGGGGAGCATGGGATGCAACTCCGAGATTCTTGTCTTCCCTGGAGAGGAGCATTAGGTCCTGGACACAGGCCTAGATGAGGTCTCTTTGGCCCTGCAGTGACTAGAGCGCAACCTCCAGCTTTCGCTCGCCACTAGAATAGAAGATTGGGCTACCCAGGGCCGACACAAGAGGAAGCCTGTAATCCCCCATCGTAACACGAGAATCCCGCCGCAACTCGAGAAAAACCACGTGGTTCCCACCTATTCGCAAGATGATGCCCTTGCCCGTGAAGGCGTCTGAAGGGAAGTCCCCTGTTCCACCCTTAAGTGAGAAACGGGACCTGACAGCATTCATGTGACCCCAAAAGTTCCCCGACAAGCCTGGTTCCCTCGAGGGGAACACCGAGGGTCCCGGCACCGCTTCATCTGAGCCCCTTCTCCCCTCCTGAGCGCCACAGGAGAGTCGATTCCCCTGCGTGGTCTGGAAGGGGTTCCCGGCCTTCCTGGCGCACCTCAGGAGGAGGCCGGTCTCACGAGGACATTTGAAATGAGCCACGTGGGTGGTGCCACACGCCGAACGACCCCGATTCCCCGGTCCGCTCTTGAGAAGAACCCGATGACGTACCCCTCTTCGAAGGCAACCCTGTGGGTGAAGGCACAGACCTAAGCGGCATTGACATCCCCGTGCATCGTCCGGAAAGACCCGCGGGTTCCACACACAGCTGGACGAGGTGCCTGTGTTCCCCTGAACAACTCGAGAGGCAAGCGGGGTTCCCTTCCTCAGACAAGACGAGGCCTGACTCTCCTGTCCCAACTGTGCAGGAACCCTGCAGTCGGAGTACGAAACGGAGAGGAAGCCTGAGGTTCTTGCCTCCCAACCAGATGAGGCCCTCTTCCGTTGCGCCAGACCCAGCGGAGTCCCGAGGGGCCCCGCCACCTCCACAGGATACCTCGCCTCTCAGAGGCACCCTGGCAAGATCCCTAAGGTCCCCGGCAGAAGGCGAGGGAAACGAGGGTTTCCCGCCGCCCCCCGACAAAGACCTCGAGAGTCCTTCTTCAACGCGTCTCCAGGCCCTAGTCCCCTCCCGTGACTCGAGAGCCATGACGCGCTCCCCCTCGCCATGCACATGGAGATCTAACTTCGCTGGCGCCGCACGGGAGGCTCCCTGAGATCCTCGTCGTGCCTCGGGAGAAAACGCCCACGGGCGCCGCAGCTCGAGGAAACCCCTGAGACGCCCCCGTCCTCGCGAGCTGAGGGCCTTCTTTTCCTGCATGGCCTGGAGAGCAATCCCGGGTCCTCTCTCCAAACGGAAGAGGAGGCTGGACTCCCTTGAGGCCGCTCAGGGGGCTTCAAGAGACCCGCGTCGCGACTCAGGAGGAGAGCGGAGTCCTTGGCTTCCCCTCGAGACGAGGCCTGACTCCCCGGGGGAGCCTGGAATGCAACCCCGAGATCCCTGCCTTCCCTGGAGAGGAATATTAGGTCCCAGACACACGCCTAGGTGAGGTCTCTTTGGCCCTGCAGTGACTCGAGCGCAACCCCCAGCTTTCGCTCGCAACCCGAGGGGAAGATTGGGCTTCCCAGGGCCAACCCAAGGGGAAGGCTGAAATCCCCGTCGTAACTCGAGAATCCCGCCGCAACTCGAGAAAAACCACGTGGTTCCCACCTCTTGGCAAGATGAGGCCCTTGCCCACGATGGCGTCTCAAGGGAAGTCCCCTGTTCCACCCTGAAGGGCGAAACGGTCCCTGACAGCCTTCCTGCGACCCCCAAAAGTCCCCCGACACGCCGGGGTCCCCCGAGGGGAACACCGAGGGTCCCGGCACCGCTTCCTCTGAGCCCCTTCTCCCCTCCTGATCGCGACAGGAGAGGCGATTCCCCTGCGTGGTCTGGAAGGGGTTCCCGGCCTTCCCGGCGCACCTCAGGATGAGGCCGGTCTCACGAGGAAATTCGAGACGAGCCACGTGGGTGGGGCCACATGCCGAACGCCCCCGATTCCGCGGTCCGCTCTTGAGACGGACCCGAGGCCCGGACCCCTCTTCGAAGGCAACCCTGTGGGTGAAGGCACAACACGAAGGGGCACTGCCACCCCCGTGCATCGTCCGCAAAGACCCGCGGGTTCCACACACAGCTCGACGAGGGGCCTGAGACCCCCTGAACAACTCGAGAGGACAGCGGGGTTCCCTTCCTCAGACAAGACGAGGCCTGACTCTCCTGTCCCAACTCTGCAGGGACCCTGCGGTCGGAGTCCAAAACGGAGAGGAAGCCTGAGGTTCCTGCCTCCCCTCGAGGTGAGGCCCTCTTCCGTTGCGCCAGACCCAGCGGAGTCCCGAGGGGCCACGCCACCTCCACAGGATCCCTCGCCTCTCAGAAGCACCCTGGCAAGTTCCCTAAGGTCCCCAGCAGAAGGCGAGGGACACGAGGGTTTCCCGCCGCCCCCCGAGAAAGACCTCGAGAGTCCTTCTTCAACGCATCTCGAGGCCCTAGTCCCCTCCCGTGACTCGAGAGCCAGGACGCGCTCCCCCTCGCCATGCGCATGGAGACCTGACTTCCCTGGCGCCGCACGAGAGGTTCCCTGAGATCTTCGTCGTGCCTCGGGAGAAAACCCCCACGGGCGCCGCAGCTCGAGGAAACCCCGGAGACGCCCCCGTCCTCGCGAGCTGAGGGCCTTCTTTTCCTGCATGGCCTGGAGAGCAATCCCGGGTCCTCTCTCCAAACGGAAGAGGAGGCTGGACTCCCTTGAGGCCGCTCAGGGGGCTCCAAGAGACCCGCGTCGCCACTCGAGAGGAGAGCGGAGTCCTTGGCTTCCCCTCGAGACGAGGCCTGACTCCCCGGGGGAGCCTGGAATGCAACCCCGAGATCCCTGCCTTCCCTGGAGAGGAATATTAGGTCCCGGACACACGCCTAGGTGAGGTCTCTTCGGCCCTGCAGTGACTCGAGCGCAACCCCCAGCTTTCCCTCGCAACCCGAGGGGAAGATTGGGCTTCCCAGGGCCAACCCAAGGGGAAGGCTGAGATCCCCGTCGTCACTCGAGAATGCCGCCGCAACTCGAGAAAAACCACGTGGTTCTCACCTCTTGGCAAGATGATGCCCTTGGCCGCCACGGCGCTCAAGGGAAGTCCCCTGTTCCGCCCTGAAGGGCGAAACGGTCCCTGACAGCTTTCCTGCGACCCCCAACAGTCCCCTGACACGCCGGGTTCCCCCGAGGGGAACACCGAGGGTCCCGGCACTGCTTCCTCTGAGCCCCTTCTCCCCTCCTGATCGCGACAGGAGAGGCGATTCCCCTGCGTGGTCTGGAAGGGGTTCCCGGCCTTCCCGGCGCACCTCAGGATGAGGCCGGTCTCACGAGGAAATTCGACACGAGCCACGTGGGTGGGGCCACATGCCGAACGCCCCCGATTCCCCGGTCCGCTCTTGAGAAGGACCCGAGGCCCGGACCCCTCTTCGAAGGCAACACTGTGGGTGAAGGCACAACACGAAGGGGCACTGCCACCCCCGTGCATCGTCCGCAAAGACCCGCGGGTTCCACACACAGCTCGTCGAGGGGCCTGAGACACCCTGAGCAACTCGAGAGGCCACCGGGGTTCCCTTCCTCAGACAAGACGAGGCCTGACTCTCCTGTCCAAACTATGCAGGGACCCTGCGGTCGGAGTCCGAAACGGAGAGGAAGCCTGAGGTTCATGCCTCCCCTCGAGGTGAGGCCCTCTTCCGTTGCGCCAGACCCAGCAGAGTCCCGAGGGGCCCCGCCACCTCCACAGGATCCCTCGCCTCTCAGAGGCACCCTGGGAAGTTCCCTAAGGTCCCCGGCAGAAGGCGAGGGACACGAAGGTTTCCCGCCGCCCCCCGAGAAAGACCTCGAGAGTCCTTCTTCAACGCGTCTCGAGGCCCTAGTCCCCTCCCTTGACTCGAGAACCAGGACGCGCTCCCCCTCGCCACGCGCATGGAGACCTGACTTCCCTGGCGCCGCACGAGAGGCTCCCTGAGATCCTCGTCGTGCCTCAGGAGAAAACCCCCACGGGCGCCACAGCTCGAGGAAACCCCTGAGACGGCCCCTCCTCGCAAGCTGAGTGCCTTCTTTTCCTGCATGGCCTGGAGAGCAATCCCGGGTCCTGTCTCCAAACGGAAGAGGAGGCTGGACTCCCTTGAGGCCGCTCAGGGGGCTCCAAGAGATCCGCGTTGCGACTCGAGAGGAGAGCGGAGACTTTGGCTTCCCCTCCAGACGAGACCTGACTCCCGGGGGGAGCCTGGAATGCAACCTCGAGATCCCTGCCTTCCCTGGAGAGGAATATTAGGTCCCGGACACACGCCTAGGTGAGGTCTCTTCGGCCCTGCAGTGACTCGAGCGCAACCCCCAGCTTTCCCTCGCAACCCAAGGGGAAGATTGGGCTTCCCAGGGCCAACCCAAGGGGAAGGCTGAGATCCCCGTCGTAACTCGAGAATCCCGCCGCAACTCGAGAAAAACCACGTGGTTCCCACCTCTTGGCAAGATGAGGCCCTTGCCCTCGACGGCGTCTCAAGGGAAGTCCCCTGTTCTGCCCTGAAGGGCGAAACGGTCCCTGACAGCCTTCTTGCGACCCCCAAAAGTCCCCCGACACGCCGGGGTCCCCCGAGGGGAACACCGAGGGTCCCGGCACCGCTTCCTCTGAGCCCCTTCTCCCCTCCTGATCGCGACAGGAGAGGCGATTCCCCTGCGTGGTCTGGAAGGCGTTCCCGGCCTTCCCGGCGCACCTCAGGATGAGCCCGGTATCACGAGGAAATTCGAGACGAGCCACGTGGGTGGGGCCACATGCCGAACGCCCCCGATTCCCCGGTCCGCTCTTGAGACGGACCCGAGGCCCGGACCCCTCTTCGAAGGCAACCCTGTGGGTGAAGGCACAACACGAAGGGGCACTGCCACCCCCGTGCATCGTCCGCAAAGACCCGCGGGTTCCACACACAGCTCGACGAGGGGCCTGAGACCCCATGAGCAACTCGAGAGGCCAGCGGGGTTCCTTTCCTCAGATAAGACGAGGCCTGACTCTCCTGTCCCAACTCTGCAGGGACCCTGCGGTCGGAGTCCGAAACGGAGAGGAAGCCTGAGGTTCCTGCCTCCCCTCGAGGTGAGGCCCTCTTCCGTTGCGCCAGACCCAACGGAGTCCCGAGGGGCCCCGCCACCTCCACAGGATCCCTCGCCTCTCAGAGGCACCCTGGGAAGTTCCCTAAGGTCCCCGGCAGAAGGCGAGGGACACGAGGGTTTCCCGCCGCCCCCTGAGAAAGACCTCGAGAGTCCTTCTTCAACGCGTCTCGCGGCCCTAGTCCCCTCCAGTGACTCGAGAGCCAGGACGCGCTCCCCCTCGCCTCGCGCATGCAGACCTGGCTTCCCTGGCACCGCACGAGAGGCTCCCTGAGATCCTCGTCGTGCCTCGGGAGAAAACCCCCATGGGCGCCGCAGCTCGAGGAAACCCCTGAGACGCCCCCTTCCTCGCGAGCTGTGGTCCTTCTTTTCCTGCATGGCCTGGAGAGCAATCCGAGTCCTCTCTCCAAACTGAAGAGGAGGCTTGACTCCCTTGACGCCACTCAGTGGGCTCCAAGAGATCCGCGTCGTGGCTCGAGAGGAGAGCGCACTCCTTTGCTTCCCCTCGAGGCGAAGCCTGACTCCCCGGTGGAGTCTGGAGTGCTACCCCGAGATCCTTGTCTTCCCATGAGAGGACTATTAGGTCCTGGACACACGCCTAGATAAGGTCTCTTTGGCCTTGCAGTGACTCGAGCACAACCCCCAGCTTTCGCTCGCAACTCGAAGGGAAGTTTGGGCTTCCCAGGGCCAACACAAGAGGAAGCCTGAAATCCCCGTCGTAACTCGAGAATCCCGCCGCAACTCGAGAAAAACCACGTGGTTCCATCGTCTTCGCAGCATGAGCCCCTTGCCCGCCACGGCGTCTCAAAAGAAGTCCCACGTACCTACTGAAGTGCAAAATGGTACTCTGCACCCATGATGGCACCCGCAAAGTTCCCCAACGTACATGCCTCACTCGAGGGGAACACCCATGTTCCCCACACCACATCATTTGAGCCCCTTTTCCCCTCCTGATTGCAACAGGAGTGTCGATTCTCCTGCTTTGTCTGGAAGGTGTTACCGATCTTCCCAGCGCACCTCAGAATGAGGCCGGTCTCACGAGGAAATTGGAGATGTAGCCTCGTGGGTGGTGCCACATGCGGAAAGACCCCATTTCCTGGTCCGCTATTAATAAGAACCCAATGCTCGTACACTTCTTCGAATGTATCCCGTTGGATGAAGGCACAATAAGGTGGGGCCCTGCACACCCATGCATCTTTTGGAAAATTCTGCAGGTTCCACATACAGCTCGACAAGTGATCTGTTACCTCGTGAACAACTCGAGAGGCAAGCTAAGTTTCATTTCTCCACAGAATACGAGGCCTGACTCTCCTGTCCCAACTCTGCAGGAATCCTGAGATCGGAGTCTGAAATGGAGAGGAACCCTGAGGTTCCTTCCTCAACACGAGATGAGGCCCTCTTGCATTATACCACACCCAGTGTGTCCCGAGTGGCCCCTCCCAACTCCACAGAATCCCTGACTTCTCAGAGGCACCATGTTAAGATCCCTGAGGTCACCAGCACAAGTCGAGAAAAACCAGGGTTTCCTGCCGCAACCGGAGATAGACCTTGAGAGTCGTTCTTCAACGCCTCTTGAGGCCCGATGCCCCTACCATGACTCGAGAGCAATGACGCGCTCCCCCTCCACACGTGCATGGAGACCTGACTTTCCTGTCACCACACGAGAGACTCCCTGAGCTCCCCATCGTATCTTGTGAGAAACCCCATCCTGGCACCGCACCTCGAGAAAATGCACAAGACGCCCCTGTCATCACGATATGCGGGCCTTCTTTTCCTGCATGGCCTGGAGAGCAATCCCGAGTCCTCTCTCCAATCTCCACAGGAGGCTTGACTCCCTTTAGGCCACACAATGGGCTCTAAGAGATACCCGTCGCGACTCAAGAGGAGAGGGGAGTCCATTCATTACCCTCTTGAAGAGGCCTGACTCCTCGGGAGGATCTGGAATGCAACTCCGAGATCCCTGTTGCCCCTTGAAAGGAACATTAGGTCCTAGACACAAGCCTAGATGAGGTCTCTTTTGCCCTGCAATAACTCGAACCAACCCCCAGCTCTAGATCTCAACTCGTATGGAAATTTGGACTTCCCTGGGCCAACACAAGAGGAAGCCTGAATTCCCTGCCGCAACTCGAGAAAAACCACGTGGTTCCCCCGTCATCACAAGATGGGGCCCGTGCTCACTACAGCGTCTCAAGAGAAGTCCCACGTTCCGTGTTGAAGTGTGAAACGTTACTTGGCACCCTTAATGCGACCCCAAATGTTCCCCGACACACCGGTTTCATTTGAAGGGAACACCGAGGTTCCCGGCACCACTTCTTTTGAGCCCCTTCTCCCCTCCTGATAGCGACAAGAGGGTCGATTCCCCTGCTTTGACTTAAAGGGGTTCCCGACATTCACGGCGCACCTCAGGATGAAGCCGGACTCATGGGAAATTTCGAGACGTGGCCTCGTGGGGGGTGCCACATGCCGAAAGACCCCGATTTCCCAGTACACTCTTGAGAAGAACCCGATGACCAGACACCTCTTTGAAGACAACCCTGTGGATGAAGGTACAACAAAAGGGGCACTGACACCCCTGTGCATCGTCCAGAAAAACCCACAGGTTCCACATACAGCTCTACAAGAGGCCTGTCACCCCGTGAACAACTCGAGATGCAAGCGGATTTCCATTCCTCCACACAAGATGAGTCCTGACTCTCCTCTCCCAACTCTGCAGGAACATGCGATCCGAGGCAGAAATGAAGAGGAAACCTGATGTTCCTGCTTTATCTAAAGATGATGCCTTTTTCCATTTCACCAAACCCAGTGGAGTTCCGAGAGGTCACTCCCAACTCCACAGTATCCCTGATTTCACAGAGGCACCTGAGAAGCTCCCTGACGTAACATGCATGAGTCGAGGGAACCCATGGTTTCCTGCCACAACCTGAGAAAGACCTTGAGAGTCCTTCTTCAATGCGTCTTGAGGTCCAAATCCCCTATCATGACAAGAGAGCAATGACGCACTCCCCCTCGCCACGCGCATGGAGACCTGACTTCCCTGGCGCCGCACAAGATGCTCCCTGAGCTCCCAGCCTTACCACGTGGGAAACACCACACTTGTGCCTCAGCTCGAGAAAACCCACGAGATGCCCCTGTCATCGCGAGATGAGGGCCTTCTTTTTCTGCATGGCCTGGAGAGCAATACCGAGTCCTCTCTCCAAAATCCACAGGAAGCTTGGCTCCCTGTAGGCCACTCAGTGGGCTCCAAGAGATATCCGTCGCGACTCGAGAGGAGAGTGGAGTCATTTGCTTCCCCTCGAGACGAGGCCTGACTCCCCGGGTGAGTCTGGAATGCAACCCCGAGATCCCTGTCGCCCCTGGAGAGGAACATTAGATCCTGGACACAAGCCAAGATGAGGTCTCTTTTTCCCTACAGTGACTCGTGCGCAATCCCCAGCTCTCCCTCGCAACTCGAATTGAAGATTGGACTTCCCTGGGACAACACAAGAGGAAGCCTGAAATCCCCGTCGTAACTCGAGAATCCCGCCGTAACTCGAGAAAAACCAAGTGGTTGCCCCATCATCGCAATATGAGGCACTTTCCCGCTACAGCGTCTCAAGAGTAGTCCCACGTTCCATCTTGAAGTGCGAAACAGTACTTGGCACCCTTGATGCGACCCCAAAAGTTCCCCAACATACCGGTCTCACTTGAGGGGAACACCGAAGTTCCCGGCACCATTTCTTTTGAATGCCTTCTCCCCTCCTGATCACGACAGGAGGGTCGATTCCCCTGCTTTGTCTGCAAGGGTTTCCCGACCTTAACGGCGCACCTCAGGATGATGCCGGTCTCACGAGGAAGTTCGAGACGTAGCCTCGTGGGTGGTGCCACATGCCGAAAGACTCCGATTGCCCGGCCCGCTGTTGATAAGAACCCGATGCCTGGACACCCCTTAGAAGGCAACCCTGTGGATGAAGGCACAACACGAAGGGGCACAGACACACCCGTGCACCGTCCGGAAAAACCTACAGGTTCCACACACAGCTCGACACGTGGTCTGTCACCCCGTGCACAACTCGAGAGGCAAGCTGAGTTCCATTCTCCACACAGGACGAGGCCTGACTCTCCTGTCCCAAATCTGCTGGGACCCTTCAATCCGAATCAGAAATGGAGAGGAACCCTGAGGTTCCTGCCTCAACTCAAGATGAGGCCCTCTTCCATAGCACCAAAACCACTGGAGTCCCGAGAGGTCCCTCCAACCCACAGTGTCCCTGACTTCTCAGAGGCACCCTGACAAGCTCCCTGAGATCTCCGGCACAAGTTGATGGAACCCAGGGTTTCCTGCCACAACCCGAGAAAGATTGGATAGTCCTTCTTTGATGCATCTTGAGGCCCGATTCCCCTACCATGTCTCAAGAGCAATGAAGCGCTCCCAGTACCCATGCGCATGGAGACTTAACTTCCCTGGCACCTCACGAGAGGCTCCCTGAGGTCCCCGTCGTACCTCGTGAGAAACCCCACACTGGCGCCGCAGCTCGAGAAAACCCACAAGACGCCCCCGTTATAGTGAGATGAGGGCCATCATTAACTGCATGGCCTGGAGGGCAATCCCGAGTCGTCTCTCCAAACTCCACGGGAGGCTTGACTCACTAAGGCTACTCAGTGCGCTCAATAGGTACCCGTCGCGACTCGAGAGGAAACAGGAGTACTTTGCTTCCCCTAGAAACAAGGCCGGACTTCCCGGGTGAGTCTGGAATGCCACCCCGAGATCCCTGTCACCCCTGGAGAGGAATATTCGGTCCTGGACACAAGCCTAGATATGGTCTATTTTGCCCCGCAGTGACTCGAGTGGGATCCCAGCTCACCCTCGAAACTCGAATGAAAGATTGGACTTCCATGGGCCAACACAGGAGGAAATCTGAATCCCCCGTCGAAACTCGAGACTCCCGCCGCAATGCGAGAAAAACCACGTGGTTCACTCGTCATCCCAAGATGAGGCCCTGGCCCGCTACAGCGTCTCAAGTGAAGTCCCACGTTCCGTCTTGAAGTGCGAAATGCTACTTTTCACCCTTGATGTAACCCCAAAAGTTCCCCGACACACCGTTCTCACCGAGGGTAACACCGAAGTTCCCGGCACCACTTCATCTGATCACTTTCTCCCCTCCTGATCACGACAGGAGGGTAAATTCCCCTGCTTTGCCTGGAAGGAGTTCCCGCCCATCCCGGCGCACCTAAGGATGAGGCCTTTCTCAGGAGGAAATTCGAGACGTAGCCTCGTGGGTGGTGCCACATGCCAAAAGACCCCGATTGTTCGGTCCACTCTGGATAAGAAGCCGATGCCCGGACACCACTTCGAAGGCAACCCTGTGGATGAAGGCACAACAGAAGGGTTACTAAAACTCCCGTGCATCGTACAGAAAAACACGCAGGTTCTACACACAGCTCGACAAGTGGAATGTCACCCCGTGAACAACTCGATAGGCAAGCAGAGTTCGTTTCCTCCACACAAGACGAGGCCTGACTCTCCTGTCCCAACTCTTCAGGGACCCTGCCATCCGAGTCAGAAATGGAGAGGAAACCTGAGGTTCCTGCCTCAACTCGAGATGAGGCCCTCTTCCATTGCACCAAACCCAGATGAGTCGCGAGAGGCCCCTCCCAACTCCACAGTATCCCTGAATTCTCAGAGGCACCTTGAGAATCTACCTGAGGTCACCGGCACAAGTCGAGGGAACACAGGGTTTCCTGCTGCGACCCGAGAAAGACCTTGAGAGTCCTTCGGCGCGTCTTGAGGCCCGATTCCCCTACCATGACTCGAGAGCAAAGACCCGCTCCCCATCGCCATGCGCATGGAGACCTGACTTCCCTGACACCTGAAGAGAGTCTCCCTGAGCTCCCCGTCGTACCTCTTCGGAAACCCCATTCAGGCACCGCAGCTCGAGAAAACCCACGATACGCCCCCGTCATCACGAGATGAGAGACTTCTTTCCTGCCTGGCATGGAGAGCAAAACCGAGTCCTCTCTCCAGACTCCACAGGAGGCTTGACTCTCTTTAGGCCTCTCAGTTGGCTCCAAGAGATACCTGTCAGGACTTGAAGGGAGAGCGGAGTCCTTTGCTTCCCCTCGAGACGAGGCCTGACTCCCCGTGTGAGTCTGGAATGCAACCCCGAGTTCCTGTCGCACCTGGAGAGGAAAATTCGGTCCTGGACACAAGCCTAGATGAGGTCTATTTTGCACTGCAGTTACTAGAGCGCAATCGCCAGCTCTCCCTCGCAAGTCGAATGGAAGATTGGACTTCCCTGGGCCAATAAAATTGGAAGCCTGAATTCGACACCGTAACTCGAGAATCCCACCGAAACTCGAGAAAATCCACGTGGTTCCCCCATCAGCGCTAGATGAGGCCCTTGCCCGCTACAGCGACTCAAGAGAAGTCCCACGTTCTGTCTTGAAGTGCGAAACGGTACTTGGCACCCTTGATGCAATCTCAAAATTCCCCGACATACCGGTCTCACTGGAAAGGAACTCCGAGGTTCCCGGAACCACTTCATTTGAGCTCCTTCTCCCCTCGTGATCGCGACAGGAGTGTCGATTCCCCTGCTATGTCTGGAAGGGGTTCCCGACCTTTCCGGCGCACCTAAGGATGAGGCAGGTCTCACGAGGAAATTCGAGACATAGCCTCGTGGGTGGTGCCACAAGCCGAAAGACCCCGATTTCCCGGTCTGCTCTTGATAAGAACGTGATGCCCTGACACCTTTACGAAGGAAAACCTGTGGATGAAAGCACAACACGAAGGGGCACTGACACCCCCGAGCATCGTCCAGAAAAACCCGCAGGTTACAAACACAGTTCGACAAGTGGTCTGTCAGCCCGTGAACAACTCGAGAGGCAAGTGGAGTTCCATTCCTCCACACAAGACGAGACCTGATTTTCTGTACCAACTCTGCAGGGAAACTGCGATCCGAGTCAGTACCAGCAACAGGAAACCCAGGAGAGGAAACATGAGGTTCCTGCCTCCACTCGAGATGAGGCTCTCATCCATTGCACCAAACCCAGTGGAGTCCAGAGAGGCCCCTCCCAACTCCACAGTACCCCTGACTTCTCAGAGGCACCCGGAGAAGCTCCATGAGGTCACCGGCACATGTCGAGGGAACCCAGGGTTTCCTGCCACAATGCGAAAAAGACCTCGAGAGTCCTACTTCAACGTGTCTTGAAGCCCGAATCTGCTTCCATGGCTCTATAGAAATGACACGCACCCTCTCGCCACACACATGGAGACCTGACTTCCCTGGCGCCATAAGAGAGGCTCCCTGAGCTCCCTGTCGTACCTCGTGAGAAACCCCACACTGACGCCGCAGCTCGAGAAAACCCACCATACGCCCCTGTCATCGCGAGATGAGGGCCTTCTTTTCCTGCATGGCCTGGAGAGGAATCCCGAATCCTCTTTCCAAACTCCACAGGAGGCTTGACTCCCTTTAGGCCACTTAGTGGGCTCCAAGAGATACCCGTCGCGACTCGAGAGGAGAATGGAGTCCTTTGCTTCTCCTCGAGACAAGGCCTGACTCACCACGTGGGTCTGGGATGCAACCCCGAGATCCCTATCTCCCCTGGAGAGGAACATTAGGTCCTGGAAACAAGCCTAGATGAGGTCTCTTTTGCCCTTCTGTAACTCGAGAGCAATCCCCCGCTCTCCCTAACAACTCGAATGGAAGATTGGTCTTCCCTGGGCCAACACAAGAGGAAGCCTGAATTCCCCTTTGTAACTCGAGAATCCCGCCGCAACTCGAGAAAAAACACTTGGTTCCCTTGTCATCGCAAGATGAGGCCCTTGCCCGCTACAGCTTCTCAAGAAAAGTCCCACGTTGCGTCTTGAAGTGCGAAACGATACTTGACACCCTTGATGTGACCCCAAAAGTTCCCCGAAATATCAGTCTCACTCGAGGTGAACACCGAGGTTCCCGGCACCAGTTTATCTGAGCCCCTTCTCCCCTCCTGTTCGAGATAGGAGGGTCACTTCCCCTGCTTTGTTTGTAAGGGGTTCCCGACCATCACGGGGCACTTCAGGATGAGGCCGGTCTCACGAGGAAATTCGAGACGTAGCTCGCGGGTGGTGCCACATGCCAAAAGACTATGATTTCCCGGTATGCTCTTGATAAGAACCCGATGCCTGGACACCTCTTCGAAGGCAACCCTGTGGATGAAGGCACAACACAAAGGGGCACTGACACCCTCGTGCATCGTCTGGAAAAACCCGCAGGTTCTACATACAGCTCAACAAGTGGCTTGTCACCCCTGAAGAACTCGAGAGGCAAGTGGGGTTTCATTCCTCTACACAAGACGAGGCCTGACTCTCCTGTCCCAACTCTGCAGGGACTTTGCGATCCGAATCAGACCAGCGCCAGTGAAGTCACGAGAGGAACGCTGAGGTTCCTGCCTCCACTCGAGATTAGGACCTCTTCCATTGCACGAAACCCAGTGGAGTCCCGAGAGACGCGTCCCAGCTCCACAGTATCCCTGACTTCTCAGAGGCACCCTGAGAAGCTCCCTGAGGTCACCAGCACAATTCGAGTGAACCCAGGGTTTATTGCCGCCACCATAGAAAGAACTCAAGAGTCCTTCTTCAACACGCTTTGAGGCCTGATTCCCCTACCATGACTCGAGGGCAATGACGCACTCCCTCTGCTACACTCATGAAGCCCTGACTTCCCTGGCACCACACGAGAGGCTCCCTGAGCTCCCCATCATACCTCGTGAGAAACCCCACACTGGCGCCGCAGATAGAGAAAACCCACGAGACGCCCCCGTTTTCGCGACATGACGGCCTTCTTTTCTAGCACGGCCTGGAGAGCAATCCCGAGTCCTCTCTCCAAACTCCACAGTAGGCTTGACTCCATTTTGGTCACTCAGTGGACTCCAAGACATACCCGTCGCGACTCGAGAGGAGAGCGGAGTCTTTTCCTTCCCCTCGAGGCGAGGCCTGACTCCTCGGGTGAGTCTGATATACGAACCGGAGATCCCTGTCGCCCCTGGAGAGAAACATTAGGTCCTGGACACAAGCCTAGATGAGGTCTCTTTTTTCCTGCAGTGACTCTAGAGCAATCCCCAACTCTCCCTCGAAACTCGAATGGAAGACTGGACTTCCCTGGGCCAACAGACGAGGAAGCCTGAATTTCCCGTTGTAACTCAAGAATCCCGCCACAACTCGAGAAAAACCACGTCGTTCCCTCTTCATCGCAAGATGCGGCCATTGCCGCTACAGCGTCTCAAAAGAAGTCTTACGTTCCATCTTGAAGTGCGATACGGTACTTGGCACCTTTGATGCGACCCCAAAAGTTCCCCAACACACTGGTCTCACTGGAGGGGAACACCGAGGTTCCCGGCATCACCTCATCTGTGCCCCTTCTCCCCTCCTGATTGAGACAGGAGGGTCGATTCCCCTGCTTTGTCTGCAAGGGGTTCCGACCTTCCCGGCGCACCTCAGGATGAGGCCGGTCTCACTAGGAAATCCGAGACGTAGCCTGGTGGGTGGTGCCACATGCGGAAAGACCCCGATTTCCCGGTGCGCTCTTAATAAGAACCTGATGCCCGGGCACCTCTTCGAAAGCAAACCTGTGGATGAATGCACAACACGAAGGGGTACTGACATCCCCATGCATAGTACGGAAAAACACGCAGATTCCAAACACAGATCGACAAGTGTCCTGTCATCCCTTGAAGAACTAGAGAGGCATGCGGAGTTCCGTCCCTGCACACAAGAGAAGGCCTGACTCTCCTTTCCCAACTCTGCAGGGACCGTGCGATCGGAGTCAGAAATGTAGATGAAACCCGACGTTCCTGCATCAACTCGAAATGAGGCCCTCTTCCATTGCGCCATACCCAGTGGAGTCCCGAGAGGCCCCTCCCAACTCCACAGTATCCCTGACTTCTCAGAGGCACCCTCAGAAGCTCTCTGCGGTCACTGGCACAAGTCGAGTGAACCCAGGGTTTCCTGCTGCATTCTGAGAAAGACCTCAAGAGTCCTTCTTTACCGCGTCTTGAGGCCCGATACCCTAAAATGACTGGAGAGCAATGACGCATTTCCCTCGCCACGCCCATTGAAACCTAACTTCCCTGGCGCCACACGAGAGGCTCCCTGCGCTCCCCGTCCTACCTCATGAAAACCCCACACTGGCACCGCCGCTCGAGAAAACTCACGAGACGCCCCCGTCATCGTAAGATGAGGGCCTTCTTTTCCTACATGACCTAGAGAGCAATCCTGAGTCCACTCTCCAAACTCCACTGGAGGCCTGTCTCCCTTTAGGCCACTCAGTAGCCTCCAAGAGATACACGTCGCTACTCTAGAGGAGAGCGGATTCCGTTGCTTCCCCTCGAGCCGAGGCCTGACTACTTGGGTGAGTCTGGAATGGGATCCCGAGATCCGTGTCGCGCCTGTAGAGGAAAACTCGGTCCTGGACACAAGCCTAAATGAGGCCTTTTTTGTCCTGCATTGACTCAAGTGCAATCCCCAGCTCTCCCTCGCAACTCGAATGGATGATTGGACTTCCCTGGGCCAACACAAGAGGAAGCCTGTTTTCCCATTGTAATTCGAGAATCCCGCGGCAACTGGAGAAAAACAACGTGGTTCCTCCGTCATCGAAATATGAGGCCCCTGTCAGCTATAGCGTCTCCAGGGAAGTCCCATGTTCCGTCTTGAAGTGTGAAACGGTACTTGGCACCCTTGATGCGACCCCCAAATTTCCCTGACACCCCGGTCTCACTCGAGGAGAACACGGAGGTTCCCAGCACCGCTTCAGCTGAGCCTCTTCTCCCCTCCTGATGGCGACAGGAGGGTCGATTCCCCTGCTTTGTCTGGAAGGGGTTCCCAGACTTCCCGGCGAACCTCAGGATGAGGCCAGTCTCACGAGGGAATTCGAGACGTAGCCTCGTGGGTTGTGCCACATGCCGAAAGACCCCGATTTCCTGGTCCGCTATTGATAAGATCCCGATGCCCGGTCACCTCTTCGAAGGTAACCCTGTGGATGAAGGCACAACACGAAGGGGCACTGACACCCCTGTGCATCGTCCCCCAAAACCGCAGGTTCCACATACAACTCGACAGGTGGCCTGTCATCCCGTGAACAACTCGAGAGACAAGCGGAGTTCCATTACTCTGCCCAAGACGAGGTCTGACTCTCCTGTCCCAACTCTGCAGGGACCCTGCTATCCGAGTCAGAAATGGAGAGGAACCCTGACGTTACTGCCTCAATCCGAGATTAGGTCCTCTTCAATTGCACCAGTCCCTGTGAAGTCCCGAGAAGCCCCTCTCAATTCCACAGTATCCCTGACTTCTCAGAGGAACCCCGCTAAGCTCCCTGAGGTTATGGGCACAAGTCGAGGGAACCCAGGGTTTCCTGCCACACCCCGAGAAAGACCTCGAGAGTTTTTCTTCGAAGCGTCTTGAGGCTCGATTCCCCTACCATGACCTGAGAGCAATGAGGCGCTCCCCCTCGCCACGTCCATGGAGACCTGACTTCCGTGGCACCGCAGGAGTCTCCCTGAGCTCCCCGTCCTATCTCGTGAGAAACCCCAACCAGGCACTGCACCTTGAGAAAACCCACGAGACGCCCTCGTCATCGCGAGATGAGGGCCTTCTTTTCCTGCATGGCCTAGAGAGCAATCCCGAGTCCTCTCTCCAAACTCCACAGGAGGCTTAACTCCATTTAGGCCACTCTTGGGCTCCAAGGGATACCCGTCGCGACTCGAGAGGAGAGCGGAGTCCATTCATTCCCTTCGAGACGAGGCCTGACTCCCCGGGTGAGTCTGGAATGCAACCCCAAGATCCCTGTCGCCCCTGGAGAGAAAAACTCGGTCCTGGACACAAACCTAGATGAGCTCTATTTTGCCCTGCAGTGACTCAAGAGCAATCTCCAGCTCTCACTTGCAACTCGAATGGAAGATTGGACTTCCCTGGGCCAACACAAGAGGAAACCTGTATTCCCCATCGTAACTCAAGAATCCGGCCGCAACTCGAGAAAAAACACGTGGGTCCCCCGTCAGCGCTAGATGAGGCCCTTGCCCACTACTGCGTCTCAAGAGAAGTCCCAGGTTCCATCTTGAAGTGCAAAACGGTACTTGGCACCCTTGATGCAACCCGAAAAGTTACCCGACTTACCAGTTTCACTCAAGGAGAGCACCGAGGTTCCCGGCACTACTTCATCTGAGCCCTTTCTCTTCTCCTGATCCCGAAAGGAGGGTCGATTCCCCTGCTTTGTCTGGAAAGGGTTCCCAAACTTTCCTGCGCACCTCAGGATGAGGCCGATCTCACGAGGAAATTCGAGACGTAGCCTAGTGGGTGGTGCAACATGCTGAAAGACCCCGATTTCCCGGTCCGCACTTGAGGAGAACCCGATGCCCGGACACCTCTTCGAAGGCAACCCTGTGGATGAAGGCACAACAGGAAGGAGCACTGATGCCCCCGTGCATCTCCGAAAAACCCGCAGGTTCCACACACATCACGAAAAGTGGTGTCATCCTTGAACAACTTGAGATGTAAGCGGAGTTCCATTCCTCCGCAGAACACGAGACCTGACTCCTGAGCAAACTCAGCAGGGACCCTGCTATCTGAGTCAGATCCGGCTCCAGGAAGTCAGGAGGAGAACCCTGAGGTTCCTGCCTCAACTCGAGATGAGGCCCTCTTCCATTGCACTAAACCCAGAGGAGTCCCGAGAGGCCTCTCCCAAATCCACAGTATCCCTGACTTCTCAGAGGCACCCTGAGAAGCTCCCTGAGGTCACCGGCACAAGTCAAGGGAACCCAGGGTTTCCTGCCGCAACCCTAGAAAGACATCGAGAGTCCTTTTTCAACCCGTCATGAGGCCCGATTCCCCTACCCTGACTGGAGAGCAATGACGCGCTCCCCCTTGCCCCGCCCATGGAGACCTGACTTCCCTGGCGCCACACGAGAGGCTACCTGACCTCCCCGTCATACCTCGTGAGAAATCCCACACTGGCTCCCCAGCTCGAGAAAACCCACGATACGCCTCCGTCATCGCGAGATGAAGGCCTTCTTTTCCTGCATGGCCTGGAGAGCAATCCTGAGTCCTCTCTCCAAACTCCACAGGGGGCTTGACTCCCTTTAGGCCACTCAGTGGGCTCCAAGAGACACCTGTGGCGACTCAAGAGGAGAGCGGGGTCCTTTGCTTCCCCTCGAGTCGAGCTCTGACTCCCAGGATGCGTCTGGAATGCAAACCCGAGATCGCTGTCGGCCCTGGAGAGGAATATTAGGTCCTGGACACAAGCCTAGATGAGGTCTCTTTTGCCCTGCAGTGACTCAAGAGCAAACCCCAGCTCTCCCTCGAAACTCGAATGGAAGATTGGACTTCCCTGGGCCAACACAAGAGGAAGCCTGAATTCCCCGTCGTAACTCGAGAATCCCGCCGCACCTTGAGAAAAACCACGTGATTCCCCCGTCATCCCAAGATGAGGCCCTTGCCCTCTACAGCATGTCAAGTGAAGCCCCAAGTCCGTATTGAAGTGCAAAACGGTACTTGGCACCCTTGAAGCGACCCCAAAAGTTTCCCGACACACCGGTCCCACTCGAGGGGAACACCGAGGTTCCCGGCACGACTTCAACTGAGCCCTTTCACTCCTCCTGGTCGCGACAAGATGGTCGATTCCCCTGCTTTGTCTGGAAGGGGTTCCGGATCTTCATGGCGCACCTCAGGATGACACCAGTCTAACGAAGAAATTCGAGACGTAGCCTCATGGATGGTGCCACGTTCTGAAAGACCCCGATTTCCTGCTCCGCTATTGATAAGAACCCGATATCCGGACACCTCTTTGAAGGCAACCCTGTGGATGAAGGCACAACACGAAGGGGCACTGACCCCCTCATGCATCTTACGGAAAAAACCGAAGGTTCCACTCACAGCTCGACAAATGGTCTGTTATCCTGTGAACAACTCGAGAGGCAAGTGGAGTTCAATTCCTCCACACAAGACGAGGCCTGACTCTCCTGTCCCAACTCTTCAGGGACCCTGTGGTCGGAGTTTGAAATGGAGAGGAACCCTTAGGTTCCTGCCTCAACTCGAGATGAGAACCTTTGCCATTGCACCAAACCCAGTGGAGTTCCGAGAGCCCCTCCCAAGTCCACAGTATGCCTGACTTCTCAGAGGCACCCTGAGAAGCTCCCTGAGGTCACCGGTTCAAGTCGAGGGAACCCAGGGTTTCCTGCCGCAACCTGAGAAAGACCTCGAGACTCCTTCTTCAACGCGTCTTGAGTCCCGATTTCCCTACCATGACTCGAGAGCATTTATGGGCTCCCCCTCATCACACGCATAGAGACCTGACTTTCCTGGCGCCACACGAGAGGCTCCCTGAGCTCCCTGTCGTACCTCGTGAGAAAA
This sequence comes from Bubalus kerabau, assembly GCF_029407905.1. NCBI lineage: Eukaryota > Metazoa > Chordata > Mammalia > Artiodactyla > Bovidae > Bubalus > Bubalus kerabau. The sequence continues at coordinate 440,427 of NW_026577901.1, forward strand.
CTCATACTTGTGCCCCAACTCGAGAAAACCCACAAGACGCCCCCGTCATTGCGAGCTGAGGGCCTTCTCTTCCTGTATGGCCTGGAGAGCAATCCCGAGTCCTCTCTCCAAACTCCACAGGAGGCTTGACTCCCTGGAGGCCACTCAGTGGGCTCCAAGAGATACCTATCGCGACCCAGGAGGATATCAGAATCCTTTGCTTCCCCTCGAGCCGAGGCCTGACTCACTGGGTGAGTCTGGAATGCGTCCCCGTGATCCCTATCGCCCCTGGAGAGGAACATTAGGTCCTGGACACAAGCCTAGATGAGGTCTATTTTGACCTGCCGTGACTCGAGAGCAATTCCCACCCAGCTCTCCCTGGCAACTCGAATGGAAGAATGGACTTCCCTGGGCCAACACAAGAGGAAGCCTGAATTCCCCGTCGTAAGTCAACAATCCCATCGCAACTCGAAAAAAAGCACGTGGTTTCCCCTTCATCACAAGATGAGGCCCTTGCCTGCCACAGCGTCTCAAGAGAAGTCCCACGTTTCGTCTTGAAGTTTGAAACAGTATTTGGCAAGCTTCATGTGACCCCAAAAGTTCCCTGACATACTGGTCTCACTCGAGGGGAACACCGAGGTTCCCGGCACCACTTCATCTGAGCCCCTTCTCCCCTCCTGATCGCGACAGGAGGGTCGATTAACCTGCTTTGTCTGGAAGGCTTTCCCCACCTTCCAGGGGCACCTCAGCATGAGGCCCGTCTCATGAGGAAATTCGAGACGTAGCCTTGTGTGTGGTGCCGCATTCCAAAAGACCCCGATTTCCCGGTCCGCTCTTGATAAGAACCCGATGCCCACACACCACTTCGAAGGCAACCCTGTGGATGAAAGCACATCACGTAGGGGCACTGACACCCCCATGCATTGTCTGGAAAAAACCGCAGGTTCCACACACAGCTCGACAAGTGGCCTGCCACTCCTTGAACAACTCGAGAGGCAAGCGGAGTTCCATTCCTCCACACAAGACGAGGCCTGACTCTCCTGTCCCAACTCTGCAGGGACCCTGCGATCTGAGTCAGAAATGGAGAGGAACCCTGAGGTTCCTTCCTGATCTCGAGATTAGGCCCTCTTCCATTGCAGCAAACCCAGTGGAGTCCCGAGAGGCCTCTCCCAGCTCCATAGTATCCCTGACTTCTCAGAGGCACCCTGAGAAGCTACCTGAGGTCACAGGCACAAGTCGAGGGAACACAGGGTTTCCTGCCGCAACCCGAGAAAGACCTCGAGCGTCCTTTTTCATTGTGTTGAGCCCTGATTCCACTACCATGACTCGAGAGCAATGACGTGCGCCCCCTCGCCACTCGTATGGAGACTTGACTTCCCTGACACCACACGAGAGGCTCCCTGAGCTCCCGGTCGTACCTTGTGAGAAACCCCACACTGGCACCGCAGCTCCAGAAAAACCACGAGACTCCCCCGACATCGCGAGATGAGGGCCTTCTTTTCCTGCATGGCCTGGAGAGCAATCCTGCGTGCTCTCTCCAAACTCCACAAGAGAGGAGCCAAGATTGCTGAGGAGTAGGACGAGGAGAACTCTTTCCCCCCCAAACAATTTCATCAAAAGAGCATTTAAACGTCGAGTAAATTCCACAATACAACTTATGAATGCTGCCAGAGGACATCAGGCACCCAGAAAAGCAACCCAACTCTTGGAAAGTAGGTAGGAAAAAGTATAAAAGACAAAAAAAGAGACAAAAGAGGGAGGGAGGGATTTCTGTCCCGGGAAGATAGTCTTAAAAAGAGAAAAGTTTCCAAACACCAGGAAAGCTTTTCACTGCCAAATCTTTGCCAAGCTTTGGAAGCACAAAGGGCAACATAAGGGGGATAAAAATAAATAAACAATTAAAACTAGCAGACTGCAAGCCCTACGGTAACTCCCCCAGCCGCGAAGCAGTGCAGACGCCTGCTCACACCATTAGCAAGCAGGGGCTGGGCAGGGAGGCGCGGCGCGGGCTGCATCGCTTAGAGTAAGAATCTGGCCTGAATACCCTGAGCGCTATCTGAACGAAATAACTTGGGCTAGCAAACCAGACTCTGGGATATCTACCACGCAAAAAGCCAGCCCTAACCTAAGACACCGCCAGGCCCGCGCACGGAACAAAGGACTGAAAAGAGATAGCCGGCTGCAGACCTTCCCCCTCCGGTGACAGGCAGCCAGAGCCAGAAGGGGGCAATCGCAGCCCCAGAGAGACATTATCTATAAAACTGTAAGCAGGCTTCTTTGCTAATTAAAACTTCTTGGGGATCTGGACAGTCAACATCTGCCTGAGAAGGTGCGCCTGTTTTACACCCAGATAACCGAGTGGCAGGGAGGCGATAAGTCACAACATTGGTGCTCGCCAAACACCTCATCACCTGAGCTGCTCGGACCTGGGAAGAGCACAAAACGCAGGCCCAACCGAGTCTGTGCCTCTGAGGACTACCCGAGTGCCTGAACCTGAGCGGCTTGGGCCTGGGAGGTGCATGCAGCCCAGGGCCAGCCTCGGATTGCTCCCGGTGGAACAACCTAGAGCCCGAGCAGTGTGGGCAGGGAGGCTACACGTGCCGTGAGCGGGGGCAGACCCAGTGTGGCTGAGGCACTGCGAGCGCACGCCAGTGTTATTTGTTTGCAGCATCCCTCCCTCCCTCCCCACTGCGCAATTGAACAAGTGAGCCTAAAAAAAAAAAGTGTCCTCCACCGTCTCCTTTGTGTCAGGGCGTAAACCAGACACTGAAGAGACCAGCAAACAAAAGAAGCTATAACAGAAGGAATCGCCTTGGAAGCTACAGGCAATAAATTAAAACCCTGTGGTTACTAGGACTACATAGGAAGGCGCCTATAGATCTTGAGAAATATAAGTCGGACCAAGGAACTAGCCAAAAATGAACTGAACCCACGATACTCACAACAAAACCAGAGAAAGTCCTAGATATATTTTTATGATCATTCATTCTTTTTTTTAATTTTTTTTAATTTTAAATCGTCTATTGTTCCTTTAATTTTCACTTTTATAACCTATTACTTTGCAAAAAAAAGACCCTATTTTTTTCTTCTTCAGCAAACTTCATATATATATATATATATATATATATATAAAATAATTTTTTGACCGTGTTTTTTTGTTTTTTTTTTTTTTCTTCTTTTCTTTATCATTGTATTTTTGAAATTCCAAAATCTACTCTAGATTTTTAATTTATGCTTTTTGTTATTTGATATCAATTTTGTACCTGTAGTTTCTTTATAATTTTTGCGACATTGCTTGTTTTTGTTTGTTTGTTTTCTCTTTAGTTTTCTTCTTCCGTTTTTTTAACATTGTATTTTTGAAATTCCAAACTCTACTCTAGATTTTTAATTTTTGCTTTTTGGTATTAGTTATCAATTTTGTACCTGTATTTTCTTGATAATTTTTGCGACCTTGTTTGTTTTTCTTTGTTCGTTTTTTCTCTCTTTCTTTTCCTTCTTCTTTTCTTTAACATCGTATTTTTGAAATTCCAAACTCTACTCTAGATTTTTAATTTTTGCTTTTATGTATTTGTTACCAATTTTGTACCTTTAAGAACCCAATCTTCAGTACCCATTTTTCACTAGGGAGCGAGATTACTGGCTTGACTGCTCTCTCTCCCTTTGGACTCTCCTTTTTCTCCACCAGGTCGCCTGTGTCTCCTCCCTAACCCCTCTCTACTCTACCCAACTCTGTGAATTTCTGTGTATTCCAGACGGTGGAGAACACTTAGGGAACTGATTACTGGCTGGATCTGTCTCCCTCCTTTTCATTCCCCCCTTTTATCCTTCTGGCCACCTCTGTCTCCTTCCTCCTTCTTCTCGTCTCTGTATAACTCTGTGAACATCTCTGAGCAGTCCAGTTGTGGAGTGCACATAAGGAAGTGACTACTGGCCAGCCCACTCTCTCCACTATTGATTCCACCTGATCTCATTTGGGTCACCTCTAACTCCCTCCTCCCTCTTCTCTTCTCCATGTAACGCTGTGAACCTTTCTGAGTGGCCCTCACAGTAGAGAAACTTTTCTTCTTTAACATAGATGTTTTATCAATGGTGCTGTATAGAAGGAGAAGTTTTGAAACTACTGTAAAAGTAAGACAGATAACTGGAAGCAGGAGGCTTAAGTCCAAACCCTGCCTCCAGGGAACTCCTGACTCCAAGGAACATTAATTGACAGGAGCTCATCAAATGCCTCCATACCGACACTGAAATCAAGCACCACACAAGGGCCAACAAGTTCCAGGGCAAGACATACCAAGCAAATTCCCAAGCAACAAAGGAACGCAGCCCTGAGCTTCAAGATACAGGCTGCCCAAAGTCACCCCAAAACCACAGACTTCTCATAACTCATTACTGGAGACTTCATTGCACTCCAGAGAGAAGAAATACAGCTCCACCCACCAGAACACGGACACAAGCTTCCCTAACCAGGAAACCTTGACAAGACACCTGTACAAACCCACACACAGCGAGGAAATGCCACAGTAAAGAACTCCACAAACTGCCAGAATACAGAAAGGACACCCCAAACTCAGCAATTTAAACAAGATGAGACAGAGGAATACCCAGCAGATAAAGGAACAGGATAAATGCCCACCAAACCAAACAAAAGAGGAAGAGATAGGGAATCTACCTGATAAAGAATTCCGAATAAGGAGAGTGAAATGGATCTAAAATCTTGAAATTAAAATGGAATCACAGATAAATAGCCTGGAGACAAGGATTGAGAAGATGCAAGAAAGGTTTAACAAGGACCTAGAAGAAATAAAAAAAGAGTCAATATATAATGAATAATGCAACAAATGAAATTAAAAACACTCTGGAGGCAACAAATAGTAGAATAACAGAGGCAGAAGATAGGATTAGTGAATTCGAAGATAGAATGGTAGAAATAAATGAATCAGAGAGGATAAATGAAAAACGAATTAAAAGAAATGAGCACAATCTCAGAGACCTCCAGGACAATATTAAACACTACAACATTCGAATCATAGGGGTCCCAGAAGAAGAAGACAAAAAGAAAGACCGTGAGAAAATACTTGAGGAGATAATAGTTGAAAACTTCCCTAAAATGGGGAAGGAAATACTCACTCAAGTCCAAGAAACCCAGAGAGTCCCACACAGGATAAAGCCAAGGCGAAACCCCCCAAGACACATATTAATCACATTAACAAAAATCAAACACAAAGAACAAATATGAAAAGCAGCAAGGGAAAAACAACAAATAACACACAAGGGAATTGCCATAAGGATAACAGCTGATCTTTCAATAGAAACTCTTCAAGCAAGGAGGGAATGGCAAGACATACTTAAAATGATGAAAGAAAATAACCTACAGCCCAGATTATTGTACCCATCAAGGATCTCATTCAAGTATGAATGAGAAATCAAAAGCTTTTCAGACAAGCAAAAGCTGAGAGAATTCTGCACCACCAAACCAGCTCTCCAACAAATACTAAACAGGAAACACAAAAACGGTGTATAAATTCGAACCCCAAACAATAAAGTAAATGGCAATGGGATCATACTTATCAGTAGTTACCTTAAACGTAAATGGGTTGAATGCTCCAACCAAAAGACAAAGACTGGCTGAATGGATACAAAAACAAGACCCCTACATATGTTGTCTACAAGAGACCCACCTCAAAACAGGGGATACATACAGACTGAAAGTGAAGGGCTGGAAAAAGATTTTCCATGCAAATAGGGACCAAAAGAAAGCAGGAGTAGCGATACTCATATCAGATAAAATAGACTTTAAAACAAAGGCTGTGAAAAGAGACAAAGAAGGTCACTACATAATGATCAAAGGATCAATCCAAGAAGAAGATATAACAATTATAAATATATATGCACCCAACGCAGGAGCACCACAGTATGTAAGACAAATGCTAACAAGTATGAAAGGAGAAATTAACACTAACACAATAATAGTTGGAGATTTTAATACCCCACTCACACCTATGGATAGAACAACTAAACAGAAATTTAACAAGGAAACACAAACATTAAGTGATACAATAGACCAGTTAGACCTAATTGATATCTATAGGACATTTCATCCCAAAACAATGAATTTCACCTTTTTCTAAAGTGCACATGGAACCTTCTCCAGGATAGATCACATCCTGGGCCATAAAGCTAGCCTTGGTAAATTCAAAAAAATAGAAATCATTCCAAGCATCTTTTCTGACCACAATGCAGTAAGATTAGATCTCAATTACAGGAGAAAAACTATTAAAAATTCCAACATATGGAGGCTGAACAACACGCTGCTGAATAACCAACAAATCACCGAAGAAATCAAAAAAAGAAATCAAAATTTGCATAGAAACGGATGAAAATGAAAACAGAACAACCCAAAACTTGTGGGACACGGTAAAAGCAGTCCTAAGGGGAAAGTTCATAGCAATACAGGCACACCTCAAGAAACAAGAAAAAGGTCAAATAAATAACCTAACTCTACACCTAAAGCAACTAGAAAAGGAAGAAATGAAGAACCCCAGGGTTAGTAGAAGGAAAGAAATCTTAAAAATTAGAGCAGAAATAAATGCAAAAGAAACAAAAGAGACCATAGCAAAAATCAACAAAACCAAAAGCTGGTTCTTTGAAACGATAAATAAAATTGACAAACCATTAGCCAGACTCATCAAGAAACAAAGGGAGAAAAATCAAATCAATAAAATTAGAAATGAAAATGGAGAGATCACAACAGAAAACACAGAAATACAAAGGATCATAAGAGACTACTATCAACAATTATATGCCAATAAAATGGACAACGTGGAAGAAATGGACAAATTCTTAGAAAAGTACAACTTTCCAAAACTGGACCAGGGAAGAACTAGAAAATCTTAACAGACCCATCACAAGCACGGAAATGGAAACTGTAACCAAAAATCTTCCAGCCAACAAAAGCCCAGGTCCAGACGGCTTCACAGCTGAATTCTACGAAAAATTTAGAGAAGAGCTAACACCTATCCTGCTCAAACTCTTCCAGAAAATTGCAGAGGAAGGTAAAGTTCCAAACTCATTCTATGAGGCCACCATCAGCCTAATACCAAAACCTGCCAAAGATCCCACAAAAAAAGAAAACTACAGGCCAATATCACTGATGACATAGATGCAAAAATCCTTAACAAAATTCTAGCAATCAGAATCCAACAACACATTAAAAAGATCATACACCATGACCAAGTGGGCTTTATCCCAGGGATGCAAGGATTCTTCAATATCCGCAAATCAATCAATGTAATACACCACCTTAACAAATTGAAAAATAAAAACCATATGATTTTCTCAATAGATGCAGAGAAAGCCTTTGACAAAATTCAACATCCATTTATGATAAAAACTCTCCAGAAAGCAGGAATAGAAGGAACATACCTCAACATAATAAAAGCTATATATGACAAACCCACAGCAAACATTATCCTCAATGGTGAAAAATTGGAAGCATTTCCTCTAAAGTCAGGAACAAGACAAGGGTGCCCACTTTCACCATTACTATTCAACATAGCTTTGGAAGTTTTGGCCACAGCAATCAGAGCAGAAAAAGAAACAAAAGGAATCCAAATTGGAAAAGAAGAAGTAAAACTCTCACTGTTTGCAGATGACATGATCCTCTACATAGAAAACCCTAAAGACTCCAGCAGAAAATTACTAGAACTAGCCAATGACTATAGTAAAGTTGCAGGATATAAAATCAACACACAGAAATCCCTTGAATTCCTATACACTAATAATGAGAAAACAGAAAGAGAAATTAAGGAAACAATTTCATTCACCATTGCAACGGAAAGAATAAAATACTTAGGAATATACCTACCTAAAGAAACTAAAGACCTATATATAGAAAACTATAAAACACTGGTGAAAGAAATCAAAGAGGACACTAATAGGTGGAGAAATATACCACGTTCATGGATTGGAAGAATCAATATAGTGAAAATGAGTATACTACCCAAGGCAATTTATAGGTTCAATGCAATCCCTATCAAGCTACCAACAGTATTCTTCACAGAGCTAGAACAAATAATTTCACAATTTGTATGGAAATACAAAAAACCTCGAATAGCCAAAGCGATGTTGAGAAAGAAGAATGGAACTGGAGGAATCAACCTACCTGATTTCAGGCTCCGCTACAAAGCCACAGTTATCAAGACAGTATGGTACTGGCACAAAGACAGAAATATAGATTAGTGGAACAAAATAGAAAGCCCAGAGATAAATCCACACACATATGGACACCTTATCTTTGACAAAGGAGGCAAAAATATACAATGGATTAAAGACAATCTCTTTAACAAGTGGTGCTGGGAAATCTGGTCAACCACTTGTAAAAGAATGAAACTAGAACACTTTCTAACACAATACACAAAAATAAACTCAAAATGGATTAAAGATCTAAACGTAAGACCAGAAACTATAAAACTCCTAGAGGAGAACATAGGCAAAACACTCTCTGAAATACATCACAGCAGGATCCTCTATGACCCACCTCCCAGAATATTGGAAATAAAAACAAAAATAAACAAATGGGACCTAATTAACCTTAAAAGCTTCTGCACATCAAAGCAAACTATTAGCAAGGTGAAAAGACAGCCTTCAGAATGGGAGAAAATAATAGGAAATGAAGCAACTGACAAACAACTAATCTCAAAAATATACAAGCAACACCTACAGCTCAACTCCAGAAAAATAAATGACCCAATCAAAAAATGGGCTAAAGAACTAAATAGACGTTTCTCCAAAGAAGACATACAGATGGCTAACAAACACATGAAAAGATGCTCAAAATCACTCATTATCATAGAAATGCAAATCAAAACCACTATGAGGTACCATTTCACGCCAGTCAGAATGGCTGCAATCCAAAAGTCTACAAATAATAAATGCTGGAGAGGGTGTGGAGAAAAGGGAACCCTCTTACACTGTTGGTGGGAATGCAAACTAGTACAGCCACTATGGAGAACAGTGTGGAGATTCCTTAAACAACTGGAAATAGAACTGCCTTATGATCCAGCAATCCCACTGCTGGGCATACACACTGAGGAAACCAGAAGGGAAAGAGACACGTGTACCCCAATGTTCATCGCAGCACTGTTTCTAATAGCCAGGACATGGAAGCAACCTAGATGTCCATCAGCAGATGAATGGATAAGAAAGCTGTGGTACATATACACAATGGAGTATTACTCCGCCATTAAAAAGAATAGAATGAATCAATTCTAATGAGGTGGATGAAACTGGAGCCTATTATACAGAGTGAAGTAAGCCAGAAAGAAAAACACCAATACAGTATACTAACGCATATATATGGAACTTTGAAAGACGGTAACAATAACCCTGAGTACGAGACAGCAAAAGAGACACTGATGTATAGAAGAGTCTTATGGACTCTGTGGGAGAGGGAGAAGGTGGGAAGATGTGGGAGAATGGCATTGAAACATGTAAAATATCATGTATGAAAAGAGTTGCCAGTCCAGGTTTGATGCATGACACTGGATGCTTGGGGCTAGTGCACTGGGACGACCCAGAGGGATGCTATGGGGGGGAGGAGGGAGGAGGGTTCAGGATGGGGAGCACATGTATACCTGAGGCGGATTCATTTTGATATTTGGAAAAACTAATACAATTATGTAAAGTTTAAAAATAAAATAAAATTAAAAAAAAATCCACAGGAGGCTTGACTCCCTTTAGGCCACTCAGTGGTCTCCAAGAAATACCCGTGGGGACTCGAGAGCAGAGCAGAGTCCTTTCCTTCCTTTCGAGATGAGGCCTGACTCCTCGGGTGCGTCTAAAATGCAACCCCGAGATCTCTGTCGCCCCTGGAGAGGAACATTAGGTCCTGGACACAAGCTTAGATGAGGTCTCTTTTGCCCTGAAGTGACTCGAGAGCAATCCCTAGCTCTCTCTCACAACTCCAATGGAAGATTGGACTTCCCTGGGCCAACACAAGAGGAAGCCTGAATTCCCCATCGTAACTCGAGAATCCCGCCGAAACTCGAGAAAAACCACATGGTTACCCCGTCATCGCAAGATGAGGCCCTTGCCCGCTACAGCGTCTAAAGAGAAGTCCCAGGTTTCTTCTTGAAGTGTTTTCACACTTCAAGTGTGAAAACTTGGCACCCTTGATGCGATTCCAAAAGTTCCCCGACACCCTGGTCTCTCTCGAGGGGAACACCGAGGTTCCCGGTACGACTTCATCTGAGCCACTTCTCCCCTCCTGATTGCGACTGGAGGGTCGACTCCCGTGCTTTGTCTGGAAGGGGTTCCCAACCTTCCCGGCGCACCTCAGGATGAGGCCGGACTAACGAGAATATTTGAGACGTAGCTTCATGGGTGGTAACACATGCTGAAAGACCCCGATTCCCCGGTCCGCTCTTGATAAGAACCCGATGCCAGGACACCTCTTCAAAGACAACCCTATGGAAGAAGGCACAACACGAAGGGGCACTGACACCCTCGTGCATCGTCCGGAAAAACCCGCAGATTCCAAACACAGTTCGACAAGTTGCCTGTCACCCCGTGAATAACTCGAGAGGCAAGCGGAGGTCCATTCTTCCTTACAAGACGAGGCCTGACTCTCCTGTCCCAACTCTGCAGGGACCCTGCGATCAGAGTCAGAAATGGAGATGAACCCTGAGGTTCCTGCCTCCACTCGAGATGAGGCCCTCTTCTATTGCACCAAACCCAGTGGAGTCCCGAGAGGGCCCTCCCAACTCCAGGGTATCCTTGACTTCTCAGAGGCACACTGAGAAGCTCCCTGAGGCCACCGGCACTAGTCGAGGGAACCCAGGGTTTACTGCCGTGACCCAAGAAACACCTTGAAAGTCCTTCTTTAACGGTTCTTGAGGCCCGATACACCTACCATGACTCTAGAGCAATGACGCGCTCCCCCTCCCAATGCGCATGGAGACCTGACTTCCCAAGCGCCACATGAGAGGCTCCCTGAGCTCCCCGTACTACCTCATGAGAAACCCCACACTGGCGCTGCAACTCGAGAAAACCCACGAGACGCCCTCTTCATCGCGAGATGATGGCCTTCTTTTCCTGCATCGCCTGGAGAGCAATCCCGAGTCCTCTCTCCAAACTCTACAGGAGGCTTGACTCCCTTTAGGCCACTCAGTGGGCTCCAAGAGATACCCGTCGCAACTCGAGAGGAGAGCGGAGTCCTTCGCTTCCCCTCGAGACAAGGACTGACTCCCCGCGTGCATCAGGAAAGCAACCCCGAGATCCCTGTCCCCCCTGGAGACGAACATGATGTCCTGGACACAAGCCTAGATAAGGTCTCTTTTGCCCTGCAGTAACTCAAGCGCAATCCCTAGCTCTCCCTCGCAACTCGAATGGAAGACTGGACTTCCCTGGGCCAACACAAGAGGAAGCCTGAATTTCCCGTCTTAACTCGAGAATCCCGCCGCAACTCTTAAAAACCACGTGGTTCCCCATTAATCGCAATATGAGGCCTTTGCCCGCTACAGAGTCTCAAGAGAAGCCTCATGTTTCGTCATAAAGTTCGAAATGCTACTTGGCACCCTTGATGCGACCCCAAAAGTTCCCCAATATACCGGTCTCACCGAAGGTCCTGGCACCACTTCATTTGAGCCCCTTCTCCCCTCCTGATCACGGCAGGAAGGTCTATTCCCCTGCTTTGTCTAGAAGGGGTTCCCGACCTTCATGGCGCACCTCAGGATGAGGCCAGTCTCACGAAGAAATTCGAGACGTAGCCTCGTGTTGGTGCCACGTGCCGAAAGACCACGATTTCTCGGTCTTGCTCTTGATAAGAACCCGATGCCCGGACACCTCTTCTAAGGCAACCCTGTGGATGAAGGTACTACACGAGGGGGCACTGGCAACCCTGTTCATCGTCCGGAAAATCCCAAAGGATCCACATACAGCTCCACAACTGGCCTGTCACCCCTTAAACAACGAGAGAGGCAAGCGGAGTTCCCTTCCTCAGACAAGACGAGGCCTGAGTATCCAATCCCAACTCTGCAGGCACGCTTCGATCTGAGTCAGAAATGGAGAGGAAACCTGAGGTTCCTGCCTCAAACCGAGATGAGGCCCTCTTCCATTAAAACAAACCCAGTGGAGTCCCGAGAGTCCCCTCCCATCTCCACAGTATCCCTGACTTCTCATAGGCATTCTGAGAAGCTCCTTGAGGCCACCGGCAAACCTCGAGGGAAATAAGGGTTTCCTGCCACAACCGAAGAAAGACCTCGAGAGTCCTTCTTCAATGCGTCTTGAGGTCAGATTCCCCTACCATGGCTCGAGAGCAATAACGCGCTCCCCCTCGCCACGCACATGGAGACCTGACTTCCCTGGCGCCACATGAGAGGCTCCCTGAGCTCCCTGTCGTGCCTCGTGTGAAACCCCACACTGGCGCCGCAGCTCGAGAAAACCCACAAGACCCCTCCGTCATCGCGAGATGAGGGCCATCTTTTCCTGCATGGCCTGGAGAGCAGTTCCAAGTCCTCTCTCCAAACTTCACAGGAGGCTTGACTCCCTTTAGGCCACAAAGTGGGCTCCAAGAGGTGCCCGTCGCGACTCGAAAGGAGAGCGGAGTCCTTTGCTTCCCTTCGACACGAGGCCTGACTCCCTGGGTGAGTCTGGAATGCAAACCTGAGATCCCTGTGGCCCTTGGAGAGGAACATTAGGTCCTGGACACAAGCCTAGATGAGGTCTCCTTTGTCCTGCAGTGACTCGAGCGCAACCCCCAGCTCTCCCTCGCAACTCGAATGGATGATTGGACTTCCCTGGCCCAACAAAAGAGGAAGCCTGAAATCCCCCTCGTAACTCGAGAATCCCGCCGCAGCTCGAGAAAAACCACGTGGCTCCTCCGTCATCGCAAGATGAGGCCCTTGGCCGCTACAGCGTATCAAGAGAAGTCCCACGTTCCATCCTGAAGTACAAAACGGTACTTGGCACCCTTGATGCGACCCCCAAAGTTCCCTGACATACCGGTCTCACTCGAGGGAAACACCAAAGTTCACGGCACCACTTCCTGTGAGCCCCTTCACCCCTCCTGATCGCGACAGGAGGGTCCATTCCCATGCTTTTTCTGCAAGGGTTCCCGACGTTCCCCGTGAACCTCCGGATGAGGCCGGTCTCATGAGGAAATTCGAAAAGTAGCCTCATGGTTGGTGCCACATGCTGAAAGATCCCGAATTCCCGGTCCACTCTAGATAAGAACCTGACGCCCGGACATCTCTTCGAAGGCAACCCTGTGGATGAAGGCACAACACAAAGGGACACTGACATCCCCATGCATCGTCTGGAAAAACCCGCCGATTCCACTCACAGCTCCAAATGTGGACTGTCACCCCGTGAACAACTCGAGAGGCAAGTGAAGTTGCATTCCTTCACACAAGATGAGGCCTTACTCTCCTGTCCCAACTCTTCAGGGACCCTGCGATCGGAGTCAGAAATGGAGAGGAACCCTGAGGTTCCTGCCTCAACTACAGAAGAGGCCCTCTTCCATTGAACCAAACTCAGTGGTGTCCCGAGAGGCCCCTCCCAACACCACAGTATCCCTGAATTCTCAGAGGCTCCCTGAGAAGCTACCTGAGGTCACTAGCACAAGTCGAGGGAACCAGAGTTTCCTGAAGTAACCCAAAAAAGACTTGGAGAGTCCTTTTTCAACGTCTCTTGATGCCCGATTCCCCTACCATGACTCCAGAGCAAGGACGCGCTCCCCTCGCCACAAGCAGGAAAACTGACTTCCCTAGTAACACACAAGAGGCTCCCTGAGTACCCCATCATACCTCGTGAGAAAACCCACAGTGGCGCAGCAGTTCGAGAAAAACCACAAGATGCCCCCGTCAAGGAGAGATGGGGCCTTCTTTTCCTGCCTGACCTGGAGAGCAATCCCTGGTCCTCTCTCCAAACTTTACAGGAGGATTGACTCCCTTTAGGCCACTCAGTTGGGTCCAAGAAATACCCGGTGCAACTCGAGAGGAGAGCGGAGTCCTTGGCTTCCCCTCGAGACGAGGCCTGACTCCCCGGGGGAGCCTGGAATGCAACCCCGAGATCCCTGCCTTCCCGGGAGAGGAATGTTAGGTCCTGGACACACGCCTCGATGAGGTCTCTTTGGCCCTGTAGTGACTCGAGCAGAACCCCCAGCTTTCCCTCGCAACTCCAGGGGAAGATTGGGCTTCCCAGGGCCAACCCAAGAGGAAGCCTGAAATCCCCGTCGTTTTCGAGAATCCAGACGCAACTCGAGAAAAACGACGTGGTTCCAACGTCTTCACAGGATGAGGCCCTTGCCCGCTACAGCGTCTCCAGGGAAGTCCCATGTTCCGTCCTGAAGTGGGAAACGGTACTTGGCTCCATTGATGCGACCCCTAAAGTTCCCTGAAACGCCGGGTTCCCTCGAGTGGAACACCTAGAGTCCCGGCCCCACTTCATCTGAGCCCCATCTCCCCTCCTGATCGCGACAGGAGAGTCGATTCCCCTGCTTTGTGTGGAAGGTGTTCCCGGCCTTCGCGGCGCACCTCAGGATGATGCTGGTCTCACGAGGAAATTCGAGATGAGCCACGTGGGTGGTGCCACATGCCGAACGACCCCGATTTCCCGGTCCGCTCTTGAAATGAACCCGATGCTCGGACACCTCTTTAAAGGCAACCCTGTGGGGGAAGGCACAAAATGAAGGGGCAATGAAACCCCCGTGCATCCTCTGGAAACACCCGCAGGTTCCACACACAGCTCGACAAGGGGCCTGAGACCCACTGAACACCTCGAGAGGCAAGCAGAGTTCCATTACTCAGACAAGACGAGGCCTGACTCTCCTGTCCCAACCCTGCAGGGACCCTGCGGTCGGAGTCAGAAATGGAGAGGAAGCCTGAGGTTCCTGCCTCCAATCGAGATGAGGCCCTCTTTCATTTCGTCAAACCTAGTGGAGTCCCGAGAGGCCCCTCTAACTCCTCAGTATCCCTCACCTCTCAGAGGCACCTGGGAAGTTCCCTAAGGTCCCCGGTAGAGGTCGAGGGAAACGAGTGTTTCCCGCCCCAACCCAAGAAAGACCTCGAGAGTCCTTCGTAAATGCGTCTTGAGGTCCTAGTCCCTCCCATGACTCCAGAGCAATGACGCGATCTGCCTGGCCACACGCATGGAGGACTGACTTCTCTGGCGCTGCACGAGAGGCTCCCTGATCTCCCCATCATATCTCGTGAGAAACCCCACACTGGCGCCGCAGCTCGAGAAAAACCCATGAGACGCTCCCGTCATCACGAGAGGAGGGCCATCTTTAACTGCATGGTATGCAGATCAAGCGTGAACCTTCTGTCCAAGCTACACAGGACGCTTGACTCACTTTAGGCCACTCATTGGGCTCAAAGAGTTACACGTCGCACTCGAGAGGATAGTGGAGTCCTTTGCTTCCACTCGAGACGAGGCGTGACCCACCGGGTGAGACTGGAATGCGACCCTGATATCCCTGTTGCCCCTGGAGAGGAACACTACGTCCTGGACCCAAGCCTAGATGAGGACTCTTTGCCCTGAAGTGACTCGAGAGCAACCCACAGCTCTCTCTGACAAGTTGAATGGAAGATTGGACTTGCTGGGCCAACACAAGAGGAAGCCTGAATTCCCCGTCGTAACTCGAGAATCCCGCCGCAACTCGAGAAAAACCACGTGTTTCCCTCGTCATCGCAATATGAGGCCCTTGCCCGCTAGAGCATCTCCAGAGAATTCCCACGTTCCGTCTTGAAGTGCGAAACTATACTTGGCACCCTTGATGCGACCTCAAAAGTGCCGTGACATACCGGTCTCACTCGAGAGGACCACCGAAGTTCCCGGCACCACTTCATCTGAGCCCCTTCTCCCCTTCTGATCGCGACCGGTGGGTCGATTCCCCTGCTTTGTCTGCAAGGGGTTCCCTACCTTCCCGGCGCACCTCAGGATGAGGCCGGTCTCCCGAGGAAATTCGAGACGTAGCCTCGTGGGTGGTACCACATGCTGAAAGACCCCAATTTTCTGGTACGCTCTTGAAAAGAACCCGATGCCCGGACACCTCTTTGAAGGCAACCCTGTGGATGAAGGCACAACATGAAGGGGCACTGACACCCCTGTGCATCGTCCGGAAAAACCCGCAGGTTCCACGCACAGCTCAACAAGTGGCCTGTCACTCCGTGAACAACTCGAAAGGCAAGCGAAGATCCATTCCTCCACAGAAGATGAGGCGTGACTCTCTTGTCCATACTCTGCAGGTAGCCTGCGACCCGAGTCAGAAATGGAGAGGACCCCTGAGGTTCCTGCCTCCATTCGAGATGAGGCCCTCTTTGATTGCACCAAACCCAGTTGAGTAACGAAAGGCCCCTCCCAAATCCACAGTGTCCCTGAATTCTCAGAGGCACCCTGAGAAGTTGCCTGAAGTCACCGACACAAGTCGAGGGAACCCAGGGTTCCCTGCCGCAACCCGAGAAAGACCTCGAGAGTCCTTCTTCAATGCGTCTTGAGGCCAGATTCGCCTACCATGACTCGAGAGCAATCACGCACTCCCCTTCACCACACGCAGGGAGACCTGACGTCCCTAGCACCACACGAGAGGCTCTCTGAGCTCCCCGTCATACCTCGTGAGAAATCTGATACTGGCGCCGCAGCTGGAGAAAACCCACGAGACGCCCCCGTCATCGCGAGATGAGGGCCTTTTTTCCTGCATGGCCAGGAAAACAATCCCGAGTCATCTCTCCAAACTCCATAGGAGGCTTCACTCCCTTTACACCACGCAGTGGGCTCCAAGAGATACCCGTCGCGACTCGACAGGAGAGCGGAGTCCTTTTTTTCCCCTCAAGATGAGGCCTGACTCTCTGGGTGAGTCGAGAATGCAACCCTGAGATCCCTGTCGGCCCAGTAGTGGAACACTAGGTCCTGGACACAAGCGTAGATGATGTCTATTTTGCCCTGCAGTGACTGGAGAGCAATCCCCAGTTCTAACTTGCAACTCGAATGGAATACTGGATTTTCCTGGCGCCACACAAGAGGCTCCCTGAGATCCCCGTGGTACTTCATGAGACACCCCACACTGGCGCCGCAGCTCGAGAAAACCCACGAGACGCCACCGTCATCTCGAGATGAGGGCCTTCTTTTCCTGCATGGCCTGGAGTCCAATCCCGAGTCCTCTCTCCAAACTCCACAGGAGGCTTGACTCCCCTTAGTACACACATTGGGCTCCAAGAGATACCCATCGCGACTCGAGACGAGAGCGGAATTCTTTGCTTACCCTCGAGGTGAGAACTGACTCCCCGGATGAGTCTGGAATGCAAACCCGAGATCCCTGTCGCCCCTGGAGAGCAACGTTAGATCCTGGACACAAGCCTAGATTAGGTCTCTTTTGCCCTGCAGTGACTCTAGCGCAATCCCCAGCTCCCCCTCGCAACCCGAATGGAAGATTGGATTTCAAGGCCAACAAGAGGAAGCCTAAATTCCCGGTCATAACTCGAGAATCCCGCCGCAACTCGAGCAAAACCACGTGGTTCTCCCGTCATCGCAAGATGAGGCCCTTGCCCGATACAGCGTTTCAAAAGATGTCCCAGGTTCCGTCTTGAAATGCGAAACGGTACTTGGCACCCTTGATGCGACCCCAAAAGTACCCCAACACGCCGGTCTCACTCAAGGGGAACACCGAGGTTCCCGGCACCACTTCATTTAAGCCCCTTCTCCCCTCCTGATCGTGACCGGTGGGTCGATTCCCCTGCTTTTTCTGTAAGGGGGCCAGACCTTCCCTGCACAACTCAGGATGAGGCCGGTCTCATGGGGAAATTCGATACGTAGCTTTGTGGGTGGTGCCACTTGCCGAAAGACTCCAATTTCCCGGTTCGCTCTTGATAAGAATCCGATGCTCAGACACCTCTTGGAAGGCAGCCTTGAGTATGAAGGTACAACATGAAGGGGCACTAACACACCTGTGCATCATCCGGAAAAACGGGCAGGTTACATACACAGCTCGACAAGTGGCCTGTCACCTCGAGAACAACTCGAGAGGCAAGAGGAGTCCCATCCTCCAGAAAAGACGAGGCCTGACTCTCCTGTACCAACATGCAGGGACCTTGCGATCTGAGTCAGAAATGGAGAGGAACACTGAGGTTCCTGCTTCAACTCGAGATGAGTCCCTCTTACATTCCACCAAATGCGGAGGAGTCTCGAGAGGCCCCTCCAAACTTCACAGTATCCCTGACTTCTCAGAGGCACTCTGAGAAGCTCCCTGAGGTCGCAGGCACAAGTCAAGGGAACCCTGGGTTTTATGCAGTGACCCGAGAAAGACCTCGAGAGTCCTTCTTCAACCCGTCTTGAGGCCCGATTACCCTACCATGACTCGAGAGCAATGACGAACTCCCCCTAGCCATCTCATGGGGACCTGACTTCCCTGGCGCCACACGAGAGGCTCCCTGAGCTCCCTCTCGTACCTCGTCAGAAACCTGGAACTAGCGCGGCAGTCTAGAAAACCCACGAGATGCCGCCGTCATCGCGAGATGAGGGCCTTCTTTTCCTGCATGGCCTGGAGAGGAATCCCGAGTCCTCTATCCAAACACCACAGGAGGCTTGACTCCATTTAGGGCACACAGTGGGCTCCAAGAGATACCCATCGCGACTCAAAAGGACAGCGGAGTTCTTTGCTTCCCCTCGAGACGAGGCCTGATTCCCCGGGTGAGTCTGGTATGCAAGCCCGAGATCCCTGTCGCCCCTAGGGATGAACATTAAGTCCTGGACACAAGCCTAGATGAGGTCTATTTTGCCCTGCAGTGACTCGAGAGCAATCCCCAGCTCTCCCTTGAAACTCGAATGGAAGATAGGACTTCCCTGGCCCAACACATGAGGAAGACTGTATTCCCCTTCGAAACTCGAGAATCCCGCCACAACTCGAGAAACGCCACGTGGTTCCCCCGTCATCGCAAGATGAGGCCCTTGCCCCCTACAGCGTCTCAAGAGAAGTCCCACGTTCCGTCTTGAAGTGCGAAACGGTATTGGCACCCTTGATGCGACCACAAAAGTTCCTCGACACACCGGTCTGACTCGAGGAGAACACCGAGGTTCCCAGCACCACTACATCTGGGCCCCTTCTCCCCTCCTGATCGCGACAGGAGGGTCGATTCCCCTGTTTTGTCTTGAAGGGGTTCCCGCCTTTCCCGGTGCATCTCAGGATGAGGCCGGTCTCACGAGGATATTCGAGACATAGCCTCGTGGATGGTGACACATGCCGAAAGACCCCGATTTCCCGGTTCGCTCTTGATAAGATCCCAATGCCCAGACACCTCTTTGAAGATAACCCTTTTGATGAAGGCACAACACGAAGGGGCACTGACACCCCCGGGTATCGTCCGGAGAAACCCGCAGGTACTACACACAGCTAGAGAAGTGACCTGTCACCCCGTGAACAACTGGAGAGGCAAGCAGAGTTCCATTCCTCCACACAAGACGAGGCCTGACTCTCCTGTTCGAACTCTGCAGCGAAACTGCGATCTGAGTCAGATCTGGCCCAGGGGAAGTCAGGAGAGGAAACATGAATTTCCTGCCTCCATTCGAGATGAGGACCTCTTCCATTGCACCGAACCCAGTGGAGTCCCGAGAGGCCCCTCCCAACTGCACAGTATCCCTGACTTCTCAGAGGCACCCTTAGACCTTCCTGAGATCACCGGCACAAGCCGAGGGAAGCAAGGGTTTCCTGCCCCAACCCGTAAAAGATCTCGAGAGTCCTTCTTCAACGCGTCTTGAGGTGCGATTCCCCTACCATGACTCAAGAGCAATGACGCGCTCCCCCTAGCCACGCGCATAGAAACCTGACTTCCCTGGCGCCACAGGAGAGGCTCCCTGAGCTCCCCATTATACCTCGTGAGCAACACCACACTGGAGCCGCAGCTCGAGAATACCCACGAGACGCCCCAGTCCTCACGAGATGAGGGCCTTCTTTTGCTGTATGGCCTGGAGAGCAATCCTGAGTCCTCTCTCCAAACTCCACAGGAGGCTTGACTCATTTTAGGCCACACAGTGAGCTCCAAGATATACCCGTCGCGACTTGACAGGAGAGCGGTGTCCTTGGCATCCCCTCTAGACGAGGCCTGATTCCCCGGGTGAGTCGAGAATGCAATGCCGAGATCGCTGTCGCCCCAGCAGAAGAACATTAGGTCCTGGACACAAGCCTAGATGAGGTCTATTTGGCCCTGCAGTGTCTCGAGAGGAATCCCCAGTTCTAACTCGCAATTCGAATGAAAACTGGACTTCCCTGGGCCAGTTGAAGAGGAAGCCTGAATTCCCCGTCGTAACTCGAGATTCCCGCCGCAACTCAAGAAAAACCATGTGGTTCCCCCGTCATCGAAAGATGAGGCCCTTGCCCGCTACAGCGTCTCAAGAGCAGTCCCACGTTCCTTACTGAAGAGCGAAAAGTTACTTGGAACCCTTGATGCGACCCCAAAAGTTTCCCGACATACCATTCTCACTTGAGGAGAACACCGAGGTTCCCGGCACCACTTCATCTGAGACTCTTCTCCCCTCTTGATCGCGACAGGAGGTTCGATTCCCCTGATTTGCCTGGAAGGCGTTCCCGACCTTCCTGGCACACCTCAAGATGAGGCCAGTCTCACGAGGAAATTCGAGACATAGCCTCTTGGGTGGTGCAGCATGCCAAAAGACCCCGATTCCCTGGTCCGCTCTTGATAAGAACCCGATGGCAGAACCCAACTCGAAGGCAATCCTGTGGATCAAGGCACAACACGAAGGGGCAGTGACACCCCGGTGCATCGTCCAGAAAAACCCGCAAGTTCCACATACAAATCGACAAGTGACCTGTCACCCCATGAACAACGCGAGAGTCAAGCGGAGTTCCATTCCTCCACACAAGACGAGGCCTGACTCTCCTGTCCCAACTCTGCAGGGACTCTGCGATCCGAGTCAGATCTGGCGCATTCGAAGCCAGGAGAGGAACCCTGAGGTTCCTGCCTCAACTTGTCATGAGGCCCTCTTCCATTGCACCAAACCCAGTGGAGTTCCGAGAGGCCCCTCCCAACTCCACAGTGACCCTGACTTCTCAGAGGCACGCTGAGAAGCTTCCTGAGGTCACTGGCACAAGTCGATGGAACCCAGGGTTTCCTGCTGCAACCCAAGAAAGACCTCGAGAGTCCTTCTTTAACACGTCTTCAGGCCCAATCCCCTACCATGACTCGAGAACAATGACGGGCTCCCTCTCACCACGTGCATAGAGACCTGACTGCCCTGGCACCACGTGAGAGGCTCACTGAGCTCCCAGTCTTACTTCGTGAGAAACCCCACACTAGCGCCACAGCTCGAGAAAACCTACGAGATGCCCCAGTCATCGGGAGATGAGGGCCTTCATTTCATGCATTGCCTGGAGAGCAATCCCGTGTCCTCCCTCCAAACACCAGAGTTAAGCCACTCAGTGGGCTCCAAGAGACCCGTGTCGCGACTCGAGAGGAGAGCGGAGTCCTTTGCTTCCCCTCGAGACGAGGCCTGCCTCCAAGGTGAGTCTGGAATGCAACCCCGAGATTTCTGTCGAGCCTTGACATGAACATTAGGTCCTGCACACAAGCCTTGGTGGGGTCTCTTTTGCCTTCAGTGACTTGAGCGCACATCCAGCTATTCCTCGAATCTCGAATGGAAGATAAGACTTTTGTGGGCCAACACAAGAGGAAGCATGAATTCCCTGTGGTGACTCAAATATCCCACCGCAACTCGAGAAAAACCAAGTGGTTCCGCAGTCATTCCAAAATGAGGCCCTTGCCCGCTGGAGCACCCAAAGAGAAGTCCAACTTTCCATTTTCAATTGCGAAACGGTACTTGGAACGCTTTATGCGACCCCAAAAGCTACCCGACATACCTGTCTCACTTGAGGGAAACACCGAGGTTCCCAGCAGCACTTCATCTGAGCCACTTCTCCCCTCCTGATCGCCACAGGAGGGTCGATTCCTCTGCTTTGTCTGGAAGAGTTTCATGACCTTCGCGGCACACCTCAGGATGAGGCCGGTTTCATGAGGAAATTCGAGACTACCCACGTGGGTGGTGCCAAATGCTGAACGACCCCGATTTCCCGGTCCGCTCTTCATAAGAACCCGATGCCCGGACACCTCTTCGAAGGCAACCCTGTGGATGAAGACAAAAAACGAAGGGTCACTGACACCCCCGTGCATCGTCTGGAAAAACCTGCAGATTCCACACACAGTTTGACAAGGGGCCTGAAACCCCATGAACAACTCGAGAGGCAATCGGAGTTCCATTCCTCAGAAAAGACGTAGCCTGACTCTCCTGTCCCAACTCTGCAGGGACCGTGATGTCGGAGTCCGAACAGAGAGGAAGTCTGGGGTTTCTGCCTCCCCCCGAGATTAGGCCCTCTTCCATTGCGCCAAACCCTGCAGAGTCCCGAGAGGCCCCGCCAACTCCACAGGATCCGTCGCCTCTCAGAGGCAGCCTAGGAAGTTCCCTAAGGTCCCCGACAGAAGGCGAGGGAAACGAGGTTTTCCCGCCGCCCCCCAAGAAAGACCTCGAGAGTCCTTCATCAAAGCGTCTCGAGGCCCTAGTCCCCTCCCGTGACTCGAGAGCCATGACGCGCTCCCCCTCGCCACGCGCATGGAGACCTGACTTCCCTGGCGCCGCACGAGAGGCTCCCTGAGATCCTCGTCGTGCCTTGGGAGAAAACCCCCACGGGCGCCGCAGCTCGAGGAAACCCCTGAGACGCCCCCGTCCTCGCGAGCTGAGGGCCTTCTTTTCCTGCATGGCCTGGAGAGCAATCCCGGGTCCTCTCTCCAAACGGAAGAGGAGGCCGGACTCCCTTGAGGCCGCTCAGGGGGCTCCAAGAGACCCGCGTCGCGACTCGAGAGGAGAGCGGAGTCCTTGGCTTCCCCTCGAGACGAGGCCTGACTCCCCGGGGGAGCCTGGATGCAACCCCGAGATCCCTGCCTTCCCTGGAGAGGAATATTAGGTCCCAGACACAAGCCTAGGTGCGGTCTCTTCGGCCCTGCAGTGACTCGAGCGCAACCCCCAGCTTTCCCTCGCAACTCGAGGGGAAGATTGCGCTTCCCAGGGCCAACCAAAGAGGAAGCCTGAGATCCCCGTCATAACTCGAGAATCCCGCCGCAACTCGAGAAAAACCACGTGGTTCCCACCTCTTCGCAAGATGAGTCCCTTGCACGCGATGGCGTCTCAAGGGAAGTCCCCTGTTCCGCCCTGAAGGGCGAAAGGGTCCCTGACAGCTTTCATGTGACCCCCAAAGCTCCCCGACACACCGGGTTCCCTCGAGGGGAACACCGAGGGTCCCGTCACCGCTTCATCTGAGCCCCTTCTCCCCTCCTGATCGCGACAGGAGAGTCGATTCCCCTGCGTGGTCTGGAAGGGGTTCCTGGCTTTCCCGGCACACCTCAGGATGAGGCCGGCCTCCCGAGGAAATTCGAGACGAGCCCCATGGGTGGTGCCACATGCCGAACGACCCCGATTTCCCAGTCCGCTCTGGATAAGAACCCGATGCCCGGACCCCTCTTCGAAGGCAACCCTGTGGGTGAAGGTACCACTCAAAGGGGCACTGCCACCCCCGTGCATCGTCCGGGATACCCCGCGGTTTCCACACACAGCTCTACGAGGTGCCTGAGACACCCTGAGCAATTCGAGAGGCAAGCGGAGTTCCCTTCCTCAGACAAGACGAGGCCTGACTCTCCTGTCCCAACTCTGCAGGGACCCTGTGGTCGGAGTTCGAAAAGGAGAGGAAGCCTAAGGTTCCTGCCTCCCCTCGAAGTGAGGCCCTCTTCCTTTGCGACAAGCCCAGCGGAGTCCCGAAAGGCCCCGCCAACTCCACAGGATCACTCACCTACCAGAGGCACCATGGGAAGTTCCCTAAGGTCCCCGGCAGAAGTCGAGGGAAACGAGGCTTTCCCGCCCCAACCCCAGAAAGACCTCGAGTGTCCTTCTTCAATGCCTCTGGAGGCCCTAGTCCTCTCCCATGACTCGAGAGCCATGACGCGCTCCCCCTCGCCACGTGCACAGAGACCTGACTTCCCTGGCGCCGCACGAGAGGCTCCCTGAGATCTTCATCTTGCCTCGTGAGAAAACCCCCACGGGCGCCGCAGCTCGAGGAAACCCCTGAGAAGGCCCCGTCCTCGCGAGGTGAGAGCCTTCTTTTCCTGCCTTACCCAGAGGGCAATCCCGAGTCCTCTCTCCAAACTGAAGAGGAGGCCTGACTCCCTTGAGGCCACTCAGTGGGCTCCAAGAGATCTGCGTCGCGACTTGAGAGGATAGCGGCATCCTTTGCTTGCCCTCGAGACGAGGCCTGACTCCCCGGGGGAGTCTGGAACGCCACCCCGAGATCCCTGTCTTCCCTTGAGAGGAACCTTAAGTCCCGGACACAGACCTAGATGAGGTCTCTTTGGCCCTGCAGTGACTCGAGTGCAACCCCCAGCTTTCCCTCGCAACTCGAATGGAAGATTAGGCTTCCCAGGCCAATACAAGAGGAAGCCTGAAATCCCCGTCGTAACTCTAGAATCCCGCCGCAACTCGAGAAAATCCACATGGTTCCAACATCTTCGCAAGATGAGGCCCTTGCCCGCTACGGCGTCTCAAGGGAAGTCCTAGGTTCTGTCCTGAACTGCGAAACGGTACCTGACTCCTTTCATGCATCCCCCAAAAGTCCCTCACACGCCGGTTTCCCTCGAGGGTAACACCGAGGGTTCCGGCCCCACTTCATCTGAGCCCCTTCTCCCCTCCTGATGGCGACAGGAGAGTCGATCCCCCTGAGTTGTCAGGAAGGGTCCTCGGCCTTCCCGGCACACCTCAGGATGAAGCCGGCCTCACTAGGAAATTTGAGACTAGCCCCGTTGGTGGTCCCACATGCCGAAAGACCCCGATTTCCCTGTCCGCTCTTGAAAAGATCCGGAGGCCCGGACACCTCTTCGAAGGCAAGCCAGTGGGTGAAGGCACAACACGAAGGGGCACTGTCACTGTTGTGCATTGTCCGGAAACACCCGCAGGTTCCACACACAGTTCAACAAGGGGCCTGAGACCCCCTGAGCACCTCGAGAGGCAAGCGGAGTTCCCTTCCTCAGACAAGACGATTCCTGACTCTCCTGTCCCAACTCTGCATGGACCCTGCTGTCGGAGTCCGAAACGGAGAGGAAGCCTGAGGTTCCTGCCTTCCCTGGAGATGAGGCCCTCTTCCATTGCGCCAAACCCAGCGGAGTTCTGAGAGGCCCCGCCAACTCCTCGGCATCCCTCATCTGTCAGAAGCACACTGGGAAGTTCCCTAAGGTCACCAGTAAACTTTTATAGCACAAGGTCCACATGAAAAGGCCCACGCAGCAGGACATCCACAGATTCTGTCTGCCATTAAAGGGCAGTAAGGTGCCCTCCCCACTTCTTTGCTGCCTGGGCGGCCACCAGGGTGCAATTCAAGTACCCTTCCCTTTCCCATCCTAGCAGGTGCTCCAGGGCCCACTGGCCTACAAAGTGCCAGAAGCAGGGCTGGGCCAGCCGGCCAGAATTCAGGGTTCTGTCCCTTGGACTTCCAGCGGACACTAGGCTGCTTGGGAAAACCGCGCAGACTATGAGGTTTTTCAGCAGAGGGGTGGAGCGGTAAAGGCCTTGACCCCA
Organism: Bubalus kerabau; assembly: GCF_029407905.1. Classification (NCBI taxonomy): domain Eukaryota; kingdom Metazoa; phylum Chordata; class Mammalia; order Artiodactyla; family Bovidae; genus Bubalus; species Bubalus kerabau. Next base: position 466,020 of record NW_026577901.1, read on the forward strand.
AAGACGAGGCCTTTCTGCGACCGCCAGGTTGGGGAGCTCTGAGACTGTGCCAACACAGGGCGGAATACATGGTTCCCTGCTCCAGGCAGTCCCCGTTCCCTTACCTGTGTTCCGCACCCCTCCGCTGTGGCCAATGGATGCCGATCCTTGGGGATCCAGGAGTTCACGAAATGGGCATTCCCAGCCGCAATGGCGACCCCCAACAGCACATCTGAAAAGCCCTCCCCCACCCCCGCCAGGAGCCGACCCCCGCTGTGAACGGACCCCCACCCCGCCCCGCGCTGCCAGGTTTCGCCCCGGCCCTGCCGGGCTCCCGGCGGGTTCCCAGCCACATTGGCGACCCCCGGGAGCACAACAGGGACCGACCCCCCACCCACAGCGAGCGGAATCTCGACCTGTGCAGCCCAGGTTTACCCCGCCCTGGGTGCGCTCCCGGCGCGTTTCCAGCTGCAGTGGCCATCTCCGAGAGCACAACTGGGAAGCCCTCCCCTACCCCCGCCAGGAGCCGACACCCGCCCTGTGCCGCCCGGGTTCGCCCCGCCCCTGCCGCGCTCCAGGGGCGCTGCCCACCTTTACCAGTGGCTCCCGGTGAGCCCCGTCCCCACGCCCGGTTCCAGGAGAGGCTCTCGGACCTCGCTGCTGCCGCCAGGTCAAACATGAGGACAATACATACACCCCACAGAGACAATCCAAGCTGTCTATGATTTAGGGATAAAACGAGGACTACAGAAAGGCAAGATGACCTGACCTAGGAGGGCCATGATATTCTATAGAACCAGACAAAGTTGGTTACCAAGGAAACTTTTTTCCTTGGAACCCGGAAAGCTGGTTCTTTGCATATGCAATGACCAACAATTAGCTTGTTACCCAAGCCTGCCTCACTGCCACCCCCATCCCCCCACTCCCCAGAAGTCTGGCTCAAAGAAATATTTTAAATCTCAGGCGGAAACCTGGAAGATGTCTTGTCTGTCTGTTTGGATTAAGGTATGTGTCAGTGTGAGCCTTGTGTTTTTTGATAATATTGCTCAAGTTCTGTGTTCTGATTTCAGTGGTCTCAAGACAAGGCAGCCCTTCCAAATCAAACTGCTGGAAATACAAGAAAACATTGACCTAAATGAATGTCAGAGTCCCGTGAACTGGGAACTAGTCAATATTAAATATCTAGGATTTTTGGTTTTGCTCCTCCATTATAGACATGTCTAAGAGTCAACAACACTAAGCACAACATGTTCATAGTGCCTAGGTTTCTTTTGAGGTAAAAATTGCTCTATTGTTATATCTGTCACAAGCTTGTCAGCAAGAAACTACCTGGAAACGACAACAACAAAAGTAAAAAATGTAAATATGATATGAGCTTTCAGACAAACTCTTTACAATAATTATACTCTAAAATATCTGCCTCTCATAGTCTTGATTGAAGGCAGAGGGGAAGGGGATGACACAGGATAAGATGGTTGGATGGCACCACTGACTCGATGGACATGAGTTTGAGCAAGCCCCTGGAGCTGGTGACGGACACCCAAGCCTGGCGTCCTTCAGGCCACGGGGTCCCAAAGAGTCAGACACGACTGAGCAACTGAACTGTACTGAACTAACAAACGTTTCTCCAGGTGTTTTGGTTACCCGAGTTTCTATCCTTGTGACGACAGTGTATTGAATAGCTAGGTCATTTCCAAATAAATGAAAGTTCTGAAACATTCACGACTTGAAAGGACCTCCCTTTTACACAGAAACAAAAGAGATTTTTGACTCTCCATGAATAGTGTCTGGCACCATCCTGACATGTTAAATGTAAGAAAGCAATTGTTTTGTTTTGTTCTGTTCTTGGGGGTGGGGGGAGGGGGGCGGGCTATAGCGAATGCCAATATAAAAGTCAGTTCTTGGTTGCTGAAGGGAAATGTATGACTTGTTATTACAAGAAAGTATGTGGAATGCAATGGCACTTGAGGAAGGAAAACGAAGTAGTTCTGTCTTACAGGTGGCAGTTTCAGGATGGGAGAAGCAAGGGAATGGGTACAGAATGGGATAAGGAGGTTGTAGGGAAAGTGGACCCCCAGAAAAGAGTTCTGTGCCTAGCACAAGTTTTCTTGAGATGTCGAACTGCCTTTGCTAATGGAGTTTAAGTTTCTTTACCTCTTAAGTGATCTCTTCTAGGTTGACCTAGAACAGAAATCTTTGGTTAGCTTTGGCTAAGTGGAGAAGTAGTGTTTCACGGTGACATATGTGATCCTTCCTGACTGTTTGCAGCCCTTTTGATATCGATGCACTGCTTCTGCTGCTGCTGCCGCCGCCGCTGCTGCTAAGTCGTTTCAGTCGTGTCCGACTCTGTGCGACCCCATAGAAGGCAGCCCACCAGGCCCAGCAGTCCCTGGGGTTCTCTAGGCAAGAACACTGGAGTGGGTTGCCATTTCCTCCTCCCATGCATGAAAGTGAAAAGTGAACGTGAAGTCGCTCAGTGGTGTCCGAGTCTTAGCGACCCCATGGACTGCAGCCTACCAGGCTCCTCCATCCATGGGATTTTCCACGCAAGAGTACTGGAGTGGGGTGCCATTGCCTTCTCGCTAGCTTTGGGATGCCAATGACCATCCACCCTTACCAGGCAACAGAGAAGAGAAAAACACTTACCACAGGAGGTCCTGGTAAGGAACAAGGAACTAACAAGCTCCCGCCAACCAGGATTCTGCAGAGGTCAACAAGAGGTCAATAAAAGATGGAAGACTGCGGTCCAGAGGTCATAGCAACTTCCATCTTGCAGCAGAGACCCAGCATAGTCAAAACGAATTCAATGTTGCAAAAAATAAGTAAACAAACAAAGGACAGAATTTCTTTGAACACATGACTGAGATTAGGGGTGAGGCAGTACATGTACGGTGCCCGGAAAATCTTAAAGTATGAGAAAGGAAAGAAATTAAAGACAATTATCAAGCTGTCCAAACTGATAAAAACGAAAGATTACACAGTTTTTTCTGTATATATTAGCAGATAATAATCTGAAAAGGAATTAAAAAAAATTCCCTTTCAATAATGTCAACATGAATACAACACTTTGCCATGGATGTAACGAGGATGACAAGACTGGCACACTGGAAATTATACACCCTGGCTGAAAACTATCCTGAATACATGGACAGATATTCCATAACAATGGAAAGACTTAAGATGGCAATACCATGGAATGCATCTTCAATCTGAAATGAAGATTTGATATGATTTGATCGCTCAGAGCTTTTGTGTCATCAATTGTTATTAAAGTATAAATGAGACAGAGAAAGCTGCTGACTTAGACTTGAGGCGGGGTGTGCGCCCTGCTGGTCTCCAGCCAGATATTCTACAGGCACTAGCAGTCAGCTAAGGAAAGAAAGGCACTGTCTCAGGGAATGGCACCAGGCCCCTCCCCCACGACATGCCTTGAGGTCACATTGGCAGCAGGTGAGTCATCCTGGGCCAAAAACTGATTGACATGAATCTTGAAGAAAGGCAGTATTCCAGGCAAATATATCATTTCCTTAACATAGATTAGGAGAACAAGGTACGAGGAAAACATACTGTTTTGTTCAAGTCGCTTCTGAGCCTATTGGGGGAACCGACCTGAAGCCAGAGTCCAGCAGATATACATAAGATATTTACATCGCTTAAGACAAACATTTCCTCAGGAACAAATGCATTGCTTTGCTCAAGGTTTGTCTGCGAAATTCTTACACATCAGTAGATGGCTCCGAGCTGGGTTTCTACACACAAGAACATGAATGCAAAGGACAAGCCTGCACAGCCCATCTGCCCCCCTCCCCCACAGCCAGCAGCATTTCCAAGTGACCTCCTAAGGCCTTCCCCAAAATACAGGGGCACCTCTGGGTTTCCTGTTTCAAGCACTTCGAACACTTTTCTTAAAAAAAAAAAAAAATCCTGCACACTTCTTGATAGAATGCCACAGTGCAAGGAAAACAGGCCTTCAATACTTAAACCTCCCTGTGCCAAACACTTGGGGCTTGGTTTTGTTTTGTTTTGTTTTTTAATTACACCACCACATAATTTAAACTTTTTACAATTTCTAATTATTCAGTACCAAAACACCAAACTTTTATTGCACAAGGTCCCCATGAAAAGGCCCACGCATCAGGACAGCCACAGATTCTGCCATGAAAGGGCAGCAAGGTGCCCTCCCCACTTCTTTGCTGCCTGGGCGGCCACCAGGGTTTGAAATCCATGCACCCTACTAACTTTCTAGGGTGCAATTCGCGGACCCTTCCCTTTCTCATCCTAGCAGGTGCTCCAGGGCCCGCTGGCCTACAAAGTGCCAGAAGCAGGGCTGGGCCAGCCGGCCAGAGTTCAGGGTTCTGTCCCTTGGACTTCCAGGGGACACTAGGCTGCTTGGGAAAACCTTGCAGACTGAGATTTTTCAGCAAAGGGGTGGAGCGGTAAAGGCCTTGACACCAAGGGCGAGGCCTTTCTGCAACCGCCAGGTTGGGGAGCTCCGAGAATGTGCCAACAGAGGGCGGAATACGTGGTTCCCTGCTCCAAGCAGTCCCAGTTCTCTGACCTGTGGCCTGCAGCCCTCCGCTGCACCCACTAGATGTGGATCCTTGGGGACACATTAGCGTAGGAAATGGGCGTTCCTAGCCGCAGTGGCGACCCCGGAGAGCACAACTGGGACCGAACCCCCACCCACAGCCATCTAAATCTCGACCCGCGCAGCCCAGGTTTACCCCGCCCCGGGTGCGCTCCCGGCGCGTTTCCAGCCTCAGTGGCCACCACCGAGAGCACAACTGGGAAGCCCTCCCCCACCCCCGCCAGGAGCCGAACCCCGCCCCGCGCCACCAGGGTTCACCCCGCCCCTGCCGCACTCCCAGCGCGTTTCCAGCTGCAGTGGGGACCCCCGAGAGCACAACTGTTACCACCCCCCACCCCCTCCCGACCGGAACCCCGACCCGCGCCGCCTGGGATCGCCCCGCCCCTGGAGCGCTCCCGGTGCATTGCCCACTTCCACCAGGGGCTCCCGGTGAGCCCTGTCCCCACGCCCGGTTCCAGGAGAGGCTCTCGGACCTCGCTACTGCCGCCAGGTCAAACACGAGGACAATACATCCACCCCACAGAGACAATCCAAGCTGTCTATGATTTAGGGTTCAAACGAGGACTACAGAAAGGAAAGATGTCCTGACCTAGGAGGGCCATGAGAGTCTATAGATCCAAACAAAATTGGGTACCAAGGAAGCTTTTTTCCTTGGAACCCGGAAAGCTGGTTCTTTGCATATGCAATGACCAACAATTAGCTTGTTACCCAAGCCTGCCTCGCTGCCACCCCCACTCCCCCCCCCCCCACCACTTCCCAGGAAAACGGCTCAAAGAAATATTTTAAATCTCAGGCGGAAAACTGGAAGATGTCTTGTCTGTCTGTCTGGATTAAGGTATATGTCAGTGTGAGCCTTGTGTTTTTTGATAATATTGCTCAAGTTCTGAGTTCTGATTTCAATGGTCTCAAGACAAGGCAGCCCTTCCAAATCAAACTGCTGGAAATACAAGAAAACATTGACCTAAATGAATGTCAGAGTCCCGTGAACTGGGAACTAGTCAATATTAAATATCTAGTATTTTTGGTTTTGCTCCTCCACTATAGACATGTCTAAGAGTCAACAACATTAAGCACAACATGTTCATAGTGCCTAGGTTTCTTCTGAGGTAAAAATTGCTCTATTGTTATATGTGTCACAAGCTTGTCAGCAAGAAAGTACCTGGAAACAGCAACAACCAATGTAAAATATGTAAATGTGATATGAGCTTTTAGATAAACTCTTAACAATAATTATACTCTAAAATATCTGCCTCTCATAGTCTTGATTGAAGGCAGAGGAGAATGGGATGACAGAGGATAAGATGGTTGGATGGCATCACTGACTCGATGGACATGAGTTTGAGCAAGCCCCTGGAGTTGGTGATGGACACGGAAGCCTGGCGTCCTGCAGGCCACGGGGTCACAAAGAGTCAGACTCGACTGAGCAACTGAACTGAACTGAACTGACAATCGTTCCTCCAGGTGTTTTGGTTACCTGAGTTTCTATCCTGGTGCTAAACTAAGTGACGACAGTGTATTGAATAGCTAGGTCACTTCCAAATAAATGAAACTTCTTAAACATTCACGACTTGAAAGGACCTCCCTTTTACACAGAAACAAAAGAGATTTTTGACTCTGCATGAATAGTGACTGGCACCATCCGAACATATTAAATGTAAGAAAGCAATTTTTTTGTTTTGTTTTGTTTTGTTCTGTTCTTGCAGGAAGCGGGGTGGGCGCTATTATCACTGATAGGTATGCTCACCAATCTATCAAATGCCAATATAAGAGTGAGTTCTTGGTTGCTGAAGGGAAATGTATGACTTGTTATTACAAGAATGTATGGAATGCAATCACACTTTAAGAAGGAAAACGAAGTAGTTCTGTCTTACAGGTGGCATTTTCAGGACGGGAGAAGCAAAGGAATGGGTACAGAATGGGATAAGGAGGTTGTAGGGAAAGTAGGCCCCCAGAGAAGAGTTTTGTGCCTAGCACAAGTTTTCTTGAGATGTTGAACTGCCTTTGCTAATGGAGTTTAAGTTTCTTTACCTCTTAAGTGATCTCTTCTAGGTTGACCTAGAACAGAAATCTTTCGTTAGCTTTGGCTAAGAGGAGAAGTATTGTTTCACGATGACATATGTGATCCTACCTGACTGTTCTCATCCCCTTTGATATCTATGCACTGCTGCTGCTGCTGCTGCAGCTGCTAAGTGATTCAGTTGAGGCCGACCCTGTGCCACGCCATAGATGGCAGCCCACCAGGCCCCGCAGTCTCTGGGGTTCTCTAGGCAAGAACACTGGAGTGGGTTGCCATTTCTTCCTCCTATGCATGAAAGTGAAAAGTGAAAATGAAGTCACTCAGTGGTGTCCGACTCTTAGCCACCCCATGGACTGCAGCCTACCAGGCTCCTCCATCCTTGGGATTTTCCAGGAGTGGGGTGCCATTGCCTTCTCCCATATCTGTGCACAAGCCTGCCTAAATAATTGACTTCTAGCCAACTTTGGGATGCCCATGACCACCCACCCTTACCAGGCAACAGAGAAGAGAAAAACACTTACCACAGGAGGTTCTGATAAGGAACAAGGAACTAACAAGCTCCCACCTACCAGGATTCTGCAGAGGTCAACAAGAGGTCAGCAAGAGATGAGAGACTGCAGTCCAGAGGTCCTAGCTACTTCCATCTAGCAACAAACACCCAGCATAGTCAAAACGATTTCAATGTTAAAGAATAAATAAATAAAAATAAATAAATAAATAAATAAAAGGACAGAAGTTCTTTGAACACATGTCTGAATTTAGGGGTGAGGCATTACATATGTGTCCCAGGATAATCTTAAAGTGTCAGAAAGTAAAGAAATTAAAGACAACTATCAAGCTGTCCAAACTGATAAAAATGAATGATTACACAGTTTTATCTGTATACATTAGCAGATAATAATCTGAAAAGGAATTTTAAAAAATTCCCTTTCAATAATATCAACATGAATAAAACACTTTGCCATGGATGTAACGAGGATGACAAGACTGGCACACTGGAAATTATACACCCTGGCTGAAAACTATCCTGAATACATGGACAGATATTCCATAACGATGGAAAGACTTAAGATGGCAATACCATGGAATGCATCTTCAATCTGAAATGAAGATTTGATATGATTTGATCGCTCAGAGCTTTTGTGTCATCAAGTGTTATTAAAGTATTAAAGAGATAGAGAAAGCTGCTGACTTAGACTCGAGGCGGGGTGGGGGGGGTAGTAAGAGTACCCCCTGCTGGTCTTTAGCCAGATATTCTACAGGCACTAGCAGTCAGCTAAGGAAAGAAAGGAACTGTTTCAGGGAATGGCACCAGGCCCCTCCCCCACGACATGCATTGAGATAATATTGGCAGCAGGTGAGTCATCCCGGGCCAAAACTTGATTGACATGAATCTTGAAGAAAGGCAGTATTGCAGGCAAATATATCATTTCCTTAACATAGATAAGGAGAACAAGCTAGGAGGAAAACATGCTGTTTTGTTCAAATCGCTTCTGAGCCTTTTGGGGGAACCGACCTGAAGCCAGAGTCTAGCGGAAATACATAGGATATTTACATCGCTTAAGACAAACATTTTCTTAGGAAAAAATGCATTGCTTAGCTCAAGGTTTGTCTGCGAAATTCTTACACATCAGGAGATGGCTCCGAGCTGGGTTTCCACACACAAGAACATCCATGCAAAGGACAAGCCTGCACAGCCCATCTGCCGCCCTCCCGCACAGCCAGCAGCATTTCCAAGTGACCTCCTAAGGCCTTCCCCAAAATACAGGGGCACCTCTGGGTTTCCTGTTACCCTCACTTCGAACACTTTTCTTAAAAAAAAAAAATCCTGCACACTTCTTGATAGAATGCCACAGTGCAAGGAATACAGTCCTTCAATATTTAAACCTCCATTTGCAAAACACTTGGAGCTTGGTTTTGTTTTGTTTTGTTTTTTAATTACACCACCACATAATTTAAAGCTTTTACACGTTCTAATTATTCAGTTCCAAAACACCAAACTTTTATTGCACAGGGTCCTCATGAAAAGGCCCACGCAGCTGGACAACCACAGATTCTGCCATGAAAGGGCAGCAAGGTGCCCTCCCCCCTTCTTTGCTGCCTGGGCGGCCACCAGGGTTTGAAATCCATGCACCCTACTAAGTTTCTAGGGTGCAATCCATGGACCCTTCCCTTTCCCATCCCAGCAGGTGCTCAAGGGCCCGCTGGCTTACAAAGTGCCAGAAGAGGGCTGGGCCAGCCGGCCAGAGTTCAGTGTTCTGTCCCTTGGACTTCCAGCGGACACTAGGCTGCTTGGAAAAACCGCGCAGACTCTGAGATTTTTCAGCAGAGGGGTGGAGCGGTAAAGGCCTTGACCCCAAAGGCAAGGCCCTTCTGCGACCGCCAGGTTGGGGAGCTCCGAGAATGTGCCAACAGACGGCGGAATACTTGGTTCCCTGCTCCACGCAGTCCCAGTTCCCTTACCTGTGGTCCGCAGCCCTCCGCTGCACCCACGGGATGGCGATCCTTGGGGACCCAGGAGCGGACGAAATGGGCGTTCCCAGCCGCAGTTGCAACCCCCGAGAGCGCAACTGGGAACCCCTCCCCATCCCCCCCGTGAGCCGACCCCGCCCCGCTCCGCCAGGGTTAGCCCCGCCCCTGCCGCGCTCCCTGCGCGTTCCCAGCCGCAGTGGCGACCCCGGGAGCACAACTGGGACCGACCCCCACCCAAAGCCATCTGAATCTCGACCCCCGCAGCCCGGGTTTACCCAGTCCCGGGTGCGCTCCAGGGGCGTTTTCAGCCTCAGTGTCCACCTCTGAGAGCACAACTGGGAAGCCCGCCCCCACCCCCGCCAGAAGCCGACCCCCGCCCCACGCCGCCCGCGTTCGCCCCGCCCCTGCACGGTCCAGGTACCTTCCCAGCTTCTAGCGTTCATGCCCGGGTAGGAGCAGGATGTAGGAGTATGGGAGATGTGTCTGGAGCCTGACAGCCTCAGCTCCGCTCTGGCCTGCCCTTTGGACCTAGGAGCCAGGCCAACTTGCAGAGGGCTTAGGGCCCCATTGTATGCAAACTACCAAGGCCTACCGCAAGGAGAGCTCTGTCCGAGGGAAGGGAAGTGCCCCAGGCTGCGTTCCCAAGCTGTTGCTTGGCAATGCAGACTCAGCGGTAAACGGAGGGAATCAGGCTCTCTGTAGCCGCAGCTTCACACACAGGTGTGTCTCCCTAGGAATCAAGAAAGATCCTGACAGGGTGAGGTTCATTAGAGCTATACTAAAGAGCAAAGGCTTGTCCATGTGGTCTTGCCTTCCCCTGTGCCTTTGGGTCTCCAGGCTCGGCCCCAGCTCCGTGGAAACAACCCCTGAGAAAATATCTTCAAGATCCACTTTTCCCAGTGTCTAGGAACCGGGGTTCATAGGAGGAGAGAAAAGCACGCCTCCGTCGAGAACAAAAAGGCAGCCCACCTGCCTGTGTTTTGAAGCCTCTATTTGGAAGGAATGGGTTAGCTTCTCCTAAAGGAGACCTCCAGATCTGCTCAGAAGTCGGTAATTCCAGAGGCAGGGTACTGGTTCCTGACTGCCCTTTGCTAGCCTTGCAAAGATATTCCTAGATTCTAGAGTTATTTTCCATGAAGGAGCAGGCTTCGGGAATGTGTCAGATGGGACTGGCTCCTTATTGACCTCAGCTCAGCTATTGCCTTTCCATTCAAACTAGGACAAGGCCCTAGTTTATGAAGGGTAAGGGTCTTCTTCTTTGCAAACTGCAAAGGGCTACAGCAATGAGACCTCTGTCAAGGTGAGGGAAGCCTAAGAGGATGGATTCTCAAGCAGGTGCTTTGCCACAAAGCATCAGCACCCCACGGAGAGAATCAAGCTCCCTGTGCACCAATGTTGGGAGTGTAGCTTCACACACAGAGTTGTCTCTATAGGAGCCAAGAATGTTCCTGAGAGATTAGGTTCACTAAACCTCTCCTACAGAGCATAGACCTGTCAATGTGGTTTTGCCTTCCCCTGTGAGTTGGGTCCTCGAGGTCCGCCACACCTCCGGGGAAACTGTCCCTGAGAAAAGATCTCCAGGAACCGCTTCGCCGAGGCTGGGAAATGCTGTTCACAGGAAGTAAGGCAAGCGAATCTCCTGCAGAGAAAAAGAGGCCTTACTGTCCCTGGAGGAGCAGGCTGCCAGAGTGTGTGAAACCTGACTGTTGCCTTACTGGCCTCAGCTCCGCCATTGCCTGTTCATCCGAGCTAGCACCCAGGCCTACTTGGAAAAGCGTTTGGGTGCAGATTTCTACAAAGTGCCAAGGGCTACAGCAGTGAGAATTCTCTCAGTGGTAAGGGAGAGCATTTTATGGATTCTCAAGCTGTTTTCTGAATGACAGCGTCAAAATGAACAGAGAGAATCAGGCTCTCTGTGCCCCTATGTTAGGTACGCAGCTTCACACACAGAGGTGTCTCTATAGGAGCCAAGAATGCTCCTGAGAGATGAGGTTCACTAGAGGTCTGCTACAGAGCATAGACCTGTCCATGTGGTTTTGCCTTCCCCTGTGCCTTTGGGCCCCAGGCTCGGCCCCAGCTCCGTGGAAACAACCCCTGAGAAAATATCTTCAAGATACGCTTTTCCCAGAGGCTGGGAACTGGAGTTCATAGGAGGAGAGAAAAGCAAGCCTCCTTCGGGCACGAAAGGCAGCCAACCTGCCTGTGTTTTGAAGCCTCTATTTGGAAGGAATGGGTTAGCTTCTCCTAAAGGAGACCTCCAGATCTGCTCAGAAGTCGGTAATTCCAGAGGCAGGGTGCTGGTTCCTGACTGCCCTTTGCCAGCCTTGCAAAGACATTCCAAGATTCTAGAGTTATATTCCATGAAGGAGCAGGCTTCGGGAATGTGTCAGAGGGGACTGGCTCCTTATTGGCCTCAGCTCAGCTATTGCCTTTCCATTCAAACTAGGACAAGGGCCTACTTTATGAAGTGTAAGGGTCTTCTTCTTTGAAACTGCCAAGGGCTACAGCAATGAGACTTCTGTCAAGGCGAGGGAAGCCTAAGAGGACGGATTCTCAAGCAGGTGCTTTGCTATAAAGCATCAGCACCCCACGGAGAGAACCAAGATCCCTGTTCCCCAATGTTGGGAGTGTAGCTTCACACACAGAGTTGTCTCTATAGGAGCTAAGAATGTTCCTGAGAGATTAGGTTCACTAAACCTCTCCTACAGAGCATAGACCTGTCCATGTGGTTTTTCCTTCCCCTGTGAGTTGGGTCCCCGAGGTCCACCACACCTCCGGGGAAACTGTCCCTGAGAAAAGATCTCCAGGAACGGCTTCGCTGAGGCTGGGAAACGCTGTTCACAGGAAGTAAGACAAGCGAATCTCCTGCAGAGAAAAAGAGGCCCTACTGTCCCTGGAGGAGCAGGCTGCCAGAGTGTGTGAAACCTGACTGTTGCCTTGCTGGCCTCAGTTCCACCATTGCCTGTTCCTCCGAACTAGGACCCAGGCCTATTTGGAGAAGCATTTGGGTGCGGATTTCTACAAAGTGCCAAGGGCTACAGCAGTGAGAATTCTCTCAGCGGTAAGGGAGAGCATTTTATGGATTCTCAAGCTGTTTTCTGAACGACAGGGTCAAAATGAACTGAGAAAATCAGGCTCTCTGTGCCCCTATGTTAGGTACGCAGCTTCACACACAGAAGTGTCTCTATAGGAGCCAAGAATGTTCCTGAGAGATGAGGTTCACTAGAAGTCTGCTACAGAGCATAGACCTGTCCATATGGTTTTGCCTTGCCCTGTGTGTTGGGTCCCTGAGGTCCGCCCCAGCTCAGGGGAAGGAGCCCCTGAGAAAAGATCTCCAGGGACCGCTATTCCCCCAGGCTGGCAAACGCAGTTCACAGGAGGTAACACAAGCGAGCCTCCTGCAAGGCACAACAGGCCTTAGTGTCCCTGGACGATCAGGCTGCAAGAGTGTGTGAGACCTGACTGGTGCCTTACTGGCCTCAGCTCCGCCATTGCATGTTCCTCCGAACTAGGACCCAGGCCTACTAGGAGAAGGGTTTGGGTATGGATTTCTAAATACTGCCAAGGGGTATAGCAATGAGAACTGTGTCACGGGTAAGGAAGAGCATTGTATGGATTTTCAAGCTGTTGTTTGAACGACAGCTTCAAAGCTGCACAGAGAGAATCAGACTCTGTGTCTCCATGTTCGGTACACAGCTTCACAGACAGGGGTGTCTCCATAGGAAACAAGAACGTTCCTGACAGAGTGAGGTTCACTAGAGCTCTCCTAGAGAGCAAAGACTTGTCCATGTGGTTTTTCTTCCCCTGTGCGTTTGGGGCTCCAGGCTTGGCCCCAGCTCCGTGGAAACAACCCCTGAGAAAAGATCTTCAAGATCCGCTTTTCCCAGAGGCTGGGATGTGGGGTTCATAGGAGGCGGGAAAAGCAGGCCTCCTTCAGAGAGCAAGAGGCAGCCAAGCGGCCTGCGTTTGGAAGCCTCTATTTGGAAGAATGGGTTAGCTTCCCCTAAGGGAGACCTCCAGATCTGTTCAGAAGTCGGTAATTCCAGAGGCAGTGTGCAGGGTCCTGACTGCCCTTTGCCAGCCTTGCAAAGACATTCCTAGATTCTACAGTTATCTTCCTGAAGAAGCAGGCTTTGGGAATATGTCAGACTTGACTGGCGCCTTACTGGCCTCAGCTCAGCTATTGCCTTTCCATTCAAAGTAGGACAAGGCCCTACTTTATGAAGGGTAAGGGTCTTCTTCTTTCCAAACTGCCGAGGGCTACAGCAATGAGACCTCCGTAAATGCGAGGGAAGCATAAGCGGATGGATTATCAGGAAGGTTCTTTGCCACCAAGCATCAGCACCCCACGGAGAGAATCAGGCTCCCTTTGCCCCTATGTGGGGTGTGTAGATTCACACACAGTGGTGTCTCTACAGGAGCCAAGAATGTTCCTGAGAGATGAGGCTCACAAGAGCTCTCCTACAGAGTGCTCACCTGTACATGTGGTTTCGCCTTCCCCTGTGAGTTGGGTGCCCGAGGTCCACCCCAGCTCCGAGAAAACAGCCTCTGAGAAAAGATCTCCAGGAACCGCTTTTCGCCCAGGCTGGGAAAAGCTGTTCACAGGAAGTAAGGCAAGTGAGCCTCCTGCAGAGAAAAAGAAGCCTTACTGTCCCTGGAGGAGCAGGCTGCCAGAGTGTGTGAAAACTGACTGGTGCCATACAGGTCTTAGCTCCGCCATTGCTTGTTCCTCCGAACTGGGACTCAGGCCTACTTGGAGAAGGGTTTAGGTGCAGATTTCTACAAACTGCCAAGGGCTACTGCAATGAGAACTCTCTCAGAGGTAAGGGCGAGAATTGTATGGATTCTCAAGCTGTTTTCTGAACGACAGCATTAAACCTGCACAGAGAGAATCAGGCTCTCTGCCGCCATGTTGGGTACGCAGTTTCACACACAGAGGTGTCCGCATAGGAGCCAAGAACGTTCGTCAAAGACTGAGGTTCACTAGAGCTCTCTTAGAGAGCAAAGACTTGTTCATGTGGTTTTGCCTTCCCCTGTATGTGTGGGTCTCTGGGCACAATGCCAGCTCCGTGGAAACAACCCCTGAGCAAAGATCTCCAAGATCTGCTTTTCCCCCATGCTGGGAACCAGGAATCATAGGAGGCAGGAAAAGCAAGCCTCCTTCAGGCAAGAAGAGGCAGCCAACTAGCCTGTGTTTGGAAGCCTCTATTTGCAAGGAATGGGTTAGCTTCTCCAGAAGGAGACCTCCAGATCTGCTCAGAAGATAGATATTCCAGAGGCAGGGTCGAGGTTCCTGACTGCCCTTTGCCAGCCTTGCAAAGACATTCCTAGATTCTAGCAATATTTTCCATGAAGGAGCAGGCATCGGGAATATGTCAGAGTTGACGGGTGCCTTACTGGCCTCAGCTCAGCTATTGCCTTTCCTTTCAAACTAGGATCAGGGCCTACTTGGTGAAGGGTAAGGGTCTACTTCTTTCCCAACTGCCAAGAGACACAGCAATGAGACTTCTGTCAAGGCGAGGGAAGCGTAAGCGGATGGATTCTCAAACAGGTGCTTTGCCACAAAGCATCAGCACCCCACGGAGAGAATCAGGCTCCCTGTGCCCCTATGTTCGGTGTGTAGCTTTACACACAGAGGTGTCTCTGTACGAGCCAAGAATGTTCCTAAGAGATGAGACACACTAACGTCTCCTACAGAGCATAGACCTGTCCATGTGGCTTTTCCTTCCCCTGTGAGATGGGTCCCCGAGGTCCACCCCAGCTCTGGGGATAGAGCCCCTGAGAAAAGATCTCCAGGAACCGCTTTTTGCCCAGGCTGGGAAACGCAGTTCACAGGAGGCAAGGCAAGCGAGCCTCCTGCAGGGAAAAATAGGCCTTACTGTCCCTGGAGGAGCAGGCTGCCAGAGTGTGTGACACCTGACTGGTGCCTTACTGACCTCAGCTCCGCCATTGCATGGCCATCCAAACCAGGACCCAGGCCTACTTGGAGAAGGGTTTGGGTGCGGATTTGTAAAAACTGCCAAAGGCTACAGCAATGAGAAGTCTCTCAGAGGTAAGGGAGAGCATTGTATGGATTCTCAAGCTGTTGTTTGAACGACAGCTTCAAAGCTGCAAAGAGAGAATCAGGCCCTGTGTGCCCCCTTGTTGGGTACACAGCTTCACACACAGGGGTGTCTCCATAGGAGTCAAGAACGTTCCTGACACAGTAAGTTTCACTTAGAGGTCTCCTGGAGAGCAAAGACTTGTCCATGTGGTTTTCCTTCCCCTGTGCGATTGGGTCTCTGGTCTTGGCCCCAGCTCCATGGAAACAACCCCTGAGAAAATATCTTCAAGATCCGCTTTTCCCAGAGGCTGGGAACAGGGCTTCATAGGATGCGAGAAAAGCAGGCCTCCTTCGGGTGTGAAAAGGCAGCCAACTGGCCTGTTTGGAAGCCTCTATTTGGAAAGAATGGGTTAGCTTCTCCTAAAGGAGACCTCCAGATCTGCTCAGAAGTCGGTAATTCCAGAGGCAGGGTGCTGGTTCCTGACTGCCCTTTGCCAGCCTTGCAAAGACATTCCCAGATTCTAGAGTTATTTTCCATGAAGGTGAAGGCTACGGGAGTATGTCAGACTTGGCAGGCACCTTATTGGCCTCAGCTCAGCTATTACCTTTCCATTCAAACTAGGACAAAGGCCTACTTTATGAAGGGTACGGGTCTTCTTCTTTCCAAACTGCCAAGGGCTACAGCAATGGGACCTCTGTCAAGGCGAGGGAAGCCTAAGTGGATGGATTATCAAGCAGGTGCTTTGCCACAAAGCATCAGCACCCCACGGAGAGAATCAGGCTCCATTTGCCCCTATGTTGGGTGTGTAGCTTCACATACAGATGTGTCTCTATAGGAGGCCAGAATGTTCCTGAGAGATGAGGTTCACTAGAGCTCCCCTACAGAGCATAGACCTGTCCGTGTGCTTTTGCCTTCCCCTGTGAGTTGGGTCCTCGAGGTCCTCCCCAGCTCCGGGGAAGGAGCCCCTGAGAAAAGATCTCCAGGGACCTCTTTTCCCCCAGGCTGGGAAATGCAGCTCACAGGAGGGAAGTCAAGTGAGCCTCCTGCAGGGAAAAAGAGGGCTTACTGTCCCTGGACGATCAGGCTGCAAGAGTGTGTGAGACCTGACTGGTGCCTTACTGGCCTCAGCTCCGCCATTGCACGTTCCTCCGAACTAGGACCCAGGACTACTTGGAGAAGGGTTTGGGTGCGGATTTCTAAAAACTGCCACGGGCTACAGCAATGAGAACTCTGTCACGGGTAAGGAAGAGCTTTGTATGGATTTTCAAGGTGTTTTTTGAACGACATCTTTAAAGCTACACAGAGAGAATCAGGCTCTCTGTGCCCCCATGTTGGGTACGCAGCTTCGCACACAGGGGTGTCTCCATATGAATCAAGAATGTTCGTGACAGAGTGAAGTTCACTAGAGCTCTCCTAGAGAGCAAAGACTTGTCCATGTGGTTTTTCTTCCCCTGTTAGTTTGGGTCTCCAGGCTTAGCCCCAGCTCCGTGGAAACAACCCTTGAGAAAAGATCTTCAAGATCCGCTTTTCCCAGAGCCTGGGAAGCTGGGTTCATAGGAGGCAGGAAAAGCAAGCCTCCTTCGGGCACGAAGAGGCAGCCGACCGGCCTGTTTTTGGAAGTCTCAATATGGAAGGAATGAGTTAGATTCTCCTAAAGGAGACCTCCAGATCTGCTCAGAAATCGGTAATTCCAGAGGCAGGGTGCAGGCTCCTGACTGCCCTTTGCCAGCCTTGCAGAGACATTCCTAGATTCCAGCGTTATTTTCCATGAAGGAGCAGGCTTCGGGAATATGTCAGACTTGACTGGCGCCTTATTGGCCTCAGCTCAGCTCTTGCCTTTCCTTTCAAACTAGGACAAGGGCCCACTTTATGAAAGGTAAGCGTCCTCTTCTTTCCAAACTGCCAAGGGCTACAGCAATGAGACCTCTGTCAAGGCGAGGGAAGCGTAAGCTGATGGATTCTCAAGCAGGTGCTTTGCCACAAAGCATCAGCACCCCACGGAAAGAATCTGGCTCCCTTTGCCCCTACGTTGCGTGTGTAGCTACACACACAGAGGTGTCTCGATAGGAGCCAAGAATGTTCCTGAGAGAGGAGGTTCACTGTTGGGGGCCAGAGTGAGGCACTCCGCCCATGGCAAAGGTCATGAGGAAGGAGGCTCGACATACGCAAAGGCAGGATCGAGCCTCAGGAGTCCCCCTGGAAATCCTCGAGCATCTACCCCCATCACCAGAGCCTGCCTACCTTACTATTTTGTGCTCTCACCTACACCTCTGACTTTACGGGGGGCTGTCCCCCACCACCTCTTTCGGAGAAGGAGTTAACCTAGAGCTCCAGTTGATAAAAACCCCTGGGTGTGACAAGAGTGTTTTAACCTACAAACTCCTCTGAAGGTTCTCTAGCCTGCCTGACAGGCTTGTCCGGCCACATGTGATTGCTCACAGCCTCCCAACCATGAGAGGCACGAGATGCTTTAAACCTTCTAAAAACAGGTTCCTTAGAAAAGTTAGAAAATTATTAGTATAAGTATAATGGGCTGATTAGAAATCATATTGGTGAAGGGTTTTTCATTTGTTGAGCTGATGTTTACTGCTAAGTCTCCACATCCCCTGCCCTTATACACATTAATGAATATATAGAAGAAATAAGTATTAACCTTTGATATAAATCACGTTAGACCTTAGGCTAAGTAAATTCTTTCCTTAACTAAAACCCACTACACCCTCACCCTATAGGAATGTAACTTTATTTGGGTGGCGTCTGTTTTAAGAATAATCACCCCTGGAGAAATAAGTGTCCTGGTTGACTGACCGCTGTCACAAGGAGAGGGTCGTAAATTGTCAGCAGGCCCCCCGGCCAGAAGATGATGTAACACCCCTAAGACCTCTGTATACTTTTGTATGAAGCACCTGACTTTGATAAAAGTCAGGACTGCTGACCCCACGTGACTTTTGCATAACATCTCAGTGTATAAAAGTAGACCATGGAAAATAAAGAATTGGGATCAGTTTCTCGAAATACTGGTCTCCCCATGTCTCTCTCTCTCTCTCACTCTGGTTGAGTCTCCATCTGGAGCACGGAACCCACCAAGCTTACTAATTTTGCCTGGGCTTCTAAGATCCGACCGGGGAGGCCTCAGTGTCTCCTCTCCTTCGGGAGAACGGAAGGACGCCTGCGGCCTACGTAAGTGGTGCAAGCTTCTTGTCTTGAAGTTTTATTGGTCCCCCGCGTAAACCAAGCTACTCAGCCTCTTTTCTCCACTGAATTTTCCTACTGAGCTATCCTCATTTTATTACTCTTTATATCCTTAATTAACGTTTAATTAAGCAGTTGTTCCCTGACCCTCGCCTACGCCGTCTCTGCTTCGAATACCCTGGATCAGCTGGGGCTGGACCCCGGCAGTTCACTAGAGATCTCCTACAGAGCATAGACCTGTCCATTTGGTTTTGCCTTCCCCTGTGAGTTGGGTCCCCGAGGTCCACCCCAACTCCGGGGAAACAGCCCCTGAGAAAAGATCTCCAGGAACTGCTTTCCGCCCAGGCTGGGAAACGCTGTTCACAGGAAGTAAGGCAAGCGAGCCTCCTGAAGGGAAATAGAGGCCTTACTGTCCCTGGAGGAGCAGGCTGCCAGAGTGTGTGACACCTGACTGGTGCCTTACTGGCCTCAGCTCCGCTATTGCATGTTCATCTGAACTTGAACCCAGGCCTACTTGGAGAAGTGTTTGTGTGCCGATTTCCAGAAACTGCGAAGGGCTACAGCAATGATAACTCTCTCAGTGGTAATGGAGAGCATTGTGTGGATTCTCAATTTGTTGTTTGAACGACAGCGTCAAAGCTGCACAGAGAGAATCAGGTCTCTGTGTCTCTATGTTGGCTATGCAGCTTCCCACACAGAGATGTCCCCGTTGGAGCCAAGAACATTCCGCATAGACTGAGGTTCACTAGAGCACTCCTAGAGAGCAAAGACTTATCCATGCGGTTTTCCCTTCCCCTGTGCGTGTGGGTCTCCGGGATCGGCCCCTGCTCCGTGGAAACAGCCTCTGAGAAAAGATCTCCAAGAACCTCTTATCCCCCAGGCTGGGAAGCGGAGTTCGCAGGAGGTGGGATAAGCAAGCTTCCTTCGGCAAGAAGAGACAGCCAACCGGCCTGTGTTTGGAAGCCTATATTTGCAAGGAATGGGTTAGTTTCTCCTGACCGAGACCTCCGGATGTGCTGAGAAGATAGAAATTCCAGAGGCAGGGTCGAGGTTCCTGACTGCCCTTTGCCAGCCTTGCAAAGACATTCCCAGATTCTAACGTTATTTTCCATGAAGGAGCAGGCATCGGGAATATGTCAGACTTGACTGGCGCCTTACTGGCCTCAGCTCAGCTACTGCCTTTCCATTCAAACAAGGACAAGGGCCTACTTGGTGAAGGGTAAGGGTCTGCTTCTTTCCAAACTGCCAAGGACTACAGCAATGAGACCTCTGTCAAGGTGAGGGAAGCCTATGCGGATGGATTCTTAGCAGGTGCTTTGCCACAAAGCATCAGCACCCACGGAGAGAATCAGACTCCCTTTGCCACTATGTTGGGTGTGTAGCTCCATGCACAGAGGTGTCTCTGTAGAAGCCAAGAATGTTCCTGAGAGATGAGGTTCACTAGAGCTCTCCTACAGAGCATAGACCTGTCCATGTGGTTTTGTCTTCCCCTGTGAGTTGGGCCCCCGAGGTCCGACCCAGCTCCAGGGAAACAGCCCCTGAGAAAAAATCTCCAGGAAGAGCTTTGCGCCCAGGCTGGGAAATGCAGTTCACAGGAGGCAAGGCAAGCGAGCCTCCTGCAGGGAAAAAGAGGCCTTACTGCTCCTGGACGATCAGGCTGCAAGAGTGTGTGAGACCTCACTTGTGCCTTACTGGCCTCAGCTCCGCCGTTGCCTGTTGTTCCGAGCTAGGACCCAGGCCTACTTGGAGAAGGGTTAGGGTGCGGATTTCTACAAACTGTCAAGGACTACAGCAATGAGAATTCTCTTAGCAGTAAGGGAGAGCATTGTGTGGATTCTCTAGCTGTTGTTTGAATGACAGCTTCAAAGCTACACAGAGAGAATCAGGCTCTCTGTTCCCCTATTTTGGCTGTGCAGCTTCACACACAGAATTTGACTCTGTTGGAGCCAGAAATATTCCTGAAAGACTTAGGCTCACCAAAGCTGTCCTCCAGAGCAAAGACATTGGATGTGGTTTTGCCTTCCCTTGCCAGTATGGGTCCCCTAGCTTGGCCCCAGCTCCGGGGATACAGCCTCTGAAAAAAATCTTCCAAGAAGCGATTTTTCCTCCAGGCTGTTAAGCGGAATTCGCAGTTTGCAAGTTAAGGAAGCCTGCTTCGTGGAAGAGCAAGCAGCCAACTGGCCCTGTGTTAGGAAGCCTGTATTTGAAAGGAATGGGTTAGCTTCTACAGCTGGAGAACCTCAGATCTGCTCAGGGGGCTGAAATACTAGAGTCAGGGTCGAGGTTCTCCCTTGTCCTTTGCGCACCTTGCAAAGACATTCCTAGCTTCTAGCGTTAGTGTCCCTGTAGTAGCAGGCTGCAGGAGCGTGTGATAAATGACTGCCGCGTTCCTGTCCTCAGCTCCGCTATTGACTTTCTATTCGAACTAGAACCCAGGCCTACTTTGAGAGGGGTTAGGGTCCAGTGTTTCCAAACTGCCAAGGGCTACGGCAATGCGAGCTCTGTCAGAGGTAAGAAAAGAGCAATTGGTTGGATTCTTCAGCTGCTGCGTGGCTGCACAGCTTCCGCGCTGCATGGAGAGCATGAGGCTCCTTGTGGCCCTATTTTGGGTACGCAGCAACATGCACACAGAATGTCTGTGTTCACTTATGTACAGGCTTATGTACACTAGAGCTCTCCTACAGAGCAAAGACCACTCAGTGGGCTCCAAGAGATACCTGTCGCGGCTCGAGAAGAGAGTGGAGTCCTTTGCTTCCCCTCGAGATGAGGCCTGACTCCCCTGGTGAGTATGGAATGCAACCCCAAATCCCTGTCGCCTATGGAGAGGAACATTAAGTCCTGGATGCAAGCCTAGATGAGGTCTAGTTTGCCCTTCAGTGAATGGAGCCCAATCCCCAGCTCTCCCTGGCAACTCGAATGGAAGATTAGACTTCCTGGGCCAACACAAGAGGAAGCCTGAATTCCCCGTCGTAACTCGAGAATCCCACCGCAACTCGAGAAAATCCACGTGCTTCCCTCGTCATCGCAAGATGAGGCCCTTTGTCCGCTACAGCATCTCAAGAGAAGTCCCACGTTCCATCCTGAAGTGCGAAACGGTACTTGGCACCCTTGATGCGACCCCAAAAGTTCCGCGACATACCAGACTCACTCAAGGGGAACACCGAGGTTCCCGGCACCACTTCATCTGACCCCTTCTCCTCTCCTGATTGCGACAGGAGGGTCGACTCCCCTTCTCTGTCTGCAAGGGGTTCCCGACCTTCCGGGCGCACCTCAGGATGAGGCCGGTCTCATGAGGAAGTTCGAGACGTAGCCTCGTGGGTGGTGCCACATGCCGAAAGACCCCAATTTCACGGTCCACTCTTGAAAAGAACCCGATGCCAGCACACCTCTCTGAAGGAAAACCTGTGGATGAAGGCACAAATCGAAGGGGCACTGACACCCGCGTGCATCGTCCAGAAAAACCCGCAGGTCCCACAGACATTTCGACAAGTGGCCTGTCACCCTGTAAACAACTCGAAAGGCAAACGAAGGTCCATTCCTCAACAGAAGACTAGGTGTGACTCTCTTGTCCCTACTCTGCAGGGACCATGGGATCCGAGTCAGAAACGGAGAGGAAGCCTGAGGTTCCTGCGTCCACTCGAGATGAGGCCCTCTTCCATTGCACCACACCCAGTGGAGTCCCGAGAGGACCCTACCAACTCCACAGTATCCCTGAGTTCTCAGAGGCACAATTAGAAGCTCCCTGAGGTCACAGGCACAAGTCGAGGGAACCCTGGGTTTTCTGCCATGACTCGAGAAAGACCTCGAGAGTGCTTCAAAATGTGTTGAGTCGCGATTCCCCTACCATGACTCGAGAGCCATGACACGCGCCCCCTCTTCACGCGCATGGAGACCTGACTAACCTGGCACTGCACGAGAGGCTCCCTGAGATCCTCATCGTACCTCGTGAGGAAACCTACACTGCCGCGGCAGCTCGAGGAAACACATGAGACACCCCGGTCATCGCGAGATGAGGGCCTTATATTCCTGCATGGCCTGGAGACCAATCACGAGTCCTCTCTCCAAACTGAAGAGCAGGCTGGACTCGGTTGAGGCCGCTCAGGGGGCTCCAACAGATCCTTCTCGCGACTCGAGAGGAGAGCGGAGTCCTTGGCTTCCCCTCGAGACGAGGTCTCACTCCCCGGGGGAGCCTGGAATGCAACCCCGAGATGCCTGCTTTCCCTGGAGAGGAATAGTAGGTCCTGGACACACGCCCAGGTGAGGTCTCTTCGGCCCTGCAGTGACTCGAGCGCAACCCCCAGATTTCCCTTGCAACTCGAGGGGAAGATTGGGCTTCCCAGGGCCAACCCAAGAGGAAGGCTGAGATCCCCATTGTAACACGAGAATCCCGCCGCAACTCGAGAAAAACCACGTGGTTCCCAACTCTTGGCAAGATGAGACCCTTGCCCGCGACGGCGTCTCAAGGGAAGTCCCCTCTTCCGCCCTGAAGGGCGGAAAGGATCCTGCCAGCCTTCATGCGACCCCGAAAAGTCACCCGACACGCCGGGGTCCCCCGAGGGGAACACCGAGGGTCCCGGCACCGCTTCCTCTGAGCCCCTTCTCCCCTCCTGATCGCGACAGGAGAGGCGATTCCCCTGCGTGGTCTGGAAGGGGTTCCCGGCCTTCCCGGCGCACCTCAGGATGAGGCCGGGCTCACGAGGAAATTCGAGACGAGCCACGTGGGTGGGGCCACATGCCGAACGCCCCCGATTCCCCAGTCCGCTCTTGAGA
Source organism: Bubalus kerabau (assembly GCF_029407905.1). Classification (NCBI taxonomy): domain Eukaryota; kingdom Metazoa; phylum Chordata; class Mammalia; order Artiodactyla; family Bovidae; genus Bubalus; species Bubalus kerabau. Next base: position 489,082 of record NW_026577901.1, read on the forward strand.
AGGACCTGAGGCCCGGACCCCTCTTCGAAGGCAACCCTGTGGGTGAAGGCACAACACGAAGGGGCACTGCCACCCCCGTGCTTCGTCCGCACAGACCCGCGGGTTCCACACACAGCTCGATGAGGGGCCTGAGACCCCCTGAGCAACTCGAGAGGCCAGCGGGGTTCCCTTCCTCAGACAAGACGAGGCCTGACTCTCCTGTCCCAACTCTGCAGGGACCCTGCGGTCGGAGTCCGAAACGGAGAGGAAGCCTGAGGTTCCTGCCTCCCCTCGAGGTGAGGCCCTCTTCCGTTGCGCCAGACCCAGCGGAGTCCCGAGGGGCCCCGCCACCTCCACAGGATCCCTCGCCTCTCAGAGGCACCCTGGGAAGTTCCCTAAGGTCCCCGGCAGAAGGCGAGGGAAACGAGGGTTTCCCGCCGACCCCCGACAAAGACCTCGAGAGTCCTTCTTCAACGCGTCTCGAGGCCCTAGTCCCCTCCGGTGACTCGAGAGCCAGGACGCGCTCCCCCTCGCCACGCGCATGGAGACCTGACTTCCCTGGCGCCGCACGAGAAGCTCCTTGAGATCCTCGTCGTGCCTCGGGAGAAAACCCCCAAGGGCGCTGCAGCTCGAGGAAACCCCTGAGACGCCCCCGTCCTCGCCAGCTGAGGGCCTTCTTTTCCTGCATGGCCTGGAGAGCAATCCTGGGTCCTCTCTCCAAACGGAAGAGGAGGCTGGACTCCCTTGAGGCCGCTCAGGGGGCTCCAAGAGACCCGCGTCGCGACTCGAGAGAAGAGCGGAGTCCTTGGCTTCCCCTCGAGATGAGGCCTGACTCCCCGGGGGAGCCTGGAATGTAACCCCGAGATCCCTGCCTTCCCTGGAGAGGAATATTAGGTCCCGGACACACGCCTAGGTGAGGTCTCTTCGGCCCTGCAGTGACTCGAGCGCAACCCCCAGCTTTCCCTGGCAACCCGAGGGGAAGATTGGGCTTCCCAGGGCCAACCCAAGGGGAAGGCTGAGATCCCCGTCGTAACTCGAGAACGCCGCCGCAACTCGAGAAAATCCACGTGGTTCCCACCTCTTGGCAATATGAGGCCCTTGCCCGCGACGGCGTCTCAAGGGAAGTCCCCTGTTCCGCCCTGAAGGGCGAAACGGTCCCTGACAGCCTTCCTGCGACCCCCAAAATTCCCCCGACACGCCGGGTTCCCCCGAGGGGAACACCGAGAGTCCCTGCACCGCTTCCTCTGAGCCACTTGTCCCCTCCTGATCGCGAAAGGAGAGGCGATTCCCCTGCGTGGTCTGGAAGGGGTTCCCGGCCTTCCCGGCGCCCCTCAGGGTGAGGCTGGTCTCACGAGGAAATTCGAGCTGAGCCACGTGGGTGGGGCCACATGCCGAACGCCACCGATTCCCCGGTACGCTCTTGAGAAGGACTCGAGGCCCGGACCCCTCTTCGAAGGCAACGCTGTGGGTGAAGGCACAACATGAAGGGGCACTGCCACCCCCGTGCATCGTCCGCAAAGACCCGCGGGTTCCACACACTGCTCGACGGGGGGCCTGAGACCCCCTGAGCAACTCGAGAGGCCAGCGGGGTTCCCTTCCACAGACAAGACGAGGCCTGACTCTCCTGTCCCAACTCTGCAGGGACCCTGCGGTCGCAGTTCGAAACGGAGAGGAAGCCTGAGGTTCCTGCCTCTCCTCGAGGTGAGGCCCTCTTCCGTTGCGCCAGACTCAGCGGAGTCCCGAGGGGCCCCGCCACCTCCACAGGATCCCTCGCCTCTCAGAGGCACCCTGGGAAGTTCCCTAAGGTCCCCGGCAGAAGGCGAGGGAAACGAGGGTTTCCCGCCGCCCCCCGACAAAGACCTCGAGAGTCCTTCTTCAACGCGTCTCGAGGCCCTAGTCCCCTCCCGTGACTCGAGAGCCAGGACGCGCTCCCCCTCGCCACGCGCATGGAGACGTGACTGCCCTGGCGCTGCACGAGAGGCTCCCTGAGATCCTCGTCGTGCCTCGGGAGAAAACCCCCACGGGCGCCGCAGCTCGAGGAAACCCCTGAGACGCCCCCGTCCTCGCCAGCTGAGGGCCTTCTTTTCCTGCATGGCCTGGAGAGCAATCCCGGGTCCTCTCTCCAAACGGAAGAGGAGGCTGGACTCCCTTGAGGCCGCTCAGGGGGCTCCAAGAGACCCGCGTCGCGACTCGAGAGGAGAGCGGAGTCCTTGGCTTCCCCTCGAGACGAGGCCTGACTCCCCGGGGGAGCCTGGAATGCAAACCCGAGGTCCCTGCCTTCCCTGGAGAGGAATATTAGGTCCCGGACACACGCCTAGGTGAGGTCTCTTCGGCCCTGCAGTGACTCGAGCGCAACCCCCAGCTGTCCCTCGCAACCCGAGGGGAAGATTGGGCTTCCCAGGGCCAACCCCAGGGGAAGGCTGAGATCCCCGTCGTAACTCGAGAATGCCGCCGCATCTCGAGAGAAACCACGTGGTTCCCACCTCTTGGCAAGATGAGGCCCTGGCCCGCGACGGCGTTTCAAGGGAAGTCCCCTGTTCCTCCCTGAAGGGCGAAACGGTCCCTGACAGCCTTCCTGCGACCCCCATAAGTCCCCCGACACGCCGGGGACCCCCGAGGGGAACACCGAGGGTCCCGGCACCGCTTCCTCTGAGCCCCTTCTCCCCTCCTAATCGCGACAGGAGAGGCGATTCCCCTGTGTGGTCTGGAAGGGGTTCCCGGCCTTCCCGGCGCCCCTCAGGGTGAGGCCGGGCTCACGAGGAAATTCGAGACGAGGCACGTGGGTGGGGCCACATGCCGAACGCCCCCGATTCCCCGGTCCGCTCTTGAGAAGGACCCGAGGCCCGGACCCCTCTTCGAAGGCAACCCTGTGGGTGAAGGCACAACACGAAGGGGCACTGCCACCCCCGTGCATCGTCCGCAAAGACCCGCGGGTTCCACACACAGCTCGACGGGGGGCCTGAGACCCCCTGAGCAACTCGAGAGGCCAGCGGGGTTCCCTTCCTCAGACAAGACGAGGCCTGACTCTCCTGTCCCAATTCTGCAGGGACCCTGGGTCGCAGTCCGAAACGGAGAGGAAGCCTGAGGTTCCTGCCTCCCCTCGAGGTGAGGCCCTCTTCCGTTGCGCCAGACCCAGCGGAGTCCCGAGGGGCCCCGCCTCCTCCACAGGATCCCTCGCCTCTCAGAGGCACCCTGGGAAGTTCCCTAAGGTCCCCGGCAGAAGGCGAGGGAAACGAGGGTTTCCCGCCGCCCCCCGAGAAAGACCTCGAGAGTCCTTCTTCAACGCGTCTCGAGGCCCTAGTCCCTTCCCGTGACTCGAGAGCCAGGACGCGCTCCCCCTCGCCACACGCATGGAGACCTGACTTCCCTGGCGCCGCACGAGAGGCTCCCTGAGATCCTCATCGTGCCTCGGGAGAAAACCCCCACGGGCGCCGCAGCTCGAGGAAACCCCTGAGACGCCCCCGTCCTCGCCAGCTGAGGGCCTTCTTTTCCTGCATGGCCTGGAGAGCAATCCCGGGTCCTCTCTCCAAACGGAAGAGGAGGCTGGACTCCCTTGAGGCCGCTCAGGGGGCTCCAAGAGACCCGCGTCACGACTCGAGAGGAGAGCGGAGTCCTTGGCTTCCCCACGAGACGAGGCCTGACTCCCCGGGGGAGCCTGGAATGCAACCCCGAGGTCCCTGCCTTCCCTGGAGTGGAATATTAGGTCCCGAACACACGCCTAGGTGTGGTCTCTTCGGCCCTGCAGTGACTCGAGCGCAACCCCCACCTTTCCCTCGCAAACCGAGGGGAAGATTGGGCTTCCCAGGGCACACCCCAGGGGAAGGCTGAGATCCCCGTCGTAACTCGTGAATGCCGCCGCAACTCGAGAAAAACCACGTGGTTCCCACCTCTTGGCAAGATGAGGCCCTTGCCCGCGACGGCCTCTCAAGGGAAGTCCCCTGTTCCGCCCTGAAGGGCGAAACGGTCCCTGACAGCCTTCCTGCGACCCCCATAAGTCCCCCGACACGCCGGGGACCCCCGAGGGGAACACCGAGGGTCCCGGCACCGCTTCCTCTGAGCCCCTTCTCCCCTCCTGATCGCGACAGGAGAGACGATTCCCCTGCGTGGTCTGGAAGGGGTTCCCGGCCTTCCCGGCGCACCTCAGGGTGAGGCCGGTCTCACGAGGAAATTCGAGACGAGCCACGTGGGTGGGGCCACATGCCGAACTCCCCCGATTCCCCGGTCCGCCCTTGAGAAGGACCCGAGGCCCGGACCCCTCTTCGAAGGCAACCCTGTGGCTGAAGGCACAACACGAAGGGGCACTGCCACCCCCGTGCATCGTCCGCAAAGACCCGCGGGTTCCACACACAGCTCGATCAGGGCCTGAGACCCCATGAGCAACTCGAGAGGCCAGCGGGGTTCCCTTCCTCAGACAAGACGAGGCCTGACTCTCCTGTCCCAACTCTGCAGGGACCCTGCGGTCGCAGTCCGAAATGGAGAGGAAGCCTGAGGTTCCTGCCTCCCCTCGAGGTGAGGCCCTCTTCCGTTGCGCCAGACCCAGCGGAGTCCCGAGGGCCCCGCCGCCTCCACAGGATCCCTCGCCTCTCAGAGGCACCCTGGGAAGTTCCCTAAGGTCCCCGGCAGAAGGCGAGGGAAACGAGGGTTTCCCACCGCCCCCCGAGAAAGACCTCGAGAGTCCTTCTTCAACGCGTCTCGAGGCCCTAGTCCCCTCCCGTGACTCGAGAGCCAGGACGCGCTCCCCCTCGCCACGCGCATGGAGACCTGACTTCCTTGGCGCCGCACGAGAGGCTGCCTGAGATCCTCGTCGTGCCTCGGGAGAAAACCCCCACGGGCGCCGCAGCTCGAGGAAACCCCTGAGACGCCCCCGTCCTCGCCAGCTGAAGGCCTTCTTTTCCTGCATGGCCTGGAGAGCAATCCCGGGTCCTCTCTCCAAACGGAAGAGGAGGCTGGACTCCCTTGAGGCCGCTCAGGGGTCTCCAAGAGACCCGCGTCGCGACTCGAGAGGAGAGCGGAGTCCTTGGCTTCCCCTCGAGACCAGGCCTGACTCCCCGGGGGAGCCTGGAATGGAACCCCGAGATCCCTGCCTTCCCTGGAGAGGAATATTAGGTCCCGGACACACGCCTAGGTGAGGTCTCTTCGGGCCTGCAGTGACTCGAGCGCAACCCCCAGCTGTCCTTCGCAACCCAAGGGGAAGATTGGGCTTCCCAGGGCCAACCCCAGGGGAAGGCTGAGATCCCCGTCGTAACTCGAGAATGCCGCCGCAACTCGAGAAAAACCACGTAGTTCCCACCTCTTGGCAAGATGAGGCCCTTGCCCGCCATGGTGTTTCAAGGGAAGTCCCCTGTTCCGCCCTGAAGGGCGAAACGGTCCCTGACAGCCTTCCTGCGACCCCCAAAAGTCCCCCGAAACGCCGGGTTCCCCCGAGGGGAACATCGAGGGTCCCGGCACCGCTTCCTCTGAGCCCCTTCTCCCCTCCTGATCGCGACAGGAGAGGCGATTCCCCTGCGTGGTCTGGAAGGGGTTCCCGGCCTTCCCGGCGCACCTCAGGATCAAGCCGGTCTCACGAGGAAATTCGAGACGAGCCACGTGGGTGGGGCCACATGCCGAACGACCCCGATTCCCCGGTCCGCTCTTGAGAAGGAACCGAGGCCCGGACCCCTCTTCGAAGGCAACCCTGTGGGTGAAGGCACAACACGAAGGGGCACTGCCACCCCCGTGCATCGTCCGCAAAGACCCGCGGGTTCCACACACAGCTCGACGAGGGGCCTGAGACCCCCTGAGCAACTCGAGAGGCCAGCGGGGTTCCCTTCCTCAGACAAGACGAAGCCTGGCTCTCCTGTCCCAACACTGCAGGGACCCTGCGGTCGGAGTCCGAAACGGAGAGGAAGCCTGAGGTTCCTGCCTCCTCTCGAGGTGAGGCCCTCTTCCGTTGCGCCAGACCCAGCGGAGTCCCGAGGGGCCCCGCCACCTCCACAGGATCGCTCGCCTCTCAGAGGCACCCTGGGAAGTTCCCTAAGGTCCCCGGCTGAAGGCGAGGGAAACGAGGGTTTCCCGCCGCCCCCCGAGAAAGACCTCGAGAGTCCTTCTTCAACGCGTCTCGAGGCCCTAGTCCCCTCCCGTGACTCGAGAGCCAGGACGCGCTCCCCCTCGCCACGCGCATGGAGACCTGACTTCCCTGGCGCCGCACGAGAGGCTCCCTGAGATCCTCGTCGTGCCTCGGGAGAAAACCCCCACGGGCGCCGCAGCTCGAGGAGACCCCTGAGACGCCCCCGTCTTCGCGAGCTGTGGGCCTTCTTTTCCTGCATGGCCTGGAGAGCAATCCCGGGTCTCTCTCCAAACGGAAGAGGAGGCTGGACTCCCTTGAGGCCGCTCAGGGGGCTCCAAGAGACCCGCGTCACGACTCGAGAGGAGAGCGGAGTCCTTGGCTTCCCCTCGAGACGAGGCCTGACTCCCCGGGGGAGCCTGCAATGCAACCCCGAGATCCCTGCCTTCCCTGGAGAGGAATAGTAGGTCCCGGACACACGCCTAGGTGAGGTCTCTTCGGCCCTGCAGTGACTCGAGCGCAACCCCCAGCTGTCCCTCGCAACCCGAGGGGAAGATTGGGCTTCCCAGGGCCAACCCAAGGGGAAGGCTGAGAACCCCGTCGTAACTCGAGAATGCCGCCGCAACTCGAGAAAAACCAGGTGGTTCCCACCTCTTGGCAAAATGAGGCCCTTGCCCGCGACGGCGTCTCAAGGGAAGTCCCCTGTTCCGCCCTGAAGGGCGAAACGGTCCCTGACAGCCTTCCTGCGACCCCCAAAAGTCCCCCGACACGCTGGGGTCCCCCGAGGGGAACACCGAGGGTCCCGGCACCGCTTCCTCTGAGCCCCTTCTCCCCTCCTGATCGCGACAGGAGAGGCGATTCCCCTGCGTGGTCTGGAAGGGGTTCCCGGGCTTCCCGGCGCACCTCAGGATGAGGCCGGTCTCACGAGGAAATTCGAGACGAGGCACGTGGGTGGGGCCACATGCCGAACGCCCCCGATTCCCCGGTCCGCTCTTGAGAAGGACCCGAGGCCCGGACCCCTCTTCGAAGGCAACCCTGTGGCTGAAGGCACAACACGAAGGGGCACTGCCACCCCCGTGCATCGTCCGCAAAGACCCGCGGGTTCCACACACAGCTCGACGGGGGGCCTGAGACCCCCTGAGCAACTCGAGAGGCCAGCGGGGTTCCCTTCCTCAGACAAGACGAGGCCTGACTCTCCTGTCCCAACTCTGCAGGGACCCTGCGGTCGGAGTCCGAAACGGAGAGGAAGCCTGAGGTTCCTGCCTCCCCTCGAGGTGAGGCCCTCTTCCGTTGCGCCAGACCCAGCGGAGTCCCGAGGGGCCCCGCCACCTCCACAGGATCCCTCGCCTCTCAGAGGCACCCAGGGAAGTTCCCTAAGGTCCCCGGCAGAAGGCGAGGGAAACGAGGGTTTCCCGCCGCCCCCCGACAAAGACCTCGAGAGTCCTTCTTCAACGCGTCTCGAGGCCCTAGTCCCCTCCCGTGACTCGAGAGCCAGGACGCGCTCCCCCTCGCCACGCGCATGGAGACCTGACTTCCCTGGCGCCGCACGAGAGGCTCCCTGAGATCCTCGTCGTGCCTCTGGAGAAAACCCCCACGGGCACCGCGGCTCGAGGAGACCCCTGAGACGCCCCCGTCTTCGCGAGCTGAGGGCCTTCTTTTCCTGCATGGCCTGGAGAGCAATCCCGGGTCCTCTCTCCAAACGGAAGAGGAGGCTGGACGCCCTTGAGGCCTCTCAGGGGGCTCCAAGAGACCCGCGTCGCGACTCGGGAGGAGAGCGGAGTCCTTGGCTTCCCCTCGAGACGAGGCCTGACTCCCCGGGGGAGCCTGCAATGCAACCCCGAGATCCCTGCCTTCCCTGGAGAGGAATAGTAGGTCCCGGACACACGCCTAGGTGAGGTCTCTTCGGCCCTGCAGTGACTCGAGCGCAACCCACAGCTGTCCCTCGCAACCCGAGGGGAAGATTGGGCTTCCCAGGGCCAACCCAAGAGGAAGGCTGAGATCCCCGTGGTAACTCGAGAATGCCGCCGCAACTCGAGAAAAACCACGTGGTTCCAACCTCTTGGCAAAATGAGGCCCTTGCCCGCGATGGCGTCTCAAGGGAAGTCCCCTGTTCCGCCCTGAAGGGCGAAACGGTCCCTGACAGCCTTCCTGCGACCCCCAAAAGTCCCCCGACACGCCGGGGTCCCCCGAGGGGAACACCGAGGGTCCCGGCACCGCTTCCTCTGAGCGCCTTCTCCCCTCCTGATCGCGACAGGAGAGGCGATTCCCCTGCGTGGTCTGGAAGGGGTTCCCGTCCTTCCCGGCGCCCCTTAGGATGAGGCCGGTCTCACGAGGAAATTCGAGACGAGGCACGTGGGTGGGGCCACATGCCGAACGCCCCCGATTCCCCGGTCCGCTCTTGAGAAGGACCCGAGGCCCGGACCCCTCTTCGAAGGCAACCCTGTGGCTGAAGGCACAACACGAAGGGGCACTGCCACCCCCGTGCATCGTCCGCAAAGACCCGCGGGTTCCACACACAGCTCGACGAGGGGCCTGAGACCCCCTGAGCAACTCGAGAGGCCAGCGGGGATCCCTTCCTCAGACAAGACGAGGCCTGACTCTCCTGTCCCAACTCTGCAGGGACCCTGCGGTCGCAGTCCGAAACGGAGAGGAAGCCTGAGGTTCCTGCCTCCCCTCGAGGTGAGGCCCTCTTCCGTTGCGCCAGACCCAGCGGAGTCCCGAGGGGCCCCGCCACCTCCACAGGATCCCTTGCCTCTCAGAGGCACCCTGGCAAGTTCCCTAAGGTCCCCGGCAGAAGGCGAGGGAAACGACGGTTTCCCGACGCCCCCAGAGAAAGACCTCGAGAGTCCTTCTTCAACGCGTCTCGAGGCCCTAGTCCCCTCCCGTGACTCGATAGCAATGCGCGCTCCCCCTCGCCACGCGCATGGAGACCTGACTTCCCTGGCGCCGCACGAGAGGCTCCCTGAGATCCTCGTCGTGCCTCGGGAGAAAACCCCCACGGGCGCCGCAGCTCGAGGAAACCCCTGAGACGCCCCCGTCCTCGCTAGCTGAGGGCCTTCTTTTCCTGCATGGCCTGGAGAGCAATCCCGGGTCCTCTCTCCAAACGGAAGAGGAGGCTGGACTCCCTTGAGGCCGCTCAGGGGGCTCCAAGAGACCCGCGTCGCGACTCGAGAGGAGAGCGGAGTCCTTGGCTTCCCCTCGAGACGAGGCCTGACTCCCCGGGGGAGCCTGGAATGCAACCCTGAGATCCCTGCCTTCCCTGGAGAGGAATATTAGGTCCCGAACACACGCCTAGGTGAGGTCTCTTCGGCCCTGCAGTGACTAGAGCGCAACCCCCAGCTTTCCCTCGCAACCCGAGGGGAAGATTGGGCTTCCCAGGGCCAACCCAAGGGGAAGGCTGAGATCCCCGTCATAACTCGAGAATGCCGCCGCAACTCGAGAAAAACCACGTGGTTCCCACCTCTTGGCAAGATGAGGCCCTTGCCCGCGACGGCGTCTCAAGGGAAGTCCCCTGTTCCGCCCTGAAGGGCGAAACGGTCCCTGACAGCCTTCCTGCGACCCCCAAAAGTCTCCCGACACGCCGGGGTCCCCCGAAGGGAACACCGAGGGTCCCGGCACCGCTTCCTCTGAGCCCCTTCTCCCCTCCTGATCGCGACAGGAGAGGCGATTCCCCTGCGTGGTCTGGAAGGGGTTCCCGGCCTTCCCGGCGCACCTCAGGATGAGGCCGGTCTCACGAGGAAATTCGAGACGAGCCACGTGGGTGGGGCCACATGCCAAACGCCCCCGATTCCCCGGTCCACTCTAGAGAAGGACCCGAGGCCCGGACCCCTCTTCGAAGGCAACCCTGTGGGTGAAGGCACAACACGAAGGGGCACTGCCACCCCTGTGCATCGTCCACAAAGACCCGCGGGTTCCACACACAGCTCGACGAGGGGCCTGAGACCCCCTGAGCAACTCGAGAGGCCAGCGGGGTTCCCTTCCTCAGACAAGACGAGGCCTGACTCTCCTGTCCCAACACTGCAGGGACCCTGCGGTCGGAGTTCGAAACGGAGAGGAAGCCTGAGGTTCCCTCCTCCCCTCGAGGTGAGGCCCTCTTCCGTTGCGCCAGACCCAGCGGAGTCCCGAGGGGCCCCGCCACCTCCACAGGATCCATCGCCTCTCAGAGGCACCCTGGCAAGTTCCCTAAGGTCCCCGGCAGAAGGCGAGGGAAACGACGGTTTCCCGCCGCCCCCCGAGAAAGACCTCGAGATTCCTTCTTCAACGCGTCTCGAGGCCCTAGTCCCCTCCCGTGACTCGAGAGCCAGGACGCGCTCCCCCTGGCCACGGGCATGGAGACCTGACTTCCCTGGCGCCGAACGAGAGGCTCCCTGAGATCCTTGTCGTGCCTCGGGAGAAAACCCCACGGGCACCGCAGCTCGAGGAGACCTCTGTGACGCCCCCGTCTTCGCGAGCTGAGGGCCTCTTTTCCTGCATGGCCTGGAGAGCAATCCCGGGTCCTCTCTCCAAACGGAAGAGGAGGCTGGACTCCCTTGAGGCCACTCTGGGGGCTCCAAGAGACCCGCGTCGCGACTCGGGAGGAGAGCGGAGTCCTTGGCTTCCCCTCGAGACGAGGCCTGACTCCCCGTGGGAGCCTGCAATGCAACCCCGAGATCCCTGCCTTCCCTGGAGAGGAATACTAGGTCCCGGACACACGCCTAGGTGAGGTCTCTTCGGCCCTGCAGTGACTCGAGCGCAACCCCCAGCTGTCCCTCGCAACCCGAGGGGAAGATTGGGCTTCCCAGGGCCAACCCAAGGGGAAGGCTGAGATCCCTGTCGTAACTCGAGAATGCCGCCGCAACTCGAGAAAAACCACGTGGTTCACACCTCTTGGCAAGATGAGGCCCTTGCCCGCCACGGCGTCTCAAGGGAAGTCCCCTGTTCCGCCCTGAAGGGCGAAACCGTCCCTGACAGCCTTCCTGCGACCCCCAAGAGTCCCCCGACACGCCGGGGTCCCCCGAGGGGAACACCGAGGGTCCCGGCACCGCTTCCTCTGAGCCCCTTCTCCCCTCCTGATCGCGACAGGAGAGGCGATTCCCTGCGTGTTCTGGAAGGGGTTCCCGGCCTTCCCGGCGCCCCTCAGGATGAGGCCGGTCTCACGAGGAAATTCGAGACAAGCCACGTGGGTGGGGCCACAGGCCGAACGCCCCCGATTCCCCGGTCCGCTCTTGAGAAAGACCCGAGGCCCGGACCCCTTTTCCAAGGCAACCCTGTGGGTGAAGGCACAACACGAAGGGGCACTGCCACCCCCGTGCCTCGTCCGCAAAGACCCGCGGGTTCCACACACAGCTCGACCAGGGCCTGAGACCCCCCTGAGCAACTCGAGAGGCCAGCGGGGTTCCCTTCCTCAGACAAGACGAGGCCTGACTCTCCTGTCCCAACTCTGCAGGGACCCTGCGGTCGCAGTCCGAAACGGAGAGGAAGCCTGAGGTTCCTGCCTCCCCTCGAGGTGAGGCCCTCTTCCGTTGCGCCAGACCCAGCGGAGTCCCGAGGGGCCCCGCCACCTCCACAGGATCCCTCGCCTCTCAGAGGCACCCTGGCAAGTTCCCTAAGGTCCCCGGCAGAAGACGAGGGAAACGAGGGTTTCCGGCCGCCCCCCGTGAAAGACCTCGTGAGTCCTTCTTGAACGCGTCTCGAGGCCCTAGTCCCCTCCCGTGACTCGAGAGCCAGGACGCGCTCCCCCTCGCCACGCGCATGGAGACCTGACTTCCCTGGCGCCGCACGAGAGGCTCCCTGAGATCCTCGTCGTGCCTTGGGAGAAAACCCCCACGGGTGCCGCAGCTCGAGGAAACCCCTGAGACGCCCCCGTCCTCGCGAGCTGAGGCCCTTCTTTCCCTGCATGGCCTGGAGAGCAATCCCGGTTCCTCTCTCCAAACGGAAGAGGAGGTTGGACTCCCTTGAGGCCGCTCAGGGGGCTCCAAGAGACCCGCGTCGCGACTCGAGAGGAGAGCGGAGTCCTTGGCTTCCCCTTGAGACGAGGCCTGACTCCCCGGGGAAGCCTGGAATGCAACCCCGAGGTCCCTGCCTTCCCTGGAGTGGAATATTAGGTCCCGAACACACGCCTAGGTGTGGTCTCTTCGGCCCTGCAGTGACTCGAGCGCAACCCCCACCTTTCCCTCGCAAACCGAGGGGAAGATTGGGCTTCCCAGGGCCAACCCCAGGGGAAGGCTGAGATCCCCGTCGTAACTCGTGAATGCCGCCGCAACTCGAGAAAAACCACGTGGTTCCCACCTCTTGGCAAGATGAGGCCCTTGCCCGCGACGGCGTCTCAAGGGAAGTCCCCTGTTCCGCCCTGAAGGGCGAAACGGTCCCTGACAGCCTTCCTGCGACCCCCAAGAGTCCCCTGACACGCCGGGGTCCCCCGAGGGGAACACCGAGGGTCCCGGCACCGCTTACTCTGAGCCCCTTCTCCCCTCCTGATCGCGACAGGAGAGTCGATTCCCCTGCGTGGTCTGGAAGGAGTTCCCGGCATTCCTGGCGCACCTCAGCATGAGGCCGGTCCCAGGAAGAAATTCGAGATGAGCCACGTGGGTGGTGCACATGCCGAACGCCCCCGATTCCCCGGTCCGCTCTTGAGAAGGACCCGAGGCCCGGTCCCCTCTTCGAAGGCAAGCCTGCGGGTGAAGGCACAACACGAAGGGGCACTGCCACCCCCGTGAATCGTCCGCAAAGACCCGCGGGTTCCACACACAGCTCGTCGAGGGGCCTGAGACCCCCTGCGCAACTCGAGAGGCCAGCGGTGTTCCCTTCCTCAGACAAGACGAAGCCTGACTCTCCTGTCCCAACTCTGCAGGGACCCTGCGGTCGGAGTCCGAAACGGAGAGGAAACCTGAGGTTCCTGTCTCCCCTCGAGGTGAGGCCCTCTTCCATTGCACCAAACCCAGATGAGTCGCGAGAGGCCCCTCCCAACTCCACATTATCCCTGAATTCTCAGAGGCACCTTGAGAATCTACCTGAGGTCACCGGCTCAAGTCCAGGGAACCCAGGGTTTCCCTCTGCGACCCGAGAAAGACCTTGAGAGTCCTTCGGCACGTCTTGAGGCCCGATTCCCCTACCATGACTCGAGAGCAAAGACCCGCTCCCCATCGCCATGCGCATGGAGACCTGACTTCCCTGACTCCTGAAGAGAGTCTCCCTGAGCTCCCCGTCGTACCTCTTCGGAAACCCTATTCAGGCACCGCAGCTTGAGAAAACCCACGATACGCCCCCGTCATCACGAGATGAGGGACTTGTTTCCTGCCTGGCATGGAGAGCAAAACCGAGTCCTCTCTCCAGACTCCACAGGAGGCTTGACTCTCTTTAGGCCTCTCATTTGGCTCCAAGAGATACCTGTCAGGACCTGAAGGGAGAGCAGAGTCCTTTGCTTCCCCTCGAGACGAGGCCTGACTCCCCGTGTGAGTCTGGAATGCAACCCCGAGTTCCTGTCACACCTGGAGAGGAAAACTCGGTCCTGGACACAAGCCTAGATGAGGTCTATTTTGCACTGCAGTTACTAGAGAGCAATCGCCAGCTCTCCCTCGCAAATCGAATTGAAGATTGGACTTCCCTGGGCCAATACAATTGGAAGCCTGAAATCGACATCGTAACTCGAGAATCCCTCCGAAACTCGAGAAAATCCACGTGGTTCCCCCATCAGCGCTAGATGAGGCCCTTGCCCGCTACAGCGACTCAAGAGAAGTCCCACTTTCTGTCTTGAAGTGCGAAACGGTACTTGGCACCCTTGATGCAATCTCAAAATTCCCCGACATACCGGTCTCACTCGAAAGGAACACCGAGGTTCCCGGAACCACTTCATTTGAGCTCCTTCTCCCCTCGTGATCGCGACAGGAGTGTCGATTCCCCTGCTATGTCTGGAAGGGGTTCCCGACCTTTCCAGCGCGCCTAAGGATGAGGCAGGTCTCACGAGGAAATTCGAGACATAGCCTCGTGGGTGGTGCCACAAGCCGAAAGACCCCGATTTTCCGGTCTGCTCTTGATAAGAACGTGATGCCCTGACACCTTTACGAAGGAAAACCTGTGGATGAAAGCACAACACGAAGGGGCACTGACACCCCCGTGCATCGTCCAGAAAAACCCACAGGGTACAAACACAGTTCAACAAGTGGTCTGTCACCCCGTGAACAACTCGACAGGCAAGTGGAGTTCCATTCCTCCACACAAGACGAGACCTGATTTTCTGTACCAACTCTGCAGGGAAACTGCGATCCGAGTCAGTACCAGCGACAGGAAACCCAGGAGAGGAAACATGAGGTTCCTTCCTCCACTCGAGATGAGGCTCTCATCCATTGCACCAAACCCAGTGGAGTCCAGAGAGGCCCCTCCCAACTCCACAGTACCCCTGACTTCTCAGAGGCACCCGGAGAAGCTCCATGAGGTCACCGGCACATGTCGAGGGAACCCAGGGTTTCCTGCCACAATGGGAAAAAGACCTCGAGAGTCCTACTTCAACGTGTCTTGAAGCCCGAATCTGCTTCCATGGCTCTATAGAAATGACACACACCTCCTCGCCACGCACATGGAGACCTGACTTCCCTGGCGCCATAAGAGAGGCTCCCTGAGCTCCCTGTCGTACCTCGTGAGAAACCCCACACTGACGCCGCAGCTTGAGAAAACTCACCATACGCCCCTGTCATCGCGAGATGAGGGCCTTCTTTTCCTGCATGGCCTGGAGAGGAATCCCGAATCCTCTTTTCAAACTCCACAGGAGGCTTGACTCCCTTTAGGCCACTTAGTGGGCTCCAAGAGATACCCGTCGCGACTCGAGAGGAGAATTGAGTCCTTTGCTTCCCCTCGAGACAAGGCCTGACTCACCAGGTGGGTCTGGAATGCAACCCCGAGATCCCTGTCTCCCCTGGAGAGGAACATTAGGTCCTGGAAACAAGCCTAGATGAGGTCTCTTTTGCCCTTCTGTAACTCGAGAGCAATCCCCCGCTCTCCCTGACAACTCGAATGGAAGATTGGACTTCCCTGGGCCAACACAAGAGGAAGCCTGAATTCCCCTTCGTAACTCGAGAATCCCGCCGCAACTCGAGAAAAAGCACTTGGTTCCCTCGTCATCACAAGATGAGGCCCTTGCCCGCTACAGCTTCTCAAGAAAAGTCCCACGTTCCGTCTTGAAGTGCAAAACGATACTTGACACCCTTGATGTGACCCCAAAAGTTCCCCGAAATATCGGTCTCACTCGAGGTGAACACCGAGGTTCCCGGCACCAGTTTATCTGAGCCCCTTCTCCCCTCCAGTTCGTGATAGGAGGGTCACTTCCCCTGCTTTGTTTGTAAGGGGTTCCCGACCTTCACGGGGCACTTCAGGATGAGGCCAGTCTCACGAGGAAATTCGAGACGTAGCTCGCGGGTGGTACCACATGCCAAAAGACTATGATTTCCCGGTATGCTCTTGATAAGAACCCGATGCCTGGACACCTCTTCGAAGGCAACCCTGTGGATGAAGGCACAACACAAAGGGGCACTGACACCCTCGTGCATCGTCCGGAAAAACCCGCAGGTTCCACATACAGCTCAACAAGTGGCTTGTCACCCCTGAAGAACTCGAGAGGCAAGTGGGGTTTCATTCCTCTACACAAGACGATGCCTGACTCTCCTGTCCCAACTCTGCAGGGACTTTGCGATCCGAATGAGACCAGCGCCAGTGAAGTCACGAGAGGAACGCTGAGGTTCCTGCCTCCACTCGAGATTAGGACCTCTTCCATTGCACAAAACCCAGTGGAGTCCCGAGAGACGCGTCCCAGCTCCACAGTATCCCTGACTTCTCAGAGGCACCCTGAGAAGCTCCCTGAGGTCACCAGCACAATTCGAGTGAACCCAGGGT
Organism: Bubalus kerabau; assembly: GCF_029407905.1. Classification (NCBI taxonomy): domain Eukaryota; kingdom Metazoa; phylum Chordata; class Mammalia; order Artiodactyla; family Bovidae; genus Bubalus; species Bubalus kerabau. Next base: position 504,965 of record NW_026577901.1, read on the forward strand.
TACTGCCGCCACCATAGAAAGAACTCAAGAGTCCTTCTTCAACGCATTTTGAGGCCTGATTCCCCTACCATGACTCGAGGGCAATGACGCGCTCCCTCTGCTACACTCATGAAGCCCTGACTTCCCTGGCGCCACACGAGAGGCTCCCTGAGCTCCCCGTCATACCTCGTGAGAAACCAAACACTGGCGCCACAGATAGAGAAAACCCACGAGACGCCCCCATTTTCGCGACATGACGGCCTTCTTTTCTAGCATGGCCTGGAGAGCAATCCCGAGTCCTCTCTCCAAACTCCACAGTAGGCTTGACTCCCTTTTGGTCACTCAGTGGACTCCAAGACATACCCGTCGCGACTCGAGAGGAGAGCGGAGTCTTTTCCTTCCCCTCGAGGCGAGGCCTGACTCCTCGGGTGTGTCTGATATGTGAACCGGAGGTCCCTGTCGCCCCTGGAGAGAAACATTAGGTCCTGGACACAAGCCTAGATGAGGTCTCTGTTTTCCTGCAGTGACTCGAGAGCAATCCCCAACTCTCCCTCGAAACTCGAATGGAAGACTGGACTTCCCTGGGCCAACAGAAGAGGAAGCCTGAATTTCCCGTTGTAACTCAAGAATCCCGCCACAACTCGAGAAAAACCACGTCGTTCCCTCTTCATCGCAAGATGCGGCCATTGCCGCTACAGCGTCTTAAAAGAAGTCTTACGTTCCATCTTGAAGTGCGATACGGTACTTGGCACCTTTGATGCGACCCCAAAAGTTCCCCAACACACTGGTCTCACTGGAGGGGAACACCGAGGTTCCCGGCATCACCTCATCTGTGCCCCTTCTCCCCTGCTGATCGAGACAGGAGGGTCGATTCCCCTGCTTGGTCTGCAAGGGGTTCCGACCTTCCCGGCACACCTCAGGATGAGGCCGGTCTCACGAGGAAATTCGAGACGAACCACGTGGGTGGTGCCACATGCCGAACGCCCCCGATGCCCCGGTCCGCTCTTGAGAAGGCCCTGAGGCCCGGACCCCTCTTCGAAGGCAACCCTGTGTGTGAAGGCACAACACGAAGGGGTACTGACATCCCCATGCATAGTATGGAAAAACACGCAGATTCCAAACACAGATTGACAAGTGTCCTGTCATCCCTTGAAGAACTAGAGAGGCATGCGGAGTTCCGTCCCTGCACACAAGAGAAGGCCTGACTCTCCTTTCCCAACTCTGCAGGGACCGTGCGATCGGAGTCAGAAATGTAGATGAAACCTGACGTTCCTGCATCAACTCGAAATGAGGCCCTGTTCCATTGTGCCATACCCAGTGGAGTCCCGAGAGGCCCCTCCCAACTCCACAGTATCCCTGATTCTCAGAGGCACCCTCAGAAGTTCTCTGCGGTCACTGGCACAAGTCGAGTGAACCCAGGGTTTCCTGCTGCATTCTGAGCAAGACCTCGAGAGACCTTCTTTACCGCGTCTTGAGGCCCGATACCCTACCATGACTGGAGAGCAATGACGCATTCCCCTCGCCACGCCCATTGAAACCTAACTTCCCTGGTGCCACACGAGAGGCTCCCTGCGCTCCCCGTCCTACCTCATGAAAACCCCACACTGGCACCGCCGCTCGAGAAAACTCACGAGACGCCCCCATCATCGTAAGATGAGGGCCTTCTTTTCCTACATGACCTAGAGAGCAATCCCGAGTCCACTCTCCAAACTCCACTGGAGGCCTGACTCCCTTTAGGCCACTCAGTAGCCTCCAAGAGATACACGTCGCTACTCTAGAGGAGAGCGGAGTCCGTTGCTTCCCCTCGAGCCGAGGCCTGACTACTTGGGTGAGTCTGGAATGGGATCCCGAGATCCGTGTCGCCCCTGTAGAGGAAAACTCGGTCCTGGACACAAGCCTAAATGAGGTCTTTTTTGTCCTGCATTGACTCAAGTGCAATCCCCAGCTCTCCCTCCCAACTCGAATGGATGATTGGACTTCCCTGGGCCAACACAAGAGGAAGCCTGTATTCCCGGTTGTAATTCGAGAATCCCGCGGCAACTGGAGAAAAACAACGTGGCTCCTCCGTCATCGAAATATGAGGCCCCTGTCAGCTATAGCGTCTCCAGGGAAGTCCCATGTTCCGTCTTGAAGTGTGAAACGGTAGTTGGCACCCTTGATGCGACCCCCAAATTTCCCTGACACCCCGGTCTCACTCGAGGAGAACATGGAGGTTCCCAGCACCGCTTCAGCTGAGCCTCTTCTCCCCTCCTGATGGCGACAGGAGGGTCGATTCCCCTGCTTTGTCTGGAAGGGGTTCCCAGACTTCCCGGCGAACCTCAGGATGAGGCCAGTCTCACGAGGGAAGTCGAGACGTAGCCTCGTGGGTTGTGCCACATGCCGAAAGACCCCGATTTCCTGGTCCGCTATTGATAAGATCCCGATGCCTGGTCACCTCTTCGAAGGTAACCCTGTGGATGAAGGCACAACACGAAGGGGCACTGACACCCCTGTGCATCGTCCCCCAAAACCGCAGGTTCCACATACAACTCGACAGGTGGCCTGTCATCCCATGAACAACTCGAGAGGCAAGCGGAGTTCCATTACTCCACACAAGACGAGGTCTGACTCTCCTGTCCCAACTCTGCAGGGACCCTGCTATCCGAGTCAGAAATGGAGAGGAACCCTGACGTTACTGCCTCAATCCGAGATTAGGTCCTCTTCAATTGCACCAGTCCCTGTGAAGTCCCGAGAAGCCCCTCTCAACTCCACAGTATCCCTGACTTCTCAGAGGAACCCCGCTAAGCTCCCTGAGGTCATGGGCACAAGTCGAGGGAACCCAGGGTTTCCTGCCACACCCCGAGAAAGACTTCGAGAGTTCTTCTTCGAAGCGTCTTGAGGCTTGATTCCCCTACCATGACTCGAGAGCAATGAGGCGCTCCCCCACGCCACGTCCATGGAGACCTGACTTCCGTGGCACCACAGGAGTCTCCCTGAGCTCCCCGTCCTATCTCGTGAGAAACCCCAACCAGGCACTGCACCTTGAGAAAACCCACGAGACGCCCCCGTCATCGCGAGATGAGGGCCTTCTTTTCCTGCATGGCCTAGAGAGCAATCCCGAGTCCTCTCTCCAAACTCCACAGGAGGCTTAACTCCATTTAGGCCACTCTTGGGCTCCAAGGGATACCCGTCGCGACTCGAGAGGAGAGCGGAGTCCATTCATTCCCTTCGAGACGAGGCCTGACTCCCCGGGTGAGTCTGGAATGCAACCCCGAGATCCCTGTCGCCCCTGGAGAGAAAAACTCGGTCCTGGACACAAACCTAGATGAGCTCTATTTTGCCCTGCAGTGACTCGAGAGCAATCTCCAGCTCTCACTTGCAACTCGAATGGAAGATTGGACTTCCCTGGGCCAACACAAGAAGAAACCTGTATTCCCCATCGTAACTCAAGAATCCTGCCGCAACTCGAGAAAAAACACGTGGGTCCCCCGTCAGCGCTAGATGAGGCCCTTGCCCACTACAGCGTCTAAAGACAAGTCCCAGGTTCCGTCTTGAAGTGCGAAACGGTACTTGGCACCCTTGATGCAACGCGAAAAGTTACCCGACTTTCACTCAAGGAGAGCACCGAGGTTCCCGGCACTACTTCATCTGAGCCCTTTCTCTCCTCCTGATCCCGAAAGGAGGGTCGATTGCCCTGCTTTGTTTGGAAAGGGTTCCCGGACTTTCCTGCGCGCCTCAGGATGAGGCCGGTCTCACGAGGAAATTCGAGACGTAGCCTCGTGGGTGGTGCAACATGCTGAAAGACCCCAATTTCCCGGTCCGCACTTGAGGAGAACCCGATGCCCGGACACCTCTTCGAAGGCAACCCTGTGGATGAAGGCACAACAGGAAGGAGCACTGACGCCCCCGTGCATCTCCGAAAAACCCGCAGGTTCCACACACATCACGAAAAGTGGTGTCATCCTTGAACAACTTGAGATGTAAGCGGAGTTCCATTCCTCCGCAGAACGCGAGACCTGACACTCCTGAGCAAACTCAACAGGGACCCTGCGATCTGAGTCAGATCCGGCCTCCAGGAAGTCAGGAGCAGAACCCTGAGGTTCCTGCCTCAACTCGAAATGAGGCCCACTTCCATTGCACCAAACCCAGAGGAGTCCCGAGAGGCCTCTCCCAAATCCACAGTATCCCTGACTTCTCAGAGGCACCCTGAGACGCTCCCTGAGGTCACCGGCCCAAGTCAAAGGAACCCAGGGTTTCCTGCCGCAACCCTAGAAAGACATCGAGAGTTCTTTTTCTACCCGTCATGAGGCCCGATTCCCCTACCCTGACTTGAGAGCAATGACGCGCTCCCCCTTGCCCTGCCAATGGAGACCTGACTTCCCTGTTGCCACACGAGAGGCTACCTGAACTCCCCGTCGTACCTCGTGAGAAACCCCACACTGGCGCCGCAGCTCGAGAAAACACACGAGACGCCCCCGTCATCTCGAGATGAGGGCCTTCTTTTCCTGCATGGCCTGGAGAGCAATCCCGAGTCCTCTCTCCAAACTGAAGAGGAGGGTTGACTCCCTTTAGACCACTCAGTGGGCTCCAAGAGATACGCGTCGCAACTCGAGAGGAGAGCCGAGTCCTTTGCTTCCCCTCGAGACGAGGCCTAACTCCCTGGGTGAGTCTGTAATGCAAACCCGAGATCCCTGTCGCCCTTGGAGAGGATCATTGGGTCCTGAACACAAGGCTAGATGAGGTCGCTTTTGCCCTGCAGTAACTCGAGAGCACTCCCCAGCTTTCCCTCGCAACCCGAATGGAATATTGGACCTCCCTGGGCCAACACAAGAGGAAGCCTGAATTCCCAGTAGTAATTCGAGAATTCCACCTCAACTTGAGAAAAACCACGTGGTTTCCCCTTCATTGCAAGATGAGGCCCTTGCCCGCTCCAGCGTCTCAAGAGTAGTCCCACGTTCTGTCTTCAAGTGCGAAATGATATTTGGCACCCTTAATGCTACCCCAAAAGTTCCCCGACATACGGGTCGCACTCGAGGGGAACACCGAGGTTCCTGGCACCACTTCATCTGAGCCCCTTCTCCCCTCCTGATCGCGAAAGGAGGGTCGATTCCCCTGCTTTGTCTGCAAGGGGTTCCCGACCTTCTCCACGCACCTCAGATGAGGCTGTCTCACGAGGAAATTCGAGACGTAGCCTCGATGGTGGTGCCACATGCCGAAAGACCGCGATTTCCCGATCCGCTCTTGATAAGAACGCGATGCCCAGACACCTATTCGAAGATAGTGTGGATGAAGGCACAACACGAAGGGGCACTGAAACCCCCGTGCATCGTCCGGAAAAGACCGCAGGTTACTCATACAGCTCAACAAGTTCCTGTCACCCAGTGAACAACTCGAGAGGCAAGCGGAGGTCCATTCCTGCACACAAGACAAGGCCTGACTCACCTCTCCCAACTATGCAGGGGGCTGCGATTGGAATCAGAAATGGAGAGGAACCCTGAGGTTCCTGCCTCCCCTCGAGATGAGGCCCCCTTCCATTTCACCAAACCCAGTGGAGTCCCGAGAGGTCTTTCTCAACTCCACAGTATCCCTGACTTCTCAGAGGCACCCGGAGAATCTCCCTGAGGTCACCGGCACAAGTCGAGGGAACTCAGGTATTCTTGCCAAGACCCGAGAGAGATCTTGAGAGTCCTTCTTCAACGCGTCTAGAGGCCTGATTCCCCTACCATGACTCGAGAGCAATGACGCGCTCCCCCTTGCCACACGCATCGAGACCTAACTTCCCTGGCGCCACACAAGAGGCTCCCTGAGCTCCCCGTCGTACCTCCTGAGAAACCAACACAGGCGCTGCAGCTCGGTAAAACCACTGAGACCCCCCCCCCCCGTCATCGTGAGATGAGGGCCTTCTTTTCCTGCATGTCCTGGAGTGCAATCCCGAGTCCTCTCTCCAAACTCCAGAGGAGGCTTGACTCCCATTAGTCCACTCAGTGGGCTCCAAGAAATACCCGTCGCGACTCGAGAAGAGAGATAAGTCCTTTGTTTCCCCTCGAGACGACGCCTGACTCCTGGGTGAGTCTGGAATGCAACCCCAAGATCCCAGTCACCCCTTGAGAGGAACATTAGGTTCTAGACACAAGCCTGGATGAGGTTTCTTTTGCCCTGCAGTGACTCGAGCGCAACCCCCAGCTCTCCCTCGCAACTCGAATGGAAGATTGGGCTTCCCTGGGCCAACACAAGAGGAAGCCAGAAATCCCCTTCGTAACTCGAGAATCCCGCCGAAACTCGAGAAAAACCACGTGTTTCCAACGTCATCCCAAGATGAGGCCCTTGCTGCTATGGCCTCTCAAGAAAAGAACCACGTTCTGTCTTGAAGTGCGAAACGGTACTTTGCACCCTTGATGCGACACCAAATGTTCCTGGACACGCCGGTCTCACTCGACAGGAACACCTAGGTTCCTGCACCACTTCATCTGAGCACCTTCTCCCCTCCTGTTCGAGACAGGAGGGTCTATTCCCCTGCTTTGTTTGGAAGGGGTTCCCCACATTCCCGGTGCACCTCAGGATGAGGCCGGTCTCACGAGGAAATTCGAGACATAGCGTCGGGGGTGGTGTCACATGCCGAAATACCCCGATTTCCCGGCCCACTCTTGAGAAGAACCCGATGCCCGGACACCTCTTCGAAGGCAACCCTGTGGACGAAGGCACAAAATGAAGGGTCACTGACACTCCCGTGCATCATTCGGTAAAAGCCGCAGGTTCCACACACAGCTCGACAAGAGGCCTGTCATCCCATGAACAACTCGAGAGGCAAGCAGAGTTCCATTCCTCCACTCAAGACGAGGCCTGACTCTCCGGTCCCAACTCTGAAGGGACCCTGCGATCGGAGTCCGAAATGGAGAGGAACCCTGAGGTTCCTGACTCCACTCGAGATGAGGCCCTCTTCCATTACACCAAAAACAGTGGAGGCCCGAGAGGCCCCTCCCAAATCCACAGTATCGCGACTTCTCAGAGGCACCCTTAGAAGCTTCCTGAGGTCACCGGCACAAGTCGAGGGAACACAGGGTATCCTGACGCAACCCGAGAAAGACCTCGAAAATCCTCCTTCACGCGTCTTGAATCCCGATTCCCCTACCATGACTCGAGAGCAATGACGCGTTCCCCCTCGAAACTTGCATGGAGACTTGACTTCCCTGGCGCCACACGAGAGGCTCCCTGAGCTCCCCGTCATACCTCGTGAGAAATCCCACACTGGCTCCCCAGCTCGAGAAAACCCACGAGACGCCTCCGTCATCGCGAGATGAAGGCCTTCTTTTCCTGCATGGCCTGGAGAGCAATCTCGAGGCCTCTCTTCAAACTCCACAGGAGGCCTGACTCCCTTTAGGCCACTCTGTGGGCTCCAAGAGATACCCATTGGGACTCGAGAGGAGAGCAGAATTCTTTGCTTCCCCTATATACCAGGCCTGACTCCTCAGGTGAGTCTGGAATGCAACCCCGAGATCCCTGTCGCCCCTGGAGAGGAACATTAGGTCCTAGACACAAGCATAGATGAGGTCTCATTTGCCCTGAAGTGACTCGAGAGCAATCCCCTGCTGTCCCTCGCACCTCGAATGGAAGAATGGACTTCCCTGGGACAACACAAGAGGAAACCTGAATTCCCCATCGTAATTCGAAAATCCCGCCGCAACTCGAGGAAAACCACGTGGTTCCCCCGTCATCGCAAGATGAGGCCCTTGCCAGCTACAGCGTCTCAGGAGAAGCCCCACGTTCCATCTTGAAGTTTAAAACGATAATTGGCAACCTTGATGTTACCACAAAAGTTCCCCGACACCCTGGTCTCACTCGAGGGGAACACCAAGGTTCGGTGCACCGCTTGTTCTGAGCCCCTTATCCCCTCCTGATCGCGATGGGAGGGTCGATTACCCTGCTTTGTCTGGAAGGGGTTCCGGACCTTCCCGGCGCACCTCAGGATGAGGCCGGTCTCACGAGGAAATTCGAGACGTAGCCTTGTGGTTGGTGCCACACGCCGAAAGACCCCGATTTTCCTGTCTGCTCTTGATAAGAACCCAATGCTAGGACACCTCTTCGAAGGCAATCCTGTGGACGAAGGCACAAAACGAAGGGGTCTGACACCCTCCTGCATCATTGGAAAAGCCCGCAAGTTCCACATACAGATCGACAAGTGGCCTGTCACCCCGTGAACAACTCGAGAGGCAAGAGGAGTTAAATTCCTCCACACAAGACGAGGCCTGACTCTCCTGTCCCAACTCTGCATGGACACTGAGATCCGATTCAGAAATGGAGAGGAACCATGAGATTCCTGCCTCAACTCGAGATAAGGCCCTCTTCTACTGCACCAAACCCAGTGGAGTTCGGAGCGGCCCCTCCCAACTGCACAGTATCCCTGACTTCTCAGAGGCACCCTGAGAAGCTCCCTGAGGTCACGGGCATAAGTCGAGGGAACCCAGGGTTTCCTGCCGTAACCTGAGAAAAATCTCGAGAGTCCTTCTTCACGCGTCTTGAGGCCCGATTCCCCTACCATGACTGGAGAAAAATGACGCGCTCCCCCTCGCCACGCGCATGAAGATCTGACTTCCCCGGCACCACATGAGAGTCTCCCTGAGCTCCCCATCGTACCTCGTGAGAAACCCCATACTGGCGCCGCAGCTCGAGAAAACCCACGAGACGCCCCTGTCATGGTGAAATGAGGGCCTTCTTTCCTGCATGACCTGAAGAGCAATCCAGAATCCTCTCTCCAAACTCCAAAGGAGGCTTGACTCCCTTTAGGTCACTCAGTGGGCTCCAAGAGATACGCGTCAATACTCAGGAGGAGAGCGGTGTCCTTTGCTTCCCCTCGAGATGAGGCCTGACTACGAGGGTGAGTCTGGAATGCAACCCTGGATCCCTGTCGCCCCTGGAGAGGAACCTTAGGTCCTGGACAAAAGCCTAGAGGAGGTCTCTTTGGCCCTGCAGTGACTCAAGCGCAACCCCTAGCTTTCCCTTGCAACTCGAATGGAAGATTGGCCTTTCTGAGCCAACACAAGAGGAAGCCTGAATTTCCAGTTGTAATTTGAGAAACCCGCCGCAACTCGAGAAAAATCACGTGGTTCCCTGTATTGCAAGATGAGGCCCTTGCCCCCTACAGCGTCTCAAGAGAAGTCTCACATTCCGTCTTGAAGTGCAAAACAGTACTTGGCACCCTTGATGCGACCCCAAAAGTTCCCCTATATACCGATCTCACTAGAGGGGACACTGAAGTTCCCGGCACCACTTCATCTGAGGCCTTTCTCCTCTCATGATCGCGATAGGAGGGTCGATTCCACTGCTTTGTCTCGAAGGGGTTCCCGACCTTCCCGGCGCACCTCAGGATGAGGCCGGTCTCACGAGGAAATTCGAGACGTAGCCTCGAGGGCCATACTACATGCCGAAAGACCCCAATTCCATGGTCCACTTTTGATCAAAACCAGACTCCTGGACACCTCTTCGAAGGCAAGCCTGTGGATGAAGGCACAACACGTAGGGGCACTGACACCCCGTGCATCTTCCGGAAAAACCCGCAGGTTCTCACACAGCTCCACAAGTGGTCTGTCACCTCGTGAACAACTCGAGAAGCAAGCGGAGTTCCATTCCTCCACACAAGACGATGCCTGACTCTCCTGTCACAACTCTAGGGACCTTGCGCACCGAGTCAGAAATGGAGAGGAAGCCTGAGGTTCCTGCCTCCACTCAAGACGAGGCCTTTTCCATTGCCGCAAAACCAGAGGAGTCCCGAGAGGCCCGTCCCAAATCCACAGTATGCCTGACTTCTCAGAGGCACCCTGAGAAGCTCCCTAAGGTCACCGGCAGAAGTCGATGGAACCCAGGGTTTCCTGCCGCAACCTGAGAAAGACCTTGAGAGTCCTGCTTTAACGTATCTTGAGGCCCGATTCCCGTACCATATCTCGAGAGCAATGACGTGCTCCACCTTGCCATGCGCATGGAGACCTGACTTCCCTGGCGCCACACGAAAGGCTCTCTGAGCTTCCCGTCGCACCTCGTCAGAAACCGCACACTGGCACCACAGCTCGAGAAAACCAACAAGACGCCCCTGTCATGGCGAGATGAGGATCTTCTTTTCCTGCATGGCCTGGAGAGCAATCCCGAGTCCTCTCTCCAAACTCCACAGGGGGCTTGACTCCCTTTAGGCCACTCAGTGGGCTCCAAGAGACACCTGTGGCGACTCGAGAGGAGAGTGGGGTCCTTTGCTTCCCCTCGAGTCGAGCTTGGACTCCCAGGATGCGTCTGGAATGCAAACCCGAGATCGCTGTCGGCCCTGGAGAGGAATATTAGGTCCTGGACACAAGCCTAGATGAGGTCTCTTTTGCCCTGCAGTGACTCAAGAGCAAACCCCAGCTCTCCCTCGAAACTCGAATGGAAGATTGGACTTCCCTGGGCCAACACAAGAGGAAGCCTGAATTCCCCGTCGTAACTCGAGAATCCCGCCGCACCTTGAGAAAAACCACGTGATTCCCCCGTCATCCCAAGATGAGGCCCTTGCCCTCTACAGCGTGTCAAGTGAAGCCCCAAGTCCGTATTGAAGTGCAAAACGGTACTTGGCACCCTTGAAGCGACCCCAAAAGTTTCCCGACACACCGGTTCCACTCGAGGGGAACACCGAGGTTCCCGGCACGACTTCAACTGAGCCCTTTCACTCCTCCTGATCGCGACAAGATGGTCGATTCCCCTGCTTTGTCTGGAAGGGGTTCCCGATCTTCATGGCGCACCTCAGGATGACACCAGTCTAACGAAGAAATTCGAGACGTAGCCTCATGGATGGTGCCACGTTCTGAAAGACCCCGATTTCCTGCTCCGCTATTGATAAGAACCTGATGTCCAGACACCTCTTTGAAGGCAACCCTGTGGATGAAGGCACAACACGAAGGGGCACTGACCCCCTCATGCATCTTACGGAAAAAACCGAAGGTTCCACTCACAGCTCGACAAATGGTCTGTTATCCTGTGAACAACTCGAGAGGCAAGTGGAGTTCCATTCCTCCACACAAGACGAGGCCTGACTCTCCTGTCCCAACTCTTCAGGGACCCTGTGGTCGGAGTTTTAAAAGGAGAGGAACCCTTGGGTTCCTGCCTCAACTCGAGATGAGAACCTTTGCCATTGCACCAAACCCAGTGGAGTTCCGAGAGCCCCTCCCAAGTCCACAGTATGCCTGACTTCTCAGAGGCACCCTGAGAAGCTCCCTAGGTCACCGGTACAAGTCGAGAGAACCCAGGGTTTCCTGCCACAACCTGAGAAAGACCTTGAGACTCCTTCTTCAACGCGTCTTGAGTCCCGATTTCCCTACCATGACTCGAGAGCATTTATGGGCTCCCCCTCATCACACGCATAGACACCTGACTTTCCTGGCGCCACATGAGAGGCTCCTTGAGATCCCCGTTGTACCTCGTGAGAAAATTCATACTTGCGCCCCAACTCGAGAAAACCCACAAGACGCCCCCGTCATTGCGAGCTGAGGGCCTTCTTTCCTGTATGGCCTGGAGAGCAATCCCGAGTCCTCTCTCCAACTCCACAGGAGGCTTGACTCCCTGGAGGCCACTCAGTGGGCTCCAAGAGATACCTATCGTGACCCAGGAGGATATCAGAATCCTTTGCTTCCCCTCGAGCCGAGGCCTGACTCACTGGGTGAGTCTGGAATGCGTCCCCGTGATCCCTATCGCCCCTGGAGAGGAACATTAGGTCCTGGACACAAGCCTAGATGAGGTCTATTTTGACCTGCCGTGACTCGAGAGCAATTCCCACCCAGCTCTCTCTGGCAACTCGAATGGAAGAATGGACTTCCCTGGGCCAACAGAAGAGGAAGCCTGAATTCCCCGTCGTAAGTCAACAATCCCATCGCAACTCGAAAAAAACCACGTGGTTTCCCCTTCATCACAAGATGAGGCCCTTGCCCACCACAGCGTCTCAAGAGAAGTCCCACGTTTCGTCTTGAAGTTTGAAACAGTATTTGGCAAGCTTCGTGAGACCCCAAAAGTTCCCTGACATACCAGTCTCACTCAAGGGGAACACCGAGGTTCCCGGCACCACTTCATCTGAGCCCCTTCTCCCCTCCTGATCGCGACAGTAGGGTCTATTAACCTTCTTTGTCTGGAAGGCTTTCCCGACCTTCCAGGGGCACCTCAGCATGAGGCCCGTCTCACGAGGAAATTCGAGATGTAGCCTCGTGTGTGGTGCCGCATTCCAAAAGACCCCGATTTCCTGGTCCGCTCTTGATAAGAACCCGATGCCCGCACACCACTTCGAAGGCAACCCTGTGGATGAAAGCACATCACGAAGGGGCACTGACACCGCCGTGCATTGTCTGGAAAAAACCGCAGGTTCCACACACAGCTCGACAAGTGGCCTGTCACTCCTTGAACAACTTGAGAGGCAAGCGGAGTTCCATTCCTCCACACAAGACGAGGCCTGACTCTCCTGTCCCAACTCTGCAAGGACCCTGCAATCTGAGTCCGAAATGGAGAGGAACCCTGAGGTTCCTTCCTGATCTCAAGATTAGGCCCTCTTCCATTGCAGCAAACCCAGTGGAGTCCCGAGAGGCCTCTCCCAGCTCCATAGTATCCCTGACTTCTCAGAGGCACCCTGAGAAGCTACCTGAGGTCACAGGCACAAGTCGAGGGAACCCAGGGTTTCCTGCCGCAACCCGAGAAAGACCTCGAGCGTCCTTTTTCATTGTGTTGAGCCCTGATTCCTCTACCATGACTCGAGAGCAATGACGTGCGCCCCCTCGCCACTCGTATGGAGACTTGACTTCCCTGACACCACTCGAGAGGCTCCCTGAGCTCCCGGTCGTACCTTGTGAGAAACCCCACACTGGCACCGCAGCTCCAGAAAAACCACGAGACTCCCCCGACATCGCGAGATGAGGGCCTTCTTTTCCTGCATGGCCTGGAGAGCAATCCCGCATGCTCTCTCCAAACTCCACAAGAGAGGAGCCAAGATTGCTGAGGAGTAGGACGGGGAGAACTCTTTTCCCCCCCAAACAATTTCATCAAAAGAGCATTTAAACGTCGAGTAAATTCCACAATACAACTTATGAATGCTGCCAGAGGACATCAGGCACCCAGAAAAGCAACCCAACTCTTGGAAAGAAGGTAGGAAAAAGTATAAAAGACAAAAAAAGAGACAAAAGAGGGAGGGAGGGATTTCTGTCCTGGGAAGATAGTCTTAAAAAGAGAAAAGTTTCCAAACACCAGGAAAGCTTTTCACTGCCAAATCTTTGCCAAGCTTTGGAAGCACAAAGGGCAACATAAGGGGGATAAAAATAAATAAACAATTAAAACTCGCAGATTGCAAGCCCTACGGTAACTCCCCCAGCCGTGAAGCAGTGCAGACGCCTGCTCACACCATTAGCAAGCAGGGGCTGGGCAGGGAGGCGCGGCGCGGGCTGCATCGCTTAGAGTAAGAATCTGGCCTGAATACCATGAGCGCTATCTGAACGAAATAACTTGGGCTAGCAAACCAGACTCTGGGATATCTACCACGCAAAAAGCCAGCCCTAACCTAAGACACCGCCAGGCCCGCACACGGAACAAAGGACTGAACAGAGATAGCCGGCTGCAGACCTTCCCCCTCCGGTGACAGGCAGCCAGAGCTGGAAGGGAGCAATTGCAGCCCCAGAGAGACATTATCTATAAAACTGTAAGCAGGCTTCTTTGCTAACTAAAACTTCTTGGGGATCTGGACGGTCAACATCTGCCTGAGAAAGTGCGCCTGTTTTACACCCAGATAACCGAGTGGCGGGGAGGCGATAAGTCACAACATTGGCGCTCGCCAAACACCTCATCACCTGAGCTGCTCGGACCTGGGAAGAGCACAAAACGCAGGCCCAACCGAGTCTGTGCCTGTGAGGACTACCCGAGTGCCTGAACCTGAGCGGCTTGGACCTGGGAGGTGCATGCAGCCCAGGGCCAGCCTCGGATTGTTCCCGGTGGAACAACCTAGAGCCCGAGCAGTGTGGGCAGGAAGGCTACACGCGCCGTGAGCGGGGGCAGACCCAGTGTGGCTGAGGCACTGCGAACGCACGCCAGTGTTATTTGTTTGCAGCATCACTCCCTCCCTCCCTCCCCACAGCGCAACTGAACAAGTGAGCCTAAAAAAAAAAAGTGTCCTCCACCGTCCCCTTTGTGTCAGGGCGTAATCCAGACACTGAAGAGACCAGCAAACAAAAGAAGCTATAACAGAGGGAAACGCCTTGGAAGCTACAGGCAATAGATTAAAACCCTGTGGTTATTAGGACTGCATAGGAAGGCGCCTAGAGATCTTGAGAAATATAAGTCGGACCAAGGAACTATCCAAAAATGAACCGAACCCACGATACTCACAACAAAACCAGAGAAAGTCCTAGATATATTTTTATGATCATTCTTTCTTTTTTTTAATTTTTTTAATTTTAAGTCCTCTATTGTTCATTTAATTTTCACTTTTATAACCTATTACTTTGCAAAAAAAAGACCCTATTTTTTTCTTCTTCAGCAAACTTCATATATATATATTTATATATATATATATAATAATTTTTTGACCTTGTTTTTTTGTTTTGTTTTTTTTTTCTTTTCTTTAACATTGTATTTTTGAAATTCCAAACTGTACTCTAGATTTTTAATTTATGCTTTTTGATATTTGATATCAATTTTGTACCTGTAGTTTCTTTATAATTTTTGCGACATTGCTTGTTTTTGTTTGTTTGTTTTCTCTTTAGTTTTCTTCTTCCTTTTTTTTAACATTGTATTTTTGAAATTCCAAACTCTACTCTAGATTTTTAATTTTTGCTTTTTGGTATTAGTTATCAATTTTGTACCTGTATTTTCTTGATAATTTTTGCGACCATGTTTGTTTTTCTTTGTTCGTTTTTTCTCTCTTTCTTTTCCTTCTTCTTTTCTTTAACATCGTATTTTTGAAATTCCAAACTCTACTCTAGATTTTTAATTTTTGCTTTTATGTATTTGTTACCAATTTTGTACCTTTAAGAACCCAATCTTCAGTACCCATTTTTCACTAGGGAGCGAGATTACTGGCTTGACTGCTCTCTCTCCCTTTGGACTCTCCTTTTTCTCCACCAGGTCGCCTGTGTCTCCTCCCTAACCCCTCTCTACTCTACCCAACTCTGTGAATTTCTGTGTATTCCAGACGGTGGAGAACACTTAGGGAACTGATTACTGGCTGGATCTGTCTCCCTCCTTTTCATTCCCCCCTTTTATCCTTCTGGCCACCTCTGTCTCCTTCCTCCTTCTTCTCGTCTCTGTATAACTCTGTGAACATCTCTGAGCGGTCCAGTTGTGGAGTGCACATAGGAAGTGACTACTGGCCAGCCCACTCTCTCCACTATTGATTCCACCTGATCATATTTGGGTCACCTCTAACTCCCTCCTCCCTCTTCTCTTCTCCATGTAACGCTGTGAACCTTTCTGAGTGACCCTCACAGTAGAGAAACTTTTCTTCTTTAACGTAGATGTTTTATCAATGGTGCTGTATAGAAGGAGAAGTTTTGAAACTACTGTAAAAGTAAGACAGATAACTGGAAGCAGGAGGCTTAAGTCCAAACCCTGCTTCCAGGGAACTCCTGACTCCAAGGAACATTAATTGACAGGAGCTCATCAAATGCCTCCATACCGACACTGAAATCAAGCACCACACAAGGGCCAACAAGTTCCAGGGGAAGACATACCAAGCAAATTCTCCAGCAACAAAGGAACGCAGCCCTGAGCTTCAAGATACAGGCTGCCCAAAGTCACCCCAAAACCACAAACATCTCATAACTCATTACTGGACACTTCATTGCACTCCAGAGAGAAGAAATACAGCTCCACCCACCAGAACATGGACACAAGCTTCCCTAACCAGGAAACCTTGACAAGACACCTGTACAAACCCACACACAACGAGGAAATGCCAGAGTAAAGAACTCCACAAACTGCCAGAATACAGAAAGGACACCCCAAACTCAGCAATTTAAACAAGATGAGACAGAGGAATACCCAGCAGATAAAGGAACAGGATAAATGCCCACCAAACCAAACAAAAGAGGAAGAGATAGGGAATCTACCTGATAAAGAATTCCAAGTAAGGATAGTGAAATGGATCTAAAATCTTGAAATTAAAATGGAATCACAGATAAATAGCCTGGAGACAAGGATTGAGAAGATGCAAGAAAGGTTTAACAAGGACCTAGAAGAAATAAAAAAAGAGTCAATATATAATGAATAATGCAATAAATGAAACTAAAAACACTCTGGAGGCAACAAATAGTAGAATAACAGAGGCAGAAGATAGGATTAGTGAATTCGAAGATAGAATGGTAGAAATAAATGAATCAGAGAGGATAAATGAAAAACGAATTAAAAGAAATGAGCACAATCTCAGAGACCTCCAGGACAATATTAAACGCTACAACATTCGAATCATAGGGGTCCCAGAAGAAGAAGACAAAAAGAAAGACCGTGAGAAAATACTTGAGGAGATAATAGTTGAAAACTTCCCTAAAATGGGGAAGGAAATAATCACTCAAGTCCAAGAAACCCAGACAGTCCCAAACAGGATAAAGCCAAGGCGAAACCCCCCAAGACACATATTAATCACATTAACAAAAATCAAACACAAAGAACAAATATGAAAAGCAGCAAGGGAAAAACAACAAATAACACACAAGGGAATTGCCATAAGGATAACAGCTGATCTTTCAATAGAAACTCTTCAAGCAAGGAGGGAATGGCAAGACATACTTAAAATGATGAAAGAAAATAACCTACAGCCCAGATTATTGTACCCAGCAAGGATCTCATTCAAGTATGAATGAGAAATCAAAAGCTTTTCAGACAAGCAAAAGCTGAGAGAATTCTGCACCACCAAACCAGCTCTCCAACAAATACTAAACAGGAAACACAAAAACGGTGTATAAATTCGAACCCCAAACAATAAAGTAAATGGCAATGGGATCATACTTATCAGTAATTACCTTAAACGTAAATGGGTTGAATGCTCCAACCAAAAGACAAAGACTGGCTGAATGGATACAAAAACAAGACCCCTACATATGTTGTCTACAAGAGACCCACCTCAAAACAGGGGATACATACAGACTGAAAGTGAAGGGCTGGAAAAAGATTTTCCATGCAAATAGGGACCAAAAGAAAGCAGGAGTAGCGATACTCATATCAGATAAAATAGACTTTAAAACAAAGGCTGTGAAAAGAGACAAAGAAGGTCACTACATAATGATCAAAGGATCAATCCAAGAAGAAGATATAACAATTATAAATATATATGCACCCAACGCGGGAGCACCACAGTATGTAAGACAAATGCTAACAAGTATGAAAGGAGAAATTAACACTAACACAATAATAGTTGGAGATTTTAATACCCCACTCACACCTATGGATAGATCAACTAAACAGAAATTTAACAAGGAAACACAAACTTTAAATGATACAATAGACCAGTTAGACCTAATTGATATCTATAGGACAAATCAGCCCAAAACAATGAATTTCAACTTTTTCTAAAGTGCACATGGAACCTTCTCCAGGATAGATCACATCCTGGGCCATAAAGCTAGCATTGGTAAATTCAAAAAAATAGAAATCATTCCAAGCATCTTTTCTGACCACAATGCAGTAAGATTAGATCTCAATTACAGGAGAAAAACTATTAAAAATTCCAACATATGGAGGCTGAACAACACGCTGCTGAATAACCAACAAATCACAGAAGAAATCAAAAAAGAAATCAAAATTTGCATAGAAACGGATGAAAATGAAAACACAACAACCCAAAACCTGTGGGACACGGTAAAAGCAGACCTAAGGGGAAAGTTCATAGCAATACAGGCACACCTCAAGAAACAAGAAAAAAGTCAAATAAATAAACTAACTCTACACCTAAAGCAACTAGAAAAGGAAGAAATGAAGAACCCCAGGGTTAGTAGAAGGAAAGAAATCTTAAAAATTAGAGCAGAAATAAATGCAAAAGAAACAAAAGAGACCATAGCAAAAATCAACAAAACCAAAAGCTGGTTCTTTGAAACGATAAATAAAATTGACAAACCATTAGCCAGACTCATCAAGAAACAAAGGGAGAAAAATCAAATCAATAAAATTAGAAATGAAAATGGAGAGATCACAACAGAAAACACAGAAATACAAAGGATCATAAGAGACTACTATCAACAATTATATGCCAATAAAATGGACAACGTGGAAGAAATGGACAAATTCTTAGAAGAGTACAACTTTCCAAAACTGGACCAGGGAAGAAATAGAAAATCTTAACAGACCCATCACAAGCACGGAAATTGAAACTGTAACCAAAAATCTTCCAGCCAACAAAAGCCCAGGTCCAGACGGCTTCACAGCTGAATTCTACGAAAAATTTAGAGAAGAGCTAACACCTATCCTGCTCAAACTCTTCCAGAAAATTGCAGAGGAAGGTAAACTTCCAAACTCATTCTATGAGGCCACCATCAGCCTAATACCAAAACCTGCCAAAGATCCCACAAAAAAAGAAAACTACAGGCCAATATCACTGATGACATAGATGCAAAAATCCTTAACAAAATTCTAGCAATCAGAATCCAACAACACATTAAAAAGATCATACACCATGACCAAGTGGGCTTTATCCCAGGGATGCAAGGATTCTTCAATATCCGCAAATCAATCAATGTAATACACCACCTTAACAAATTGAAAAATAAAAACCATATGATTTTCTCAATAGATGCAGAGAAAGCCTTTGACAAAATTCAACATCCATTTATGATAAAAAAATCTCCAGAAAGCAGGAATAGAAGGAATATACCTCAACATAATAAAAGCTATATATGACAAACCCACAGCAAACATTATCCTCAATGGTGAAAAATTGAAAGCATTTCCTCTAAAGTCAGGAACAAGACAAGGGTGCCCACTTTCACCATTACTATTCAACATAGCTTTGGAAGTTTTGGCCACAGCAATCAGAGCAGAAAAAGAAACAAAAGGAATCCAAATTGGAAAAGAAGAAGTAAAACTCTCACTGTTTGCAGATGACATGATCCTCTACATACAAAACCCTAAAGACTCCACCAGAAAATTACTAGAACTAGTCAATGACTATAGTAAAGTTGCAGGATATAAAATCAACACACAGAAATCCCTTGAATTCCTATACACTAATAATGAGAAAACAGAAAGAGAAATTAAGGAAACAATTTCATTCACCATTGCAACGGAAAGAATAAAATACTTAGGAATATACCTACCTAAAGAAACTAAAGACCTATATATAGAAAACTATAAAACACTGGTGAAAGAAATCAAAGAGGACACTAATAGGTGGAGAAATATACCATGTTCATGGATTGGAAGAATCAATATAGTGAAAATGAGTATACAACCCAAGGCAATTTATAGATTCAATGCAATCCCTATCAAGCTACCAACAGTATTCTTCACAGAGCTAGAACAAATAATTTCACAATTTGTATGGAAATACAAAAAACCTCGAATAGCCAAAGCGATCTTGAGAAAGAAGAATGGAACTGGAGGAATCAACCTACCTGATTTCAGGCTCCGCTACAAAGCCACAGTTATCGAGACAGTATGGTACTGGCACAAAGACAGAAATATAGATTAGTGGAACAAAATAGAAAGCCCAGAGATAAATCCACACACATATGGACACCTTATCTTTGACAAAGGAGGCAAAAATATACAATGGATTAAAGACAATCTCTTTAACAAGTGGTGCTGGGAAATCTGGTCAACCACTTGTAAAAGAATGAAACTAGAACACTTTCTAACACAATACACAAAAATAAACTCAAAATGGATTAAAGATCTAAACGTAAGACCAGAAACTATAAAACTCCTAGAGGAGAACATAGGCAAAACACTCTCTGAAATACATCACAGCAGGATCCTCTATGACCCACCTCCCAGAATATTGGAAATAAAAACAAAAATAAACAAATGGGGCCTAATTAACCTTAAAAGCTTCTGCACATCAAAGCAAACTATTAGCAAGGTGAAAAGACAGCCTTCGGAATGGGAGAAAATAATAGGAAATGAAGCAACTGACAAACAACTAATCTCAAAAATATACAAGCAACACCTACAGCTCAACTCCAGAAAAATAAATGACCCAATCAAAAAATGGGCCAAAGAAATAAATAGACATTTCTCCAAAGAAGACATACAGATGGCTAACAAACACATGAAAAGATGCTCAAAATCACTCATTATCATAGAAATGCAAATCAAAACCACTATGAGGTACCATTTCACGCCAGTCAGAATGGCTGCAATCCAAAAGTCTACAAATAATAAATGCTGGAGAGGGTGTGGAGAAAAGGGAACCCTCTTACACTGTTGGTGGGAATGCAAACTAGTACAGCCACTATGGAGAACAGTGTGGAGATTCCTTAAACAACTGGAAATAGAACTGCCTTATGATCCAGCAATCCCACTGCTGGGCATACACACTGAGGAAACCAGAAGGGAAAGAGACACGTGTACCCCAATGTTCATCGCAGCACTGTTTCTAATATCCAGGACATGGAAGCAACCTAGATGTCCATCAGCAGATGAATGGATAAGAAAGCTGTGGTACATATACACAATGGAGTATTACTCCGCCATTAAAAAGAATAGAATGAATCAGTTCTAATGAGGTGGATGAAACTGCAGCCTATTATACAGAGTGAAGTAAGCCAGAAAGAAAAACACCAATACAGTATACTAACGCATATATATGGAACTTTGAAAGACGGTAACAATAACCCTGAGTACGAGACAGCAAAAGAGACACTGATGTATAGAAGAGTCTTATGGACTCTGTGGGAGAGGGAGAAGGTGGGAAGATTTGGGAGAATGGCATTGAAATATGTAAAATATCATGTATGAAAAGAGTTGCCAGTCCAGGTTTGATGCATGACACTGGATGCTTGGGGCTAGTGCACTGGGACGACCCAGAGGGATGCTATGGAGGGGAGGAGGGAGGAGGGTTCAGGATGGGGAGCACATGTATACCTGAGGCGGATTCATTTTGATATTTGGAAAAACTAATACAATTATGTATAGTTTAAAAATAAAATAAAATTAAAAAAAAAATCCACAGGAGGCTTGACTCCCTTTAGGCCACTCAGTGGTCTCCAAGAAATACCCGTCTGGACTCGAGAGCAGAGCAGAGTCCTTTCCTTCCTCTCGAGATAAGGCCTGACTCCTCGGGTGTGTCTAAAATGCAACCCCGAGATCTCTGTCGCCCCTGGAGAGGAACATTAGGTCCCGGACACAAGCTTAGATGAGGTCTCTTTTGCCCTGAAGTGACTCGAGAGCAATCCCTAGCTCTCTCTCGCAACTCGAATGGAAGATTGGACTTCCCTGGGCCAACACAAGAGGAAGCCTGAATTCCCCATCATAACTCGAGAATCCCGCCAAAACTCGAGAAAAACCACATGGTTACCCCGTCATCGCAAGATGAGGCCCTTGCCCGCTACAGCGTCTAAAGAGAAGTCCCAGGTTTCTTCTTGAAGTGTTTTCACACTTCAAGTGTGAAAACTTGGCACCCTTGATGCGATTCCAAAAGTTCCCCGACACCCTGGTCTCTCTCGAGGGGAACACCGAGGTTCCCGGTACGACTTCATCTGAGCCACTTCTCCCCTCCTGATTGTGACTGGAGGGTCGACTCCCGTGCTTTGTCTGGAAGGGGTTCCCAACCTTCCCGGCGCACCTCAGGATGAGGCCGGTCTAACGAGAATATTTGAGACGTAG
Source organism: Bubalus kerabau (assembly GCF_029407905.1). Lineage (NCBI taxonomy): Eukaryota > Metazoa > Chordata > Mammalia > Artiodactyla > Bovidae > Bubalus > Bubalus kerabau. The sequence goes on from NW_026577901.1 coordinate 526,715, forward strand.
CTTCATGGGTGGTAACACATGCTGAAAGACCCCGATTCCCCGGTCCGCTCTTGATAAGAACCCGATGCCCGGACACCTCTTCAAAGGCAACCCTGTGGAAGAAGGCACAACACGAAGGGGCACTGACACCCTCGTGCATCATCCGGAAAAACCCGCAGATTCCAAACACAGTTCGACAAGTAGCTTGTCACCCCGTGAATAACTCGAGAGGCAAGCGGAGTTCCATTCCTCCTTACAAGACGAGGCCTGACTCTCCTGTCCCAACTCTGCAGGGACCCTGCGATCAGAGTCAGAAATGGAGATGAACCGTGAGGTTCCTGCCTCCACTCGAGATGAGGCCCTCTTCTATTGCACCAAACCCAGTGGAGTCCCGAGAGGGCCCTCCCAACTCCAGGGTATCCCTGACTTCTCAGAGGCACACTGAGAAGCTCCCCGAGGCCACCGGCACTAGTCGAGGGAACCCAGGGTTTACTGCCGTGACCCAAGAAACACGTTGAAAGTCCTTCTTTAACGGTTCTTGAGGCCCAATACACTTTCCATGACTCTAGAGCAATGACGCGCTCCCCCTCGCAATGCGCATGGAGACCTGACTTCCCAAGCGCCACATGAGAGGCTCCCTGAGCTCCCCGTAGTACCTCATGAGAAACCCCACACTGGCGCTGCAGCTCGAGAAAACCCACGAGACGCCCCCTTCATCGCGAGATGATGGCCTTCTTTTCCTGCATGGCCTGGAGAGCAATCCCGAGTCCTCTCTCCAAACTCCACAGGAGGCTTGACTCCCTTTAGGCCACTCAGTGGGCTCCAAGAGATACCCGTCGCAACTCGAGAGGAGAGCGGAGTCCTTCGCTTCCCCTCGAGACAAGGACTGACTCCCCGGGTGCATCAGGAAAGCAACCCCGAGATCCCTGTCCCCCCTGGAGACGAACATTATGTCCTGGACACAAGCCTAGATAAGGTCTCTTTTGCCCTGCAGTAACTCAAGCGCAATCCCTAGCTCTCCCTCGCAACTCGAATGGAAGACTGGACTTCCCTGGGCCAACACAAGAGGAAGCCTGAATTTCCTGACCTAACTCGAGAATCCCGCCACAACTCGAGAAAAACGACGTGGTTAACCCGTCACCACAAGATGAGGCCCTTGCCAGCTACAGCGTCTCAAGAGAAGTCTCACGTTCCGTCTTGAAGTTTGAAACGGTACTTAGCACCTTTGATGTGACTCCAAAAGTTCCCCGACATCCCAGTTTTACTCGAGGGGAACATCGAGGTTCCCGGCACCACTCCATCTGAGCCCCTTCTCCCCTCCTGATCGGGACAAGAGGGTCGATTCACTTGCTTTGTCTGAAAGGGTTACCGACCTTCCTGGTGCACCTCAGGTTGAGGTCCGTCTCAAGAAGAAATTCGAGACGTAGGCTTGTGGGTGGTGCCACATGCCGAAAGACCCTGATTTCCTGGTCTGCTCTTGATAAGAACCTGAAGGCTGGATACCTCTTCGAAGGCAACCCTGTGTATGAAGGCAAAAAACAAAGGGGAACTGACACCCCCATGCATCGTCCGGATAAAACCGCAGGTTCCACACACAGCTCGACAAGTGGCCTGTTATCTGGTGAACAACTCGAGAGTCCAGTGGAGTTCCATTCCTCCACACAAGACGAGGCCTGACTCTCCTGTCCTAACTCTGTAGGGACTCTGTGTTCAGAGTCAGAAATGGAGAGCAACCCTGAGGTTCCTGCTTCAAATCGAGATGAGGCCCTCTTCTGACAAGGTCCAGCCTCGGCTGGTCCAGGGTTTTCGAAGGGGAGACAGAGTAGGCGACCTATTGATTTATTTATCAAAGATATAAAGAGTAATAGAATGAGGATAGCTCAGTAGGAAAATTTAGTGGAGAAAAGAAGCTGAGTAGCTTGGTTTATGTGGAAAATCAGTATAACCCGTGACACCAGGTTAGCTCTTACCACGGAGGCCGCAGTCTCCCTCTCGAATAGCGAAAAGTGCCCCACCTTAGACACCTTCTCAAGTGGTCTTCAAAGCCCAGGCAAATAAATGGTCGCAGAGGATATCCGCGCTCCAGATGGACACTCATCTGAAAATTGAGGGGAAGAATGACATTAGGAGACTAAGCGTTGGCAATCAAGGCCCGTAGCTTTAGTTTCAACAGGGGTTTTTATACCCTAAGTTACACATAGAGGATAATGGGGATGCAAAGTCAGCAGCCTTTGATCCTTATCAAAAACCAGGGTTTCTTTCCTGCAAATGTATCATATACAAATGGTTTAGGTGATTTACATCATCTTCTAGCCAGAAGACCTATTAACATTTTATGACTCTTGACAAAGACTTATCAACCGTAAGACTTATTTTCTCTAAGAGTAATTATTTTAAGGTTTGGCCCCATCTTTCGAAGATAAAATTGCATTCCTATAGGGCAGATATGTAATGGGTTTACAACAAAGGAAAGAATTTATTACCTTAAGGGTCTAAAGTTAGTAACACCAAGGCCACTACTTATTTCTTCTACATACCAACTATATTAATTAATACACATTCAATTATACAATTCAGGGGATGTGGAAACTTGGCAACAAGCATTGGTTCATCAATGAAATCTTTTACTAGTTTTATTCTGACAGTTTCTAACTCTCTGAGAGGCTCTAAGCTATTTGAATATCTTAAACTTCCCGTTCCTCTCGAGGCTCGGAGACTGTAAACAATTGTATGCATTGCTGTAGGAGTCCGGGTAAACTTGTCAGGCGAGTTAGAGAGCCATCTGACGTGTTTGGATTTAAACACTCCTAATTGCCCAGGAACTTTATTAATTGGAGCTGTAAGTTAGCTCTTTGACAGAAAGAGTGAGATGGTGGTGGGGGACAGCCCCCAGTAAAGTCAGAGGTGGGAGCACAAAGCAATAAAGTAGGCAGACACTGGTTTTGGGGGGTAGATGCTCAAGAATATCCGGGAGGACTCCCGAGGCTCGATCCCGCCTTTGTGTATGCCCAGCCTCCTCCCTCATGACCTTTGTCACGAGTGGAATGTCTCTCGCCGGCTCCCGGCATCTCCCCGTTTTTTATTTCTTAAAACAGCCAGATGTAGCTCAGTCGCGAGCCTCTGAATACTCTGCCGAAGAATCCTGACAATACAAGGAAGAATGATTATGAGAAGCAGAATTAAAGCAGCCACCGCAGCATAGCTAAAGACATTAGACAGAATATTCTTTCCTGAGATGTAGTTAGGGAAAGTATGGAAGAAATCATTTGCTGTTCCAGCAGCAGTAAAATCTAATCGGGAGTGCTCCATGGTTGCTATTTGATAGTGAAGTTTCCCTACGTCTCAACCAATGTCAGAGCTGTTCCAGATACCTGAAATATGGTTTTTAATCTTTTCCCATTCAAAATCTGTCTCATTTACTTTCAGGGGTGTTACACATATCCACCGATAGTCAGCATGACAAGACAATGCCATTTTCACCTTTAAAGCCTGCAATTCAGTCCCAATATGTATTACTGCTTCCTCTAGGGCGTCTACCCTCATTTCTAATTTTCTCTCTATAGCTTCCTGTGTTGCCAATGTTAAAGAAACATTTTTGGACATAGAATCAACATACTGAGCAGTATGTACTTGTTGAGTCAATGATATTTCTGCCACAGTAACAGAAGTGATTGCACTTATGAAAGCTGCTGTTCCCAAGATAATTAAGCCCACAAACCGTCGTGTTTGCATTAAATCCTGTAGTTGTTGTAATACAGCAAGACCATAATTCAATAAGTGGTTACATCATAAGATAAGGTGGATGTTGTAGCATTACAAAGGAGCAAACATTATATTGAGGGTTTAAACAAGATGAACCAGGGAGCAGCTGTAGGTGTCAGCCCGGGGGAGCAGTGTCCCCAGCATCAGGAGGCAGAACGCGAGCGGCAGGCTGTGGGCCAAGGCGCCTATGGTGGGCGGAGGGGCAGGGTTCGTGGTTTAGGGCTAGCCGCCACCGCTTGGGCTCAGGGCGGTCCCCTCTCGCCGGTGGGGCCACGCTGGTCTGGACAGCACTCCGCGGGTGCGCTTTCCTCTCTGGCCCTCACTCGCTGCACAGACTTCTTTGCTCTAGGTCACGGGGTGCAGCGAGGTGGGTGCGAGGCGCTGCTGGTGGCACGGAGGCGAGAGCTGGCTGGGGGAGGGGGAGCGAGCGAGTGCGCGCGCCGCAAACCTGGTCTTTGGGGAATGTGACATGACGAATTTGTCTGAGATCCAAACCGGAGAATCTGCATTCTGTAGAAATATACAAGCATACCCTCTCCCACAAGTTACCAACACATCTGGCCTTTTTCACTCTCCCGTAAGGAGGCCTTTTTACTTGACCAGGGGCCGAGTCGTAGCCTGTAATTCAGGCATCTAGTGTCTCATCATTGTAGTCTGCCCCTGTGTGTTTACGTTTAAGTGATTAATTACAATTGGAACATAACTTCACTATTTGTCTAGCTGTTTCCCTATGGATATGTTAATTTAGGTCTAATGTTTAGTTTAGGTCTCTGTATAAATTTAAGTAATAAATGTATAACCTCCTTATCTCATTTTGGTATACAGGTATACAGATATACCTAAATGCAAAATGCATTTATATATGTATTTATATATGGCAACAAGTATAAAGTTATTGACATATATATAAATCAATATACTTGAATTAATCTTTATAATTAATATATTAATTAATATATATTACAACAATACAACACATACACAGCTAATACCAACCAACACAAACCAATATACTGTAATAATACATGTCACACATTTATAATTATACAGTATATAGAACATTTATCATCACAGCACATCAATCCATACCAATTAATATCAGCCACACACACATTATATTCTGCCATATATATTTAATTATACAGTATATATATATGTGTGTGTATATAGTATACATATTAATTTATATACAAATTAATTAAGTATAGATCTATAAATAGAATTAGGTATACCTTTATTATATTTTATTTATACCCATACCTAATTAGGCAAACTGTAATTAGGCAAATACATTTATATTATGTATTTATAACAATATATAAAGTATTGTTAAATGTACCACCTGTACAGCATCTCCACCCCACATACCACTTTCTCTAATCCCACGAACTCATTTTCAGTATTATGTGTTGGCCAGGAGCTGGGCCAGTCTTTCCCAGAAATGTTAAGAGACGTCTGTTCCTGTGTCTAATAGCCCTGGCGTTTTATTCTCTTGAATTAAAAGATCTTTTAAAGGCCTTGGAACTGTAATTTCCTGCACCCAAAAGGCTAGATCACTAGATCCAAATGTTTTGTGGCTCTTAGCTTGAGAAGTCAAGTTTTTCCTTGTCTGATAGTAAGGTAAAAGTAAAAGCTGTGTTACTCTTTGACCTTTATTAATTTGTACAGTTTTGATAGGCAGTGAGATCAAGACTTTAATTTCTCAATATCATCAGAATCTACTACACCATGCACCAGCGAACTTTCTTTTCTTTCTTTTTTTTTTTATTTAATTTTTTTTTAAAAGAAAGCGAGCTACGCCCCAGGACAAATCTTACAATGTCCTCAGATAGGGGGCCAGCCACTCCGGTTGGAATTGGAGTAAGTGGCACATCAGGGGTTAATATTGTTATTAAATCTCCTTGCCTTTTCGCTTTTCTCCTAGCCTGGGTGAGACCCCCCTGAGGGAGTTTTCTCCAAGGAGCACGCTCTGAATATTGTGTACTAAAAGCTCCTTTGTTTAAAAAACTTTTTATCTTCCTCAGTCTTAGGCAACACTTTGGGAGGCTTTGGGGGCAAAGTGAGGAACTCCTGGGTCCTGGGAGGCACAATTGAAGGCGGTGGTGGTCTCCTTAAATCAGAAAGTGGTGGATAAGTTTTTTAAAGGTTTGCGCAGAGGGGGAGGGAGCTCGCCAGGGCTCTCGGCCGCAGCGTCCTGTAAGCCCTCTCCTTCCTCGGGAGGTAGACCACTTTCTCCCTCCTTTTTTTTTTTCAATGGCAGAAAATATGATCTGTGCAGTAAATGGAGACTCACCACCATCCACCTCTATAGCCTCCCCCATAGGCTATTTAACAGCCTCGTGACGGAGGTCCAGGACATTTCTAATCATATTCCACAGTCAATAAATATTTGTCTATTCTTAGATGCAGAGAAATCCATTTTTAATTTTTTTTTTAATTTTAGAGAATATTTTTATTTATTTTGTAACCTCTTTACCCTGGCTAAACTTCAGAGGGGACTAGAAAAGAAGCCTCAAGGTGAGGATCGAGTTCATCCTTGGGACTAGAGAAAATCCTTCTCCGGGAAACTCCTAGCGGTGGCCCTTTACCCCGACATGGAGGAGGAGGCATAGGGGGATGGGAGCGTCCCGAAGTTTTCCTCTTCTGTTCCGGAGATCCTTTAACTGTTTGGTAACTAAATCTTACGAACTGTCTGATCGGGGATGTTTCCCTCAACCTCCTAGGAGCGGATGGTCTGATTAGGGATGTTTTCTTAAATTTTTAGGAGCATCTTTAGCTAAAAAAAAAAAAAAAAAAAAAACAATCCTCATCAGAATGGCATCGAGCTGCTGTTTCCTCTAAACCTTTTTCAAATTGAGGGGAGAGCTGATCTTTCTTTTCATCCCTATCTTTTACATGCTCATTGGCAGTCATAGCGGCTAGCCATTCATTTAGCTGTCGATAGCTAGGTATAGCCTCTTCATTTTCACTTTTCTTTATAACAGGTACCTTTTCAGATTTGCTTTTTTGTTTAACAGGTACTTTTCCAACTTTACTTTCCACTTTAACAGGTACCTTTTCAAATTCATGAGCTGGATCTAAAACATCTCTAGTCATATTCCACAGAGGAAAGGTGTATGTAGGGATTTTTTCCAAACCTTGCTGAGCACAATAAGCTCTTAGCTGTTTTCCTAGTTTTTTCAAGATATCTAGGTTAACAGTGCCTTGTTGTAGAAACCAAGGGCAGTGGTCTTGTACAAATGTAAAAAATGATTGAATGGAAGATGTTTTAACCTTGATTCTTCTTTTACTTAATAACTGTAAAATTACTCCTATAAAGAGCTGTCTGTCATTTGATTCAGTGTTGCCCATGTCAGAAAATTAAGGATAGTAAAAGATTTTGCTTTTAGCTATCTAAAGATTAGGCCCTTTTTGTCAGCCTTTTTAGAAACCGTTTTTTCTCTCTAACTCTTCAACACTTCCCACTCTTCTCGCCTTGTCTATTCTACAGGGGGATCTGCAGCCCCCTAAGTGGGATCCTATCTGTCCTGAAAACTGAACACTGGGGGAATCGGGTTGGGGATTTACCTTCGAAATGCCTGTCTCGGGCGCCACCTGCAGAGGTCCAGCCCCAGCTGATCCAGGGTATTTGAAGGGAAGATGGAGTAGGCGACCTATTTATATATTTATTTATTCATCAAAGACATAAAGAGTAATAGAATGAGGATAGCTCAGTAGGAAAATTCAGTGGAGAAAAGCAGCTGAGTAGCTTGGTTTACGCGGAAAATCATATAACCCATAACACCAGATTAGCTCTGACCACGGAGGCTGCAAGTGCCCTCTAGAATAGAGGAAGGTGCCCCACCTTAGACACCTTATTGAGTAGGTCTTCGAAGCCCAGGCAAATAAATGGTCGCAGAGGATATCCGCGCTCCAGATGGACACTCATCTGAAAATTGAGGGGAATAATGACATGGGGAGACCAAGCGTTGGCGAGCAAGGCCCGTAGCTTTATTTTCAACACAGGTTTTAATACCCTAAGTTACACATAGAGGATAATAGGGGATGCAAAGTCAGCAGTCTTTAATCCTTATCAAAAACCAGGGTTTCTTTTCTGCAGATTTATCGTATTAAAATGGTTTAGATGATTTACATCATCTTCTGGCCAGAAGACCTATTAACATTTTATGACTCTTGACAAAGACTTATCAACCATAAGAGTTATTTTCTCTAAGAGTAATTGTTTAAGGTTTGGCGCCATCTTTCGAAGATAAAATTGCATTCCTATAGGGAGGATGTGTAATGGGTTTACAACAAAGAAAAGAATTTATTACCTTAAGGGTCTAAAGTTACTAACATCAAGGCCAGTACTTATTTTTTCTACATACCAACTATATTAATTAACACACATTCAAGGATACAATTCAGGGGATGTGGAAACTTGGCAAAAAGGATTGGTTCATCAATGAAATCTTTTACTTGTTTTATTCTGACAGTTTCTAACTCTCTGAGAGGCTCTAAGCTATTTGAATATCTTAAACTTCCCGTGCGTCTCGAGGCTGGGAGACTGTACACAATCGTATGCATAGCTGTAGGAGACCGGGTAAACTTGTCAGGCGAGATAGAAAACCATCTGAGGGGTTTGGATTTAAACACTACTAATTGCCCAGGAACATTATTAGTTGGAGCTGTAAGTTAGCTCTTTGACAGAGAGAGTGAGATGGTGGTAGGGGACATCCCCAGTAATGTCAGAGGTGAGAGAACAAAGCCATAAAAAAGGCAGACTTTGGTTTTTGGGGGTAGATGCTCAAGAATATACGGGGGAACTCCCGGAGGCTCGATCCCGCCTTTGCGTATGCCGAGACTCTTTCCTCATGACATTTGTCACGAGTGGAATGTCTCTCGCTGGCTCCCGGCAATCTTCCATTGCACCAAACGCAGTGGAGTCCCGAGAGGCCCCTCCCAACACCACAGTATCAGTGTCTTCTCAGAGGCACCCTGAGCAACTCCCTGAGGTCACCGGCACAGGTCGAGGGAACACAGGGTGTCCTGCCGCAACCCGAGAAAGACCTCAAGAGTCCGTCTTCAACGCGTCTTGAGGCCGGATTCCCCTACCATGACTCGAGAGCAATGACACGCTCCCCCTCGCCATGCGCATGGACACCTGACTTCACTGGCGCCACATGAGAGGCTCCCTGAGCTCCCCGTCATACCTCGTGAGAAACCCCACACTGGCGCTGCAGCTCGGGAAAACCCACGAGACGCCACCGTCATCGCGAGACTGGGGACTTCTTTTCCTGCCTGACCTGGAGAGCAATCCCTGGTCCTTTCTCCAAACTTCACAGGAGGCTTTACTCCCTTTAGGCCACTCAATGGGCTCCAAGAGATACCTGTCGCGACTTGAGAGGAGAGCAGAGTACTTTGTTTCCCCTCGAGATGAGGCCTTACCTCGGGTGAGTCTGGAATGCAACCCCGAGATCCCTGTTGCCCCTGGAGAGGAACATTATGTCCTGGACAAAAGCCTAGATGAGGTCTATTTTGCCCTACAGTGACTCGAGAGCAACACCCATCTCTCCCTCGCAATTCGAATGGAAGATTGGTCTTCACTGGGCCAACACAAGAGGAAGTCTGAATTTCCCGTTGTAACTCGAGAATCCCGCCGCAACTCTTAAAAACCACGTGGTTCCCCATTCATCGCAATATGAGGCCTTTGCCCGCTACAGAGTCTCAAGAGAAGTCCCATGTTTCGTCATAAAGTTCGAAATGCTACTTGGCACCCTTGATGCGACCCCAAAAGTTCCCCAATATACCGGTCTCACTCCAAGGGAACACCGAAGTTCCTGGCACCACTTCATTTGAGCCCCTTCTCCGCTCCTGATCACGGCAGGAAGGTCGATCCCCCTGCTTTGTCTAGAAGGGGTTCCCGACCTTCATGGCGCACCTCAGGATGAGGCCAGTCTCACGAAGAAATTCGAGACGTAGCCTCGTGTTGGTGCCACGTGCCGAAAGACCACGATTTCTCGGTCTTGCTCTTGATAAGAACCCGATGCCCGGACACCTCTTCTAAGGCAACCCTGTGGATGAAGGCACTACACGAGGGGGCACTGGCAACCCTGTTCATCGTCCGGAAAATCCCACAGGATCCACATACAGCTCCACAACTGGCCTGTCACCCCTTAAACAATGAGAGAGGAAAGCGGTGTTCCCTTCCTCAGACAAGACGAGGCCTGAGTATCCAATCCCAACTCTGCAGGCACGCTTCGATCTGAGTCAGAAATGGAGAGGAAACCTGAGGTTCCTGCCTCAACCCGAGAAGAGGCCCTCTTCCATTAAAACAAACCCAGTGGAGTCCCGAGAGTCCACTCCCATCTCCACAGTATCCCTGACTTCTCATAGGCATTCTGATAAGCTCCTTGAGGCCACCGGCAAACGTCGAGGGAAATAAGGGTTTCCTGCCACAATCGAAGAAAGACCTCGAGAGTCCTTCTTCAATGCGTCTTGAGGTCAGATTCCCCTACCATGGCTCGAGAGCAATAACGCGCTCCCCCTCGCCATGCACATGGAGACCTGACTTCCCTGGCGCCACATGACAGGCTCCCTGAGCTCCCTGACGTACCTCGTGTGAAACCCCACACTGGCGCCGCAGCTCGAGAAAACCCACAAGACCCCTCCGTCATCGCGAGATGAGGGCCATCTTTTCCTGCATGGCCTGGAGAGCAGTCCCAAGTCCTCTCTCCAAACTTCACAGGAGGCTTGACTCCCTTTAGGCCACAAAGTGGGCTCCAAGAGGTGCCCGTCGCGACTCGAAAGGAGAGCGGAGTCCTTTGCTTCCCTTCGACACGAGGCCTGACTCCCTGGGTGAGTCTGGAATGCAAACCTGAGATCCCTGTGGCCCTTGGAGAGGAACATTAGGTCCTGGACACAAGCCTAGATGAGGTCTCCTTTGCCCTGCAGTGACTCGAGCGCAACCCCCAGCTCTCGCTCGCAACTCGAATGGATGATTGGACTTCCCTGGCCCAACACAAGAGGAAGCCTGAAATCCCCATCGTAACTCGAGAATCCCGCCGCAACTCGAGAAAAACCACGTGGCTCCCCCGTCATCGCAAGATGAGGCCCTTGGCCGCTACAGCGTATCAAGAGAAGTCCCACGTTCCATCCTGAAGTACAAAACGGTACTTGGCACCCTTGATGCGACCCCCAAAGTTCCCTGACTTACCGGTCTCACTCGAGGGAAACACCAAAGTTCACGGCACCACTTCCTGTGAGCCCCTTCACCCCTCCTGATCGCGACAGGAGGGTCGACTCCCATGCTTTGTCTGCAAGGGGTTCCCGACGTTCCCCGCGAACCTCTGGATGAGGCCGGTCTCATGAGGAAATTCGAAAAGTAGCCTCATGGTTGGTGCCACATGCTGAAAGATCCCGAATTCCCGGTCCACTCTAGATAAGAACCTGACGCCCGGACATCTCTTCGAAGGCCACCCTGTGGATGAAGGCAAAACACGAAGGGACACTGACATCCCCATGCATCGTCTGGAAAAACCCACAGATTCCACTCACAGCTCCAAATGTGGACTGTCACCCCGTGAACAACTCGAGAGGCAAGTGAAGTTGCATTCCTTCACACAAGACGAGGCCTTACCCTCCTGGCCCAACTCTTCAGGGACCCTGCGATCGGAGTCAGAAATGGAGAGGAACCCTGAGATTCCTGCCTCAACTACAGAAGAGGCCCTCTTCCATTGAACCAAACTCAGTGGTGTCCCGAGAGGCCCCTCCCAACACCACAGTATCCCTGAATTCTCAGAGGCTCCCTGAGAAGCTACCTGAGGTCACTGGCACAAGTAGAGGGAACCCAGAGTTTCCTGAAGTAACCCGAGAAAGACTTGGAGAGTCCTTTTTCAACGTCTCTTGATGCTCGATTCCCCTACCATGACTCCAGAGCAAGGACGCGCTCCCCTCGCCACAAGCAGGAAAACTGACTTCCCTAGTACCACACAAGAGGCTCCCTGAGTACCCCATCGTACCTCATGAGAAAACACACAGTGGCGCCGCAGTTCGAGAAAAATCACAAGATGCCCCTGTCAAGGAGAGATGGGGGCCTTCTTTTCCTGCCTGACCTGGAGAGCAATTCCTGGTCCTCTCTCCAAACTTCACAGGAGGATTGACTCCCTTTAGGCCACTCAGTTGGGTCCAAGAAATACCCGGTGCGACTCGAGAGGAGATCGGAGTCCTTTGCTTCCCTGGAGACGAGGCCTGACTCCCCGGGTGAGTTTGGAATGCAACCCCGAGATCCCTGTCGCCCCTGGAGTGGAACATTATGTCCTAGACACAAGCCTAGATGAGGTCTATTTTGCCCTACAGTGACTCGAGAGCAACCTCCATCTCTCCCTCACAATTTGAATGGAAGATTGGTCTTCCCACGGTCAACACAAGAGGAAGTCTGAATTTCCCATCGTAATTCGAGAATTCAGCCTCAAGTCTTAAAAACCATGTGGTTCCCCCTTCATCGCAATATGAGGCCCTTGCCAGCTAGAGTCTCAAGAGAAGTCCCACGTTCCATCTTAAAGTTCGAAATGCTACTTGGCACCCTTGATGCGACCCCAAAGTTCCCCAACATACCGGTCTCACTCCAGGGGAAGACTGAAATTCCCGGCGTCTCCAGGGAAGTCCCATGTTCCGTCCTTAAGTGTGAAACGGTACTTGACACCCTTGATGAGACCGCAAAAGTTCGCCGACACTCTGGGTGCCTCGAGGGGAACACCGAGGGTCCCGGCACCACTTCATCTGAGCCCCTTCTCCCTTCCTGATCGCGACAGGAGAGTCGATTCCCCTGCTTTCTCTGGAAGGGGTTCCCGGCCTTCCTGGTGCACCTCAGGATGAGGCCGGTCTCAGGAGGAAATTCGAGACTAGCCATGTGTGCGGTACCACGTGCCGAACGACCCCGATTTTCCGGTCCGCTCTTGATAAGAACCCGATGCCCGGACACCTCTTCTAAGGCAACCCTGTGAGTGAAGGCACAACACGAAGGGGCACTGACACCCCCGTGCATCATCCGGAAAAACCCGCAGGGTCTACACACAGCTCGACAAGGGGCCTGAGACTCCCGGAACAACTCGAGAGGCAACCAGAATTCCATTCCTCAGACAAGACGAGGCATGACTCTCCTGTCCCAACACTGCAGGGACCGTGCAGTCGGTGTCAGAATCGGAGAGGAAGCCTGAGGTTCCTGCCTCCCCTCGAGATGAGGCCCTCTTCCATTGCGCCGAACCCAGCAGAGTCCCGAGAGGCCCTGCCAACTCCACAGCATCCCTCACCTCTCAGAGTCACCATGGGAAGTTCCCTATAGTCCCCTGCAGAAGTCGATGGAAACGAGGGTTTCCCGCCGCCACCCGAGAAAGACCTCGAGAGTCCTTCTTCAACGCGTCTTGAGGCCCTAGTCACTTCCCATGACTCGAGAGTGATGACCAGCTCCCCCTCTCCATGCGCATGGAGACATGAGTTCCCTGGCACCGCACGAGAGGCTCCCTGAGGTCCTCGTCGTGCCTCGTGAGAAAACTCCCATGGGCGCCGCAGCCTGAGGAAACCCATGAGACGCCCCCGTCATCGCTAGATGAGGGCCTTCTTTTCCTGCCTGGCCTGGAGAGCAATCCCGAGTCCTCTCTCCAAACTGAAGAGGAAGCTCGACACCCTTGAGTCCACTCATTGGGCTCCAAGAGATCCGTGTCGCGTCTTGAGAGGAAAGCGGAGTCCTCTGCTTCCCCTCGAGGCGAGGCCTGACTCCCCGGGGGAGTCTGGAATGGAAACCCGAGATCCCTGTCTTCCCTTGAGAGGAATATTAGGTCCTGGACACACGCCTCGATAGGTCTCTTTGGCCCTGTAGTGACTCGAGCAGAACCCCCAGCTTTCCCTCGCAACTCCAGGGGAAGATTGGGCTTCCCAGGGCCAACCCAAGAGGAAGCCTGAAATCCCCGTCGTTTTCGAGAATCCAGACTCAACTCGAGAAAAACGACGTGGTTCCAACGTCTTCACAGAATGAGGCCCTTGCCCGCTACAGCGTCCCCAGGGAAGTCACATGTTCCGTCCTGAAGTGGGAAACGGTACTTGGCTCCCTTGTTGCGACCCCTAAAGTTCCCTGAAATGCCGGGTTCCCTCGAGTGGAACACCTAGAGTCCTGGCCCCACTTCTTCTGAGCCCCATCTCCCCACCTGATCACGACAGGGATTCGATTCCCCTTCTTTGTGTGGAAGGTGTTCCCGGCCTTCCCGGCGCACCTCAGGATGATGCTGGTCTCACGAGGAAATTCGAGATGAGCCACGTGGGTGCTGCCACATGCCGAACGACCCCGATTTCCCGGTCCGCTCTTGAAATGAACCCGATGCCCGGACACCTCTTTGAAGGCAACCCTGTGGGGGATGGCACAAAATGAAGGGGCAATGACACCCCTGTGCATCTTCTGGAAACACCCGCAGGTTCCACACACAGCTCGACAAGGGGCCTGAAACCCACTGAACGACTCAAGAGGCAAGCAGAGTTCCATTACTCAGACAAGACGAGGCCTGACTCTCCTGTCCCAACCCTGCAGGGACCCTGCAGTCGGAGTCAGAAATGGAGAGGAAGCCTGAGGTTCCTGCCTCCAATCGAGATGAGGCCCTCTTTCATTTCGTCAAACCTAGTCGAGTCCCGAGAGGCCCCTCTAACTCCTCAGTATCCCTCACCTCTCAGAGGCACCTGGGAAGTTCCCTAAGGTCCCCGGTAGAGGTCGAGGGAAATAAGTGTTTCCCGCCCCTACCCAAGAAAGACCTCGAGAGTCCTTCTTAAATGCGTCTTGAGGCCCTAGTCCTTCCCATGACTCCAGAGCAATGACGCGATCTGCCTGGCCACACGCATGGAGGCCTGACTTCTCTGGCGCCACATGAGAGGCTCCCTGAGCTCCCCATCATATCTCGTGAGAAACCCCACACTGACGCCGCAGCTCGAGAAAACCCATGCGATGCTCCCGTCATCACGAGAGGAGGGCCATCTTTAACTGAATGGTATGCAGATCAAGCGTGAAACTTCTGTCCAAGCTACACAGGACGCTTGACTCCCTTTAGGCCACTCATTGGGCTCCAAGAGTTACACGTCGTGACTCGAGAGGATAGTGGAGTCCTTTGCTTCCACTCGAGACGAGGCGTGACCCACCAGGTGAGACTGGAATGCGACCCCGATATCCCTGTTGCCCCTGGAGAGGAACACTACATCCTGGACCCAAGCCTAGATGAGGACTCTTTGCCCTGAAGTGACTCGAGAGCAACCCACAGCTCTCTGTGACAAGTTGAATGGAAGATTGGACTTCCTGGGCCAACACAAGAGGAAGCCTGAATTCCCCGTCGTAACTCGAGAATCCCGCCTCAACTCGAGAAAAACCACGTGTTTCACTCGTCATCGCAATATGAGGCCCTTGCCTGCTACAGCATCTCCAGAGAATTCCCACGTTCCGTCTTGAAGTGCGAAACTGTACTTGGCACCCTTGATGCGACCTCAAAAGTGCCGTGACATACCGGTCTCACTCGAGGGGACCACCGAGGTTCCCGGCACCACTTCATCTGAGCCCCTTCTCCCCTTCTGATCGTGACCGGTGGATCAATTCCCCTGCTTTGTCTGCAAGGGGTTCCCTACCTTCCCGGCGAACCTCAGGATGAGGCCGGTCTCCCGAGGAAATTCGAGACGTAGCCTCGTGGGTGGTACCACATGCTGAAAGACCCCAATTTTCTGGTACGCTCTTGAAAAGAACCCGATGCCCGGACACCTCTTTGAAGGCAACCCTTTGGATGAAGGCACAACACGAAGGGGCACTGACACCCCTGTGCATCGTCTGGAAAAACCCGCAGGTTCCACACACAGCTCAACAAGTGGCCTGTCACTCCGTGAACAACTCGAAAGGCAAGCGGAGATCCATTCCTCCACAGAAGACGAGGCGTGACTCTCTTGTCCATACTCGGCAGGTACTCTGTGACCCGAGTCAGAAATGGAGAGGACCCCTGAGGTTCTTGCCTCCATTCGAGATGAGGCCCTCTTCGATTGCACCAAACCCAGTTGAGTAACGAAAGGCCTCTCCCAAATCCACAGTGTCCCTGACTTCTCAGAGGCACCCTGAGAAGTTGCCTGAGGTCACCGACACAAGTCGAGGGAACTCAGGGTTCCCTGCCGCAACCCGAGAAAGACCTCGAGAGTCCTTCTTCAATGCGTCTTGAGGCCCAATTCGCCTACTATGACTCGACAGCAATCACGCACTCCCCTTCACCACATGCACGGAGACCTGACGTCCCTAGCACCACACGAGAGGCTCTCTGAGTTCCCCGTCGTACCTCGTGAGAAATCTGATGCTGGCGCCACAGCTGGAGAAAACCCACGAGACGCCCCCGTCATCGCGAGATGAGGGTCTTTTTTCCTGCATGGCCAGGAAAACAATCCCGAGTCATCTCTCCAAACTCCATAGGAGGCTTCACTCCCTTTACGCCACGCAGTGGGCTCCAAGAGATACCCGTCGCGAATCGACAGGAGAGTGGAGTCCTTTTTTTCCCCTCAAGACAAGGCCTGACTCTCCGGGTGAGTCGAGAATGCAACCCTGAGATCCCTGTCGGCCCAGTAGTGGAACACTAGGTCCTGGACACAAGCATAGATGATGTGTATTTTGCCCTGCAGTGACTGGAGAGCAATCCCCAGTTCTAACTCGCAACTCGAAAGGAATACTGGATTTTCCTGGCGCCACACAAGAGGCTCCCTGAGATCCCCGTGGTACTTCATGAGACACCCCACACTGGCGCCGCAGCTCGAGAAAACCCACGAGACGCCACCGTCATCTCGAGATGAGGGCCTCCTTTTCCTGCATGGCCTGGAGTCCAATCCCGAGTCCTCTCTCCAAACTCCACAGGAGGCTTGACTCCCTTTAGTACACACATTGGGCTCCAAGAGATACCCATCGCGACTTGAGACGAGAGCGGAATTCTTTGCTTACCCTCGAGGTGAGAACTGACTCCCCGGATGAGTCTGGAATGCAAATCCGAGATCCCTGTCGCCCCTGGAGAGCAACATTAGATCCTGGACACAAGCCTAGATTAGGTCTCTTTTGCACTGCACTGACTCTAGCGCAATCCCCAGCTCCCCCTCGCAACCCGAATGGAAGATTGGATTTCAAGGCCAACAAGAGGAAGCCTAAATTCCCGGTCATAACTCGAGAATCACGCCGCAACTCGAGCAAAACCACGTGGTTCTCCCGTCATCGCAAGATGAGGCCCTTGCCCACTACAGCGTTTCAAACGATGTCCCAGGTTCCGTCTTGAAATGCGAAATGGTACTTGGCACCCTTGATGCGACCCCAAAACTCCCCCAACACGCCAGTCTCACTCAAGGGGAACACCGAGGTTCTCGGCACCACTTCATTTAAGCCCCTTCTCCCCTCCTGATGGTGACCGGTGGGTCGATTCCCCTGCTTTGTCTGCAAGGGGGCCCGACCTTCCCTGCACAACTCAGGATGAGGCCGGTCTCATGGGTAAATTCGATACGTACCTTTGTGGGTGGTGCCACTTGCCGAAAGACTCCAATTTCCCGGTCCGCTCTTGATAAGAATCCGATGCTCCGACACCTCTTGGAAGGCAGCCTTGAGTATGAAGGTACAACACGAAGGGGCACTAACACACCTGTGCATCATCCGGAAAAACGGGCAGGTTACATACACAGCTCGACAAGTGGCCTGTCACCTCGAGAACAACTCGAGAGGCAAGAGGAGTCCCATCCTCCAGAAAATACGAGGCCTGACTCTCCTGTACCAACATGCAGGGACCTTGCGATCTGAGTCAGAAATGGAGAGGAACACTGAGGTTCCTGCTTCAACTCGAGATGAGTCCCTCTTACATTCCACCAAATGCAGAGGAGTCTCGAGAGGCCCCTCCAAACTGCACAGTATCCCTGACTTCTCAGAGGCACTCTGAGAAGCTCCCTGAGGTCGCAGGCACAAGTCAAGGGAACCCTGGGTTTTATGCAGTAACCCGAGAAAGACCTCGAGAGTCCTTCTTCAACCCGTCTTGAGGCCCGATTACCCTACCATGACTCGAGAGCAATGACGAACTCCCCCTAGCCATCTCATGGGGACCTGACTTCCCTGGAGCCACACGAGAGGCTCCCTGAGCTCCCTCTCGTACCTCGTCAGAAACCCGGCACTAGCGCGGCAGTCTAGAAAACCCACGAGACGCCGCCGTCATCGCGAGATGAGGGCCTTCTTTTCCTGCATGGCCTGGAGAGGAATCCCGAGTCCTCTATCCAAAGAGCACAGGAGGCTTGACTCCCTTTAGGGCACACAGTGGGCTCCAAGAGATACCCATCGCGACTCAAAAGGACAGCGGAGTTCTTTGCTTCCCCTCGAGACGAGGCCTGATTCCCCGGGTGAGTCTGGTATGCAACCCCCAGATACCTGTCGCCCCTAGGGACGAACATTAAGTCCTGGACACAAGCCTAGATGAGGTCTATTTTGCCCTGCAGTGACTCGTGGACAATCCCCAGCTCTCCCTTGAAACTCGAATGGAAGATAGGACTTCCCTGGGCCAACACATGAGGAAGACTGTATTCCCCGTCGAAACTCGAGAATCCCGCCACAACTCGAGGAACGCCACGTGGTTCCCCCGTCATCGCAAGATGAGGCCCTTGCCCCCTACAGCGTCTCAAGAGAAGTCCCACGTTCCGTCTTGAAGTGCGAAACGGTATTGGCACCCTTGATGCGACCTCAAAAGTTCCGCGACACACCGGTCTGACTCGAGGAGAACACCGAAGTTCCCGGCACCACTACATCTGGGCCCCTTCTCCCCTCCTGATCGTGACAGGAGGGTTGATTCCCCTGTTTTGTCTTGAAGGGGTTCCCGCCTTTCCCGGTGCATCTCAGGATGAGGCCGGTCTTACAAGGATATTCGAGACATAGCCTCGTGGATGGTGACACATGCCGAAAGACCCCGATTTCCCGGTTCACTCTTGATAAGATCCCAATGCCCGGACACCTCTTTGAAGATAACCCTTTTGATGAAGGCACAACACGAAGGGGCACTGACACCCCCAGGTATCATCCGGAGAAACCCGCAGGTACCACACACAGCTCGAGAAGTGACCTGTCACCCCGTGAACAACTGGAGAGGCAAGCAGAGTTCCATTCCTCCACACAAGACGAGGCCTGACTCTCCTGTTCGAACTCTGCAGCGAAACTGCGATCCGAGTCAGATCTGGCCCAGGGGAAGTCAGGAGAGGAAACATGAGTTTCCTGCCTCCACTCGAGATGAGGCCCTCTTCCATTGCACCGAACCCAGTGGAGTCCCGAGAGGCCCCTCCCAACTGCACAGTATCCCTGACTTCTCAGAGGCACCCTTAGACCTTCCTGAGATCACCGGCACAAGTCGAGGGAACCAAGGGTTTCCTGCCCCAACCCGTAAAAGACCTCGAGAGTCCTTCTTCAACGCGTCTTGAGGTGCGATTCCCCTACCATGACTCAAGAGCAATGACGCGCTCCCCCTAGCCACGCGCATAGAAACCTGACTTCCCTGGCGCCACAGGAGAGGCTCCCTGAGCTCCCCATTATACCTCGTGAGCAACACCACACTGGAGCCGCAGCTCGAGAATACACACGAGACGCCCCAGTCCTCACGAGATGAGGGCCTTCTTTTGCTGTATGGCCTGGAGAGCAATCCTGAGTCCTCTCTCCAAACTCCACAGGAGCTTGACTCATTTTAGGCCACACAGTGAGCTCCAAGATATACCCGTCGCGACTCGAGAGGAGAGCGGTGTCCTTGGCTTCCCCTCGAGACGAGGCCTGATTCCCCGGGTGAGTCGAGAATGCAATGCCGAGATCGCGGTCGCCCCAGCAGAGGAACATTAGGTCCTGGACACAAGCCTAGATGAGGTCTATTTGGCCCTGCAGTGTCTCGAGAGCAATCCCCAGTTCTAACTCGCAATTCGAATGAAAACTGGACTTCCCTGAGCCAGTTGAAGAGGAAGCCTGAATTCCCCGTCGTAACTCGAGAATCCCGCCCCAACTCAAGAAAAACCACGTGGTTCCCCCGTCATCGAAAGATGAGGCCCTTGCCCGCTACAGCATCTCAAGAGCAGTCCCACATTCCGTATTGAAGAGCGAAAAGTTACTTGGAACCCTTGATGCGACCCCAAAAGTTCCCCGACATACCAGTCTCACTTGAGGAGAACACCGAGTTTCCCGGCACCACTTCATCTGAGACTCTTCTCCCCTCTTGATCGCGACAGGAGGTTCGATTCCCCTGCTTTGTCTGGAAGGCGTTCCCGACCTTCCTGGCGCACATCAAGATGAGGCCAGTCTCACGAGGAAATTCGAGACATAGCCTCATGGGTGGTGCGACATGCCAAAAGACCCCGATTCCCTGGTCCGCTCTTGATAAGAACCCGATGGCAGAACGCAACTCGAAGGCAATCCTGTGGATCAAGGCACAACATGAAGGGGCATTGACACCCTGGTGCATCGTCCAGATAAACCCGCAAGTTCCACATACAAATCGACAAGTGGCCTGTCACCCCATGAACAACGCGAGAGTCAAGCGGAGTTCCATTCCTCCACACAAGACGAGGCCTGACTCTCCTGTCCCAACTCTGCAGGGACTCTGGGATCCGAGTCAGATCCGGCGCATTCGAAGCCAGGAGAGGAACCCTGAGGTTCCTGCCTCAACTTGTCATGAGGCCCTCTTCCATTGCACCAAACCCAGTGGAGTTCCGAGAGGCCCCTCCCAACTCCACAGTGACCCTGACTTCTCAGAGGCACGCTGAGAAGCTTCCTGAGGTCACTGGCACAAGTCGATGGAACCCAGGGTTTCCTGCTGCAACCCAAGAAAGACCTTGAGAGTCCTTCTTTAACACGTCTTCAGGCCCAATTCCCCTACCATGACTCGAGAACAATGACGGGCTCCCTCTCACCACGTGCATAGAGACCTGACTGCCCTGGCACCACGTGAGAGGCTCACTGAGCTCCCAGTCTTACTTCGTGAGAAACCCCACACTAGCGCCACAGCTCGAGAAAACCTACGAGACGCCCCAGTCATTGGGAGATGAGGGCCTTCATTTCATGCATTGCCTGGAGAGCAATCCCGTGTCCTCCCTCCAAACACCAGAGGAGGTTTGACTCCCTTTAAGCCACTCAGTGGGCTCCAAGACATACCCGTCCGACTCGAGAGGAGAGTAGAGTCCTTTGCTTCCCCTCGAGACGAGGCCTGACTCCAAGGTGAGTCTGGAATGCAACCCCGAGATTTCTGTCGAGTCTTGAGATGAACATTAGGTCCTGCACACAAGCTTTGGTGGGGTCTCTTTTGCCTTCAGTGACTAGAGCGCACCTCCAGCTCTTCCTCGAATCTCGAATGGAAGATAAGACTTTTGTGGGCCAACACAAGAGGAAGCATGAATTCCCTGTGGTAACTCAAATATCCCACCACAACTCGAGAAAAACCAAGTGGTTCCGTAGTCATTCCAAGATGAGGCCCTTGCCCGCTGGAGCACCCCAAAAGTCCAATGTTCCATTTTGAAGAGTGAAACGGTACTTGGAACGCTTTATGTGACCCCAAAAGTTACCCGACATACCTGTCTCACTTGAGGGAAACACCGAGGTTCCCAGCAGCACTTCATCTGAGCCACTTCTCCCCTAATGATCGCCACAGGAGGGTCGATTCCTCTGCTTTGTCTGGAAGAGTTTCATGACCTTCGCGGCACACCTCAGGATGAGGCCGGTTTCATGAGGAAATTCGAGACAACCCACGTGGGTGCTGCCAAATGCTGAACGACCCCGATTTCCCAGTCCGCTCTTCATAAGAACCCGATGCCCGGACACCTCTTCGAAGGCAATCCTGTGGATGAAGGCACACATCGAAGGATCACTGACACCCCCATGCATCGTCTGGAAAAACCTGCAGATTCCACACACAGTTTGACAAGGGGCCTGAAACCCGATGAACAACTCGAGAGGCAAGTGGAGTTCCATTCCTCAGAAAAGACGTAGCCTGACTCTCCTGTCCCAACTCTGCAGGGACCCTGCGGTCTGAGTCTGAAACAGAGAGGAAGTCTGAGGTTCCTGCCTCCCCTCGAGATGAGGCCCTCTTCCATTGCGACAAACCCAGCGGAGTCCCGAGAGGCCCCGCCAACTCCACAGTATCCATCAACTCTCAGAGACACCCTGGGAAGTTCCCTAAGGTCCCCGGCAGAAGTCGAGGGAAATGACTTTTCCCGACACAACCCGAGAAAGACCTCGATAGTCCCTCTTCAACGCGTCTCGAGGCCCTAGTCCCCTCCCGTGACTCGAGAGCCAGGACGCGCTCCCCCTCGCCACGCGCATGGAGACCTGACTTCCCTGGCGCCGCACGAGAGGCTCCCTGAGATCCTCGTCGTGCCTCGCGAGAAAACCCCCAAGGGCGCCGCAGCTCGAGGAAACCCCTGAGACGCCCCCGTCCTCACGAGGTGAAGGGCCTTCTTTTCCTACATGGCCTGGAGAACAATCCCGAGCCCTCTCTCCAAAATGAAGAGGAGGCTTGACTCCACTGAGGCCACTAGGGGGCTCCAAGAGATCTGCGTCGCGACTCGGGAGGACAGCAGAGTCCTTGGCTTCCCCTCGAGACGAGGCCTGACACCCCGGGGGATCCTGGAATGCAACCCCGAGATCCCTGCCTTCCCTGGATAGGAACATTAGGTCCTGGACACACGCCTAGATGAGGTCTCTTTGGCCCTGCAGTGACTCAAGGCAGCCCCCAGCTTTCCCTCGCCACTCGAATGGAAGACGGGGCTTCCCAGGGCCAACAGAGGAGGAAGCCTGTAATCCCCGTCGTCACTCGAGAATCCCACCGCAAATCGAGAAAAAACACGTGGTTACAACGTCTTCGCAAGATGAGGCCCTTGCCCAATACGGCGTCTCAAGGGAAGTCCCATGTTCCGCCCTGAAGGGCGAAACGGTACCTGACACCCTTCGTACGACACCCAAAAGTTCCCCGACACGCCGGGTTCCCTCGAGGGGAACACCGAGAGTCTCAGCACAGCTTCATCTGAGGCCCTTCTCCCCTCCTGATCGCGACAGGAGAGGCGATTCCCCTGCGTGGTCCAGAAGGGGTTCCCGGCCTTCCCGGCGCACCTCAGGATGAGGCCGGTCTCACGGGGAAATTCGAGACGAGCCACGTGGGTGGTGCCACATGCCAAACGCCCCCGATTCCCCGGTCCGCTCTTGAGAAGGACCCGAGGCCCGGACCCCTCTTCGAAGGCAACCCTGTGGGTGAAGGTACCACTCGAAGGGGCACTGACACCCCCGTGAGGCGTCCGGAAAAACCCGCGGTTTCCACACACAGCTCGACGAGGTGCGTGAGACACCCTGAGCAATTCGAGAGGCAAGCGGAGTTCCCTTCCTCAGACAAGACGAGGCCTGACTCTCCTGTCCCAACTCTGCATGGACCCTGTGGTTGGAGTATGAAAAGGAGAGGAAGCCTAAGTTTCCTGTCTCCCCTTGAGATGAGGCCCTCTTCCATTGCGCCAAGCCCAGCGGAGTCCCGAGAGGCCCCACCAACTCCACAGCATCCCTCACCTATCAGAGGCACCATGGGAAGTTCCCTCAGGTCCCCGGCAGAAGTCGAGGGAAATGAGGCTTTCCCGCCGCAACCCCAGAAAGACCTCGAGTGTCCTTCTTCAACGCGTCTGGAGGCCCTAGTCCTCTCCCATGACTCGAGAGCCATGACACGATCCCCCTCGCCACGCGCACAGAGACCTGACTTCCCTGGCACCGCACGAGAGGCTCCCTGAGATCCTCGTCTTGCCTCGTGAGAAAACCCCCACGGGCGCCGCAGCTCGAGGAAACCCCTGAGAAGCCCCCATCCTCGCGAGGTGAGGGCCTTCTTTTCCTGCCTGACCCAGACCGCAATCCTGAGTCCTCTCTCCAAACTGAAGAGAAGGCCTGACTCCCTTGAGGCCACTCAGTGGGCTCCAAGAGATCTGCGTCGCGACTTGAGAGGAGAGCGGCATCCTTTGCTTGCCCTCGAGGCTAGGCCTGACTCCCCGGGGGAGTCTGGAACGCCACCCTGAGATCCCTGTCTTCCCTTGAGAGGAACGTTAAGTCCCGGACACAGGCCTAGATGAGGTCTCTTTGGCCCTGCGGTGACTCGAGTGCAACTCCAAGCTTTCCCTCGCAACTCGAATGGAAGATTAGGCTTCCCGGGGCCAACACAAGAGGAAGCCTGAAATCCCCGTCATAACTCTAGAATCCCGCCGCAACTCGAGAAAATCCACATGGTTCCAACGTCTTCGCAAGATGAGGCCCTTGCCCGCTACGGCGTCTCAAGGGAAGTCCCAGGTTCTGTCCTGAAGTGCGAAATGGTACCTGACTCCTTTCATGCAACCCCCAAAAGTCCCCCACACGCCAGTTTCCCTCGAGGGTAACACCGAGGGTTTCGGCCCCACTTCATCTGAGCCCCTTCTCCCCTCCTGATGGCGACAGGAGAGTCGATCCCCCTGCGTTGTCTGGAAGGGTCCCCGGCCTTCCCGGCACACCTCAGGATGAAGCCGGCCTCACTAGGAAATTTGAGACTAGCCCCATGGGTGGTCCCACATGCCGAAAGACCTCTATTTCCCGGTCCGCTCTTAAAAAGAACCCGAGGCCCAGACACCTCTTCGAAGGCAACCCAGTGGGTGAAGGCACAACACGAAGGGGCACTGTCACCGTCGTGCATTTCCGGAAATACCCGCAGGTTCCACACACAGCTCAACAAGGGGCCTGAGACCCCCTGAGCACCTTGAGAGGCAAGCGGAGTTCCCTTCCTCAGACAAGACGATGCCTGACTCTCCTGTCCCAACTCTGCAGGGACCCTGCAGTCGGAGTCCGAAACGGAGAGGAAGCCTGAGGTTCCTGCCTTCCCTGGAGATGAGGCCCTCTTCCATTGCGCCAAACCCAGCAGAGTCCTGAGAGGCCCCGCCAACTCCACAGCATCCCTCATCTGTCAGAAGCACACTGGGAAGTTCCCTAAGTTCACCGGTAAACTTTTATTGCACAAGGTCCCCATGAAAAGGCCCACGCAGCAGGACAGCCACAGATTCTGTCTGCCATTAAAGGGCAGTAAGGTGCCCTCCCCTCTTCTTTGCTGCCTCAGCGGCCACCAGGGTGCAATTCGCGTACCCTTCCCTTTCCCATCCTAGCAGGTGCTCCAGGGCCCGCTGGCCTACAAAGTGCCAGAAGCAGGGCTGGGCCAGCCGGCCAGAATTCAGGGTTCTGTCCCTTGGACTTCCAGCGGACACTAGGCTGCTTGGGAAAACCGCGCAGACTCTGAGGTTTTTCAGCAGAGGGGTGGAGTGGTAAAGGCCTTGACCCCAAAGACGAGGCCTTCCTGCGACCGCCAGGTTGGGGAGCTCTGAGACTGTGCCAACACAGGGCGGAATACATGGTTCCCTGCTCCACGCAGTCCCCGTTCCCTTACCTGTGTTCCGCACCCCTCCGCTGTGGCCAATGGATGCCGATCCTTGGGGATCCAGGAGTTCACGAAATGGGCATTCCCAGCCGCAATGGCGACCCCCAACAGCACATCTGGAAAGCCCTCCCCCACCCCCGCCAGGAGCCGACCCCCGCTGCGAACGGACCCCCACCCCGCCCCGCGCCGCCAGGTTTCGTCCCGGCCCTGCTGGGCTCCCGGCGGGTTCCCAGCCATATTGGCGACCCCCGGGAGCACAACAGGGACCGACCCCCCACCCACAGCGAGCGGAATCTCGACCTGTGCAGCCCAGGTTTACCCCACCCTGGCTGCGCTCCCGGCGCGTTTCCAGCCGCAGTGGCCATCTCCGAGAGCACAACTGGGAAGCCCTCCCCCACCCCCGCCAGGAGCGGACACCCGCCCTGTGCCGCCCGGGGCGCCTCGCCCCTGCCACGCTCCAGGGGCTCTGCCCACCTTCACCAGCGGCTCTCGGTGAGCCCCTTCTCCACGCCCGGTTCCAGGAGAGGCTCTCGGACCTCTCTGCTGCCGCCAGGTCAAACATGAGGACAATACATACACCCCACAGAGACAATCCAAGCTGTCTATGATTTAGGGATAAAACGAGGACTACAGAAAAGCAAGATGACCTGACCTAGGAGGGCCATGATATTCTATAGAACCAGACAAAGTTGGTTACCAAGGAAACTTTTTTCCTTGGAACCCGGAAAGCTGGTTCTTTGCATATGCAATGACCAACAATTAGCTTGTTACCCAAGCCTGCCTTACTGCCACGTCCATCCCCCCACTCCCCAGAAGACTGGCTCAAAGAAATATTTTAAATCTCAGGCGGAAACCTGGAAGATGTCTTGTCTGTCTGTTTGGATTAAGGTATGTGTCAGTGTGAGCCTTGTGTTTTTTGATAATATTACTCAAGTTCTGTGTTCTGACTTCAATGGTCTCAAGACAAGGCAGCCCTTCCAAATCAAACTGCTGGAAATACAAGAAAACATTGACCTAAATGAATGTCAGAGTCCCGTGAACTGGGAACTAGTCAATATTAAATATCTAGGATTTTTGGTTTTGCTCCTCCATTATAGACATGTCTAAGAGTCAACAACATTAAGCACAACATGTTCATAGTGCCTAGGTTTCTTTTGAGGTAAAAATTGCTCTATTGTTATATCTGTCACAAGCTTGTCAGCAAGAAACTACCTGGAAACGACAACAACAAAAGTAAAAAATGAAAATGTGATATGAGCTTTTAGACAAACTCTTTACAATAATTATACTCTAAAATATCTGCCTCTCATAGTCTTGATTGAAGGCAGAGGAGAAGGGGATGACAGAGGATACGATGGTTGGATGGCATCACTGACTCGATGGACATGAGTTTGAGCAAGCCCCTGGAGCTGGTGACGGACACGGAAGCCTGGCGTCCTTCAGGCCACGGGGTCCCAAAGAGTCAGACACGACTGAGCAACTGAACTGAACTGAACTAACAAACGTTTCTCCAGGTGTTTTGGTTACCCGAGTTTCTATCCTTGTGACGACAGTGTATTGAATAGCTAGGTCATTTCCAAATAAATGAAAGTTCTGAAACATGCACGACTTGAAAGGACCTCCCTTTTACACAGAAACAAAAGAGATTTTTGACTCTCCATGAATAGTGTCTGGCACCATCCTGACATGTTAAATGTAAGAAAGCAATTGTTTTGTTTTGTTTTGTTCTGTTCTTGGGGGTGGGGGGAGGGGGGCGGGCTATAGCCAATGCCAATATAAAAGTCAGTTCTTGGTTGCTGAAGGGAAATGTATGACTTGTTATATCAAGAAAGTATGTGGAATGCAATGGCACTTGAGGAAGGAAAACGAAGTAGTTCTGTCTTACAGGTGGCAGTTTCAGGATGGGAGAAGCAAAGGAATGGGTACAGAATGGGATAAGGAGGTTGTAGGGAAAGTGGACCCCCAGAAAAGAGTTCTGTGCCTAGCACAAGTTTTCTTGAGATGTCGAACTGCCTTTGCTAATGGAGTTTAAGTTTCTTTACCTCTTAAGTGATCTCTTCTAGGTTGACCTAGAACAGAAATCTTTGGTTAGCTTTGGCTAAGTGGAGAAGTAGTGTTTCACGGTGACATATGTGATCCTTCCTGACTGTTTGCAGCCCTTTTGATATCGATGCACTGATTCTGCTGCTGCTGCCACCGCCGCTGCTGCTAAGTCGTTTCAGTCGTGTCCGACTCTGTGCGACCCCATAGACGGCAGCCCACCAGGCCCCGCAGTCCCTGGGGTTCTCTAGGCAAGAACACTGGAGTGGGTTGCCATTTCCTCCTCCCATGCATGAAAGTGAAAAGTGAACGTGAAGTCGCTCAGTGGTGTCCGACTCTTAACCACCCCATGGACTGCAGCCTACCAGGCTCCTCCATCCATGGGATTTTCCACGCAAGAGTACTGGAGTGGGGTGCCATTGCCTTCTCCCATATCTATGCACAAGCCTGCCTAAATAATTGACTTCTAGCTAGCTTTGGGATGCCAATGACCATCCACCCTTACCAGGCAACAGAGAAGAGAAAAACACTTACCACAGGAGGTCCTGGTAAGGAACAAGGAACTAACAAGCTCCCACCAACCAGGATTCTGCAGAGGTCAACAAGAGGTCAGTAAGAGATGGAAGACTGCAGTCCAGAGGTCCTAGCAACTTCCATCTTGCAGCAGAGACCCAGCATAGTCAAAACGAATTCAATGTTGCAAAAAATAAGTAAACAAATAAAGGACCGAAGTCCTTTGAGCACATGACTGAGATTAGGAGTGAGGCAGTACATGTACGGTGCCCGGAAAATCTTAAAGTATGAGAAAGGAAAGAATTTAAAGACAACTATCAAGCTGTCCGAACTGATAAAAACGAAAGATTACACAGTTTTTTCTGTATATATTAGCAGATAATAATCTGAAAAGGAATTAAAAAAAATTCCCTTTCAATAATGTCAACATGAATACAACACTTTGCCATGGATGTAACGAGGATGACAAGACTGGCACACTGGAAATTATACACCCTGGCTGAAAACTATCCTGAATACATGGACAGATATTCCATAACAATGGAAAGACTTAAGATGGCAATACCATGGAATGCATCTTCAATCTGAAATGAAGATTTGATATGATTTGATCGCTCAGAGCTTTTGTGTCATCAATTGTTATTAAAGTATAAATGAGATAGAGAAAGCTGCTGACTTAGACTTGAGGCGGGGTGTACGCCCTGCTGGTCTCCAGCCAGATATTCTACAGGCACTAGCAGTCAGCTAAGGAAAGAAAGGCACTGTCTCAGGGAATGGCACCAGGCCCCTCCCCCACGACATGCCTTGAGGTCACATTGGCAGCAGGTGAGTCATCCTGGGCCAAAAACTGATTGACATGAATCTTGAAGAAAGGCAGTATTCCAGGCAAATATATCATTTCCTTAACATAGATTAGGAGAACAAGGTACGAGGAAAACATACTGTTTTGTTCAAGTCGCTTCTCAGCCTATTGGGGGAACCGACCTGAAGCCAGAGTCCAGCAGATATACATAGGATATTTACATCGCTTAAGACAAACATTTCCTCAGGAACAAATGCATTGCTTAGCTCAAGGTTTGTCTGCGAAATTCTTACACATCAGGAGATGGCTCCGAGCTGGGTTTCTACACACAAGAACATGAATGCAAAGGACAAGCCTGCACAGCCCATCTGCCCCCCTCCCCCACAGCCAGCAGCATTTCCAAGTGACCTCCTAAGGCCTTCCCCAAAATACAGGGGCACCTCTGGGTTTCCTGTTTCCCTCACTTCGAACACTTCTCTTAAAAAAAAAAATCCTGCACACTTCTTGATAGAATGCCACAGTGCAAGGAAAACAGGCCTTCAATACTTAAACCTCCCTGTGCCAAACACTTGGGGCTTGGTTTTGTTTTGTTTTGTTTTTTAATTACACCACCACATAATTTAAACTTTTTACAATTTCTAATTATTCAGTACCAAAACACCAAACTTTTATTGCACAAGGTCCCCATGAAAAGGCCCACGCATCAGGACAGCCACAGATTCTGCCATGAAAGGGCAGCAAGGTGCCCTCCCCACTTCTTTGCTGCCTGGGCGGCCACCAGGGTTTGAAATCCATGCACCCTACTAACTTTCTAGGGTGCAATTCGCGGACCCTTCCCTTTCTCATCCTAGCAGGTGCTCCAGGGCCCGCTGGCCTACAAAGTGCCAGAAGCAGGGCTGGGCCAGCCGGCCAGAGTTCAGGGTTCTGCCCCTTGGACTTCCAGGGGACACTGGGCTGCTTGGGAAAACCGTGCAGACTGAGATTTTTCAGCAAAGGTGTGGAGCGGTAAAGGCCTTGACACCAAGGGCGAGGCCTTTCTGCAACCGCCAGGTTGGGGAGCTCCGAGAATGTGCCAACAGAAGGCGGAATACGTGGTTCCCTGCTCCAAGCAGTCCCAGTTCTCTGACCTGTGGCCCGCAGCCCTCCGCTGCACCCACTAGATGTGGATCCTTGGGGACACATTAGCGTAGGAAATGGGCGTTCCTAGCCGCAGTGGCGACCCCAGAGAGCACAACTGGGACCGAACCCCCACCCACAGCCATCTAAATCTCGACCCGCGCAGCCCAGGTTTACCCCGCCCCGGGTGCGCTCCCGGCGCGTTTCCAGCCTCAGTGGTCACCACCGAGAGCACAACTGGGAAGCCCTCCCCCACCCCCGCCAGGAGCTGAACCCCGCCCCGCGCCACCAGGATTCACCCCGCCCCTGCCGCACTCCCAGCGCGTTTCCAGCTGCAGTGTGGACCCCCGAGAGCACAACTGTTACCAACCCCCACCCCCTCCCGACCGGAACCCCGACCCGCGCTGCCTGGGATCGCCCCGCCCCTGGCGCGCTCCCGGCGCATTGCCCACTTCCACCAGGGGCTCCCGGTGAGCCCTGTCCCCACGCCCGGTTCCAGGAGAGGCTCTCGGACCTCGCTACTGCCGCCAGGTCAAACACGAGGACAATACATCCACCCCACAGAGACAATCCAAGCTGTCTATGATTTAGGGTTCAAACGAGGACTACAGAAAGGAAAGATGTCCTGACCTAGGAAGGCCATGAGAGTCTATAGATCCAAACAAAATTGGGTACCAAGGAAGCTTTTTTCCTTGGAACCCGGAAAGCTGGTTCTTTGCATATGCAATGACCAACAATTAGCTTGTTACCCAAGCCTGCCTCGCTGCCACCCCCACTCCCCCCCCCCCCACTTCCCAGGAAAACGGCTCAAAGAAATATTTTAAATCTCAGGCGGAAAACTGGAAGATGTCTTGTCTGTCTGTCTGGATTAAGGTATATGTCAGTGTGAGCCTTGTGTTTTTTGATAATATTGCTCAAGTTCTGAGTTCTGATTTCAATGGTCTCAAGACAAGGCAGCCCTTCCAAATCAAACTGCTGGAAATACAAGAAAACATTGACCTAAATGAATGTCAGAGTCCCGTGAACTGGGAACTAGTCAATATTAAATATCTAGTATTTTTGGTTTTGCTCCTCCACTATAGACATGTCTAAGAGTCAACAACATTAAGCACAGCATGTTCATAGTGCCTAGGTTTCTTCTGAGGTAAAAATTGCAATATTGTTATATGTGTCACAAGCTTGTCAGCAAGAAAGTACCTGGAAACAGCAACAACCAATGTAAAATATGTAAATGTGATATGAGCTTTTAGATAAACTCTTAACAATAATTATACTCTAAAATATCTGCCTCTCATAGTCTTGATTGAAGGCAGAGGAGAAGGGGATGACAGAGGATAAGATGGTTGGATGGCATCACTGACTCGATGGACATGAGTTTGAGCAAGCCCCTGGAGTTGGTGATGGACACGGAAGCCTGGCGTCCTGCAGGCCACGGGGTCACAAAGAGTCAGACTCGACTGAGCAACTGAACTGAACTGAACTGACAATCGTTCCTCCAGGTGTTTTGGTTACCTGAGTTTCTATCCTGGTGCTAAACTAAGTGACGACAGTGTATTGAATAGCTAGGTCACTTCCAAATAAATGAAACTTCTGAAACATTCACGACTTGAAAGGACCTCCCTTTTACACAGAAACAAAAGAGATTTTTGACTCTGCATGAATAGTGACTGGCACCATCCGAACATATTAAATGTAAGAAAGCAATTTTTTTGTTTTGTTTTGTTTTGTTCTGTTCTTGCAGGAAGCGGGGTGGGCGCTATTATCACTGATAGGTATGCTCACCAATCTATCAAATGCCAATATAAGAGTCAGTTCTTGGTTGCTGAAGGGAAATGTATGACTTGTTATTACAAGAATGTATGGAATGCAATCACACTTTAAGAAGGAAAACGAAGTAGTTCTGTCTTACAGGTGGCATTTTCAGGACGGGAGAAGCAAAGGAATGGGTACAGAATGGGATAAGGAGGTTGTAGGGA
The DNA here is from genome assembly GCF_029407905.1 of Bubalus kerabau. Classification (NCBI taxonomy): domain Eukaryota; kingdom Metazoa; phylum Chordata; class Mammalia; order Artiodactyla; family Bovidae; genus Bubalus; species Bubalus kerabau. Next base: position 558,340 of record NW_026577901.1, read on the forward strand.
AAGTAGGCCCCCAGAAAAGAGTTTTGTGCCTAGCACAAGTTTTCTTGAGATGTTGAACTGCCTTTGCTAATGGAGTTTAAGTTTCTTTACCTCTTAAGTGATCTCTTCTAGGTTGACCTAGAACAGAAATCTTTCGTTAGCTTTGGCTAAGAGGAGAAGTATTGTTTCACGATGACATATGTGATCCTACCTGACTGTTCTCATCCCCTTTGATATCTATGCACTGCTGCTGCTGCTGCTGCAGCTGCTAAGTGGTTCAGTTGAGGCCGACCCTGTGCCACGCCATAGATGGCAGCCCACCAGGCCCCGCAGTCTCTGGGGTTCTCTAGGCAAGAACACTGGAGTGGGTTGCCATTTCCTCCTCCTATGCATGAAAGTGAAAAGTGAAAACGAAGTCACTCAGTGGTGTCCGACACTTAGCCACCCCATGGACTGCAGCCTACCAGGCTCCTCCATCCTTGGGATTTTCCAGGAGTGGGGTGCCATTGCCTTCTCCCATATCTGTGCACAAGCCTGCCTAAATAATTGACTTCTAGCCAACTTTGGGATGCCCATGACCACCCACCCTTACCAGGCAACAGAGAAGAGAAAAACACTTACCACAGGAGGTTCTGATAAGGAACAAGGAACTAACAAGCTCCCACCTACCAGGATTCTGCAGAGGTCAACAAGAGGTCAGCAAGAGATGAGAGACTGCAGTCCAGAGGTCCTAGCTACTTCCATCTAGCAACAAACACCCAGCATAGTCAAAACGATTTCAATGTTAAAGAATAAATAAATAAATAAATAAATAAATAAATAAATAAATAAAAGGACAGAAGTTCTTTGAACACATGTCTGAATTTAGGGGTGAGGCATTACATATGTGTCCCAGGATAATCTTAAAGTGTCAGAAAGTAAAGAAATTAAAGACAACTATCAAGCTGTCCAAACTGATAAAAATGAATGATTACACAGTTTTATCTGTATACATTAGCAGATAATAATCTGAAAAGGAATTTTAAAAAATTCCCTTTCAATAATATCAACATGAATAAAACACTTTGCCATGGATGTAACGAGGATGACAAGACTGGCACCCTGAAAATTACACACCCTGGCTGAAAACTATCCTGAATACATGGACAGATATTCCATAACGATGGAAAGACTTAAGATGGCAATACCATGGAATGCATCTTCAATCTGAAATGAAGATTTGATATGATTTGATCGCTCAGAGCTTTTGTGTCATCAAGTGTTATTAAAGTATTAAAGAGATAGAGAAAGCTGCTGACTTAGACTTGAGGCGGGGTGGGGGGGGTAGTAAGAGTACCCCCTGCTGGTCTTTAGCCAGATATTCTACAGGCACTAGCAGTCAGCTAAGGAAAGAAAGGAACTGTTTCAGGGAATGGCACCAGGCCCCTCCCCCACGACATGCATTGAGATAATATTGGCAGCAGGTGAGTCATCCCGGGCCAAAACTTGATTGACATGAATCTTGAAGAAAGGCAGTATTGCAGGCAAATATATCATTTCCTTAACATAGATAAGGAGAACAAGCTAGGAGGAAAACATGCTGTTTTGTTCAAATCGCTTCTGAGCCTTTTGGGGGAACCGACCTGAAGCCAGAGTCTAGCGGAAATACATAGGATATTTACATCGCTTAAGACAAACATTTTCTTAGGAAAAAATGCATTGCTTAGCTCAAGGTTTGTCTGCGAAATTCTTACACATCAGGAGATGGCTCCGAGCTGGGTTTCCACACACAAGAACATCCATGCAAAGGACAAGCTTGCACAGCCATCTGCCCCCCTCCCACACAGCCAGCAGCATTTCCAAGTGACCTCCTAAGGCCTTCCCCAAAATACAGGGGCACCTCTGGGTTTCCTGTTTCCCTCACTTCGAACACTTTTCTTAAAAAAAAAAATCCTGCACACTTCTTGATAGAATGCCACAGTGCAAGGAATACAGTCCTTCAATATTTAAACCTCTATTTGCAAAACACTTGGAGCTTGGTTTTGTTTTATTTTGTTTTTTAATTACACCACCACATAATTTAAAGCTTTTACACGTTCTAATTATTCAGTTCCAAAACACCAAACTTTTATTGCACAGGGTCCTCATGAAAAGGCCCACGCAGCTGGACAACCACAGATTCTGCCATGAAAGGGCAGCAAGGTGCCCTCCCCCCTTCTTTGCTGCCTGGGCGGCCACCAGGGTTTGAAATCTATGCACCCTACTAAGTTTCTAGGGTGCAATCCATGGACCCTTCCCTTTCCCATCCCAGCAGGTGCTCAAGGGCCCGCTGGCTTACAAAGTGCCAGAAGCAGGGCTGGGCCAGACGGCCAGAGTTCAGTGTTCTGTCCCTTGGACTTCCAGCGGACACTAGGCTGCTTGGAAAAACCGCGCAGACTCTGAGATTTTTCAGCAGAGGGGTGGAGCGGTAAAGGCCTTGACCCCAAAGGCAAGGCCTTTCTGCGACCGCCAGGTTGGGGAGCTCCGAGAATGTGCCAACAGACGGCGGAATACTTGGTTCCCTGCTCCACGCAGTCCCAGTTCCCTTACCTGTGGTCCGCAGCCCTCCGCTGCACCCACGGGATGGCGATCCTTGGGGACCCAGGAGCGGACGAAATGGGCGTTCCCAGCCGCAGTTGCAACCCCCGAGAGCGCAACTGGGAACCCCTCCCCATCCCCCCCGTGAGCCGACCCCGCCCCACTCCGCCAGGGTTAGCCCCGCCCCTGCCGCGCTCCCTGCGAGTTCCCAGCTGCAGTGGCGACCCCGGGAGCACAACTGGGACCGACCCCCACCCAAAGCCATCTGAATCTCGACCCCCGCAGCCCGGGTTTACCCAGTCCCGGGTGCGCTCCCGGCGAGTTTTCAGCCTCAGTGTCCACCTCTGAGAGCACAACTGGGAAGCCCGCCCCCACCCCCGCCAGAAGCCGACCCCCGCCCCACGCCGCCCGCGTTCGCCCCGCCCCTGCACGGTCCAGGTACCTTCCCAGCTTCTAGCGTTCACGCCCGGGTAGGAGCAGGATGTAGGAGTATGGGAGATGTGTCTGGAGCCTGACAGCCTCAGCTCCGCTCTGGCCTGCCCTTTGGACCTAGGAGCCAGGCCAACTTGCAGAGGGCTTAGGGCCCCATTGTATGCAAACTACCAAGGCCTACCGCAAGGAGAGCTCTGTCCGAGGGAAGGGAAGTGCCCCAGGCTGCGTTCCCAAGCTGTTGCTTGGCAATGCAGACTCAGCGGTAAACGGAGGGAATCAGGCTCTCTGTAGCCGCAGCTTCACACACAGGTGTGTCTCCGTAGGAATCAAGAAAGATCCTGACAGGGTGAGGTTCATTAGAGCTATACTAAAGAGCAAAGGCTTGTCCATGTGGTCTTGCCTTCCCCTGTGCCTTTGGGTCTCCAGGCTCGGCCCCAGCTCCGTGGAAACAACCCCTGAGAAAATATCTTCAAGATCCACTTTTCCCAGTGTCTGGGAACCGGGGTTCGTAGGAGGAGAGAAAAGCACGCCTCCATCGGGAACAAAAAGGCAGCCCACCTGCCTGTGTTTTGAAGCCTCTATTTGGAAGGAATGGGTTAGCTTCTCCTAAAGGAGACCTCCAGATCTGCTCAGAAGTCGGTAATTCCAGAGGCAGGGTACTGGTTCCTGACTGCCCTTTGCTAGCCTTGCAAAGATATTCCTAGATTCTAGAGTTATTTTCCATGAAGGAGCAGGCTTCGGGAATGTGTCAGACGGGACTGGCTCCTTATTGACCTCAGCTCAGCTATTGCCTTTCCATTCAAACTAGGGCAAGGCCCTACTTTATGAAGGGTAAGGGTCTTCTTCTTTGCAAACTGCCAAGGGCTACAGCAATGAGACCTCTGTCAAGGTGAGGGAAGCCTAAGAGGATGGATTCTCAAGCAGGTGCTTTGCCACAAAGCATCAGCACCCCACGGAGAGAATCAAGCTCCCTGTGCACCAATGTTGGGAGTGTAGCTTCACACACAGAGTTGTCTCTATAGGAGCCAAGAATGTTCCTGAGAGATTAGGTTCACTAAACCTCTCCTACAGAGCATAGACCTGTCAATGTGGTTTTGCCTTCCCCTGTGAGTTGGGTCCTCAAGGTCCGCCACACCTCCGGGGAAACTGTCCCTGAGAAAAGATCTCCAGGAACCGCTTCGCCGAGGCTGGGAAATGCTGTTCACAGGAAGTAAGGCAAGCGAATCTCCTGCAGAGTAAAAGAGGCCTTACAGTCCCTGGAGGAGCAGGCTGCCAGAGTGTGTGAAACCTGACTGTTGCCTTACTGGCCTCAGCTCCGCCATTGCCTGTTCATTCGAGCTAGCACCCAGGCCTACTTGGAAAAGCGTTTGGGTGCAGATTTCTACAAAGTGCCAAGGGCTACAGCAGTGAGAATTCTCTCAGTGGTAGGGAGAGCATTTTATGGATTCTCAAGCTGTTTTCTGAATGACAGCGTCAAAATGAACAGAGAGAATCAGGCTCTCTGTGCCCCTATGTTAGGTACGCAGCTTCACACACAGAGGTGTCTCTATAGGAGCCAAGAATGCTCCTGAGAGATGAGGTTCACTAGATGTCTGCTACAGAGCATAGACCTGTCCATGTGGTCTTGCCTTCCCCTGTGCCTTTGGGCCCCGGGCTCGGCCCCAGCTCCGTGGAAACAAGCCCTGAGAAAATATCTTCAAGATACGCTTTTCCCAGAGGCTGGGAACTGGGGTTCATAGGAGGAGAGAAAAGCAAGCCTTCTTCGGGCTCGAAAGGCAGCCAACCTGCCTGTGTTTTGAAGCCTCTATTTGGAAGGAATGGGTTAGCTTCTCCTAAAGGAGACCTCCAGATCTGCTCAGAAGTCGATAATTCCAGAGGCAGGGTGCTGGTTCCTGACTGCCCTTTGCCAGCCTTGCAAAGACATTCCAAGATTCTAGAGTTATATTCCATGAAGGAGCAGGCTTCGGGAATGTGTCAGAGGGGACTGGCTCCTTATTGGCCTCAGCTCAGCTATTGCCTTTCCATTCAAACTAGGACAAGGGCCTACTTTATGAAGTGTAAGGGTCTTCTTCTTTGAAACTGCCAAGGGCTACAGCAATGAGACTTCTGTCAAGGCGAGGGAAGCCTAAGAGGACGGATTCTCAAGCAGGTGCTTTGCTATAAAGCATCAGCACCCCACGGAGAGAACCAAGATCCCTGTTCCCCAATGTTGGGAGTGTACCTTCACACACAGAGTTGTCTCTATAGGAGCCAAGAATGTTCCTGAGAGATTAGGTTCACTAAACCTCTCCTACAGAGCATAGACCTGTCCATGTGGTTTTTCCTTCCCCTGTGAGTTGGGTCCCCGAGGTCCACCACACCTCTGGGGAAACTGTCCCTGAGAAAAGATCTCCAGGAACCGCTTCGCTGAGGCTGGGAAACGCTGTTCACAGGAAGTAAGGCAAGCGAATCTCCTGCAGAGAAAAAGAGGCCTTACTGTCCCTGGAGGAGCAGGCTGCCAGAGTGTGTGAAACCTGACTGTTGCCTTGCTGGCCTCAGTTCCACCATTGCCTGTTCCTCCGAACTAGGACCCAGGCCTATTTGGAGAAGCGTTTGGCTGCGGATTTCTACAAAGTGCCAAGGGCTACAGCAGTGAGAATTCTCTCAGCGGTCAGGGAGAGCATTTTATGGATTCTCAAGCTGTTTTCTGAACGACAGGGTCAAAATGAACTGAGAAAATCAGGCTCTCTGTGCCCCTATGTTAGGTACGCAGCTTCACACACAGAAGTGTCTCTATAGGAGCCAAGAATGTTCCTGAGAGATGAGGTTCACTAGAAGTCTGCTACAGAGCATAGACCTGTCCATATGGTTTTGCCTTGCCCTGTGAGTTGGGTCCCCGAGGTCCGCCCCAGCTCAGGGGAAGGAGCCCCTGAGAAAAGATCTCCAGGGACCGCTATTCCCCCAGGCTGGCAAACGCAGTTCACAGGAGGTAACACAAGCGAGCCTCCTGCAAGGCACAACAGGCCTTAGTGTCCCTGGACGATCAGGCTGCCAGAGTGTGTGAGACCTGACTGGTGCCTTACTGGCCTCAGCTCCGCCATTGCATGTTCCTCTGAACTAGGACCCAGGCCTACTAGGAGAAGGGTTTGGGTATGGATTTCTAAATACTGCCAAGGGGTATAGCAATGAGAACTGTGTCACGGGTAAGGAAGAGCATTGTATGGATTTTCAAGCTGTTGTTTGAACGACAGCTTCAAAGCTGCACAGAGAGAATCAGACTCTGTGTCTCCATGTTCGGTACACAGCTTCACAGACAGGGGTGTCTCCATAGGAAACAAGAACGTTCCTGACAGAGTGAGGTTCACTAGAGCTCTCCTAGAGAGCAAAGACTTGTCCATGTGGTTTTTCTTCCCCTGTGCGTTTGGGGCTCCAGGCTCGGCCCCAGCTCCGTGGAAACAACCCCTGAGAAAAGATCTTCAAGATCCGCTTTTCCCAGAGGCTGGGATGTGGGGTTCATAGGAGGCGGGAAAAGCAGGCCTCCTTCAGAGAGCAAGAGGCAGCCAAGCGGCCTGCGTTTGGAAGCCTCTATTTGGAAGAATGGGTTAGCTTCCCCTAAGGGAGACCTCCAGATCTGTTCAGAAGTCGGTAATTCCAGAGGCAGTGTGCAGGGTCCTGACTGCCCTTTGCCAGCCTTGCAAAGACATTCCTAGATTCTACAGTTATCTTCCTGAAGAAGCAGGCTTTGGGAATATGTCAGACTTGACTGGCGCCTTATTGGCCTCAGCTCAGCTATTGCCTTTCCATTCAAAGTAGGACAAGGCCCTACTTTATGAAGGGTAAGGGTCTTCTTCTTTCCAAACTGCCAAGGGCTACAGCAATGAGACCTCCGTAAATGCGAGGGAAGCATAAGCGGATGGATTATCAGGAAGGTTCTTTGCCACCAAGCATCAGCACCCCACGGAGAGAATCAGGCTCCCTTTGCCCCTATGTGGGGTGTGTAGATTCACACACAGTGGTGTCTCTACAGGAGCCAAGAATGTTCCTGAGAGATGAGGCTCACAAGAGCTCTCCTACAGAGTGCTCACCTGTACATGTGGTTTCGCCTTCCCCTGTGAGTTGGGTGCCCGAGGTCCTCCCCAGCTCCGAGAAAACAGCCTCTGAGAAAAGATCTCCAGGAACCGCTTTTCGCCCAGGCTGGGAAAAGCTGTTCACAGGAAGTAAGGCAAGTGAGCCTCCTGCAGAGAAAAAGAAGCCTTACTGTCCCTGGAGGAGCAGGCTGCCAGAGTGTGTGAAAACTGACTGGTGCCATACTGGTCTTAGCTCCGCCATTGCTTGTTCCTCCGAACTGGGACTCAGGCCTACTTGGAGAAGGGTTTAGGTGCAGATTTCTACAAACTGCCAAGGGCTACTGCAATGAGAACTCTCTCAGAGGTAAGGGCGAGAATTGTATGGATTCTCAAGCTGTTTTCTGAACGACAGCATTAAACCTGCACAGAGAGAATCAGGCTCTCTGCCGCCATGTTGGGTACGCAGTTTCACACACAGAGGTGTCCGCATAGGAGCCAAGAACGTTCGTCAAAGACTGAGGTTCACTAGAGCTCTCTTAGAGAGCAAAGACTTGTTCATGTGGTTTTGCCTTCCCCTGTATGTGTGGGTCTCTGGGCACAACCCCAGCTCCGTGGAAACAACCCCTGAGCAAAGATCTCCAAGATCTGCTTTTCCCCCATGCTGGGAACCAGGGATCATAGGAGGCAGGAAAAGCAAGCCTCCTTCAGGCAAGAAGAGGCAGCCAACTAGCCTGTGTTTGGAAGCCTCTATTTGCAAGGAATGGGTTAGCTTTTCCAGAAGGAGACCTCCAGGTCTGCTCAGAAGATAGAAATTCCAGAGGCAGGGTCGAGGTTCCTGACTGCCCTTTGCCAGCCTTGCAAAGACATTCCTAGATTCTAGCAATATTTTCCATGAAGGAGCAGGCATCGGGAATATGTCAGAGTTGACGGGTGCCTTACTGGCCTCAGCTCAGCTATTGCCTTTCCTTTCAAACTAGGATCAGGGCCTACTTGGTGAAGGGTAAGGGTCTACTTCTTTCCCAACTGCCAAGAGACACAGCAATGAGACCTCTGTCAAGGCGAGGGAAGCGTAAGCGGATGGATTCTCAAACAGGTGCTTTGCCACAAAGCATCAGCACCCCACGGAGAGAATCAGGCTCCCTGTGCCCCTATGTTCGGTGTGTAGCTTTACACACAGAGGTGTCTCTGTACGAGCCAAGAATGTTCCTAAGAGATGAGACACACTAACGTCTCCTACAGAGCATAGACCTGTCCATGTGGTTTTTCCTTCCCCTGTGAGATGGGTCCCCGAGGTCCACCCCAGCTCTGGGGATAGAGCCCCTGAGAAAAGATCTCCAGGAACCGCTTTTTGCCCAGGCTGGGAAACGCAGTTCACAGGAGGCAAGGCAAGCGAGCCTCCTGCAGGGAAAAATAGGCCTTACTGTCCCTGGAGGAGCAGGCTGCCAGAGTGTGTGACACCTGACTGGTGCCTTACTGACCTCAGCTCTGCCATTGCATGGCCATCCAAACCAGGACCCAGGCCTACTTGGAGAAGGGTTTGGGTGTGGATTTGTAAAAACTGCCAAAGGCTACAGCAATGAGAAGTCTCTCAGAGGTAAGGGAGAGCATTCTATGGATTCTCAAGCTGTTGTTTGAACGACAGCTTCAAAGCTGCAAAGAGAGAATCAGGCCCTGTGTGCCCCCTTGTTGGGTACACAGCTTCACACACAGGGGTGTCTCCATAGGAGTCAAGAACGTTCCTGACACAGTAAGTTTCACTTAGAGGTCTCCTGGAGAGCAAAGACTTGTCCATGTGGTTTTCCTTCTCCTGTGCGATTGGGTCTCTGGTCTCGGCCCCAGCTCCATGGAAACAACCCCTGAGAAAATATCTTCAAGATCCGCTTTTCCCAGAGGCTGGGAACAGGGCTTCATAGGATGCGAGAAAAGCAGGCCTCCTTCGGGCGCGAAAAGGCAGCCAACTGGCCTGTTTGGAAGCCTCTATTTGGAAAGAATGGGTTAGCTTCTCCTAAAGGAGACCTCCAGATCTGCTCAGAAGTCGGTAATTCCAGAGGCAGGGTGCTGGTTCCTGACTGCCCTTTGCCAGCCTTGCAAAGACATTCCCAGATTCTAGAGTTATTTTCCATGAAGGTGAAGTCTACGGGAGTATGTCAGACTTGGCAGGCACCTTATTGGCCTCAGCTCAGCTATTACCTTTCCATTCAAACTAGGACAAAGGCCTACTTTATGAAGGGTAAGGGTCTTCTTCTTTCCAAACTGCCAAGGGCTACAGCAATGGGACCTCTGTCAAGGCGAGGGAAGCCTATGTGGATGGATCATCAAGCAGGTGCTTTGCCACAAAGCATCAGCACCCCACGGGGAGAATCAGGCTCCATTTGCCCCTATGTTGGGTGTGTAGCTTCACATACAGAGGTGTCTCTATAGCAGGCCAGAATGTTCCTGAGAGATGAGGTTCACTAGAGGTCTCCTACAGAGCATAGACCTGTCCATGTGCTTTTGCCTTCACCTGTGAGTTGGGTCCTCGAGGTCCTCCCCAGCTCCGGGGAAGGAGCCCCTGAGAAAAGATCTCCAGGGACCTCTTTTCCCCCAGGCTGGGAAATGCAGCTCACAGGAGGGAAGTCAAGTGAGCCTCCTGCAGGGAAAAAGAGGGCTTACTGTCCCTGGACGATCAGGCTGCAAGAGTGTGTGAGACCTGACTGGTGCCTTACTGGCCTCAGCTCCGCCATTGCATGTTCCTCCGAACTAGAACCCAGGACTACTTGGAGAAGGGTTTGGGTGCGGATTTCTAAAAACTGCCAAGGGCTACAGCAATGAGAACTCTGTCACGGGTAAGGAAGAGCATTGTATGGATTTTCAAGGTGTTTTTTGAACGACATCTTTAAAGCTACACAGAGAGAATCAGGCTCTCTGTGCCCCCATGTTGGGTACGCAGCTTCGCACACAGGGGTGTCTCCATATGAATCAAGAATGTTCGTGACAGAGTGAAGTTCACTAGAGCTCTCCTTGAGAGCAAAGACTTGTACATGTGGTTTTTCTTCCCCTGTTAGTTTGGGTCTCCATGCTTAGCCCCAGCTCCGTGGAAACAACCCCTGAGAAAAGATCTTCAAGATCCGCTTTTCCCAGAGCCTGGGAAGCTGGGTTCATAGGAGGCAGGAAAAGCAAGCCTCCTTCGGGCACGAAGAGGCAGCCGACCAGCCTGTTTTTGGAAGTCTCAATATGGAAGGAATGAGTTAGATTCTCCTAAAGGAGACCTCCAGATCTGCTCAGAAATCGGTAATTCCAGAGGCAGGGTGCAGGCTCCTGACTGCCCTTTGCCAGCCTTGCAGAGACATTCCTAGATTCCAGCGTTATTTTCCATGAAGGAGCAGGCTTCGGGAATATGTCAGACTTGACTGGCGCCTTATTGGCCTCAGCTCAGCTCTTGCCTTTCCTTTCAAACTAGGACAAGGGCCCACTTTATGAAAGGTAAGGGTCCTCTTCTTTCCAAACTGCCAAGGGCTACAGCAATGAGACCCCTGTCAAGGCGAGGGAAGCGTAAGCTGATGGATTCTCAAGCGGGTGCTTTGCCACAAAGCATCAGCACCCCACGGAAAGAATCTGGCTCCCTTTGCCCCTACGTTGCGTGTGTAGCTACACACACAGAGGTGTCTCGATAGGAGCCAAGAATGTTCCTGAGAGAGGATGTTCACTGTTGGGGGCCAGAGTGAGGCACTCCTCCCATGGCAAAGGTCATGAGGAAGGAGGCTCGACATACGCAAAGGCGGGATCGAGCCTCAGGAGTCCCCCTGGAAATCCTCGAGCATCTACCCCCATCACCAGAGCCTGCCTACCTTACTATTTTGTGCTCTCACCTACACCTCTGACTTTACGGGGGGCTGTCCCCCACCACCTCTTTCGGAGAAGGAGTTAACCTAGAGCTCCAGTTGATAAAAACCCCTGGGTGTGACAAGAGTGTTTTAACCTACAAACTCCTCTGAAGGTTCTCTAGCCTGCCTGACAGGCTTGTCCGGCCACATGTGATTGCTCACAGCCTCCCAACCATGAGAGGCACGAGATGCTTTAAACCTTCTAAAAACAGGTTCCTTAGAAAAGTTAGAAAATTATTAGTATAAGTATAATGGGCTGATTAGAAATCATATTGGTGAAGGGTTTTTCATTTGTTGAGCTGATGTTTACTGCTAAGTCTCCACATCCCCTGCCCTTATACACATTAATGAATATATAGAAGAAATAAGTATTAACCTTTGATATAAATCACTTTAGACCTTAGGCTAAGTAAATTCTTTCCTTAACTAAAACCCACTACACCCTCACCCTATAGGAATGTAACTTTATTTGGGTGGCGTCTGTTTTAAGAATAATCACCCCTGGAGAAATAAGTGTCCTGGTTGACTGACCGCTGTCACAAGGAGAGGGTCGTAAATTGTCAGCAGGCCCCCCGGCCAGAAGATGATGTAACACCCCTAAGACCTCTGTATACTTTTGTATGAAGCACCTGACTTTGATAAAAGTCAGGACTGCTGACCCCACGTGACTTTTGCATAACATCTCAGTGTATAAAAGTAGACCATGGAAAATAAAGAATTGGGATCAGTTTCTCGAAATACTGGTCTCCCCATGTCTCTCTCTCTCTCTCTCACTCTGGTTGAGTCTCCATCTGGAGCGCGGAACCCACCAAGCTTACTAATTTTGCCTGGGCTTCTAAGATCCGACCGGGGAGGCCTCAGTGTCTCCTCTCCTTCGGGAGAACGGAAGGACGCCTGCGGCCTACGTAAGTGGTGCAAGCTTCTTGTCTTGAAGTTTTATTGGTCCCCCGCGTAAACCAAGCTACTCAGCCTCTTTTCTCCACTGAATTTTCCTACTGAGCTATCCTCATTTTATTACTCTTTATATCCTTAATTAACGTTTAATTAAGCAGTTGTTCCCTGACCCTCGCCTACGCCGTCTCTGCTTTGAATACCCTGGATCAGCTGGGGCTGGACCCCGGCAGTTCACTAGAGATCTCCTACAGAGCATAGACCTGTCCATTTGGTTTTGCCTTCCCCTGTGAGTTGGGTCCCCGAGGTCCGCCCCAACTCCGGGGAAACAGCCCCTGAGAAAAGATCTCCAGGAACTGCTTTCCGCCCAGGCTGGGAAACGCTGTTCACAGGAAGTAAGGCAAGCGAGCCTCCTGAAGGGAAATAGAGGCCTTACTGTCCCTGGAGGAGCAGGCTGCCAGAGTGTGTGACACCTGACTGGTGCCTTACTGGCCTCAGCTCCGCTATTGCATGTTCATCTGAACTTGAACCCAGGCCTACTTGGAGAAGTGTTTGTGTGCCGATTTCCAGAAACTGCGAAGGGCTACAGCAATGATAACTCTCTCAGTGCTAAGGGAGAGCATTGTGTGGATTCTCAATTTGTTGTTTGAACGACAGCGTCAAAGCTGCACAGAGAGAATCAGGTCTCTGTGTCTCTATGTTGGCTATGCAGCTTCCCACACAGAGATGTCCCTGTTGGAGCCAAGAACATTGCCCATAGAGTGAGGTTCACTAGAGCACTCCTAGAGAGCAAAGACTTATCCATGTGGTTTTCCCTTCCCCTGTGCGTGTGGGTCTCCGGGATCAGCCCCTGCTCCGTGGAAACAGCCTCTGAGAAAAGATCTCCAAGAACCTCTTATCCCTCAGGCTGGGAAGCGGAGTTCGCAGGAGGTGGGATAAGCAAGCTTCCTTCGGCAAGAAGAGACAGCCAACCGGCCTGTGTTTGGAAGACTATATTTGCAAGGAATGGGTTAGTTTCTCCTGACCGAGACCGCCAGATGTGCTGAGAAGATAGAAATTCCAGAGGCAGGGTCGAGGTTCCTGACTGCCCTTTGCCAGCCTTGCAAAGACATTCCCAGATTCTAACGTTATTTTCCATGAAGGAGCAGGCATCGGGAATATGTCAGACTTGACTGGCGCCTTACTGGCCTCAGCTCAGCTACTGCCTTTCCATTCAAACAAGGACAAGGGCCTACTTGGTGAAGGGTAAGGGTCAGCTTCTTTCCAAACTGCCAAGGACTACAGCAATGAGACCTCTGTCAAGGTGAGGGAAGCCTATGCGGATGGATTCTTAGCAGGTGCTTTGCCACAAAGCATCAGCACCCACGGAGAGAATCAGACTCCCTTTGCCACTATGTTGGGTGTGTAGCTTCATGCACAGAGGTGTCTCTGTAGAAGCCAAGAATGTTCCTGAGAGATGAGGTTCACTAGAGCTCTCCTACAGAGCATAGACCTGTCCATGTGGTTTTGTCTTCCCCTGTGAGTTGGGCCCCCGAGGTCCGACCCAGCTCCAGGGAAACAGCCCCTGAGAAAAAATCTCCAGGAACAGCTTTGCGCCCAGGCTGGGAAATGCAGTTCACAGGAGGCAAGGCAAGCGAGCCTCCTGCAGGGAAAAAGAGGCCTTACTGCTCCTGGACGATCAGGCTGCAAGAGTGTGTGAGACCTCACTTGTGCCTTACTGGCCTCAGCTCCGCCGTTGCCTGTTGTTCCGAGCTAGGACCCAGGCCTACTTGGAGAAGGGTTAGGGTGCGGATTTCTACAAACTGTCAAGGACTACAGCAATGAGAATTCTCTTAGCAGTAAGGGAGAGCATTGTATGGATTCTCAAGCTGTTGTTTGAATGACAGCTTCAAAGCTACACAGAGAGAATCAGGCTCTCTGTTCCCCTATTTTGGCTGTGCAGCTTCACACACAGAATTTGACTCTGTTGGAGCCAGAAATATTCCTGAAAGACTTAGGCTCACCAAAGCTGTCCTCCAGAGCAAAGACATTGGATGTGGTTTTGCCTTCCCTTGCCAGTATGGGTCCCCTAGCTTGGCCCCAGCTCCGGGGATACAGCCTCTGAAAAAAATCTTCCAAGAAGCGATTTTTCCTCCAGGCTGTTAAGCGGAATTCGCAGTTTGCAAGTTAAGGAAGCCTGCTTCGTGGAAGAGCAAGCAGCCAACTGGCCCTGTGTTAGGAAGCCTGTATTTGAAAGGAATGGGTTAGCTTCTACAGCGGGAGAACCTCAGATCTGCTCAGGGGACTGAAATACTAGAGTCAGGGTCGAGGTTCTCCCTTGTCCTTTGCGCACCTTGCAAAGACATTCCTAGCTTCTAGCGTTAGTGTCCCTGTAGTAGCAGGCTGCAGGAGCGTGTGATAAATGACTGCCGCGTTCCTGTCCTCAGCTCCGCTATTGACTTTCTATTCGAACTAGAACCCAGGCCTACTTTGAGAGGGGTTAGGGTCCAGTGTTTCCAAACTGCCAAGGGCTACGGCAATGTGAGCTCTGTCAGAGGTAAGAAAAGAGCAATTGGTTGGATTCTTCAGCTGCTGCGTGGCTGCACAGTTTCCGCGCTGCATGGAGAGCATGAGGCTCCTTGTGGCCCTATTTTGGGTACGCAGCAACATGCACACAGAGTGTCTGTGTTCACTTATGTACAGGCTTATGTACACTAGAGCTCTCCTACAGAGCAAAGACCACTCAGTGGGCTCCAAGAGATACCTGTCGCGGCTCGAGAAGAGAGTGGAGTCCTTTGCTTCCCCTCGAGATGAGGCATGACTCCCCGAGTGAGTATGGAATGCAACCCCAAATCCCTGTCGCGTATGGAGAGGAACATTAAGTCCTGGATACAAGCCTAGATGAGGTCTAGTTTGCCCTTCAGTGAATGGAGCACAATCCACAGCACTCCCTAGCAACTCGAATGGAAGATTAGACTTCCTGGGCCAACACAAGAGGAAGCCTGAATTCCCCGTCGTAACTCGAGAATCCCACCGAAACTCGAGAAAATCCACGTGCTTCCCTCGTCATCGCAAGATGAGTCCCTTTGTCCGCTACAGCATCTCAAGAGAAGTCCCACGTTCCATCCTGAAGTGCGAAACGGTACTTGGCACCCTTGATGCGACCCCAAAAGTTCCGCGACATACCAGACTCACTCAAGGGGAACACCGAGGTTCCCGGCACCACTTCATCTGACCCCTTCTCCTCTCCTGATTGCGACAGGAGGGTCGACTCCCCTTCTCTGTCTGCAAGGGGTTCCCGACCTTCCGGGCGCACCTCAGGATGAGGCCGGTCTCATGAGGAAGTTCGAGACGTAGCCTCGTGGGTGGTGCCACATGCCGAAAGACGCCAATTTCACGGTCCATTCTTGAAAAGAACCCGATGCCAGCACACCTCTTTGAAGGAAAACCTGTGGATGAAAGCACAACACGAAGGGGCACTGACACCCGCGTGCATCGTCCAGAAAAACCCGCAGGTCCCACAGACATTTCGACAAGTGGCCTGTCACCCTGTAAACAACTCGAAAGGCAAACGAAGGTCCATTCCTCAACAGAAGACTAGGTGTGACTCTCTTGTCCCTACTCTGCAGGGACCATGGGATCCGAGTCAGAAACGGAGAGGAAGCCTGAGGTTCCTGCGTCCACTCGAGATGAGGCCCTCTTCCATTGCACCACACCCAGTGGAGTCCCGAGAGGCCCATACCAACTCCACAGTATCCCTGAGTTCTCAGAGGCACAATGAGAAGCTCCCTGAGGTCACAGGCACAAGTCGAGGGAACCCTGGGTTTTCTGCTATGACTCGAGAAAGACCTCGAGAGTGCTTCAAAATGTGTTGAGTCGCGATTCCCCTACCACGACTCGAGAGCCATGACACGCGCCCCCTCTTCACGCGCATGGAGACCTGACTAACCTGGCACTGCACGAGAGGCTCCCTGAGATCCTCATCGTACCTCGTGAGGAAACCCACACTGCCGCGGCAGCTCGAGGAAACACATGAGACACCCCGGTCATCGCGAGATGACGGCCTTATATTCCTGCATGTCCTGGAGACCAATCACGAGTCCTCTCTCCAAACAGAAGAGCAGGCTGGACTCCGTTGAGGCCGCTCAGGGGGCTCCAACAGACCCTTGTCGCGACTCGAGAGGAGAGCGGAGTCCTTGGCTTCCCCTCGAGACGAGGTCTGACTCCCCGGGGGAGCCTGGAATGCAACCCCGAGATGCCTGCTTTCCCTGGAGAGGAATAGTAGGTCCTGGACACACGCCTAGGTGAGGTCTCTTCGGCCCTGCAGTGACTCGAGCGCAACCCCCAGATTTCCCTTGCAACTCGAGGGGAAGATTGGGCTTCCCAGGGCCAACCCAATAGGAGGCTGAGATCCCCATTGTAACTCGAGAATCCCGCCGCAACTCGAGAAAAACCACGTGGTTCCCAACTCTTGGCAAGATGAGACCCTTGCCCGCGACGGCGTCTCAAGGGAAGTCCCCTCTTCCGCCCTGAAGGGCGGAAAGGATCCTGCCAGCCTTCATGCGACCCCCAAAAGTTCCCCGACACGCCGGGTTCCCTCGAGGGGAACACCGAGGGTCCCGGCACCGCTTCCTCTGAGCCCCTTCTCCCCTCCTGATCGCGAAAGGAGAGTCGATTCCCCTGCGTGGTCTGGAAGGGGTTCCAGGCCTTCCCGGGGCACCTAAGGATGAGGCCGGTCTCACTAGGAAATTCGAGACGAGCCACGTGGGTGGGGCCACATGCCGAACGCCCACGATTCCCCGGTCCGCTCTTGAGAAGGACCCGAGGCCCGGACCCCTCTTCGAAGGCAACCCTGTGGGTGAAGGCACAACACGAAGGGGCACTGCCACCCCCGTGCATCGTCCGCAAAGACCCGCGGGTTCCACACACAGCTCGACGAGGGGCCTGAGACCCCCTGAGCAACTCGAGAGGCCAGCGGGGTTCCCTTCCTCAGACAAGACGAGGCCTGACTCTCCTGTCCCAACTCTGCAGGGACCCTGCGGTCGGAGTCCGAAACGGAGAGGAAGCCTGAGGTTCCTGCCTCCCCTCGAGGTGAGGCCCTCTTCCGTTGCGCCAGACCCAGCGGAGTCCCGAGGGGCCCCGCCACCTCCACAGGATCCCTCGCCTCTCAGAGGCACCCTGGCAAGTTCCCTAAGGTCCCCGGCAGAAGGCGAGGGAAACGAGGGTTTCCCGCCGCCCCCCGAGAAAGACCTCGAGAGTCCTTCTTCAACGCGTCTCGAGGCCCTAGTCCCCTCCCGTGACTCGAGAGCCAGGACGCGCTCCCCCTCGCCACGCGCATGGAGACCTGACTTCCCTGGCGCCGCACGAGAGGCTCCCTGAGATCCTCATCGTGCCTCGGGAGAAAACCCCCACGGGCGCCGCAGCTCGAGGAAACCCCTGAGACGCCCCCGTCCTCGCGAGCTGAGGGCCTTCTTTTCCTGCATGGCCTGGAGAGCAATCCCGGGTCCTCTCTCCAAACGGAAGAGAAGGCTGGACTCCCTTGAGCCCGTTCAGGGGGCTCCAAGAGCCCCGCGTCGCGACTCGAGAGGAGAGCGGAGTCCTTGGCTTCCCCTAGAGACGAGGCCTGACTCCCCGGGGGAGCCTGGAATGCAACCCCGAGATCCCTGCCTTCCCTGGAGAGGAATATTAGGTCCCGGACACACGCCTAGGTGAGGTCTCTTCGGCCCTGCAGTGACTCGAGCGCAACCCCCTGCTCTCCCTCGCAACCCGAGGGGAAGTTTGGGCTTCCAGGGGCCAACCTAAGGGGAAGGCTGAGATGCCCGTCGTAACTCGAGAATGCCGCCGCAACTCGAGAAAAACCACGTGGTTCCCACCTCTTGGCAAGATGAGGCCCTTGCCCGCCACGGCGTCTGAAGGGAAGTCCCCTGTTCCGCCCTGCAGGGCGAAACGGTCCCTGACAGCCTTCCTGCGACCCCCAAAAGTCCCCCAACACGCCGGGTTCCCCCGAGGGGAACACCGAGGGTCCCGGCACCGCTTCCTCTGAGCCCCTTCTCCCCTCCTGATCGCGACAGAAGAGGCGATTCCCCTGCGTGGTCTGGAAGGGATTCCCGGCCTTCCCGGCGCACCTCAGGATGAGGCCGGTCTCATGAGGAAATTCGAGACGAGGCACGTGGGTGGGGCCACATGCCGAACGCCCCCGATTCCCCGGTCCGCTCTTGAGAAGGACCCGAGGCCCGGACGCCTCTTCGAAGGCAACCCTGTGGGTGAAGGCAAAACACGAAGGGGCACTGCCACCCCCGTGCATCGTCTGCAAAGACCCGCGGGTTCCACACACAGCTCGACGGGGGGCCTGAGACCCCCTGAGCAACTCGAGAGGCCAGCGGGTTTCCCTTCCTCAGACAAGACGAGGCCTGACTCTCCTGTCCCAACTCTGCAGGGACCCTGCGGTCGGAGTCCGAAACGGAGAGGAAGCCTGAGGTTCCTGCCTCCCCTCGAGGTGAGGCCCTCTTCCGTTGCGCCAGACCCAGCGGAGTCCCGAGGGGCCCCGCCACCTCCACAGGATCCCTCGCCTCTCAGAGGCACCCTGGCAAGTTCCCTAAGGTCCCCGGCAGAAGGCGAGGGAAACGAGGGTTTCCCGCCGCCCCCCGAGAAAGACCTCAAGAGTCCTTCTTCAATGCGTCTCGAGGCCCTAGTCCCCTCCCGTGACTCGAGAGCCAGGACGCGCTCCCCCTCGCCACGCGCATGGAGACCTGACTTCCCTGGCGCCGCTCGAGAGGCTCCCTGAGATCCTCGTCGTGCCTCGGGAGAAAACCCCCACGGGCGCCGCAGCTCGAGGAAACCCCTGAGACGCCCCCGTCCTCGCGAGCTGAGGGCCTTCTTTTCCTGCATGGCCTGGAGAGCAATCCCGGGTCCTCTCTCCAAACGGAAGAGGAGGCTGGACTCCCTTGAGGCCGCTCATGGGACTCCAAGAGACCCGCGTCGCGACTCGAGAGGAGAGCGGAGTCCTTGGCTTCCCCTCGAGACGAGGCCTGACTCCCCGGGGGAGCCTGGAATGCAACCCCGAGATCCTTGTCTTCCCATGAGAGGACTATTAGGTCCTGGACACACGCCTAGTTGAGGTCTCTTTGGCCCTGCAGTGACTCGAGCACAACCCCCAGCTTTCGCTCACAACTCGAAGGGAAGTTTGGGCTTCCCAGGGCCAACACAAGAGGAAGCCTGAAATCCCCATCATAACTCGAGAATCCCGCCGCAACTCGAGAAAAACCACGTGGTTCCATTGTCTTCGCAGCATGAGCCCCTTGCCCTCCACAGCGTCTCAAAAGATGTCCACGTTCCCACTGAAGTGCAAAACAGTACTTGGCACCCATGATGGCACCCCCAAAGTTCCCCAACATACATGCCTCACTCGAGTGGAACACCCATGTTCCCCACACCACATCATTTGAGCCCCTTCTCCCCTCCTGATTGCAACAGGAGTGTCGATTCTCCTGCTTTGTCTGGAAGGCGTTACCGATCTTCCCAGCGCACCTCAGGATGAGGCCGGTCTCACGAGGAAATTGGAGATGTAGCCTCGTGGGTGGTGCCACATGCGGAAAGACCCCATTTCCTGGTCCGCTATTAATAAGAACCCGATGCCCGTACACTTCTTCGAATGCATCCTGTTGGATGAAGGCACAACAAGGAGGGGCCCTGCACACCCGTGCATCTTTTGGAAAATTCTGCAGGTTCCACATACAGCTCGACAAGTGACCTGTTACCTCGTGAACAACTCGAGAGGCAAGCTAAGTTTCATTTCTCCACAGAATACGAGGCCTGACTCTCCTGTCCCAACTCTGCAGGAATCCTGAGATCGGAGTCTGAAATGGAGAGGAACCCTGAGGTTCCTTCCTCAACACGAGATGAGGCCCTCTTGCATTATACCACACCCAGTGGAGTCCCTAGAGGCCCCTCCCAACTCCACAGAATCCCTGACTTCTCAGAGGCACCATGTTAAGCTCCCTGAGGTCACCAGCACAAGTCGAGAAAAACCAGGGTTTCCTGCCGCAACCGGAGAAAGACCTTGAGAGTCGTTCTTCAACGCCTCTTGAGGCCCGATTCCCCTACCATGACTCGAGAGCAATGACGCGCTCCCCCTCCACACGTGCATGGAGACCTGACTTTCCTGTCACCACACGAGAGACTCCCTGAGCTCCCCATCGTATCTTGTGAGAAACCCCATCCTGGCACCGCACCTCGAGAAAATGCACAAGACGCCCCCGTCATCACGATATGAGGGCCTTCTTTTCCTGCATGGCCTGGAGAGCAATCCCGAGTCCTCTCTCCAATCTCCACAGGAGGCTTGACTCCCTTTAGGCCACACAATGGGCTCTAAGAGATACCCGTCGCGACTCAAGAGGAGAGGGGAGTCCATTTATTACCCTCTTGAAGAGGCCTGACTCCTCGGGAGGATCTGGAATGCAACTCCGAGATCCCTGTTGCCCCTTGAAAGGAACATTAGGTCCTAGACACAAGCCTAGATGAGGTCTCTTTTGCCCTGCAGTAACTCGAGCCAACCCCCAGCTCTAGCTGTCAACTCGTATGGAAATTTGGACTTCCCTGGGCCAACACAAGAGGAAGCCTGAATTCCCTGCCGCAACTCGAGAAAAACCACGTGGTTCCCCCGTCATCACAAGATGGGGCCCGTGCTCACTACAGCGTCTCAAGAGAAGTCCCACGTTCTGTGTTGAAGTGCGAAACGTTACTTGGCACCCTTAATGCGACCCCAAATGTTCCCCGACACACCGGTTTCATTTGAGGGGAACACCGAGGTTCCCGGCACCACTTCTTTTGAGCCCCTTCTCCCCTCCTGATAGCGACAAGAGGGTCGATTCCCCTGCTTTGACTTAAAGGGGTTCCCGACATTCACGGCGCACCTCAGGATGAAGCCGGACTCATGGGAAATTTCGAGACGTGTCCTCATGGGGGGTGCCACATGCCGAAAGACCCCGATTTCCCAGTACACTCTTGAGAAGAACCCGATGACCAGACACCTCTTTGAAGACAACCCTGTGGATGAAGGTACAACAAAAGGGGCACTGACACCCCTGTGCATCGTCTGGAAAAACCCGCAGGTTCCACATACAGCTCTACAAGAGGCCTGTCACCCCGTGAACAACTCGAGATGCAAGCGGATTTCCATTCCTCCACACAAGATGAGTCCTGACTCTCCTCTCCCAACTCTGCAGGAACATGCGATCCAAGGCAGAAATGAAGAGGAAACCTGATGTTCCTGCTTTATCTAAAGATGATGCCTTTTTCCATTTCACCAAACCCAGTGGAGTTCCGAGAGGTCACTCCCAACTCCACAGTATCCCTGATTTCACAGAGGCACCTGAGAAGCTCCCTGACGTAACATGCATGAGTCGAGGGAACCCATGGTTTCCTGCCACAACCTGAGAAAGACCTTGAGAGTCCTTCTTCAATGTGTCTTGAGGTCCAAATCCCCTATCATGACAAGAGAGCAATGACGCACTCCCCCTCGCCACGCGCATGGAGACCTGACTTCCCTGGCGCCGCACAAGATGCTCCCTGAGCTCCCAGCCTTACCACGAGGGAAACACCACACTTGTGCCTCAGCTCGAGAAAACCCACGAGATGCCCCTGTCATCGCGAGATGAGGGCCTTCTTTTTCTGCATGGCCTGGAGAGCAATACCGAGTCCTCTCTCCAAAATCCACAGGAAGCTTGGCTCCCTGTAGGCCACTCAGTGGGCTCCAAGAGATATCCGTCGCGACTCGAGAGGAGAGTGGAGTCATTTGCTTCCCCTCGAGACGAGGCCTGACTCCCCGGGTGAGTCTGGAATGCAACCCCGAGATCCCTGTCGCCCCTGGAGAGGAACATTAGATCCTGGACACAAGCCAAGATGAGGTCTCTTTTTCCCTACAGTGACTTGTGCGCAATCCCCAGCTCTCCCTCGCAACTCGAATTGAAGATTGGACTTCCCTGGGCCAACACAAGAGGAAGCCTGAAATCCCCGTCGTAACTCGAGAATCCCACCGTAACTGGAGAAAAACCAAGTGGTTGCCCCATCATCGCAATATGGGGCACTTTCCCGCTACAGCGTCTCAAGAGTAGTCCCACCTTCCATCTTGAAGTGTGAAACAGAACTTGGCACCCTTGATGCGACCCCAAAAGTTCCCCAACATACCAGTCTCACTTGAGGGGAACACCGAAGTTCCCGGCACCATTTCTTTTGAGCGCCTTCTCCCCTCCTGATCACGACAGGAGGGTCGATTCCCCTGCTTTGTCTGCAAGGGTTTCCCGACCTTAACGGCGCACCTCAGGATGATGCCGGTCTCACGAGGAAGTTCGAGACGTAGCCTCGTGGGTGGTGCCACATGCCGAAAGACTCCGATTGCCCGGTCCGCTCTTGATAAGAACCTGATGCCTGGACACCCCTTAGAAGGCAACCCTGTGGATGAAGGCACAACACGAAGGGGCACAGACACACCCGTGCATCGTCTGGAAAAACCTACAGGTTCCACACACAGCTCGACACGTGGTCTGTCACCCCGTGCACAACTCGAGAGGCAAGCTGAGTTCCATTCTCCACACAGGACGAGGCCTGACTCTCCTGTCCCAAATCTGCTGGGACCCTGCAATCCGAATCAGAAATGGAGAGGAACCCTGAGGTTCCTGCCTCAACTCAAGATGAGACCCTCTTCCATAGCACCAAAACCACTGGAGTCCCGAGAGGTCCCTCCAACCCACAGTGTCCCTGACTTCTCAGAGGCACCCTGACAAGCTCCCTGAGATCTCCGGCACAAGTCGATGGAACCCAGGGTTTCCTGCCGCAACCCGAGAAAGATTGGACAGTCCTTCTTTGATGCGTCTTGAGGCCCGATTCCCCTACCATGTCTCAAGAGCAATGAAGCACTCCCAGTACCCATGCGCATGGAGACTTAACTTCCCTGGCACCTCACGAGAGGCTCCCTGAGGTCCCCGTCGTACCTCGTGAGAAACCCCACACTGGCGCCGCAGCTCGAGAAAACCCACGAGACGCCCCCGTTATCGTGAGATGAGGGCCATCATTAACTGCATGGCCTGGAGTCGTCTCTCCAAACTCCACGGGAGGCTTGACTCACTAAGGCTACTCAGTGCGCTCAATAGGTACCCGTCGCAACTCGAGAGGAAAGCGGAGTACTTTGCTTCCCCTAGAAACAAGGCCGGACTTCCCGGGTGAGTCTGGAATGCCACCCCGAGATCCCTGTCACCCCTGGAGAGGAATATTCGGTCCTGGACACAAGCCTAGATATGGTCTATTTTGCCCTGCAGTGACTCGAGTGGGATCCCAGCTCACCCTCGCAACTCGAATGAAAGATTGGACTTCCATGGGCCAACACAGGAGGAAATCTGAATTCCCCGTCGAAACTCGAGACTCCCGCTGCAATGCGAGAAAAACCACGTGGTTCACTCGTCATCCCAAGATGAGGCCCTGGCCCGCTACAGCGTCTCAAGTGAAGTCCCACGTTCCGTCTTGAAGTGCAAAATGCTACTTTTCACCCTTGATGTAACCCCAAAAGTTCCCCGACACACCGTTCTCACCGAGGGGAACACCGAAGTTCCCGGCACCACTTCATCTGATCACTTTCTCCCCTCCTGATCACGACAGGAGGGTAAATTCCCCTGCTTTGTCTGGAAGGAGTTCCCTCCCATCCCGGCGCACCTAAGGATGAGGCCTTTCTCAGGAGGAAATTCGAGACGTAGCCTCGTGGGTGGTGCCACATGCCGAAAGACCCCGATTGTGTGGTCCGCTCTATATAAGAACCCGATGCCCGGACACCACTTCGAAGGCAACCCTGTGGATGAAGGCACAACACAAGGGTTACTAAAACTCCCGTGCATCGTACAGAAAAACACGCAGGTTCTACACACAGCTCGACAAGTGGAATGTCACCCCGTGAACAACTCGATAGGCAAGCAGAGTTCGTTTCCTCCACACAAGACGAGGCCTGACTCTCCTGTCCCAACTCTTCAGGGAGCCTGCCATCCGAGTCAGAAATGGAGAGGAAACCTGAGGTTCCTGCCTCAACTCGAGATGAGGCCCTCTTCCATTGCACCAAACCCAGATGAGTCGCGAGAGGCCCCTCCCAACTCCACAGTATCCCTGAATTCTCAGAGGCACCTTGAGAATCTACCTGAGGTCACCGGCACGAGTCGAGGGAACCCAGGGTTTCCTGCTGCGACCCGAGAAAGACCTTGAGAGTCCTTCGGCGCGTCTTGAGGCCCGATTCCCCTACCATGACTCGAGAGCAAAGACCCGCTCCCCATCGCCATGCGCATGGAGACCTGACTTCCCTGACGCCTGAAGAGAGTCTCCCTGAGCTCCCCGTCGTATGTCTTTGGAAACCCCATTCAGGCACCGCAGCTCGAGAAAACCCACGATACGCCCCCGTCATCACGAGATGAGGGACTTCTTTCCTGCCTGGCATGGAGAGCAAAACCGAGTCCTCTCTCCAGACTCCACAGGAGGCTTGACTCTCTTTAGGCCTCTCAGTTGGCTCCAAGAGATACCTGTCAGGACTTGAAGGGAGAGCGGAGTCCTTTGCTTCCCCTCGAGACGAGGCCTGACTCCCCATTTGAGTCTGGAATGCAACCCCGAGTTCCTGTCGCACCTGGAGAGGAAAACTCGGTCCTGGACGGAAGCCTAGATGACGTCTATTTTGCACTGCAGTTACTAGAGAGCAATCGCCAGCTCTCCCTTGCAAATCGAATGGAAGATTGGACTTCCCTGGGCCAACACAAGAGGAAGCCTGAATTCCCCATCGTAACTCGAGAATCCCGCCGCAGCTCGAGAAAAACCACGTGGCTCCCCCGTCATCGCAAGATGAGGCCCTTGGCCGCTACAGCGTATCAAGAGAAGTCCCACGTTCCATCCTGAAGTACAAAACTATACTTGGCACCCTTGATGCGACCCCCAAAGTTCCCTGACATACCGGTCTCACTCGAGGGAAACACCAAAGTTCACGGCACCACTTCCTGTGAGCCCCTTCACCCCTCCTGATCGCGACAGGAGGGTCGATTCCCATGCTTTTTCTGCAAGGGTTCCCGACGTTCCCCGTGAGGATGCGGATGAGGCCGGTCTCATGAGGAAATTCGAAAAGTAGCCTCATGGTTGGTGCCACATGTTGAAAGATCCCGAATTCCCGGTCCACTCTAGATAAGAACCTGACGCCCGGACATCTCTTCGAAGGCAACCCTTTGGATGAAGGCACAACACGAAGGGACACTGACATCCACATGCATCGTCTGGAAAAACCCGCCGATTCCACTCACAGCTCCAAATGTGGACTGTCACCCCGTGAACAACTCGAGAGGCAAGTGAAGTTGCATTCCTTCACACAAGACGAGGCCTTACCCTCCTGGCCCAACTCTTCAGGGACCCTGCGATCGGAGTCAGAAATGGAGAGGAACCCTGAGGTTCCTGCCTCAACTAGAGAAGAGGCCCTCTTCCACTGAACCAAACTCAGTGGTGTCCCGAGAGGCCCCTACCAACACCACAGTATCCCTGAATTCTCAGAGGCTCGCTGAGAAGCTACCTGAGGTCACTGGCACAAGTCGAGGGAACCCAGAGTTTCCTGAAGTAACCCGAGAAAGACTTGGAGAGTCCTTTTTCAACGTCTCTTGATGCCCGATTCCCCTACCATGACTCC
Source organism: Bubalus kerabau (assembly GCF_029407905.1). Classification (NCBI taxonomy): domain Eukaryota; kingdom Metazoa; phylum Chordata; class Mammalia; order Artiodactyla; family Bovidae; genus Bubalus; species Bubalus kerabau. The sequence continues at coordinate 583,776 of NW_026577901.1, forward strand.
AGAGCAAGGACACGCTCCCCTCGCCACAAGCAGGAAAACTGACTTCCCTAGTACCACACAAGAGGCTCCCTGAGTACCCCATCGTACCTCGTGAGAAAACCCACAGTGGCGCCGCAGTTCGAGAAAAACCACAAGATGCCCCCGTCAAGGAGAGATGGGGGCCTTCTTTTCCTGCCTGACCTGGAGAGCAATCCCTGGTCCTCTATCCAAACTTCACAGGAGGATTGACTCCCTTTAGGCCACTTAGTTGGGTCCAAGAAATACCCGGTGCGACTCGAGAGGAGAGCGGAGTCCTTTGCTTCCCTGGAGACGAGGCCTGACTCCCCTGGTGAGTTTTGAATGTAACCCCGAGATCCCTGTCGCCCCTGGAGTGGAACATTATGTCCTAGACACAAGCCTAGATGAGGTCTATTTTGCCCTACAGTGACTCGAGAGCAACCTCCATCTCTCCCTCACAATTTGAATGGAAGATTGGTCTTCCCACGGTCAACACAAGAGGAAGTCTGAATTTCCCATCGTAATTCGAGAATTCAGCCTCAAGTCTTAAACACCATGTGGTTCCCCCTTCATCGCAATATGAGGCCCTTGCCAGCTAGAGTCTCAACAGAAGTCCCACGTTCCATCTTAAAGTTCGAAATGCTACTTGGCACCCTTGATGCGACCCCAAAGTTCCCCAACATACCGGTCTCACTCCAGGGGAACACCGAAGTTCCGGGCGTCTCCAGGGAAGTCCCATGTTCCGTCCTTAAGTGCGAAACGGTACTTGACACCCTTGATGCGACCCAAAAGTTCCCCAACATACCGGTCTCACTCCAGGGGAACACGGAAGTTCCCGGAGTCTCCAGGGAAGTCCCATGTTCCGTCCTTAAGTGCGAAACGGTACTTGACACCCTTGATGCGACCGCAAAAGTTCCGCGACACGCTGGGTTCCCTCGAGGGGAACACCGAGGGTCCAGGCACCACTTCATCTGAGCCCCTTCTCCCCTCCTGATCATGACAGCAGAGTCGATTCCCCTGCTTTCTCTGGAAGGGGTTCCCGGCCTTCCTGGTGCACCTCAGGATGAGGCCGGTCTCAGGAGGAAATTCTTGACTAGCCACGTGTGAGGTGCCACGTGCCGAACGACCCTGATTTTCCGGTCCGCTCTTGATAAGAACCCGATGCCTGGACACCTCTTCAAAGGCAACCCTGTGAGTGAAGGCACAACACGAAGGGGCACTGACACCCCCGTGCATCATCCGGAAAAACCCGCAGGGTCTACACACAGCTCGACAAGGGGACTGAGACTCCCGGAACAACTCGAGAGGCAACCAGAATTCCATTCCTCAGACAAGACGTGGCATGACTCTCCTGTCCAAACACTGCACGGACCGTGCAGTCGGAGTCAGAATCGGAGAGGAAGCCTGAGGTTCCTGCCTCCCCTCGAGATGAGGCCCTCTTCCATTGCGCTGAACCCAGCAGAGTCCCGAGAGGCCCTGCCAACTCCACAGCATCCCTCACCTCTCAGAGGCACCCTGGGAAGTTCCCTATAGTCCCCTGCAGAAGTCGAGGGAAACGAGGTTTTCCCGCCGCCACCCGACAAAGACCTCGAGAGTCCTTCTTCAACCCGTCTTGAGGCCCGATTACCCTACCATGACTCGAGAGCAATGACGAACTCCCCCTAGCCATCTCATGGGGACCTGACTTCCCTGGCGCCACACGAGAGGCTCCCTGAGCTCCTTCTCGTACCTCGTCAGAAACCCGGCACTAGCGCGGCAGTCTAGAAAACCCACAAGACGCCGCCGTCATCACGAGACGAGGGCCTTCTTTTCCTGCATGGCCTGGAGAGGAATCCCGAGTCCTCTATCCAAACACCACAGGAGGCTTGACTCCCTTTAGGGCACACAGTGGGCTCCAAGAGATACCCATCGCGACTCAAAAGGACAGCGGAGTTCTTTGCTTCCCCTCGACACGAGGCCTGATTCCCCGGGTGAGTCTGGTATGCAAGCCCGAGATCCCTGTCGCCCCTAGGGATGAACATTAAGTCCTGGACACAAGCCTAGATGAGGTCTATTTTGCCCTGCAGTGACTCGAGGGCAATCCCCAGCTCTCCCTTGAAACTCGAATGGAAGATAGGACTTCCCTGGGCCAACACATGAGGAAGACTGTATTCCCCGTCGAAACTCGAGAATCCCGCCACAACTCGAGAAACGCCACGTGGTTCCCCCGTCATCGCAAGATGAGGCCCTTGCCCCCTACAGCGTCTCAAGAGAAGTCCCACGTTCCGTCTTGAAGTGCGAAACGGTATTGGCACCCTTGATGCGACCTCAAAAGTTCCTCGACACACTGGTCTGACTCGAGGAGAACACCGAGGTTCCCGGCACCACTACATCTGGGCCCCTTCTCCCCTCCTGATCGCGACAGGAGGGTCGATTCCCCTGTTTTGTCTTGAAGGGGTTCCCGCCTTTCCCGGTGCATCTCAGGATGAGGCCGGTCTCACGAGGATATTCGAGACATAGCCTCGTGGATGGTGACACATGCCGAAAGACCCCGATTTCCCGGTTCGCTCTTGATAAGATCCCAATGCCCGGACACCTCTTTGAAGATAACCCTTTTGATGAAGGCACAACACGAAGGGGCACTGACACCCCCGGGTATCGTCCGGAGAAACCCGCAGGTACCACACAGAGCTCGAGAAGTGACCTGTCACCCCGTGAACAACTGGAGAGGCAAGCAGAGTTCCATTCCTCCACACAAGACGAGGCCTGACTCTCCTGTTCGAACTCTGCAGCGAAACTGCGATCCGAGTCAGATCTGACCCAGGGGAAGTCAGGAGAGGAAACATGAGTTTCCTGCCTGCACTCGAGATGAGGCCCTCTTCCATTGCACCGAACCCAGTGGAGTCCCGAGAGGCCCCTCCCAACTGCACAGTATCCCTGACTTCTCAGAGGCACCCTTAGACCTTCCTGAGATCACCGGCACAAGTCGAGGGAACCAAGGGTTTCCTGCCCCAACCCGTAAAAGACCTCGTGAGTCCTTCTTCAACGCGTCTTGAGGTGCGATTCCCCTACCATGACTCGAGAGCAATGACGCGCTCCCCCTAGCCACGCGCATAGAAACCTGACTTCCCTGGCGCCACAGGAGAGGCTCCCTGAGCTCCCCATTATACCTCGTGAGCAACACCACACTGGAGCCGCAGCTCGAGAATACCCACGAGACGCCCCAGTCCTCACGAGATGAGGGCCTTCTTTTGCTGTATGGCCTGGAGAGCAATCCTGAGTCCTCTCTCCAAACTCCACAGGAGGCTTGACTCATTTTAGGCCACACAGTGAGCTCCAAGATATACCCGTCGCGACTTGACAGGAGAGCGGTGTCCTTGGCTTCCCCTCGAGACGAGGCCTGACTCCCCGGGTGAGTCGAGAATGCAATGCCGAGATTGCTGTCGCCCCAGCAGAGGAACATTAGGTCCTGGACACAAGCCTAGATGAGGTCTATTTGGCCCTGCAGTGTCTCGAGAGCAATCCCCAGTTCTAACTCGCAATTCGAATGAAAACTGGACTTCCCTGGGCCAGTTGAAGAGGAAGCCTGAATTCCCCGTCGTAACTCGAGAATCCCGCCGCAAATCAAGAAAAACCACGTGGTTCCCCCGTCATCGAAAGATGAGGCCCTTGCCCGCTACAGCGTCTCAAGAGAAGTCCCACGTTCCGTATTGAAGAGCGAAAAGTTACTTGGAACCCTTGATGCGACCCCAAAAGTTCCCCGACATACCAGTCTCACTTGAGGAGAACACCGAGGTTCCCGGCACCACTTCATCTGAGACTCTTCTCCCCTCTTGATCGCGACAGGAGGTTCGATTCCCCTGCTTTGTCTGGAAGGCATTCCCGACCTTCCTGGCGCACATCAAGATGAGGCCAGTCTCACGAGGAAATTCGAGACATAGCCTCGTGGGTGGTGCGGCATGCCGAAAGACCCCAATTCCCTGGTCCGCTCTTGATAAGAACACGATGGCAGAACCCAACTCGAAGGCAATCCTGTGGATCAAGGCACAACACGAAGGGGCAGTGACACCCCGGTGCATCGTCCAGAAAAACCCACAAGTTCCACATACAAATCAACAAGTGGCCTGTCACCCCATGAACAACGCGAGAGTCAAGCGGAGTTCCATTTCTCCACACAAGACGAGGCCTGACTCTCCTGTCCCAACTCTGCAGGGACTCTGCGATCCGAGTCAGATCCGGCGCATTCGAAGCCAGGAGAGGAACCCTGAGGTTCCTGCCTCAACTTGTCATGAGGCCCTCTTCCATTGCACCAAACCCAGTGGAGTTCCGAGAGGCCCCTCCCAACTCCACAGTGACCCTGACTTCTCAGAGGCACGCTGAGAAGCTTCCTGAGGTCACTGGCACAAGTCGATGGAACCCAGGGTTTCCTGCTGCAACCCAAGAAAGACCTCGAGAGTCCTTCTTTAACACGTCTTCAGGCCCAATCCCCTACCATGACTCGAGAACAATGACGGGCTCCCTCTCACCACGTGCATAGAGACCTGACTGCCCTGGCACCACGTGAGAGGCTCACTGAGCTCCCAGTCTTACTTCGTGAGAAACCCCACACTAGCGCCACAGTTCGAGAAAACCTACGAGACACCCCAGTCATTGGGAGATGAGGGCCTTCATTTCATGCATTGCCTGGAGAGCAATCCCGTGTCCTCCCTCCAAACACCAGAGGAGGTTTGACTCCCTTTAAGCCACTCAGTGGGCTCCAAGACATACCCGTCCGACTCGAGAGGAGAGCAGAGTCCTTTGCTTCCCCTCGAGACGAGGCCTGACTCCAAGGTGAGTCTGGAATGCAACCCCGAGATTTCTGTCGAGCCTTGACATGAACATTAGGTCCTGCACACAAGCCTTGGTGGGGTCTCTTTTGCCTTCAGTGACTAGAGCGCACCTCCAGCTCTTCCTCGAATCTCGAATGGAAGATAAGACTTTTGTGGGCCAACACAAGAGGAAGCATGAATTCCCTGTGGTAACTCAAATATCCCACCGCAACTCGAGAAAAACCAAGTGGTTCCGCAGTCATTCCAAGATGAGGCCCATGCCCGCTGGAGCACCCCAAGAGAAGTCCAACGTTCCATTTTGAAGAGCGAAACGGTACTTGGAACGATTTATGCGACCCCAAAAGTTACCCGACATACCTGTCTCACTTGAGGGAAACACCGAGGTTCCCAGCAGCACTTCATCTGAGCCACTTCTCCCCTCCTGATCGCCACAGGAGAGTCGATTCCTCTGCTTTGTCTGGAAGAGTTTCATGACCTTCGCGGCACACTTCAGGATGAGGCCGGTTTCATGAGGAAATTCGAGACAACCCACGTGGGTGGTGCCAAATGCTGAACGACCCCGATATCCCGGTCCGCTCTTCATAAGAACCCGATGCCCGGACACCTCTTCGAAGGCAACCCTGTGGATGAAGACAAAAAACGAAGGGTCACTGACACCCCCGTGCATCGTCTGGAAAAACCTGCAGATTCCACACACAGTTTGACAAGGGGTCTGAAACCCAATGAACAACTCGAGAGGCAAGCGGAGTTCCATTCCTCAGAAAAGACGTAGCCTGACTCTCCTGTCCCAACTCTGCAGGGACCCTGATGTCGGAGTCCGAAACAGAGAGGAAGTCTGAGGTTCCTGCCTCCCCTCGAGATGAGCCCCTCTTCCATTGCGACAAACCCAGCGGAGTCCCGAGAGGCACCGCCAACTCCACAGTATCCCTCAACTCTCAGAGACACCCTGGGAAGTTCCCTAAGGTTCCCGGCAGAAGGCGAGGGAAATGACTTTTTCCCGCCACAACCCGAGAAAGCCCTCGAGAGTCGCTCTTCAACGCGTCTTGAGGCCCTAGTCCCCTCCCATTACTCGAGAGCCACAACGCGCTCCTCCTCGCTACGCGCAGGGAGACCTGACTTCCCTGGCGCCGCACGAGAGGCTCCCTGAGATCCTCGCCGTGCCTCGCGAGAAAACCCCCACGGGCGCCGCAGCTCGAGGAAACCCCTGAGACGCCCCCATCCTCGCGAGGTGAAGGGCCTTCTTTTCCTGCATGGCCTGGAGAACAATCCCGAGCCCTCTCTCCAAAATGAAGAGGAGGCTTGACTCCATTGACGCCACTAGGGGGCTCCAAGAGATCCGCGTCGCCACTCGAGAGGAGAGCGGAGTCCTTGGCTTCCCCTCGAGACGAGGCCTGACTCCCCGAGGGAGCCTGAAATGCAACCCCGAGATCCCTGCCTTCCCTGGAGAGGAATATTAGTTCCCGGACACACGCCTTGATGAGGTCTCTTTGGCCCTGCAGTGACTCGAGCGCTACCCCCAGATTTCCCTCGCTACTAAAATGGGAGATGGGGCTTCCCAAGGCCAACCCAAGAGGAAGCCTGATATCCTCGTCAAAACTCGAGTATCCTGCCGCAACTCGAGAAAAACCACGTGGTTTCAACGTCTTCGCAAGATGAGGCCCTTGCCCGGTACGGCGTCTCAAGGGAAGTCCCATGTTCCGTCGTGAAGTGAGACACGGTACCTGACACCCTTCATGCGACATCCAAAAGTTCCCCGACATGCCGGGTTCCCTTGAGGGGAACACCGAGAGTCCCGGCACCACTTCCTCTGAGCTCCTAGTCCTCTCCTGTTCGCGACAGGAGAGTTGATTCCCCTGCGTGGTCTGGAAGGTGTTCCCGACCTGCACGGCGCCCCTCAGGATGAGGCCGGCCTCGCGAGGAAATTCGAGACAAGCCCCGTGGCTGGTGCCCCATGTTGAACGACCCTGATTTCCCGGTCCGCAGTTGAGGAGAACCCGATGCCCGGACACCTCTTCGAAGGCCACCCTGTGAGTGAAGGAACAACACGAAGGGGCACTGACACTCCCGTGCATCATCCGGAAACACCCGCGGTTTCCACACACAGCTCCACGAGGGGACTGAGACTCCCTGAGCAACTCGAGAGGCAAGCGGAGTTCCCTTCCTCAGACAAGACGAGGCCTGACTCTCCTGCCCCAACGCTGCAGGGACACTGCTGTCGGAGTACGAAACGGAGAGGAAGCCTGAGGTCCTGTCTCCCCTCGAGATGAGGCCCTCTTCGATTGCGCCAAACCCAGAGGAGTCCCGAGATGGCCCACCAACTCCACAGCATCCCTCACCTCTAAGAGGAACCCTGGGAAGTTCCCTCAGGTCACCGGGAGAAGTCTAGGGAAACGAGGGTTTCCCGCCGCAAGCCGAGAAAGACCTCGAGAGTCCTTCTTCTACACGCCTTGATGCCCTAGTCCCCTCCCAGGACTCGAGAACAATGACGCGCTCCCCCTCGCATCGCTCATGGAGACCTGACTTCCCTGGCGCCACACGAGAGGCTCCCTGAGAACCTCGTCGTGCCTCGTGAGAAAAGCCCCACGGACGCCGCAGCTCAAGGAAACCCCTGAGAAGCCCCCGTCCTCGCGAGGTGAGGGCCTTCTTTTCTTGCCTTTCCTGGAGAGCAATCCCGAGTCCTCTCTCCAAACTGAAGATTAGGACTGACTCCCTTGAGGCCACTCAGAGGGCTCCAAGAGATCCGCGTCGTGGCTCAAGTGAAGAGCGGAGTCCTTTGCTTCCCCTCCAGGCGAGGCCTGACTCCACGGGGGACTCTGGAGTGCAACCCCGGGATCCCTGTCTTCCCTTGAGAGTACCACTAGGTCCTGGACACACGCCTAGATGAGGTCTCTTGGGCTCTGCAGTGACTCGAGCGCAACCCCCAGCTTTCCCTCGCAACTCGAATGGAAGATGGGGCTTCCCAGGGCCAACCCAAGAGGAAGCCTGAAATCCCCGTCGTAACTCGAGAATCCCGCTGCAACTCGAGAAAAACCACGTGGTCCAAACGTCTTCGCAAGATGGGGCCCTTGCCCGCTACGGCGTCTCAAGGGAAGTCTCACGTTCCGTCCTGAGTTGCGAAACAGTACCTGACACCCTTCATGCGACCTCCAAAATTTCCCAGACACGCCGGGTTCCCTCGAGGGGAACACCGAGGGTCCTGGCACCCCTTCATCTGAGCCCCTTCTCCCCTCCTCATCACGACAGGAGAGTCGATTCCCCTGCGTATTCTGGAAGGGGTTCCCGGCTTTCCCGGCACACCTCAGGATGAGGCCGGCCTCCCGAGGAAATTCGAGACGAGCCCCGTGGGTTGTCCCACATGCCGAACGACCCCGATTTCCCAGTCCACTCTGGATAAGAACCCGATGCCCGGACACCTCTTCAAAGGCAACCCTGTGGGTGAAGTTACCATTCGAAGGGGCACTGACACCACCGTGCGTCGTCCGGAAAAACCCGCGGTTTCCACACACAGCTCGACGAGGTGCGTGAGACACCCTGAGCAATTCGAGAGGCAAGCGGAGTTCCCTTCCTCAGACAAGACGAGGCCTGACTCTCCTGTCCCAACTCTGCAGGGACCCTGTGGTTGGAGTCCGAAAAGGAGAGGAAGCCTAAGTTTCCTGTCTCCCCTCGAGATGAGGCCCTCTTCCATTGCGCCAAGCCCAGCAGAGTCCCGAGAGGCCCCGCCAACTCCACAGCATCCCTCACCTATCAGAGGCACCATGGGAAGTTCCCTCAGGTCCCCGGCAGAAGTCGAGGGAAACGAGACTTTTTCGCCGCAACCCCAGAAAGACCTCGAGTGTCCTTCTTCAACGCGTCTGGAGGCCCTAGTCCTCTCCCATGACTGGAGAGCCATGACGCGCTCCCCCTCACCACGTGCACAGAGACCTGACTTCCCTGGCACCGCACGAGAGGCTCCCTGAGATCCTCGTCTTGCCTCGTGAGAAAACCCCCACGGGCGCCGCAGCTCGAGGAAACCCCTGAGAAGCCCCCATCCTCGCGAGGTGAGGGCCTTCTTTTCCTGCCTGACCCAGAGCACAATCCCGAGTCCTCTCTCCAAACTGAAGAGAAGGCCTAACTCCCTTGAGGCCACTCAGTGGGCTCCAAGAGATCTGCGTCGCGACTTGAGAGGAGAGCGGCATCCTTGGCTTGCCCTCGAGGCGAGGCCTGACTCCCCGGGGGAGTCTGGAACGCCACCCTGAGATCCCTGTCTTCCCTTGAGAGGAACGTTAAGTCCCGGACACAGGCCTAGATGAGGTCTCTTTGGCCCTGCAGTGACTCGAGTGCAACCCTCAGCTTTCCCTCGCAACTCGAATGGAAGATTAGGCTTCCCGGGGCCAACACAAGAGGAAGCCTGAAATCCCCGTCGTAACTCTAGAATCCCGCCGCAACTCGAGAAAATCCACATGGTCCCAACGTCTTCGCAAGATGAGGCCCTTGCCCGCTACGGCGTCTCAAGGGAAGTCCCAGGTTCTGTCCTGAAGTGCGAAACGGTACCTGACTCCTTTCATGCAACCCCCAAAAGTCCCCCACACGCCGGTTTCCCTCGAGGGTAACAACAAGGGTTCCGTCCCCACTTCATCTGAGCCCCTTCTCCCCTCCTGATGGCGACAGGAGAGTCGATACCCCTGCGTTGTCTGGAAGGGTCCCGGCCTTCCCGGCACACCTCAGGATGAAGCCGGCCTCACTAGGAAATTTGAGACTAGCCCCGTGGGTGGTCCCACATGCCGAAAGACCCCGATTTCCCTGTCCGCTCTTGAAAAGAACCCGAGGCCCGGACACCTCTTCGAAGGCAACCCAGTGGGTGAAGGCACAACACGAAGGGGCACTGTCACCGTCGTGCATTTCCGGAAACACCCGCAGGTTCCACACACAGCTCAACAAGGGGCCTGAGACCCCCTGAGCACCTCGAGAGGCAAGCGGAATTCCCTTCCTCAGACAAGACGATTCCTGACTCTCCTGTCCCAACTCTGCAGGGACCCTGCGGTCGGAGTCCGAAACGGAGAGGAAGCCTGAGGTTCCTGCCTTCCCTGGAGATGAGGCCCTCTTCCATTGCGCCAAACCCAGCGGAGTCCTGAGAGGCCCCGCCAACTCCACAGCATCCCTCATCTGTCAGAAGCACACTGGGAAGTTCCCTAAGGTCACCGGTAAACTTTTATTGCACAAGGTCGCCATGAAAAGGCCCACGCAGCAGGACAGCCACAGATTCTGTCTGCCATTAAAGGGCAGTAAGGTGCCCTCCCCCCTTCTTTGCTGCCTCGGCGGCCACCAGGGTGCAATTCGCGTACCCTTCCCTTTCCCATCCTAGCAGGTGCTCCAGGGCCCGCTGGCCTACAAAGTGCCAGAAGCAGGGCTGGGCCAGCCGGCCAGAATTCAGGGTTCTGTCCCTTGGACTTCCAGCGGACACTAGGCTGCTTGGGAAAACCGCGCAGACTCTGAGGTTTTTCAGCAGTGGGGTGGAGCGGTAAAGGCCTTGACCCCAAAGACGAGGCCTTTCTGCGACCGCCAGGTTGGGGAGCTCTGAGACTGTGCCAACACAGGGCGGAATACATGGTTCCCTGCTCCACGCAGTCCCCGTTCCCTTACCTGTGTTCTGCACCCCTCCGCTGGGGCCAATGGATGCCGATCCTTGGGGATCCAGGAGTTCACGAAATGGGCATTCCCAGCCGCAATGGCGACCCCCAACAGCACATCTGGAAAGCCCTGCCCCACCCCCGCCAGGAGCCGACCCCCACTGCGAACGGAACCCCACCCCGCCCCATGCCACCAGGTTTTGCCCCGGCCCTGCCGGGCTCCCGGCGGGATCCCAGCCATATTGGCGACCCCCGGGAGCACAACAGGGACCGGCCCCCCACCCACAGCGAGCGGAATCTCGACCTGTGCAGCCCAGGTTTACCCCACCCTGGCTGCGCTCCCAGCGCGTTTCCAGCTGCAGTGGCCATCTCCGAGAGCACAACTGGGAAGCCCTCCCCTACCCCCGCCAGGAGCCGACACCCGCCCTGCGCCGCCCGGGTTCGCCCCGCCCCTGCCGCGCTCCAGGGGCGCTGCCCACCTTCACCAGTGGCTCACGCTGAGCCCCGTCCCCACGCCCGGTTCCAGGAGAGGCTCTCGGACCTCGCTGCTGCCGCCAGGTCAAACATGAGGACAATACATACACCCCACAGAGACAATCCAAGCTGTCTATGATTTAGGGATAAAACTAGGACTACAGAAAGGCAAGATGACCTGACCTAGGAGGGCCATGATATTCTATAGAACCAGACAAAGTTGGTTACCAAGGAAACTTTTTTCCTTGGAACCCAGAAAGCTGGTTCTTTGCATATGCAATGACCAACAATTAGCTTGTTACCCAAGCCTGCCTTACTGCCACCCCCACCCCCCCACTCCCCAGAAGACTGGCTCAAAGAAATATTTTAAATCTCAGGCGGAAACCTGGAAGATGTCTTGTCTGTCTGTTTGGATTAAAGTATGTGTCAGTGTGAGCCCTGTGTTTTTTGATAATATTGCTCAAGTTCTGAGTTCTGATTTCAATGGTCTCAAGACAAGGCAGCCCTTCCAAATCAAACTGCTGGAAATACAAGAAAACATTGACCTAAATGAATGTCAGAGTCCCGTGAACTGGGAACTAGTCAATATTAAATATCTAGTATTTTTGGTTTTGCTCCTCCATTATAGACATGTCTAAGAGTCAACAACATTAAGCACAACATGTTCATAGTGCCTAGGTTTCTTTTGAGGTAAAAATTGCTCTATTGTTATATCTGTCACAAGCTTGTCAGCAAGAAACTACCTGGAAACGACAACAACAAAAGTAAAAAATGTAAATGTGATATGAGCTTTTAGACAAACTCTTTACAATAATTATACTCTAAAATATCTGCCTCTCATAGTCTTGATTGAAGGCAGAGGAGAAGGGGATGACAGAGGATAAGATGGTTGGATGGCATCACTGACTCGATGGACATGAGTTTGAGCAAGCCCCTGGAGCTGGTGACGGACACGGAAGCCTGGAGTCCTTCAGGCCACGGGGTCCCAAAGAGTCAGACACGACTGAGAAACTGAACTGAACTGAACTAACAAACGTTTCTCCAGGTGTTTTGGTTACCCGCGTTTCTATCCTTGTGACGACAGTGTATTGAATAGCTAGGTCATTTCCAAATAAATGAAAGTTCTGAAACATTCACGACTTGAAAGTACCTCCCTTTTACACAGAAACAAAAGAGATTTTTGACTCTCCATGAATAGTGTCTGGCACCATCCTGACATGTTAAATGTAAGAAAGCAATTGTTTTGTTTTGTTCTGTTCTGTTCTTGGGTGTTTGGGGAGGGGGGCGGGCTATAACGAATGCCAATAAAAAAGTCAGTTCTTGGTTGCTGAAGGGAAATGTATGACTTGTTATTACAAGAAAGTATGTGGAATGCAATGGCACTTGAGGAAGGAAAACAAAGTAGTTCTGTCTTACAGGTGGCAGTTTCAGGATGGGAGAAGCAAAGGAATGGGTACAGAATGGGATAAGGAGGTTGTAGGGAAAGTGGACCCCCAGAAAAAGTTCTGTGCCTAGAACAAGTTTTCTTGAGATGTCGAACTGCCTTTGCTAATGGAGTTTAAGTTTCTTTACCTCTTAAGTGATCTCTTCTAGGTTGACCTAGAACAGAAATCTTTGGTTAGCTTTGGCTACGTGGAGAAGTAGTGTTTCACGGTGACATATGTGATCCTTCCTGACTGTTTGCAGCCCTTTTGATATCGATGCACTGCTTCTGCTGCTGCTGCCGCCGCTGCTGCTGCTAAGTCGTTTCAGTCGTGTCCGACTCTGTGCGACCCCATAGACGGCAGCCCACCAGGCCCCGCAGTCCCTGGGGTTCTCTAGGCAAGAACACTGGAGTGGGTTGCCATTTCCTCCTCCCATGCATGAAAGTGAAAAGTGAACGTGAAGTCGCTCAGTGGTGTCCGACTCTTAGCGACCCCATGGACTGCAGCCTACCAGGCTCCTCCATCCATGGGATTTTCCACGCAAGAGTACTGGAGTGGGGTGCCATTGCCTTCTCCCATATCTATGCACAAGCCTGCCTAAATAATTGACTTCTAGCCAACTTTGGGATGCCCATGACCACCCACCCTTACCAGGCAACAGAGAAGAGAAAAACACTTACCACAGGAGGTTCTGATAAGGAACAAGGAACTAACAAGCTCCCACCTACCAGGAATCTGCAGAGGTCAACAAGAGGTCAGCAAGAGATGAGAGACTGCAGTCCAGAGGTCCTAGCTACTTCCATCTAGCAACAAACACCCAGCATAGTCAAAACGATTTCAATGTTAAAGAATAAATAAATAAATAAATAAAAGGACAGAAGTTCTTTGAACACATGTCTGAATTTAGGGGTGAGGCATTACATATGTGTCCCAGGATAATCTTAAAGTGTCAGAAAGTAAAGAAATTAAAGACAACTATCAAGCTGTCCAAACTGATAAAAATGAATGATTACACAGTTTTATCTGTATACATTAGCAGATAATAATCTGAAAAGGAATTTTAAAAAATTCCCTTTCAATAATATCAACATGAATAAAACACTTTGCCATGGATGTAACGAGGATGACAAGACTGGCACACTGGAAATTAAACACCCTGGCTGAAAACTATCCTGAATACATGGACAGATATTCCATAACGATGGAAAGACTTAAGATGGCAATACCATGGAATGCATCTTCAATCTGAAATGAAGATTTGATATGATTTGATCGCTCAGAGCTTTTGTGTCATCAAGTGTTATTAAAGTATTAAAGAGATAGAGAAAGCTGCTGACTTAGACTTGAGGCGGGGTGGGGGGGGTAGTAAGAGTACCCCCTGCTCGTCTTTAGCCAGATATTCTACAGGCACTAGCAGTCAGCTAAGGAAAGAAAGGAACTGTTTCAGGGAATGGCACCAGGCCCTTCCCCCACGACATGCATTGAGATAATATTGGCAGCAGGTGAGTCATCCCGGGCCAAAACTTGATTGACATGAATCTTGAAGAAAGGCAGTATTGCAGGCAAATATATCATTTCCTTAACATAGATAAGGAGAACAAGCTAGGAGGAAAACATGCTGTTTTGTTCAAATCGCTTCTGAGCCTTTTGGGGGAACCGACCTGAAGCCAGAGTCTAGCGGAAATACATAGGATATTTACATCGCTTAAGACAAACATTTTCTTAGGAAAAAATGCATTGCTTAGCTCAAGGTTTGTCTGCGAAATTCTTACACATCAGGAGATGGCTCCGAGCTGGGTTTCCACACACAAGAACATCCATGCAAAGGACAAGCCTGCACAGCCCATCTGCCGCCCTCCCGCACAGCCAGCAGCATTTCCAAGTGACCTCCTAAGGCCTTCCCCAAAATACAGGGGCACCTCTGGGTTTCCTGTTTCCCTCACTTCGAACACTTTTCTTAAAAAAAAAAAAATCCTGCACACTTCTTGATAGAATGCCAGAGTGCAAGGAATATAGTCCTTCAATATTTAAACCTCCATTTGCAAAACACTTGGAGCTTGGTTTTGTTTTGTTTTGTTTTTTAATTACACCACCACATAATTTAAAGCTTTTACACGTTCTAATTATTCAGTTCCAAAACACCAAACTTTTATTGCACAGGGTCCTCATGAAAAGGCCCACGCAGCTGGACAACCACAGATTCTGCCATGAAAGGGCAGCAAGGTGCCCTCCCCCCTTCTTTGCTGCCTGGGCGGCCACCAGGGTTTGAAATCCATGCACCCTACTAAGTTTCTAGGGTGCAATCCGTGGACCCTTCCCTTTCCCATCCCAGCAGGTGCTCAAGGGCCCGCTGGCTTACAAAGTGCCAGAAGCAGGGCTGGGCCAGCTGGCCAGAGTTCAGGGTTCTGTCCCTTGGACTTCCAGCGGACACTAGGCTGCTTGGAAGAACCGCGCAGACTCGGAGATTTTTCAGCAGAGGGGTGGAGCGGTAAAGGCCTTGACCACAAAGGCAAGGCCTTTCTGCGACCGCCAGGTTGGGGAGCTCCGAGAATGTGCCAACAGACGGCGGAATACTTGGTTCCCTGCTCCACGCAGTCCCAGTTCCCTTACCTGTGGTCCGCAGCCCTCCACTGCACCCACGGGATGGCGATCCTTGGGGACCCAGGAGCGGACGAAATGGGCGTTCCCAGCCGCAGTTGCAACCCCCGAGAGCGCAACTGGGAACCCCTCCCCATCCCCCCCATGAGCCGACCCCCGCCCCGCGCCCCCAGTGTTAGCCCCGCCCCTGCCGCGCTCCCGCGCGTTCCCAGCAGCAGTGGCGACCCCCGGGAGCACAACTGGGACCGACCCCCACCCAAAGCCATCGGAATCTCGACCCGCGCAGCCCGGGTTTACCCAGTCCCGGGTGCGCTCCCGGCGCGTTTTCAGCCTCAGTGTCCACCTCCGAGAGCACAACTGGGAAGCCCGCCCCCACCCCCGCCAGAAGCCGACCCCCGCCCCACGCCGCCCGCGTTCGCCCCGCCCCTGCACGGTCCAGGTACCTTCCCAGCTTCTAGCGTTCACGCCCGGGTAGGAGCAGGATGTAGGAGTATGGGAGATGTGTCTGGAGCCTGACAGCCTCAGCTCCGCTCTGGCCTGCCCTTTGGACCTAGGAGCCAGGCCAACTTGCAGAGGGCTTAGGGCCCCATTGTATGCAAACTACCAAGGCCTACCGCAAGGAGAGCTCTGTCCGAGGGAAGGGAAGCGCCCCAGGCTGCATTCCCAAGCTGTTGTTTAGCCGCCCAGACTCAGCGCTGCACAGGGGTAATCAGGCTCTCTGTGCCCGCAGCTTCACACACTGGTGTGTCTCCGTAGGAATCAAGAAAGATCCTGACAGAGTGAGGTTCATTAGAGATATACTAAAGAGCAAAGGCATGTCCATGTGCTCTTGCCTTCCCCTGTGCCTTTGGGTCTCCAGGCTCGGTCCCAGCTCCGTGGAAACAACCCCTGAGAAAATATCTTCAAGATCCACTTTTCCCAGTGTCTGGGAACCGGGGTTCGTAGGAGGAGAGAAAAGCACGCCTCCATAGGGAACGAAAAGGCAGCCCACCTGCCTGTGTTTTGAAGCCTCTATTTGGAAGGAATGGGTTAGCTTCTCCTAAAGAGACCTCCAGATCTGCTCAGAAGTCGGTAATTCCAGAGGCAGGGTACTGGTTCCTGACTGCCCTTTGCTAGCCTTGCAAAGATATTCCTAGATTCTAGAGTTATTTTCCATGAAGGAGCAGGCTTTGGGAATGTGTCAGACGGGACTGGCTCCTTATTGACCTCAGCTCAGCTATTGCCTTTCCATTCAAACTAGGACAAGGCCCTACTTTATGAAGGGTAAGGGTCTTCTTCTTTGCAAACTGCCAAGGGCTACAGCAATGAGACCTCTGTCAAGGTGAGGGAAGCCTAAGAGGATGGATTCTCAAGCAGGTGCTTTGCCACAAAGCATCAGCACCGCACGGAGAGAATCAAGCTCCCTGTGCACCAATGTTGGGAGTGTAGCTTCACACACAGAGTTGTCTCTATAGGAGCCAAGAATGTTCCTGAGAGATTAGGTTCACTAAACCTCTCCTACAGAGCATAGACCTCTCCATGTGGTTTTGCCTTCCCCTGTGAGTTGGGTCCTCGAGGTCCGCCACACCTCCGGGGAAACTGTCCCTGAGAAAAGATCTCCAGGAACTGCTTCGCCGAGGCTGGGAAATGCTGTTCACATGAAGTAAGGCAAGCGAATCTCCTGGAGAGTAAAAGAGGCCTTACAGTCCCTGGAGGGGCAGGCTGCCAGAATGTGTGAAACCTGACTGTTGCCTTACTGGCCTCAGCTCTACCATTGCCTGTTCATCCGAGCTAGCACCCAGGCCTACTTGGAAAAGCGTTTGGGTGCAGATTTCTACAAAGTGCCAAGGGCTACAGCAGTGAGAATTCTCTCGGTGGTAAGGGAGAGAATTTTATGGATTCTCAAGCTGTTTTCTGAATGACAGCGTCAAAATGAACAGAGAGAATCAGGCTCTCTCTGCCCCTATGTTAGGTACGCAGCTTCACACACAGAGGTGTCTCTGTAGGAGCCAAGAATGCTCCTGAGAGATGAGGTTCACTAGAGGTCTGCTACAGAGCATAGACCTGTCCATGTGGTCTTGCCTTCCCCTGTGCCTTTGGGCCCCGGGCTCGGCCCCAGCTCCGTGGAAAGTACCCCTGAGAAAATATCTTCAAGATACGCTTTTCCCAGAGGCTGGGAACTGGGGTTCATAGGAGGAGAGAAAAGCAAGCCTCCTTCGGGCACGAAAGGCAGCCAACCTCCCTGTGTTTTGAAGCCTCTATTTGGAAGGAATGGGTTAGCTTCTCCTAAAGGAGACCTCCAGATCTGCTCAGAAGTCGGTAATTCCAGAGGCAGGGTGCTGGTTCCTGACTGCCCTTTGCCAGCCTTGCACAGACATTCCAACATTCTAGAGTTATATTCCATGAAAGGGCAGGCTTCGGGAATGTGTCAGAGGGGACTGGCTCCTTATTGGCCTCAGCTCAGCTATTGCCTTTCCATTCAAACTAGGACAAGGGCCTACTTTATGAAGGGTAAGGGTCTTCTTCTTTGAAACTGCCAAGGGCTACAGCAATGAGACCTCTGTCAAGGCGAGGGAAGCCTAAGAGGATGGATTCTCAAGCAGGTGCTTTACTACAAAGCATCAGCACCCCACGGAGAGAACCAAGATCCCTGTTCCCCAATGTTGGGGTGTAGCTTCACACACAGAGTTGTCTCTATAGGAGCCAAGAATGTTCCTGAGAGATTAGGTTCACTAAACCTCTCCTACAGAGCATAGACCTGTCCATGTGGTTTTGCCTTCCCCTGTGAGTTGGGTCCCCGAGGTCCGCCACACCTCCGGGGAAACTGTCCCTGAGAAAAGATCTCCAGGAACCGCTTCGCTGAGGCTGGGAAACGCTGTTCACAGGAAGTAAGGCAAGCGAATCTCCTGCAGAGAAAAAGAGGCCTTACTGTCCCTGGAGAAGCAGGCTGCCAGAGTGTGTGAAAACTGACTGTTGCCTTACTGGCCTCAGTTCCACCATTGCCTGTTCCTCCGAACTAGGACCCAGGCCTATTTGGAGAAGCGTTTGGGTGCGGATTTCTACAAAGTGCCAAGGGCTACAGCAGTGAGAATTCTCTCAGCGGTAAGGGAGAGCATTTTATGGATTCTCAAGCTGTTTTCTGAACGACAGGGTCAAAATGAACTGAGAGAATCAGGCTCTCTGTGCCCCTATGTTAGGTACGCAGCTTCACACACAGAAGTGTCTCTATAGGAGCCAAGAATGTTCCTGAGAGATGAGGTTCACTAGAAGTCTGCTACAGAGCATTGACCTGTCCATATGGTTTTGCCTTGCCCTGTGAGTTGGGTCCCTGAGGTCTGCCCCAGCTCAGGGGAAGGAGCCCCTGAGAAAAGATCTCCAGGGACCGCTATTCCCCCAGGCTGGCAAACGCAGTTCACAGGAGGTAACACAAGCGAGCCTCCTGCAAGGCACAACAGGCCTTAGTCTCCCTGGACGATCAGGCTGCCAGAGTGTGTGAGACCTGACTGGTGCCTTACTGGCCTCAGCTCCGCCATTGCATGTTTCTCCGAACTAGGACCCAGGCCTACTAGGAGAAGGGTTTGGGTATGGATTTCTAAATACTGCCAAGGGGTATAGCAATGGGAACTGTGTCACGGGTAAGGAAGAGCATTGTATGGATTTTCAAGCTGTTGTTTGAACGACAGCTTCAAAGCTGCACAGAGAGAATCAGACTCTGTGTCTCCATGTTCGGTACACAGCTTCACAGACTGGGGTGTCTGCATAGGAAACAAGAACGTTCCTGACAGAGTGAAGTTCACTAGAGCTCTCCTAGAGAGCAAAGACTTGTCCATGTGGTTTTTCTTCCCCTGTGCGTTTGGGGCTCCAGGCTCGGCCCCAGCCCCGTGGAAACAACCCCTGAGAAAAGATCTTCAAGATCCGCTTTTCCCAGAGGCTGGGATGTGGGGTTCATAGGAGGCGGGAAAAGCAGGCCTCCTTCAGAGAGCAAGAGGCAGCCAAGCGGCCTGCGTTTGGAACCCTCTATTTGAAAGAATGGGTTAGCTTCCCCTAAAGGAGACCTCCAGTTCTGTTCAGAAGTCGGTAATTCCAGAGGCAGGGTGCAGGCTCCTGACTGCCCTTTGCCAGCCTTGCAGAGACATTCCTAGATTCCAGCGTTATTTTCCATGAAGGAGCAGGCTTCGGGAATATGTCAGACTTGACTGGCGCCTTATTGGCCTCAGCTCAGCTCTTGCCTTTCCTTTCAAACTAGGACAAGGGCCCACTTTATGAAAGGTAAGGGTCCTCTTCTTTCCAAACTGCCAAGGGCTACAGCAATGAGACCTCTGTCAAGGCGAGGGAAGCGTAAGCTGATGGATTCTCAAGCAGGTGCTTTGCCACAAAGCATCAGCACCCCATGGAAAGAATCTGGCTCCCTTTGCCCCTAAGTTGCGTGTGTAGCTACACGCACAGAGGTGTCTCGATAGGAGCCAAGAATGTTCCTGAGAGAGGAGGTTCACTGTTGGGGGCCAGAGTGAGGCACTCCGCCCATGGCAAAGGTCATGAGGAAGGAGGCTCGACATACGCAAAGGCGGGATCGAGCCTCAGGAGTCCCCTGGAAATCCTCGAGCATCTACCCCCATAACCAGAGCCTGCCTACCTTACTACTTTGTGCTCTCACCTACACCTCTGACTTTACGGGGGGCTGTCCCCCACCACCTCTTTCGGAGAAGGAGTTAACCTAGAGCTCCAGTTGATAAAAACCCCTGGGTGTGACAAGAGTGTTTTAACCTACAAACTCCTCTGAAGGTTCTCTAGCCTGCCTGACAGGCTTGTCCGGCCACATGTGATTGCTCACAGCCTCCCAACCATGAGAGGCACGAGATGCTTTAAACCTTCTAAAAACAGGTTTCTTAGAAAAGTTAGAAAATTATTAGTATAAGTATAATGGGCTGATTAGAAATCATATTGGTGAAGGGTTTTTCATTTGTTGAGCTGATGTTTACTGCTAAGTCTCCACATCCCCTGCCCTTATACACATTAATGAATATATAGAAGAAATAAGTATTAACCTTTGATATAAATCACGTTAGACCTTAGGCTAAGTAAATTCTTTCCTTAACTAAAACCCACTACACCCTCACCTTATAGGAATGTAACTTTATTTGGGTGGCGTCTGTTTTAAGAATAATCACCCCTGGAGAAATAAGTGTCCTGGTTGACTGACCGCTGTCACAAGGAGAGGGTCGTAAATTGTCAGCAGGCCCCCCGGCCAGAAGATGATGTAACACCCCTAAGACCTCTGTATACTTTTGTATGAAGCACCTGACTTTGATAAAAGTCAGGACTGCTGACCCCACGTGACTTTTGCATAACATCTCAGTGTATAAAAGTAGACCATGGAAAATAAAGAATTGGGATCAGTTTCTCGAAATACTGGTCTCCCCATGTCTCTCTCTCTCTCTCTCACTCTGGTTGAGTCTCCATCTGGAGCGCGGAACCCACCAAGCTTACTAATTTTGCCTGGGCTTCTAAGATCCGACCGGGGAGGCCTCAGTGTCTCCTCTCCTTCGGGAGAACGGAAGGACGCCTGCGGCCTACGTAAGTGGTGCAAGCTTCTTGTCTTGAAGTTTTATTGGTCCCCCGCGTAAACCAAGCTACTCAGCCTCTTTTCTCCACTGAATTTTCCTACTGAGCTATCCTCATTTTATTACTCTTTATATCCTTAATTAACGTTTAATTAAGCAGTTGTTCCCTGACCCTCGCCTACGCCATCTCTGCTTCGAATACCCTGGATCAGGTGGGGCTGGACCCCGGCAGTTCACTAGAGATCTCCTACAGAGCATAGACCTGTCCATTTGGTTTTGCCTTCCCCTGTGAGTTGGGTCCCCGAGGTCCGCCCCAACTCCGGGGAAACAGCCCCTGAGAAAAGATCTCCAGGAACTGCTTTCCGCCCAGGCTGGGAAACGCTGTTCACAGGAAGTAAGGCAAGCGAGCCTCCTGAAGGGAAATAGAGGCCTTACTGTCCCTGGAGGAGCAGGCTGCCAGAGTGTGTGACACCTGACTGGTGCCTTACTGGCCTCAGCTCCGCTGTTGCATGTTCATCTGAACTTGACCCCAGGCCTACTTGGAGAAGTGTTTGTGTGCCGATTTCCAGAAACTGCGAAGGGCTACAGCAATGATAACTCTCTCAGTGGTAAGGGAGAGCATTGTGTGGATTCTCAATTTGTTGTTTGAACGACAGCGTCAAAGCTGCACAGAGAGAATCAGGTCTCTGTGTCTCTATGTTGGCAATGCAGCTTCCCACACAGAGATGTCCCTGTTGGAGCCAAGAACATTCACCATAGACTGAGGTTCACTAGAGCACTCCTAGAGAGCAAAGACTTATCCATGCGGTTTTCCCTTCCCCTGTGCGTGTGGGTCTCTGGGATCAGCCCCTGCTCCTTGGAAACAGCCTCTGAGAAAAGATCTCCAAGAACCTCTTATCACCCAGGCTGGGAAGTGGAGTTCACAGGAGGTGGGATAAGCAAGCTTCCTTCGGCAAGAAGAGACAGCCAACCGGCCTGTGTTTGGAAGCCTATATTTGCAAGGAATGGGTTAGTTTCTCCTGACCGAGACCGCCAGATGTGCTGAGAAGATAGAAATTCCAGAGGCAGGGTCGAGGTTCCTGACTGCCCTTTGCCAGCCTTGCAAAGACATTCCCAGATTCTAACGTTATTTTCCATGAAGGAGCAGGCATCGGGAATATGTCAGACTTGACTGGCGTCTTACTGGCCTCAGCTCAGCTACTGCCTTTCCATTCAAACAAGGACAAGGGCCTACTTGGTGAAGGGTAAGGGTCTGCTTCTTTCCAAACTGCCAAGGACTAAGCAATGAGACCTCTGTCAAGGTGAGGGAAGCCTATGCGGATGGATTCTTAGCAGGTGCTTTGCCACAAAGCATCAGCACCCACGGAGAGAATCAGACTCCCTTTGCCACTATGTTGGGTGTGTAGCTTCATGCACAGAGGTGTCTCTGTAGAAGCCAAGAATGTTCCTGAGAGATGAGGTTCACTAGAGCTCTCCTACAGAGCATAGACCTGTCCATGTGGTTTTGTCTTCCCCTGTGAGTTGGGCCCCCGAGGTCCGACCCAGCTCCAGGGAAACAGCCCCTGAGAAAAAATCTCCAGGAACAGCTTTGCGCCCAGGCTGGGAAATGCAGTTCACAGGAGGCAAGGCAAGCGAGCCTCCTGCAGGGAAAAAGAGGCCTTACTGCTCCTGGACGATCAGGCTGCAAGAGTGTGTGAGACCTCACTTGTGCCTTACTGGCCTCAGCTCCGCCGTTGCCTGTTGTTCCGAGCTAGGACCCAGGCCTACTTGGAGAAGGGTTAGGGTGCGGATTTCTACAAACTGTCAAGGACGACAGCAATGAGAATTCTCTTAGCAGTCAGGGAGAGCATTGTATGGATTCTCAAGCTGTTGTTTGAATGACAGCTTCAAAGCTACACAGAGAGAATCAGGCTCTCTGTTCCCCTATTTTGGCTGTGCAGCTTCACACACAGAATTTGACTCTGTTGGAGCCAGAAATATTCCTGAAAGACTTAGGCTCACCAAAGCTGTCCTCCAGAGCAAAGACATTGGATGTGGTTTTGCCTTCCCTTGTCAGTATGGGTCCCCTAGCTTGGCCCCAGCTCCGGGGATACAGCCTCTGAAAAAAATCTTCCAAGAAGCGATTTTCCTCCAGGCTGTTAAGCGGAATTCGCAGTTTGCAAGTTAAGGAAGCCTGCTTCGTGGAAGAGCAAGCAGCCAACTGGCCCTGTGTTAGGAAGCCTGTATTTGAAAGGAATGGGTTAGCTTCTACAGCGGGAGAACCTCAGATCTACTCAGGGGACTGAAATACTAGAGTCAGGGTCGAGGTTCTCCCTTGTCCTTTGCGCACCTTGCAAAGACATTCCTAGCTTCTAGCGTTAGTGTCCCTGTAGTAGCAGGCTGCAGGAGCGTGTGATAAATGACTGCCGCGTTCCTGTCCTCAGCTCCGCTATTGACTTTCTATTCGAACTAGAACCCAGGCCTACTTTGAGAGGGGTTAGGGTCCAGTGTTTTCAAACTGCCAAGGGCTACGGCAATGTGAGCTCTGTCAGAGGTAAGAAAAGAGCAATTGGTTGGATTCTTCAGCTGCTGCGTGGCTGCACAGCTTCCGCGCCGCATGGAGAGCATGAGGCTCCTTGTGGCCCTATTTTGGGTATGCAGCAACATGCACACAGAATGTCTGTGTTCACTTACGTACAGGCTTATGAACACTAGAGCTCTCCTACAGAGCAAAGACCACTCAGTGGGCTCCAAGAGATACCTGTCGCGACTCGAGAAGAGAGTGGAGTCCTTTGCTTCCCCTCGAGATGAGGCCTGACTCCCCGGGTGAGTATGGAATGCAACCCCAAATCCCTGTCGCCTATGGAGAGGAACATTAAGTCCTGGATGCAAGCCTAGATGAGGTCTAGTTTGCCCTTCAGTGAATGGAGCCCAATCCCCAGCTCTCCCTGGCAACTCGAATGGAAGATTAGACTTCCTGGGCCAACACAAGAGGAAGCCTGAATTCCCCGTCGTAACTCGAGAATCCCACCGCAACTCGAGAAAAACCACGTGCTTCCCTCGTCATCGCAAGATGAGGCCCTTTGTCCGCTATAGCATCTCAAGAGAAGTCCCACGTTCCATCCTGAAGTGCGAAACGGTACTTGGCACCCTTGATGCGACCCCAAAAGTTCCGCGACAAACCAGACTCACTCAAGGGGAACACCGAGGTTCCCGGCACCACTCCATCTGAGCCCCTTCTCCTCTCCTGATTGCGACAGGAGGGTCAACTCCCCTTCTCTGTCTGCAAGGGGTTCCCGACCTTCCGGGCGCACCTCAGGATGAGGCCGGTCTCATGAGGAAGTTCGAGACGTAGCCTCGTGGGTGGTGCCACATGCCGAAAGACCCCAATTTCACGGTCCACTCTTGAAAAGAACCCGATGCCAGCACACCTCTTTGAAGGAAAACCTGTGGATGAAGGCACAACACGAAGGGGCACTGACACCCGCGTGCATCGTCCAGAAAAACCCGCAGGTCCCACAGACATTTCGACAAGTGGCCTGTCACCCTGTAAACAACTCGAAAGGCAAACGAAGGTCCATTCCTCAACAGAAGACTAGGTGTGACTCTTTTGTCCCTACTCTGCAGGGACCATGGGATCCGAGTCAGAAACGGAGAGGAAGCCTGAGGTTCCTGCGTCCACTCGAGATGAAGCCCTCTTCCATTGCACCACAAACATTGGAGTCCCGAGAGGCCCCTACCAACTCCACAGTATCCCTGAGTTCTCAGAGGCACAATGAGAAGCTCCCTGAGGTCACAGGCACAAGTCGAGGGAACCCTGGGTTTTCTGCCGTGACTCGAGAAAGACCTCAAGAGTGCTTCAAAATGTGTTGAGTCGCGATTCCCCTACCATGACTCGAGAGCCATGACACGCTCCCCCTCGCCACGCGCATGGAGACCTGACTAAACTGGCACTGCACGAGAGGCTCCATGAGTTCCTCATCGTACCTCGTGAGGAAACCCACACTGGCGCGGCAGCTCGAGGAAACACATGAGACACCCCGGTCATCGCGATATGAAGGCCTTATTTTCCTGCATGGCCTGGAGACCAATCACGAGTCCCCTCTCCAAACTGAAGAGGAGGCTGGACTCCCTTGAAGCCGCTCAGGGGGCTCCAAGAGACCCTCGTCACGATTCGAGAGGAGAGCGGAGTCTTTGGCTTCCCCTCGAGACGAGGCCTGACTCCCCGGGGGAGCCTGGAATGCAACCCCGAGATCCCTGCCTTCCCTGGAGAGGAATATTAGGTCCCGGACACACGCCTAGGTGAGGTCTCTTCGGCCTTGCAGTGACCCGAGCGCAACCCCCAGCTTTCCCTCGCAACTCGAGGGGAAGATTGGGCTTCCCAGGACCAACCCAAGGGGAAGCCTGAGATACCTGTAGTAACTCGAGAATCCTGACACAACTCGAGAAAAACCACGTGGTTCCCACCTCTTGGCAAGATGAGGCCCTTGCCCGCGACGGCGTCTCAAGGGAAGTCCCCTGTTACGCCCTGAAGGGCGAAACGGTCCCTGACAGCCTTCCTGCGACCCCCAAAAGTCCCCCGACACGCCGGGGTCCCCCGAGGGGAACACCGAGGGTCCCGGCACCGCTTCCTCTGAGCCCCTTCTCCCCTCCTGATCGCGACAGGAGAGGCGATTCCCCTGCGTGGTCTGGAACGGGTTCCCGGTCTTCCCGGCACACCTCAGGATGAGGCCGGTCTCACGAGGAAAGTCGAGACGAGCCACGTGGGTGGTGCCACATGCCGAACGCCCCCGATTCCCCGGTCCGCTCTTGCGAAGGACCCGAGGCCCGGACCCCTCTTCGAAGGCAACCCTGTGGGTGAAGGCACAACACGAAGGGGCACTGCCACCCCCGTGCATTGTCCGCAAAGACCCGTGGGTTCCACACACAGCTCGACGAGGGGCCTGAGACCCCCTGAGCAACTCGAGAGGCCAGCGGGGTTCCCTTCCTCAGACAAGACGAGGCCTGACTCTCCTGTGCCAACTCTGCAGGGACCCTGCGGTTGGAGTCCGAAACGGAGAGGAAGCCTGAGGTTCCTGCCTCCCCTCGAGGTGAGGCCCTCTTCCGTTGTGCCAGACCCAGCGGAGTCCCGAGGGGCCCCGCCACCTCCACAGGATCCCTCGGTTCTCAGAGGCACCCTGGGAAGTTCCCTAAGGTCCCCGGCAGAAGGCGAGGGAAACGAGGGTTTCCCGCCGCCCCCCGAGAAAGACCTCGAGAGTGCTTCTTCAACGCGTCTCGAGGCCCTAGTCCCCTCCCGTGAGTCGAGAGCCAGGACGCGCTCCCCCTCGCCACGCGCATGGAGACCTGACTTCCCTGGCGCCGCTCGAGAGGCTCCCTGAGATCCTCGTCGTGCCTCGGGAGAAAACCCCCTCGGGCGCCGCAGCTCGAGGAAACCCCTGAGACGCCCCCGTCCTCGCGAGCTGAGGGCCTTCTTTTCCTGCATGGCCTGGAGAGCAATCCCGGGTCCTCTCTCCAAACGGAAGAGGAGGCTGGACTCCCTTGAGGCCGCTCAGGGGGCTCCAAGAGCCCCGCGTCGCGACTCGAGAGGAGAGCGGAGTCCTTGGCTTCCCCTAGAGACGAGGCCTGACTCCCCGGGGGAGCCTGGAATGCAACCCCGAGATCCCTGCCTTCCCTGGAGAGGAATATTAGGTCCCGGACACACGCCTAGGTGACGCCTCTTCGGCCCTGCAGTGACTCGAGCGCAACCCCCAGCTTTCCCTCGCAACCCGAGGGGAAGATTGGGCTTCCCAGGGCCAACCCAAGGGGAAGGCTGAGATCCCCGTCCTAACTCGAGAATGCCGCCGCAACTCGAGAAAAACCACGTGGTTCCCACCTCTTGGCAAGATGAGGCCCTTGCCCGCGACGGCGTCTCAAGGGAAGTCCCCTGTTCCGCCCTGAAGGGCGAAACGGTCCCTGACAGCCTTCCTGCGACCCCCAAAAGTCCCCCGACACGCCGGGGTCCCCCGAGGGGAACACCGAGGGTCCCGGCACCGCTTCCTCTGAGCCCCTTCTCCCCTCCTGATCGCGACAGGAGAGGCGATTCCCCTGCGTGGTCTGGAACGGGTTCCCGGCCTTCCCGGCGCACCTCAGGATGAGGCCGGTCTCACGAGGAAAGTCGAGACGAGCCACGTGGGTGGTGCCACATGCCGAACGCCCCCGATTCCCCGGTCCGCTCTTGAGAAGGACCCGAGGCCCGGACCCCTCTTCGAAGGCAACCCTGTGGGTGAAGGCACAACAAGAAGGGGCACTGCCACCCCCGTGCATCGTCCGCAAAGACCCGCGGGTTCCACACACAGCTCGCCGAGGGGCCTGAGACCCCCTGAGCAACTCGAGAGGCCAGCGGGCTTCCCTTCCTCAGACAAGACGAGGCCTGACTCTCCTGTGCCAACTCTGCAGGGACCCTGCGGTCGGAGTCCGAAACGGAGAGGAAGCCTGAGGTTCCTGCCTCCCCTCGAGGTGAGGCCCTCTTCCGTTGCGCCAGACCCAGCGGAGTCCCGAGGGGCCCCGCCACCTCCACAGGATCCCTCGCCTCTCAGAGGCACCCTGGCAAGTTCCCTAAGGTCCCCGGCAGAAGGCGAGGTACACGATGGTTTCCCGCTGCCCCCCGACAAAGACCTCGAGAGTCCTTCTTCAACACGTCTCGAGGCCCTAGTCCCCTCCCGTGACTCGAGAGCCAGGACGCGCTCCCCCTTGCCACGCGCATGGAGACCTGACTTCCCTGGCGCCGCACGAGAGGCTCCCTGAGATCCTCGTCGTGCCTCGGGAGAAAACCCCCACGGGCGCCGCAGCTCGAGGAAACCCCTGAGACGCCCCCGTCCTCGCGAGCTGAGGGCCTTCTTTTCCTGCATGGCCTGGAGAGCAATCCCGGGTCCTCTCTCCAAACGGAAGAGGAGGCTGGACTCCCTTTAGGCCGCTCAGGGGGCTCCAAGAGACCCGCGTCACGTCTCGAGAGGAGAGCGGAGTCCTTGGCTTCCCCTCGAGACGAGGCCTGACTCCCCGGGGGAGCCTGGAATGCAACCCCGACATCCCTGCCTTCCCTGGAGAGGACTATTAGGTCCTGGACACACGCCTAGATGAGTTCTCTTTGGCCCTGCAGTGACTCGAGCACAACCCCCAGCTTTCGCTCGCAACTCGAAGGGAAGTTTGGGCTTCCCAGGGCCAACACAAGAGGAAGCCTGAAATCCACGTCGTAACTCGAGAATCCCGCCGCAACTCGAGAAAAACCACGTGGTTCCATCGTCTTCGCAGCATGAGCCCCTTGCCCGCCACAGCGTCTCAAAAGAAGTCCCACGTACCTACTGAAGTGCAAAATGGTACTCTGCACCCATGATGGCACCCGCAAAGTTCCCCAACGTACATACCTCACTCGAGGGGAACACCCATGTTCCCCACACCACATTATTTGAGCCCCTTCTGCCCTCCTGATTGCAACAGGAGTGTCGATTCTCCTGCTTTGTCTTGAAGGTGTTACCGATCTTCCCAGCGCACCTCAGAATGAGGCCGGTCTCACGAGGAAATTGGAGATGTAGCCTCGTGGGTGGTGCCACATGCGGAAAGACCCCATTTCCTGGTCCGCTATTAATAAGAACCCGATGCTCGTACACTTCTTCGAATGCATCCCGTTGGATGAAGGCACAATAAGGAGGGGCCCTGCACACCCATGCATCTTTTGGAAAATTCTGCAGGTTCCACACACAGCTCGACAAGTGATCTGTTACCTCGTGGACAACTCGAGAGGCAAGCTAAGTTTCATTTCTCCACAGAATACGAGGCCTGACTCTCCTGTCCCAACTCTGCAGGAATCCTGAGATCGGAGTCTGAAATGGAGAGGAACCCTGAGGTTCCTTCCTCAACACGAGATGAGGCCCTCTTGCATTATACCACACCCAGTGGTGTCCCGAGTGGCCCCTCCCAACTCCACAGAATCCCTGACTTCTCAGAGGCACCATGTTAAGCTCCCTGAGGTCACCGGCACAAGTCAAGAAAAACCAGGGTTTCCTGCCGCAACCGGAGAAAGACCTTGAGAGTCGTTCTTCAACGCCTCTTGAGGCCCGATGCCCCTACCATGACTCGAGAGCAATGACGCGCTCCCCCTCCACACGTGCATGGAGACCTGACTTTCCTGTCACCACACGAGAGACTCCCTGAGCTCCCCATCGTATCTTGTGAGAAACCCCATCCTGGCACCGCACCTCGAGAAAATGCACAAGACGCCCCTGTCATCACGATATGAGGGCCTTCTTTTCCTGCATGGCCTGGAGAGCAATCCCGAGTCCTCTCTCCAATCTCCACAGGAAGCTTGACTCCCTTTAGGCCACACAATGGGCTCTAAGAGGTACCCGTCGCAACTCAAGAGGAGAGGGGAGTCCATTCATTACCGTCTTGAAGAGGCCTGACTCCTCGGGAGGATCTGGAATGCAACTCCGAGATCCCTGTTGCCCCTTGAAAGGAACATTAGGTCCTAGACACAAGCCTAGATGAGGTCTCTTTTGCCCTGCAATAACTCGAACCAACCCCCAGCTCTAGCTGTCAACTCGTATGGAAATTTGGACTTCCCTGGGCCAACACAAGAGGAAGCCTGAATTCCCTGCCGCAACTCGAGAAAAACCACGTGGTTCCCCCGTCCTCACAAGATGGGGCCCGTGCTCACTACAGCGTCTCAAGAGAAGTCCCACGTTCCGTGTTGAAGTGCGAAACGTTACTTGGCACCCTTAATGCGACCCCAAATGTTCCCCGACACACCGGTTTCATTTGAGGGGAACACCGAGGTTCCCGGCACCACTTCTTTTGAGCCCCTTCTCCCCTCCTGATAGCGACAAGAGGGTCGATTCCCCTGCTTTGACTTAAAGGGGTTCCCGACATTCACGGCGCACCTCAGGATGAAGCCGGACTCATGGGAAATTTCGAGACATGGCCTCGTGGGGGGTGCCACATGCCGAAAGACCCCGATTTCCCAGTACACTCTTGAGAAGAACCCGATGACCAGACACCTCTTTGAAGACAACCCTGTGGATGAAGGTACAACAAAAGGGGCACTGACACCCCTGTGCATCGTCCAGAAAAACCCACAGGTTCCACATACAGCTCTACAAGAGGCCTGTCACCCCATGAACAACTCGAGATGCAAGCGGATTTCCATTCCTCCACACAAGATGAGTCCTGACTCTCCTCTCCCAACTCTGCAGGAACATGCGATCCGAGGCAGAAATGAAGAGGAAACCTGATGTTCCTGCTTTATCTAAAGATGATGCCTTTTTCCATTTCACCAAACCCAGTGGAGTTCCGAGAGGTCACTCCCAACTCCACAGTATCCCTGATTTCACAGAGGCACCTGAGAAGCTCCTTGACGTAACATGCATGAGTCGAGGGAACCCATGGTTTCCTGCCACAACCTGAGAAAGACCTTGAGAGTCCTTCTTCAATGTGTCTTGAGGTCCAAATCCCCTATCATGACAAGAGAGCAATGACGCACTCCCCCTCGCCACGCGCATGGAAACCTGACTTCCCTGGCGCCGCACAAGATGCTCCCTGAGCTCCCAGCCTTACCACGTGGGAAACACCACACTTGTGCCTCAGCTCGAGAAAACCCACGAGATGCCCCTGTCATCGCGAGATGAGGGCCTTCTTTTTCTGCATGGCCTGGAGAGCAATACCGAGTCCTCTCTCCAAAATCCACAGGAAGCTTGGCTCCCTGTAGGCCACTCAGTGGGCTCCAAGAGATATCCGTCGCGACTCGAGAGGAGAGTGGAGTCATTTGCTTCCCCTCGAGACGAGGCCTGACTCCCCGGGTGAGTCTGGAATGCAACCCCGAGATCCCTGTCGCCCCTGGAGAGGAACATTAGATCCTGGACACAAGCCAAGATGAGGTCTCTTTTTCCCTACAGTGACTCGTGCGCAATCCCCAGCTCTCCCTCGCAACTCGAATTGAAGATTGGACTTCCCTGGGCCAACACAAGAGGAAGCCTGAAATCCCCGTCGTAACTCGAGAATCCCGCCGTAACTCGAGAAAAACCAAGTGGTTGCCCCATCATCGCAATATGAGTCACTTTCCCGCTACAGCGTCTCAAGAGTAGTCCCACGTTCCATCTTGAAGTGCGAAACAGTACTTGGCACCCTTGATGCGACCCCAAAAGTTCCCCAACATACCGGTCTCACTTGAGGGGAACACCGAAGTTCCCGGCACCATTTCTTTTGAACGCCTTCTCCCCTCCTGATCACGACAGGAGGGTCGATTCCCCTGCTTTGTCTGCAAGGGTTTCCCGACCTTAACGGCGCACCTCAGGATGATGCCGGTCTCACGAGGAAGTTCGAGACGTAGCCTCGTGGGTGGTGCCACATGCCGAAAGACTCCGATTGCCCGGCCCGCTGTTGATAAGAACCCGATGCCTGGACACCCCTTAGAAGGCAACCCTGTGGATGAAGGCACAACACGAAGGGGCACAGACACACCCGTGCACCGTCCGGAAAAACCTACAGGTTCCACACACAGCTCGACACGTGGTCTGTCACCCCGTGCACAACTCGAGAGGCAAGCTGAGTTCCATTCTCCACACAGGACAAGCCCTGACTCTCCTGTCCCAAATCTGCTGGGACCCTTCAATCCGAATCAGAAATGGAGAGGAACCCTGAGGTTCCTGCCTCAACTCAAGATGAGGCCCTCTTCCATAGCACCAAAACCACTGGAGTCCCGAGAGGTCCCTCCAACCCACAGTGTCCCTGACTTCTCAGAGGCACCCTGACAAGCTCCCTGAGATCTCCGGCACAAGTTGATGGAACCCAGGGTTTCCTGCCGCAACCCGAGAAAGATTGGATAGTCCTTCTTTGATGCATCTTGAGGCCCGATTCCCCTACCATGTCTCAAGAGCAATGAAGCGCTCCCAGTACCCATGCGCATGGAGACTTAACTTCCCTTGCACCTCACGAGAGGCTCCCTGAGATCCCCGTCGTACCTCGTGAGAAACCCCACACTGGCGCCGCAGCTCGAGAAAACCCACGAGACGCCCCCGTTATAGTGAGATGAGGGCCATCATTAACTGCATGGCCTGGAGGGCAATCCCGAGTCGTCTCTCCAAACTCCACGGGAGGCTTGACTCACTAAGGCTACTTAGTGCGCTCAATAGGTACCCGTCGCGACTCGAGAGGAAACAGGAGTACTTTGCTTCCCCTAGAAACAAGGCCGGACTTCCCGGGTGAGTCTGGAATGCCACCCCGAGATCCCTGTCACCCCTGGAGAGGAATATTCGGTCCTGGACACAAGCCTAGATATGGTCTATTTTGCCCCGCAGTGACTTGAGTGGGATCCCAGCTCACCCTCGCAACTCGAATGGAAGATTGGACTTCAATGGGCCAACACAGGAGGAAATCTGAATCCCCCGTCGAAACTCGAGACTCCCGCCGCAATGCGAGAAAAACCACGTGGTTCACTCGTCATCCCAAGATGAGGCCCTGGCCCGCTACAGCGTCTCAAGTGAAGTCCCACGTTCCGTCTTGAAGTGCGAAATGCTACTTTTCACCCTTGATGTAACCCCAAAAGTTCCCCGACACACCGTTCTCACCGAGGTTAACACCGAAGTTCCCGGCACCACTTCATCTGATCACTTTCTCCCCTCCTGATCACGACAGGAGGGTAAATTCCCCTGCTTTGTCTGGAAGGAGTTCCCGCCCATCCCGGCGCACCTAAGGATGAGGCCTTTCTCAGGAGGAAATTCGAGACGTAGCCTCGTGGGTGGTGCCACATGCCAAAAGACCCCGATTGTTCGGTCCACTCTGGATAAGAACCCGATGCCCGGACACCACTTCGAAGGCAACCCTGTGGATGAAGGCACAACAGAAGGGTTACTAAAACTCCCGTGCATCGTACAGAAAAACACGCAGGTTCTACACACAGCTCGACAAGTGGAATGTCACCCCATGAACAACTCGATAGGCAAGCAGAGTTCGTTTCCTCCACACAAGACGAGGCCTGACTCTCCTGTCCCAACTCTTCAGGGACCCTGCCATCCGAGTCAGAAATGGAGAGGAAACCTGAGGTTCCTGCCTCAACTCGAGATGAGGCCCTCTTCCATTGCACCAAACCCAGATGAGTCGCGAGAGGCCCCTCCCAACTCCACAGTATCCCTGAATTCTCATAGGCACCTTGAGAATCTACCTGAGGTCACCGGCACAAGTCGAGGGAACACAGGGTTTCCTGCTGCAACCCGAGAAAGACCTTGAGAGTCCTTCGGCGCGTCTTGAGGCCCGATTCCCCTACCATGACTTGAGAGCAAAGACCCGCTCCCCATTGCCATGTGCATGGAGACCTGACTTCCCTGAGGCCTGAAGAGAGTCTCCCTGAGTTCCCCGTCGTACCTCTTCGGAAACCCCATTCAGGCACCGCAGCTCGAGAAAACCCACGATACGCCCCCGTCATCACGAGATGAGAGACTTCTTTCCTGCCTGGCATGGAGAGCAAAACCGAGTCCTCTCTCCAGACTCCACAGGAGGCTTGACTCTCTTTAGGCCTCTCAGTTGGCTCCAAGAGATACCTGTCAGGACTTGAAGGGAGAGCGGAGTCCTTTGCTTCCCCTCGAGACGAGGCCTGACTCCCCGTGTGAGTCTGGAATGCAACCCCGAGTTCCTGTCGCACCTGGAGAGGAAAACTCGGTCCTGGACACAAGCCTAGATGAGGTCTATTTTGCACTGCAGTTACTAGGGAGCAATCGCCAGCTCTCCCTCGCAAATCGAATGGAAGATTGGACTTCCCTGGGCCAATACAATTGGAAGCCTGAATTCGACACCGTAACTCGAGAATCCCACCGAAACTCGAGAAAATCCACGTGGTTCCCCCATCAGCGCTAGATGAGGCACTTGCCCGCTACAGCGACTCAAGAGAAGTCCCACGTTCTGTCTTGAAGTGCGAAACGGTATTTGGCACCCTTGATGCAATCTCAAAATTCCCCGACATACCGGTCTCACTCGAAAGGAACACCGAGGTTCCCGGAACCACTTCATTTGAGCTCCTTCTCCCCTCGTGATCGCGACAGGAGTGTCGATTCACCTGCTATGTCTGGAAGGGGTTCCCGACCTTTCCAGCGCGCCTAAGGATGAGGCAGGTCTCACGAGGAAATTCGAGACATAGCCTCGTGGGTGGTGCCACAAGCCGAAAGGCCCCGATTTCCCGGTCTGCTCTTGATAAGAACGTGAAGCCCTGACACCTTTACGAAGGAAAACCTGTGGATGAAAGCACAACACGAAGGGGCACTGACACCCCCGTGCATCGTCCAGAAAAACCCGCAGGTTACAAACACAGTTCGACAAGTGGTCTGTCAGCCCGTGAACAACTCGAGAGGCAAGTGGAGTTCCATGCCTCCACACAAGACGAGACCTGATTTTCTGTACCAACTCTGCAGGGAAACTGCGATCCGAGTCAGTACCAGCGACAGGAAACCCAGGAGAGGAAACATGAGGTTCCTGCCTCCACTCGAGATGAGGCTCTCATCCATTGCACCAAACCCAGTGGAGTCCAGAGAGGCCCCTCCCAACTCCACAGTACCCCTGACTTCTCAGAGGCACCCGGAGAAGCTCCATGAGGTCACTGGCACATGTCGAGGGAACCCAGGGTTTCCTGCCACAATGCGAAAAAGACCTCGAGAGTCCTACTTCAACGTGTCTTGAAGCCCGAATCTGCTTCCATGGCTCTATAGAAATGACACGCACCCTCTCGCCACACACATGGAGACCTGACTTCCCTGGCGCCATAAGAGAGGCTCCCTGAGCTCCCTGTCGTACCTCGTGAGAAACCCCACACTGACGCCGCAGCTCGAGAAAACCCACCATACGCCCCTGTCATCGCGAGATGAGGGCATTCTTTTCCTGCATGGCCTGGAGAGGAATCCCGAATCCTCTTTCCAAACTCCACAGGAGGCTTGACTCCCTTTAGGCCACTTAGTGGGCTCCAAGAGATACCCGTCGCGACTCGAGAGGAGAATGGAGTCCTTTGCTTCCCCTCGAGACAAGGCCTGACTCACCAGGTGGGTCCGAGATCCCTATCTCCCCTGGAGAGGAATATTAGGTCCTGGAAACAAGCCTAGATGAGGTCTCTTTTGCCCTTCTGTAACTCGAGAGCAATCCCCCGCTCTCCGTAACAACTCGAATGGAAGATTGGACTTCCCTGGGCCAACACAAGAGGAAGCCTGAATTCCCCTTCGTAACTCAAGAATCCCGCCGCAACTCGAGAAAAAGCACTTGGTTCCCTTGTCATCGCAAGATGAGGCCCTTGTCCGCTACAGCTTCTCAAGAAAAGTCCCACGTTCCGTCTTGAAGTGCGAAACGATACTTGACACCCTTGATGTGACCCCAAAAGTTCCCCGAAATATCAGTCTCACTCGAGGTGAACACCGAGGTTCGCGGCACCAGTTTATCTGAGCCCCTTCTCCCCTCCTGTTCGAGATAGGAGGGTCACTTCCCCTGCTTTGTTTGTAAGGGGTTCCCGACCATCACGGGGCACTTCAGGATGAGGCCGGTCTCACGAGGAAATTCGAGACGTAGCTCGCGGGTGGTGCCACATGCCAAAAGACTATGATTTCCCGGTATGCTCTTGATAAGAACCCGATGCCTGGACACCTCTTCGAAGGCAACCCTGTGGATGAAGGCACAACACAAAGAGGCTCTGACACCCTCGTGCATCATCTGGAAAAACCCGCAGGTTCTACATACAGCTCAACAAGTGGCTTGTCACCCCTGAAGAACTCGAGAGGCAAGTGGGGTTTCATTCCTCTACACAAGACGAGGCCTGACTCTCCTGTCCCAACTCTGCAGGGACTTTGCGCTCCGAATCAGACCAGCGCCAGTGAAGTCACGAGAGGAACGCTGAGGTTCCTGCCTCCACTCGAGATTAGGACCTCTTCCATTGCACGAAACCCAGTGGAGTCCCAAGAGACGCGTCCCAGCTCCACAGTATCCCTGACTTCTCAGAGGCACCCTGAGAAGCTCCCTGAGGTCACCAGCACAATTCGAGTGAACCCAGGGTTTATTGCTGCCACCATAGAAAGAACTCAAGAGTCCTTCTTCAACATGCTTTGAGGCATGATTCCCCTACCATGACTCGAGGGCAATGACGCACTCCCTCTGCTACACTCATGAAGCCCTGACTTCCCTGGCGCCACACGAGAGGCTCCCTGAGCTCCCCATCATACCTCGTGAGAAACCAAACACTGGCGCCACAGATAGAGAAAACCCACGAGACGCCCCCGTTTTCGCGACATGACGGCCTTCTTTTCTAGCACGGCCTGGAGAGCAATCCCGAGTCCTCTCTCCAAACTCCACAGTAGGCTTGACTCCATTTTGGTCACTCAGTGGACTCCAAGACATACCCGTCGCGACTCGAGAGGAGAGCGGAGTCTTTTCCTTCCCCTCGAGGCGAGGCCTGACTCCTCGGGTGAGTCTGATATGCGAACCGGAGATC
The DNA here is from genome assembly GCF_029407905.1 of Bubalus kerabau. Lineage (NCBI taxonomy): Eukaryota > Metazoa > Chordata > Mammalia > Artiodactyla > Bovidae > Bubalus > Bubalus kerabau. The sequence goes on from NW_026577901.1 coordinate 619,683, forward strand.
CCTGTCGCCCCTGGAGAGAAACATTAGGTCCTGGACACAAGCCTAGATCAGGTCTCTTTTTTCCTGCAGTGACTCTAGAGCAATCCCTAACTCTCCCTCGAAACTCGAATGGAAGACTGGACTTCCCTGGGCCAACAGAAGAGGAAGCCTGAATTTCCCGTTGAAACTCAAGAATCCCACCACAACTCGAGAAAAACCACGTCGTTCCCTCTTCATCGCAAGATGCGGCCATTGCCGCTACAGCGTCTCAAAAGAAGTCTTACGTTCCATCTTGAAGTGTGATACGGTACTTGGCACCTTTGATGCGACACCAAAAGTTCTCCAACACACTGGTCTCACTGGAGGGGAACACCGAGGTTCCCGGCATCACCTCATCTGTGCCCCTTCTCCCCTCCTGATCGAGACAGGAGGGTCGATTCCCCTGCTTTGTCTGCAAGGGGTTCCGACCTTCCCGGCGCACCTCAGGATGAGGCCGGTCTCACTAGGAAATTCGAGACGTAGCCTGGTGGGTGGTGGCACATGCGGAAAGACCCCGATTTCCCGGTGCGCTCTTAATAAGAACCCGATGCCCGGGCACCTCTTCGAAAGCAAACCTGTGGATGAATGCACAACACGAAGGGGTACTGACATCCCCATGCATAGTACGGAAAAACACGCAGATTCCAAACACAGATTGACAAGTGTCCTGTCATCCCTTGAAGAACTAGAGAGGCATGCGGAGTTCCGTCCCTGCACACAAGAGAAGGCCTGACTCTCCTTTCCCAACTCTGCAGGGACCGTGCGATCGGAGTCAGAAATGTAGATGAAACCTGACGTTCCTGCATCAACTCGAAATGAGGCCCTCTTCCATTGCGCCATACCCAGTGGAGTCCCGAGAGGCCCCTCCCAACTCCACAGTATCCCTGACTTCTCAGAGGCACCCTCAGAAGCTCTCTGCGGTCACTGGCACAAGTCGAGTGAACCCAGGGTTTCCTGCTGCATTCTGAGAAAGACCTCGAGAGTCCTTCTTTACCGCGTCTTGAGGCCCGATACCCTACCATGACTGGAGAGCAATGACGCATTCCCCTCGCCACGCCCATTGAAACCTAACTTCCCTGGCGCCACACGAGAGGCTCCCTGCGCTCCCCGTCCTACCTCATGAAAACCCCACACTGGCACCGCCGCTCAAGAAAACTCACGAGATGCCCCCGTCATCGTAAGATGAGGGCCTTCTTTTCCTACATGACCTAGAGAGCAATCCCGAGTCCACTCTCCAAACTCCACTGGAGGCCTGTCTCCCTTTAGGCCACTCAGTAGCCTCCAAGAGATACACGTCGCTACTCTAGAGGAGAGCGGAGTCCGTTGCTTCCCCTCGAGCCGAGGCCTGACTGCTTGGGTGAGTCTGGAATGGGATCCCGAGATCCGTGTCGCCCCTGTAGAGGAAAACTCGGTCCTGGACACAAGCCTAAATGAGGCCTTTTTTGTCCTGCATTGACTCAAGTGCAATCCCCAGCTCTCCCTCGCAACTCGAATGGATGATTGGACTTCCCTGGGCCAACACAAGAGGAAGCCTGTATTCCCATTGTAATTTGAGAATCCCGCGGCAACTGGAGAAAAACAATGTGGTTCCTCCGTCATCGAAATATGAGGCCCCTGTCAGCTATAGCGTCCCCAGGGAAGTCCCATGTTCCGTCTTGAAGTGTGAAACGGTACTTGGTACCCTTGATGCGACCCCCAAATTTCCCTGACACCCCGGTCTCACTGGAGGAGAACACGGAGGTTCCCAGCACCGCTTCAGCTGAGCCTCTTCTCCCCTCCTGATGGCGACAGAAGGGTCGATTCGACTGCTTTGTCTGGAAGGGGTTCCCAGACTTCCCGGCGAACCTCAGGATGACGCCAGTCTCACGAGGGAATTCGAGACGTAGCCTCATGTGTTGTGCCACATGCCGAAAGACCCCGATTTCCTGGTCCGCTATTGATAAGATCCCGATGCCCGGTCACCTCTTCGAAGGTAACCCTGTGGATGAAGGCACAACACGAAGGGGCACTGACACCCCTGTGCATCGTCCCCCAAAACCGCAGGTTCCACATAAAACTCGACAGGTGGCCTGTCATCCCGTGAACAACTCGAGAGGCAAGCGGAGTTCCATTACTCCACACAAGACGAGGTCTGACTCTCCTGTCCCAACTCTGCAGGGACCCTGCTATCCGAGTCAGAAATGGAGAGGAACCCTGACATTACTGCCTCAATCCGAGATTAGGTCCTCTTCAATTGCACCAGTCCCTGTGAAGTCCCGAGAAGCCCCTCTCAATTCCACAGTATCCCTGACTTCTCAGAGGAACCCCGCTAAGCTCCCTGAGGTTATGGGCACAAGTCGAGGGAACCCAGGATTTCCTGCCACACCCCGAGAAAGACCTCGAGACTTTTTCTTCGAAGCGTCTTGAGGCTCGATCCCCCTACCATGACTTGAGAGCAATGAGGCGCTCCCCCTCGCCACGTCCATGGAGACCTGACTTCCGTCGCACCACAGGAGTCTCCCTGAGCTCCCCGTCCTATCTCGTGAGAAACCCCAACCAGGCACTGCACCTTGAGAAAACCCACGAGACGCCCTCGTCATCGCGAGATGAGGGCCTTCTTTTCCTGCATGGCCTAGAGAGCAATCCCGAGTCCTCTCTCCAAACTCCACAGGAGGCTTAACTCCATTTAGGCCACTCTTGGGCTCCAAGGGATACCCGTCGCGACTCGAGAGGAGAGCGGAGTCCATTCATTCCCTTCGAGACGAGGCCTGACTCCCCGGGTGAGTCTGGAATGCAACCCCAAGATCCCTGTCGCCCCTGGAGAGAAAAACTCGCTCCTGGACACAAACCTAGATGAGCTCTATTTTGCCCTGCAGTGACTCAAGAGCAATCTCCAGCTCTCACTTGCAACTCGAATGGAAGATTGGACTTCCCTGGGCCAACACAAGAGGAAACCTGTATTCCCCGTCGTAACTCAAGAATCCGGCCGCAACTCGAGAAAAAACACGTGGGTCCCCCGTCAGCGCTAGATGAGGCCCTTGCCCACTACTGCGTCTCAAGAGAAATCCCAGGTTCCATCTTGAAGTGCGAAACGGTACTTGGCACCCTTGATGCAACCCGAAAAGTTACCCGACTTACCAGTTTCACTCAAGGGGAGCACCGAGGTTCCCGGCACTACTTCATCTGAGCCCTTTCTCTTCTCCTGATCCCGAAAGGAGGGTCGATTCCCCTGCTTTGTCTGGAAAGGGTTCCCAGACTTTCCTGTGCACCTCAGGATGAGGCCGATCTCACGAGGAAATTCGAGACGTAGCCTCGTGGGTGGTGCAACATGCTGAAAGACCCCGATTTCCCGGTCCGCACTTGAGGAGAACCCGATGCCAGGACACCTCTTCGAAGGCAACCCTGTGGATGAAGGCACAACAGGAAGGAGCACTGACGCCCCCGTGCATCTCCGAAAAACCCGCAGGTTCCACACACATCACGAAAAGTGGTGTCATCCTTGAACAACTTGAGATGTAAGCGGAGTTCCATTCCTCCGCAGAACACGAGACCTGACTCCTGAGCAAACTCAGCAGGGACCCTGCTATCTGAGTCAGATCCGGCTCCAGGAAGTCAGGAGCAGAACCCTGAGGTTCCTGCCTCAACTCGAGATGAGGCCCTCTTCCATTGCACCAAACCCAGAGGAGTCCCGAGAGGCCTCTCCCAAATCCACAGTATCCCTGACTTCTCAGAGGCACCCTGAGAAGCTCCCTGAGGTCACCGGCACAAGTCAAGGGAACCCAGGGTTTCCTGCCGCAACCCTAGAAAGACATCAAGAGTCCTTTTTCAACCCGTCATGAGGCCCGATTCCCCTACCCTGACTGGAGAGCAATGACGCGCTCCCCCTTGCCCCGCCCATGGAGACCTGACTTCCCTGGCGCCACACGAGAGGCTACCTGAACTCCCCGTCATACCTCGTGAGAAATCCCACACTGGCTCCCCAGCTCGAGAAAACCCACGATACGCCTCCATCATCGCGAGATGAAGGCCTTCTTTTCCTGCATGGCCTGGAGAGCAATCCTGAGTCCGCTCTCCAAACTCCACAGGGGGCTTGACTCCCTTTAGGCCACTCAGTGGGCTCCAAGAGACACCTGTGGCGACTCAAGAGGAGAGCGGGGTCCTTTGCTTCCCCTCGAGTCCAGCTCTGACTCCCAGGATGCATCTGGAATGCAACCCCGAGATCGATGTCGGCCCTGGAGAGGAATATTAGGTCCTGGACACAAGCCTAGATGAGGTCTCTTTTGCCCTGCAGTGACTCAAGAGCAAACCCCAGCTCTCCCTCGAAACTCGAATGGAAGATTGGACTTCCCTGGGCCAACACAAGAGGAAGCCTGAATTCCCCGTCGTAACTCGAGAATCCCTCCGCACCTTGAGGAAAACCACGTGATTCCCCCGTCATCCCAAGATGAGGCCCTTGCCCTCTACAGCATGTCAAGTGAAGCCCCAAGTCCGTATTGAAGTGCAAAACGGTACTTGGCACCCTTGAAGCGACCCCAAAAGTTTCCCGACACACCGGTCCCACTCGAGGGGAACACCGAGGTTCCCGGCACGACTTCAACTGAGCCCTTTCACTCCTCCTGGTCGCGACAAAATGGTCGATTCCCCTGCTTTGTCTGGAAGGGGTTCCCGATCTTCATGGCGCACCTCAGGATGACACCAGTCTAACGAAGAAATTCGAGACGTAGCCTCATGGATGGTGCCACGTTCTGAAAGACCCCGATTTCCTGCTCCGCTTTTGATAAGAACCCGATATCCGGACACCTCTTTGAAGGCAACCCTGTGGATGAAGGCACAACACGAAGGGGCACTGACCCCCTCATGCATCTTACGGAAAAAACCGAAGGTTCCACTCACAGCTCGACAAATGGTCTGTTATCCTGTGAACAACTCGAGAGGCAAGCGGAGTTCAATTCCTCCACACAAGACGAGGCCTGACTCTCCTGTCCCAACTCTTCAGGGACCCTGTGGTCGGAGTTTGAAATGGAGAGGAACCCTTAGGTTCCTGCCTCAACTCGAGATGAGAACCTTTGCCATTGCACCAAACCCAGTGGAGTTCTGAGAGCCCCTCCCAAGTCCACAGTATGCCTGACTTCTCAGAGGCACCCTGAGAAGCTCCCTGAAGTCACCGGTTCAAGTCGAGGGAACCCAGGGTTTCCTGCCGCAACCTGAGAAAGACCTCGAGACTCCTTCTTCAATGCGTCTTGAGTCCCGATTTCCCTACCATGACTCAAGAGCATTTATGGGCTCCCCCTCATCACACGCATAGAGACCTGACTTTCCTGGCGCCACACGAGAGGCTCCCTGAGCTCCCCGTCGTACCTCGTGAGAAAACTCATACTTGCGCCCCAACTCGAGAAAACCCACAAGACGCCCCCGTCATTGCGAGCTGAGGGCCTTCTCTTCCTGTATGGCCTGGAGAGCAATCCCGAGTCCTCTCTCCAACTCCACAGGAGGCTTGACTCCCTGGAGGCCACTCAGTGGGCTCCAAGAGATACCTATCGCGACCCAGGAGGATATCAGAATCCTTTGCTTCCCCTCAAGCCGAGGCCTGACTCACTGGGTGAGTCTGGAATGCGTCCCCGTGATCCCTATCGCCCCTGGAGAGGAACATTAGGTCCTGGACACAAGCCTAGATGAGGTCTATTTTGACCTGCCGTGACTCGAGAGCAATTCCCACCCAGCTCTCCCTGGCAACTCGAATGGAAGAATGGACTTCCCTGGGCCAACACAAGAGGAAGCCTGAATTCCCCGTCGTAAGTCAACAATCCCATCGCAACTCGAGAAAAACCACGTGGTTTCCCCTTCATCACAAGATGAGGCCCTTGCCCGCCACAGCGTCTCAAGAGAAGTCCCACGTTTCGTCTTGAAGTTTGAAACAGTATTTGGAAAGCTTCATGTGACCCCAAAAGTTCCCTGACATACTGGTCTCACTCGAGGGGAACACCGAGGTTTCCGGCACCACTTCATCTGAGCCCCTTCTCCCCTCCTGATCGCGACAGGAGGGTCGATTAACCTGCTTTGTCTGGAAGGCTTTCCCCACCTTCCAGGGGCACCTCAGCATGAGGCCCGTCTCACGAGGAAATTTGAGACGTAGCCTCGTGTGTGGTGTCGCATTCCAAAAGACCCCGATTTCACGGTCGGCTCTTGATAAGAACCCGATGCCCGCACACCACTTCGAAGGCAACCCTGTGGATGAAAGCACATCACGAAGGGGCACTGACACCGCCGTGCATTGTCTGGAAAAAACCGCAGGTTCCACACACAGCTCGCCAAGTGGCCTGTCACTCCTTGAACAACTCGAGAGGCAAGCGGAGTTCCATTCCTCCACACAAGACGAGGCCTGACTCTCCTGTCCCAACTCTGCAGGGACCCTGCGATCTGAGTCAGAAATGGAGAGGAACCCTGAGGTTCCTTCCTGATCTCGAGATTAGGCCCTCTTCCATTGCAGCAAACCCAGTGGAGTCCCGAGAGGCCTCTCCCAGCTCCATAGTATCCCTGACTTCTCAGAGGCACCCTGAGAAGCTACCTGAGGTCACAGGCACAAGTCGAGGGAACCCAGGGTTTCCTGCCGCAACCCGAGAAAGACCTCGAGCGTCCTTTTTCATTGCGTTGAGCCCTGATTCCACTACCATGACTCGAGAGCAATGACGTGCGCCCCCTCGCCACTCGTATGGAGACTTGACTTCCCTGACACCACATGAGAGGCTCCCTGAGCTCCCGGTCGTACCTTGTGAGAAACCCCACACTGGCACCGCAGCTCCAGAAAAACCACGAGACTCCCCCGACATCGCGAGATGAGGGCCTTCTTTTCCTGCATGGCCTGGAGAGCAATCCCGCGTGCTCTCTCCAAACTCCACAAGAGAGGAGCCAAGATTGCTGAGGAGTAGGACGGGGAGAACTCTTTCCCCCCCAAACAATTTCATCAAAAGAGCATTTAAACGTCGAGTAAATTCCACAATACAACTTATGAATGCTGCCAGAGGACATCAGGCACCCAGAAAAGCAACCTAACTCTTGGAAAGTAGGTAGGAAAAAGTATAAAAGACAAAAAAAGAGACAAAAGAGGGAGGGAGGGATTTCTGTCCCGGGAAGATAGTCTTAAAAAGAGAAAAGTTTCCAAACACCAGGAAAGCTTTTCACTGCCAAATCTTTGCCAAGCTTTGGAAGCACAAAGGGCAACATAAGGGGGATAAAAATAAATAAACAATTAAAACTCGCAGATTGCAAGCCCTACGGTAACTCCCCCAGCCGCGAAGCAGTGCAGACGCCTGCTCACACCATTAGCAAGCAGGGGCTGGGCAGGGAGGCGCGGCGCGGGCTGCATCGCTTAGAGTCAGAATCTGGCCTGAATACCCTGAGCGCTATCTGAACGAAATAACTTGGGCTAGCAAACCAGACTCTGGGATATCTACCACGCAAAAAGCCAGCCCTAACCTAAGACACCGCCAGGCCCGCGCATGGAACAAAGGACTGAACAGAGATAGCCGGCTGCAGACCTTCCCCCTCTGGTGACAGGCAGCCAGAGCCGGAAGGGGGCAATCGCAGCCCCAGAGAGACATTATCTATAAAACTGTAAGCAGGCTTCTTTGCTAACTAAAACTTCTTGGGGATCTGGACGGTCAACATCTGCCTGAGAAAGTGCGCCTGTTTTACACCCAGATAACCGAGTGGCGGGGAGGCGATAAGTCACAACATTGGCGCTCGCCAAACACCTCATCACCTGAGCTGCTCGGACCTGGGAAGAGCACAAAACGCAGGCCCAACCGAGTCTGTGCCTGTGAGGACTACCCGAGTGCCTGAACCTGAGCGGCTTGGACCTGGGAGGTGCATGCAGCCCAGGGCCAGCCTCGGATTGTTCCCGGTGGAACAACCTAGAGCCCGAGCAGTGTGGGCAGGGAGGCTACACGCGCCGTGAGCGGGGGCAGACCCAGTGTGGCTGAGGCACTGCGAGCGCACGCCAGTGTTATTTGTTTGCAGCATCCCTCCCTCCCTCCCCACAGCGCAATTGAACAAGTGAGCCTAAAAAAAAAAGTGTGCTCCACCGTCCCCTTTGTGTCAGGGCGTAAACCAGACACTGAAGAGACCAGCAAACAAAAGAATCTATAACAGAGGGAATCACCTTGGAAGCTACAGGCAATAGATTAAAACCCTGTGGTTACTAGGACTACATAGGAAGGCGCCTATAGATCTTGAGAAATATAAGTCGGACCAAGGAACTAGCCAAAAATGAACTGAACCCACGATACTCACAACAAAACCAGAGAAAGTCCTAGATATATTTTTATGATCATTCATTCTTTTTTTAATTTTTTTTTTAATTTTAAGTCCTCTATTGTTCCTTTAATTTTCACTTTTATAACCTATTACTTTGCAAAAAAAAGACCCTATTTTTTTCTTCTTCAGCAAACTTCATATATATATATATATATATATATATATATAATAATTTTTTGACCGTGTTTTTTTGTTTTGTTTTTTTTTTTCTTCTTTTCTTTATCATTGTATTTTTGAAATTCCAAAACCTACTCTAGATTTTTAATTTATGCTTTTTGGTATTTGATATCAATTTTGTACCTGTAGTTTCTTTAAAATTTTTGCGACACTGCTTGTTTTTTTTTGTTTGTTTTCTCTTTAGTTTTCTTCTTCCGTTTTTTTAACATTGTATTTTTGAAATTCCAAACTCTACTCTAGATTTTTAATTTTTGCTTTTTGGTATTAGTTATCAATTTTGTACCTGTATTTTCTTGATAATTTTTGTGACCTTGTTTGTTTTTCTTTGTTCGTTTTTTCTCTCTTTCTTTTCCTTCTTCTTTTCTTTAACATCGTATTTTTGAAAGTCCAAACTCTACTCTAGATTTTTAATTTTTGCTTTTATGTATTTGTTACCAATTTTGTACCTTTAAGAACCCAATCTTCAGTACCCATTTTTCACTAGGGAGCGAGATTACTGGCTTGACTGCTCTCTCTCCCTTTGGACTCTCCTTTTTCTCCACCAGGTCGCCTGTGTCTCCTCCCTAACCCCTCTCTACTCTACCCAACTCTGTGAATTTCTGTGTATTCCAGACGGTGGAGAACACTTAGGGAACTGATTACTGGCTGGATCTGTCTCCCTCCTTTTCATTCCCCCCTTTTATCCTTCTGGCCACCTCTGTCTCCTTCCTCCTTCTTCTCGTCTCTGTATAACTCTGTGAACATCTCTGAGCGGTCCAGTTGTGGAGTGCACATAAGGAAGTGACTACTGGCCAGCCCACTCTCTCCACTATTGATTCCACCTCATCTCATTTGGGTCACCTCTAACTCCCTCCTCCCTCTTCTCTTCTCCATGTAACGCTGTGAACCTTTCTGAGTGACCCTCACAGTAGAGAAACTTTTCTTCTTTAACGTAGATGTTTTATCAATGGTGCTGTATAGAAGGAGAAGTTTTGAAACTACTGTAAAAGTAAGACAGATAACTGGAAGCAGGAGGCTTAAGTCCAAACCCTGCCTCCAGGGAACTCCTGACTCCAAGGAACATTAATTGACAGGAGCTCATCAAATGCCTCCATACCGACACTGAAATCAAGCACCACACAAGGGCCAACAAGTTCCAGGGCAAGACATACCAAGCAAATTCTCCAGCAACAAAGGAACGCAGCCCTGAGCTTCAAGATACAGGCTGCCCAAAGTCACCCCAAAACCACAGACATCTCATAACTCATTACTGGACACTTCATTGCACTCCAGAGAGAAGAAATACAGCTCCACCCACCAGAACACGGACACAAGCTTCCCTAACCAGGAAACCTTGACAAGACACCTGTACAAACCCACACACAGCGAGGAAATGCCACATTAAAGAACTCCACAAACTGCCAGAATACAGAAAGGACACCCCAAACTCAGCAATTTAAACAAGATGAGACAGAGGAATACCCAGCAGATAAAGGAACAGGATAAATGCCCACCAAACCAAACAAAAGAGGAAGAGATAGGGAATCTACCTGATAAAGAATTCCGAATAAGGAGAGTGAAATGGATCTAAAATCTTGAAATTAAAATGGAATCACAGATAAATAGCCTGGAGACAAGGATTGAGAAGATGCAAGAAAGGTTTAACAAGGACCTAGAAGAAATAAAAAAAGAGTCAATATATAATGAATAATGCAATAAATGAAATTAAAAACACTCTGGAGGCAACAAATAGTAGAATAACAGAGGCAGAAGATAGGATTAGTGAATTCGAAGATAGAATGGTAGAAATAAATGAATCAGAGAGGATAAATGAAAAACGAATTAAAAGAAATGAGCACAATCTCAGAGACCTCCAGGACAATATTAAACGCTACAACATTCGAATCATAGGGTTCCCAGAAGAAGAAGACAAAAAGAAAGACCGTGAGAAAATACTTGAGGAGATAATAGTTGAAAACTTCCCTAAAATGGGGAAGGAAATACCCACTCAAGTCCAAGAAACCCAGAGAGTCCCAAACAGGATAAAGCCAAGGCGAAACCCCCCAAGACACATATTAATCACATTAACAAAAATCAAACACAAAGAACAAATATGAAAAGCAGCAAGGGAAAAACAACAAATAACACACAAGGGAATTGCCATAAGGATAACAGCTGATCTTTCAATAGAAACTCTTCAAGCAAGGAGGGAATGGCAAGACATACTTAAAATGATGAAAGAAAATAACCTACAGCCCAGATTATTGTACCCAGCAAGGATCTCATTCAAGTATGACTGAGAAATCAAAAGCTTTTCAGACAAGCAAAAGCTGAGAGAATTCTGCACCACCAAACCAGCTCTCCAACAAATACTAAACAGGAAACACAAAAACGGTGTATAAATTCGAACCCCAAACAATAAAGTAAATGGCAATGGGATCATACTTATCAGTAATTACCTTAAACGTAAATGGGTTGAATGCTCCAACCAAAAAACAAAGACTGGCTGAATGGATACAAAAACAAGACCCCTACATATGTTGTCTACAAGAGACCCACCTCAAAACAGGGGATACATACAGACTGAAAGTGAAGGGCTGGAAAAAGATTTTCCATGCAAATAGGGACCAAAGGAAGCAGGAGTAGCGATACTCATATCAGATAAAATAGACTTTAAAACAAAGGCTGTGAAAAGAGACAAAGAAGGTCACTACATAATGATCAAAGGATCAATCCAAGAAGAAGATATAACAATTATAAATATATATGCACCCAACGCAGGAGCACCACAGTATGTAAGACAAATGCTAACAAGTATGAAAGGAGAAACTAACACTAACACAATAATAGTTGGAGATTTTAATACCCCACTCACACCTATGGATAGATCAACTAAACAGAAATTTAACAAGGAAACACAAACTTTAAATGATACAATAGACCAGTTAGACCTAATTGATATCTATAGGACATTTCATCCCAAAACAATGAATTTCAACTTTTTCTAAAGTGCACATGGAACCTTCTCCAGGATAGATCACATCCTGGGCCATAAAGCTAGCATTGGTAAATACAAAAAAATAGAAATCATTCCAAGCATCTTTTCTGACCACAATGCAGTAAGATTAGATTTCAATTACAGGAGAAAAACTATTAAAAATTCCAACATATGGAGGCTGAACAACACGCTGCTGAATAACCAACAAATCACAGAAGAAATCAAAAAAAGAAATCAAAATTTGCATAGAAACGGATGAAAATGAAAACAGAACAACCCAAAACTTGTGGGACACGGTAAAAGCAGTCCTAAGGGGAAAGTTCATAGCAATACAGGCACACCTCAAGAAACAAGAAAAAGGTCAAATAAATAACCTAACTCTACACCTAAAGCAACTAGAAAAGGAAGAAATGAAGAACCCCAGGGTTAGTAGAAGGAAAGAAATCTTAAAAATTAGAGCAGAAATAAATGCAAAAGAAACAAAAGAGACCATAGCAAAAATCAACAAAACCAAAAGCTGGTTCTTTGAAACGATAAATACAATTGACAAACCATTAGCCAGACTCATCAAGAAACAAAGGGAGAAAAATCAAATCAATAAAATTAGAAATGAAAATGGAGAGATCACAACAGAAAACACAGAAATACAAAGGATCATAAGAGACTACTATCAACAATTATATGCCAATAAAATGGACAACGTGGAAGAAATGGACAAATTCTTAGAAAAGTACAACTTTCCAAAACTGGACCAGGGAAGAACTAGAAAATCTTAACAGACCCATCACAAGCACGGAAATTGAAACTGTAATCAAAAATCTTCCAGCGAACAAAAGCCCAGGTCCAGACGGCTTCACAGCTGAATTCTACGAAAAATTTAGAGAAGAGCTAACACCTATCCTGCTCAAACTCTTCCAGAAAATTGCAGAGGAAGGTAAAGTTCCAAACTCATTCTATGAGGCCACCATCAGCCTAATACCAAAACCTGCCAAAGATCCCACAAAAAAAGAAAACTACAGGCCAATATCACTGATGACATAGATGCAAAAATCCTTAACAAAATTCTAGCAATCAGAATCCAACAACACATTAAAAAGATCATACACCATGACCAAGTGGGCTTTATCCCAGGGATGCAAGGATTCTTCAATATCCGCAAATCAATCAATGTAATACACCACCTTAACAAATTGAAAAATAAAAACCATATGATTTTCTCAATAGATGCAGAGAAAGCCTTTGACAAAATTCAACATCCATTTATGATAAAAACTCTCCAGAAAGCAGGAATAGAAGGAACATACCTCAACATAATAAAAGCTATATATGACAAACCCACAGCAAACATTATCCTCAATGGTGAAAAATTGAAAGCATTTCCTCTAAAGTCAGGAACTAGACAAGGGTGCCCACTTTCACCATTACTATTCAACATAGCTTTGGAAGTTTTGGCCACAGCAATCAGAGCAGAAAAAGAAACAAAAGGAATCCAAATTGGAAAAGAAGAAGTAAAACTCTCACTGTTTGCAGATGACATGATCCTCTACATAGAAAACCCTAAAGACTCCACCAGAAAATTACTAGAACTAGCCAATGACTATAGTAAAGTTGCAGGATATAAAATCAACACACAGAAATCCCTTGAATTCCTATACACTAATAATGAGAAAACAGAAAGAGAAATTAAGGAAACAATTTCATTCACCATTGCAACGGAAAGAATAAAATACTTAGGAATATACCTACCTAAAGAAACTAAAGACCTATATATAGAAAACTATAAAACACTGGTGAAAGAAATCAAAGAGGACACTAATAGGTGGAGAAATATACCATGTTCATGGATTGGAAGAATCAATATAGTGAAAATGAGTATACTACCCAAGGCAATTTATAGATTCAATGCAATCCCTATCAAGCTACCAACAGTATTCTTCACAGAGCTAGAACAAATAATTTCACAGTTTGTATGGAAATACAAAAAACCTCGAATAGCCAAAGCGATCTTGAGAAAGAAGAATGGAACTGGAGGAATCAACCTACCTGATTTCAGGCTCCGCTACAAAGCCACAGTTTTCAAGACAGTATGGTACTGGCACAAAGACAGAAATATAGATTAGTGGAACAAAATAGAAAGCCCAGAGATAAATCCACACACATATGGACACCTTATCTTTGACAAAGGAGGCAAAAATATACAATGGATTAAAGACAATCTCTTTAACAAGCGGTGCTGGGAAATCTGGTCAACCACTTGTAAAAGAATGAAACTAGAACACTTTCTAACACCATACACAAAAATAAACTCAAAATGGATTAAAGATCTAAACGTAAGACCAGAAGCTATAAAACTCCTAGAGGAGAACATAGGCAAAACACTCTCTGAAATACATCACAGCAGGATCCTCTATGACCCACCTCCCAGAATATTGGAAATAAAAACAAAAATAAACAAATGGGACCTAATTAACCTTAAAAGCTTCTGCACATCAAAGCAAACTATTAGCAAGGTGAAAAGACAGCCTTCAGAATGAGAGAAAATAATAGGAAATGAAGCAACTGACAAACAACTAATCTCAAAAATATACAAGCAACACCTACAGCTCAACTCCAGAAAAATAAATGACCCAATCAAAAAATGGGCCAAAGAACTAAATAGACGTTTCTCCAAAGAAGACATACAGATGGCTAACAAACACATGAAAAGATGCTCAAAATCACTCATTATCATAGAAATGCAAATCAAAACCACTATGAGATACCATTTCACGCCAGTCAGAATGGCTGCAATGCAAAAGTCTACAAATAATAAATGCTGGAGAGGGTGTGGAGAAAAGGGAACCCTCTTACACTGTTGGTGGGAATGCAAACTAGTACAGCCACTATGGAGAACAGTGTGGAGATTCCTTAAACAACTGGAAATAGAACTGCCTTATGATCCAGCAATCCCACTGCTGGGCATACACACTGAGGAAACCAGAAGGGAAAGAGACACGTGTACCCCAATGTTCATCGCAGCACTGTTTCTAATAGCCAGGACATGGAAGCAACCTAGATGTCCATCAGCAGATGAATGGATAAGAAAGCTGTGGTACATATACACAATGGAGTATTACTCCGCCATTAAAAAGAATAGAATGAATCAGTTCTAATGAGGTGGATGAAACTGCAGCCTATTATACAGAGTGAAGTAAGCCAGAAAGAAAAACACCAATACAGTATACTAACGCATATATATGGAACTTTGAAAGACGGTAACAATAACCCTGAGTACGAGACAGCAAAAGAGACACTGATGTATAGAAGAGTCTTATGGACTCTGTGGGAGAGGGAGAAGGTGGGAAGATGTGGGAGAATGGCATTGAAACATGTAAAATATCATGTATGAAAAGAGTTGCCAGTCCAGGTTTGATGCATGACACTGGATGCTTGGGGCTAGTGCACTGGGACGACCCAGAGGGATGCTATGGGGGGGAGGAGGGAGGAGGGTTCAGGATGGGGAGCACATGTATACCTGAGGCGGATTCATTTTGATATTTGGAAAAACTAATACAATTATGTAAAGTTTAAAAATAAAATAAAATTTTAAAAAAAAATCCACAGGAGGCTTGACTCCCTTTAGGCCACTCAGTGGTCTCCAAGAAATACCCGTGGGGACTCGAGAGCAGAGCAGAGTCCTTTCCTTCCTCTCGAGATGAGGCCTGACTCCTCGGGTGCGTCTAAAATGCAACCCCGAGATCTCTGTCGGCCCTGGAGAGGAACATTATGTCCTGGACACAAACTTAGATGAGGTCTCTTTTGCCCTGAAGTGACTCGAGAGCCATCCCTAGCTCTCTCTCACAACTCCAATGGAAAATTGGACTTCCCTGGGCCAACACAAGAGGAAGCCTGAATTCCCCATCATAACTCGAGAATCCCGCCGAAACTCGAGAAAAACCACATGGTTACCCCGTCTTCGCAAGATGAGGCCCTTGCCCGCTACAGCGTCTAAAGAGAAGTCCCAGGTTTCTTCTTGAAGTGTTTTCACACTTCAAGTGTGAAAACTTGGCACCCTTGATGCGATTCCAAAAGTTCCCCGACACCCTGGTCTCTCTCGAGTGGAACACCGAGGTTCCCAGTACGACTTCATCTGAGCCACTTCTCCCCTCCTGATTGCGACTGGAGGGTCGACTCCCGTGATTTGTCTGGAAGGGGTTCCCAACCTTCCCGGCGCACCTCAGGATGAGGCCGGTCTAACGAGAATATTTGAGACGTAGCTTCATGGGTGGTAACACATGCCGAAAGACCCCGATTCCCCGGTCCGCTCTTGATAAGAACCCGATGCCCGGACACCTCTTCAAAGACAACCCTGTGGAAGAAGGCACAACACGAAGGGGCACTGACACCCTCGTGCATCGTCCGGAAAAACCCGCAGATTCCAAACACAGTTCGACAAGTTGCCTGTCTCCCCGTGAATAACTCGAGAGGCAAGCGGAGGTCCATTCTTCCTTACAAGACGAGGCCTGACTCTCCTGTCCCAACTCTGCAGGGACCCTGCGATCAGAGTCAGAAATGGAGATGAACCCTGAGGTTCCTGCCTCCACTCGAGATGAGGGCCTCTTCTATTGCACCAAACCCAGTGGAGTCCCGAGAGGGCCCTCCCAACTCCAGGGTATCCTTGACTTCTCAGAGGCACACTGAGAAGCTCCCTGAGGCCACCGGCACTAGTCGAGGGAACCCAGGGTTTACTGTCGTGACCCAAGAAACACCTTGAAAGTCCTTCTTTAACGGTTCTTGAGGCCGGATACACCTACCATGACTCTAGAGCAATGACGCGCTCCCCCTCGCAATGCGCATGGAGACCTGACTTCCCAAGCGCCACATGAGAGGCTCCCTGAGCTCCCCGTACTACCTCATGAGAAACCCCACACTGGCGCTGCAACTCGAGAAAACCCACGAGACGCCCCCTTCATCGCGAGATGATGGCCTTCTTTTCCTGCATCGCCTGGAGAGCAATCCCGAGTCCTCTCTCCAAACTCCACAGGAGGCTTGACTCCCTTTAGGCCACTCAGTGGGCTCCAAGAGATACCCGTCGCAACTCGAGAGGAGAGCGGAGTCCTTCGCTTCCCCTCGAGACAAGGACTGACTCCCCGCTTGCATCAGGAAAGCAACCCCGAGATCCCTGTCCCCCCTGGAGACGAACATTATGTCCTGGACACAAGCCTAGATAAGGTCTCTTTTGCCCTGCAGTAACTCAAGCGCAATCCCTAGCTCTCCCTCGCAACTCGAATGGAAGACTGGACTTCCCTGGGCCAACACAAGAGGAAGCCTGAATTTCCCGTCGTAACTCGAGAATCCCGCCGCAACTCTTAAAAACCACGTGGTTCCCCATTAATCGCAATATGAGGCCTTTGCCCGCTACAGAGTCTCAAGAGAAGTCCCATGTTTCGTCATAAAGTTCGAAATGCTACTTGGCACCCTTGATGCGACCCCAAAAGTTCCCCAATATACCGGTCTCACCGAAGGTCCTGGCACCACATCATTTGAGCCCCTTCTCCCCTCCTGATCACGGCAGGAAGGTCTATTCCCCTGCTTTGTCTAGAAGGGGTTCCCGACCTTCATGGCGCACCTCAGGATGAGGCCAGTCTCACGAAGAAATTCGAGACGTAGCCTCGTGTTGGTGCCACGTGCCGAAAGACCACGATTTCTCGGTCTTGCTCTTGATAAGAACCCGATGCCCGGACACCTCTTCTAAGGCAACCCTGTGGATGAAGGCACTACACGAGGGGGCACTGGCAACCCTGTTCATCGTCCGGAAAATCCCACAGGATCCACATACAGCTCCACAACTGGCCTGTCACCCCTTAAACAACGAGAGAGGCAAGCGGAGTTCCCTTCCTCAGACAAGACGAGGCCTGAGTATCCAATCCCAACTCTGCAGGCACGCTTCGATCTGAGTCAGAAATGGAGAGGAAACCTGAGGTTCCTGCCTCAACCCGAGATGAGGCCCTCTTCCATTAAAACAAACCCAGTGGAGTCCCGAGAGGCCACTCCCATCTCCACAGTATCCCTGACTTCTCATAGGCATTCTGAGAAGCTCCTTGAGGCCACCGGCAAACCTCGAGGGAAATAAGGGTTTCCTGCCACAACCGAAGAGACCTCGAGAGTCCTTCTTCAATGCGTCTTGAGGTCAGATTCCCCTACCATGGCTCGAGAGCAATAACGCGCTACCCCTCGCCACGCACATGGAGACCTGACTTCCCTGGCGCCACATGAGAGGCTCCCTGAGCTCCCTGTCGTGCCTCGTGTGAAACCCCACACTGGCGCCAAGCTCGAGAAAACCCACAAGACCCCTCCGTCATCGCGAGATGAGGGCCATCTTTTCCTGCATGGCCTGGAGAGCAGTCCCAAGTCCTCTCTCCAAACTTCACAGGAGGCTTGACTCCCTTTAGGCCACAAAGTGGGCTCCAAGAGGTGCCCGTCGCGACTCGAAAGGAGAGCGGAGTCCTTTGCTTCCCTTCGACACGAGGCCTGACTCCCTGGGTGAGTCTGGAATGCAAACCTGAGATCCCTGTGGCCCTTGGAGAGGAACATTAGGTCCTGGACACAAGCCTAGATGAGGTCTCCTTTGTCCTGCAGTGACTCGAGCGCAACCCCAAGCTCTCCCTCGCAACTCGAATGGATGATTGGACTTCCCTGGCCCAACACAAGAGGAAGCCTGAAATCCCCGTCTTAACTCGAGAATCCGCCGCAGCTCGAGAAAAACCACGTGGCTCCCCCGTCATCGCAAGATGAGGCCCTTGGCCGCTACAGCGTATCAAGAGAAGTCCCACATTCCATCCTGAAGTGCAAAACGGTACTTGGCACCCTTGATGCGACCCCCAAAGTTCCCTGACATACCGGTCTCACTCGAGGGAAACACCAAAGTTCACGGTACCACTTCCTGTGAGCCCCTTCACCCCTCCTGATCGCGACAGGAGGGTCGATTCCCATGCTTTTTCTGCAAGGGTTCCTGACGTTCACCGTGAACCTCCGGATGAGGCCGGTCTCATGAGGAAATTTGAAAAGTAGCCTCATGGTTGGTGCCACATGCTGAAAGATCCCGAATTCCCGGTCCACTCTAGATAAGAACCTGACGCCCGGACATCTCTTCGAAGGCAACCCTTTGGATGAAGGCACAACACGAAGGGACACTGACATCCCCATGCATCGTCTGGAAAAACCCGCCGATTCCACTCACAGCTCCAAATGTGGACTGTCACCCCGTGAACAACTCGAGAGGCAAGTGAAGTTGCATTCCTTCACACAAGATGAGGCCTTACTCTCCTGTCCCAACTCTTCAGGGACCCTGCGATCGGAGTCAGAAATGGAGAGGAACCCTGAGGTTCCTGCCTCAACTAGAGAAGAGGCCCTCTTCCATTGAACCAAACTCAGTGGTGTCCCGAGAGGCCCCTCCCAACACCACAGTATCCCTGAATTCTCAGAGGCTCCCTGAGAAGCTAACTGAGGTCACTGGCACAAGTCGAGGGAACCCAGAGTTTCCTGAAGTAACCCGAGAAAGACTTGGAGAGTCCTTTTTCAACGTCTCTTGATGCCCGATTCCCCTACCATGACTCCAGAGCAAGGACGCGCTCCCCTCGCCACAAGCAGGAAAACTGACTTCCCTAGTAACACACAAGAGGCTCCCTGAGTACCCCATCATACCTCGTGAGAAAACCCACAGTGGCGCAGTAGTTCGAGAAAAACCACAAGATGCCCCCGTCAAGGAGAGATGGGGGCCTTCTTTTCCAGCCTGACCTGGAGAGCAATCCCTGGTCCTCTCTCCAAACTTTACAGGAGGATTGACTCCCTTTAGGCCACTCAGTTGGGTCCAAGAAATACCCGGTGCGACTCGAGAGGAGAGCGGAGTCCTTGGCTTCCCCTCGAGACGAGGCCTGACTCCCCGGGGGAGCCTGGAATGCAACCCCGAGATCCCTGCCTTCCCGGGAGAGGAATGTTAGGTCGTGGACATACGCCTCGATGAGGTCTCTTTGGCCCTGTAGTGACTCGAGCAGAACCCCCAGCTTTCCCTCGCAACTCCAGGGGAAGATTGGGCTTCCCAGGGCCAACCCAAGAGGAAGCCTGAAATCCCCGTCGTTTTCGAGAATCCAGACGCAACTCGAGAAAAACGACGTGGTTCCAACATCTTCACAGGATGAGGCCCTTGCCCACTACAGCGTCTCCAGGGAAGTCCCATGTTCCGTCCTGAAGTGGGAAACGATACTTGGCTCCCTTGATGCGACCCCTAAAGTTCCCTGAAACGCCGGGTTCCCTCGAGTGGAACACCTAGAGTCCCGGCCCCACTTCATCTGAGCCCCATCTCCCCTCCTGATCGCGACAGGAGAGTCGATTCCCCTGCTTTGTGTGGAAGGTGTTCCCGGCCTTCCCGGCGCACCTCAGGATGATGCTGGTCTCACGAGGAAATTCGAGATGAGCCACGTGGGTGGTGCCACATGCCGAACGACCCCGATTTCCCGGTCAGCTCTTGAAATGAACCCGATGCTCGGACACCTCTTTGAAGGCAACACTGTGGGGGAAGTCACAAAATGAAGGGGCAATGACACCCCCGTGCATCTTCTGGAAACACCCGCAGGTTCCACACACAGCTCGACAAGGGGCCTGAGACCCACTGAACGACTCGAGAGGCAAGCAGAGTTCCATTACTCAGACAAGACGAGGCCTGACTCTCCTGTCCCAACCCTGCAGGGACCCTGCGGTCGGAGTCAGAAATGGAGAGGAAGCCTGACGTTCCTGCCTCCAATCGAGATGAGGCCCTCTTTCATTTCGTCAAACCTAGTGGAGTCCCGAGAGGCCCCTCTAACTCCTCAGTATCCCTCACCTCTCAGAGGCACCTGGGAAGTTCCCTAAGGTCCCCGGTAGAGGTCGAGGGAAACGAGTGTTTACAGACCCAACCCAAGAAAGACCTCGAGAGTCCTTCGTAAATGCGTCTTGAGGCCCTAGTCCCTCCCATGACTCCAGAGCAATGACGCGATCTGCCTTGCCACATGCATGGAGGCCTGACTTCTCTGGTGCCGCACGAGAGGCTCCCTGATCTCCCCATCATATCTCGTGAGAAACCCCACACTGGCGCCGCAGCTCGAGAAAAACCCATGAGACGCTCCCGTCATCAGGAGAGGAGGGCCATCTTTAACTGCATGGTATGCAGATCAAGCGTGAACCTTCTGTCCAAGCTACACAGGACGCTTGACTCCCTTTAGGCCACTCATTGGGCTCCAAGAGTTACACGTCGCGACTCGAGAGGATAGTGGAGTCCTTTGCTTCCACTCGAGACGAGGCGTGACCCACCGGGTGAGACTGGAATGCGACCCCGATATCCCTGTTGCCCCTGGAGAGGAACACTACGTCCTGGACCCAAGCCTAGATGAGGACTCTTTGCCCTGAAGTGACTCGAGAGCAACCCACAGCTCTCTCTGACAAGTTGAATGGAAGATTGGACTTCCTGGGCCAACACAAGAGGAAGCCTGAATTCCCCGTCGTAAGTCGAGAATCCCGCCGCAACTCAAGAAAAACCACGTGTTTCCCTCGTCATCGCAATATGAGGCCCTTGCCCGCTAGAGCATCTCCAGAGAATTCCCACGTTCCGTCTTGAAGTGCGAAACTATACTTGGCACCCTTGATGCGACATCAAAAGTGCCGTGACATACCGGTCTCACTCGAGGGGACCACCGAGGTTCCCGGCACCACTTCATCTGAGCCCCTTCTCCCCTTCTGATCGCGACCGGTGGGTCGATTCCCCTGCTTTGTCTGCAAGGGGTTCCCTACCTTCCCAGCGCACCTCAGGATGAGGCCGGTCTCCCGAGGAAATTCGAGACGTAGCCTCGTGGGTGGTACCACATGCTGAAAGACCCCAATTTTCTGGTACGCTCTTGAAAAGAACCCGATGCCCGGACACCTCTTTGAAGGCAACCCTGTGGATGAAGGCACAACACGAAGGGGCACTGACACCCCTGTGCATCGTCCGGAAAAACCCGCAGGTTCCACGCACAGCTCAACAAGTGGCCTGTCACTCTGTGAACAACTCGAAAGGCAAGCGGAGATCCATTCCTCCTCAGAAGACGAGGCGTGACTCTCCTGTCCATAATCGGCAGGTAGCCTGCGACCCGAGTCAGAAATGGAGAGGACCCCTGAGGTTCCTGCCTCCATTCGAGATGAGGCCCTCTTCGATTGCACCAAACCCAGTTGAGTAACGAAAGGCCCCTCCCAAATCCACAGTGTCCCTGAATTCTCAGAGGCACACTGAGAAGTTGCCTGAGGTCACCGACACAAGTCGAGGGAACCCAGGGTTCCCTGCCGCAACCCGAGAAAGACCTCGAGAGTCCTTCTTCAATGCGTCTTGAGGCCAGATTCGCCTACTATGACTCGAGAGCAATCACGCACTCCCCTTCACCACACGCACGGAGACCTGACGTCCCTAGCACCACACGAGAGGCTCTCTGAGCTCCCCGTCATACCTCGTGAGAAATCTGATACTGGCGCTGCAGCTGGAGAAAACCCACGAGACGCCCCCGTCATCGCGAGATGAGGGCCTTTTTTCCTGCATGGCCAGGAAAACAATCCCGAGTCATCTCTCCAAACTCCATAGGAGGCTTCACTCCCTTTATGCCACGCAGTGGGCTCCAAGAGATACCCGTCGTGACTTGACAGGAGAGCGGAGTCCTTTTTTTCCCCTCAAGACGAGGCCTGACTCTCCGGGTGAGTCGAGAATGCAACCCTGAGATCCCTGTCGGCCCAGTAGTGGAACACTAGGTCCTGGACACAAGCGTAGATGATGTCTATTTTGCCCTGCAGTGACTGGAGAGCAATCCCCAGTTCTAACTTGCAACTCGAATGGAATACTGGATTTTCCTGGCGCCACACAAGAGGCTCCCTAAGATCCCCGTGGTACTTCATGAGACACCCCACACTGGCGCCGCAGCTCGAGAAAACCCACGAGACGCCACCGTCATCTCGAGATGAGGGCCTTCTTTTCCTGCATGGCCTGGAGTCCAATCCCGAGTCCTCTCTCCAAACTCCACAGGAGGCTTGACTCCCTTTAGTACACACAGTGGGCTCCAAGAGATACCCATCGCGACTTGAGACGAGAGCGGAATTCTTTGCTTACCCTCGAGGTGAGAACTGACTCCCCGGATGAGTCTGGAATGCAAACCCGAGATCCCTGTCGCCCCTGGAGAGCAACGTTAGATCCCGGACACAAGCCTAGATTAGGTCTCTTTTGCCCTGCAGTGACTCTAGTGCAATCCCCAGCTCCCCCTCGCAATCCGAATGGAAGATTGGATTTCAAGGCCAACAAGAGGAAGCCTAAATTCCCCGCCGCAACTCGAGCAAAACCACGTGGTTCTCTCGTCATCGCAAGATGAGGCCCTTGCCCGCTACAGCGTTTCAAAAGATGTCCCAGGTTCCGTCTTGAAATTCGAAACGGTACTTGGCACCCTTGATGCGACCCCAAAAGTCCCCCAACACGCCAGTCTCACTCAAGGGGAACACCGAGGTTCCCGGCACCACTTCATTTAAGCCCCTTCTCCCCTCCTGATCGTGACCGGTGGGTCAATTCCCCTGCTTTGTCTGCAAGGGGGCCCGACCTTCCCTGCACAACTCAGGATGAGGCCGGTCTCATGGGGAAATTCGATACGTAGCTTTGTGGTTGGTGCCACTTGCCGAAAGACTGCAATTTCCCGGTCCGCTCTTGATAAGAATCCGATGCTCAGACACCTCTTGGAAGGCAGCCTTGAGTATGAAGGTACAACATGAAGGGGCACTAACACACCTGTGCATCATCCGGAAAAATGGGCAGGTTACATACACAGCTCGGCAAGTGGCCTGTCACCTCGAGAACAACTCGAGAGGCAAGAGGAGTCCCATCCTCCAGAAAAGACGAGGCCTGACTCTCCTGTACCAACATGCAGGGACCTTGCGATCTGAGTCAGAAATGGAGAGGAACACTGAGGTTCCTGCTTCAACTCGAGATGAGTCCCTCTTACATTCCACCAAATGCGGAGGAGTCTCGAGAGGCCCCTCCAAACTGCACAGTATCCCTGACTTCTCAGAGGCACTCTGAGAAGCTCCCTGAGGTCGCAGGCACAAGTCAAGGGAACCCTGGGTTTTATGCAGTGACCCGAGAAAGACCTCGAGAGTCCTTCTTCAACCCGTCTTGAGGCCCGATTACCCTACCATGACTCGAGAGCAATGACCAGCTCCCCCTAGCCATCTCATGGGGACCTGACTTCCCTGGCGCCACACGAGAGGCTCCCTGAGCTCCCTCTCGTACCTCGTCAGAAACCTGGAACTAGCACGGCAGTCTAGAAAACCCACGAGATGCCACCGTCATCGCGAGATGAGGGCCTTCTTTTCCTGCATGGCCTGGAGAGGAATCCCGAGTCCTCTATCCAAACACCACAGGAGGCTTGACTCCCTTTAGGGCACACAGTGGGCTCCAAGAGATACCCATCGCGACTCAAAAGGACAGCGGAGTTCTTTGCTTCCCCTCGAGACGAGGCCTGATTCCCCGGGTGAGTCTGGTATGCAAGCCCGAGATCCGTGTCGCCCCTAGAGATGAACATTAAGTCCTGGACACAAGCCTAGATGAGGTCTATTTTGCCCTGCAGTGACTCGAGGGCAATCCCCAGCTCTCCCTTGAAACTCGAATGGAAGATAGGACTTCCCTGGGCCAACACATGAGGAAGACTGTATTCCCCTTCGAAACTCGAGAATCCCGCCACAACTCGAGAAACGCCACGTGGTTCCCCCGTCATCGCAAGATGAGGCCCTTGCCCCCTACAGCGTCTCAAGAGAAGTCCCACGTTCCGTCTTGAAGTGCGAAACGGTATTGGCACCCTTGATGCGACCACAAAAGTTCCTCGACACACCGGTCTGACTCGAGGAGAACACTGAGGTTCCCAGCACCACTACATCTGGGCCCCTTCTCCCCTCCTGATCGCGACAGGAGGGTCGATTCCCCTGTTTTGTCTTGAAGGAGTTCCCGCCTTTCCCGGTGCATGTCAGGATGAGGCCGGTCTCACGAGGATATTCGAGACATAGCCTCGTGGATGGTGACACATGCCGAAAGACCCCGATTTCCCGGTTCGCTCTTGATAAGATCCCAATGCCCGGACACCTCTTTGAAGATAACCCTTTTGATGAAGGCACAACACGAAGGGGCACTGACACCCCCGGGTATCGTCCGGAGAAACCCGCAGGTACCACACACAGCTAGAGAAGTGACCTGGCACCCCGTGAACAACTGGAGAGGCAAGCAGAGTTCCATTCCTCCACACAAGACGAGGCCTGACTCTCCTGTTCGAACTCTGCAGCGAAACTGCGATCTGAGTCAGATCTGGCCCAGGGGAAGTCAGGAGAGGAAACATGAGTTTCCTGCCTCCACTCGAGATGAGGCCCTCTTCCATTGCACCGAACCCAGTGGAGTCCCGAGAGGCCCCTCCCAACTGCACAGTATCCCTGACTTCTCAGAGGCACCCTTATACCTTCCTGAGATCACCGGCACAAGCCGAGGGAAGCAAGGGTTTCCTGCCCCAACCCGTAAAAGACCTCGAGAGTCCTTCTTCAACGCGTCTTGAGGTGCGATTCCCCTACCATGACTCGAGAGCAATGACGCACTCCGCCTAGCCACGCGCATAGAAACCTGACTTCCCTGGCGCCACAGGAGAGGCTCCCTGAGCTCCCCATTATACCTCGTGAGCAACACCACACTGGAGCCGCAGCTCGAGAATACCCACGAGACGCCCCAGTCCTCACGAGATGAGGGCCTTCTTTTGCTGTATGGCCTGGAGAGCAATCCTGAGTCCTCTCTCCAAACTCCACAGGAGGCTTGACTCATTTTAGGCCACACAGTGAGCTCCAAGATATACCCGTCGCGACTTGACAGGAGAGCGGTGTCCTTGGCTTCCCCTCGAGACGAGGCCTGATTCCCCGGGTGAGTCGAGAATGCAATGCCGAGATCGCTGTCGCCCCAGCAGAGGAACATTAGGTCCTGGACACAAGCCTAGATGAGGTCTATTTGGCCCTGCAGTGGCTCGAGAGCAATCCCCAGTTCTAACTCGCAATTCGAATGAAAACTGGACTTCCCTGGGCCAGTTGAAGAGGAAGCCTGAATTCCCCGTCGTAACTCGAGAATCCCGCCGCAACTCAAGAAAAACCACGTGGTTCCCCCGTCATCGAAAGATGAGGCCCTTACCCGCTACAGCGTCTCAAGAGAAGTCCCACGTTCCGTATTGAAGAGCGAAAAGTTACTTGGAACCCTTGATGCGACCCCAAAAGTTCCCCGACATACCAGTTTCACTTGAGGAGAACACCGAGGTTCCTGGCACCACTTCATCTGAGACTCTTCTCCCCTCTTGATCGCGACAGGTGGTTCGATTCCCCTGCTTTGTCTGGAAGGCATTCCCGACCTTCCTGGCGCACATCAAGATGAGGCCAGTCTCACGAGGAAATTCGAGACATAGCCTCGTGGGTGGTGCAGCATGCCAAAAGACCCCAATTCCCTGGTCCGCTCTTGATAAGAACCCGATGGCAGAACCCAACTCGAAGGCAATCCTGTGGATCAAGGCACAACACGAAGGGGCAGTGACACCCCGGTGCATCGTCCAGAAAAACCTGCAAGTTCCACATACAAATCGACAAGTGGCCTGTCACCCCATGAACAACACGAGAGTCAAGCAGAGTTCCATTCCTCCACACAAGATGAGGCCTGACTCTCCTGTCCCAACTATGCAGGGACTCTGCGATCCGAGTCAGATCCGGCGCATTCGAAGCCAGGAGAGGAACCCTGTGGTTCCTGCCTCAACTTGTCATGAGGCCCTCTTCCATTGCACCAAACCCAGTGGAGTTCCGAGAGGCCCCTCCCAACTCCACAGTGACCCTGACTTCTCAGAGGCACGCTGAGAAGCTTCCTGAGGTCACTGGCACAAGTCGATGGAACCCAGGGTTTCCTGCTGCAACCCAAGAAAGACCTCGAGAGTCCTTCTTTAACACGTCTTCAGGCCTAATTCCCCTACCATGACTCGAGAACAATGACGGGCTCCCTCTCACCACGTGCATAGAGACCTGACTGCCCTGGCACCACGTGAGAGGCTCACTGAGCTCCCAGTCTTACTTCGTGAGAAACCCCACACTAGCGCCACAGCTCGAGAAAACTTATGAGACGCCCCAGTCATTGGAGATGAGGGCCTTCATTTCCTGCATTGCCTGGAGAGCAATCCCGTGTCCTCCCTCCAAACACCAGAGGAGGTTTGACTCCCTTTAAGCCACTCAGTGGGCTCCAAGACATACCCGTCCGACTCGAGAGGAGAGCAGAGTCCTTTGCTTCCCCTCGAGACGAGGCCTGACTCCAAGGCGAGTCTGGAATGCAACCCCGAGATTCCTGTCGCCCCTTGACATGAACATTAGGTCCTGCACACAAGCCTTGGTGGGGTCTCTTTTGCCTTCAGTGACTAGAGCGCACCTCCAGATCTTCCTCGAATCTCGAATGGAAGATAAGACTTTTGTGGGCCAACACAAGAGGAAGCATGAATTCGCTGTGGTAACTCAAATATCCCACCGCAACTCGAGAAAAACCAAGTGGTTCCCCAGTCATTCCAAGATGAGGCCCTTGCCCGCTGGAGCACCCCAAGAGAAGTCCCACGTTCCATTTTGAAGAGTGAAACGGTACTTGGAACGGTTTATGCGACCCCAAAAGTTACCCGACATACCTGTCTCACTTGAGGGAAACACCGAGGTTCCCAGCAGCACATCATCTGAGCCATTTCTCCCCTCCTGATCGCCACAGGAGGGTCGATTCCTCTGCTTTGTCTGGAAGGGTTTCATGACCTTCGAGGCACAACTCAGGATGAGGCCAGTTTCATAAGGAAATTCGAGACTAGCCACGTGGGTGGTGCCAAATCCTGAACGACCCCGATTTCCCGGTCCGCTCTTCATAAGAACTCGATGCCCGGACAGCTCTTCGAAGGCAACCCTGTGGATGAAGACAAAAACGAAGGGTCACTGACACCCCCCTGCATCGTCTGGAAAAACCTGCAGATTCCACACACAGTTTGACAAGGGGCCTGAAACCCCATGAACAACTCGAGAGGCAAGCGGAGTTCCATTCCTCAGAAAAGACGTAGCCTGACTCTCCTGTCCCAACTCTGCAGGGACCCTGCGGTCGGAGTCCGAAACGGAGAGGAAGCCTGAGGTTCCTGCCTCCCCTCGAGGTGAGGCCCTCTTCCATTGCGCCATTCCTAGCGGAGTCCCGAGGGGCCCCGCAAACTCCACATTATCCCTCCCCTCTCAGTGGCACCCTGGGAAGTTCCCTAAGGTCCCCGGCAGAAGGTGAGGGAAACGAGGGTTTCCCGCCGCCCCCAGAGAAAGACCTCGAGAGTCCTTCTTCAACGTGTCTCGAGGCCCTAGTCCCCTCCCGTGACTCCAGAGCCAGGACGCGCTCCCCCTCGCCACGCGCATGGAGACCTGACTTCCCTGGCGCCGCAAGAGAGGCTCCATGAGATCCTCGTCGTGCCTCGTGCGAAAACCCCCACGGGCGCCGCAGCTTGAGGAAACCCCTGAGACGCCCCCGTCCTCGCGAGCTGAGGGCCTTCCTTTCCTGCATGGCCTGGAGAGCAATCCCGGGTCCTCTCTCCAAACGCAAGAGGAGGCTGGACTCCCTTGAGGCCATTCAGTGTGCTCCAAGAGATCCGCGTCGCGTCTCGAGAGGAGAGCGGAGTCCTTGGCTTCCCCTCGAGACGAGGCCTGACTCCCCGGGGGAGCCTGGAATGCAACCCCGAGATCCCTGCCTTCCCTGCAGAGGAATATTAGGTCCCGGACACACGCCTAGGTGAGGTCTCTTCGGCCCTGCAGTGACCCGAGCGCAACCCCCAACTTTCCCTCGCAATTCGAGGGGAAGATTGGGCTTCCCAGGGCCAACCCAAGAGGAAGCCTGAGATCCCCGTCGTAACTCGAGAATGCCGCCGCAACTCGAGAAAAACCACGTAGTTCCCACCTCTTGGCAAGATGAGGCCCTTTCCCGTGACGGCGTCTCAAGGGAAGTCCCCTGTTCCGCCCTGAAGGGCGAAACGGTCCCTGACAGCCTTCCTGCGACCCCCAAAAGTTCCCCGACACGCCAGGTTCCCTCGAGGGGAACACCGAGGGTCCCGGCACCACTTCATCTTAGCCCCTTCTCCCCTCCTGATCGCGACAGGAGAGTCGATTCCCCTGCGTGGTCTGGAAGGGGTTCCCAGCCTTGCCGGCGCACCTCCGGATGAGGCCGGTCTCACGAGGAAATTCGAGACGAGCCACGTGGGTGGTTCCACATGCCGAACGCCCCCAATTCCCCGGTCCGCTCTTAATAAGAACACGATGCCCGGGCACCTCTTCGAAAGCAAACCTGTGGATGAATGCACAACACGAAGGAGTACTGACATCCCCATGCATAGTACGGAAAAACACGCAGATTCCAAACACAGATCGACAAGTGTCCTGTCATCCCTTGAAGAACTAGAGCAGCATGCGGAGTTCCGTTCCTCCACACAAGAGAAGGCCTGACTCTCCTTTCCCAACTCTGCATTGACCGTGCGATCGGAGTCAGAAATGTAGATGAAACCTGACGTTCCTGCATCAACTCGAAATGAGGCCCTCTTCCATTGCGCCATACCCAGTGGAGTCCCGAGAGGCCCCTCCCAACTCCACAGTATCCCTGACTTCTCAGAGGCACCCTCAGAAGCTCTCTGCGGTCACTGGCACAAGTCGAGTGAACCCAGGGTTTCCTGCTGCATTCTGAGAAAGACCTCGAGAGTCCTTCTTTACCGCGTCTTGAGGCCCGATACCCTACCATGACTGGAGAGCAATGACGCATTCCCCTCGCCACGCCCATTGAAACCTAACTTCCCTGGTGCCACACGAGAGGCTCCCTGCGCTCCCCGTCCTACCTCATGAAAACCCCACACTGGCACCTCCGCTCGAGAAAACACATGAGACGCCCCCGTCATCGTAAGATGAGGGCCTTCTTTTCCTACATGACCTAGAGAGCGATCCCGAGTCCACTCTCCAAACTCCACTGGAGGCCTGACTCCCTTTAGGCCACTCAGTAGCCTCCAAGAGATACACGTCGCTACTCTAGAGGAGAGCGGAGTCCGTTGCTTCCCCTCGAGCTGAGGCCTGACTACTTGGATGAGTCTGGAATGGGATCCCGAGATCCGTGTCGCCACTGTAGAGGCAAACTCGGTCCTGGACACAAGCCTAAATGAGGTCTTTTTTGTCCTGCATTGACTCAAGTGCAATCCCCAGCTCTCCCTCGCAACTCGAATGGATGATTGGACTTCCCTGGGCCAACACAAGAGGAAGACTGTATTTCCCGTTATAATTCGAGAATCCCGGGGCAACTGGAGAAAAACAACGTGGCTCCTCCGTCATCGAAATATGAGGCCCCTGTCAGCTATAGCGTCTCCAGGGAAGTCCCATGTTCCGTCTTGAAGTGTGAAACGGTACTTGGCACCCTTGATGCGACCTCCAAATTTCCCTGACACCCCAGTCTCACTCGAGAAGAACATGGAGGTTCCCAGCACTGCTTCAGCTGAGCCTCTTCTCCCCTCCTGATGGCGACAGGAGGGTCGATTCCCCTGCTTTGTCTGGAAGGGGTTCCCAGACTTCCCGGCGAACCTCAGGATGAGGCCAGTCTCACAAGGGAATTCGGGACGTAGCCTCGTGTGTTGTGCCACATGCTGAAAGACCCCGATTTCCTGGTCCACTATTGATAAGATCCCGATGCCCGGTCACCTCTTCGAAGGTAACCCTGTGGATGAAGGCACAACACGAAGGGGCACTGACACCCCTGTGCATCGTCCCCCAAAACCGCAGGTTCCACATACAATTCGACAGGTGGCCTGTCATCCCGTGAACAACTCGAGAGGCAAGCGGAGTTCCATTTCTCCACACAAGACGAGGTCTGACTCTCCTGTCACAACTCTGCAGGGACCCTGCTCTCCAAGTCAGAAATGGAGAGGAACCCTGACGTTACTGCCTCAATCCGAGATTAGGTCCTCTTCAATTGCACCAGTCCCTGTGAAGTTCCGAGAAGCCCCTCTCAACTCCACAGTATCCCTGACTTCTCAGAGGAACCCCGCTAAGCTCCCTGAGGTCATGGGCACAAGTCGAGGGAACCCAGGGTTTCCTGCCACACCCCGAGAAAGACCTCGAGAGTTCTTCTTCGAAGCGTCTTGAGGCTCGATTCCTCTACCATGACTCGAGAGCAATGAGGCGCTCCCCCTCGACACGTCCATGGAGACCTGACTTCCGTGGCACCACAGGAGTCTCCCTGAGCTCCCCGTCCTATCTTGTGAGAAACCCCAACCAGGCACTGCACCTTGAGAAAACCCACGAGATGCCCCCGTCATCGCGAGATGAGGGCCTTCTTTTCCTGCATGGCCTAGAGAGAAATCCCGAGTCCTCTCTCCAAACTCCACAGGAGGCTTAACTCCATTTAGGCCATTCTTGGGCTCCAAGGGATACCCGTCGCGACTCGAGGGGAGAGCGGAGTCCATTCATTCCCTTCGAGACGAGGCCTGACTCCCCGGGTGAGTCTGGAATGCAACCCCGAGATCCCTGTCGCCCCTGGAGAGAAAAACTCGGTCCTGGACACAAACCTAGATGAGCTCTATTTTGCCCTGCAGTGGCTCGAGAGAAATCTCCAGCTCTCACTTGCAACTCGAATGGAAGATTGGACTTCCCTGGGCCAACACAAGAGGAAACCTGTATTCCCCGTTGTAACTCAAGAATCCTGCCGCAACTCGAGAAAAAACACGTGGGTCCCCCGTCAGCGCTAGATGAGGCCCTTGCCCACTACAGCATCTCAAGAGAAGACCCAGGTTCCGTCTTGAAGTGTGAAACGGTACTTGGCACCCTTGATGCAACCCGAAAAGTTACCCGACTTACCAGTTTCACTCAAGGGGAGCACCGAGGTTCCCGGCACTACTTCATCTGAGCTCTTTCTCTCCTCCTGATCCCGAAAGGAGGGTCGATTCCCCTGCTTTGTCTGGAAAGGGTTCCCGGACTTTCCTGCGCGCCTCAGGATGAGGCCGATCTCACGAGGAAATTCGAGACGTAGCCTCGTGGGTGGTGCAACATGCTGAAAGACCCCGATTTCCCGGTCCGCACTTGAGGAGAACCCGATGCCCGGACACCTCTTCAAAGGCAACCCTGTGGATGAAGGCACAACAGGAAGGAGCACTGACACCCCCGTGCATCTGCGAAAAACCCGCAGGTTCAACACACATCACGAAAAGTGGTGTCATCCTTGAACAACTTGAGATGTAAGCGGAGTTCCATTCCTCCGCAGAACACGAGACCTGACACTCCTGAGCAAACTCAGCAGGGACCCTGCAATCTGAGTCAGAACCGGCTCCAGGAAGTCAGGAGCAGAACCCTGAGGTTCCTGCCTCAACTCGAGATGAGGCTCTCTTCCATTGCACCAAACCCAGAGGAGTCCCGAGAGGCCTCTCCCAAATCCATAGTATCCCTGATTTCTCAGAGGCAACCTGAGAAGCTCCCTGAGGTCACCGGCACAAGTCAAGGGAACCCAGGGTTTCCTGCCGCAACCCTAGAAAGACATCGAGAGTCCTTTTTCAACCCGTCATGAGGCCCGATTCCCCTACCCTGACTGGAGAGCAATGACGCGCTCCCCCTTGCACCGCCCATGGAGACCTGACTTCCCTGTTGCCACACGAGAGGCTACCTGAACTCCCCGTCGTACCTCGTGAGAAACCCCACACTGGCGCCACAGCTCGAGAAAACCCACGAGACGCCCCCGTCATCTCAAGATGTGGGCCTTCTTTTCCTGCATGGCCTGGAGAGCAATCCCGAGTCCTTTCTCCAAACTGAAGAGGAGGGTTGACTCCCTTTAGACCACTCAGTGGGCTCCAAGAGATATGCGTCGCAACTCGAGAGGAGAGCCGAGTCTTTGCTTCCCCTCGAGACGAGGCCTAACTCCCCGGGTGAGTCTGTAATGCAAACCCGAGATCCCTGTCGCCCTTGGAGAGGATCATTGGGTCCTGAACACAAGGCTAGCTGAGGTCGCTTTTGCCCTGCAGTAACTCGAGAGCACTCCCCAGCTTTCCCTCGCAACCCGAATGGAAGATGGACCTCCCTGGGCCAACACAAGAGGAAGCCTGAATTCCCAGTAGTAATTCGAGAATTCCGCCTCAACTCGAGAAAAACCACATGATTCCCCCGTCATTGCAAGATGAGGCCCTTGCCTGCTCCAGCGTCTCAAGAGTAGTCCCACGTTCTGTCTTGAAGTGCAAAATGATATTTGGCACCCTTAATGCTACCCCAAAAGTTCCCCGACATATGGGTCGCACTCGAGGGGAACACCGAGGTTCCTGGCACCACTTCATCTGAGCCCCTTCTCCCCTCCTGATCGCGAAAGGAGGGTCGATTCCCCTGCTTTGTCTGCAAAGGGTTCCCGACCTTCTCCGCGCACCTCAGATGAGGCTGTCTCATGAGGAAATTCGAGACGTAGCCTCGATGGTGGTGCTACATGCCGAAAGACCACGATTTCCCGATCCGCTCTTGTTAAGAACGCGATGCCCAGACACCTATAAGAAGATAGTGTGGATGAAGGCACAACACGAAGGGGCACTGACAACCCCGTGCATCGTCCAGAAAAGACCGCAGGTTACTCTTACTGCTCAACAAGTGCCTGTCACCCAGTGAACAACTCGAGAGGCAAGCGGAGGTCCATTCCTGCACACAAGACGAGGCCTGACTCACTTCTCCCAACTCTGAAGTGACCCTGCGATCGGAGTCCGAAATGGAGAGGAACCCTGAGGTTCCTGACTCCACTCGAGATGAGGCCCTCTTCCATTACACCAAAAATAGTGGAGGCCCGAGAGGCCCCTCCCAAATCCACAGTATCCCGACTTCTCAGAGGCACCCTTAGAAGCTCCCTGAGGTCACCGGCACAAGTCGAGGGAACACAGGGTTTCCTGACGCAACCCGAGAAAGACCTCGAAAATCCTCCTTCAACGCGTCTTGAATCCCGATTCCCCTACAATGACTCAAGAGCAATGACGCGTTCCCCCTCGCCACTCGCATGGAGACTTGACTTCCCTGGCGCCACACGAGAGGCTCCCTGAGCTCCCCGTCATACCTCGTGAGAAATCCCACACTGGCTCCCCAGCTCGAGAAAACCCACGAGACGCCTCCGTCATCGCGAGATGAAGGCCTTCTTTTCCTGCATGGCCTGGAGAGCATCTCGATTCCTCTCTTCAAACTCCACAGGAGGCCTGACTCCCTTTAGGCCACTCTGTGGGCTCAAGAGATACCCGTTGGGACTCAAGAGGACAGCGGAATTCTTTGCTTCCCCTATATACCAGGCCTGACTCCTCAGGTGAGTCTGGAATGCAACCCCGAGATCCCTGTCGCCCCTGGAGAGGAACATTAGGTCCTAGACACAAGCATAGATGAGGTCTCATTTGCCCTGAATGACTCGAGAGCAATCCCCTGCTCTCCCTCGCACCTCGAATGGAAGAATGGACTTCCCTGGGACAACACAAGAGGAAGCCTGAATTCCCTGTCGTAATTCGAAAATCCCGCTGCAACTCGAGAAAAACCACGTGGTTCCCCCGTCATCGCAAGATGAGGCCCTTGCCAGCTACAGCGTCTCAGGAGAAGCCCCACGTTCCATCTTGAAGTTTAAAACGATAATTGGCAACCTTGATGTTACCACAAAAGTTCCCCGACACCCTGGTCTCACTCGAGGGGAACACCAAGGTTCGGTGCACCGCTTGTTCTGAGCCCCTTATCCCCTCCTGATCGCGACGGGAGGGTCGATTACCCTGCTTTGTCTGGAAGGGGTTTCGGACCTTCCCGGCGCACCTCAGGATGAGGCCGGTCTCACGAGGAAATTCGAGACGTAGCCTTGTGGTTGGTGCCACACGCCGAAAGACCCCGATTTCCCTGTCTGCTCTTGATAAGAACCCAATGCTAGGACACCACTTCGAAGGCAATCCTGTGGATGAAGGCACAAAACGAAGGGGTCTGACACCCTCGTGCATCGTTGGAAAAGCCCGCAAGTTCCACATACAGATCGACAAGTGGCTTGTCACCCCATGAACAACTCGAGAGGCAAGAGGAGTTCAATTCCTCCACACAAGACGAGGCCTGACTCTCCTGTCCCAACTCTGCATGGACACTGAGATCCGATTCAGAAATGGAGAGGAACACTGAGGTTCCTGCCTCAACTCGAGATAAGGCCCTCTTCAACTGCACCAAACCCAGTGGAGTTCGGAGCGGCCCCTCCCAACTGCACAGTATCCCTGACTTCTCAGAGGCACCATGAGAAGCTCCCTGAGGTCACGGGCATAAGTCGAGGGAACCCAGGGTTTCCTGCCATAACCTGAGAAAAACCTCGAGAGTCCTTCTTCACGCGTCTTGATGCCCGATTCCCCTACCATGACTGGAGAAAAATGACGCGCTCCCCCTCACCACGCGCATGAAGATCTGACTTCCCCGGCACCACATGAGAGGCTCCCTGAGCTCCCCATCGTACCTCGTGAGAAACCCTACACTGGCCCCGCAGCTCGAGAAAACCCACGAGACGCCCCTGTCATGGTGAAATGAGGGCCTTCTTTCCTGCATGACCTGAAGAGCAATCCCGAATCCTCTCTCCAAACTCCAAAGGAGGCTTGACTCCCTTTAGGTCACTCAGTGGGCTCCAAGAGATACTCGTCGATACTCAGGAGGAGAGCGGTGTCCTTTGATTCCCCTCGAGATGAGGCCTGACTACGAGGGTGAGTCTGGAATGCAACCCTGGATCCCTGTCGCCCCTGGAGAGGAACCTTAGGTCCTGGACAAAAGCCTAGAGGAGGTCTCTTTGGCCTTGCAGTGACTCAAGTGCAACCCCTAGCTTTCCCTTGCAACTCGAACAGAAGATTGGCCTTTCTGGGCCAACACAAGAGGAAGCCTGAATTTCCAGTCGTAATGCGAGAAACCCGCCGCAAATCGAGAAAAATCATGTGGTTCCCCGTATTGCAAGATGAGGCCCTTGCCCCCTACAGCATCTCAAGAGAAGTCTCACATTCCGTCTTGAAGTGCAAAACAGTACTTGGCACCCTTGATGCGACCCCAAAAGTTCCCCTATATACCGATCTCACTAGAGGGGACACTGAAGTTCCCGGCACCACTTCATCTGAGGCCTTTCTCCTCTCCTGATCGCGACAGGAGGGTCGATTCCCATGCTTTGTCTGCAAGGGGTTCCCGACGTTCCCCTCGAACCTCCGGATGAGGCCAGTCTCATGAGGAAATTCGAAAAGTAGCCTCATGGTTGGTGCCACATGCTGAAAGATCCCGAATTCCCGGTCCACTCTAGATAACAACCTGACGCCCGGACATCTCTTCGAAGGCAACCCTGTGGATGAAGGCACAACACGAAGGGACACTGACATCCCCATGCATCGTCTGGAAAAACCCGCCGATTCCACTCACAGCTCCAAATGTGGACTGTTACCCCGTGAACAACTCGAGAGGCAAGTGAAGTTGCATTCCTTCACACAAGACGAGGCCTTACTCTCCTGGCCCAACTCTTCAGGGACCCTGCGATCGGAGTCAGAAATGGAGAGGAACCCTGAGGTTCCTGCCTCAACTAGAGAAGAGGCCCTCTTCCATTGAACCAAACTCAGTGGTGTCCCGAGAGGCCCCTCCCAACACCACAGTATCCCTGAATTCTCAGAGGCTCCCTGAGAAGCTACCTGAGGTCACTGGCACAAGTCGAGGGAACCCAGAGTTTCCTGAAGTAACCCGAGAAAGACTTGGAGAGTCCTTTTTCAACGTCTCTTGATGCCCGATTCCCCTACCATGTCTCCAGAGCAAGGACGCGCTCCCCTCGCCACAAGCACGAAAACTGACTTCCCTAGTACCACACAAGAGGCTCCCTGAGTACCCCATCATACCTAGTGAGAAAACCCACATTGGCGCCGCAGTTCGAGAAAAACCACAAGATGCCCCCATCAAGGAGAAATGCGGGCCTTCTTTTCCTGCCTGACCTGGAGAGCAATCCCTGGTCCTCTCTCCAAACTTCACAGGAGGATTGACTCCCTTTAGGCCACTCAGTTGGGTCCAAGAAATACCCGGTGCGACTCGAGAGGAGAGCGGAGTCCTTTGCTTCCCTTGAGACGAGGCCTGACTCCCCGGGTGAGTTTGGAATGCAACCCCGAGATCCCTGTCGCCCCTGGAGTGGAACATTATGTCCTAGACACAAGCCTAGATGAGGTCTATTTTGCCCTACAGTGACTCGAGAGCAACCTCCATCTCTCCCTCACAATTTGAATGGAAGATTGGTCTTCCCAAGGTCAACACAAGAGGAAGTCTAAATATCCCATCGTAATTCGAGAATTCAGCCTCAAGTCTTAAAAACCATGTGGTTCCCCCTTCATCGCAATATGAGGCCCTTGCCAGCTAGAGTCTCAAGAGAAGTCCCACGTTCCATCTTAAAGTTCGAAATGCTACTTGGCACCATTGATGAGACCCAAAAGCTCCCCAACATACCGGTCTCACTCCAGGGGAACACCGAAGTTCCCGGAGTCTCCAGAGAAGTCCCATGTTCCGTCCTCAAGTGCGAAACGGTAATTGACACCCTTGATGCGACCGCAAAAGTTCCCGACACGCTGGGTTCCCTCGAGGGGAACACCGAGGGTCCCGGCACCACTTCATCTGAGCCCCTTCTCCCCTCCTGATCGCGACAGGAGAGTCGATTCCCCTGCTTTCTCTGGAAGGGGTTCCCGGCCTTCCTGGTGCACCTCAGGATGAGGCCGGTCTCAGGAGGAAATTCGAGACTAGCCATGTGTGTGGTGCCACGTGCCGAACAACCCCGATTTTCCGGTCCGCTCTTGATAAGAACCCGATGCCCGGACACCTCTTCGAAGGAAACCCTGTGAGTGAAGGCACAACACGAAGGGGAACTGACACCCCCGTGCATCATCCGGAAAAACCCGCAGGGTCTACTCACAGCTCGACAAGGGGCCTGAGACTCCCGGAACAACTCGAGAGGCAACCAGAATTCCATTCCTCAGACAAGACGAGGCATGACTCTCCTGTCCCAACACTGCAGGGACCGTGCAGTCGGAGTCAGAATCGGAGAGGAAGCCTGAGGTTCCTGCCTCCCCTCGAGATGAGGCCCTCTTCCATTGTGACGAACCCAGCAGAGTCCCGAGAGGCCCCGCCAACTCCACAGCATCCCTCACCTCTCAGAGGCACCCTGGGAAGTTCCCTATAGTCCCCTGCAGAAGTCGAGGGAAACGAGGGTTTTCCGCCGCCACCAGAGAAAGACCTCGAGAGTCCTTCTTCAACGCGTCTTGAGGCCCTAGTCGCTTCCCATGACTCGAGAGTGATGACCAGCTCCCCCTCGCCATGCGCATGGAGACATGAGTTCCCTGGCGAGGCACGAGAGGCTCCCTGAGGTCCTCGTCATGCCTCGTGAGAAAACCCCCACGGGCACTGCAGCCTGAGGAAACCCATGAGACGCCCCCGTCCTCGCGAGCTGAGGGCCTTCTTTTCCTGCATGGCCTGGAGAGCAATCCCGAGTCCTCTCTCCAAACGGAAGAGGAGGCTGGACTCCCTTGAGGCCGCTCAGGGGGCTCCAAGAGACCCGCGTGGCGACTCGAGAGGAGAGCGGAGTCCTTGGCTTCCCCTCGAGACGGGGCCTGACTCCCCGGGGGAGCCTGGAATGCAACCCCGAGATCCCTGTCTTCCCTTGAGAGGAATATTAGGTCCTGGACACACGCCTCGATGAGGTCTCTTTGGCCCTGTAGTGACTCGAGCAGAACCCCCAGCTTTCCCTCGCAACTCCAGGGGAAGATTGGGCTTCCCAGGGCCAACCCAAGAGGAAGCCTGAAATCCCCGTCGTTTTCGAGAATCCAGACGCAACTCGAGAAAAACGACGTGGTTCCAACGTCTTCACAGGATGAGGCCCTTGCCCGCTACAGCGTCTCCAGGGAAGTCCCATGTTCCGTCCTGAAGTGGGAAACGGTACTTGGCTCCCTTGATGCGACCCCTAAAGTTCCCTGAAACGCCGGGTTCCCTCGAGTGGAACACCTAGAGTCCCGGCCCCACTTCATCTGAGCCCCATCTCCCCTCCTGATCGCGACAGGAGAGTCGATTCCCGTGCTTTGTGTGGAAGGTGTTCCCGGCCTTCCCGGCGCACCTCAGGATGATGCTGGTCTCACGAGGAAATTCGAGATGAGCCACGTGTGTGGTGCCACATGCCGAACGACCCCGATTTCCCGGTCCGCTCTTGAAATGAACCCGATACCCGGACACCTCTTTGAAGGCAACCCTGTGGGGGAAGACACAAAATGAAGGGGCAATGACACCCCCGTGCATCTTCTGGAAACACCCACAGGTTCCACACACAGCTCGACAAGGGGCCTGAGACCCACTGAACGACTCGAGAGGCAAGCAGAGTTCCATTACTCAGACAAGACGAGGCCTGACTCTCCTGTCCCAACCCTGCAGGGACCCTGCGGTCGGAGTCAGAAATGGAGAGGAAGCTGAGGTTCCTGCCTCCAATCGAGATGAGGCCCTCTTTCATTTCGTCAAACCTAGTGGAGTCCCGAGAGGCCCCTCTAACTCCTCAGTATCCCTCACCTCTCAGAGGCACCTGGGAAGTTCACTAAGGTCCCCGGTAGAGGTCGAGGGAAACGAGTGTTTCCCACCCCAACCCAATAAAGACCTCGAGAGTCCTTCTTAAATGCGTCTTGAGGCCCTAGTCCCTCCCATGACTCCAGAGCAATGACGCGATCTGCCTGGCCACACGCATGGAGGCCTGACTTCTCTGGCACTGCACGAGAGGCTCCCTGATCTCCCCATCATATCTCGTGAGAAACCCCACACTGGCGCCGCAGCTCGAGAAAACCCATGAGACACTCCCGTCATCACGAGATGAGAGCCATCTTTAACTGCATGGTATGCAGATCAAGCGTGAACCTTCTGTCCAAGCTACACAGGACGCTTGACTCCCTTTAGGCCACTCATTGGGCTCCAAGAGTTACATGTCGCGACTCGAGAGGATAGTGGAGTCCTTTGCTTCCATTCGAGACGAGGCGTGACCCACCGGGTGAGACTGGAATGCGACCCTGATATCCCTGTTGCCCCTGGAGAGCAATACTACGTCCTGGACCCAAGCCTAGATGAGGACTCTTTGCCCTGAAGTGACTCGAGAGCAACCCACAGCTCTCTCTGACAGGTTGAATGGAAGATTGGACTTCCTGGGCCAACACAAGAGGAAGCCTGAATTCCCCGTCGTAACTCGAGAATCCTGCCGCAACTCGAGAAAAACCTCGTGTTTCCCTCGCCATCGCAATATGAGGCCCTTGCCCGCTAGAGCATCTCCAGAGAATTCCCACGTTCCGTCTTGAAATGAGAAACGGTACTTGGCACCCTTGATGCGACCCCAAAAGTCCCCCAACACGCCGGTCTCACTCAAGGGGAACACCGAGGTTCCCGGCATCACTTCATTTAAGCCCCTTCTCCCCTCCTGATCGTGACTGGTTGGTCGATTCCCCTGCTTCGTCTGCAAGGGGGCCCGACCTTCCCTGCACAACTCAGGATGAGGCCGGTCTCATGGGGAAATTCGATACGTAGCTTTGTGGGTGGTGCCACTTGCTGAAAGACTCCAATTTCCCGGTCCGCTCTTGATAAGAATCCGATGCTCCGACACCTCTTGGAATGCAGCCTTGAGTATGAAGGTACAACACGAAGGGGCACTAACACACCTGTGCATCATCCGGAAAAAAGGGCAGGTTACATACACAGCTCGACAAGTGGCCTGTCACCTCGAGAACAACTCGAGAGGCACGAGGAGTCCCATCCTCCAGAAAAGACGAGGCCTGACTCTTCTGTACCAACATGCAGGGACCTTGCGATCTGAGTCAGAAATGGAGAGGAACATTGAGGTTCCTGCTTCAACTCGAGATGAGTCCCTCTTACATTCCACCAAATGCAGAGGAGTCTCGAGAGGCCCCTCCAAACTGCACAGTATCCCTGAATTCTCAGAGGCACTCTGAGAATCTCCCTGAGGTCGCAGGCAAAAGTCAAGGGAACCCTGGGTTTTATGCAGTGACCCGAGAAAGACCTCGAGAGTCCTTCTTCAACCCGTCTTGAGGCCCGATTACCCTACCATGACTCGAGAGCAATGACGAACTCCCCCTAGCCATCTCATGGGGACCTGACTTCCCTGGCGCCACACGAGAGGCTCCCTGAGCTCCCTCTCGTACCTCGTCAGAAACCCGGCACTAGCGCGGCAGTCTAGAAAACCCACAAGACGCCGCCGTCATCGCGAGATGAGGGCCTTCTTTTCCTGCATGGCCTGGAGAGGAATCCCGAGTCCTCTATCCAAACACCACAGGAGGCTTGACTCCCTTTAGGGCACACAGTGGGCTCCAAGAGATACCCATCGCGACCCAAAAGGACAGCAGAGTTCTTTGCTTCCCCTTGAGATGAGGCCTGATTCCCCGGGTGAGTCTGGTATGCAAGCCCGAGATCCCTGTCGCCCCTAGGGACGAACGTTAAGTCCTGGACACAAGCCTAGATGAGGTCTATTTTGCCCTGCAGTGACTCGAGGGCAATCCCCAGCTCTCCCTTGAAACTCGAATGGAAGATAGGACTTCCCTGGGCCAACACATGTGGAAGACTGTATTCCCTGT
The DNA here is from genome assembly GCF_029407905.1 of Bubalus kerabau. NCBI lineage: Eukaryota > Metazoa > Chordata > Mammalia > Artiodactyla > Bovidae > Bubalus > Bubalus kerabau. The sequence continues at coordinate 660,861 of NW_026577901.1, forward strand.
CGAAACTCGAGAATCCCGCCACAACTCGAGAAACGCCACGTGGTTCCCCCGTCATCGCAAGATGAGGCCCTTGCCCCTTACAGCGTCTCAAGAGAAGTCCCACGTTCCGTCTTGAAGTGCAAAACGGTATTGGCACCCTTGATGCGACCTCAAAAGCTCCTCGCCACACCAGTCTGACTCAAGGTGAACACCGAGGTTCCCAGCACCACTACATCTGGGCCCCTTCTCCCCTCCTGATCCCGACAGGAGGGTCGATTCCCCTGTTTTGTCTTGAAGGGGTTCCCGCCTTTCCCGGTGCATCTCAGGATGAGGCCGGTCTCACGAGGATATTTGAGACATAGCCTCGTGGATGGTGACACATGCCGAAAGACCCCGATTTCCCGGTCCGCTCTTGATAAGATCCCAATGCCCGGACACCTCTTTGAAGATAACCCTTTTGATGAAGGCACAACACGAAGGGGCACTGACACCCCCGGGTATTGTCTGCAGAAACCCGGAGGTACCACACACAGCTCGAGAAGTGACCTGGCACCCCGTGAACAACTGGAGAGGCAAGCAGAGTTCCATTCCTCCACACAAGACGAGGCCTGACTCTCCTGTTCGAACTCTGCAGCGAAACTGCGATCCGAGTCAGATCTGGCCCAGGGGAAGTCAGGAGAGGAAACATGAGTTTCCTGCCTCCACTCGAGATGAGGCCCTCTTCCATTGCACCAAACCCAGTGGAGTCCCGAGAGGCCCCTCCCAACTGCACAGTATCCCTGACTTCTCAGAGGCACCCTTAGACCTTCCTGAGATCACCGGCACAAGTCGAGGGAACCAAGGGTTTCCTGCCCCAACCCGTAAAAGACCTCGAGAGATCTTCTTCAACGCGTCTTGAGGTGCGATTCCCCTACCATGACTCGAGAGCAATGACGCGCTCCCCCTAGCCACGCGCATAGAAACCTGACTTCCCTGGCGCCACAGGAGAGGCTCCCTGAGCTACCCATTATACCTCGTGAGCAACACCACACTGGAGCCGCAGCTCGAGAATACCCACGAGACGCCCCAGTCCTCACGAGATGAGGGCCTTCTTTTGCTGTATGGCCTGGAGAGCAATCCTGAGTCCTCTCTCCAAACTCCACAGGAGGCTTGACTTTTTTAGGCCACACAGTGAGCTCCAAGATATACCCGTCGCAACTTCACAGGAGAGCGGTGTCCTTGGCTTCCCCACGAGACGAGGCCTGATTCCCCGGGTGAGTCGAGAATGCAATGCCGAGATCGCTGTCGCCCCAGCAGAGGAGCATTAGGTCCTGGACACAAGCCTAGATGAGGTCTATTTGGCCCTGCAGTGTCTCGAGAGCAATCCCCAGTTCTAACTCGCAATTCGAATGAAAACTGGACTTCCCTGGGCCAGTTGAAGAGGAAGCCTGAATTACCCGTCATCACTCGACAATCCCGCCGCAACTCGAGAAAAAACACGTGGTTCCAACGTGTTCGCAAGATGAGGCCCTTGCCCACTACGGCGTCTCAAGGGAAGTCCATTGTTCCGCCCTGAAGTGCGAAACGGTACCTGACACCCTTCGTGAGAACCCCAAAATTTCCCCGACACCCCGGGTTCCCTCGAAGGGAACACCGAGAGTCCCGACACCGCTTCATCTGAGCCCCTTCTCCCCTCCTGATTACGACAGGAGAGTCGATTCCCCTGCGTGGTCCGGAAGGGGTTCCCGGCCCTCCCGGCGCACCTCAGGATGAGGCCGGTCTCACGAGGAAATTCGAGACGAGCCACGTGGGTGGTGCCACATGCCGAACGCCCCCAATTCCCCGGTCCGCTCTTGAGAAGGACCCGAGGCCCGGACCCCTCTTCGAAGGCAACCCTGTGGGTGAAGGCACAACACGAAGGGGCACTGAAACCCCCGGGCATCGTCCGCAAAGACCCGCGGGTTCCACACACAGCTCGACGAGGGGCCTGAGTCCCCCTGAACAACTCGAGAGGCAAGCGGGGTTTCCTTCCTCAGACAAGACGAGGCCTGACTCTCCTGTCCCAACTCTGCAGGGACCCTGCGGTCGGAGTCCGAAACGGAGAGGAAGCCTGAGGTGCCTGCCTCCTCTCTAGGTGAGGCCCTCTTCCGTTGCGCCAGACCCAGCGGAGTCCCGAGGGGCCCCGCCACCTCCACAGGATCCCTCACCTCTCAGAGGCACCCTGGGAAGTTCCCTAAGGTCCCCGGCAGAAGGCGAGGGAAACGAGGGTTTCCTGCTGCCACCCGAGAAAGACCTCGAGAGTCTTTCTTCAACGCGTCTCGAGGCCCTAGTCCCCTCCCGTGACTCGAGAGCCATGACGTGCTCCCCCTCGCCACGCGCATGGAGACCTGACTTCCCTGGCGCCACACGAGAGGCTCCCTGAGATCCTCGTCGTGCCTCGGGAGAAAACCCCCACGGGCGCCGCAGCTCGAGGAAACCCCTGAGACGCCCCCGTCCTCGCGAGCTGAGGGCCTTCTGTTCCTGCATGGCCTGGAGAGCAATCCCGGGTCCTCTCTCCAAACGGAAGAGGAGGCTGGACTCCCTTGAGGCCGCTCAGGGGGCTCCAAGAGATCCGGGTCGCGAATCAAGGGGAGAGCGGAGTCCTTGGCTTCCCCTCGAGACGAGGCCTGACTCCCCGGGGTAACCTGGAATGCAACCCCGAGATCCCTGCCTTCCCTGGAGAGGAATATTAGGTCCCGGACACACGCCTAGATGAGGTGTCTTGGGCCCTGCAGTGACTCGAGCGCAACCCCCAGCTTTCCCTCGCAACTCGAGGGGAAGATTGGGCTTCGCAGGGCCAACCCAAGAGGAAGCCTGAGATCCCCGTCGTAACTCAAGAATCCGCCGCAACTCGAGAAAAACCACGTGGTTCCCACGTCTTCGCAAGATGACGCCCTTGCCCGCGACGGCGTCTGAAGGGAAGTCCCCTCTTCCGCCCTGAAGGGCGAAACGGTCCCTGACAGCCTTCATGCGACCCCCAAAAGTTCCTCGACACGCCGGGTTCCCTCGAGGGTAACACCGAGTTTTCTGGCCCCACTTCATCTGAGCCCCTTCTCCCCTCCTGATGGCGACAGGAGAGTCGATCCCCCTGCGTTGTCTGGAAGGCTCCCCGGCCTTCCCAGCATACCTCAGGATGTAGCCGGCCTCACTAGGAAATTTGAGACTAGCCCCGTGGGTGGTCCCACATGCCGAAAGACCCCGATTTCCCTGTCCGCTCTTGAAAAGAACCCGAGGCCCGGACCACTCTTCGAAGGCAACCCTGTGGGTGAAGGCACAACACGAAGGGGCACTGTCACCGTCGTGCATCATCCGGAAACACCCGCAGGTTCCACACACAGCTGAACAAGGGGCCTGAGACCCCCTGAGCACCTCGAGAGGCAAGCGGAGTTCCCTTCCTCAGACAAGACGATTCCTGACTCTCCTGTCCCAACTCTGCAGGGACCCTGCGGTCGGAGTCCGAAACGGAGAGGAAGCCTGAGGTTCCTGCCTTCCCTGGAGATGAGGCCCTCTTCCATTGCGCCAAACCCAGCGTAGTCCTGAGAGGCCCCTCCAACTCCACAGCATCCCTCATCTGTCAGAAGCACACTGGGAAGTTCCCTAAGGTCACCGGTAAACTTTTATTGCACAAGGTCCACATGAAAAGGCCCACGCAGCAGGACAGCCACAGATTCTGTCTCCCATTAAAGGGCAGTAAGGTGCCCTCCCCCCTTCTTTGCTGCCTCGGCGGCCACCAGGGTGCAATTCGCGTACCCTTCCCTTTCCCATCCTAGCAGGTGCTCCAGGGCCCGCTGGCCTACAAAGTGCCAGAAGCAGGGCTGGGCCAGCCGGCCAGAATTCAGGGTTCTGTCCCTTGGACTTCCAGCGGACACTAGGCTGCTTGGGAAAACCGCGCAGACTCTGAGGTTTTTCAGCAGAGGGGTGGAGTGTTAAAGGCCTTGACCCCAAAGACGAGGCCTTCCTGCGACCGCCAGGTTGGGGAGCTCTGAGACTGTGCCAACACAGGGCGGAATACATGGTTCCCTGCTCCACGCAGTCCCCGTTCCCTTACCTGTGTTCCGCACCCCTCCGCTGGGGCCAATGGATGCCGATCCTTGGGGATCCAGGAGTTCACGAAATGGGCATTCCCATCCGCAATGGCGACCCCCCACAGCACATCTGGAAAGCCCTCCCCCACCCCCGCCAGGAGCCGACCCCTGCTGCGAACGGACCCCCACCCTGCCCCGCGCCGCCAGGTTTCGCCCCGGCCCTGCTGGGCTCCCGGCGGGTTCCCAGCCACATTGGCGACCCCTGGGAGCACAACAGGGACCGACCCCCCACCCACAGCGAGCGGAATCTCGACCTGTGCAGCCCAGGTTTACCCCACCCTGGCTGCGCTCCCGGCGCGTTTCCAGCCGCAGTGGCCATCTCCGAGAGCACAACTGGGAAGCCCTCCCCTACCCCCGCCAGGAGCCGACACCCGCCCTGTGCCGCCCGGGTTCGCCCCGCCCCTGCCGCGCTCCAGGGGCGCTGCCCACCTTCACCAGCGGCTCTCGGTGAGCCCCGTCCCCACGCCCGGTTCCAGGAGAGGCTCTCGGACATCGCTGCTGCCGCCAGGTCAAACATGAGGACAATACATACACCCCACAGAGACAATCCAAGCTGTCTATGATTTAGGGATAAAACGAGGACTACAGAAAGGCAAGATGACCTGACCTAGGAGGGCCATGATATTCTATAGAACCAGACAAAGTTGGTTACCAAGGAAACGTTTTTCCTTGGAACCCGGAAAGCTGGTTCTTTGCATATGCAATGACCAACAATTAGCTTGTTACCCAAGCCTGCCTCGCTGCCACCCCCATCCCCCCACTCCCCAGAAGACTGGCTCAAAGAAATATTTTAAATCTCAGGCGGAAACCTGGAAGATGTCTTGTCTGTCTGTTTGGATTAAGGTATGTGTCAGTGTGAGCCTTGTGTTTTTTGATAATATTGCTCAAGTTCTGTGTTCTGATTTCAGTGGTCTCAAGACAAGGCAGCCCTTCCAAATCAAACTGCTGGAAATACAAGAAAACATTGACCTAAATGAATGTCAGAGTCCCGTGAACTGGGAACTAGTCAATATTAAATATCTAGTATTTTTGGTTTTGCTCCTCCATTATAGACATGTCTAAGAGTCAACAACATTAAGCACAACATGTTCATAGTGCCTAGGTTTCTTTTGAGGTAAAAATTGCTCTATTGTTATATCTGTCACAAGCTTGTCAGCAAGAAACTACCTGGAAACGACAGCAACAAAAGTAAAAAATGTAAATGTGATATGAGCTTTTAGACAAACTCTTTACAATAATTATACTCTAAAATATCTGCCTCTCATAGTCTTGATTGAAGGCAGAGGAGAAGGGGATGACAGAGAATACGATGGTTGTATGGCATCACTGACTCGATGGACATGAGTTTGAGCAAGCCCCTGGAGTTGGTGACGGACACGGAAGCCTAGCGTCCTTCAGGCCACGGGGTCCCAAAGAGTCAGACACGACTGAGCAACTGAACTGAACTGAACTAACAAACGTTTCTCCAGGTGTTTTGGTTACCCGAGTTTCTATCCTTGTGACGACAGTGTATTGAATAGCTAGGTCATTTCCAAATAAATGAAAGTTCTGAAACATTCACGACTTGAAAGGACCTCCCTTTTACACAGAAACAAAAGAGATTTTTGACTCTCCATGAATAGTGTCTGGCACCATCCTGACATGTTAAATGTAAGAAAGCAATTGTTTTGTTTTGTTTTGTTCTGTTCTTGGGGGTGGGGGAGGGGGGCGGGCTATAGCCAATGCCAATATAAAAGTCAGTTCTTGGTTGCTGAAGGGAAATGTATGACTTGTTATATCAAGAAAGTATGTGGAATGCAATGGCACTTGAGGAAGGAAAACGAAGTAGTTCTGTCTTACAGGTGGCAGTTTCAGGATGGGAGAAGCAAAGGAATGGGTACAGAATGGGATAAGGAGGTTGTAGGGAAAGTGGACCCCCAGAAAAGAGTTCTGTGCCTAGCACAAGTTTTCTTGAGATGTCGAACTGCCTTTGCTAATGGAGTTTAAGTTTCTTTACCTCTTAAGTGATCTCTTCTAGGTTGACCTAGAACAGAAATCTTTGGTTAGCTTTGGCTAAGTGGAGAAGTAGTGTTTCACGGTGACATATGTGATCCTTCCTGACTGTTTGCAGCCCTTTTGATATCGATGCCTTGCTTCTGCTGCTGCTGCCGCCGCCGCTGCTGCTAAGTCGTTTCAGTCGTGTCCGACTCTGTGCGACCCCATAGACGGCAGCCCACCAGGCCCCGCAGTCCCTGGGGTTCTTAGGCAAGAACACTGGAGTGGGTTGCCATTTCCTCCTCCCATGCATGAAAGTGAAAAGTGAACGTGAAGTCGCTCAGTGGTGTCCGACTCTTAACCACCCCATGGACTGCAGCCTACCAGGCTCCTCCATCCATGGGATTTTCCACGCAAGAGTACTGGAGTGGGGTGCCATTGCCTTCTCCCATATCTATGCACAAGCCTGCCTAAATAATTGACTTCTAGCTAGCTTTGGGATGCCAATGACCATCCACCCTTACCAGGCAACAGAGAAGAGAAAAACACTTACCACAGGAGGTCCTGGTAAGGAACAAGGAACTAACAAGCTCCCGCCAACCAGGATTCTGCAGAGGTCAACAAGAGGTCAGTAAGAGATGGAAGACTGCAGTCCAGAGGTCCTAGCAACTTCCATCTTGCAGCAGAGACCCAGCATAGTCAAAACGAATTCAATGTTGCAAAAAATAAGTAAACAAATAAAGGACAGAAGTTCTTTGAACACATGACTGAGATTAGGGGTGAGGCAGTACATGTACCGTGCCCGGAAAATCTTAAAGTATGAGAAAGGAAAGAAATTAAAGACAATTATCAAGCTGTCCAAACTGATAAAAACGAAAGATTACACGGTTTTTTCTGTATATATTAGCAGATAATAATCTGAAAAGGAATTAAAAAAAATTCCCTTTCAATAATGTCAACATGAATACAACACTTTGCCATGGATGTAACGAGGATGACAAGACTGGCACACTGGAAATTATACACCCTGGCTGAAAACTATCCTGAATACATGGACAGATATTCCATAACGATGGAAAGACTTAAGATGGCAATGCCATGGAATGCATCTTCAATCTGAAATGAAGATTTGATATGATTTGATCGCTCAGAGCTTTTGTGCCATCAACTGTTATTAAAGTATGAAAGAGATAGAGAAAGCTGCTGACTTAGACTCAAGGCAGGGTGGGGGGGGGGTAGTAAGAGTACCCCCTGCTCGTCTTTAGCCAGATATTCTACAGGCACTAGCAGTCAGCTAAGGAAAGAAAGGAACTGTTTCAGGGAATGGCACCAGGCCCCTCCCCCACGACATGCATTGAGATAATATTGGCAGCAGGTGAGTCATCCCGGGCCAAAACTTGATTGACATGAATCTTGAAGAAAGGCAGTATTGCAGGCAAATATATCATTTCCTTAACATAGATAAGGAGAACAAGCTAGGAGGAAAACATGCTGTTTTGTTCAAATCGCTTATGAGCCTTTTGGGGGAACCGACCTGAAGCCAGAGTCTAGCGGAAATACATAGGATATTTACGTCGCTTAAGACAAACATTTTCTTAGGAAAAAATGCATTGCTTAGCTCAAGGTTTGTCTGCGAAATTCTTACACATCAGGAGATGGCTCCGAGCTGGGTTTCCACACACAAGAACATCCATGCAAAGGACAAGCCTGCACAGCCCATCTGCCCCTCTCCCGCACAGCCAGCAGCATTTCCAAGTGACCTCCTAAGGCCTTCCCCAAAATACAGGGGCACCTCTGGGTTTCCTGTTTCCCTCACTTCGAACACTTTTCTTAAAAAAAAAAAAAATCCTGCACACTTCTTGATAGAATGCCACAGTGCAGGGAATACAGTCCTTCAATATTTAAACCTCCATTTGCAAAACACTTGGAGCTTGGTTTTGTTTTGTTTTGTTTTTTAATTACACCACCACATAATTTAAAGCTTTTACATGTTCTAATTATTCAGTTCCAAAACACCAAACTTTTATTGCACAGTGTCCTCATGAAAAGGCCCACGCAGCTGGACAACCACAGATTCTGCCATGAAAGGGCAGCAAGGTGCCCTCCCCCCTTCTTTGCTGCCTGGGCGGCCACCAGGGTTTGAAATCCATGCACCCTACTAAGTTTCTAGGGTGCAATTCGTGGACCCTTCCCTTTCCCATCCCAGCAGGTGCTCAAGGGCCCGCTGGCTTACAAAGTGCCAGAAGCAGGGCTGGGCCAGCCGGCAAGAATTCAGTGTTCTGTCCCTTGGACTTCCAGCGGACACTAGGCTGCTTGGAAGAACCGCGCAGACTCTGAGATTTTTCAGCAGAGGGGTGGAGCGGTAAAGGCCTTGACCCCAAAGGCAAGGCCTTTCTGCGACCGCCAGTTTGGGGAGCTCCGAGAATGTGCCAACAGACGGCGGAATACTTGGTTCCCTGCTCCACGCAGTCCCAGTTCCCTTACCTGTGGTCCGCAGCCCTCCGCTGCACCCATGGGATGGCGGTCCTTGGGGACCCAGGAGCGGACGAAATGGGATTTCCCAGCCGCAGTTGCAACCCCCGAGAGCGCAATTGGGAACCCCTCCCCATCCCCCCCATGAGCCGACCCCCGCCCCGCGCCGCCAGGGTTAGCCCCGCCCCTGCCGCGCTCCCGGCGCATTTTCAGCATCAGTGTCCACCTCCGAGAGCACAACTGGGAAGCCCGCCCCCAACCCCGCCAGAAGCCGACTCCCGCCCCACGCCTCCCGCGTTCGCCCCGCCCCTGCACGGTCCAGGTACCTTCCCAGCTTCTAGCGTTCACGCCCGGGTTGGAGCAGGATGTAGGAGTATGGGAGATGTGTCTGGAGCCTGACAGCCTCAGCTCCGCTCTGGCCTGCCCTTTGGACCTAGGAGCCAGGCCAACTTGCAGAGGGCTTAGGGCCCCATTGTATGCAAACTACCAAGGCCTACCGCAAGGAGAGCTCTGTCCGAGGGAAGGGAAGCGCCCCAGGCTGCATTCCCAAGCTGTTGTTTAGCCGCCCAGACTCAGCGCTGCACAGGGGTAATCAGGCTCTCTGTGGCCGCAGCTTCACACACAGGTGTGTCTCCGTAGGAATCAAGAAAGATCCTGACAGAGTGAGGTTCATTAGAGCTATACTAAAGAGCAAAGGCTTGTCCATGTGGTCTTGCCTTCCCCTGTGCCTTTGGGTCTCCAGGCTCGGCCCCAGCTCCGTGGAAACAACCCCTGAGAAAATATCTTCAAGATCCACTTTTCCCAGTGTCTGGGAACCGGGGTTCGTAGGAGGAGAGAAAAGCACGCCTCCATCGGGAACGAAAAGGCAGTCCACCTGCCTGTGTTTTGAAGCCTCTATTTGGAAGGAATGGGTTAGCTTCTCCTAAAGGAGACCTCCAGATCTGCTCAGAAGTCGGTAATTCCAGAGGCAGGGTACTGGTTCCTGACTGCCCTTTGCTAGCCTTGCAAAGATATTCCTAGATTCTAGAGTTATTTTCCATGAAGGAGCAGGCTTCGGGAATGTGTCAGACGGGACTGGCTCCTTATTGACCTCAGCTCAGCTATTGCCTTTCCATTCAAACTAGGGCAAGGCCCTACTTTATGAAGGGTAAGGGTCTTCTTCTTTGCAAACTGCCAAGGGCTACAGCAATGAGACCTCTGTCAAGGTGAGGGAAGCCTAAGAGGATGGATTCTCAAGCAGGTGCTTTGCCACAAAGCATCAGCACCCCACGAAGAGAATCAAGCTCCCTGTGCACCAATGTTGGGAGTGTAGCGTCACACACAGAGTTGTCTCTATAGGAGCCAAGAATGTTCCTGAGAGATTAGGTTCACTAAACCTCTCCTACAGAGCATAGACCTGTCACTGTGGTTTTGCCTTCCCCTGTGAGTTGGGTCCTCGAGGTCCGCCACACCTCCGGGGAAACTGTCCCTGAGAAAAGATCTCCAGTAACCGCTTCGCCGAGGCTGGGAAATGCTGTTCACAGGAAGTAAGGCAAGCGAATCTCCTGCAGAGTAAAAGAGGCCTTATAGTCCCTGGAGGAGCAGGCTGACAGAGTGTGTGAAACCTGACTGTTGCCTTACTGGCCTCAGCTCCGCCATTGCCTGTTCATCCGAGCTAGCACCCAGGCCTACTTGGAAAAGCGTTTGGGTGCAGATTTCTACAAAGTGCCAAGGGCTACAGCAGTGAGAATTCTCTCGGTGGTAAGGGAGAGCATTTTATGGATTCTCAAGCTGTTTTCTGAACGACAGCGTCAAAATGAACAGAGAGAATCAGGCTCTCTGTGCCCCTATGTTAGGTACGCAGCTTCACACACAGAGGTGTCTCTATAGGAGCCAAGAATGCTCCTGAGAGATGAGGTTCACTAGAGGTCTGCTACAGAGCATAGACCTGTCCATGTGGTCTTGCCTTCCCCTGTGCCTTTGGGCCCCGGGCTCGGCCCCAGCTCCGTGGAAAGAACCCCTGAGAAAATATCTTCAAGATCCGCTTTTCCCAGAGGCTGGGAACTGGGGTTCATAGGAGGAGAGAAAAGCAAGCCTCCTTCGGGCACGAAAGGCCGCCAACCTGCCTGTGTTTTGAAGCCTCTATTTGGAAGGAATGGGTTAGCTTCTCCTAAAGGAGACCTCCAGATCTGCTCAGAAGTCGGTAATTCCAGAGGCAAGGTGCTGGTTCCTGACTGCCCTTTGCCAGCCTTGCAAAGACATTCCAAGATTCTAGAGTTATATTCCATGAAGGAGCAGGCTTCGGGAATGTGCCAGAGGGGACTGGCTCCTTATTGGCCTCAGCTCAGCTATTGCCTTTCCATTCAAACTAGGACAAGGGCCTACTTTATGAAGTGTAAGGGTCTTCTTCTTTGAAACTGCCAAGGGCTACAGCAATGAGACCTCTGTCAAGGTGAGGGAAGCCTAAGAGGACGGATTCTCAAGCAGGTGCTTTGCTACAAAGCATCAGCACCCCACGGAGAGAACCAAGATCCCTGTGCACCAATGTTGGGAGTGTAGCTTCACACACAGAGTTGTCTCTATAGGAGCCAAGAATGTTCCTGAGAGATTAGGTTCACTAAACCTCTCCTACAGAGTATAGACCTGTCCATGTGGTTTTTCCTTCCCCTGTGAGTTGGGTCCCCGAGGTCCACCACACCTCCGGGGAAACTGTCCCTGAGAAAAGATCTCCAGGAACCGCTTCGCTGAGGCTGGGAAACGCTGTTCACAGGAAGTAAGGCAAGCGAATCTCCTGCAGAGAAAAAGAGGCCTTACTGTCCCTGGAGGAGCAGGCTGCCAGAGTGTGTGAAACCTGACTGTTGCCTTGCTGGCCTCAGTTCCACCATTGCCTGTTCCTCCGAACTAGGACCCAGGCCTATTTGGAGAAGCGTTTTGCTGCGGATTTCTACAAAGTGCCAAGGGCTACAGCAGCGAGAATTCTCTCAGCGGTAATGGAGAGCATTTTATGGATTCTCAAGCTGTTTTCTGAACGACTGCGTCAAAATGAACTGAGAGAATCAGGCTCTCTGTGCCCCTATGTTAGGTACGCAGCTTCACACACAGAAGTGTCTCTATAGGAGCCAAGAATGTTCCTGAGAGATCAGGTTCACTAGAAGTCTGCTACAGAGCATAGACCTGTCCATATGGTTTTGCCTTGCCCTGTGAGTTGGGTCCCCGAGGTCAGCCCCAGCTCAGGGGAAGGAGCCCCTGAGAAAAGATCTCCAGGGACCACTATTCCCCCAGGCTGGCAAACGCAGTTCACAGGAGGTAACGCAAGCGAGCCTCCTGCAAGGCACAACAGGTCTTAGTGTCCCTGGACGATCAGGCTGCCAGAGCGTGTGAGACCTGACTGGTGCCTTACTGGCCTCAGCTCCGCCATTGCATGTTCCTCCGATCTAGGACCCAGGCCTACTAGGAGAAGGGTTTGGGTATGGATTTCTAAATACTGCCAAGGGGTATAGCAATGAGAACTGTGTCACGGGTAAGGAAGAGCATTGTATGGATTTTCAAGCTGTTGTTTGAACGACAGCTTCAAAGCTGCACAGAGAGAATCAGACTCTGTGTCTCCATGTTCGGTACACAGCTTCACAGACAGGGGTGTCTCCATAGGAAACAAGAATGTTCCTGACAGAGTGAGGTTCACTAGAGCTCTCCTAGAGAGCAAAGACTTGTCCATGTGGTTTTTCTTCCCCTGTGCGTTTGGGGCTCCAGGCTCGGCCCCAGCTCCGTGGAAACAACCCCTGAGAAAAGATCTTCAAGATCCGCTTTTCCCAGAGGCTGGGATGTGGGGTTCATAGGAGGCGGGAAAAGCAGGCCTCCTTCAGAGAGCAAGAGGCAGCCAAGCGGCCTGCGTTTGGAAGCCTCTACTTGGAAGAATGGGTTAGCTTCCCCTAAGGGAGACCTCCAGATCTGTTCAGAAGTCGGTAATTCCAGAGGCAGTGTGCAGGGTCCTGACTGCCCTTTGCCAGCCTTGCAAAGACATTCCTAGATTCTACAGTTATCTTCCTGAAGAAGCAGGCTTTGGGAATATGTCGAACTTGACTGGCGCCTTACTGGCCTCAGCTCAGCTATTGCCTTTCCATTCAAAGTAGGACAAAGGCCTACTTTATGAAGGGTAAGGGTCTTCTTCTTTCCAAACTGCCGAGGGCTACAGCAATGAGACCTCCGTAAATGCGAGGGAAGCATAAGCGGATGGATTATCAGGAAGGTTCTTTGCCACCAAGCATCAGCACCCCACGGAGAGAATCAGGCTCCCTTTGCCCCTATGTGGGGTGTGTAGATTCACACACAGTGGTGTCTCTACAGGAGCCAAGAATGTTCCTGAGAGATGAGGCTCACAAGAGCTATCCTACAGAGTGCTCACCTGTACATGTGGTTTCACCTTCCCCTGTGAGTTGGGTCCCCGAGGTCCGCCCCAGCTCCGAGAAAACAGCCTCTGAGAAAAGATCTCCAGGAACCGCTTTTCGCCCAGGCTGGGAAAAGCTGTTCACAGGAAGTAAGGCAAATGAGCCTCCTGCAGAGAAAAAGAAGCCTTACTGTCCCTGGAGGAGCAGGCTGCCAGAGTGTGTGAAAACTGACTGGTGCCATAATGGTCATAGCTCCGCCATTGCTTGTTCCTCCGAACTGGGACTCAGGCCTACTTGGAGAAGGGTTTAGGTGCAGATTTCTACAAACTGCCAAGGGCTACTGCAATGAGAACTCTCTCAGAGGTAAGGGCGAGAATTGTATGGATTCTCAAGCTGTTTTCTGAACGACAGCATTAAACCTGCACAGAGAGAATCAGGCTCTCTGCCGCCATGTTGTGTACGCAGTTTCACACACAGAGGTGTCCGCATAGGAGCCAAGAACGTTCGTCAAAGACTGAGGTTCACTAGAGCTCTCTTAGAGAGCAAAGACTTGTTCATGTGGTTTTGCCTTCCTCTGTATGTGTGGGTCTCCGGGCATAACCTCAGCTCCGTGGAAACAACCCCTGAGCAAAGATCTCCAAGATCTGCTTTTCCCCCATGCTGGGAACCAGGGATCATAGGAGGCAGGAAAAGCAAGCCTCCTTCGGGCAAGAAGAGGCAGCCAACTAGCCTGTGTTTGGAAGCCTCTATTTGCAAGGAATGGGTTAGCTTCTCCAGAAGGAGACCTCCAGATCTGCTCAGAAGATAGATATTCCAGAGGCAGGGTCGAGGTTCCTGACTGCCCTTTGCCAGCCTTGCAAAGACATTCCTAGATTCTAGCGCTATTTTCCATGAAGGAGCAGGCATCGGGAATATGTCAGAGTTGACGGGTGCCTTACTGGCCTCAGCTCAGCTATTGCCTTTCCTTTCAAACTAGGATCAGGGCCTACTTGGTAAAGGGTAAGGGTCTGCTTCTTTCCAAACTGCCAAGGGACACAGCAATGAGACCTCTGTCAAGGCGAGGGAAGCGTAAGCAGATGGATTCTCAAACAGGTGCTTTGCCACAAAGCATCAGCACCCCACGGAGAGAATCAGGCTCCCTGTGCCCCTATGTTCGGTGTGTAGCTTTACACACAGAGGTGTCTCTGTACGAGCCAAGAATGTTCCTAAGACTTGAGATTCACTAAGGTCTCCTACAGAGCATAGACTTGTCCGTGTAGTTTTGCCTTCCCCTGTGAGTTTGGTCCCCGAGGTCCACTCCAGCTCCGGGGAAACAACTCCTTAGAAAAGATCTCCAGGAACCGCTTTTCGCCCAGGCTGGGAAACGCAGTTCACAGGAGGCAAGGCAAGCGAGACTCCCGCAGGGAAAAAGAGGCCTTACTGTCCCTGGAGGAGCAGGCTACCAGAATGTGTGACACCTGACTGGTGCCTTACTGACCTCAGCTCCGCAATTGCATGGCCATCCAAACCAGGACCCAGGCCTACTTGGAGAAGGGTTTGGGTGCGGATTTCTAAAAACTGCCAAGGGCTACAGCAATGAGAAGTCTCTCAGAGGTAAGGGAGAGCATTGTATGGATTCTCAAGCTGTTGTTTGAATGACAGCTTCAAAGCTGCAAAGAGAGAATCAGTCTCTCTGTGCCCCCTTGTTGGGTACGCAGCTTCACACACAGGGGTGTCTCCATAGGAGTCAAGAACGTTCCTGACAGAGTAAGTTTCACTTAGAGGTCTCCTGGAGAACAAAGACTTGTCCATGTGGTTTTCCTTCCCCTGTGCAATTGGGTCTCTGTTCTCGGCCCCAGCTCCATGGAAAAAACCCCTGAGAAAAGATCTTCAATATCCGCTTTTCCCAGAGCCTGGGAAGCTGGGTTCATAGGAGGCAGGAAAAGCAAGCCTCCTTCGGGCACGAAGAGGCAGCCGACCGGCCTGTATTTTGGAAGTCTCAATATGGAAGGAATGAGTTAGATTCTCCTAAAGGAGACCTCCAGATCTGTTCAGAAATCAGTAATTCCAGAGGCAGGGTGCAGGCTCCTGACTGCCCTTTGCCAGCCTTGCAGAGACATTCCTAGATTCCAGCGTTATTTTCCATGAAGGAGCAGGCTTCGGGAATATGTCAGACTTGACTGGCGCCTTATTGGCCTCAGCTCAGATCTTGCCTTTCCTTTCAAACTAGGACAAGGGCCCACTTTATGAAAGGTAAGGGTCCTCTTCTTTCCAAACTGCCAAGGGCTACAGCAATGAGACCTCTGTCAAGGCGAGGGAAGCGTAAGCTGATAGATTCTCAAGCAGGTGCTTTGCCACAAAGCATCAGCACCCCACGGAAAGAATCTGGCTCCCTTTGCCCCTACGTTGCGTGTGTAGCTACACACACAGAGGTGTCTCGATAGGAGCCAAGAATGTTCCTGAGAGAGGAGGTTCACTGTTGGGGGCCAGAGTGAGGCACTCCGCCCATGGCAAAGGTCATGAGGAAGGAGGCTCGACATACGCAAAGGCGGGATCGAGCCTCAGGAGTCCCCCTGGAAATCCTCGAGCATCTACCCCCATAACCAGAGCCTGCCTACCTTACTACTTTGTGCTCTCACCTACACCTCTGACTTTACGGGGGGCTGTCCCCCACCACCTCTTTCGGAGAAGGAGTTAACCTAGAGCTCCAGTTGATAAAAACCCCTGGGTGTGACAAGAGTGTTTTAACCTACAAACTCCTCTGAAGGTTCTCTAGCCTGCCTGACAGGCTTGTCCGGCCACATGTGATTGCTCACAGCCTCCCAACCATGAGAGGCACGAGATGCTTTAAACCTTCTAAAAACAGGTTCCTTAGGAAAGTTAGAAAATTATTAGTATAAGTATAATGGGCTGATTAGAAATCATATTGGTGAAGGGTTTTTCATTTGTTGAGCTGATGTTTACTGCTAAGTCTCCACATCCCCTGCCCTTATACACATTAATGAATATATAGAAGAAATAAGTATTAACCTTTGATATAAATCACGTTAGACCTTAGGCTAAGTAAATTCTTTCCTTAACTAAAACCCACTACACCCTCACCCTATAGGAATGTAACTTTATTTGGGTGGCGTCTGTTTTAAGAATAATCACCCCTGGAGAAATAAGTGTCCTGGTTGACTGACCGCTGTCACAAGGAGAGGGTCGTAAATTGTCAGCAGGCCCCCCGGCCAGAAGATGATGTAACACCCCTAAGACCTCTGTATACTTTTGTATGAAGCACCTGACTTTGATAAAAGTCAGGACTGCTGACCCCACGTGACTTTTGCATAACATCTCAGTGTATAAAAGTAGACCATGGAAAATAAAGAATTGGGATCAGTTTCTCGAAATACTGGTCTCCCCATGTCTCTCTCTCTCTCTCTCACTCTGGTTGAGTCTCCATCTGGAGAGCGGAACCCACCAAGCTTACTAATTTTGCCTGGGCTTCTAAGATCCGACCGGGGAGGCCTCAGTGTCTCCTCTCCTTCGGGAGAACGGAAGGACGCGTGCGGCCTACGTAAGTGGTGCAAGCTTCTTGTCTTGAAGTTTTATTGGTCCCCCGCGTAAACCAAGCTACTCAGCCTCTTTTCTCCACTGAATTTTCCTACTGAGCTATCCTCATTTTATTACTCTTTATATCCTTAATTAACGTTTAATTAAGCAGTTGTTCCCTGACCCTCGCCTATGCCGTCTCTGCTTCGAATACCCTGGATCAGCTGGGGCTGGACCCCGGCAGTTCACTAGAGATCTCCTACAGAGCATAGACCTGTCCATTTGGTTTTGCCTTCCCCTGTGAGTTGGGTCCCCGAGGTCCGCCCCAACTCCGGGGAAACAGCCCCTGAGAAAAGATCTCCAGGAACTGCTTTCCGCCCAGGCTGGGAAACGCTGTTCACAGGAAGTAAGGCAAGCGAGCCTCCTGAAGGGAAATAGAGGCCTTACTGTCCCTGGAGGAGCAGGCTGCCAGAGTGTGTGACACCTGACTGGTGCCTTACTGGCCTCAGCTCCGCTATTGCATGTTCATCTGAACTTGAACCCAGGCCTACTTGGAGAAGTGTTTGTGTGCCGATTTCCAGAAACTGCGAAGGGCTACAGCAATGATAACTCTCTCAATGGTAAGGGAGAGCATTGTGTGGATTCTCAATTTGTTGTTTGAACGACAGCGTCAAAGCTGCACAGAGAGAATCAGGTCTCTGTGTCTCTATGTTGGCTATGCAGCTTCCCACACAGAGATGTCCCCGTTGGAGCCAAGAACATTCCCCATAGACTGAGGTTCACTAGAGCACTCCTAGAGAGCAAAGACTTATCCATGATGTTTTCCCTTCCCCTGTGCATGTGGGTCTCCGGGATCGGCCCCTGCTCCGTGGAAACAGCCTCTGAGAAAAGATCTCCAAGAACCTCTTATCCCCCAGGCTGGGAAGCGGAGTTCGCAGGAGGTGGGATAAGCAAGCTTCCTTCGGCAAGAAGAGACAGCTAACCGGCCTGTGTTTGGAAGCCTATATTTGCAAGGAATGGGTTAGTTTCTCCTGACCGAGACCGCCAGATGTGCTGAGAAGATAGAAATTCCAGAGGCAGGGTCGAGGTTCCTGACTGCCCTTTGCCAGCCTTGCAAAGACATTCCCAGATTCTAACGTTATTTTCCATGAAGGAGCAGGCATCGGGAATATGTCAGACTTGACTGGCGCCTTACTGGCCTCAGCTCAGCTACTGCCTTTCCATTCAAACAAGGACAAGGGCCTACGTGGTGAAGGGTAAGGGTCTGCTTCTTTCCAAACTGCCAAGGACTACAGAAATGAGACCTCTGTCAAGGTGAGGGAAGCCTATGCGGATGGATTCTTAGCAGGTGCTTTGCCACAAAGCATCAGCACCCACGGAGAGAATCAGACTCCCTTTGCCACTATGTTGGGTGTGTAGCTTCATGCACAGAGGTGTCTCTGTAGAAGCCAAGAATGTTCCTGAGAGATGAGGTTCACTAGAGCTCTCCTACAGAGCATAGACCTGTCCATGTGGTTTTGTCTTCCCCTGTGAGTTGGGCCCCCGAGGTCCGACCCAGCTCCAGGGAAACAGCCCCTGAGAAAAAATCTCCAGGAAAAGCTTTGCGCCCAGGCTGGGAAATGCAGTTCACAGGAGGCAAGGCAAGCGAGCCTCCTGCAGGGAAAAAGAGGCCTTACTGCTCCTGGACGATCAGGCTGCAAGAATGTGTGAGACCTCACTTGTGCCTTACTGGCTTCAGCTCCGCCGTTGCCTGTTGTTCCGAGCTAGGACCCAGGCCTACTTGGAGAAGGGTTAGGGTGCGGATTTCTACAAACTGTCAAGGACTACAGCAATGAGAATTCTCTTAGCAGTAAGGGAGAGCATTGTATGGATTCTCAAGCTGTTGTTTGAATGACAGCTTCAAAGCTACACAGAGAGAATCAGGCTCTCTGTTCCCCTATTTTGGCTGTGCAGCTTCACACACAGAATTTGACTCTGTTGGAGCCAGAAATATTCCTGAAAGACTTAGGCTCACCAAAGCTGTCCTCCAGAGCAAAGACATTGGATGTGGTTTTGCCTTCCCTTGCCAGTATGGGTCCCCTAGCTTGGCCCCAGCTCCGGGGATACAGCCTCTGAAAAAAATCTTCCAAGAAGCGATTTTTCCTCCAGGCTGTTAAGCGGAATTCGCAGTTTGCAAGTTAAGGAAGCCTGCTTCGTGGAAGAGCAAGCAGCCAACTGGCCCTGTGTTAGGAAGCCTGTATTTGAAAGGAATGGGTTAGCTTCTACAGCGGGAGAACCTCAGATCTGCTCAGGGGGCTGAAATACTAGAGTCAGGGTCGAGGTTCTCCCTTGTCCTTTGCGCACCTTGCAAAGACATTCCTAGCTTCTAGCGTTAGTGTCCCTGTAGTAGCAGGCTGCAGGAGCGTGTGATAAATGACTGCCGCGTTCCTGTCCTCAGCTCCGCTATTGACTTTCTATTCGAACTAGAACCCAGGCCTACTTTGAGAGGGGTTAGAGTCCAGTGTTTCCAAACTGCCAAGGGCTACGGCAATGCGAGCTCTGTCAGAGGTAAGAAAAGAGCAATTGGTTGGATTCTTCAGCTGCTGCGTGGCTGCACAGCTTCCGAGCCGCATGGAGAGCATGAGGCTCCTTGTGGCCCTATTTTGGGTACACAGCAACATGCACACAGAATGTCTGTGTTCATTTATGTACAGGCTTATGTACACTAGAGCTCTCCTACAGAGCAAAGACCACTCAGTGGGCTCCAAGAGATACCTGTCGCGACTCGAGAAGAGAGTGGAGTCCTTTGCTTCCCCTTGAGATGAGGCCTGACTCCCCGGGTGAGTATGGAATGCAACCCCAAATCCCTGTCGCCTATGGAGAGGAACATTAAGTCCTGGATACAAGCCTAGATGAGGTCTAGTTTGCCCTTCAGTGAATGGAGCCCAATCCCCAGCTCTCCCTGGCAACTCGAATGGAAGATTGGACTTCCTGGGCCAACAAAAGAGGAAGCCTGAATTCCCCGTCGTAACTCGAGAATCCCACCGCAACTGGAGAAAAACCACGTGCTTCCCTCGTCATCGCAAGATGAGGCCCTTTGTCCGCTACAGCATCTCAAGAGAAGTCCACGTTCCATCCTGAAGTGCGAAACGGTTCTTGGCACCCTTGATGCGACCCCAAAAGTTCCGCGACATACCAGACTCACTCAAGGGGAACACCGAGGTTCCCGGCACCACTTCATCTGACCCCTTCTCCTCTCCTGATTGCGACAGGAGGGTCGACTCCCCTTCTCTGTCTGCAAGGGGTTCCCGACCTTCCGGGCGCACCTCAGGATGAGGCCGGTCTCATGAGGAAGTTCGAGACGTAGCCTCGTGGGTGGTGCCACATGCCGAAAGACCCCAATTTCACGGTCCACTCTTGAAAAGAACCCGATGCCAGAACACCTCTTTGAAGGAAATCCTGTGGATGAAGGCACAACACGAAGGGGCACTGACACCTGCGTGCATCGTCCAGAAAAACCCGCAGGTCCCACAGACATTTCAAAAAGTGGCGTGTCACCCTTTAAACAACTCGAAAGGCAAACGAAGGTCCATTCCTCAACAGAAGACTAGGTGTGACTCTCTTGTCCCTACTCTGCAGGGACCATGGGATCCGAGTCAGAAACAGAGAGGAAGCCTGAGGTTCCTGCGTCCACTCGAGATGAGGCTCTCATCCATTGCACCACACCCAGTGGAGTCCCGAGAGGCCCCTACCAACTCCACAGTATCCCTGAGTTCTCAGAGGCACAATGAGAAGCTCCCTGAGGTCACAGGCACAAGTCGAGGGAACCCTGGGTTTTCTGCCGCGACTCGAGAAAGACCTCGAGAGTGCTTCAAAATGTCTTGAGTCGCGATTCCCCTACAATGACTCGAGCGCCATGACACGCTCCCCCTCGCCACGTGCATGGAGACCTGACTTCCCTGGCGCCGCACGAGAGGCTCCCTGAGATCCTCGTCGTGCCTCGGGAGAAAACCCCCACGGGCGCCGCAGCTCGAGGAAACCCCTGAGACGCCCCCGTCCTCGTGAGCTGAGCGCCTTCTTTTCCTGCATGGCCTGGAGAGCAATCCCGGGTCCTCTCTCCAAACGGAAGAGGAGGCTGGACTCCATTGAGGCCGCTCAGGGGGCTCTAAGAGACCCGCGTCGCGACTCGAGAGGAGAGCGGAGTCCTTGGCTTCCCCTCGAGACGAGGCCTGACTCCCCGGGGGAGCCTGGAATGCAACCCCGAGATCCCTGCCTTCCCTGGAGAGGAACATTAGGTCCCGGACACACGCCTAGGTGAGGTCTCTTCGGCCCTGCAGTGACTCGAGTGCAACCTCCATCTCTCCCTCACAATTTGAATGGAAGATTGGTCTTCCCACGGTCAACACAAGAGGAAGTCTAAATTTCCCATCGTAATTCGAGAATTCAGCCTCAAGTCTTAAAAACCATGTGGTTCCCCCTTTATCGCAATATGAGGCCCTTGCCAGCTAGAGTCTCAAGAGAAGTC
This sequence comes from Bubalus kerabau, assembly GCF_029407905.1. Taxonomy (NCBI): domain Eukaryota; kingdom Metazoa; phylum Chordata; class Mammalia; order Artiodactyla; family Bovidae; genus Bubalus; species Bubalus kerabau. Next base: position 681,770 of record NW_026577901.1, read on the forward strand.
CCACGTTCCATCTTAAAGTTCGAAATGCTACTTGGCACCCTTGATGCGACCCCAAAGTTCCCCCACATACCGGTCTCACTCCAGGGAACACCGAAGTTCCCGGTGTCTCCAGGGAAGACCCATGTTCCGCCCTGAAGGGCGAAACGGTACTTGACACCCTTGATGCGACCGTAAAAGTTCCCCGACACGCTGGGTTCCCTCGAGGGGAACACCGAGGGTCCCGGACCACTTCATCTGAGCCCCTTCTCCCCTCCTGATCGCGACAGGAGAGTCGATTCCCCTGCTTTGTCTGGAAGGGGTTCCCGGCCTTCCTGGCGCACCTCAGGATGAGGCCGGTCTCAGGAGGAAATTCGAGACTAGCCACGTGTGAGGTGCCACGTGCCGAACGACTCCGATTTTCCGGTCCACTCTTGATAAGAACCCGATGCCCGGACACCTCTTCGAAGGCAACCCTGTGGGTGAAGGCACAACACTTAGGGGCACTGACACCCCCGTGCATCATCCGGAAAAACCCGCAGGGTCTACACACAGCTCGACAAGGGGCCTGAGACTCCCGGAACAACTCGAGAGGCAACCAGAATTCCATTCCTCAGACAAGACGAGGCATGACTCTCCTGTCCCAACACTGCAGGGACCGTGCAGTCGGAGTCCGAAACCGAGAGGAAGCCTGAGGTTCCTGCCTCCCCTCGAGATGAGGCCCTCTTCCATTGCGCCGAACCCAGCAGAGTCCCGAGAGGCCCTGCCAACTACACAGCATCCCTCACCTCTCAGAGGCACCCTGGGAAGTTCCCTAAGGTCCCCTGCAGAAGGCGAGGGAAACAAGGGTTTCCCGCCGCCCCCCGAGAAGGACCTCGAGAGTCCTTCTTCAACGCCTCTTGAGGACCTAGCCGTTTCCCATGACTCGAGAGTGATGAACAGCTCCCCCTCGCCATGCGCATGGAGACCTGACTTCCCTGGCGCCGCACGAGAGGCTCCCTGAGGTCCTCGTCGTGCCTCGTGAGAAAACCCCCATGGGCGCAGCAGCCTGAGGAAACCCATGAGACGCCCCCGTCATCGCGAGCTGAGGGCCTTCTTTTCCTGCCTGGCCTGGAGAGCAATCCCGAGTCCTCTCTCCAAACTGAAGAGGAGGCTCGACACCCTTGAGTCCACTCAGTGGGCTCCAAGAGATCCGTGTCGAGACTTGAGAGGAAAGCGGAGTCCTTTGCTTCCCCTCCAGGCGAGTCCTGACCCCCCGGGGGAGTCTGGAATGGAAACCCGTGATCCCTGTCTTCCCTTGGGAGGAATATTAGGTCCTGGACACACGCCTCGATGAGGTCTCTTTGGCCCTGTAGTGACTCGAGCAGAACCCCCAGCTTTCCATCGCAACTCGAATTGAAGATTGGGCTTCCCAGGGCCAACCCAAGAGGAAGCCTGAAATTCCTGTCGTTTTCGAGAATCCCGATGCAACTCGAGAAAAACGACGTGGTTCCAACGTCTTCACAGGATGAGGCCCTTGCCCGCTACAGCGTCTCCAGGGAAGTCCCATGTTCCGTCCTGAAGTGGGAAACGGTACTTGGCTCCCTTGATGCGACCCCTAAAGTTCCCTGAAACGCCGGGTTCCCTCGAGGGGAACACCTAGAGTCCCGGCCCCACTTCATCTGAGCCCCATCTCCCCTCTTGATCGTGACAGGAGAGTCGATTCCCCTTCTTTGTGTGGAAGGTGTTCCCAGCCTTCCCAGCGCACCTCAGGATGATGCTGGTCTCACGAGGAAATTCGAGATGAGCCACGTGGGTGGTGCCACATGCCGAACGACCCCGATTTCCCGGTCCGCTCTTGAAATGAACCTGATGCCCGGACACCTCTTTGAAGGCAACCCTGTGGGGGAAGGCACCAAATGAAGGGGCAATGACACCCCCGTGCATCTTCTGGAAACACCCGCAGGTTCCACACACAGCTCGACAAGGGGCCTGAGACCCACTGAACGACTCGAGAGGCAAGCAGAGTTCCATTACTCAGACAAGACGAGGCCTGACTCTCCTGTCCCAACCCTGCAGGGACCCTGCGGTCGGAGTCAGAAATGGAGAGGAAGCCTGAGGTTCCTGCCTCCAATCGAGATGAGGCCCTCTTTCATTTCGTCAAACCTAGTGGAGTCCCGAGAGGCCCCTCTAACTCCTCAGTATCCCTCACCTCTCAGAGGCACCTGGGAAGTTCCCTAAGGTCCCCGGTAGAGGTCGAGGGAAACGAGTGTTTCCCGCCCCAACCCAAGAAAGACCTCGAGAGTCCTTCTTAAATGCGTCTTGAGGCCCTAGTCCCTCCCATGACTCCAGAGCAATGACGCGATCTGCCTGGCCACACGCATGGAGGCCTGACTTCTCTGGCGCCGCACGAGAGGCTCCCTGAGCTCCCCATCATATCTCGTGAGAAACCCCACACTGGCGCCGCAGCTCGAGAAAACCCATGAGACGCTCCCGTCATCACGAGAGGAGGGCCATCTTTTACTGAATGGTATGCAGATCAAGCGTGAACCTTCTGTCCAAGCTACACAGGACGCTTGACTCTCTTTAGGCCACTCATTGGGCTCCAAGAGTTACACGTCGCGACTCGAGAGGATAGTGGAGTCCTTTGCTTCCACTCGAGACGAGGCGTGACCCAACGGGTGAGACTGGAATGCGACCCCTATATCCCTGTTGCCCCTGGAGAGGAACACTATGTCCTGGACCCAAGCCTAGATGAGGACTATTTGCCCTGAAGTGACTCGAGAGCAACCCACAGCTCTCTCTGACAAGTTGAATGGAAGATTGGACTTCCTGGGCCAACACAAGAGGAAGCCTGAATTCCCCGTCGTAACTCGAGAATCCCGCCGCAACTCGAGAAAAACCACGTGTTTCCCTCGTCATCGCAATATGAGGCCCTTGCCCGCTAGAGCATCTCCAGAGAATTCCCACGTTCCGTCTTGAAGTTCGAAACTGTACTTGGCACCCTTGATGCGACCTCAAAAGTGCCGTGACATACCGGTCTCACTCGAGGGGACCACCGAGGTTCCCGGCACCACTTCATCTGAGCCCCTTCTCCCCTTCTGATCGCGACCGGTGGGTCGATTCCCCTGCTTTGTCTGCAAGGGTTCCCTACCTTCCCGGCGAACCTCAGGATAAGGCTGGTCTCCCGAGGAAATTCGAGACGTAGCCTCGTGGGTGGTACCACATGCTGAATGACCCCAATTTTCTGGTACGCTCTTGAAAAGAACCCGATGCCCGGACACCTCTTTGAAGGCAACCCTGTGGATGAAGGCACAACACGAAGGGGCACTGACACCCCTGTGCATCGTCCGGAAAAACCCACAGGTTCCACACACAGCTCAACAAGTGGCCTGTCACTCCGTGAACAACTCGAATGGCAAGCGGAGATCCTTTCCTCCACGGAATACGAGGCGTGACTCTCTTGTCCGTACTCGGCAGGTACTCTGCGACCCGAGTCAGAAATGGAGAGGACCCCTGAGGTTCCTGCCTCCATTCGAGATGAGGCCCTCTTCGATTGCACCAAACCCAGTTGAGTAACGAAAGGCCCCTCCCAAATCCACAGTGTCCCTGACTTCTCAGAGGCACCCTGAGAAGTTGCCTGAGGTCACCGACACAAGTCGAGGGAACCCAGGGTTCCCTGCCGCAACCCGAGAAAGACCTCGAGAGTCCTTCTTCAATGCGTCTTGAGGCCCGATTCACCTACTATGACTCGAGAGAAATCACGCACTCCCCTTCACCACACGCACGGAGACCTGACGTCCCTAGCACCACACGAGAGGCTCTCTGCGCTCCCCGTCATACCTCGTGAGAAATCTGATACTGGCGCCGCAGCTGGAGAAAACCCACGAGACGCCCCCGTCATCGCGAGATGAGGGCCTTTTTTCCTGCATGGCCAGGAAAACAATCCCGAGTCATCTCTCCAAACTCCATAGGAGGCTTCACTCCCTTTATGCCACGCAGTGGGCTCCAAGAGATACCCGTCGCGACTTGACAGGAGAGCGGAGTCCTTTTTTTCCCCTCAAGATGAGGCCTGACTCTCCGGGTGAGTCGAGAATGCAACCCTGAGGTCCCTGTCGGCCCAGTAGTGGAACAATAGGTCCTGGACACAAGCGTAGATGATGTCTATTTTGCCCTGCAGTGACTGGAGAGCAATCCCCAGTTCTAACTCGCAACTCGAATGGAATACTGGATTTTCCTGGCGCCACACAAGAGGCTCCCTAAGATCCCCGTGGTACTTCATGAGACACCCCACACTGGCGCCGCAGCTCGAGAAAACCCACGAGATGCCACCGTCATCTCGAGATGAGGGCCTTCTTTTCCTGCATGGCCTGGAGTCCAATCCCGAGTCCTCTCTCCAAACTCCACAGGAGGCTTGACTCCCTTTAGTACACACAGTGGGCTCCAAGAGATACCCATCGCGACTCGAGACGAGAGCGGAATTCTTTGCTTACCCTCGAGGTGAGAACTGACTCCCCGGATGAGTCTGGAATGCAAACCCGAGATCCCTGTCGCCCCTGGAGAGCAACACTAGATCCTGGACACAAGCCTAGATTAGGTCTCTTTTGCCCTGCAGTGACTCTAGCGCAATCCCCAGCTCCCCCTCGCAACCCGAATGGAAGATTGGATTTCAAGGCCAACAAGAGGAAGCCTAAATTCCCGGTCATATCTCGAGAATCCCGCCTCATCTTGAGCAAAACCACGTGGTTCTCCCGTCATCGTAAGATGAGGCCCTTGCCCGCTACAGCGTTTCAAAAGATGTCCCAGGTTCCATCTTGAAATGCGAAACGGTACTTGGCACCCTTGATGCGACCCCAAAAGTCCCCCAACATGCCAGTCTCACTCAAGGGGAACACTGAGGTTCCCGGCACCACTTCATTTAAGACCCTTCTCCCCTCCTGATGGTGACCGGTGGGTCGATTCCCCTGCTTTGTCTGCAAGGGGGCCCGACCTTCCCTGCACAACTCAGGATGAGGCCGGTCTCATGGGGAAATTCGATACGTAGCTTTGTGGGTGGTGCCGCTTGCTGAAAGACTCCAATTTCCCGGTCCGCTCTTGATAAGAATCCGATGCTCGGACACCTCTTGGAAGGCAGCCTTGAGTATGAAGGTACAACACGAAGGGGCACTAACACACCTGTGCATCATCCGGAAAAAAGGGCAGGTTACATACACAGCACGACAAGTGGCCTGTCACCTCGAGAACAACTCGAGAGGCAAGAGGAGTCCCATCCTCCAGAAAAGACGAGGCCTGACTCTCCTGTACCAACATGCAGGGACCTTGCGATCTGAGTCAGAAATGGAGAGGAACACTGAGGTTCCTGCTTCAACTCGAGATGAGTCCCTCTTACATTCCACCAAATGCAGAGGAGTCTCGAGAGGCCCCTCCAAACTGCACAGTATCCCTGACTTCTCAGAGGCACTCTGAGAAGCTCCCTGAGGTCGCAGGCACAAGTCAAGGGAACCCTGGGTTTTATGCAGTGACCCGAGAAAGACCTCGAGAGTCCTTCTTCAACCCGTCTTGAGGCCCGATTACCCTACCATGACTCGAGAGCAATGACGATCTCCCCCTAGCCATCTCATTGGGACCTGACTTCCCTGGCGCCACACGAGAGGCTCCCTGAGCTCCCTCTCGTACCTCGTCAGAAACCTGGCACAAGCGCGGCAGTCTAGAAAACCCACGAGATGCCGCCGTCATTGCGAGATGAGGGCCTTCTTTTCCTGCATGGCCTGGAGAGGAATCCCGAGTCCTCTATCCAAACACCACAGGAGGCTTGACTCCCTTTATGGCACACAGTGGGCTCCAAGAGATACCCATCGCGACCCAAAAGGACAGCAGAGTTCTTTGCTTCCCCTCGAGACGAGGCCTGATTCCCCGGGTGAGTCTGGTATGCAAGCCCGAGATCCCTGTCGCCCCTAGGGACGAACATTAAGTCCTGGACACAAGCCTAGATGAGGTCTATTTTGCCCTGCAGTGACTCGAGGGCAATCCCCAGCTCTCCCTTGAAACTCGAATGGAAGATAGGACTTCCCTGGGCCAACACATGAGGAAGACTGCATTCCCTGTCAAAACTCGAGAATCCCGCCACAACTCGAGAAACGCCACGTGGTTCCCCCGTCATCGCAAGATGAGGCCCTTGCCCCCTACAGCGTCTCAAGAGAAGTCCCACTTTCCGTCTTGAAGTGCGAAACGGTATTGGCACCCTTGATGCGACCTCAAAAGTTCCTCGCCACACCAGTCTGACTCAAGGTGAACACCGAGGTTCCCAGCACCACTACATCTGGGCCCCTTCTCCCCTCCTGATCGCGACAGGAGGGTCGATTCCCCTGTTTTGTCTTGAAGGGGTTCCCGCCTTTCCCGGTGCATCTCAGGATGAGGCCGGTCTCACGAGGATATTCGAGACATAGCCTCGTGGATGGTGACACATGCCGAAAGACCCCGATTTCCCGGTCCGCTCTTGATAAGATCCCAATGCCCGGACACCTCTTTGAAGATAACCCTTTTGATGAAGGCACAACACGAAGGGGCACTGACACCCCCGGGTATCGTCCGCAGAAACCCGCAGGTACCACACACAGCTCGAGAAGTGACCTGTCACCCCGTGAACAACTGGAGAGGCAAGCAGAGTTCCATTCCTCCACACAAGACGAGGCCTGACTCTCCTGTTCGAACTCTGCAGCGAAACTGCGATCTGAGTCAGATCTGGCCCAGGGGAAGTCAGGAGAGGAAACATGAGTTTCCTGCCTCCACTCGAGATGAGGCCCTCTTCCATTGCACCAAACCCAGTGGAGTCCCGAGAGGCCCCTCCCAACTGCACAGTATCCCTGACTTCTCAGAGGCACCCTTAGACCTTCCTGAGATCACCGGCACAAGTCGAGGGAACCAAGGGTTTCCTGCCCCAACCCGTAAAAGTCCTCGAGAGCCTTTCTTCAACGCGTCTTGAGGTGCGATTCCCCTACCATGACTCGAGAGCAATGACGCGCTCCCCCTAGCCACGCGCATAGAAACCTGACTTCCCTGGCGCCACAGGAGAGGCTCCCTGAGCTCCCCATTATACCTCGTGAGCAACACCACACTGGAGCCGCAGCTCGAGAATACCCACGAGACACCCCAGTCCTCACGAGATGAGGGCCTTCTTTTGCTGTATGGCCTGGAGAGCAATCCTGAGTCCTCTCTCCAAACTCCACAGGAGGCTTGACTCATTTTAGGCCACACAGTGAGCTCCAAGATATACCCGTCGCAAATTCACAGGAGAGCAGTGTCCTTGGCTTCCCCTCGAGACGAGACCTGATTCCCCGGGTGAGTCGATAATGCAATGCCGAGATAGCTGTCGCCCTAGCAGAGGAACATTAGGTCCTGGAAACAAGCCTAGATGAGCTCTATTTGGCCCTGCAGTGTCTCGAGAGCAATCCCCAGTTCTAACTCGCAATTCGAATGAAAACTGGACTTCCCTGGGCCAGCTGAAGAGGAAGCCTGAATTCCCCGTCATCACTCGACAATCCCGCTGCAACTCGAGAAAAAACACGTGGTTCCAACGTCTTCGCAAGATGAGGCCCTTGCCCACTACGGCGTCTCAAGGGAAGTCCATTGTTCCGCCCTTAAGTGCGAAACGGTACCTGACACCCTTCGTGAGAACCCCAAAAGTTCCCCGACACCCCGGGTTCCCTCGAAGGGAACACCGAGAGTCCCGGCACCGCTTCATCTGAGCCCCTTCTCCCCTCCTGATCACGACAGGAGAGTCGATACCCCTGCGTGGTCCGGAAGGGGTTCCCGGCCCTCCCGGCGCACCTCAGGATGAGGCCGGTCTCACGAGGAAATTCGAGACGAGCCACGTGGGTGGTGCCACATGCCGAACGCCCCCGATTCCCCGGTCCGCTCTTGAGAAGGATCCGAGGCCCGGACCCCTCTTCGAAGGCAACCCTGTGGGTGAAGGCACAACACGAAGGGGCACTGACACCGCCGTGCATCGTCCACAAAGACCCGCGAGTTCCACACACAGCTCAACGAGGGGCCTGAGTCCCCCTGAACAACTCGAGAGGCCAGCGGGGTTTCCTTCCTCAGACAAGACGAGGCCTGACTCTCCTGTCCCAACTCTGCAGGGACCCTGCGGTCGGAGTCCGAAACGGAGAGGAAGCCTGAGGTTCCTGCCTCCCCTCGAGGTGAGGCCCTCTTCCGTTGCGCCAGACCCAGCGGAGTCCCGAGAGGCCCCGACAACTCCACAGGATCCCTCACCTCTCAGAGGCACCCAGGGAAGTTCCCTAAGGTCCCCGGCAGAAGGCGAGCGAAACGAGGGTTTCCTGCCGCCACCCGAGAAAGACCTCGAGAGTCCTTCTTCAACGCGTCTCGAGGCCCTAGTCCCCTCCCGTGACTCGAGAGCCATGACGTGCTCCCCCTCGCCACGCGCATGGAGACCTGACTTCCCTGGCGCCGCACGAGAGGTTCCCTGAGATCCTCGTCGTGCCTCGGGAGAAAACCCCCACGGGCGCCGCAGCTCGAGGAAACCCCTGAGACGCCCCCGTCCTCGCGAGCTGAGGGCCTTCTGTTCCTGCATGGCCTGGAGAGCAATCCCGGGTCCTCTCTCCAAACGGAAGAGGAGGCTTGACTCCCTTGAGTCCACTCAGGGGGCTCCAAGAGATCCGGGTCGTGATTCAAGGGGAGAGCGGAGTCCTTGGCTTCCCCTCGAGACGAGCCCTGACTCCCCGGGGGAGCCTGGAATGCAACCCCGAGATCCCTGCCTTCCCTGGAGAGGAATATTAGGTCCCGGACACACGCCTAGGTGAGGTCTCTTCGGCCCTGCAGTGACTCGAGCTCAACCCCCAGCTTTCCCTCGCAACTCGAGGGGAAGATTGGGCTTCGCAGGGCCAACCCAAGAGGAAGCCTGAGATCCCCGTCGTAACTCAAGAATCCGCCGCAACTCGAGAAAAACCACGTGGTTCCCACGTCTTCGCAAGATGACGCCCTTGTCCGCGACGGTGTCTGAAGGGAAGTCCCCTGTTCCGCCCTGAAGGGCGAAACGGTCCCTGACAGCCTTCATGCGACCCCCAAACGTTCCTCGACACGCCGGCTTCTCTCGAGGGTAACACTGAGGGTTCTGGCCCCACTTCATCTGAGCCCCTTCTCCCCTCCTGATGGCGACAGGAGAGTCGATCCCCCTGCGTTGTCTGGAAGGCTCCCCGGCCTTCCCGGCATACCTCAGGATGTAGCCGGCCTCACTAGGAAATTTGAGACTAGCCCCGTGGGTGGTCCCACATGCCGAAAGACCCCGATTTCCCTGTCCGCTCTTGAAAAGAACCCGAGGCCCGGACACCTCTTCGAAGGCAACCCAGTGGGTGAAGGCACAACACGAAGGGGCACTGTCACCGTCGTGCATCGTCCGGAAACACCCGCAGGTTCCACACACAGCTGAACAAGGGGCCTGAGACCCCCTGAGCACCTCGAGAGGCAAGCGGAGTTCCCTTCCTCAGACAAGACGATTCCTGACTCTCCTGTCCCAACTCTGCAGGGACCCTGCGGTCGGAGTCCGAAACGGAGAGGAAGCCTGAGGTTCCTGCCTTCCCTGGAGATGAGGCCCTCTTCCATTGCGCCAAACCCAGCGTAGTCCTGAGAGGCCCCTCCAACTCCACAGCATCCCTCATCTGTCAGAAGCACACTGGGAAGTTCCCTAAGGTCACCGGTAAACTTTTATTGCACAAGGTCCACATGAAAAGGCCCACGCAGCAGGACAGCCACAGATTCTGTCTCCCATTAAAGGGCAGTAAGGTGCCCTCCCCCCTTCTTTGCTGCCTCGGCGGCCACCAGGGTGCAATTCGCGTACCCTTCCCTTTCCCATCCTAGCAGGTGCTCCAGGGCCCGCTGGCCTACAAAGTGCCAGAAGCAGGGCTGGGCCAGCCGGCCAGAATTCAGGGTTCTGTCCCTTGGACTTCCAGCGGACACTAGGCTGCTTGGGAAAACCGCGCAGACTCTGAGGTTTTTCAGCAGAGGGGTGGAGTGGTAAAGGCCTTGACCCCAAAGATGAGGCCTTCCTGCGACCGCCAGGTTGGGGAGCTCTGAGACTGTGCCAACACAGGGCGGAATACATGGTTCCCTGCTCCACGCAGTCCCCGTTCCCTTACCTGTGTTCCGCACCCCTCCGCTGTGGCCAATGGATGCCGATCTTTGGGGATCCAGGAGTTCACGAAATGGGCATTCCCAGCCGCAATGGCGACCCCCAACAGCACATCTGGAAAGCCCTCCCCCACCCCCGCCAGGAGCCGACCCCTGCTGCGAACGGACCCCCACCCCGCCCCGCGCCGCCAGGTTTTGCACCGGCCCTGCTGGGCTCCCGGCGGGTTCCCAGCCACATTGGCGACCCCCGGGAGCACAACAGGGACCGACCCCCCACCCACAGCGAGCGGAATCTCGACCTGTGCAGCCCAGGTTTACCCCACCCTGGCTGTGCTCCCGGCGTGTTTCCAGCCGCAGTGGCCACCTCCGAGAGCACAACTGGGAAGCCCTCCCCTACCCCCGCCACGAGCCGACACCCGCCCTGTGCCGCCCGGGTTCGCCCCGCCCCTGCCGCGCTCCAGGGGCGCTGCCCACCTTCACCAGCGGCTCTCGGTGAGCCCCGTCCCCACGCCCGGTTCCAGGAGAGGCTCTCGGACCTCGCTGCTGCCGCCAGGTCAAACATGAGGACAATACATACACCCCACAGAGACAATCCAAGCTGTCTATGATTTAGGGATAAAACGAGGACTACAGAAAGGCAAGATGACCTGACCTAGGAGGGCCATGATATTCTATAGAACCAGACAAAGTTGGTTACCAAGGAAACTTTTTTCCTTGGAACCCGGAAAGCTGGTTCTTTGCATATGCAATGACCAACAATTAGCTTGTTACCCAAGCCTGCCTTACTGCCACCCCCATCCCCCCACTCCCCAGAAGACTGGCTCAAAGAAATATTTTAAATCTCAGGCGGAAACCTGGAAGATGTCTTGTCTGTCTGTTTGGATTAAGGTATGTGTCAGTGTGAGCCTTGTGTTTTTTGATAATATTGCTCAAGTTCTGTGTTCTGATTTCAATGGTCTCAAGACAAGGCAGCCCTTCCAAATCAAACTGCTGGAAATACAAGAAAACATTGACCTAAATGAATGTCAGAGTCCCGTGAACTGGGAACTAGTCAATATTAAATATCTAGTATTTTTGGTTTTGCTCCTCCACTATAGACATGTCTAAGAGTCAACAACATTAAGCACAACATATTCATAGTGCCTAGGTTTCTTTTGAGGTAAAAATTGCTCTATTGTTATATCTGTCACAAGCTTGTCAGCAAGAAACTACCTGGAAACGTCAACAACAAAAGTAAAAAATGTAAATGTGATATGAGCTTTTAGACAAACTCTTTACAATAATTATACTCTAAAATATCTGCCTCTCATAGTCTTGATTGAAGGCAGAGGAGAAGGGAATGACAGAGGATATGATGGTTGTATGGCATCACTGACTCGATGGACATGAGTTTGAGCAAGCCCCTGGAGTTGGTGACGGACACGGAAGCCTAGCGTCCTTCAGGCCACGGGGTCCCAAAGAGTCAGACACGACTGAGCAACTGAACTGAACTGAACTAACAAACGTTTCTCCAGGTGTTTTGGTTACCCGAGTTTCTATCCTTGTGACGACAGTGTATTGAATAGCTAGGTCATTTCCAAATAAATGAAAGTTCTGAAACATTCACGACTTGAAAGGACCTCCCTTTTACACAGAAACAAAAGAGATTTTTGACTCTCCATGAATAGTGTCTGGCACCATCCTGACATGTTAAATGTAAGAAAGCAATTGTTTTGTTTTGTTTTGTTCTGTTCTTGGGGGTGGGGGGAGGGGGGCGGGCTATAGCCAATGCCAATATAAAAGTCAGTTCTTGGTTGCTGAAGGGAAATGTATGACTTGTTATATCAAGAAAGTATGTGGAATGCAATGGCACTTGAGGAAGGAAAACGAAGTAGTTCTGTCTTACAGGTGGCAGTTTCAGGATGGGAGAAGCAAAGGAATGGGTACAGAATGGGATAAGGAGGTTGTAGGGAAAGTGGACCCCCAGAAAAGAGTTCTGTGCCTAGCACAAGTTTTCTTGAGATGTCGAACTGCCTTTGCTAATGGAGTTTAAGTTTCTTTACCTCTTAAGTGATCTCTTCTAGGTTGACCTAGAACAGAAATCTTTGGTTAGCTTTGGCTAAGTGGAGAAGTAGTGTTTCACGGTGACATATGTGATCCTTCCTGACTGTTTGCAGCCCTTTTGATATCGATGCCTTGCTTCTGCTGCTGCTGCCGCCGCCGCTGCTGCTAAGTCGTTTCAGTCGTGTCCGACTCTGTGCGACCCCATAGACGGCAGCCCACCAGGCCCCGCAGTCCCTGGGGTTCTCTAGGCAAGAACACTGGAGTGGGTTGCCATTTCCTCCTCCCATGCATGAAAGTGAAAAGTGAACGTGAAGTCGCTCAGTGGTGTCTGACTCTTAACTACCCCATGGACTGCAGCCTACCAGGCTCCTCCATCCATGGGATTTTCCACGCAAGAGTACTGGACTGGGGTGCCATTGCCTTCTCCCATATCTATGCACAAGCCTGCCTAAATAATTGACTTCTAGCTAGCTTTGGGATGCCAATGACCATCCACCCTTACCAGGCAACAGAGAAGAGAAAAACACTTACCACAGGAGGTCCTGGTAAGGAACAAGGAACTAACAAGCTCCCGCCAACCAGGATTCTGCAGAGGTCAACAAGAGGTCAGTAAGAGATGGAAGACTGCAGTCCAGAGGTCCTAGCAACTTCCATCTTGCAGCAGAGACCCAGCATAGTCAAAACGAATTCAATGTTGCAAAAAATAAGTAAACAAATAAAGGACAGAAGTTCTTTGAACACATGACTGAGATTAGGGGTGAGGCAGTACATGTATGGTGCCCGGAAAATCTTAAAGTATGAGAAAAGAAAGAAATTAAAGACAACTATCAAGCTGTCCAAACTGATAAAAACGAAAGATTACACGGTTTTTTCTGTATATATTAGCAGATAATAATCTGAAAAGGAATTAAAAAAATTCCCTTTCAATAATGTCAACATGAATACAACACTTTGCCATGGATGTAACGAGGATGACAAGACTGGTACACTGGAAATTATACACCCTGGCTGAAAACTATCCTGAATACATGGACAGATATTCCATAACAATGGAAAGACTTAAGATGGCAATACCATGGAATGCATCTTCAATCTGAAATGAAGATTTGATATGATTTGATCGCTCAGAGCTTTTGTGTCATCAATTGTTATTAAAGTATAAATGAGATAGAGAAAGCTGCTGACTTAGACTTGAGGCGGGGTGTACGCCCTGCTGGTCTCTAGCCAGATATTCTACAGGCACTAGCAGTCAGCTAAGGAAGGAAAGGCACTGTCTCAGGGAATGGCACCAGGCCCCTCCCCCACGACATGCCTTGAGGTCACATTGGCAGCAGGTGAGTCATCCTGGGCCAAAAACTGATTGACATGAATCTTGAAGAAAGGCAGTATTCCAGGCAAATATATCATTTCCTTAACATAGATGAGGAGAACAAGGTACGAGGAAAACATACTGTTTTGTTCAAGTCGCTTCTGAGCCTATTGGGGGAACCGACCTGAAGCCAGAGTCCAGCGGATATACATAGGATATTTACATCGCTTAAGACAAACATTTCCTCAGGAACAAATGCATTGCTTAGCTCAAGGTTTGTCTGCGAAATTCTTACACATCAGGAGATGGCTCCGAGCTGGGTTTCTACACACAAGAACATGAATGCAAAGGACAAGACTGCACAGCCCATCTGCCCCCCTTCCCCACAGCCAGCAGCATTTCCAAGTGACCTCCTAAGGCCTTCCCCAAAATACAGGGGCACCTCTGGGTTTCCTGTTTCCCTCACTTCGAACACTTCTCTTAAAAAAAAAAAATCCTGCACACTTCTTGATAGAATGCCACAGTGCAAGGAAAACAGGCCTTCAATACTTAAACCTCCCTGTGCCAAACACTTGGGGCTTGGTTTTGTTTTGTTTTGTTTTTTAATTACACCACCACATAATTTAAACTTTTTACAATTTCTAATTATTCAGTACCAAAACACCAAACTTTTATTGCACAAGGTCCCCATGAAAAGGCCCACGCATCAGGACAGCCACAGATTCTGCCATGAAAGGGCAGCAAGGTGCCCTCCCCACTTCTTTGCTGCCTGGGCGGCCACCAGGGTTTGAAATCCATGCACCCTACTAACTTTCTAGGGTGCAATTCGCGGACCCTTCCCTTTCTCATCCTAGCAGGTGCTCCAGGGCCCGCTGGCCTACAAAGTGCCAGAAGCAGGGCTGGGCCAGCCGGCCAGAGTTCAGAGTTCTGTCCATTGGACTTCCAGGGGACACTAGGCTGCTTGGGAAAACCGTGCAGACTGAAATTTTTCAGCAAAGGGGTGGAGCGGTAAAGGCCTTGACACCAAGGGCAAGACCTTTCTGCGTCCGCCAGGTTGGGGAGCTCCAAGAATGTGCCAACAGAGGGCGGAATACGTGGTTCCCTGCTCCAAGCAGTCCCAGTTCCCTGACCTGTGGCCCGCAGCCCTCCACTGCACCCACTAGATGTGGATACTTCGGGACACAGGAGCGTAGGAAATGGGCGTTCCTAGCCACAGTGTCGACCCCCGAGAGCACAACTGGGACCAACCCCCCACCCACAGCCATCGAAATCTCGACCCGCGCAGCCCAGGTTTACCCCACCCCGGGTGCACTCCCGGCGCATTTCCAGCCGCAGTGGCCACCACCGAGAGCACAACTGGGAAGCCCTCCCCTACCCCCGCCAGAAGCCGAACCCCGCCCCGCGCCACCCGGGTTCACCCCGCCCCTGCCGCCCTCCCAGCGCGTTTCCAGCTGCAGTGGGGACCCCCGAGAGCACAACTGTTACCGCCCCCCACCCCCTCCCGACCGGAACCCCGACCCGCGCCGCCCGGGATCGCCCCACCCCTGGCGCGCTCCCGGCGCGTTTCCCACTTCCACCAGGGGCTCCCGGTGAGCCCCGTCCCCACGCCCGGTTCCAGGAGAGGCTCTCGGACCTCGCTTCTGCCGCCAGGTCAAACACAAGGACAATACATCCACCCCACAGAGACAATCCAAGCTGTCTATGATTTAGGGATAAAACGAGGACTACAAAAAGGAAAGATGTCCTGACCTAGGAGGGCCATGAGAGTCTATAGATCCAAACAAAATTGGGTACCAAGGAAACTTTTTTCCTTGGAACCCGGAAAGCTGGTTCTTTGCATATGCAATGACCAACAATTAGCTTGTTACCCAAGCCTGCCTCGCTGCCACCCCCACTCCCCCCCCCCCCACCACCACTTCCCAGGAAAACGGCTCAAAGAAATATTTTAAATCTCAGGCGGAAAACTGGAAGATGTCTTGTCTGTCTGTCTGGATTAAGGTATATGTCAGTGTGAGCCTTGTGTTTTTTGATAATATTGCTCAAGTTCTGAGTTCTGATTTCAATGGTCTCAAGACAAGGCAGCCCTTCCAAATCAAACTGCTGGAAATACAAGAAAACATTGACCTAAATGAATGGCAGAGTCCCGTGAACTGGGAACTAGTCAATATTAAATATCTAGTATTTTTGGTTTTGCTCCTCCACTATAGACATGTCTAAGAGTCAACAACATTAAGCACAACATGTTCATAGTGCCTAGGTTTCTTTTGAGGTAAAAATTGCTCTATTGTTATATGTGTCACAAGCTTGTCAGCAAGAAAGTACCTGGAAACAGCAACAACCAATGTAAAATATGTAAATGTGATATGAGCTTTTAGATAAACTCTTAACAATAATTATACTCTAAAATATCTGCCTCTCATAGTCTTGATTGAAGGCAGAGGAGAAGGGGATGACAGAGGATAAGATGGTTGGATGGCATCACTGACTCGATGGACATGAGTTTGAGCAAGCCCCTGGAGTTGGTGATGGACACGGAAGCCTGGCGTTCTGCAGGCCACGGGGTCACAAAGAGTCAGACTCGACTGAGCAACTGAACTGAACTGAACTTACAATCGTTCCTCCAGGTGTTTTGGTTACCTGAGTTTCTATCCTGGTGCTAAACTAAGTGACGACAGTGTATTGAATAGCTAGGTCACTTCCAAATAAATGAAACTTCTTAAACATTCACGACTTGAAAGGACCTCCCTTTTACACAGAAACAAAAGAGATTTTTGACTCTGCATGAATAGTGACTGGCACCATCCGAACATATTAAATGTAAGAAAGCAATTTTTTTGTTTTGTTTTGTTTTGTTCTGTTCTTGCAGGAAGCGGGGTGGGCGCTATTATCACTGATAGGTATGCTCACCAATCTATCAAATGCCAATATAAGAGTCAGTTCTTGGTTGCTGAAGGGAAATGCATGACTTGTTATTACAAGAATGTATGGAATGCAATCACACTTTAAGAAGGAAAACGAAGTAGTTCTGCCTTACAGGTGGCATTTTCAGGATGGGAGAAGCAAGGAATGGGTACAGAATGGGATAAGGAGGTTGTAGGGAAAGTAGGCCCCCAGAAAAGAGTTTTGTGCCTAGCACAAGTTTTCTTGAGATGTTGAACTGCCTTTGCTAATGGAGTTTAAGTTTCTTTACCTCTTAAGTGATCTCTTCTAGGTTGACCTAGAACAGAAATCTTTCGTTAGCTTTGGCTAAGAGGAGAAGTATTGTTTCACGATGACATATGTGATCCTACCTGACTGTTCTCATCCCCTTTGATATCTATGCACTGCTGCTGCTGCTGCTGCTGCTGCTAAGTGGTTCAGTTGAGGCCGACCCTGTGCCACGCCATAGATGGCAGCCCACCAGGCCCCGCAGTCTCTGGGGTTCTCTAGGCAAGAACACTGGAGTGGGTTGCCATTTCCTCCTCCTATGCATGAAAGTGAAAAGTGAAAATGAAGTCACTCAGTGGTGTCCGACTCTTAGCCACCCCATGGACTGCAGCCTACCAGGCTCCTCCATCCTTGGGATTTTCCAGGAGTGGGGTGCCAGTGCCTTCTCCCATATCTGTGCACAAGCCTGCCTAAATAATTGACTTCTAGCCAACTTTGGGATGCCCATGACCACCCACCCTTACCAGGCAACAGAGAAGAGAAAAACACTTACCACAGGAGGTTCTGATAAGGAACAAGGAACTAACAAGCTCCCACCTACCAGGATTCTGCAGAGGTCAACAAGAGGTCAGCAAGAGATGAGAGACTGCAGTCCAGAGGTCCTAGCTACTTCCATCTAGCAACAAACACCCAGCATAGTCAAAACGATTTCAATGTTAAAGAATAAATAAATAAATAAATAAATAAATAAAAGGACAGAAGTTCTTTGAACACATGTCTGAATTTAGGGGTGAGGCATTACATATGTGTCCCAGGATAATCTTAAAGTGTCAGAAAGTAAAGAAATTAAAGACAACTATCAAGCTGTCCAAACTGATAAAAATGAATGATTACACAGTTTTATCTGTATACATTAGCAGATAATAATCTGAAAAGGAATTTTAAAAAATTCCCTTTCAATAATATCAACATGAATAAAACACTTTGCCATGGATGTAACGAGGATGACAAGACTGGCACACTGGAAATTATACACCCTGGCTGAAAACTATCCTGAATACATGGACAGATATTCCATAACGATGGAAAGACTTAAGATGGCAATACCATGGAATGCATCTTCAATCTGAAATGAAGATTTGATATGATTTGATCGCTCAGAGCTTTTGTGTCATCAAGTGTTATTAAAGTATTAAAGAGATAGAGAAAGCTGCTGACTTAGACTCGAGGGGGGGTGGGGGGGGTAGTAAGAGTACCCCCTGCTGGTCTTTAGCCAGATATTCTACAGGCACTAGCAGTCAGCTAAGGAAAGAAAGGAACTGTTTCAGGGAATGGCACCAGGCCCCTCCCCCACGACATGCATTGAGATAATATTGGCAGCAGGTGAGTCATCCCGGGCCAAAACTTGATTGACATGAATCTTGAAGAAAGGCAGTATTGCAGGCAAATATATCATTTCCTTAACATAGATAAGGAGAACAAGCTAGGAGGAAAACATGCTGTTTTGTTCAAATTGCTTATGAGCCTTTTGGGGGAACCGACCTGAAGCCAGAGTCTAGCGGAAATACATAGGATATTTACATCGCTTAAGACAAACATTTTCTTAGGAAAAAATGCATTGCTTAGCTCAAGGTTTGTCTGCGAAATTCTTACACATCAGGAGATGGCTCCGAGCTGGGTTTCCACACACAAGAACATCCATGCAAAGGACAAGCCTGCACAGCCCATCTGCCCCCCTCCCGCACAGCCAGCAGCATTTCCAAGTGACCTCCTAAGGCCTTCCCCAAAATACAGGGGCACCTCTGGGTTTCCTGTTTCCCTCACTTCGAACACTTTTCTTAAAAAAAAAAAAAAAATCCTGCACACTTCTTGATAGAATGCCACAGTGCAAGGAATACAGTCCTTCAATATTAAAACCTCCATTTGCAAAACACTTGGAGCTTGGTTTTGTTTTGTTTTGTTTTTTAATTACACCACCACATAATTTAAAGCTTTTACACGTTCTAATTATTCAGTTCCAAAACACCAAACTTTTATTGCACAGTGTCCTCATGAAAAGGCCCACGCAGCTGGACAACCACAGATTCTGCCATGAAAGGGCAGCAAGGTGCCCTCCCCCCTTCTTTGCTGCCTGGGCGGCCACCAGGGTTTGAAATCCATGCACCCTACTAAGTTTCTAGGGTGCAATTCGTGGACCCTTCCCTTTCCCATCCCAGCAGGTGCTCAAGGGCCCGCTGGCTTACAAAGTGCCAGAAGCAGGGCTGGGCCAGCCGGCAAGAATTCAGTGTTCTGTCCCTTGGACTTCCAGCGGACACTAGGCTGCTTGGAAGAACCGTGCAGACTCTGAGATTTTTCAGCAGAGGGGTGGAGCGGTAAAGGCCTTGACCCCAAAGGCAAGGCCTTTCTGCGACCGCCAGTTTGGGGAGCTCCGAGAATGTGCCAACAGACGGCGGAATACTTGGTTCCCTGCTCCACGCAGTCCCAGTTCCCTTACCTGTGGTCCGCAGCCCTCCGCTGCACCCATGGGATGGCGATCCTTGGGGACCCAGGAGCAGACGAAATGGGAGTTCCCAGCCGCAGTTGCAACCCCCGAGAGCGCAACTGGGAACCCCTCCCCATCCCCCCCATGAGCCGACCCCCGCCCCGCGCCGCCAGGTTTAGCCCCGCCCCTGCCGCGCTCCCGGCGCGTTTTCAGCCTCAGTGTCCACCTCCGAGAGCACAACTGGGAAGCCCGCCCCCACGTCCGCAAGAAGCCGACTCCCGCCCCACGCCGCCCGCGTTTGCCCCGCCCCTGCACGGTCCAGGTACCTTCCCAGCTTCTAGCGTTCACGCCCGGGTAGGAGCAGGATGTAGGAGTATGGGAGATGTGTCTGGATCCTGACAGCCTCAGCTCCGCTCTGGCCTGCCCTTTGGACCTAGGAGCCAGGCCAACTTGCAGAGGGCTTAGGGCCCCATTGTATGCAAACTACCAAGGCCTACCGCAAGGAGAGCTCTGTCGGAGGGAAGGGAAGCGCCCCAGGCTGCGTTCCCAAGCTGTTGCTTGGCAATGCAGACTCAGCGGTAAACGGAGGGAATCAGGGTCCTAGTGCCCCTGTCTTGGGGAGGAAGCTCCACAGCCAGAGTGTTCCTCCCTTTGTGCCCAGAAAGCGCCTGCCAGACTGGGCTTCCCCGGAGCTCTGTTGCAGAGCAGAGACGTGTGGATGTGTTTTGGGGCCTTGACATGTGCGTTTGGGCTCCCTAGCACAGACCCAGCGTAGGGGAACCAGCCCCTGAGCAAAGAGCTCCAGGCAGTGCTTTGTGCCAGGCCTGGATGCCCAGTCCCAGCACGCGGGAGAGATGAGTTAGGCTGCCGGCGGGTCCTTCCAAGCCTGTATTGGAAAGGACCGAGTGAGCTTCCACACCGTCGGAGCTGCAGACCTGCGCCCAGGCGCGATAGGACAGAGCCCCTGTCGAGAGGCTGCTCTGCCTGGGCGAGCCTCGCCAAGCCCTTCCCAGCTTCTAGCGTTTGCGCCTGCAAAGGAGCAGGCTGCGGGAGTGTGGGCGACATGACTGGCTCCTGACTGGCCTCAGCTCCGCTCTTGCCTTCCCTTTGGACCTAGGAGCCAGGCCTCCTTGCAGACGGCTTAGGGCACGGGGGTGTGCAAACTGCGAAAGCCTCCCGCAAGGAGACCTCTGTCTGAGGGAAGGGAAATGCCCCAGGTTGCATTCCCAAGCTGTTGCTTGGTAGCCCAGACTCAGCGCTGAACGGAGGGAATCAGGGTCCCAGTGCCCCTGTCGTGGGGAGGGAGCTCCACAGCCAGAGTGTTCCTCCATTTGTGTTCAGAAACCGCCTTACAGACTGGGCTTCCCCGGAGCTCAGCTCCAGAGCAGAGTCATGTGCATGTGGTTTGGGGCCTTCCCCTGTGACTTTGGGCTCCCTAGCACAGTCCCAGCGCAGGGGAACCAGCCCCTGAGCAGAGAGCTCCAGGCAGTGCTCTGTGCCCTGGATTGGAAGCCCACTCCCAGCACGCGGGAGAATAGAGTCAGGCCGCCATCGGGTGCTTTCAAGCCTGTATTGGGAAGGACCGAATGAGCTTCCACTCCGGCGGAGCTCCAGATCTGCACCCAGGTGCGATATCGCAGAGCCCCGGCCTAGAGGCTGCTCTGCCTGGGCGAGCCTCGCCAAGCCCTTCCCAGCTTCTAGCTTTCGCGCAGGGGAAGGAACAGACTGCGGAAGTGGGGGAGACGTGACTGGCGGGCGCCTTACTGGCCTCAGCTCCGCTCTTCCTTTCCCTTTGCACCTATGATCCATGCCTCCTTGCAGAGGGCTTAGGGACCGAAGGAGAGCTCTGTCAGAGGGAAGGGAAGCGCCCCAGGCTGCATTCCCAAGCTGTTGTTTAGCCGCCCAGACTCAGCGCTGCACAGGGGTAATCAGGCTCTCTGTGGCCGCAGCTTCACACACAGGTGTGTCTCCGTAGGAATCAAGAAAGATCCTGACAGAGTGAGGTTCATTAGAGCTATACTAAAGAGCAAAGGCTTGTCCATGTGGTCTTGCCTTCCCCTGTGCCTTTGGGTCTCCAGGCTCGGCCCCAGCTCCGTGGAAACAACCCCTGAGAAAATATCTTCAAGATCCACTTTTCCCAGTGTCTGGGAACCGGGGTTCGTAGGAGGAGAGAAAAGCACGCCTCCATCGGGAACGAAAAGGCAGTCCACCTGCCTGTGTTTTGAAGCCTCTATTTGGAAGGAATGGGTTAGCTTCTCCTAAAGGAGACCTCCAGATCTGCTCAGAAGTCGGTAATTCCAGAGGCAGGGTACTGGTTCCTGACTGCCCTTTGCTAGCCTTGCAAAGATATTCCTAGATTCTAGAGTTATTTTCCATGAAGGAGCAGGCTTCGGGAATGTGTCAGACGGGACTGGCTCCTTATTGACCTCAGCTCAGCTATTGCCTTTCCATTCAAACTAGGGCAAGGCCCTACTTTATGAAGGGTAAGGGTCTTCTTCTTTGCAAACTGCCAAGGGCTACAGCAATGAGACCTCTGTCAAGGTGAGGGAAGCCTAAGAGGATGGATTCTCAAGCAGGTGCTTTGCCACAAACCATCAGCACCCCACGGAGAGAATCAAGCTCCCTGTGCACCAATGTTGGGAGTGTAGCTTCACACACAGAGTTGTCTCTATAGGAGCCAAGAATGTTCCTGAGAGATTAGGTTCACTAAACCTCTCCTACAGATCATAGACCTGTCAATGTGGTTTTGCCTTCCCCTGTGAGTTGGGTCCTCGAGGTCTGCCACACCTCCGGGGAAACTGTCCCTGAGAAAAGATCTCCAGGAACCGCTTCGCCGAGGCTGGGAAATGCTGTTCACAGGAAGTAAGGCAAGCGAATCTCCTGCAGAGTAAAAGAGGCCTTACAGTCCCTGGAGGAGCAGGCTGCCAGAGTGTGTGAAACCTGACTGTTGCCTTACTGGCCTCAGCTCCGCCATTGCCTGTTCATCCGAGCTAGCACCGAGGCCTACTTGGAAAAGCGTTTGGCTGCGGATTTCTACAAAGTGCCAAGGGCTACAGCAGTGAGAATTCTCTCGGTGGTAAGGGAGAGCATTTTATGGATTCTCAAGCTGTTTTCTGAACGACAGTGTCAAAATGAACAGAGAGAATCAGGCTCTCTGTGCCCCTATGTTAGGTACGCAGCTTCACACACAGAGGTGTCTCTATAGGAGCCAAGAATGCTCCTGAGAGATGAGGTTCACTAGAGGTCTGCTACAGAGCATAGACCTGTCCATGTGGTCTTGCCTTCCCCTGTGCCTTTGGGCCCTGGGCTCGGCCCCAGCTCCGTGGAAAGAACCCCTGAGAAAATATCTTCAAGACCCGCTTTTCCCAGAGGCTGGGAACTGGGGTTCATAGGAGGAGAGAAAAGCAAGCCTCCTTCGGGCACGAAAGGCTGCCAACCTGCCTGTGTTTTGAAGCCTCTATTTGGAAGGAATGGGTTAGCTTCTCCTAAAGGAGACCTCCAGATCTGCTCAGAAGTCGGTAATTCCAGAGGCAGGGTGCTGGTTCCTGACTGCCCTTTGCCAGCCTTGCAAAGACATTCCAAGATTCTAGAGTTATATTCCATGAAGGAGCAGGGTTCGGGAATGTGCCAGAGGGGACTGGCTCCTTATTGGCCTCAGCTCAGCTATTGCCTTTCCATTCAAATTAGGACAAGGGCCTACTTTATGAAGTGTAAGGGTCTTCTTCTTTGATACTGCCAAGGGCTACAGCAATGAGACCTCTGTCAAGGTGAGGGAAGCCTAAGAGGACGGATTCTCAAGCAGGTGCTTTGCTACAAAGCATCAGCACCCCACGGAGAGAACCAAGATCCCTGTTCCCCAATGTTGGGAGTGTAGCTTCACACACAGAGTTGTCTCTATAGGAGCCAAGAATGTTCCTGACAGATTAGGTTCACTAAACCTCTCCTACAGAGTATAGACCTGTCCATGTGGTTTTTCCTTCCCCTGTGAGTTGGGTCCCCGAGGCCCGCCACACCTCCGGGGAAACTGTCCCTGAGAAAAGATCTCCAGGAACCGCTTCGCTGAGGCTGGGAAACGCTGTTCACAGGAAGTAAGGCAAGCGAATCTCCTGCAGAGAAAAAGAGGCCTTACTGTCCCTGGAGGAGCAGGCTGCCAGACTGTGTGAAACCTGACTGTTGCCTTACTGGCCTCAGTTCCACCATTGCCTGTTCCTCCGAACTAGGACCCAGGCCTATTTGGAGAAGCGTTTGGCTGCGGATTTCTACAAAGTGCCAAGGGCTACAGCAGTGAGAATTCTCTCAGCGGTAATGGAGAGCATTTTATGGATTCTCAAGCTGTTTTCTGAACGACTGCGTCAAAATGAACTGAGAGAATCAGGCTCTCTGTGCCCCTATGTTAGGTACGCAGCTTCACACACAGAGGTGTCTCTATAGGATCCAAGAATGTTCCTGAGAGATGAGGTTCACTAGAAGTCTGCTACAGAGCATAGACCTGTCCATATGGTTTTGCCTTGCCCTGTGAGTTGGGTCCCCGAGGTCCGCCCCAGCTCAGGGGAAGGAGCCCCTGAGAAAAGATCTCCAGGGACCACTATTCCCCCAGGCTGGCAAACGCAGTTCACAGGAGGTAACACAAGCGAGCCTCCTGCAAGGCACAACAGGTCTTAGTGTCCCTGGACGATCAGGCTGCCAGAGTGTGTGAGACCTGACTGGTGCCTTACTGGCCTCAGCTCCGCCATTGCATGTTCCTCCTATCTAGGACCCAGGCCTACTAGGAGAAGGGTTTGGGTATGGATTTCTAAATACTGCCAAGGGGTATAGCAATGAGAACTGTGTCACGGGTAAGGAAGAGCATTGTATGGATTTTCAAGCTGTTGTTTGAACGACAGCTTCAAAGCTGCACAGAGAGAATCAGACTCTGTGTCTCCATGTTCGGTACACAGCTTCACAGACAGGGGTGTCTCCATAGGAAACAAGAATGTTCCTGACAGAGTGAGGTTCACTAGAGCTCTCCTAGAGAGCAAAGACTTGTCCATGTGGTTTTTCTTCCCCTGTGCGTTTGGGGCTCCAGGCTCGGCCCCAGCTCCGTGGAAACAACCCCTGAGAAAAGATCTTCAAGATCCGCTTTTCCCAGAGGCTGGGATGTGGGGTTCATAGGAGGCGGGAAAAGCAGGCCTCCTTCAGAGAGCAAGAGGCAGCCAAGCGGCCTGCGTTTGGAAGCCTCTACTTGGAAGAATGGGTTAGCTTCCCCTAAGGGAGACCTCCAGATCTGTTCAGAAGTCGGTAATTCCAGAGGCAGTGTGCAGGGTCCTGACTGCCCTTTGCCAGCCTTGCAAAGACATTCCTAGATTCTACAGTTATCTTCCTGAAGAAGCAGGCTTTGGGAATATGTCGGACTTGACTGGCGCCTTACTGGCCTCAGCTCAGCTATTGCCTTTCCATTCAAAGTAGGACAAAGGCCTACTTTATGAAGGGTAAGGGTCTTCTTCTTTCCAAACTGCCGAGGGCTACAGCAATGAGGCCTCCGTAAATGCGAGGGAAGCATAAGCAGATGGATTATCAGGAAGGTTCTTTGCCACCAAGCATCAGCACCCCACGGAGAGAATCAGGCTCCCTTTGCCCCTATGTGGGGTGTGTAGATTCACACACAGTGGTGTCTCTACAGGAGCCAAGAATGTTCCTGAGAGATGAGGCTCACAAGAGCTATCCTACAGAGTGCTCACCTGTACATGTGGTTTCACCTTCCCCTGTGAGTTGGGTCCCCGAGGTCCGCCCCAGCTCCGAGAAAACAGCCTCTGAGAAAAGATCTCCAGGAACCGCTTTTCGCCCAGGCTGGGAAAAGCTGTTCACAGGAAGTAAGGCAAGTGAGCCTCCTGCAGAGAAAAAGAAGCCTTACTGTCCCTGGAGGAGCAGGCTGCCAGAGTGTGTGAAAACTGACTGGTGCCATAATGGTCTTAGCTCCGCCATTGCTTGTTCCTCTGAACTGGGACTCAGGCCTACTTGGAGAAGGGTTTAGGTGCAGATTTCTACAAACTGCCAAGGGCTACTGCAATGAGAACTCTCTCAGAGGTAAGGGCGAGAATTGTATGGATTCTCAAGCTGTTTTCTGAACGACAGCATTAAACCTGCACAGAGAGAATCAGGCTCTCTGCCGCCATGTTGTGTACGCAGTTTCACACACAGAGGTGTCCGCATAGGATCCAAGAACGTTCGTCAAAGACTGAGGTTCACTAGAGCTCTCTTAGAGAGCAAAGACTTGTTCATGTGGTTTTGCCTTCCTCTGTATGTGTGGGTCTCTGGGCATAACCCCAGCTCCGTGGAAACAACCCCTGAGCAAAGATCTCCAAGATCTGCTTTTCCCCCATGCTGGAAACCAGGGATCATAGGAGGCAGGAAAAGCAAGCCTCCTTCAGGCAAGAAGAGGCAGCCAACCGGCCTGTGTTTGGAAGCCTCTATTTGCAAGGAATGGGTTAGCTTCTCCAGAAGGAGACCTCCAGATCTGCTCAGAAGATAGATATTCCAGAGGCAGGGTCGAGGTTCCTGACTGCCCTTTGCCAGCCTTGCAAAGACATTCCTAGATTCTAGCAATATTTTCCATGAAGGAGCAGGCATCGGGAATATGTCACAGTTGACGGGTGCCTCACTGGCCTCAGCTCAGCTATTGCCTTTCCTTTCAAACTAGGATCAGGGCCTACTTGGTGAAGGGTAAGGGTCTGCTTCTTTCCAAAGTGCCAAGAGACACAGCAATGAGACCTCTGTCAAGGCGAGGGAAGCGTAAGCGGATGGATTCTCAAACAGGTGCTTT
This sequence comes from Bubalus kerabau, assembly GCF_029407905.1. Classification (NCBI taxonomy): domain Eukaryota; kingdom Metazoa; phylum Chordata; class Mammalia; order Artiodactyla; family Bovidae; genus Bubalus; species Bubalus kerabau. The sequence continues at coordinate 707,648 of NW_026577901.1, forward strand.
GCCACAAAGCATCAGCACCCCACGGAGAGAATCAGGCTCCCTGTGCCCCTATGTTCGGTGTGTAGCTTTACACACAGAGGTGTCTCTGTACGAGCCAAGAATGTTCCTAAGAGATGAGACACACTAACGTCTCCTACAGAGCATAGACCTGTCCATGTGGTTTTTCCTTCCCCTGTGAGATGGGTCCCCGAGGTCCACCCCAGCTCTGGGGATAGAGCCCCTGAGAAAAGATCTCCAGGAACCGCTGTTTGCCCAGGCTGGGAAACGCAGTTCACAGGAGGCCAGGCAAGCGAGCCTCCCACAGGGAAAAATAGGCCTTACTGTCCCTGGAGGAGCACGCTGCCAGAGTGTGTGACACCTGACTGGTGCCTTACTGACCTCAGCTCCGCCACTGCATGGCCATCCAAACCAGGACCCAGGCCTACTTGGAGAAGGGTTTGGGTGCGGATTTGTAAAAACTGCCAAGGGTTACAGCAATGAGAAGTCTCTCAGAGGTAAGGGAGAGCATTGTATGGATTCTTAAGCTGTTGTTTGAATGACAGCTTCAAAGCTGCAAAGAGAGAATCAGGCCCTGTGTGCCCCCTTGTTGGGTACGCAGCTCCACACACAGAGGTATCCCCGTGGAATCCAAGACTTTCCTCACATACTGAGGTTAACTAGAGTTCTCCTACAGAGCAAAGACTTGTCCATGTGGTTTTGCCTTCCTCTGTGCGTGTGGGTCTCCGGGCTCGGCTCCAACTCCGTTGAAATAGCCCCTGAAAAAAGATCTCCAAGAACCACTTTTCCCCCAGGCGGGAAGCGGAGTTCACAGGAAGCGGAACAAGCAAGCCTCCTTCGGGCAAGTAGATGCAGCCAACTAGCCTGTGTTTGGAAGCCTCTATTTGGAAGGAATGGTTAGCTTCTCTAAAAGAAGACCTCCAGATCTGCTCAGAAGATGGAAATTCCAGAGGCAGGGTCGAGGTTCCTGACTATCCTTTACCAGCCTTGCAAAGACATTTCTAGATTCTAGCGTTATTTTCCATGAAGGAGCAGGCTTCAGGAATATGTCAGACTTGACTGGCGCCTTACTGGCCTCAGCTCAGCTATCGCCTTTCCGTTCAAACTAGGACAAGGGCCTACTTGGTGAAGGGTAAGGGTCTGCTTCTTTCCAAACTGCCAAAGGCTACAGCAAAGAGACCTCTGTCAAAGAGAGGGAAGTGGAAGCGGATGGATTCTCAAACAGGTGCTTTGCCACAAAGCATCTGTACCCCACGGAGAGAATCAGGCTGCATTTGCCCCTATGTTGGGTGTGTAGCTTCAAACACAGAGGTGTTTCTATAGGAGCCCAGAATGTTCCTGGGAGATGAGGTTCACTAGAGCTCTGCTACAGAGCATAGACCTGTCCATATGGTTTTGTCTTCCCCTGTGAGTTGGGTTCCCGATGTTCGCCCCAGCTCCGAGGAAGAAACCCCTGAGAAAACACCTCCAGGAACTGCTTTTTGTCCAGACTGGGAAACGCAGTTCACAGAAGGCAAGGCAAGCGAGCCTCCTGCAGAGAAAAAGAGGCCTTACTGCCCCTGGAGGAGCAGGCTGCAAGAGTGTGTGAGACCTGACTGGTGCCTTACTGGCCTCAGCTCCGCCATTGCATGTTCCTCTGAACTAGGACCCAGGCCTACTAGGAGAAGGGTTTGGGTGCGGATTTCTAAAAAACTGCCAAGGGCTACAGCAATGAGAACTCTTTCAGAGATAAGGGAGAGAATTGTATGGATTCTCAAGCCGTTTTCTGAACGACAGCGTTAAACCTTCACAGAGGGAATCAGGCTCTCTGACCCCATAAGTTGTCCCTGTAGGAACCAAGAACGTTCGTCAAAGACTGAGGTTCACTAGAGCTCTCTTAGAGAGCAAAGACTTGTTCATGTAGTTTTGCTTTCCTCTGTATGTGTGGGTCTCCGGGCATAACCTCAGCTCCGTGGAAACAACCCCTGAGCAAAGATCTCCAAGATCTGCTTTTCCCCCATGCTGGGAACCAGGGATCATAGGAGGCAGGAAAAGCAAGCCTCCTTCGGGCAAGAAGAGGCAGCCAACTAGCCTGTGTTTGGAAGCCTCTATTTGCAAGGAATGGGTTAGCTTCTCCAGAAGGAGACCTCCAGATCTGCTCAGAAGATAGATATTCCAGAGGCAGGGTCGAGGTTCCTGACTGCCCTTTGCCAGCCTTGCAAACACATTCCTAGATTCTAGCGCTATTTTCCATGAAGGAGCAGGCATCGGGAATATGTCAGAGTTGACGGGTGCCTTACTGGCCTCAGCTCAGCTATTGCCTTTCCTTTCAAACTAGGATCAGGGCCTACTTGGTGAAGGGTAAGGGTCTGCTTCTTTCCAAACTGCCAAGGGACACAGCAATGAGACCTCTGTCAAGGCGAGGGAAGCGTAAGCGGATGGATTCTCAAACAGGTGCTTTGCCACAAAGCATCAGCACCCCACGGAGAGAATCAGGCTCCCTGTGCCCCTATGTTCGGTGTGTAGCTTTACACACAGAGGTGTCTCTGTACGAGCCAAGAATGTTCCTAAGACTTGAGATTCACTAAGGTCTCCTACAGAGCATAGACTTGTCCGTGTAGTTTTGCCTTCCCCTGTGAGTTTGGTCCCCGAGGTCCACCCCAGCTCCGGGGAAACAACTCCTTAGAAAAGATCTCCAGGAACCGCTTTTCGCCCAGGCTGGGAAACACAGTTCACAGGAGGCAAGGCAAGCGAGACTCCTGCAGGGAAAAAGAGGCCTTACTGTCCCTGGAGGAGCAGGCTACCAGAATGTGTGACACCTGACTGGTGCCTTACTGACCTCAGCTCCGCCATTGCATGGCCATCCAAACCAGGACCCAGGCCTACTTGGAGAAGGGTTTGGGTGCAGATTTCTAAAAACTGCCAAGGGCTACAGCAATGAGAACTCTCTCAGAGGTAAGGGAGAGCATTGTATGGATTCTCAAGCTGTTGTTTGAATGACAGCTTCAAAGCTGCAAAGAGAGAATCAGTCTCTCTGTGCCCCCTTGTTGGGTACGCAGCTTCACACACAGGGGTGTCTCCATAGGAGTCAAGAACGTTCCTGACAGAGTAAGTTTCACTTAGAGGTCTCCTGGAGAACAAAGACTTGTCCATGTGGTTTTCCTTCCCCTGTGCAATTGGGTCTCTGGTCTCGGCCCCAGCTCCATGGAAAAAACCCATGAGAAAATATCTTCAAGATCCGCTTTTCCCAGAGCCTGGGAAGCTGGGTTCATAGGAGGCAGGAAAAGCAAGCCTCCTTCGGGCACGAAGAGGCAGCCGACCGGCCTGTTTTTGGAAGTCTCAATATGGAAGGAATGAGTTAGATTCTCCTAAAGGAGACCTCCAGATCTGCTCAGAAATCGGTAATTCCAGAGGCAGGGTGCAGGCTCCTGACTGCCCTTTGCCAGCCTTGCAGAGACATTCCTAGATTCCAGCGTTATTTTCCATGAAGGAGCAGGCTTCGGGAATATGTCAGACTTGACTGGCGCCTTATTGGCCTCAGCTCAGCTCTTGCCTTTCCTTTCAAACTAGGACAAGGGCCCACTTTATGAAAGGTAAGGGTCCTCTTCTTTCCAAACTGCCAAGGGCTACAGCAATGAGACCTCTGTCAAGGCGAGGGAAGCGTAAGCTGATAGATTCTCAAGCAGGTGCTTTGCCACAAAGCATCAGCACCCCATGGAAAGAATCTGGCTCCCTTTGCCCCTACGTTGCGTGTGTAGCTACACACACAGAGGTGTCTCGATAGGAGCCAAAAATGTTCCTGAGAGAGGAGGTTCACTGTTGGGGGCCAGAGTGAGGCACTCCGCCCATGGCAAAGGTCATGAGGAAGGAGGCTCGACATACGCAAAGGCGGGATCGAGCCTCAGGAGTCCCCCTGGAAATCCTCGAGCATCTACCCCCATAACCAGAGCCTGCCTACCTTACTACTTTGTGCTCTCACCTACACCTCTGACTTTACGGGGGGCTGTCCCCCACCACCTCTTTCGGAGAAGGAGTTAACCTAGAGCTCCAGTTGATAAAAACCCCTGGGTGTGACAAGAGTGTTTTAACCTACAAACTCCTCTGAAGGTTCTCTAGCCTGCCTGACAGGCTTGTCCGGCCAAATGTGATTGCTCACAGCCTCTCAACCATGAGAGGCACGAGATGCTTTAAACCTTCTAAAAACAGGTTCCTTAGGAAAGTTAGAAAATTATTAGTATAAGTATAATGGGCTGATTAGAAATCATATTGGTGAAGGGTTTTTCATTTGTTGAGCTGATGTTTACTGCTAAGTCTCCACATCCCCTGCCCTTATACACATTAATGAATATATAGAAGAAATAAGTATTAACCTTTGATATAAATCACGTTAGACCTTAGGCTAAGTAAATTCTTTCCTTAACTAAAACCCACTACACCCTCACCCTATAGGAATGTAACTTTATTTGGGTGGCGTCTGTTTTAAGAATAATCACCCCTGGAGAAATAAGTGTCCTGGTTGACTGACCGCTGTCACAAGGAGAGGGTCGTAAATTGTCAGCAGGCCCCCCGGCTAGAAGATGATGTAACACCCCTAAGACCTCTGTATACTTTTGTATGAAGCACCTGACTTTGATAAAAGTCAGGACTGCTGACCCCACGTGACTTTTGCATAACATCTCAGTGTATAAAAGTAGACCATGGAAAATAAAGAATTGGGATCAGTTTCTCGAAATACTGGTCTCCCCATGTCTCTCTCTCTCTCTCTCACTCTGGTTGAGTCTCCAACTGGAGCGCGGAACCCACCAAGCTTACTAATTTTGCCTGGGCTTCTAAGATCCGACCGGGGAGGCCTCAGTGTCTCCTCTCCTTCGGGAGAACGGAAGGACGCCTGCGGCCTACGTAAGTGGTGCAAGCTTCTTGTCTTGAAGTTTTATTGGTCCCCCGCGTAAACCAAGCTACTCAGCCTCTTTTCTCCACTGAATTTTCCTACTGAGCTATCCTCATTTTATTACTCTTTATATCCTTAATTAACGTTTAATTAAGCAGTTGTTCCCTGACCCTCGCCTACGCCGTCTCTGCTTCGAATACCCTGGATCAGCTGGGGCTGGACCCCGGCAGTTCACTAGAGATCTCCTACAGAGCATAGACCTGTCCATTTGGTTTTGCCTTCCCCTGTGAGTTGGGTCCCCGAGGTCCGCCCCAACTCCGGGGAAACAGCCCCTGAGAAAAGATCTCCAGGAACTGCTTTCCGCCCAGGCTGGGAAACGCTGTTCACAGGAAGTAAGGCAAGCGAGCCTCCTGAAGGGAAATAGAGGCCTTACTGTCCCTGGAGGAGCAGGCTGCCAGAGTGTGTGACACCTGACTGGTGCCTTACTGGCCTCAGCTCCGCTATTGCATGTTCATCTGAACTTGAACCCAGGCCTACTTGGAGAAGTGTTTGTGTGCCGATTTCCAGAAACTGCGAAGGGCTACAGCAATGATAACTCTCTCAGTGGTAAGGGAGAGCATTGTGTGAATTCTCAATTTGTTGTTTGAACGACAGCGTCAAAGCTGCACAGAGAGTATCAGGTCTCTGTGTCTCTATGTTGGCTATGCAGCTTCCCACACAGAGATGTCCCCGTTGGAGCCAAGAACATTCCCCATAGAGTGAGGTTCACTAGAGCACTCCTAGAGAGCAAAGACTTATCCATGCGGTTTTCCCTTCCCCTGTGCATGTGGGTCTCCGGGATCGGCCCCTGCTCCGTGGAAACAGCCTCTGAGAAAAGATCTCCAAGAACCTCTTATCCCCCAGGCTGGGAAGCGGAGTTCGCAGGAGGTGGGATAAGCAAGCTTCCTTCGGCAAGAAGAGACAGCCAACCGGCCTGTGTTTGGAAGCCTATATTTGTAAGGAATGGGTTAGTTTCTCCTGACCGAGACGGCCAGATGTGCTGAGAAGATAGAAATTCCAGAGGCAGGGTCGAGGTTCCTGACTGCCCTTTGCCAGCCTTGCAAAGACATTCCCAGATTCTAACGTTATTTTCCATGAAGGAGCAGGCATCGGGAATATGTCAGACTTGACTGGCGCCTTACTGGCCTCAGCTCAGCTACTGCCTTTCCATTCAAACAAGGACAAGGGCCTACTTGGTGAAGGGTAAGGGTCAGCTTCTTTCCAAACTGCCAAGGACTACAGCAATGAGACCTCTGTCAAGGTGAGGGAAGCCTATGCGGATGGATTCTTAGCAGGTGCTTTGCCACAAAGCATCAGCACCCACGGAGAGAATCAGACTCCCTTTGCCACTATGTTGGGTGTGTAGCTTCATGCACAGAGGTGTCTCTGTAGAAGCCAAGAATGTTCCTGAGAGATGAGGTTCACTAGAGCTCTCCTACAGAGCATAGACCTGTCCATGTGGTTTTGTCTTCCCCTGTGAGTTGGGCCCCCGAGGTCCGACCCAGCTCCAGGTAAACAACCCCTGAGAAAAAATCTCCAGGAAAAGCTTTGCGCCCAGGCTGGGAAATGCAGTTCACAGGAGGCAAGGCAAGCGAGCCTCCTGCTGGGAAAAAGAGGCCTTACTGCTCCTGGACGATCAGGCTGCAAGAGTGTGTGAGACCTCACTTGTGCCTTACTGGCCTCAGCTCCGCCGTTGCCTGTTGTTCCGAGCTAGGACCCAGGCCTACTTGGAGAAGGGTTAGGGTGCGGATTTCTACAAACTGTCAAGGACTACAGCAATGAGAATTCTCTTAGCAGTAAGGGAGAGCATTGTATGGATTCTCAAGCTGTTGTTTGAATGACAGCTTCAAAGCTACACAGAGAGAATCAGGCTCTCTGTTCCCCTATTTTGGCTGTGCAGCTTCACACACAGAATTTGACTCTGTTGGAGCCAGAAATATTCCTGAAAGACTTAGGCTCACCAAAGCTGTCCTCCAGAGCAAAGACATTGGATGTGGTTTTGCCTTCCCTTGCCAGTATGGGTCCCCTAGCTTGGCCCCAGCTCCGGGGATACAGCCTCTGAAAAAAATCTTCCAAGAAGCGATTTTTCCTCCAGGCTGTTAAGCGGAATTCGCAGTTTGCAAGTTAAGGAAGCCTGCTTCGTGGAAGAGCAAGCAGCCAACTGGCCCTGTGTTAGGAAGCCTGTATTTGAAAGGAATGGGTTAGCTTCTACAGCGGGAGAACCTCAGATCTGCTCAGGGGGCTGAAATACTAGAGTCAGGGTCGAGGTTCTCCCTTGTCCTTTGCGCACCTTGCAAAGACATTCCTAGCTTCTAGCATTAGTGTCCCTGTAGTAGCAGGCTGCAGGAGCGTGTGATAAATGACTGCCGCGTTCCTGTCCTCAGCTCCGCTATTGACTTTCTATTCGAACTAGAACCCAGGCCTACTTTGAGAGGGGTTAGGGTCCAGTGTTTCCAAACTGCCAAGGGCTACGGCAATGCGAGCTCTGTCAGAGGTAAGAAAAGAGCAATTGGTTGGATTCTTCAGCTGCTGCGTGGCTGCACAGCTTCCGCGCCGCATGGAGAGCATGAGGCTCCTTGTGGCCCTATTTTGGGTACGCAGCAACATGCACACAGAATGTCTGTGTTCACTTATGTACAGGCTTATGTACACTAGAGCTCTCCTACAGAGCAAAGACCACTCAGTGAGCTCCAAGAGATACCTGTCACGGCTCGAGAAGAGAGTGGAGTCCTTTGCTTCCCCTCGAGATGAGGCCTGACTCCCCGGGTGAGTATGGAATGCAACCCCAAATCCCTGTCGCCTATGGAGAGGAACATTAAGTCCTGGATACAAGCCTAGATGAGGTCTAGTTTGCCCTTCAGTGAATGGAGCCCAATCCCCAGCTCTCCCTGGCAACTCGAATGGAAGATTAGACTTCCTGGGCCAACACAAGAGGAAGCCTGAATTCCCCGTCGTAACTCGAAAATCCCACCGAAACTCGAGAAAATCCACGTGCTTCCCTCGTCATCGCAAGATGAGGCCCTTTGTCCGTTACAGCATCTCAAGAGAAGTCCCACGTTCCATCCTGAAGTGCGAAACGGTACTTGGCACCCTTGATGCGACCCCAAAAGTTCCGCGACATACCAGACTCACTCAAGGGGAACACCGAGGTTCCCGGCACCACTTCATCTGACCCCTTCTCCTCTCCTGATTGCGACAGGAGGGTCGACTCCCCTTCTCTGTCTGCAAGGGGTTCCCAACCTTCCGGGCGCACCTCAGGATGAGGCCGGTCTCATGAGCAAGTTCGAGACGTAGCCTCGTGGGTGGTGCCACATGCCGAAAGACCCCAATTTCACGGTCCACTCTTGAAAAGAACCCGATGCCAGCACACCTCTTTGAAGGAAAACCTGTGGATGAACGCACAACACGAAGGGGCACTGACACCCGCGTGCATCGTCCAGAAAAACCCGCAGGTCCCACAGACATTTCGACAAGTGGCCTGTCACCCTGTAAACAACTTGAAAGGCAAACGAAGGTCCATTCCTCAACAGAAGACTAGGTGTGACTCTCTTGTCCCTACTCTGCAGGGACCATGGGATCCGAGTCAGAAACGGAGAGGAAGCCTGAGGTTCCTGCGTCCACTCGAGATGAGGCCCTCTTCCATTGCACCACACCCAGTGGAGTCCCGAGAGGCCCCTACCAACTCCACAGTATCCCTGAGTTCTCAGAGGCACAATGAGAAGCTCCCTGAGGTCACAGGCACAAGTCGAGGGAACCCTGGGTTTTCTGCCATGACTCGAGAAAGACCTCGAGAGTGCTTCAAAATGTGTTGAGTCGCGATTCCCCTACCATGACTCGAGAGCCATGACACGCGCCCCCTCTTCACGCGCATGGAGACCTGACTAACCTGGCACTGCACGAGAGGCTCCCTGAGATCCTCATCGTACCTCGTGAGGAAACCCACACTGCCGCGGCAGCTCGAGGAAACACATGAGACACCCCGGTCATCGCGAGATGAGGGCCTTATATTCCTGCATGGCCTGTAGACCAATCACGAGTCCTCTCTCCAAACTGAAGAGCAGGCTGGACTCTGTTGAGGCCGCTCAGGGGGCTCCAACAGATCCTTGTCGCGACTCAAGAGGAGAGCGGAGTCCTTGGCTTCCCCTCGAGACGAGGTCTGACTCCCCGGGGGAGCCTGGAATGCAACCCCGAGATGCCTGCTCTCCCTGGAGAGGAATAGTAGGTCCTGGACACACGCCTAGATGAGGTCTCTTCGGCCCTGCAGTGACTCGAGCGCAACCCCCAGATTGCCCTTGCAACTCGAGGGGAAGATTGGGCTTCCCAGGGCCAACCCAAGAGGAAGGCTGAGATCCCCATTGTAACTCGAGAATCCCGCCGCAACTCGAGAAAAACCACGTGGTTCCCAACTCTTGGCAAGATGAGACCCTTGCCCGCGACGGCGTCTCAAGGGAAGTCCCCTCTTCCACCCTGAAGGGCGGAAACGATCCTGCCAGCCTTCATGCGACCCCCAAAAGTTCCCCGACACGCCGGGTTCCCTTGAGGGGAGCACCGAGGGTCCCGGCACCGCTTCCTCTGAGCCCCTTCTCCCCTCCTGATCGCGACAGGAGAGGCGATTCCCCTGCGTGGTCTGGAAGGGGTTCCCGGCCTTCCCGGCGCACCTAAGGATGAGGCCGGCCTCACGAGGAAATTGGAGACGAGCCACGTGGGTGGTGCCACATGCCCAACGCCCCCGATTCCCCGGTCCGCTCTTGAGAAGGACCCGAGGCCCGGACCCCTCTTCGAAGGCAACCCTGTGGGTGAAGGCACAACACGAAGGGGCACTGCCAACCCCGTGCACCGTCCGCAAAGACCCGCGGGTTCCACACACAGCTCGACGAGGGGCCTGAGACCCCCTGAGCAACTCGAGAGGCCAGCGGGGTTCCCTTCTTCAGACAAGACGAGGCCTGACTCTCCTGTCCCAACTCTGCAGGGACCCTGCGGTCGGAGTCCGAAACGGAGAGGAAGCCTGAGGTTCCTGCCTCCCCTCGAGCTGAGGCCCTCTTCCGTTGCGCCAGACCCAGTGCAGTCCCGAGAGGCCCCGCCAATTCCTCAGGATCCCTCGCCTCTCAGAGGCACCCTGGGAAGTTCCCTAAGGTCCCCGGCAGAAGGCGAGGGAAACGAGGGTTTCCCGCCGCCCCCCGAGAAAGACCTCGAGAGTCCTTCTTCAACGCATCTCGAGGCTCTAGTCCCCTCCTGTGACTCGAGAGCCATGACGCGCTCCCCCTCGCCACGCGCATGGAGTCCTGACTTCCCTGGCGCCGCACGAGAGGCTCCCTGAGATCCCAGTCGTGCCTCGGGAGAAACCCCACACTGGCGCCGCAGCTCGAGAAAATCCACGAGACGCCCCCGTTATCGTGAGATGAGGGCCATCATTAACTGCATGGCCTGGAGGGCAATCCCGAGTCGTCTCTCCAAACTCCACGGGAGGCTTGACTCACTAAGGCTACCCAGTGCGCTCAATAGGTACCCGTCGCGACTCGAGAGGAAAGCGGAATACTTTGCTTCCCCTAGAAACAAGGCCGGACTTCCTGGGTGAGTCTGGAATGCCACCCCGAGATCCCTGTCACCCCTGGAGAGGAATATTCGGTCCTGGACACAAGCCTAGATATGGTCTATTTTGCCCCGCAGTGACTTGAGTGGGATCCCAGCTCACCCTCGCAACTCGAATGGAAGATTGGACTTCCATGGGCCAACACAGGAGGAAAACTGAATTCCCCGTCGAAACTCGAGACTCCCGCCGCAATGCGAGCAAAAGCACGTGATTCACTCGTCATCCCAAGATGAGGCCCTGGCCCGCTATAGCGTCTCAAGTGAAGTCCCACGTTCCGTCTTGAAGTGCGAAATGCTACTTTTCACCCTTGATGTAACCCCAAAAGTTCCCCGACACACCGTTCTCACCGAGGGGAACACCGAAGTTCCCGGCACCACTTCATCTGATCACTTTCTCCCCTCCTGATCACGACAGGAGGGTATATTCCCCTGCTTTGTCTGGAAGGAGTTCCCGCCCATCCCGGCGCACCTAAGGATGAGGCCTTTCTCAGGAGGAAATTCGAGACGTAGCCTCGTGGGTTGTGCCACATGCCGAAAGACCCCGATGGTGCGGTCCAATCTGGATAAGAACCCGATGCCCGGACACCACTTCGAAGGCAACCCTGTGGATGAAGGCACCACAGAAGGGTTACTAAAACTCCCGTGCATCGTCCAGAAAAACCCACAGGTTCTACACACAGCTCGACAAGTGGAATGTCACCCCGTGAACAACTCTATAGGCAAGCGGAGTTCGATTCCTCCACACAAGATGAGGCCTGACTCTCCTGTCCCAACTCTTCAGGGACCCTGCCATCCGAGTTAGAAATGGAGAGGAAACCTGAGGTTCCTGTCTCAACTCGAGGTGAGGCCCTCTTCCATTGCACCAAACCCAGATGAGTCGCGAGAGGCCCCTCCCAACTCCACAGTATCCCTGAATTCTCAGAGGCACCTTGAGAATCTACCTGAGGTCACCGGCACAAGTCAAGGGAACCCAGGGTTTCCTGCTGCGACCCGAGAAAGACGTTGAGAGTCCTTCAGCGCGTCTTTAGGCCCGATTCCCCTACCATGACTCGAGAGCAAAGACCCGCTCCCCATTCCCATGCGCATGGAGACCTGACTTCCCTGACGCCTGAAGAGAGTCTCCCTGAGCTCCCCGTCGTACCTCTTCGGAAACCCCATTCAGGCACCGCAGCTCGAGAAAACCCACGATACGCCCCCGTCATCACGAGATGAGGGACTTCTTTCCTGCCTGGCATGGAGAGCAAAACCGAGTCCTCTCTCCAGACTGCACAGGAGGCTTGACTCTCTTTAGGCCTCTCAGTTGGCTCCAAGAGATACCTGTCAGGACTTGAAGGGAGAGAGGAGTCCTTTGCTTCCCCTCGAGATGAGGCCTGACTCCCCGTGTGAGTCTGGAATGCAACCCCGAGTTCCTGTCGCACCTGGAGAGGAAAACTCGGTCCTGGACACAAGCCTAGATGAGGTCTATTTTGCACTGCAGTTACTAGAGAGCAATCGCCAGCTCTCCCTTGCAAATCGAATTGAAGATTGGACTTCCCTGGGCCAATACAATTGGAAGCCTGAATTCGACATCGTAACTCGAGAATCCCGCCGAAACTCGAGAAAATCCACGTGGTTCCCCCATCAGCGCTAGATGAGGCCCTTGCCCGCTACAGCGACTCAAGAGAAGTCCCACGTTCTGTCTTGAAGTGCGAAACGGTACTTGGCACCCTTGATGCAATCTCAAAATTCCCCGACATACCGGTCTCACTCGAAAGGAAAACCAAGGTTCCCGGAACCACTTCATTTGAGCTCCTTCTGCCCTCGTGATCGCGACAGGAGTGTCGATTCCCCTGCTATGTCTGGAAGGCGTTCCCGACCTTTCCAGCGCACCTAAGGATGAGGCAGGTCTCAGGAGGAAATTCGAGACATAGCCTCGTGGGTGGTGCCATAAGCCGAAAGACCCCGATTTCCCGGTCTATTCTTGATAAGAACGCGATGCCCTGACACCTTTACGAAGGAAAACCTGTGGATGAAAGCACAACACGAAGGGGCACTGACACCCCCGTTTATCATCCAGAAAAACCCGCAGGTTACAAACACAGTTCAACAAGTGGTCTGTCACCCCGTGAACAACTCGAGAGGCAAGTGGAGTTCCATTCCTCCACACAAGGCGAGACCTTATTTTCTGTACCAACTCTGCAGGGAAACTGCGATCCGAGTCAGTACCGGCGCAAGGAAACCCAGGAGAGGAAACATGAGGTTCCTGCCTCCACTCGAGATGAGGCTCTCATCCATTGCACCAAACCCAGTGGAGTCCAGAGAGGCTCCTCCCAACTCCACAGTACCCCTGACTTCTCAGAGGCACCCGGAGAAGCTCCATGAGGTCACCGGCACATGTCGAGGGAACCCAGGGTTTCCTGCCACAATGCGAAAAAGACCTCGAGAGTCCTACTTCAACGTGTCTTGAAGCCCGAATCTGCTTCCATGGCTCTATAGAAATGACACGCACCCCCTCGCCACGCACATGGAGACCTGACTTCCCTGGCGCCATAAGAGAGGCTCCCTGAGCTCCCTGTTGTACCTCGTGGGAAACCCCACACTGACGCCGCAGCTTGAGAAAACCCACCATACGCCCTTGTCATCGCGAGATGAGGGCCTTCTTTTCCTGCATGGCCTGGAGAGGAATACCGAATCCTCTTTTCAAACTCCACAGGAGGCTTTACTCCCTTTAGGCCACTTAGTGGGCTCCAAGAGATACCCATCGCGACTCGAGAGGAGAATGGAGTCCTTTGCTTCCCCTCGAGACAAGGCCTGACTCACCAGGTGGGTCTGGAATGCAACCCCGAGATCCCTGTCTCCCCTGGAGAGGAACATTAGGTCCTGGAAACAAGCCTAGATGAGGTCTCTTTTGCCCTTCTGTAACTCGAGAGCAATCCCCCGCTCTCCCTGACAACTCGAATGGAAGATTGGACTTCCCTGGGCCAACACAAGAGGAAGCCTGAATTCCCCTTCGTAACTCGAGAATCCCACCGCAACTCGAGAAAAAGCACTTGGTTCCCTCGTCATCGCAAGATGAGGCCCTTGCCCGCTACAGCTTCTCAAGAAAAGTCCCACGTTCTGTCTTGAAGTGCAAAACGATACTTGACACCCTTGATGTGACCCCAAAAGTTCCCCGAAATATCGGTCTCACTCGAGGTGAACACCGAGGTTCCCGGCACCAGTTTATCTGAGCCCCTTCTCCCCTCCTGTTCGTGATAGGAGGGTCACTTCCCCTGCTTTGTTTGTAAGGGGTTCCCGACCTTCACGGGGCACTTCAGGATGAGGCCAGTCTCACGAGGAAATTCGAGACGTAGCTCGCGGGTGGTGCCACATGCCAAAAGACTATGATTTCCCGGTACGCTCTTCATAAGAACCCGATGCCTGGACACCTCTTCGAAGGCAACCCTGTGGATGAAGGCACAACACAAAGGGGCACTGACACCCTCGTGCATCGTCCGGAAAAACCCGCAGGTTCCACATACAGCTCAACAAGTGGCTTGTCACCCCTGAAGAACTCGAGAGGCAAGTGGGGTTTCATTCCTCTACACAAGACGAGGCCTGACTCTCCTGTCCCAACTCTGCAGGGACTTTGCGATCCGAATCAGACCAGCGCCAGTGAAGTCACGAGAGGAACGCTGAGGTTCCTGCCTCCACTCGAGATTAGGACCTCTTCCATTGCACGAAACCCAGTGGAGTCCCGAGAGACGCGTCCCAGCTCCACAGTATCCCTGACTTCTCAGAGGCACCTTGAGAAGCTCCCTGAGGTCACCAGCACAATTCGTGTGAACCCAGGGTTTACTGCCGCCACCATAGAAAGAACTCAAGAGTCCTTCTTCAACGCATTTTGAGGCCTGATTCCCCTACCATGACTCGAGGGCAATGACGCGCTCCCTCTGCTACACTCATGAAGCCCTGACTTCCCTGGCGCCACACGAGAGGCTCCCTGAGCTCCCCGTCATACCTCGTGAGAAACCCCACACTGGCGCCGCAGATAGAGAAAACCCACGAGACGCCCCCGTTTTCGCGACATGACGGCCTTCTTTTCTAGCATGGCCTGGAGATCAATCCCGAGTCCTCTCTCCAAACTCCACAGTAGGCTTGACTCCCTTTTGGTCACTCAGTGGACTCCAAGACATACCCGTCGCGAGTCGAGAGGAGAGTGGAGTCTTTTCCTTCCCCACAAGGCGAGGCCTGACTCCTCGGGTGAGTCTGATATGCGAACCGGAGATCCCTGTCGCCCCTGGAGAGAAACATTAGGTCCTGGACACAAGCCTAGATGAGGTCTCTTTTTTCCTGCAGTGACTCGAGAGCAATCCCCAACTCTCCCTTGCAACTCAAATGGAAGACTGGACTTCCCTGGGCCAACAGAAGAGGAAGCCTGAATTTCCCGTTGTAACTCAAGAATCCCGCCACAACTCGAGAAAAACCACATCGTTCCCTATTCATCGCAAGATGTGGCCATTGCCGCTACAGCGTCTCAAAAGAAGTCTTACGTTCCATCTTGAAGTGCGATACGGTACTTGGCACCTTTGATGCGACCCCAAAAGTTCCCCAACACACTGGTCTCACTGGAGGGGAACACCGAGGTTCCCGGCATCACCTCATCTGTGCCCCTTCTCCCCTCCTGATCGAGACAGGAGGGTCGATTCCCCTGCTTTGTCTGCAAGGGGTTCCGACCTTCCCAGCGCACCTCAGGATGAGGCCGGTATCACGAGGAAATTCGAGACGAACCACGTGGGTGGTGCCACATGCCGAACGCCCCCGATGCCCCGGTCCGCTCTTGAGAAGGCCCTGAGGCCCGGACCCCACTTCGAAGGCAACCCTGTGGGTGAAGGCACAACACGAAGGGGTACTGACATCCCCATGCATAGTATGGCAAAACACGCAGATTCCAAACACAGATTGACAAGTGTCCTGTCATCCCTTGAAGAACTAGAGAGGCATGCGGAGTTCCTTTCCTCCACACAAGAGAAGGCCTGACTCTCCTTTCCCAACTCTGCAGGCACCGTGCGATCGGAGTCAGAAATGTAGATGAAACCTGACGTTCCTGCATCAACTCGAAATGAGGCCCTGTTCCATTGTGCCATACCCAGTGGAGTTCCGAGAGGCCCCTTCCAAATCCACAGTATCCCTGATTCTCAGAGGCACCCTCAGAAGTTCTCTGCGGTCACTGGCACAAGTCGAGTGAACCCAGGGTTTCCTGCTGCATTCTGAGCAAGACCTCGAGAGACCTTCTTTACCGCATCTTGAGGCCCGATACCCTACCATGACTGGAGAGCAATGACGCATTCCCCTCGCCACGCCCATTGAAACCTAACTTCCCTGGCGCCACACGAGAGGCTCCCTGCGCTCCCCGTCCTACCTCATGAAAACCCCACACTGGCACCGCCGCTCGAGAAAACTCACGAGACGCCCCCATCATCGTAAGATGAGGGCCTTCTTTTCCTACATGACCTAGAGAGCAATCCCGAGTCCACTCTCCAAACTCGACTGGAGGCCTGACTCCCTTTAGGCCACTCAGTAGCCTCCAAGAGATACACGTCGCTACTCTAGAGGAGAGCGGAGTCCGTTGCTTCCCCTCGAGCAGAGGCCTGACTACTTGGGTGAGTCTGGAATGGGATCCCGAGATCCGTGTCGCCCCTGTAGAGGAAAACTCGGTCCTGGACACAAGCCTAAATGAGGTCTTTTTTGTCCTGCATTGACTCAAGTGCAATCCCCAGCTCTCCCTCCCAACTCGAATGGATGATTGGACTTCCCTGGGCCAACACAAGAGGAAGCCTGTATTCCCCATTGTAATTCGAGAATCCCGCGGCAACTGGAGAAAAACAACGTGGCTCCTCCGTCATCGAAATATGAGGCCCCTTTCAGCTATAGCGTCTCCAGGGAAGTCCCATGTTCCGTCTTGAAGTGTGAAACGGTAGTTGGCACCCTTGATGCGACCCCCAAATTTCCCTGACACCCCGGTCTCACTCGAGGAGAACATGGAGGTTCCCAGCACCGCTTCAGCTGAGCCTCTTCTCCCCTCCTGATGGCGACAGGAGGGTCGATTCCCCTGCTTTGTCTGGAAGGGGTTCCCAGACTTCCCGGCGAACCTCAGGATGAGGCCAGTCTCACGAGGGAAGTCGAGACGTAGCCTCCTGGGTTGTGCCACATGCCGAAAGACCCCGATTTCCTGGTCCGCTATTGATAAGATCCCGATGCCTGGTCACCTCTTCGAAGGTAACCCTGTGGATGAAGGCACAACACGAAGGGGCACTGACACCCCTGTGCATCGTCCCCCAAAACCGCAGGTTCCACATACAACTCGACAGGAGGCCTGTCATCCCATGAACAGCTCGAGAGGCAAGCGGAGTTCCATTACTCCACACAAGACGAGGTCTGACTCTCCTGTCCCAACTCTGCAGGGACCCTGCTATCCGAGTCAGAAATGGAGAGGAACCCTGACGTTACTGCCTCAATCCGAGATTAGGTCCTCTTCAATTGCACCAGTCCCTGTGAAGTCCCGAGAAGCCCCTCTCAACTCCACAGTATCCCTGACTTCTCAGAGGAACCCCGCTAAGCTCCCTGAGGTCATGGGCACAAGTCGAGGGAACCCAGGGTTTCCTGCCACACCCCGAGAAAGACCTCGAGAGTTCTTCTTCGAAGCATCTTGAGGCTTGATTCCCCTACCATGACTCGAGAGCAATGAGGCGCTCCCCCACGCCACGTCCATGGAGACCAGACTTCCGTGGCACCACAGGAGTCTCCCTGAGCTCCCCGTCCTATCTCGTGAGAAACCCCAACCAGGCACTGCACCTTGAGAAAACCCACGAGACGCCCCCGTCATCGCGAGATGAGGGCCTTCTTTTCCTGCATGGCCTAGAGAGCAATCCCGAGTCCTCTGTCCAAACTCCACAGGAGGATTAACTCCATTTAGGCCACTCTTGGGCTCCAAGGGATACCCGTCGCGACTCGAGAGGAGAGCGGAGTCCATTCATTCCCTTCGAGACGAGGCCTGACTCCCCGGGTGAGTCTGGAATGCAACCCCGAGATCCCTGTCGCCCCTGGAGAGAAAAACTCGGTCCTGGACACAAACCTAGATGAGCTCTATTTTGCCCTGCAGTGACTCGAGAGCAATCACCAGCTCTCACTTGCAACTCGAATGGAAGATTGGACTTCCCTGGGCCAACACAAGAAGAAACCTGTATTCCCCATCGTAACTCAAGAATCCTGCCGCAACTCGAGAAAAAACACGTGGGTCCCCCGTCAGCGCTAGATGAGGCCCTTGCCCACTACAGCGTCTAAAGAGAAGTCCCAGGTTCCGTCTTGAAGTGCGAAATGGTACTTGGCACCCTTGATGCAACACGAAAAGTTACCCGACTTTCACTCAAGGAGAGCACCGAGGTTCCCGGCACTACTTCATCTGAGCCCTTTCTCTCCTCCTGATCCCGAAAGGAGGGTCGATTCCCCTGCTTTGTTTGGAAAGGGTTCCCGGACTTTCCTGCGCGCCTCAGGATGAGGCCGGTCTCACGAGGAAATTCGAGACGTAGCCTCGTGGGTGGTGCAACATGCTGAAAGAACCTAATTTCTCGGTCCGCACTTGAGGAGAACCCGATGCCCAGACACCACTTCGAAGGCAACCCTGTGGATGAAGGCACAACAGGAAGGAGCACTGACACCCCCGTGCATCTCCGAAAAACCCGCAGGTTCCACACACATCACGAAAAGTGGTGTCATCCTTGAACAACTTGAGATGTAAGTGGAGTTCCATTCCTCCGCAGAACACGAGACCTGACACTCCTGAGCAAACTCAACAGGGACCCTGCGATCTGAGTCAGATCCGGCCTCCAGGAAGTCAGGAGCAGAACCCTGAGGTTCCTGCCTCAACTCGAGATGAGGCCCACTTCCATTGCACCAAACCCAGAGGAGTCCCGAGAGGCCTCTCCCAAATCCACAGTATCCCTGACTTCTCAGAGGCACCCTGAGACGCTCCCTGAGGTCACCGGCACAAGTCAAGGGAACCCAGGGTTTCCTGCCGCAACACTAGAAAGACATCGAGAGTTCTTTTTCTACCCGTCATGAGGCCCGATTCCCCTACCCTGACTTGAGAGCAATGACGCGCTCCCCCTTGCCCCGCCAATGGAGACCTGACTTCCCTGTTGCCACACGAGAGGCTACCTGAACTCCCCGTCGTACCTCGTGAGAAACCCCACACTGGCGCCGCAGCTCAAGAAAACCCACGAGACGCCCCCGTCATCTCGAGATGTGGGCCTTCTTTTCCTGCATGGCCTGGAGAGCAATCCCGAGTCCTCTCTCCAAACTGAAGAGGAGGTTTGACTCCCTTTAGACCACTCAGTGGGCTCCAAGAGATACGCGTCGCTACTCGAGAGGAGAGCCGAGTCCTTTGCTTCCCCTCGAGACGAGGCCTAACTCCCTGGGTGAGTCTGTAATGCAAACCCGAGATCCCTGTCGCCCTTGGAGAGGATCATTGGGTCCTGAACACAAGGCTAGATGAGGTCGCTTTTGCCCTGCAGTAACTCGAGAGCACTCCCCAGCTTTCCCTCGCAACCTGAATGGAATATTGGACCTCCCTGGGCCAACACAAGAGGAAGCCTGAATTCCCAGTATTAATTCGAGAATTCCGCCTCAACTTGAGAAAAACCACGTGGTTTCCCCTTCATTGCAAGATGAGGCCCTTGCCCGCTCCAGCGTCTCAAGAGTAGTCCCACGTTCTGTCTTCAAGTGCGAAATGATATTTGGCACCCTTAATGCTACCCCAAAAGTTCCCCGACATACGGGTCGCACTCGAGGGGAACACCGAGGTTCCTGGCACCACTTCATCTGAGCCCCTTCTCCCCTCCTGATCGCGAAAGGAGGGTCGATTCCCCTGCTTTGTCTGCAAGGGGTTCCCGACCTTCTCCACGCACCTCAGATGAGGCTGTCTCACGAGGAAATTCGAGACGTAGCCTCGATGGTGGTGCCACATGCCGAAAGACCGCGATTTCCCGATCCGCTCTTGCTAAGAACGCGATGCCCAGACACCTATTCAAAGATAGTGTGGATGAAGGCACAACACGAAGGGGCACTGACACCCCCGTGCATCGTCCGGAAAAGACCGCAGGTTACTCATACAGCTCAACAAGTTCCTGTCACCCAGTGAACAACTCGAGAGGCAAGCGGAGGTCCATTCCTGCACACAAGACAAGGCCTGACTCACCTCTCCCAACTATGCAGGGGGCTGCGATTGGAATCAGAAATGGAGAGGAACCCTGAGGTT
The DNA here is from genome assembly GCF_029407905.1 of Bubalus kerabau. NCBI lineage: Eukaryota > Metazoa > Chordata > Mammalia > Artiodactyla > Bovidae > Bubalus > Bubalus kerabau. The sequence goes on from NW_026577901.1 coordinate 727,414, forward strand.
CCTGCCTCCCCTCGAGATGAGGCCCCCTTCCATTTCACCAAACCCAGTGGAGTCCCGAGAGGTCTTTCCCAACTCCACAGTATCCCTGACTTCTCAGAGGCACCCGGAGAATCTCCCTGAGGTCACCGGCACAAGTCGAGGGAACTCAGGTATTCTTGCCAAGACCCGAGAGAGATCTTGAGAGTCCTTCTTCAACGCGTCTAGAGGCCTGATTTCCCTACCATGACTCGAGAGCAATGACGCGCTCCCCCTTGCCACACGCATCGAGACCTAACTTCCCTGGCGCCACACAAGAGGCTCCCTGAGCTCCCCGTCGTACCTCCTGAAAAACCAACACAGGCGCTGCAGCTCGGTAAAACCACTGAGACCCCCCCCCCCCGTCATCGTGAGATGAGGGCCTTCTTTTCCTGCATGTCCTGGAGTGCAATCCCGAGTCCTCATTCCAAACTCCAGAGGAGGCTTGACTCCCTTTAGTCCACTCAGTGGGCTCCAAGAAATACCCGTCGCGACTCGAGAAGAGAGATAAGTCCTTTGTTTCCCCTCGAGACGACGCCTGACTCCTGGGTGAGTCTGCAATGCAACCCCAAGATCCCAGTCACCCCTTGAGAGGAACATTAGGTCCTAGAAACAAGCCTGGATGAGGTTTCTTTTGCCCTGCAGTGACTCGAGCGCAACCCCCAGCTCTCCCTCGCAACTCGAATGGAAGATTGGGCTTCCCTGGGCCAACACAAGAGGAAGCCAGAAATCCCCTTCGTAACTCGAGAATCCCGCCGAAACTCGAGAAAAACCACGTGTTTCCAACGTCATCCCAAGATGAGGCCCTTGCTGCTATGGCCTCTCAAGAAAAGAACCACGTTCCGTCTTGAAGTGCGAAACGGTACTTTGCACCCTTGATGCGACACCAAATGTTCCCGGACACGCCGGTCTCACTCGACAGGAACACCTAGGTTCCCGCACCACTTCATCTGAGCACCTTCTCCCCTCCTGTTCGAGACAGGAGGGTCTATTCCCCTGCTTTGTTTGGAAGGGGTTCCCCACATTCCCGGTGCACCTCAGGATGAGGCCGGTCTCACGAGGAAATTCGAGACATAGCGTCGGGGGTGGTGTCACATGCCGAAATACCCCGTTTTCCCGGTTCACTCTTGATAATATCCCAATGCCCAGACACCTCTTTGAAGATAACCCTTTTGATGAAGGCACAACACGAAGGGGCACTGACACCCCCAGGTATCATACGGAGAAACCCGCAGGTACCACACACAGCTCGAGAAGTGACCTGTCACCCCGTGAACAACTGGAGAGGCAAGCAGAGTTCCATTCCTCCACACAAGACGAGGCCTGACTCTCCTGTTCGAACTCTGCAGCGAAACTGCGATCCGAGTCAGATCTGGCCCAGGGGAAGTCAGGAGAGGAAACATGAGTTTCCTGCCTCCACTCGAGATGAGGCCCTCTTCCATTGCACCGAACCCAGTGGAGTCCCGAGAGGCCCCTCCCAACTGCACAGTATCCCTGACTTCTCAGAGGCACCCTTAGACCTTCCTGAGATCACCGGCACAAGTCGAGGGAACCAAGGGTTTCCTGCCCCAACCCGTAAAAGACCTCGAGAGTCCTTCTTCAACGCGTCTTGAGGTGCGATTCCCCTACCATGACTCGAGAGCAATGACGCGCTCCCCCTAGCCACGCGCATAGAAACCTGACTTCCCTGGCGCCACAGGAGAGGCTCCCTGAGCTACCCATTATACCTCGTGAGCAACACCACACTGGAGCCGCAGCTCGAGAATACACACGAGACGCACCAGTCCTCACGAGATGAGGGCCTTCTTTTGCTGTATGGCCTGGAGAGCAATCCTGAGTCCTCTCTCCAAACTGCACTGGAGGCTTGACTCATTTTAGGCCACACAGTGAGCTCCAAGATATACCCGTCGCGACTCGAGAGGAGAGCGGTGTCCTTGGCTTCCCCTCGAGACGAGGCCTGATTCACAGGGTGAGTCGAGAATGCAATGCCGAGATCGCTGTCGCCCAACCAGAGGAACATTAGGTCCTGGACACAAGCCTAGATGAGGTCTATTTGGCCCTGCAGTGTCTCGAGAGCAATCCCCAGTTCTAACTCGCAATTCGAATGAAAACTGGACTTCCCTGGGCCAGTTGAAGAGGAAGCCTGAATTCCCCGTCGTAACTCGAGAATCCCGCCACAACTCAAGAAAAACCACGTGGTTCCCCCGTCATCGAAAGATGAGGCCCTTGCCCGCTACAGCGTCTCAAGAGAAGTCCCACGTTCCGTATTGAAGAGCGAAAAGTTACTTGGAACCCTTGATGCGACCCCAAAATTTCCCCGACATACCAGTCTCACTTGAGGAGAACACCGAGGTTCCCGGCACCATTTCATCTGAGACTCTTCTCCCCTCTTGATCGCGACAGGAGGTTCGATTCCCCTGCTTTGTCTGGAAGGCGTTCCCGACCTTCCTGGCGCACATCAAGATGAGGCCAGTCTCACGAGGAAATTCGAGACATAGCCTCATGGGTTGTGCAACATGCCAAAAGACCCCGATTCCCTGGTCCGCTCTTAATAAGAACCCGATGGCAGAACCCAACTCGAAGGCAATCCTGTGGATCAAGGCACAACACGAAGGGGCAGTGACACCCCGGTGCATCGTCCAGAAAAACCCGCAAGTTCCACATACAAATCGACAAGTGGCCTGTCACCCCATGAACAACGCGAGAGTCAAGCGGAGTTCCATTCCTCCTCACAAGACGAGGCCTGACTCTCCTGTCCCAACTCTGCAGGGCCTCTGCGATCCGAGTCAGATCCGGCACATTCGAAGCCAGGAGAGGAACCCTGAGGTTCCTGCCTCAACTTGTCATGAGGCCCTCTTCCATTGCACCAAACCCAGTGGAGTTCCGAGAGGCCCCTCCCAACTCCACAGTGACCCTGACTTCTCAGAGGCACGCTGAGAAGCTTCCTGAGGTCACTGGCACAAGTCGATGGAACCCAGGGTTTCCTGCTGCAACCCAAGAAAGGCCTTGAGAGTCCTTCTTTAACACGTCTTCAGGCCCAATTCCCCTAGCATGACTCGAGAACAATGACGGGCTCCCTCTCACCACGTGCATAGAGACCTGACTGCCCTGGCACCACGTGAGAGGCTCACTGAGCTCCCAGTCTTACTTCGTGAGAAACCCCACACTAGCGCCACAGCTCGAGAAAACCTACGAGACGCCCCAGTCATTGGGAGATGAGGGCCTTCATTTCATGCATTGCCTGGAGAGCAATCCCGTGTCCTCCCTCCAAACACCAGAGGAGGTTTGACTCCCTTTAAGCCACTCAGTGGGCTCCAAGACATACCCGTCCGACTCGAGAGGAGAGCAGAGTCCTTTGCTTCCCCTCGAGACGAGGCCTGACTCCAAGGTGAGTCTGGAATGCAACCCCGAGATTTCTGTCGAGTCTTGAGATGAACATTAGGTCCTGCACACAAGCCTTGGTGGGGTCTCTTTTGCCTTCAGTGACTAGAGCGCACCTCCAGCTCTTCCTCGAATCTCGAATGGAAGATAAGACTTTTGTGGGCCAACACAAGAGGAAGCATGAATTCCCTGTGGTAACTCAAATATTCCACCGCAACTCGAGAAAAACCAAGTGGTTCCGCAGTCATTCCAAGATGAGGCCCTTGCCCGCTGGAGCACCCAAAGAGAAGTCCAACGTTCCATTTTGAAGAGTGAAATGGTACTTGGAACGCTTTATGCAACCCCAAAAGTTACCCGACATACCTGTCTCACTTGAGGGAAACACCGAGGTTCCCAGCAGCACTGCATCTGAGCCACTTCTCCCCTCCTGATCGCCAAAGGAGGGTCGATTCCTCTGCTTTGTCTGGAAGAGTTTCATGACCTTCGCGGCACACCTCAGGATGAGGCCGGTTTCATGAGGAAATTCGAGACAACCCACGTGGGTGCTGCCAAATGCTGAACGACCCCGATTTCCCAGTCCGCTCTTCATAAGAACCCGATGCCCGGACACCTCTTCGAAGGCAACCCTGTGGATGAAGGCACAAATCGAAGGATCACTGACATCCCCGTGCATCGTCTGGAAAAACCTGCAGATTCCACACACAGTTTGACAAGGGGCCTGAAACCCGATGAACAACTCGAGAGGCAAGCGGAGTTCCATTCCTCAGAAAAGACGTAGCCTGACTCTCCTGTCCCAACTCTGCAGGGACCCTGCGGTCTGAGTCCGAAACAGAGAGGAAGTCTGAGGTTCCTGCCTCCCCTCGAGATGAGGCCCTCTTCCATTGCGACAAACCCAGCGGAGTCCCGAGAGGCCCCGCCAACTCCACAGTATCCATCAACTCTCAGAGACACCCTGGGAAGTTCCCTAAGGTCCCCGGCAGAAGGCGAGGGAAATGACTTTTCCCGACACAACCCGAGAAAGACCTCGATAGTCCCTCTTCAACGCGTCTCGAGGCCCTAGTCCCCTCCCGTGACTCGAGAGCCACGACGCGCTCCCCCTCGACACGCGCAGGGAGACCTGACTTCCCTGGCGCCGCACGAGAGGCTCCCTGAGATCCTCGTCGTGCCTCGCGAGAAAACCCCCAAGGGCGCCGCAGCTCGAGGAAACCCCTGAGACGCCCCCGTCCTCACGAGGTGAAGGGCCTTCTTTTCCTACATGGCCTGGAGAACAATCCCGAGCCCTCTCTCCAAAATGAAGAGGAGGCTTGACTCCACTGAGGCCACTAGGGGGCTCCAAGAGATCCGCGTCGCGACTCGGGAGGACAGCGGAGTCCTTGGCTTCCCCTCGAGACGAGGCCTGGCACCCCGGGGGATCCTGGAATGCAACCCCGAGATCCCTGCCTTCCCTGGATAGGAACATTAGGTCCTGGACACACGCCTAGATGAGGTCTCTTTGGCCCTGCAGTGACTCAAGGCAGCCCCCAGCTTTCCCTCGCCACTCGAATGGAAGACGGGGCTTCCCAGGGCCAACAGAGGAGGAAGCCTGTAATCCCCGTCGTAACTCTAGAATCCCGCCGGAACTCGAGAAAATCCACATGGTTCCAACGTCTTCGCAAGATGAGGCCCTTGCCCGCTACGGCATCTCAAGGGAAGTCCCAGGTTCTGTCCTGAAGTGCGAAATGGTACCTGACTCCTTTCATGCAGCCCCCAAAAGTCCCCCACACGCCGGTTTCCCTCGAGGGTAACACCGAGGGTTCCGGCCCCACTTCATCTGAGCCCCTTCTCCCCTCCTGATGGCGACAGGAGAGTCGATCCCCCTGCATTGTCTGGAAGGGTCCCCGGCCTTCCCGGCACACGTCAGGATGAAGCCGGCCTCACTAGGAAATTTGAGACTAGCCCCGTGGGTGGTCCCACATGCCGAAAGACCCCGATTTCCCGGTCCGCTCTTAAAAAGAACCCGAGGCCCAGACACCTCTTCGAAGGCAACCCAGTGGGTGAAGGCACAACACGAAGGGGCACTGTCACCGTCGTGCATTTCCGGAAATACCCGCAGGTTCCACACACAGCTCAACAAGGGGCCTGAGACCCCCTGAGCACCTCGAGAGGCAAGCGGAGTTCCCTTCCTCAGACAAGACGATTCCTGACTCTCCTTCCCAACTCTGCAGGTACCCTGCGGTCGGAGTCCAAAACGGAGAGGAAGCCTGAGGTTCCTGCCTTCCCTGGAGATGAGGCCCTCTTCCATTGCGCCAAACCCAGCAGAGTCCTGAGAGGCCCCACCAACTCCACAGCATCCCTCATCTGTCAGAAGCACACTGGGAAGTTCCCTAAGTTCACCGGTAAACTTTTATTGCACAAGGTCGCCATGAAAAGGCCCACGCAGCAGGACAGCCACAGATTCTGTCTGCCATTAAAGGGCAGTAAGGTGCCCTCCCCTCTTCTTTGCTGCCTCGGCGGCCACCAGGGTGCAATTCGCATACCCTTCCCTTTCCCATCCTAGCAGGTGCTCCAGGGCCCGCTGGCCTACAAAGTGCCAGAAGCAGGGCTGGGCCAGCCGGCCAGAATTCAGGGTTCTGTCCCTTGGACTTCCAGCGGACACTAGGCTGCTTGGTAAAACCGCGCAGACTCTGAGGATTTTCAGCAGAGGGGTGGAGTGGTAAAGGCTTTGACCCAAAGACGAGGCCTTTCTGCGACCGCCAGGTTGGGGAGCTCTGAGACTGTGCCAACACAGGGCGGAATACATGGTTCCCTGCTCCACGCAGTCCCCGTTCCCTTACCTGTGTTCCGCACCCCTCCGTTGTGGCCAATGGATGCTGATCCTTGGGGATCCAGGAGTTCACGAAATGGGCATTCCCAGCCGCAATGGCGACCCCCAACAGCACATCTGGAAAGCCCTCCCCCACCCCTGCCAGGAGCCGACCCCCGCTGCGAACGGACCCCCACCCCGCCCCGCGCCGCCAGGTTTCGTCCCGGCCCTGCCGGGCTCCCGGCGGGTTCCCAGGCATATTGGCGACCCCAGGAGCACAACAGGGACCGACCCCCCACCCACAGCGAGCGGAATCTCGACCTGTGCAGCCCAGGTTTACCCCACCCTGGCTGCACTCCCGGCGCGTTTCCAGCCGCAGTGGCTATCACCGAGAGCACAACTGGGAAGCCCTCCCCTACCCCCGCCAGGAGCCGACACCCGCCTGCGCCGCCCGGGGCGCCCCACCCCTGCCGCGCTCCAGGGGCGCTGCCCACCTTCACCAGCGGCTCTCGGTGAGCCCCGTCCCCACGCCCGGTTCCAGGAGAGGCTCTCGGACCTCGCTGCTGCCGCCAGGTCAAACATGAGGACAATACATACACCCCACAGAGACAATCCAAGCTGTCTATGATTTAGGGATAAAACGAGGACTACAGAAAGGCAAGATGACCTGACCTAGGAGGGCCATGATATTCTATAGAACCAGACAAAGTTGGTTACCAAGGAAACGTTTTTCCTTGGAACCCGGAAAGCTGGTTCTTTGCATATGCAATGACCAACAATTAGCTTGTTACCCAAGCCTGCCTTACTGCCACCTCCATCCCCCCACTCCCCAGAAGACTGGCTCAAAGAAATATTTTAAATCTCAGGCGGAAACCTGGAAGATGTCTTGTCTGTCTGTTTGTATTAAGGTATGTGTCAATGTGAGCCTTGTGTTTTTTGATAATATTGCTCAAGTTCTGTGTTCTGATTTCAATGGTCTCAAGACAAGGCAGCCCTTCCAAATCAAACTGCTGGAAATACAAGAAAACATTGACCTAAATGAATGTCAGAGTCCCGTGAACTGGGAACTAGTCAATATTAAATATCTAGTATTTTTGGTTTTGCTCCTCCATTATAGACATGTCTAAGAGTCAACAACATTAAGCACAACATGTTCATAGTGCCTAGGTTTCTTTTGAGGTAAAAATTGCTCTATTGTTATATCTGTCACAAGCTTGTCAGCAAGAAACTACCTGGAAACGACAACAACAAAAGTAAAAAATGTAAATGTGATATGAGCTTTTAGACAAACTCTTTACAATAATTATACTCTAAAATATCTGCCTCTCATAGTCTTGATTGAAGGCAGAGGAGAAGGGGATGACAAGGGTACGATGGTTGGATGGCATCACTGACTCGATGGACATGAGTTTGAGCAAGCCCCTGGAGCTGGTGACAGACACGGAAGCCTGGAGTCCTGCAGGCCACGGGGTCCCAAAGAGTCAGTCACGACTGAGCAACTGAACTGAACTGAACTAACAAACGTTTCTCCAGGTGTTTTGGTTACCCGAGTTTCTATCCTTGTGACGACAGTGTATTGAATAGCTAGGTCATTTCCAAATAAATGAAAGTTCTGAAACATTCACGACTTGAAAGGACCTCCCTTTTACACAGAAACAAAAGAGATTTTTGACTCTCTATGAATAGTGTCTGGCACCATCCTGACATGTTAAATGTAAGAAAGCAATTGTTTTGTTTTGTTTTGTTCTGTTCTTGGGGGTGGGGGGAGGGGGGCGGGCTATAGCCAATGCCAATATAAAAGTCAGTTCTTGGTTGCTGAAGGGAAATGTATGACTTGTTATATCAAGAAAGTATGTGGAATGCAATGGCACTTGAGGAAGGAAAACGAAGTAGTTCTGTCTTACAGGTGGCAGTTTCAGGATGGGAGAAGCAAAGGAATGGGTACAGAATGGGATAAGGAGGTTGTAGGGAAAGTGGACCCCCAGAAAAGAGTTCTGTGCCTAGCACAAGTTTTCTTGAGATGTCGAACTGCCTTTGCTAATGGAGTTTAAGTTTCTTTACCTCTTAAGTGATCTCTTCTAGGTTGACCTAGAACAGAAATCTTTGGTTAGCTTTGGCTAAGTGGAGAAGTAGTGTTTCACGGTGACATATGTGATCCTTCCTGACTGTTTGCAGCCCTTTTGATATCGATGCCTTGCTTCTGCTGCTGCTGCCGCCGCCGCTGCTGCTAAGTCGTTTCAGTCGTGTCCGATTCTGTGCGACCACATAGACGGCAGCCCACCAGGCCCCGCAGTCCCTGGGATTCTCTAGGCAAGAACACTGGAGTGGGTTGCCATTTCCTCCTCCCATGCATGAAAGTGAAAAGTGAACGTGAAGTCGCTCAGTGGTGTCCGACTCTTAGCGACCCCATGGACTGCAGCCTACCAGGCTCCTCCATCCATGGGATTTTCCACGCAAGAGTACTGGAGTGGGGTGCCATTGCCTTCTCCCATATCTATGCACAAGCCTGCCTAAATAATTGACTTCTAGCTAGCTTTGGGATGCCAATGACCATCCACCCTTACCAGGCAACAGAGAAGAGAAAAACACTTACCACAGGAGGTCCTGGTAAGGAACAAGGAACTAACAAGCTCCCGCCAACCAGGATTCTGCAGAGGTCAACAAGAAGTCAGTAAGAGATGGAAGACTGCAGTCCAGAGGTCCTAGCAACTTCCATCTTGCAGCAGAGACCCAGCATAGTCAAAACGAATTCAATGTTGCAAAAAATAAGTAAACAAATAAAGGACAGAAGTCCTTTGAACACATGACTGAGATTAGGGGTGAGGCAGTACATGTACGGTGCCCGGAAAATCTTAAAGTATGAGAAAGGAAAGAATTAAAAGCCAACTATCAAGCTGTGCGAACTGATAAAAACGAAAGATTACACGGTTTTTTCTGTATATATTAGCAGATAATAATCTGAAAAGGAATTTAAAAAAATTCCCTTTCAATAATGTCAACATGAATACAACACTTTGCCATGGATGTAACGAGGATGACAAGACTGGCACACTGGAACTTATACACCCTGGCTGAAAACTATCCTGAATACATGGACAGATATTCCATAACAATGGAAAGACTTAAGATGGCAATACCATGGAATGCATCTTCAATCTGAAATGAAGATTTGATATGATTTGATCGCTCAGAGCTTTTGAGTCATCAATTGTTATTAAAGTATAAATGAGATAGAGAAAGCTGCTGACTTAGACTTGAGGCGAGGTGTACGCCCTGCTGGTCTCTAGCCAGATATTCTACAGGCACTAGCAGTCAGCTAAGGAAAGAAAGGCACTGTCTCAGGGAATGGCACCAGGCCCCTCCCCCACGACATGCCTTGAGGTCACATTGGCAGCAGGTGAGTCATCCTGGGCCAAAAACTGATTGACATGAATCTTGAAGAAAGGCAGTATTCCAGGCAAATATATCATTTCCTTAACATAGATGAGGAGAACAAGGTACGAGGAAAACATACTGTTTTGTTCAAGTCGCTTCTGAGCCTATTGGGGGAACCGACCTGAAGCCAGAGTCCAGCAGATATACATAGGATATTTACATCGCTTAAGACAAACATTTCCTCAGGAACAAATGCATTGCTTAGCTCAAGGTTTGTCTGTGAAATTCTTACACATCAGTAGATGGCTCCGAGCTGGGTTTCTACACACAAGAACATGAATGCAAAGGACAAGCCTGCACAGCCCATCTGCCCCCCTCCCCCACAGCCAGCAGCATTTCCAAGTGACCTCCTAAGGCCTTCCCCAAAATACAGGGGCACCTCTGGGTTTCCTGTTTCAAGCTCTTCGAACACTTTTCTTAAAAAAAAAAAATCCTGCACACTTCTTGATAGAATGCCACAGTGCAAGGAAAACAGGCCTTCAATACTTAAACCTCCCTGTGCCAAACACTTGGGGCTTGGTTTTGTTTTGTTTTGTTTTTTAATTACACCACCACATAATTTAAACTTTTTACAATTTCTAATTATTCAGTACCAAAACACCAAACTTTTATTGCACAAGGTCCCCATGAAAAGGCCCACGCATCAGGACAGCCACAGATTCTGCCATGAAAGGGCAGCAAGGTGCCCTCCCCACTTCTTTGCTGCCTGGGCGGCCACCAGGGTTTGAAATCCATGCACCCTACTAACTTTCTAGGGTGCAATTCGCGGACCCTTCCCTTTCTCATCCTAGCAGGTGCTCCAGGGCCCGCTGGCCTACAAAGTGCCAGAAGCAGGGCTGGGCCAGCCGGCCAGAGTTCAGGGTTCTGTCCCTTGGACTTCCAGGGGACACTAGGCTGCTTGGGAAAACCGTGCAGACTGAGATTTTTCAGCAAAGGGGTGGAGCGGTAAAGGCCTTGACACCAAGGGCGAGGCCTTTCTGCAACCGCCAGGTTGGGGAGCTCCGAGAATGTGCCAACAGAGGGCGGAATACGTGGTACCCTGCTCCAAGCAGTCCCAGTTCTCTGACCTGTGGCCCGCAGCCCTCCGCTGCACCCACTAGATGTGGATCCTTGGGGACACATTAGCATAGGAAATGGGCGTTCCTAGCCGCAGTGGCGACCCCGGAGAGCACAACTGGGACCGAACCCCCACCCACAGCCATCTAAATCTCGACCCGCGCAGCCCAGGTTTACCCCGCCCCGGGTGCGCTCCCGGCGCGTTTCCAGCCTCAGTGGCCACCACCGAGAGCACAACTGGGAAGCCCTCCCCCACCCCCGCCAGGAGCCGAACCCCGCCCCGCGCCACCAGGGTTCACCCCGCCCCTGCCGCACTCCCAGCGCGTTTCCAGCTGCAGTGGGGACCCCCGAGAGCACAACTGTTACCACCCCCACCCCCTCCCGACCGGAACCCCGACCCGCGCCGCCTGGGATCGCCCCGCCCCTGGCGCGCTCCCGGCGCATTGCCCACTTCCACCAGGGGCTCCCGGTGAGCCCTGTCCCCACGCCCGGTTCCAGGAGAGGCTCTCGGACCTCGCTACTGCCGCCAGGTCAAACACGAGGACAATACATCCACCCCACAGAGACAATCCAAGCTGTCTATGATTTAGGGTTCAAACGAGGACTACAGAAAGGAAAGATGTCCTGACCTAGAAGGGCCATGAGAGTCTATAGATCCAAACAAAATTGGGTACCTAGGAAGCTTTTTTCCTTGGAACCCGGAAAGCTGGTTCTTTGCATATGCAATGACCAACAATTAGCTTGTTACCCAAGCCTGCCTCGCTGCCACCCCCACTCCCCCCCCACCCACTTCCCAGGAAAACGGCTCAAAGAAATATTTTAAATCTCAGGCGGAAACCTGGAAGATGTCTTGTCTGTCTGTCTGGATTAAGGTATATGTCAGTGTGAGCCTTGTGTTTTTTGATAATATTGCTCAAGTTCTGAGTTCTGATTTCAATGGTCTCAAGACAAGGCAGCCCTTCCAAATCAAACTGCTGGAAATACAAGAAAACATTGACCTAAATGAATGTCAGAGTCCCGTGAACTGGGAACTAGTCAATATTAAATATCTAGTATTTTTGGTTTTGCTCCTCCACTATAGACATGTCTAAGAGTCAACAACATTAAGCACAACATGTTCATAGTGCCTAGGTTTCTTTTGAGGTAAAAATTGCTCTATTGTTATATGTGTCACAAGCTTGTCAGCAAGAAAGTACCTGGAAACAGCAACAACCAATGTAAAAAATGTAAATGTGATATGAGCTTTTAGATAAACTCTTAACAATAATTATACTCTAAAATATCTGCCTCTCATAGTCTTGATTGAAGGCAGAGGAGAAGGGGATGACAGAGGATAAGATGGTTGGATGGCATCACTGACTCGATGGACATGAGTTTGAGCAAGCCCCTGGAGTTGGTGATGGACACGGAAGCCTGGCGTCCTGCAGGCCACGGGGTCACAAAGAGTCAGACTCGACTGAGCAACTGAACTGAACTGAACTTACAATCGTTCCTCCAGGTGTTTTGGTTACCTGAGTTTCTATCCTGGTGCTAAACTAAGTGACGACAGTGTATTGAATAGCTAGGTCACTTCCAAATAAATGAAACTTCTTAAACATTCACGACTTGAAAGGACCTCCCTTTTACACAGAAACAAAAGAGATTTTTGACTCTGCATGAATAGTGACTGGCACCATCCGAACATATTAAATGTAAGAAAGCAATTTTTTTGTTTTGTTTTGTTTTGTTCTGTTCTTGCAGGAAGCGGGGTGGGCGCTATTATCACTGATAGGTATGCTCACCAATCTATCAAATGCCAATATAAGAGTCAGTTCTTGGTTGCTGAAGGGAAATGTATGACTTGTTATTACAAGAATGTATGGAATGCAATCACACTTTAAGAAGGAAAACGAAGTAGTTCTGTCTTACAGGTGGCATTTTCAGGACGGGAGAAGCAAAGGAATGGGTACAGAATGGGATAAGGAGGTTGTAGGGAAAGTAGGCCCCCAGAAAAGAGTTTTGTGCCTAGCACAAGTTTTCTTGAGATGTTGAACTGCCTTTGCTAATGGAGTTTAAGTTTCTTTACCTCTTAAGTGATCTCTTCTAGGTTGACCTAGAACAGAAATCTTTCGTTAGCTTTGGCTAAGAGGAGAAGTATTGTTTCACGATGACATATGTGATCCTACCTGACTGTTCTCATCCCCTTTGATATCTATGCACTGCTGCTGCTGCTGCTGCTGCTGCTAAGTGGTTCAGTTGAGGCCGACCCTGTGCCACGCCATAGATGGCAGCCCACCAGGCCCCGCAGTCCCTGGGGTTCTCTAGGCAAGAACACTGGAGTGGGTTGCCATTTCCTCCTCCTATGCATGAAAGTGAAAAGTGAAAATGAAGTCACTCAGTGGTGTCCGACTCTTAGCCACCCCATGGACTGCAGCCTACCAGGCTCCTCCATCCTTGGGATTTTCCAGGAGTGGGGTGCCAGTGCCTTCTCCCATATCTGTGCACAAGCCTGCCTAAATAATTGACTTCTAGCCAACTTTGGGATGCCCATGACCACCCACCCTTACCAGGCAACAGAGAAGAGAAAAACACTTACCACAGGAGGTTCTGATAAGGAACAAGGAACTAACAAGCTCCCACCTACCAGGATTCTGCAGAGGTCAACAAGAGGTCAGCAAGAGATGAGAGACTGCAGTCCAGAGGTCCTAGCTACTTCCATCTAGCAACAAACACCCAGCATAGTCAAAACGATTTCAATGTTAAAGAATAAATAAATAAATAAATAAATAAATAAATAAATAAATAAAAGGACAGAAGTTCTTTGAACACATATCTGAATTTAGGGGTGAGGCATTACATATGTGTCCCAGGATAATCTTAAAGTGTCAGAAAGTAAAGAAATTAAAGACAACTCTCAAGCTGTCCAAACTGATAAAAATGAATGATTACACAGTTTTATCTGTATACATTAGCAGATAATAATCTGAAAAGGAATTTTAAAAAATTCCCTTTCAATAATATCAACATGAATAAAACACTTTGCCATGGATGTAACGAGGATGACAAGACTGGCACACTGGAAATTATACACCCTGGCTGAAAACTATCCTGAATACATGGACAGATATTCCATAACGATGGAAAGACTTAAGATGGCAATACCATGGAATGCATCTTCAATCTGAAATGAAGATTTGATATGATTTGATCGCTCAGAGCTTTTGTGTCATCAAGTGTTATTAAAGTATTAAAGAGATAGAGAAAGCTGCTGACTTAGACTCGAGGCGGGGTGGGGGGTGTAGTAAGAGTACCCCCTGCTGGTCTTTAGCCAGATATTCTACAGGCACTAGCAGTCAGCTAAGGAAAGAAAGGAACTGTTTCAGGGAATGGCACCAGGCCCCTCCCCCACGACATGCATTGAGATAATATTGGCAGCAGGTGAGTCATCCCGGGCCAAAACTTGATTGACATGAATCTTGAAGAAAGGCAGTATTGCAGGCAAATATATCATTTCCTTAACATAGATAAGGAGAACAAGCTAGGAGGAAAACATGCTGTTTTGTTCAAATCGCTTATGAGCCTTTTGGGGGAACCGACCTGAAGCCAGAGTCTAGCGGAAATACATAGGATATTTACATCGCTTAAGACAAACATTTTCTTAGGAAAAAATGCATTGCTTAGCTCAAGGTTTGTCTGCGAAATTCTTACACATCAGGAGATGGCTCCGAGCTGGGTTTCCACACACAGGAACATCCATGCAAAGGACATGCCTGCACAGCCCATCTGCCGCCCTCCCGCACATCCAGCAGCATTTCCAAGTGACCTCCTAAGGCCTTCCCCAAAATAGAGGGGCACCTCTGGGTTTCCTGTTTCCCTCACTTCGAACACTTTTCTTAAAAAAAAAAAAATCCTGCACACTTCTTGATAGAATGCCACAGTGCAAGGAATACAGTCCTTCAATATTTAAACCTCCATTTGCAAAACACTTGGAGCTTGGTTTTGTTTTGTTTTGTTTTTTAATTACACCACCACATAATTTAAAGCTTTTACACGTTCTAATTATTCAGTTCCAAAACACCAAACTTTTATTGCACAGGGTCCTCATGAAAAGGCCCACGCAGCTGGACAACCACAGATTCTGCCATGAAAGGGCAGCAAGGTGCCCTCCCCCCTTCTTTGCTGCCTGGGCGGCCACCAGGGTTTGAAATCCATGCACCCTACTAAGTTTCTAGGGTGCAATCCATGGACCCTTCCCTTTCCCATCCCAGCAGGTGCTCAAGGGCCCGCTGGCTTACAAAGTGCCAGAAGAGGGCTGGGCCAGCCGGCCAGAGTTCAGTGTTCTGTCCCTTGGACTTCCAGCGGACACTAGGCTGCTTGGAAAAACCGCGCAGACTCTGAGATTTTTCAGCAGAGGGGTGGAGCGGTAAAGGCCTTGACCCCAAAGGCAAGGCCTTTCTGCGACCGCCAGGTTGGGGAGCTCCGAGAATGTGCCAACAGACGGCGGAATACTTGGTTCCCTGCTCCACGCAGTCCCAGTTCCCTTACCTGTGGTCCGCAGCCCTCCGCTGCACCCACGGGATGGCGATCCTTGGGGACCCAGGAGCGGACGAAATGGGCGTTCCCAGCCGCAGTTGCAACCCCGAGAGCGCAACTGGGAACCCCTCCCCATCACCCCGTGAGCCGACCACGCCCCGCTCCGCCAGGGTTAGCCCCGCCCCTGCCGCGCTCCCTGCGCGTTCCCAGCCGCAGTGGCGACCCCGGGAGCACAACTGGGACCGACCCCCACCCAAAGCCATCTGAATCTCGACCCCCGCAGCCCGGGTTTACCCAGTCCCGGGTGCACTCCCGGCGAGTTTTCAGCCTCAGTGTCCACCTCTGAGAGCACAACTGGGAAGCCCGCCCCCACCTCCGCCAGAAGCCGACCCCCGCCCCACGCCGCCCGCGTTCGCCCCGCCCCTGCACGGTCCAGGTACCTTCCCAGCTTCTAGCGTTCACGCCCGGGTAGGAGCAGGATGTAGGAGTATGGGAGATGTGTCTGGAGCCTGACAGCCTCAGCTCCGCTCTGGCCTGCCCTTTGGACCTAGGAGCCAGGCCAACTTGCAGAGGGCTTAGGGCCCCATTGTATGCAAACTACCAAGGCCTACCGCAAGGAGAGCTCTGTCCGAGGGAAGGGAAGTGCCCCAGGCTGCGTTCCCAAGCTGTTGCTTGGCAATGCAGACTCAGCGGTAAACGGAGGGAATCAGGCTCTCTGTAGCCGCAGCTTCACACACAGGTGTGTCTCCGTAGGAATCAAGAAAGATCCTGACAGGGTGAGGTTCATTAGAGCTATACTAAAGAGCAAAGGCTTGTCCATGTGGTCTTGCCTTCCCCTGTGCCTTTGGGTCTCCAGGCTCGGCCCCAGCTCCGTGGAAACAACCCCTGAGAAAATATCTTCAAGATCCACTTTTCCCAGTGTCTGGGAACCGGGGTTCGTAGGAGGAGAGAAAAGCAAGCCTCCATCGTGAACAAAAATGCAGCCCACCTGCCTGTGTTTTGAAGTCTCTATTTGGAAGGAATGGGTTAGCTTCTCCTAAAGGAGACCTCCAGATCTGCTCAGAAGTTGGTAATTCCAGAGGCAGGGTACTGGTTCCTGACTGCCCTTTGCTAGCCTTGCAAAGATATTCCTAGATTCTAGAGTTATTTTCCATGAAGAAGCAGGCTTCGGGAATGTGTCAGACGGGACTGGCTCCTTATTGACCTCAGCTCAGCTATTGCCTTTCCATTCAAACTAGGGCAAGGCCCTACTTTATGAAGGGTAAGGGTCTTCTTCTTTGCAAACTGCCAAGGGCTACAGCAATGAGACCTCTGTCAAGGTGAGGGAAGCCTAAGAGGATGGATTCTCAAGCAGGTGCTTTGCCACAAACCATCAGCACCCCACGGAGAGAATCAAGCTCCCTGTGCACCAATGTTGGGAGTGTAGCTTCACACACAGAGTTGTCTCTATAGGAGCCAAGAATGTTCCTGAGAGATTAGGTTCACTAAACCTCTCCTACAGAGCATAGGCCTGTCCATGTGGTTTTGCCTTCCCCTGTGAGTTGGGTCCTCGAGGTCCGCCACACCTCCGGGGAAACTGTCCCTGAGAAAAGATCTCCAGGAACCGCTTCGCCGAGGCTGGGAAATGCTGTTCACAGGAAGTAAGGCAAGCGAATCTCCTGCAGAGTAAAAGAGGCCTTACAGTCCCTGGAGGAGCAGGCTGCCAGAGTGTGTGAAACCTGACTGTTGCCTTACTGGCCTCAGCTCCGCCATTGCCTGTTCATCCGAGCTAGCACCCAGGCCTACTTGGAAAAGCGTTTGGGTGCAGATTTCTACAAAGTGCCAAGGGCTACAGCAGTGAGAATTCTCTCAGTGGTAAGGGAGAGCATTTTATGGATTCTCAAGCTGTTTTCTGAACGACAGCGTCAAAATGAACAGAGAGAATCAGGCTTTCTGTGCCCCTATGTTAGGTACGCAGCTTCACACACAGAGGTGTCTCTATAGGAGCCAAGAATGCTCCTGAGAGATGAGGTTCACTAGAGGTCTGCTACAGAGCATAGACCTGTCCATGTGGTCTTGCCTTCCCCTGTGCCTTTGGGCCCCGGGCTCGGCCCCAGCTCCGTGGAAACAAGCCCTGAGAAAATATCTTCAAGATACGCTTTTCCCAGAGGCTGGGAACTGGAGTTCATAGGAGGAGAGAAAAGCAAGCCTCCTTCGGGCACGAAATGCAGCCAACCTGCCTGTGTTTTGAAGCCTCTATTTGGAAGGAATGGGTTAGCTTCTCCTAAAGGAGTCCTCCAGATCTGCTCAGAAGTCGGTAATTCCAGAGGCAGGGTGCTGGTTCCTGACTGCCCTTTGCCAGCCTTGCAAAGACATTCCAAGATTCTAGAGTTATATTCCATGAAGGAGCAGGGTTCGGGAATGTGTCAGAGGGGACTGGCTCCTTATTGGCCTCAGCTCAGCTATTGCCTTTCCATTCAAACTAGGACAAGGGCCTAGTTTATGAAGTGTAAGGGTCTTCTTCTTTGAAACTGCCAAGGGCTACAGCAATGAGACTTCTGTCAAGGCGAGGGAAGCCTAAGAGGACGGATTCTCAAGCAGGTGCTTTGCTACAAAGCATCAGCACCCCACGGAGAGAACCAAGATCCCTGTTCCCCAATGTTGGGAGTGTAGCTTCACACACAGAGTTGTCTCTATAGGAGCCAAGAATGTTCCTGAGAGATTAGGTTCACTAAACCTCTCCTACAGAGCATAGACCTGTCCATGTGGTTTTTCCTTCCCCTGTGAGTTGGGTCCCCGAGGTCCACCACACCTCAGCCTCTTTTCTCCACTGAATTTTCCTACTGAGCTATCCTCATTTTATTACTCTTTATATCCTTAATTAACGTTTAATTAAGCAGTTGTTCCCTGACCCTCGCCTACGCCGTCTCTGCTTCGAATACCCTGGATCAGCTGGGGCTGGACCCCGGCAGTTCACTAGAGATCTCCTACAGAGCATAGACCTGTCCATTTGGTTTTGCCTTCCCCTGTGAGTTGGGTCCCCGAGGTCCGCCCCAACTCCGGGGAAACAGCCCCTGAGAAAAGATCTCCGGGAACTGCTTTCCGCCCAGGCTGGGAAACGCTGTTCACAGGAAGTAAGGCAAGCGAGCCTCCTGAAGGGAAATAGAGGCCTTACTGTCCCTGGAGGAGCAGGCTGCCAGAGTGTGTGACACCTGACTGGTGCCTTACTGGCCTCAGCTCCGCTATTGCATGTTCATCTGAACTTGAACCCAGGCCTACTTGGAGAAGTGTTTGTGTGCCGATTTCCAGAAACTGCGAAGGGCTACAGCAATGATAACTCTCTCAGTGGTAAGGGAGAGCATTGTGTGAATTCTCAATTTGTTGTTTGAACGACAGCGTCAAAGCTGCACAGAGAGAATCAGGTCTCTGTGTCTCTATGTTGGCTATGCAGCTTCCCACACAGAGATGTCCCCGTTGGAGCCAAGAACATTCCCCATAGAGTGAGGTTCACTAGAGCACTCCTAGAGAGCAAAGACTTATCCATGCGGTTTTCCCTTCCCCTGTGCGTGTGGGTCTCCGGGATCGGCCCCTGCTCCGTGGAAACAGCCTCTGAGAAAAGATCTCCAAGAACCTCTTATCCCCCAGGCTGGGAAGCGGAGTTCGCAGGAGGTGGGATAAGCAAGCTTCCTTCGGCAAGAAGAGACAGCCAACCGGCCTGTGTTTGAAAGCCTATATTTGCAAGGAATGGGTTAGTTTCTCCTGACCGAGACCGCCAGATGTGCTGAGAAGATAGAAATTCCAGAGGCAGGGTCGAGGTTCCTGACTGCCCTTTGCCAGCCTTGCAAAGACATTCCCAGATTCTAACGTTATTTTCCATGAAGGAGCAGGCATCAGGAATATGTCAGACTTGACTGGCGCCTTACTGGCCTCAGCTCAGCTACTGCCTTTCCATTCAAACAAGGACAAGGGCCTACTTGGTGAAGGGTAAGGGTCAGCTTCTTTCCAAACTGCCAAGGACTACAGCAATGAGACCTCTGTCAAGGTGAGGGAAGCCTATGCGGATGGATTCTTAGCAGGTGCTTTGCCACAAAGCATCAGCACCCACGGAGAGAATCAGACTCCCTTTGCCACTATGTTGGGTGTGTAGCTTCATGCACAGAGGTGTCTCTGTAGAAGCCAAGAATGTTCCTGAGAGATGAGGTTCACTAGAGCTCTCCTACAGAGCATAGACCTGTCCATGTGGTTTTGTCTTCCCCTGTGAGTTGGGCCCCCGAGGTCCGACCCAGCTCCAGGGAAACAGCCCCTGAGAAAAAATCTCCAGGAACAGCTTTGCGCCCAGGCTGGGAAATGCAGTTCACAGGAGGCAAGGCAAGCGAGCCTCCTACAGGGAAAAAGAGGCCTTACTGCTCCTGGACGATCAGGCTGCAAGAGTGTGTGAGACCTCACTTGTGCCTTACTGGCCTCAGCTCCGCCGTTGCCTGTTATTCCGAGCTAGGACCCAGGCCTACTTGGAGAAGGGTTAGGGTGCGGATTTCCACAAACTGTCAAGGACGACAGCAATGAGAATTCTCTTAGCAGTAAGGGAGAGCATTGTATGGATTCTCAAGCTGTTGTTTGAATGACAGCTTCAAAGCTACACAGAGAGAATCAGGCTCTCTGTTCCCCTATTTTGGCTGTGCAGCTTCACACACAGAATTTGACTCTGTTGGAGCCAGAAATATTCCTGAAAGACTTAGGCTCACCAAAGCTGTCCTCCAGAGCAAAGACATTGGATGTGGTTTTGCCTTCCCTTGTCAGTATGGGTCCCCTAGCTTGGCCCCAGCTCCGGGGATACAGCCTCTGAAAAAAAATCTTCCAAGAAGCGATTTTCCTCCAGGCTGTTAAGCGGAATTCGCAGTTTGCAAGTTAAGGAAGCCTGCTTCGTGGAAGAGCAAGCAGCCAACTGGCCCTGTGTTAGGAAGCCTGTATTTGAAAGGAATGGGTTAGCTTCTACAGCGGGAGAACCTCAGATCTGCTCAGGGGACTGAAATACTAGAGTCAGGGTCGAGGTTCTCCCTTGTCCTTTGCGCACCTTGCAAAGACATTCCTAGCTTCTAGCGTTAGTGTCCCTGTAGTAGCAGGCTGCAGGAGCGTGTGATAAATGACTGCCGCGTTCCTGTCCTCAGCTCCGCTATTGACTTTCTATTCGAACTAGAACCCAGGCCTACTTTGAGAGGGGTTAGGGTCCAGTGTTTCCAAACTGCCAAGGGCTACGGCAATGCGAGCTCTGTCAGAGGTAAGAAAAGAGCAATTGGTTGGATTCTTCAGCTGCTGCGTGGCTGCACAGCTTCCGCGCCGCATGGAGAGCATGAGGCTCCTTGTGGCCCTATTTTGGGTATGCAGCAACATGCACACAGAATGTCTGTGTTCACTTATGTACAGGCTTATGTACACTAGAGCTCTCCTACAGAGCAAAGACCACTCAGTGGGCTCCAAGAGATACCTGTCGCGGCTCGAGAAGAGAGTGGAGTCCTTTGCTTCCCCTCGAGATGAGGCCTGACTCCCCAGGTGAGTATGGAATGCAACCCCAAATCCCTGTGGCCTATGGAGAGGAACATTAAGTCCTGGATACAAGCCTAGATGAGGTCTAGTTTGCCCTTCAGTGAATGGAGCCCAATCCCCAGCTCTCCCTGGCAACTCGAATGGAAGATTAGACTTCCTGGGCCAACACAAGAGGAAGCCTGAATTCCCCGTCGTAACTCAAGAATCCCACCGAAACTCGAGAAAATCCACGTGCTTCCCTCGTCATCGCAAGATGAGGCCCTTTGTCCGCTACAGCATCTCAAGAGAAGTCCCACGTTCCATCCTGAAGTGCGAAACGGTACTTGGCACCCTTGATGCGACCCCAAAAGTTCCGCGACATACCAGACTCACTCAAGGGGAACACCGAGGTTCCCGGCACCACTTCATCTGAGCCCCTTCTCCTCTCCTGATTGCGACAGGAGGGTCGACTCCCCTTCTCTGTCTGCAAGGGGTTCCCGACCTTCCGGGCGCACCTCAGGATGAGGCCGGTCTCATGAGGAAGTTCGAGACATAGCCTCGTGGGTGGTGCCACATGTCGAAAGAACCCGATTTCACGGTCCACTCTTGAAAAGAACCCGATGCCAGCACACCTCTTTGAAGGAAAACCTGTGGATGAAGGCACAACACGAAGGGGCACTGACACCCGCGTGCATCATCCAGAAAAACCCGCAGGTCCCACAGACATTTCGACAAGTGGCCTGTCACCCTGTAAACAACTCGAAAGGCAAACGAAGGTCCATTCCTCAACAGAAGACTAGGTGTGACTCTCTTGTCCCTATTATGCAGGGACCATGGGATCCGAGTCAGAAACGGAGAGGAAGCCTGAGGATCCTGCGTCCACTCGAGATGAAGCCCTCTTCCATTGCACCACAACCAGTGGAGTCCCGAGAGGCCCCTACCAACTCCACAGTATCCCTGAGTTCTCAGAGGCACAAAAAGAAGCTCCCTGAGGTCACAGGCACAAGTCGAGGGACCCCTGGGTTTTCTGCCGTGACTCGAGAAAGACCTCGAGAGTGCTTCAAAATGTGTTGAGTCGTGATTCCCCTACCATGACTCGAGAGCCATGACACGCTCCCCCTCGCCACGCGCATGAAGACCTGACTAACCTGGCACTGCACGAGAGGCTCCATGAGTTCCTCATCGTACCTCGTGAGGAAACCCACACTGGAGCGGCAGCTCGAGGAAACACATGAGACACACCGGTCATCGCGAGATGAGGGCCTTATATTCCTGCATGGCCTGGAGACCAATCACGAGTCCTCTCTCCAAACTGAAGAGGAGGCTGGACTCCCTTGAAGACGCTCAGGGGGCTCCAAGAGATCCGCGTCGCGACTCGAGAGGAGAGCGGAGTCCTTGGCTTCCCCTCGAGACGAGGCCTGACTCCCCGGGGGAGCCTGGAATGCAACCCCGAGATCCCTGCCTTCCCTGGAGAGGAATATTAGGTCCCGGACACACGCCTAGGTGAGGTCTCTTGGCCCCTGCAATGACTCGAGCGCAACCCCCAGCTTTCCCTCGCAACTCGAGGGGAAGATTGGGCTTCCCAGGGCCAACCCAAGAGGAAGGCTGAGATCCCCGTCGTAACTCGAGAATCCCGCCGCAACTCGAGACAAACCACGTGGTTCCCACCTCTTGGCAAGATGAGGCCCTTGCCCGCCACGGCGTCTCAAGGGAAGTCCCCTGTTCCGCCCTGAAGGGCGAAACGGTCCCTGACAGCCCTCCTGCGACCCTCAAAAGTCCCCCGACACGCCGGGGTCCCCCGAGGGGAACACCGAGGGTCCTGACACCGCTTCCTCTGAGCCCCTTCTCCCCTCCAGAACGCGACAGGAGAGTCGATTCACCAGCGTGGTCTGGAAGGGATTCCCGGTCTTCCCGGCACACGTCAGGATGAGGCCGGTCTCACGAGGAAATTAGAGACCAACCACGTGGGTGGTGACACATGCCGAACGCCCCCGATTCCCCGGTCCGCTCTTGAGAAGGACCCGAGGCCCAGACCCCTCTTCGAAGGCAACCCTGTGGGTGAAGGCACAACACGAAGGGGCACTGCCACCCCCGTGCATCGTCCGCAAAGACCCGCGGGTTCCACACACAGCTCGACGAGGGCCCTGAGACCCCCTGAGCAACTCGAGAGGCCAGCGGGGTTCCCTTCCTCAGACAAGACGAGGCCTGACTCTCCTGTCCCAACTCTGCAGGGACCCTGCAGTCGGAGTCCGAAACGGAGAGGAAGCCTGAGGTTCCTGCCTCCCCTCGAGGTGAGGCCCTCTTCCGTTGCTCCAGACCCAGAGGAGTCCCGAGGGGCCCCGCCACCTCCACAGGATCCCTCGCCTCTCAGAGGCACCCTGGGAAGTTCCCTAAGGTCCCCGGCAGAAGGCGAGGGAAACGAGGGTTTCCCGCCGCCCCCCGAGAAAGACCTCGAGATTCCTTCTTCAACGCGTCTCGAGGCCCTAGTCCCCTCCCGTGACTCGAGAGCCAGGACGCGCTCCCCCTCGCCACGTGCATGGAGACCTGATTTCCCTGGCGCCGCACGAGAGGCTCCCTGAGATCCTCGTCGTGCCTCGGGAGAAAACCCCCACGGGCGCCGCAGCTCGAGGAAACCCCTGAGACGCCCCCGTCCTCGCGAGCTGAGGGCCTTCTTTTCCTGCATGGCCTGGAGAGCAATCCCGGGTCCTCTCTCCAAACGGAAGAGGAGGCTGGACTCCCTTGAGGCCGCTCAGGTGGCTCCAGAGACCCGCGTCGCGACTCGAGAGGAGAGCAGAGTCCTTGGCTTCCCATCGAGACAAGGCTTGACTCCCCGAGGGAGCCTGGAATGCAACCCCAAGATCCCTGCCTTCGCTGGAGAGGAATATTAGGTCCCGGACACACGCCTAGGTGATGTCTCTTCGGCCCTGCAGTGACTCGAGTGCAACCCCCAGCTTCCCCTCTCAACCCGAGGGGAAGATTGGGCTTCCCAGGGCCAACCCAAGGGGAAGGCTGAGATCCCCGTCGTAACTCGAGAATCCCGCCGCAACTCGAGAAAAACCACGTGGTTCCCACCTCTTGGCAAGATGAGGCCCTTGCCAGCCACGGCGTCTCAAGGGAAGTCCCCTGTTCCGCCCTGAAGGGCGAAACGGTCCCTGACAGCCTTCCTGCGACCACCATAAGTCCCCCTACATGCCGGGTTCCCTCGAGGGGAACACCGAGGGTCCCGGCACCGCTTCCTCTGAGCTCCTTCTCCCCTCCTGATCGCGACAGGAGAGGCGATTCCCCTGCGTGGTCTGGAAGGGGTTCCCGGCCTTCCCGGCCCACTTCAGGATGAGGCCGGTCTCACGAGGAAATTCGAGACGAGCCACGTGGGTGGGGCCACATGCCGAACGCTCCCGATTCCCCGGTCCGCCCTTGAGAAGGACCCGAGGCCCGGACCCCTCTTCGAAGGCAACCCTGTGGGTGAAGGCACAACACGAAGGGGCACTGCCACCCCCGGGCATCGTCCGCAAAGTCCGCGGGTTCCACACACAGCTCGACGAGGGGCCTGAGACCCCCTGAGCAACTCGAGAGGCCAGCGGGGTTCCCTTCCTCAGACAAGACGAGGCCTGACTCTCCTGTCCCAACTCTGCAGGGACCCTGCGGTCGGAGTCCGAAACGGAGAGGAAGCCTGAGGTTCCTGCCTCCCCTCGAGGTGAGGCCCTCTTCCGTTGCGCCAGACCCAGCGGAGTCCCGAGGGGCCCCGCCACCTCCACAGGATCCCTCGCCTCTCAGAGGCACCCTGGGAAGTTCCCTAAGGTCCCCGGCAGAAGGCGAGGGAAACGAGGGTTTCCCACCGCCCCCCGACAAAGACCTTGAGAGTCCTTCTTCAACGCGTCTCGAGGCCCTAGTCCCCTCCCGTGACTCGAGAGCCAGGACGCGCTCCCCCTCGCCACGCGCATGGAGACCTGACTTCCCTGGCGCCGCACGAGAGGCTCCCTGAGATCCTCGTCGTGCCTCGGGAGAAAACCCCCACGGGCGCCGCAGCTCGAGGAAACCCCTGAGACGCCCCCGTCCTCGTGAGCTGAGCGCCTTCTTTTCCTGCATGGCCTGGAGTGCAATCCCGGGTCCTCTCTCCAAACGGAAGAGGAGGCTGGACTCCCTTGAGGCCGCTCAGGGGGCTCCAAGAGACCCGCGTCGCGACTCGAGAGGAGAGCGGAGTTCTTGGCTTGCCCTCGAGACGAGGCCTGACTCCCCGGGGGAGCCTGGAATGCAACCCCGAGATCCCTGCCTTCCCTGCAGTGGAACATTAGGTCCCGGACACACGCCTAGGTGAGGTCTCTTCGGCCCTGCAGTGACTCGAGTGCAACCTCCATCTCTCCCTCACAATTTGAATGGAAGATTGGTCTTCCCACGGTCAACACAAGAGGAAGTCTAAATTTCCCATCGTAATTCGAGAATTCAGCCTCAAGTCTTAAAAACCATGTGGTTCCCCCTTTATCGCAATATGAGGCCCTTGCCAGCTAGAGTCTCAAGAGAAGTCCCACGTTCCATCTTAAAGTTCGAAATGCTACTTGGCACCCTTGATGCGACCCCAAAGTTCCCCCACATACCGGTCTCACTCCAGGGAACACCGAAGTTCCCGGTGTCTCCAGGGAAGACCCATGTTCCGCCCTGAAGGGCGAAACGGTACTTGACACCCTTGATGCGACCGTAAAAGTTCCCCGACACGCTGGGTTCCCTCGAGGGGAACACCGAGGGTCCCGGACCACTTCATCTGAGCCCCTTCTCCCCTCCTGATCGCGACAGGAGAGTCGATTCCCCTGCTTTGTCTGGAAGGGGTTCCCGGCCTTCCTGGCGCACCTCAGGATGAGGCCGGTCTCAGGAGGAAATTCGAGACTAGCCACGTGTGAGGTGCCACGTGCCGAACGACTCCAATTTTCCGGTCCACTCTTGATAAGAACCCGATGCCCGGACACCTCTTCGAAGGCAACCCTGTGGGTGAAGGCACAACACGTAGGGGCACTGACACCCCCGTGCATCATCCGGAAAAACCCGCAGGGTCTACACACAGCTCGACAAGGGGCCTGAGACTCCTGGAACAACTCGAGAGGCAACCAGAATTCCATTCCTCAGACAAGATGAGGCATGACTCTCCTGTCCCAACCCTGCAGGGACCGTGCAGTCGGAGTCCGAAACCGAGAGGAAGCCTGAGGTTCCTGCCTCCCCTCGAGATGAGGCCCTCTTCCATTGCGCCGAACCCAGCAGAGTCCCGAGAGGCCCTGCCAACTACACAGCATCCCTCACCTCTCAGAGGCACCCTGGGAAGTTCCCTAAGGTCCCCTGCAGAAGGCGAGGGAAACAAGGGTTTCCCGCCGCCCCCCGAGAAGGACCTCGAGAGTCCTTCTTCAACGCCTCTTGAGGACCTAGCCGTTTCCCATGACTCGAGAGTGATGAACAGCTCCCCCTCGCCATGCGCATGGAGACCTGACTTCCCTGGCGCCGCACGAGAGGCTCCCTGAGGTCCTCGTCGTGCCTCGTGAGAAAACCCCCATGGGCGCAGCAGCCTGAGGAAACCCATGAGACGCCCCCGTCATCGCGAGATGAGGGCCTTCTTTTCCTGCCTGGCCTGGAGAGCAATCCCGAGTCCTCTCTCCAAACTGAAGAGAAGGCTCGATACCCTTGAGTCCACTCAGTGGGCTCCAAGAGATCCGTGTCGAGACTTGAGAGGAAAGCGGAGTCCTTTGCTTCCCCTCCAGGCGAGTCCTGACCCCCCGGGGGAGTCTGGAATGGAAACCCGTGATCCCTGTCTTCCCTTGGGAGGAATATTAGGTCCTGGACACACGCCTCGATGAGGTCTCTTTGGCCCTGTAGTGACTCGAGCAGAACCCCCAGCTTTCCATCGCAACTCGAATTGAAGATTGGGCTTCCCAGGGCCAACCCAAGAGGAAGCCTGAAATTCCTGTCGTTTTCGAGAATCCCGATGCAACTCGAGAAAAACGACGTGGTTCCAACGTCTTCACAGGATGAGGCCCTTGCCCGCTACAGCGTCTCCAGGGAAGTCCCATGTTCCGTCCTGAAGTGGGAAACGGTACTTGGCTCCCTTGATGCGACCCCTAAAGTTCCCTGAAACGCCGGGTTCCCTCGAGGGGAACACCTAGAGTCCCGGCCCCACTTCATCTGAGCCCCATCTCCCCTCTTGATCGTGACAGGAGAGTCGATTCCCCTTCTTTGTGTGGAAGGTGTTCCCGGCCTTCCCGGCGCACCTCAGGATGATGCTGGTCTCACGAGGAAATTCGAGATGAGCCACGTGGGTGGTGCCACATGTCAAACGACCCCGATTTCCCGGTCCGCTCTTGAAATGAACCTGATGCCCGGACACCTCTTTGAAGGCAACCCTGTGGGGGAAGGCACCAAATGAAGGGGCAATGACACCCCCGTGCATCTTCTGGAAACACCCGCAGGTTCCACACACAGCTCGACAAGGGGCCTGAGACCCACTGAACGACTCGAGAGGCAAGCAGAGTTCCATTACTCAGACAAGACGAGGCCTGACTCTCCTGTCCCAACCCTGCAGGGACCCTGCGGTCGGAGTCAGAAATGGAGAGGAAGCCTGAGGTTCCTGCCTCCAATCGAGATGAGGCCCTCTTTCATTTCGTCAAACCTAGTGGAGTCCCGAGAGGCCCCTCTAACACCTCAGTATCCCTCACCTCTCAGAGGCACCTGGGAAGTTCCCTAAGGTCCCCGGTAGAGGTCGAGGGAAACGAGTGTTTCCCGCCCCAACCCAAGAAAGACCTCGAGAGTCCTTCTTAAATGCGTCTTGAGGCCCTAGTCCCTCCCATGACTCCAGAGCAATGACGCGATCTGCCTGGCCACACGCATGGAGGCCTGACTTCTCTGGCGCCGCACGAGAGGCTCCCTGAGCTCCCCATCATATCTCGTGAGAAACCCCACACTGGCGCCGCAGCTCGAGAAAACCCATGAGACGCTCCCGTCATCACGAGAGGAGGGCCATCTTTTACTGAATGGTATGCAGATCAAGCGTGAACCTTCTGTCCAAGCTACACAGGACGCTTGACTCCCTTTAGGCCACTCATTGGGCTCCAAGAGTTACACGTCGCGACTCGAGAGGATAGTGGAGTCCTTTGCTTCCACTCGAGACGAGGCGTGACCCACCGGGTGAGACTGGAATGCGACCCCTATATCCCTGTTGCCCCTGGAGAGGAACACTATGTCCTGGACCCAAGCCTAGATGAGGACTATTTGCCCTGAAGTGACTCGAGAGCAACCCACAGCTCTCTCTGACAAGTTGAATGGAAGATTGGACTTCCTGGGCCAACACAAGAGGAAGCCTGAATTCCCCGTCGTAACTCGAGAATCCCGCCGCAACTCGAGAAAAACCACGTGTTTCGCTCGTCATCGCAATATGAGGCCCTTGCCCGCTAGAGCATCTCCAGAGAATTCCCACGTTCCGTCTTGAAGTTCGAAAATGTACTTGGCACCCTTGATGCGACCTCAAAAGTGCCGTGACATACCGGTCTCACTCGAGGGGACCACCGAGGTTCCCGGCACCACTTCATCTGAGCCCCTTCTCCCCTTCTGATCGCGACCGGTGGGTCGATTCCCCTGCTTTGTCTGCAAGGGTTCCCTACCTTCCCGGCGAACCTCAGGATAAGGCTGGTCTCCCGAGGAAATTCGAGACGTAGCCTCGTGGGTGGTACCACATGCTGAATGACCCCAATTTTCTGGTACGCTCTTGAAAAGAACCCGATGCCCGGACACCTCTTTGAAGGCAACCCTGTGGATGAAGGCACAACACGAAGGGGCACTGACACCCCTGTGCATCGTCCGGAAAAACCCGCAGGTTCCACACACAGCTCAACAAGTGGCCTGTCACTCCGTGAACAACTCGAATGGCAAGCGGAGATCCTTTCCTCCACGGAATACGAGGCGTGACTCTCTTGTCCGTACTCGGCAGGTACTCTGCGACCCGAGTCAGAAATGGAGAGGACCCCTGAGGTTCCTGCCTCCATTCGAGATGAGGCCCTCTTCGATTGCACCAAACCCAGTTGAGTAACGAAAGGCCCCTCCCAAATCCACAGTGTCCCTGACTTCTCAGAGGCACCCTGAGAAGTTGCTGAGGTCACCGACACAAGTCGAGGGAACCCAGGGTTCCCTGCCGCAACCCGAGAAAGACCTCGAGAGTCCTTCTTCAATGCGTCTTGAGGCCCGATTCACCTACTATGACTCGAGAGAAATCACGCACTCCCCTTCACCACACGCACGGAGACCTGACGTCCCTAGCACCACACGAGAGGCTCTCTGAGCTCCCCGTCATACCTCGTGAGAAATCTGATACTGGCGCCGCAGCTGGAGAAAACCCACGAGACGCCCCCGTCATCGCGAGATGAGGGCCTTTTTTCCTGCATGGCCAGGAAAACAATCCCGAGTCATCTCTCCAAACTCCATAGGAGGCTTCACTCCCTTTACGCCACACAGTGGGCTCCAAGAGATACCCGTCGCGACTCGACAGGAGAGCGGAGTCCTTTTTTTCCCCTCAAGACGAGGCCTGACTCTCCGGGTGAGTCGAGAATGCAACCCTGAGATCCCTGTCGGCCCAGTAGTGGAACACTAGGTCCTGGACACAAGCGTAGATGAGGTCTATTTTGCCCTGCAGTGACTGGAGAGCAATCCCCAGTTCTAACTTGCAACTCGAATGGAATACTGGATTTTCCTGTCGCCACACAAGAGGCTCCCTGAAATCCCTGTGGTACTTCATGAGACACCCCACACTGGCGCCGCAGCTCGAGAAAACCCACGAGACGCCACAGTCATCTCGAGATGAGGGCCTTCTTTTCCTGCATGGCCTGGAGTCCAATCCCGAGTCCTCTCTCCAAACTCCACAGGAGGCTTGACTCCCTTTAGTACACACAGTGGGCTCCAAGAGATACCCATCGCGACTCGAGACGAGAGCGGAATTCTTTGCTTACCCTCGAGGTGAGAACTGGCTCCCTTGATGAGTCTGGAATGCAAACCCGAGATCCCTGTCGCCCCTGGAGAGCAACGTTAGATCCTGGACACAAGCCTAGATTAGGTCTCTTTTGCCCTGCAGTGACTCTAGCGCAATCCCCAGCTCCCCCTCGCAACCCGAATGGAAGATTGGATTTCAAGGCCAACAAGAGGAAGCCTAAATTCCCGGTCATAACTCGAGAATCCCGCCTCAACTCGAGCAAAACCACGTGGTTCTCCCGTCATCGCAAGATGAGGCCCTTGCCCGCTACAGCGTTTCAAAAGATGTCCCAGGTTCCGTCTTGAAATGCGAAACGGTACTTGGCACCCTTGATGCGACCCCAAAAGTCCCCCAACACGCCGGTCTCACTCAAGGGGAACACCGAGGTTCCCGGCACCACTTCATTTAAGCCCCTTCTCCCCTCCTGATCGTGACCGGTGGGTCGATTCCCCTGCTTTGTCTGCAAGGGGGCCCGACCTTCCCTGCACAACTCAGGATGAGGCCGGTCTCATGGGGAAATTCGATACGTAGCTTTGTGGGTGGTGCCACTTGCTGAAAGACTCCAATTTCCCGGTCCGCTCTTGATAAGAATCCGATGCTCGGACACCTCTTGGAAGGCAGCCTTGAGTATGAAGGTACAACACGAAGGGGCACTAACACACCTGTGCATCATCCGGAAAAACGGGCAGGTTACACACACAGCTCGACAAGTGGCCTGTCACCTCGAGAACAACTCGAGAGGCAAGAGGAGTCCCATCCTCCAGAAAAGACGAGGCCTGACTCTCCTGTACCAACATGCAGGGACCTTGCGATCTGAGTCAGAAATGGAGAGGAACACTGAGGTTCCTGCTCCAACTCGAGATGAGTCCCTCTTACATTCCACCAAATGCAGAGGAGTCTCGAGAGGACCCTCCAAACTGCACAGTATCCCTGACTTCTCAGATGCACTCTGAGAAGCTCCCTGAGGTCGCAGGCACAAGTCAAGGGAACCCTGGGTTTTATGCAGTGACCCGAGAAAGACCTCGAGAGTCCTTCTTCAACCCATCTTGAGGCCCGATTACCCTACCATGACTCGAGAGCAATGACGAGCTCCCCCTAGCCATCTCATGGGGACCTGACTTCCCTGGCGCCACAAGAGAGGCTCCCTGAGCTCCCTCTCATACCTCGTCAGAAACCCGGCACTAGCGCGGCAGTCTAGAAAACCCACAAGACGCCGCCGTCATCGCGAGATGAGGGCCTTCTTTTCCTGCATGGCCTGGAGAGGAATCCCGAGTCCTCTATCAAACACCACAGGAGGCTTGACTCCCTTTAGGGCACACAGTGGGCTCCAAGAGATACCCATCGCGACTCAAAAGGACAGCGGAGTTCTTTGCTTCCCCTCGAGACGAGGCCTGATTCCCCGGGTGAGTCTGGTATGCAAGCCCGAGATCCCTGTCGCGCCTAGGGATGAACATTAAGTCCTGGACACAAGCCTAGATGAGGTCTATTTTGCCCTGCAGTGACTCGAGGGCAATCCCCAGCTCTCCCTTGAAACTCGAAAGGAAGATAGGAGTTCCCTGGGCCAACACATGAGGAAGACTGTATTCCCCGTCGAAACTCGAGAATCCCGCCACAACTCGAGAAACGCTACGTGGTTCCCCCGTCATCGCAAGATGAGGCCCTTGCCCCCTACAGCGTCTCAAGAGAAGTCCCACGTTCCGTCTTGAAGTGTGAAATGGTATTGGCACCCTTGATGCGACCTCAAAAGTTCCTCGACACACTGGTCTGACTCGAGGAGAACACCGAGGTTCCCGGCACCACTACATCTGGGCCCCTTCTCCCCTCCTGATCGCGACAGGAGGGTCGATTCCCCTGTTTTGTCTTGAAGGGGTTCCCGCCTTTCCTGGTGCATCTCAGGATGAGGCCGGTCTCACGAGGATATTCGAGACATAGCCTCGTGGATGGTGACACATGCCGAAAGACCCCGATTTCCCGGTTCGCTCTTGATAAGATCCCAATGCCCGGACACCTCTTTGAAGATAACCCTTTTGATGAAGGCACAACACGAAGGGGCACTGACACCCCCGGGTATCGTCTGCAGAAACCCGCAGGTACCACACACAGCTCGAGAAGTGACCTGTCACCCCGTGAACAACTGGAGAGGCAAGCAGAGTTCCATTCCTCCACACAAGACGAGGCCTGACTCTCCTGTTCGAACTCTGCAGCGAAACTGCGATCCGAGTCAGATCTGGCCCAGGGGAAGTCAGGAGAGGAAACATGAGTTTCCTGCCTCCACTCGAGATGAGGCCCTCTTCCATTGCACCGAACCCAGTGGAGTCCCGAGAGGCCCCTCCCAACTGCACAGTATCCCTGACTTCTCAGAGGCACCCTTAGACCTTCCTGAGATCACATCACCGGCACAAGTCGAGGGAACCAAGGGTTTCCTGCCCCAACCCGTAAAAGACCTCGAGAGTCCTTCTTCAACAC
This sequence comes from Bubalus kerabau, assembly GCF_029407905.1. Lineage (NCBI taxonomy): Eukaryota > Metazoa > Chordata > Mammalia > Artiodactyla > Bovidae > Bubalus > Bubalus kerabau. The sequence continues at coordinate 759,549 of NW_026577901.1, forward strand.
GTCTTGAGGTGCGATTCCCCTACCATGACTCGAGAGCAATGACGCGCTCCCCCTAGCCACGCGCATAGAAACCTGACTTCCCTGGCGCCACAGGAGAGGCTCCCTGAGCTCCCCATTATACCTCGTGAGCAACACCACACTGGAGCCACAGCTCGAGAATACCCATGAGACGCCCCAGTCCTCACGAGATGAGGGCCTTCTTTTGCTGTATGGCCTGGAGAGCAATCCTGAGTCCTCTCTCCAAACTCCACAGGAGGCTTGACTCATTTTAGGCCACACAGTGAGCTCCAAGATATACCCGTCGCGACTTGACAGGACAGCGGTGTCCTCCGCTTCCCCTCGAGATGAGGCCTGATTCCCCGGGTGAGTCAAGAATGCAATGCCGAGATCGCTGTCGCCCCAGCAGAGGAACATTAGGTCCTGGACACAAGCCTAGATGAGGTCTATTTGGCCCTGCAGTGTCTCGAGAGCAATCCCCAGTTCTAACTTGCAATTCGAATGAAAACTGGACTTCCCTGGGCCAGTTGAACAGGAAGCCTGAATTCCCCGTCGTAACTCGAGAATCCCGCCACAACTCAAGAAAAACCACGTGGTTCCCCCGTCATCGAAAGATGAGGCCCTTGCCCGCTACAGCGTCTCAAGAGAAGTCCCACGTTCCGTATTGAAGAGAGAAAAGTTACTTGGAACCCTTGATGCGACCCCAAAAGTTCCCCGACATACCAGTCTCACTTGAGGAGAACACCGAGGTTCCCGGCACCACTTCATCTGAGACTCTTCTCCCCTCTTGATCGCGACAGGAGGTTCGATTCCCCTGCTTTGTCTGGAAGGCATTCCCGACCTTCCTGGCGCACATCAAGATGAGGCCAGTCTCACGAGGAAATTTGAGACATAGCCTCGTGGGTGGTGCGGCATGCCAAAAGAACCCAATTCCCTGGTCCGCTCTTGATAAGAACCCGATGGCAGAACCCAACTCGAAGGCAATCCTGTGGATCAAGGCACAACACGAAGGGGCAGTGACACCCCGGTGCATCGTCCAGAAAAACCCGCAAGTTCCACATACAAATCGACAAGTGGCCTGTCACCCCATGAACAACGCGAGAGTCAAGCGGAGTTCCATTCCTCCACACAAGAGGAGGCCTGACTCTCCTGTCCCAACTCTGCAGGGACTCTGCGATCCGAGTCAGATTCGGCGCATTCAAAGCCAGGAGAGGAACCCTGAGGTTCCTGCCTCAACTTGTCATGAGGCCCTCTTCCATTGCACCAAACCCAGTGGAGTTCCGAGAGGCCCCTCCCAACTCCACAGTGACCCTGACTTCTCAGAGGCACGCTGAGAAGCTTCCTGAGGTCACTGGCACAAGTCGATGGAACCCAGGGTTTCCTGCTGCAACCCAGGAAAGACCTCGAGAGTCCTTCTTGAACACGTCTTCAGGCCCAATTCCCCTACCATGACTCGAGAACAATGACGGGCTCCCTCTCACCACGTGCATAGAGACCTGACGGCCCTGGCATCACGTGAGAGGCTCACTGAGCTCCCAGTCTTACTTCGTGAGAAACCCCACACTAGCGCCACAGCTCGAGAAAACCTACGAAACGCCCCAGTCATTGGGAGATGAGGGCCTTCATTTCCTGCATTCCCTGGAGAGCAATCCCGTGTCCTCCCTCCAAACACCAGAGGAGGTTTGACTCCCTTTAAGCCACTCAGTGGGCTCCAAGACATACCCGTCCGACTCGAGAGGAGAGCAGAGTCCTTTGCTTCCCCTTGAGACGAGGCCTGACTCCAAGGTGAGTCTGGAATGCAACCCCGAGATTTCTGTCGAGCCTTGACATGAACATTAGGTCCTTCACACAAGCCTTGGTGGGGTCTCTTTTGCCTTCAGTGACTAGAGCGCACCTCCAGCTCTTCCTCGAATCTCGAATGGAAGATAAGACTTTTGTGGGCCAACACAAGAGGAAGCATGAATTCCCTGTGGTAACTCAAATATCCCACCACAACTCGAGAAAAACCAAGTGGTTCCGCAGTCATTCCAAGATGAGGCCCATGCCCGCTGGAGCACCCCAAGAGAAGTCCAACGTTCCATTTTGAAGAGCGAAACGGTACTTGGAACGCGTTATGCGACCCCAAAAGTTACCCGACATACCTGTCTCACTTGAGGGAAACACCGAGGTTCCCAGCAGCACTTCATCTGAGCCACTTCTCCCCTCCTGATCGCCACAGGAGGGTCGATTCCTCTGCTTTGTCTGGAAGAGTTTCATGACCTTCGTGGCACACTTCAGGATGAGGCCGGTTTCATGAGGAAATTCGAGACAACCCACGTGGGTGGTGCCAAATGCTGAACGACCCCGATATCCCGGTCCGCTCTTCATAAGAACCCGATGCCCGGACACCTTTTCGAAGGCAACCCTGTGGATGAAGACAAAAAACGAAGGGTCACTGAAACCCCCATGCATCGTCTGGAAAAACCTGCAGATTCCACACACAGTTTGACAAGGGGCCTGAAACCCAATGAACAACTCGAGAGGCAAGCGGAGTTCCATTCCTCAGAAAAGACGTAGCCTGACTCTCCTGTCCCAACTCTGCAGGGACCCTGATGTCGGAGTCCGAAACAGAGAGGAAGTCTGAGGTTCCTGCCTCCCCTCGAGATGAGCCCCTCTTCCATTGCGACAAACCCAGCGGAGTCCCGAGAGGCACCGCCAACTCCACAGTATCCCTCAACTCTCAGAGACACCCTGGGAAGTTCCCTAAGGTCCCCGGCAGAAGTCGAGGAAAACGACTTTTTCCCGCCACAACCCGAGAAAGACTTCGAGAGTCCCTCTTCAACGCGTCTTGAGGCCCTAGTCCCCTCCCATTACTCGAGAGCCACAACGCGCTCCTCCTCCCTATGCGCAGGGAGACCTGACTTCCCTGGCGCGGCACGAGAGGCTCCCTGAGATCCTCGCCGTGCCTCGCGAGAAAACCCCCACGGGCGCCGCAGCTCGAGGAAACCCCTGAGACGCCCCCGTCCTCGCGAGGTGAAGGGCCTTCTTTTCCTGCATGGCCTGGAGAACAATCCCGAGCCCTCTCTCCAAAATGAAGAGGAGGCTTGACTCCATTGTCGCCACTAGGGGGCTCCAAGATATCCGCGTCGCGACTCGGGAGGACAGCGGAGTCCTTTGCTTCCCCTCGAGACGAGGCCTGACACCCAGGGGGATCCTGGAATGCAACCCCGAGATCCCTGCCTTCCCTGGAGAGGAACATTAGGTCCTGGATACAAGCCTAGATGAGGTCTCTTTGGCCCTGCAGTGACTCGAGCGCAACCCTCAGCTTTCCCTCGCCAATCGAATGGAAGACTGGGCTTCCCAGGGCCAACAGAGGAGGAAGCCTGTAATCCCGATCGTCACTCGTGAATCCTGCCGCAACTCGAGAAAAAACACGTGCTTCCAACGTCTTCGCAAGATGAGGCCCTTGCCCACTAGAGCGTCTCAGGGGAAGTCCCATGTTCCTCCCTGAAGTGCGAAACAGTACCTGACACCCTTCGTGCGACCCCCAAAAGCTCCCCGACACGCCGGGTACCATCGAGGGAACACCAAGACTCCCGGCAGAGCTTCATCTGAGCCCGTTCCCCCCTCCTGATCGCGACAGGAGAGGCGATTCCCCTGCGTGGTTCAGAAGGGGTTACCGGCCTTCCCGGTGCACCTCAGGATGAGGCCGGTCTCACAGGGAAATTCGAGATGAGCCACGTGGGTGGTGCCACATGCCGAACGCCCCTGATTCCCCGGTCCGCTCTTGAGAAGCACCCGAGGCCAGGACCCCTCTTCGAAAGCAACCCTGTGGGTGAAGGCACAACACGAAGGGGCACTGCCACTCCCGGGCATCGTCCGCAAAGGCCCGCGGGTTCCACACACAGCTCGACGAGGGGCCTGAGACCCCCTGAGCAACTCGAGAGGCCAGCGGGGTTCCCTTCCTCAGACAAGACGAAGCCTGACTCTCCTGTCCCAACTCTGCAGGGACCCTGCGGTCGGAGTCCGAAACGGAGAGGAAGCCTGAGGTTCCTGCCTCCCCTCGAGGTGAGGCCCTCTTCCGTTGCGCCAGACCCAGCGGAGTCCCGAGGGGCCCCGCCACCTCCACAGGATCCCTCGCCTCTCAGAGGCACCCTGGGAAGTTCCCTAAGGTCCCCGGCAGAAGGCGAGGGAAACGAGGATTTCCCGCCGCCCCCCAAGAAGGACCTCGAGAGTCCTTCTTCAACGCGTCTCGAGGCCCTAGTCCCCTCCCGTGACTCGAGAGCCAGGACGCGCTCCCCCTCGCCACGCGCATGGAGACCTGACTTCCCTGGCGCCGCACGAGAGGCTCCCTGAGATCCTCGTCGTGCCTCGGGAGAAAACCCCCACGGGCGCCGCAGCTCGAGGAAACCCCTGAGACGTCCCCGTCCTCGCGAGCTGAGGGCCTTCTTTTCCTGCATGGCCTGGAGAGCAATCCCGGGTCCTCTCTCCAAACGCAAGAGGAGGCTGGACTCCCTTGAGGCCGCTCAGGGGGCTCCAAGAGACCCGCGTCGCGACTCGAGAGGAGAGCGGAGTCTTTGGCTTCCCCTCGAGACGAGGCCTGACTCCCCGGGGGAGCCTGGAATGCAACCCCGAGATCCCTGCCTTCCCTGGAGAGGAATATTAGCTCCCGGACACACGCCTAGGTGAGGTCTCTTCGGCCCTGCAGTGACTCGAGCGCAACCCCCAGCTTTCCCTCGCAACCCGAGGGGAAGATTGGGCTTCCCAGGGCCAACCCAAGGGGAAGGCTGAGATCCCCGTCGTAACTCGAGAATGCCGCCACAAGTCGAGAAAAACCACGTGGTTCCCACCTCTTGGCAAGATGAGGCCCTTGCCCGCCACGGCGTCTCAAGGGAAGTCCCCTGTTCCGCCCTGAAGGGCGAAACGGTCCCTGACAGCCTTCCTGCGACCCCCAAAAGTCCCCCGACACGCCGGGGTCCCCCGAGGGGAACACCGAGGGTCCCGGCACTGCTTCCTCTTAGCCCCTTCTCCCCTCCTGATCGCGACAGGAGAGGCGATTCCCCTGCGTGGTCTGGAAGGGGTTCCCGGCCTTCCCGGCGCACCTCAGGATGAGGCCGGTCTCACGAGGAAATTCGAGATGAGCCACGTGGGTGGGGCCACATGCCGAACGCCCCCGATTCCCCGGTCCGCTCTTGAGAAGTTCCCGAGGCCCGGACCCCTCTTCCAAGGCAACCCTGCGGGTGAAGGCACAACACGAAGGGGCACTGCCACCCCCGTGCATCGTCCGCAAAGACCCGCGGGTTCCACACACAGCTCCACGAGGGGCCTGAGACCCCCTGAGCAACTCGAGAGGCCAGCGGGGTTCCCTTCCTCAGACAAGACGAGGCCTGACTCTCCTGTCCCAACTCTGCAGGGACCCTGCGGTCGGAGTCCGAAACTGAGAGGAATCCTGAGGTTCCTGTCTCCCCTCGAGGTGAGGCCCTCTTCCATTGCACCAAACCCAGATGAGTCGCGAGAGGCCCCTCCCAACTCCACAGTATCCCTGAATTCTCAGAGGCACCTTGAGAATCTACCTGAGGTCACCGGCTCAAGTCCAGGGAACCCAGGGTTTCCTGCTGCGACCCGAGAAAGACCTTGAGAGTCCTTCGGCGTGTCTTGAGGCCCGATTCCCCTACCATGACTCGAGAGCAAAGACCCGCTCCCCATCACCAAGCGCATGGAGACCTGACTTCCCTGACTCCTGAAGAGAGTCTCCCTGAGCTCCCCATCGTACCTCTTCAGAAACCCCATTCAGGCACCGCAGCTCGCGAAAACCCACGATACGCCCCCGTCATCACGAGATGAGGGACTTGTTTCCTGCCTGGCATGGAGAGCAAAACCGAGTCCTCTCTCCAGACTCCACAGGAGGCTTGACTCTCTTTAGGCCTCTCAGTTGGCTCCAAGAGATACCTGTCAGGACCTGAAGGGAGAGCAGAGTCCTTTGCTTCCCCTCGAGACGAGGCCTGACTCCCCGTGTGAGTCTGGAATGCAACCCCGAGTTCCTGTCACACCTGGTGAGGAAAACTCGGTCCTGGACACAAGCCTAGATGAGGTCTATTTTGCACTGCAGTTACTAGAGAGCAATCGCCAGCTCTCCCTCGCAAATCGAATTGAAGATTGGACTTCCCTGGGCCAATACAATTGGAAGCCTGAATTCGACATCGTAACTCGAGAATCCCGCCTAAACTCGAGAAAATCCACGTGGTTCCCCCATCAGCGCTAGATGAGGCCCTTGCCCGCTACAGCGACTCAAGAGAAGTCCCACTTTCTGTCTTGAAGTGCGAAACGGTACTTGGCACCCTTGATGCAATCTCAAAATTCCCCGACATACCGGTCTCACTCGAAAGGAACACCGAGGTTCCCGGAACCACTTCATTTGAGCTCCTTCTGCCCTCGTGATCGCGACAGGAGTGTCGATTCCCCTGCTATGTCTGGAAGGGGTTCCCGACCTTTCCAGCGCGCCTAAGGATGAGGCAGGTCTCACGAGGAAATTCGAGACATAGCCTCGTGGGTGGTGCCACAAGCCGAAAGACCCCGATTTCCCGGTCTGCTCTTGATAAGAACGCGATGCCCTGACACCTTTACGAAGGAAAACCTGTGGATGAAAGCACAACACGAAGGGGCACTGACACCCCCGTGCATCATCCAGAAAAACCCCCAGGTTACAAACACAGTTCAACAAGTGGTCTGTCACCCCGTGAACAACTCGACAGGCAAGTGGAGTTCCATTCCTCCACACAAGACGAGACCTGATTTTCTGTACCAACTCTGCAGGGAAACTGCGATCCGAGTCAGTACCAGTGACAGGAAACCCAGGAGAGGAAACATGAGGTTCCTGCCTCCACTCGAGATGAGGCTCTCATCCATTGCACCAAACCCAGTGGAGTCCAGAGAGGCCCCTCCCAACTCCACAGTACCCCTGACTTCTCAGAGGCACCCGGAGAAGCTCCATGAGGTCACCGGCACATGTCGAGGGAACCCAGGGTTTCCTGCCACAATGGGAAAAAGACCTCGAGAGTCCTACTTCAACGTGTCTTGAAGCCCGAATCTGCTTCCATGGCTCTATAGAAATGACACGCACCCCCTCGCCACGCACATGGAGACCTGACTTCCCTGGCGCCATAAGAGAGGCTCCCTGAGCTCCCTGTCGTACCTCGTGAGAAACCCCACACTGACGCCGCAGCTTGAGAAAACTCACCATACGCCCCTGTCATCGCGAGATGAGGGCCTTCTTTTCCTGCATGGCCTGGAGAGGAATCCCGAATCCTCTTTCCAAACTCCACAGGAGGCTTGACTCCCTTTAGGCCACTTAGTGGGCTCCAAGAGATACCCGTCGCGACTCGAGAGGAGAATTGAGTCCTTTGCTTCCCCTCGAGACAAGGCCTGACTCACCAGGTGGGTCTGGAATGCAACCCCGAGATCCCTGTCTCCCCTGGAGAGGAACATTAGGTCCTGGAAACAAGCCTAGATGAGGTCTCTTTTGCCCTTCTGTAACTCGAAAGCAATCCCCCGCTCTCCCTGACAACTCGAATGGAAGATTGGACTTCCCTGGGCCAACACAAGAGGAAGCCTGAATTCCCCTTCGTAACTCGAGAATCCCGCCGCAACTCGAGAAAAAGCACTTGGTTCCCTCGTCATCACAGGATGAGGCCCTTGCCCGCTACAGCTTCTCAAGAAAAGTCCCACGTTCCGTCTTGAAGTGCAAAACGATACTTGACACCCTTGATGTGACCCCAAAAGTTCCCCGAAATATCAGTCTCACTCGAGGTGAACACCGAGGTTCCCGGCACCAGTTTATCTGAGCCCCTTCTCCCCTCCTGTTCGTGATAGGAGGGTCACTTCCCCTGCTTTGTTTGTAAGGGGTTCCCGACCTTCATGGGGCACTTCAGGATGAGGCCAGTCTCACGAGGAAATTCGAGACGTAGCTCGCGGGTGGTGCCACATGCCAAAAGACTATGATTTCCCGGTACGCTCTTGATAAGAACCCGATGCCTGGACACCTCTTCGAAGGCAACCCTGTGGATGAAGGCACAACACAAAGGGGCACTGACACCCTCGTGCATCGTCCGGAAAAACCCGCAGGTTCCACATACAGCTCAACAAGTGGCTTGTCACCCCTGAAGAACTCGAGAGGCAAGTGGGGTTTCATTCCTCTACACAAGACGAGGCCTGACTCTCCTGTCCCAACTCTGCAGGGACTTTGCGATCCGAATCAGACCAGCGCCAGTGAAGTCACGAGAGGAACGCTGAGGTTCCTGCCTCCACTCGAGATTAGGACCTCTTCCATTGCACGAAACCCAGTGGAGTCCCGAGAGACGCGTCCTAGCTCCACAGTATCCCTGACTTCTCAGAGGCACCCTGAGAAGCTCCCTGAGGTCACCAGCACAATTCGAGTGAACCCAGGGTTTACTGCCGCCACCATAGAAAGAACTCAAGAGTCCTTCTTCAACGCATTTTGAGGCCTGATTCCCCTACCATGACTCGAGGGCAATGACGCGCTCCCTCTGCTACACTCATGAAGCCCTGACTTCCCTGGCGCCACATGAGAGGCTCCCTGAGCTCCCCGTCATACCTCGTGAGAAACCAAACACTGGCGCCACAGATAGAGAAAACCCACGAGACGCCCCCATTTTCGCGACATGACGGCCTTCTTTTCTAGCATGGCCTGGAGAGCAATCCCGAGTCCTCTCTCCAAACTCCACAGTAGGCTTGACTCCCTTTTGGTCACTCAGTGGACTCCAAGACATACCCGTCGCGACTCGAGAGGAGAGCGGAGTCTTTTCCTTCCCCTCGAGGCGAGGCCTGACTCCTCGGGTGAGTCTGATATGCGAACCGGAGATCCCTGTCGCCCCTGGAGAGAAACATTAGGTCCTGGACACAAGCCTAGATGAAGTCTCTTTTTTCCTGCAGTGACTCGAGAGCAATCCCCAACTCTCCCTCGCAACTCGAATGGAAGACTGGACTTCCCTGGGCCAACAGAAGAGGAAGCCTGAATTTCCCGTTGTAACTCAAGAATCCCGCCACAACTCGAGAAAAACCACGTCGTTCCCTCTTCATCGCAAGATGCGGCCATTGCCGCTACAGCGTCTCAAAAGAACTCTTACGTTCCATCTTGAAGTGCGATACGGTACTTGGCACCTTTGATGCGACCCTAAAAGTTCCCCAACACACTGGTCTCACTGGAGGGGAACACCGAGGTTCCCGGCATCACCTCATCTGTGCCCCTTCTCCCCTCCTGATCGAGACAGGAGGGTCGATTCCCCTGCTTTGTCTGCAAGGGCTTCCGACCTTCCCGGCGCACCTCAGGATGAGGCCGGTCTCACTAGGAAATTCGAGACGTAGCCTGGTGGGTGGTGCCACATGCGGAAAGACCCCGATTTCCCGGTCCGCTCTTAATAAGAACCCGATGCCAGGACACCTCTTCGAAAGCAAACCTGTGGATGAATGCACAACACGAAGGGGTACTGACATAACCATGCATAGTACGGAAAAACACGCAGATTCCAAACACAGATCGACAAGTGTCCTGTCATCCCTTGAAGAACTAGAGAGGCATGCGGAGTTCCGTTCCTCCACACAAGAGAAGGCCTGACTCTCCTTTCCCAACTCTGCAGGCACCGTGCGATCGGAGTCAGAAATGTAGATGAAACCTGACGTTCCTGCATCAACTCGAAATGAGGCCCTCTTCCATTGCACCATACCCAGTGGAGTCCCGAGAGGCCCCTAAAACTCCACAGTATCCCTGATTCTCAGAGGCACCCTCAGAAGCTCTCTGTGGTCACTGGCACAAGTCGAGTGAACCCAGGATTTCCTGCTGAATTCTGAGAAAGACCTTGAGAGTCCTTCTTTACCGCGTCTTGAGGCCCGATACCCTACCATGACTGGAGAGCAATGACGCATTCCCCTCGCCACGCCCATTGAAACCTAACTTCCCTGGCGCCACACGAGAGGCTCCCTGCGCTCCCCGTCCTACCTCATGAAAACCCCACACTGGCACCGCCGCTCGAGAAAACTCACGAGACGCCCCCATCATCGTAAGATGAGGGCCTTCTTTTCCTACATGACCTAGAGAGCAATCCCGAGTCCACTCTCCAAACTCCACTGGAGGCCTGACTCCCTTTAGGCCACTCAGTAGCCTCCAAGAGATACACGTCGCTACTCTAGAGGAGAGCAGATTCCGTTGCTTCCCCTCGAGCCGAGGCCTGACTGCTTGGGTGAGTCTGGAATGGGATCCCGAGATCCGTGTCGCCCCTGTAGAGGAAAACTCGGTCCTGGACACAAGCCTAAATGAGGTCTTTTTTGTCCTGCATTGACTCAAGTGCAATCCCCAGCTCTCCCTCGCAACTGGAATGGATGATTGGACTTCCCTGGGCCAACACAAGAGGAAGCCTGTATTCCCCATTGTAATTCGAGAATCCCGCGGCAACTGGAGAAAAACAACGTGGTTCCTCCGTCATCGAAATATGAGGCCCCTGTCAGCTATAGCGTCTCCAGGGAAGTCCTATGTTCCGTCTTGAAGTGTGAAACGGTACTTGGCACCCTTGATGCGACCCCCAAATTTCCCTGACACCCCAGTCTCACTCGAGGAGAACATGGAGGTTCCCAGCACCGCTTCAGCTGAGCCTCTTCTCCCCTCCTGATGGCGACAGGAGGGTCGATTCCCCTGCTTTGTCTGGAAGGGGTTCCCAGACTTCCCGGCGAACCTCAGGATGAGGCCAGTCTCACGAGGGAAGTCGAGACGTAGCCTCGTGGGTTGTGCCACATGCCGAAAGACCCTGATTTCCTGGTCCGCTATTGATAAGATCCCGATGCCCGGTCACCTCTTCGAAGGTAACCCTGTGGATGAAGGCACAACACGAAGGGGCACTGACACCCCTGTGCATCGTCCCCCAAAACCGCAGGTTCCACATACAACTCAACAGGTGGCCTGTCATCCCGTGAACAACTCGAGAGGCAAGCGGAGTTCCATTACTCCACACAAGACGAGGTCTGACTCTCCTGTCCCAACTCTGCAGGGACCCTGCTATCCGAGTCAGAAATGGAGAGGAACCCTGACGTTACTGCCTGAATCCGAGATTAGGTCCTCTTCAATTGCACCAGTCCCTGTGATGTCCCGAGAAGCCCCTCTCAACTCCACAGTATCCCTGACTTCTCAGAGGAACCCCGCTAAGCTCCCTGAGGTCATGGGCACAAGTCAAGGGAACCCAGGGTTTCCTGCCACACCCCGAGAAAGACCTCGAGAGTTCTTCTTCGAAGCGTCTTGAGGCTCGATTCCCCTACCATAACTCGAGAGCAATGAGCCGCTCCCCCACGCCACGTCCATGGAGACCTGACTTCCGTGGCACCACAGGAGTCTCCCTGAGCTCCCCGTCCTATCTCGTGAGAAACCCCAACCAGGCACTGCACCTTGAGAAAACCCACGAGACGCCCCCGTCATCGCGAGATGAGGGCCTTCTTTTCCTGCATGGCCTAGAGAGCAATCCCGAGTCCTCTCTCCAAACTCCACAGGAGGCTTAACTCCATTTAGGCCACTCTTGGGCTCCAAGGGATACCCGTCGCGACTCGAGAGGAGAGCGGAGTCCATTCATTCCCTTCGAGACGAGGCCTGACTCCCCGGGTGAGTCTGGAATGCAACCCCGAGATCCCTGTCGCCCCTGGAGAGAAAAACTCGGTCCTGGACACAAACCTAGATGAGCTCTATTTTGCCCTGCAGTGACTCGAGAGCAATCTCCAGCTCTCACTTGCAACTCGAATGGAAGATTGGACTTCCCTGGGCCAACACAAGAGGAAACCTGTATTCCCCATCGTAACTCAAGAATCCTGCTGCAACTCGAGAAAAAACACGTGGGTCCCCCGTCAGCGCTAGATGAGGCCCTTGCCCACTACAGCATCTCAAGAGAAGTCCCAGGTTCCATCTTGAAGTGCGAAACGGTACTTGGCACCCTTGATGCAACCAGAAAAGTTACCCGACTTTCACTCAAGGAGAGCACCGAGGTTCCCGGCACTACTTCATCTGAGCCCTTTCTCTCCTCCTGATCCCGAAAGTAGGGTCGATTCCCCTGCTTTGTTTGGAAAGGGTTCCCGGACTTTCCTGCGCACCTCAGGGTGAGGCCGGTCTCACGAGAAAATTCGAGACGTAGCCTAGTGGGTGGTGCAACATGCTGAAAGACCCCAATTTCCCGGTCCGCACTTGAGGAGAACACGATGCCCGGACACCTCTTCGAAGGCAACCCTGTGGATGAAGGCACAACAGGAAGGAGCACTGACGCCCCCGTGCATCTCCGAAAAACCCGCAGGTTCCACACACATCACGAAAAGTGGTGTTATCCTTGAACAACTTGAGATGTGAGCGGAGTTCCATTCCTCCGCAGAACACGCGACCTGACACTCCTGGGCAAACTCAACAGGGACCCTGCGATCTGAGTCACATCCGGCCTCCAGGAAGTCAGGAGCAGAACCCTGAGGTTCCTGCCTCAACTCGAGATGAGGCCCACTTCCATTGCACCAAACCCAGAGGAGTCCCGAGAGGCCTCTCCCAAATCCACAGTATCCCTGACTTCTCAGAGGCACCCTGAGACGCTCCCTGAGGTCACCGGCACAAGTCAAGGGAACCCAGGGGTCCTGCCGCAACCCTAGAAAGACATCGAGAGTTCTTTTTCAACCCGTCATGAGGCCCGATTCCCCTACCCTGACTTGAGAGCAATGACGCGCTCCCCCTTGCCCCGCCCATGGAGACCTGACTTCCCTGTTGCCACACGAGAGGCTACCTGAACTCCCCGTCGTACCTCGTGAGAAACCCCACACTGGCGCCGCAGCTCAAGAAAACCCACGAGACGCCCCCGTCATCTCGAGATGTGGGCCTTCTTTTCCTGCATGGCCTGGAGAGCAATCCCGAGTCCTCTCTGCAAACTGAAGAGGAGGGTTGACTCCCTTTAGACCACTCAGTGGGCTCCAAGAGATACGCGTCGCAACTCGAGAGGATAGCCGAGTCCTTTGCTTCCCCTCGAGACGAGGCCTAACTCCCCAGGTGAGTCTGTAATGCAAACCCGAGATCCCTGTCGCCCTTGGAGAGGATCATTGGGTCCTGAACACAAGGCTAGATGAGGTCGCTTTTGCCCTGCAGTAACTCGAGAGCACTCCCCAGCTTTCCCTCGCAACCTGAATGGAATATTGGACCTCCCTGGGCCAACACAAGAGGAAGCCTGAATTCCCAGTATTAATTCGAGAATTCCGCCTCAACTTGAGAAAAACCACGTGGTTCCCCCGTCATTGCAAGATGAGGCCCTTGCCCGCTCCAGCGTCTCAAGAGTAGTCCCACGTTCTGTCTTCAAGTGCGAAATGATATTTGGCACCCTTAATGCTACCCCAAAAGTTCCCCGACATACGGGTCGCACTAGAGGGGAACACCGAGGTTCCTGGCACCACTTCATCTGAGCCCCTTCTCCCCTCCTGATCGCGAAAGGAGGGTCAATTCCCCTGCTTTGTCTTCAAGGGGTTCCCGACCTTCTCCACGCACCTCAGATGAGGCTGTCTCACGAGGAAATTCGAGACGTAGCCTCGATGGTGGTGCCACATGCCGAAAGACCGCGATTTCCCGATCCGCTCTTGATAAGAACGCGATGCCCAGACACCTATTCGAAGATAGTGTGGATGAAGGCACAACACGAAGGGGCACTGACACCCCCGTGCATCGTCCGGAAAAGACCGCAGGTTACTCATACAGCTCAACAAGTGCCTGTCACCCAGTGAACAACTCGAGAGGCAAGCGGAGGTCCATTCCTGCACACAAGACAAGGCCTGACTCACCTCTCCCAACTATGCAGGGGGCTGCGATCGGAATCAGAAATGGAGAGGAACCCTGAGGTTCCTGCCTCCCCTCGAGATGAGGCCCCCTTCCATTTCACCAAACCCAGTGGAGTCCCGAGAGGTCTTTCCCAACTCCACAGTATCCCTGACTTCTCAGAGGCACCCGGAGAATCTCCCTGAGGTCACCGGCACAAGTCGAGGGAACCCAGGTATTCTTGCCAAGACCCGAGAGAGATCTTGAGAGTCCTTCAACGCGTCTAGAGGCCTGATTCCCCTACCATGACTCGAGAGCAATGACGCGCTCCCCCTCGCCACACGCATCGAGACCTAACTTCCCTGGCGCCACACAAGAGGTTCCCTGAGCTCCCCGTCGTACCTCCTGAGAAACCAACACAGGCGCTGCAGCTCGGTAAACCACCGAGACCCCCCCCCCCTCGTCATCGTGAGATGAGGGCCTTCTTTTCCTGCATGTCCTGGAGTGCAATCCCGAGTCCTCTCTACAAACTCCAGAGGAGGCTTGACTCCCTTTAGTCCACTCAGTGGGCTCCAAGAAATACCCGTCGCGACTCGAGAAGATAGAGAAGTCCTTTGTTTCCCCTCGAGAGGACGCCTGACTCCTGGGTGAGTCTAGAATGCAACCCCAAGATCCCAGTCATCCCTTGAGAGGAACATTAGGTCCTAGACACAAGCCTGGATGAGGTTTCTTTTGCCCTGCAGTGACTCGAGCGCAACCCCCAGCTCTCCCTCGCAACTCGAATGGAAGATTGGGCTTCCCTGGGCCAACACAAGAGGAAGCCAGAAATCCCCTTCGTAACTCGAGAATCCCGCCGCAACTCGAGAAAAACCACGTGTTTCCAACGTCATCCCAAGATGAGGCCCTTGCTGCTATGGCGTCTCAAGAAAAGAACCACGTTCCGTCTTGAAGTGCGAAACGGTACTTTGCACCCTTGATGCGACACCAAATGTTCCCGGACACGCCGGTCTCACTCGACAGGAACACCGAGGTTCCCGCACCACTTCATCTGAGCACCTTCTCCCCTCCTGTTCGAGACAGGAGGGTCTATTCCCCTGCTTTGTTTGGAAGGGGTTCCCCACATTCCCGGCGCACCTCAGGATGAGGCCGGTCTCACGAGGAAATTCGAGACATAGCGTCGTGGGTGGTGTCACATGCCGAAATACCCCGATTTCCCGGCCCACTCTTGAGAAGAACCCGATGCCCGGACACCTCTTAGAAGGCAACCCTGTGGACGAAAGCACAAAACGAAGGGTCACTGACACTCCCATGCATCATTCGGTAAAAGCCGCAGGTTCCACACACAGCTCGACAAGAGGCCTGTCATCCCATGAACAACTCGAGAGGCAAGCAGAGTTCCATTCCTCCACTCAAGACGAGGCCTGACTCTCCGGTCCCAACTCTGAAGGGACCCTGCGATCGGAGTCCGAAATGAAGAGGAACCCTGAGGTTCCTGACTCCACTCGAGATGAGGCCCTCTTCCATTACACCAAAAACAGTGGAGGCCCGAGAGGCCCCTCCCAAATCCACAGTATCGTGACTTTTCAGAGGCACCCTTAGAAGCTCCCTGAGGTCACTGGCACAAGTCGAGGGAACACAGGGTTTCCTGACGCAACCCGAGAAAGACCTTGAAAATCCTCCTTCAACGCATCTTGAATCCCGATTCCCCTACCATGACTCGAGAGCAATGACGCGTTCCCCCTCGCCACTCCCATGGAGACTTGACTTCCCTGGCGCCACACGAGAGGCTCCCTGAGCTCCCCGTCATACCTCGTGAGAAATCCCACACTGGCTCCCAAGCTCCAGAAAACCCACGAGATGCCTCCGTCATCGCGAGATGAAGGCCTTCTTTTCCTGCATGGCCTGGAGAGCAATCTCGAGGCCTCTCTTCAAACTCCACAGGAGGCCTGACTCGCTTTAGGCCACTCTGTGGGCTCCAAGAGATACCCATTGGGACTCCAGAGGAGAGCGGAATTCTTTGCTTCCCCTATATACCAGGCCTGACTCCTCAGGTGAGTCTGGAATGCAACCCCGAGATCCCTGTCGCCCCTGGAGAGGAACATTAGGTCCTAGACACAAGCATAGATGAGGTCTCATTTGCCCTGAAGTGACTCAAGAGCAATCCCCTGCTCTCTCTCGCACCTCGAATGGAAGAATGGACTTCCCTGGGACAACACAAGAGGAAACCTGAATTCCCCGTCGTAATTCGAAAATCCCGCTGCAACTCGAGGAAAACCAGGTGGTTCCCCCGTCATCGCAAGATGAGGCCCTTGCCAGCTACAGCGTCTCAGTAGAAGCCCTACGTTCCATCTTGAAGTTTAAAACGATAATTGGCAACCTTGATGTTAGCACAAAACTTCCCCGACACCCTGGTCTCACTCAAAGGGAACACCAAGGTTCGGTGCACCGCTTGTTCTGAGCCCCTTATCCCCTCCTGATCGCGACGGGAGGGTCGATTACCCTGCTTTGTCTGGAAGGGGTTCCGGACCTTCCCGGCGCACCTCAGGATGAGGCCGGTCTCACGAGGAAATTCGAGACGTAGCCTTGTGGTTGGTGCCACATGCCGAAAGACCCCGATTTCCCTGTCTGCTCTTGATAAGAACCCAATGCTAGGACACCTCTTCGAAGGCAATCCTGTGGACGAAGGCACAAAACGAAGGGGTCTGACACCCTCCTGCATCGTTAGAAAAGCCCGCAAGTTCCACATACAGATCGACAAGTGGCCTGTCACCCCGTGAACAACTCGAGAGGGAAGAGGAGTTAAATTCCTCCACACAAGACGAGGCCTGACTCTCCTGTCCCAACTCTGCATGGACACTGAGATCTGATTCAGAAATGGAGAGGAACCATGAGGTTCCTGCCTCAACTCGAGATAAGGCCCTCTTCTACTGCACCAAACCCAGTGGAGTTCGGAGCGGCCCCTCCCAACTGCACAGTATCCCTGACTTCTCAGAGGCACCCTGAAAAGCTCCCTGAGGTCACGGGCATAAGTCGATGGAACCCAGGGTTTCCTGCCGTAACCTGAGAAAAACCACGAGAGTCCTTCTTCACGCGTCTTGAGGCCCGATTCCCCTACCATGACTGGAGAAAAATGACGCGCTCCCCCTCGCCACGCGCATGAAGATCTGACTTCCCCGGCACCACATGAGAGGCTCCCTGAGCTCCCCATCGTACCTCGTGAGAAACCCCACACTGGCGCCGCAGCTCGAGAAAACCCACGAGACGCCCCTGTCATGGTGAAATGAGGGCCTTCTTTCCTGCATGACCTGAAGAGCAATCCCGAATCCTCTCTCCAAACTCCAAAGGAGGCTTGACTCCCTTTAGGTCACTCAGTGGGCTCCAAGAGATACCCGTCGATACTCAGGAGGAGAGCGGTGTCCTTTGCTTCCCCTCGAGATGAGGCCTGACTACGAGGGTGAGTCTGGAATGCAACCCTGGATCCCTGTCGCCCCTGGAGAGGAACCTTAGGTCCTGGACAAAAGCCTAGATGAGGTCTCTTTGGCCCTGCAGTGACTCAAGCGCAACCCCTAGCTTTCCCTTGCAACTCGAATGGAAGATTGGCCTTTCTGAGCCAACACAAGAGGAAGCCTGAATTTCCAGTTGTAATTTGAGAAACCCGCCGCAACTCGAGAAAAATCACGTGGTTCCCCGTATTGCAAGATGAGGCCCTTGCCCCCTACAGCGTCTCAAGAGAAGTCTCACATTCCGTCTTGAAGTGCAAAACAGTACTTGGCACCCTTGATGCGACCCCAAAAGTTCCCCTATATACCGATCTCACTAGAGGGGACACTGAAGTTTCCGGCACCACTTCATCTGAGGCCTTTCTCCTCTCCTGATCGCGATAGGAGGGTCGATTCCACTGCTTTGTCTCGAAGGGATTCCCGACCTTCCCGGCACACCTCAGGATGAGGCCGGTCTCACGAGGAAATTCGAGAGGTAGCCTCGAGGGCCATACTACATGCCGAAAGACCCCGATTCCATGGTCCACTTTTGATCAAAACCAGACTCCTGGACACCTCTTCGAAGGCAAGCCTGTGGATGAAGGCACAACACGTAGGGGCACTGACACCCCGTGCATCTTCCGGAAAAACCCGCAGGTTCCTCACACAGCTCCACAAGTGGTCTGTCACCTCGTGAACAACTCGAGAAGCAAGCGGAGTTCCATTCCTCCACACAAGACGATGCCTGACTCTCCTGTCACAACTCTAGGGACCTTGCGCACCGAGTCAGAAATGGAGAGGAAGCCTGAGGTTCCTGCCTCCACTCAAGATGAGGCCCTTTTCCATTGCCACAAAACCAGTGGAGTCCCGAGAGGCCCGTCCCAAATCCACAGTATGCCTGACTTCTCAGAGGCACCCTGAGAAGCTCCCTAAGGTCACCGGCAGAAGTCGACGGAACCCAGGGTTTCCTGCCGCAACCCGAGAAAGACCTTGAGAGTCCTGCTTTAACGTGTCTTGAGGCCCGATTCCCGTATCATATCTCGAGAGCAATGACGCGCTCCCCCTTGCCATGCGCATGGAGACCTGAATTCCCTGGTGCCACACGAAAGGCTCCCTGAGCTTCCCGTCGCACCTCATCAGAAACCGCACACTGGCACCGCAGCTCGAGAAAACCAACAAGACGCCCCTGTCATCGCGAGATGAGGGTCTTCTTTTCCTGAATGGCCTGGAGAGCAATCCTGAGTCCTCTCTCCAAACTCCACAGGGGGCTTGACTCCCTTTAGGCCACTCAGTGGGCTCCAAGAGACACCTGTGGTGACTCAAGAGGAGAGCGGGGTCCTTTGCTTCCCCTCGAGTCGAGCTCTGACTCCCAGGATGCGTCTGGAATGCAACCCCGAGATCACTGTCGGCCCTGGAGAGGAATATTAGGTCCTGGACACAAGCCTAGATGAGGTCTCTTTTACCCTGCAGTGACTCAAGAGCAAACCCCAGCTCTCCCTCGAAACTCGAATGGAAGATTGGACTTCCCTGGGCCAACACAAGAGGAAGCCTGAATTCCCCGTCGTAACTCGAGAATCCCGCCGCACCTTGAGAAAAACCACGTGATTCCCCCGTCATCCCAAGATGAGGCCCTTGCCCTCTACAGCGTGTCAAGAGAAGCCCCAAGTCCGTATTGAAGTGCAAAACGGTACTTGGCACCCTTGAAGTGACCCCAAAAGTTTCCCGACACACCGGTCCCACTCGAGGGGAACACCGAGGTTCCCGGCACGACTTCAACTGAGCTCTTTCACTCCTCCTGATCGCGACAAGATGGTCGATTCCCCTGCTTTGTCTGGAAGGGGTTCCCGATCTTCATGGCGCACCTCAGGATGACACCAGTCTAATGAAGAAATTCGAGACGTAGCCTCATGGATGGTGCCACGTTCTGAAAGATCCCGATTTCCTGCTCTGCTATTGATAAGAACCTGATGTCCGGACACCTCTTTGAAGGCAACCCTGTGGATGAAGGCACAACACAAAGGGGCACTGACCCCCTCATGCATCTTACGGAAAAAACCGAAGGTTCCAATCACAGCTCGACAAATGGTCTGTTATCCTGTGAACAACTCGAGAGGCAAGTGGAGTTCCATTCCTCCACACAAGACGAGGCCTGACTCTCCTGTCCCAACTCTTCAGGGACCCTGTGGTCGGAGTTTTAAATGGAGAGGAACCCTTAGGTTCCTGCCTCAACTCGAGATGAGAACCTTTGCCATTGCACCAAACCCAGTGGAGTTCCGAGAGCGCCTCCCAAGTCCACAGTATGCCTGACTTCTCAGAGGCACCCTGAGAAGCTCCCTGAAGTCACCGGTACAAGTCGAGGGAACCCAGGGTTTCCTGCCGCAACCTGAGAAAGACCTCGAGACTCCTTCTTCAACACGTCTTGAGTCCCGATTTCCCTACCATGACTCGAGAGCATTTATGGGCTCCTCCTCATCACACGCATAGACACCTGACTTTCCTGGCGCCACACGAGAGGCTCCCTGAGCTCCCCGTCGTACCTCGTGAGAAAACTCATACTTGCGCTCCAACTCGAGAAAACCCACAAGACGCCCCCGTCATTGCGAGCTGAGGGCCTTCTTTCCTGTATGGCCTGGAGAGCAATCCCGAGTCCTCTCTCCAACTCCACAGGAGGCTTGACTCCCTGGAGGCCACTCAGTGGGCTCCAAGAGATACCTATCGCGACCCAGGAGGATATCAGAATCCTTTGCTTCCCCTCGAGCCGAGGCCTGACTCACTGGGTGAGTCTGGAATGCGTCCCCGTGATCCCTATCGCCCCTGGAGAGGAACATTAGGTCCTGGACACAAGCCTAGATGAGGTCTATTTTGACCTGCCGTGACTCGAGAGCAATTCCCACCCAGCTCTCCCTGGCAACTCGAATGGAAGAATGGACTTCCCTGGGCCAACAGAAGAGGAAGCCTGAATTCCCCGTCGTAAGTCAACAATCCCATCGCAACTCGAAAAAAACCACGTGGTTTCCCCTTCATCACAAGATGAGGCCCTTGCCCGCCACAGCGTCTCAAGAGAAGTCCCACGTTTCATCTTGAAGTTTGAAACAGTATTTGGCAAGCTTCGTGAGACCCCAAAAGTTCCCTGACATACCGGTCTCACTCAAGGGGAACACCGAGGTTCCCGGCACCACTTCATCTGAGCCCCTTCTCCTCTCCTGATCGCGACAGTAGGGTCGATTAACCTGCTTTGTCTGGAAGGCTTTCCCGACCTTCCAGGGGCACCTCAGCATGAGGCCCGTCTCACGAGGAAATTCGAGACGTAGCCTCGTGTGTGGTGCCGCATTCCAAAAGACCCCGATTTCCTGGTCCGCTCTTGATAAGAACCCGATGCCCGCACACCACTTCGAAGGCAACCCTGTGGATGAAATCACATCACGAAGGGGCACTGACACCCCCGTGCATTGTCTGGAAAAAACCGCAGGTTCCACACACAGCTCGACAAGTGGCCTGTCACTCCTTGAACAACTCGAGAGGCAAGCGGAGTTCCATTCCTCCACACAAGACGAGGCCTGACTCTCCTGTCCCAATTCTGCAGGGACCCTGCAATCTGAGTCAGAAATGGAGAGGAACCCTGAGGTTCCTTCCTGATCTCGAGATTAGGCCCTCTTCCATTGCAGCAAACCCAGTGGAGTCCCGAGAGGCCTCTCCCAGCTCCATAGTATCCCTGACTTCTCAGAGGCACCCTGAGAAGCTACCTGAGGTCACAGGCACAAGTCGAGGAAACCCAGGGTTTCCTGCCGCAACCCAAGAAAGACCTCGAGCGTCCTTTTTCATTGCGTTGAGCCCTGATTCCACTACCATGACTCGAGAGCAATGACGTGCACCCCCTCGCCACTGGTATGGAGACTTGACTTCCCTGACACCACACGAGAGGCTCCCTGAGCTCCCGGTCGTACTTTGTGAGAAACCCCACACTGGCACCACAGCTCCAGAAAAACCATGAGACTCCCCCGACATCGCGAGATGAGGGCCTTCTTTTCCTGCATGGCCTGGAGAGCAATCCCGCGTGCTCTCTCCAAACTCCACAAGAGAGGAGCCAAGATTGCTGAGGAGTAGGACGGGGAGAACTCTTTCCCCCCCAAACAATTTCATCAAAAGAGCATTTAAACGTCGAGTAAATTCCACAATACAACTTATGAATGCTGTCAGAGGACATCAGGCACCCAGAAAAGAACCCAACTCTTGGAAAGTAGGTAGGAAAAAGTATAAAAGACAAAAAAAGAGACAAAAGAGGGAGGGAGGGATTTCCGTCCCGGGAAGATAGTCTTAAAAAGAGAAAAGTTTCCAAACACCAGGAAAGCTTTTCACTGCCAAATCTTTGCCAAGCTTTGGAAGCACAAAGGGCAACATAAGGGGGATAAAAATAAATAAACAATTAAAACTCGCAGATTGCAAGCCCTACGGTAACTCCCCCAGCCACGAAGCAGTGCAGACGCCTGCTCACACCATTAGCAAGCAGGGGCTGGGCAGGGAGGCGCGGCGCGGTCTGCATCGCTTAGAGTCAGAATCTGGCCTGAATACCCTGAGGGCTATCTGAACGAAATAACTTGGGCTAGCAAACCAGACTCTGGGATATCTACCACGCAAAAAGCCAGCCCTAACCTAAGACACCGCCAGGCCCGCGCACGGAACAAAGGACTGAACAGAGATAGCCGGCTGCAGACCTTCCCCCTCCGGTGACAGGCAGCCAGAGCCGGAAGGGGGCAATTGCAGCCCCAGAGAGACATTATCTATAAAACTGTAAGCAGGCTTCTTTGCTAACTAAAACTTCTTGGGGATCTGGACAGTCAACATCTGCCTGAGAAGGTGCGCCTGTTTTACACCCAGATAACCGAGTGGCGGGGAGGCGATAAGTCACAACATTGGCGCTCGCCAAACACCTCATCACCTGAGCTGCTCGGACCTGGGAAGAGCACAAAACGCAGGCCCAACCGAGTCTGTGCCTCTGAGGACTACCCGAGTGCCTGAACCTGAGCGGCTTGGACCTGGGAGGTGCATGCAGCCCAGGGCCAGCCTCGGATTGTTCCCGGTGGAACAACCTAGAGCCCGAGCAGTGTGGGCAGGGAGGCTACACGTGCCGTGAGCGGGGGCAGACCCAGTGTGGCTGAGGCACTGCGAGCGCACGCCAGTGTTATTTGTTTGCAGCATCACTCCCTCCCTCCCTCCCCACAGCGCAACTGAACAAGTGAGCCTAAAAAAAAAAAGTGTCCTCCACCGTCCCCTTTGTGTCAGGGCGTAAACCAGACACTGAAGAGACCAGCAAACAAAAGAAGCTATAACAGAGGGAAACGCCTTGGAAGCTACAGGCAATAGATTAAAACGCTGTGGTTACTAGGACTACATAGGAAGGCGCCTATAGATCTTGAGAAATATAAGTCGGACCAAGAAACTAGCCAAAAATGAACCGAACCCACGATACTCACAACAAAACCAGAGAAAGTCCTAGATATATTTTTATGATCATTCTTACTTTTTTTTAATTTTTTTAATTTTAAGTTCTCTATTGTTCATTTAATTTTCACTTTTATAACCTATTACTTTGCAAAAAAAAGACCCTATTTTTTTCTTCTTCAGCAAACTTCATATATGTGTATATATATATAAAAAATAATTTTTTGACCTTGTTTTTTTGTTTTGTTTTTTTTTTCTTCTTTTCTTTAACATTGTATTTTTGAAATTCCAAACTGTACTCTAGATTTTTAATTTATGCTTTTTGATATTTGATATCAATTTTGTACCTGTAGTTTCTTTATAATTTTTGCGACATTGCTTGTTTTTGTTTGTTTGTTTTCTCTTTAGTTTTCTTCTTCCTTTTTTTTAACATTGTATTTTTGAAATTCCAAACTCTACTCTAGATTTTTAATTTTTGCTTTTTGGTATTAGTTACCAATTTTGTACCTGTATTTTCTTGATAATTTTTGCGACCTTGTTTGTTTTTCTTTGTTCGTTTTTTCTCTCTTTCTTTTCCTTCTTCTTTTCTTTAACATCGTATTTTTGAAATTCCAAACTCTACTCTAGATTTTTAATTTTTGCTTTTATGTATTTGTTACCAATTTTGTACCTTTAAGAACCCAATCTTCAGTACCCATTTTTCACTAGGGAGCGAGATTACTGGCTTGACTGCTCTCTCTCCCTTTGGACTCTCCTTTTTCTCCACCAGGTCGCCTGTGTCTCCTCCCTAACCCCTCTCTACTCTACCCAACTCTGTGAATTTCTGTGTATTCCAGACGGTGGAGAACACTTAGGGAACTGATTACTGGCTGGATCTGTCTCCCTCCTTTTCATTCCCCCCTTTTATCCTTCTGGCCACCTCTGTCTCCTTCCTCCTTCTTCTCGTCTCTGTATAACTCTGTGAACATCTCTGAGCGGTCCAGTTGTGGAGTGCACATAAGGAAGTGACTACTGGCCAGCCCACTCTCTCCACTATTGATTCCACCTGATCTCATTTGGGTCACCTCTAACTCCCTCCTCCCTCTTCTCTTCTCCATGTAACGCTGTGAACCTTTCTGAGTGGCCCTCACAGTAGAGAAACTTTTCTTCTTTAACGTAGATGTTTTATCAATGGTGCTGTATAGAAGGAGAAGTTTTGAAACTACTGTAAAAGTAAGACAGATAACTGGAAGCAGGAGGCTTAAGTCCAAACCCTGACTCCAGGGAACTCCTGACTCCAAGGAACATTAATTGACAGGAGCTCATCAAATGCCTCCATACCGACACTGAATTCAAGCACCACACAAGGGCCAACAAGTTCCAGGGCAAGACATACCAAGCCAATTCTCCAGCAACAAAGGAACGCAGCCCTGAGCTTCAAGATACAGGCTGCCCAAAGTCACCCCAAAACCACAAACATCTCATAACTCATTACTGGACACTTCATTGCACTCCAGAGAGAAGAAATACAGCTCCACCCACCAGAACACGGAAACAAGCTTCCCTAACCAGGAAACCTTGACAAGACACCTGTACAAACCCACACACAGCGAGGAAATGCCACAGTAAAGAACTCCACAAACTGCCAGAATACAGAAAGGACACCCCAAACTCAGCAATTTAAACAAGATGAGACAGAGGAATACCCAGCAGATAAAGGAACAGGATAAATGCCCACCAAACCAAACAAAAGAGGAAGAGATAGGGAATCTACCTGATAAAGAATTCCGAGTAAGGATAGTGAAATGGATCTAAAATCTTGAAATTAAAATGGAATCACAGATAAATAGCCTGGAGACAAGGATTGAGAAGATGCAAGAAAGGTTTAACAAGGACCTAGAAGAAATAAAAAAAGAGTCAATATATAATGAATAATGCAATAAATGAAATTAAAAACACTCTGGAGGCAACAAATAGTAGAATAACAGAGGCAGAAGATAGGATTAGTGAATTCGAAGATAGAATGGTAGAAATAAATGAATCAGAGAGGATACATGAAAAACGAATTAAAAGAAATGAGCACA
Organism: Bubalus kerabau; assembly: GCF_029407905.1. NCBI lineage: Eukaryota > Metazoa > Chordata > Mammalia > Artiodactyla > Bovidae > Bubalus > Bubalus kerabau. The sequence goes on from NW_026577901.1 coordinate 784,325, forward strand.
ATCTCAGAGACCTCCAGGACAATATTAAACGCTACAACATTCGAATCATAGGGGTCCCAGAAGAAGAAGACAAAAAGAAAGACCGTGAGAAAATACTTGAGGAGATAATAGTTGAAAACTTCCCTAAAATGGGGAAGGAAATACTCACTCAAGTCCAAGAAACCCAGAGAGTCCCAAACAGGATAAAGCCAAGGCGAAACCCCCCAAGACACATATTAATCACATTAACAAAAACCAAACACAAAGAACAAATATGAAAAGCAGCAAGGGAAAAACAACAAATAACACACAAGGGAATTGCCATAAGGATAACAGCTGATCTTTCAATAGAAACTCTTCAAGCAAGGAGGGAATGGCAAGACATACTTAAAATGATGAAAGAAAATAACCTACAGCCCAGATTATTGTACCCAGCAAGGATCTCATTCAAGTATGAATGAGAAATCAAAAGCTTTTCAGACAAGCAAAAGCTGAGAGAATTCTGCACCACCAAACCAGCTCTCCAACAAATACTAAACAGGAAACACAAAAACGGTGTATAAATTCAAACCCCAAACAATAAAGTAAATGGCAATGGGATCATACTTATCAGTAATTACCTTAAACGTAAATGGGTTGAATGCTCCAACCAAAAGACAAAGACTGGCTGAATGGATACAAAAACAAGACCCCTACATATGTTGTCTACAAGAGACCCACCTCAAAACAGGGGATACATACAGACTGAAAGTGAAGGGCTGGAAAAAGATTTTCCATGCAAATAGGGGCCAAAAGAAAGCAGGAGTAGCAATACTCATATCAGATAAAATAGACTTTAAAACAAAGGCTGTGAAAAGAGACAAAGAAGGTCACTACATAATGATCAAAGGATCAATCCAAGAAGAAGATATAACAATTATAAATATATATGCACCCAACGTGGGAGCACCACAGTATGTAAGACAAATGCTAACAAGTATGAAAGGAGAAATTAACACTAACACAATAATAGTTGGAGATTTTAATACCCCACTCACACCTATGGATAGATCAACTAAACAGAAATTTAACAAGGAAACACAAACTTTAAATGATACAATAGACCAGTTAGACCTAATTGATATCTATAGGACATTTCATCCCAAAACAATGAATTTCAACTTTTTCTAAAGTGCACATGGAACCTTCTCCAGGATAGATCGCATCCTGGGCCATAAAGCTAGCATTGGTAAATTCAAAAAAATAGAAATCATTCCAAGCATCTTTTCTGACCACAATGCAGTAAGATTAGATCTCAATTACAGGAGAAAAACTATTAAAAATTCCAACATATGGAGGCTGAACAACACGCTGCTGAATAACCAACAAATCACAGAAGAAATCAAAAAAGAAATCAAAATTTGCATAGAAACGGATGAAAATGAAAACACAACAACCCAAAACTTGTGGGACACGGTAAAAGCAGTCCTAAGGGGAAAGTTCATAGCAATACAGACACACCTCAAGAAACAAGAAAAAAGTCAAATAAATAAACTAACTCTACACCTAAAGCAACTAGAAAAGGAAGAAATGAAGAACCCCAGGGTTAGTAGAAGGAAAGAAATCTTAAAAATTAGAGCAGAAATAAATGCAAAAGAAACAAAAGAGACCATAGCAAAAATCAACAAAACCAAAAGCTGGTTCTTTGAAACGATAAATAAAATTGACAAACCATTAGCCAGACTCATCAAGAAACAAAGGGAGAAAAATCAAATCAATAAAATTAGAAATGAAAATGGAGAGATCACAACAGAAAACACAGAAATACAAAGGATCATAAGAGACTACTATCAACAATTATATGCCAATAAAATGGACAACGTGGAAGAAATGGACAAATTCTTAGAAAAGTACAACTTTCCAAAACTGGACCAGGGAAGAAATAGAAAATCTTAACAGACCCATCACAAGCACGGAAATTGAAACTGTAATCAAAAATCTTCCAGCCAACAAAAGCCCAGGTCCAGACGGCTTCACAGCTGAATTCTACGAAAAATTTAGAGAAGAGCTAACACCTATCCTGCTCAAACTCTTCCAGAAAATTGCAGAGGAAGGTAAAGTTCCAAACTCATTCTATGAGGCCACCATCAGCCTAATACCAAAACCTGCCAAAGATCCCACAAAAAAAGAAAACTACAGGCCAATATCACTGATGAACATAGATGCAAAAATCCTTAACAAAATTCTAGCAATCAGAATCCAACAACACATTAAAAAGATCATACACCATGACCAAGTGGGCTTTATCCCAGGGATGCAAGGATTCTTCAATATCCACAAATCAATCAATGTAATACACCACCTTAACAAATTGAAAAATAAAAACCATATGATTTTCTCAATAGATGCAGAGAAAGCCTTTGACAAAATTCAACATCCATTTATGACAAAAACTCTCCAGAAAGCAGGAATAGAAGGAACATACCTCAACATAATAAAAGCTATATATGACAAACCCACAGCAAACATTATCCTCAATGGTGAAAAATTGGAAGCATTTCCTCTAAAGTCAGGAACAAGACAAGGGTGCCCACTTTCACCATTACTATTCAACATAGCTTTGGAAGTTTTGGCCACAGCAATCAGAGCAGAAAAAGAAACAAAAGGAATCCAAATTGGAAAAGAAGAAGTAAAACTCTCACTGTTTGCAGATGACATGATCCTCTACATAGAAAACCCTAAAGACTCCACCAGAAAATTACTAGAACTAGTCAATGACTATAGTAAAGTTGCAGGATATAAAATCAACACACAGAAATCCCTTGAATTCCTATACACTAATAATGAGAAAACAGAAAGTGAAATTAAGGAAACAATTTCATTCACCATTGAAATGGAAAGAATAAAATACTTAGGAATATACCTACCTAAAGAAACTAAAGACCTATACATAGAAAACTATAAAACACTGGTGAAAGAAATCAAAGAGGACACTAATAGATGGAGAAATATACCATGTTCATGGATTGGAAGAATCAATATAGTGAAAATGAGTATACGACCCAAGGCAATTTATAGATTCAATGCAATCCCTATCAAGCTACCAAATGTATTCTTCACAGAGCTAGAACAAATAATTTCACAATTTGTATGGAAATACAAAAAACCTCGAATAGCCAAAGCAAACTTGAGAAAGAAGAATGGAACTGGAGGAATCAACCTACCTGATTTCAGGCTCCACTACAAAGCCACAGTTATCAAGACAGTATGGTACTGGCACAAAGACAGAAATATAGATTAGTGGAACAAAATAGAAAGCCCAGAGATAAATCCACACACATATGGACACCTTATCTTTGACAAAGGAGGCAAAAATATACAATGGATTAAAGACAATCTCTTTAACAAGTGGTGCTGGGAAATCTGGTCAACCACTTGTAAAAGAATGAAACTAGAACACTTTCTAACACAATACACAAAAATAAACTCAAAATGGATTAAAGATCTAAACGTAAGACCAGAAACTATAAAACTCCTAGAGGAGAACATAGGCAAAACACTCTCTGAAATACATCACAGCAGGATCCTCTATGACCCACCTCCCAGAATATTGGAAATAAAAACAAAAATAAACAAATGGGACCTAATTAACCTTAAAAGCTTCTGCACATCAAAGCAAACTATTAGCAAGGTGAAAAGACAGCCTTCAGAATGGGAGAAAATAATAGGAAATGAAGCAACTGACAAACAACTAATCTCAAAAATATACAAGCAACACCTACAGCTCAACTCCAGAAAAATAAATGACCCAATCAAAAAATGGGCCAAAGAGCTAAATAGACATTTCTCCAAAGAAGACATACAGATGGCTAACAAACACATGAAAAGATGCTCAAAATCACTCATTATCATAGAAATGCAAATCAAAACCACTATGAGGTACCATTTCACGCCAGTCAGAATGGCTGCAATCCAAAAGTCTACAAATAATAAATGCTGGAGAGGGTGTGGAGAAAAGGGAACCCTCTTACACTGTTGGTGGGAATGCAAACTAGTACAGCCACTATGGAGAACAGTGTGGAGATTCCTTAAACAACTGGAAATAGAACTGCCTTATGATCCAGCAATCCCACTGCTGGGCATACACACTGAGGAAACCAGAAGGGAAAGAGACACGTGTACCCCAATGTTCATCGCAGCACTGTTTCTAATAGCCAGGACATGGAAGCAACCTAGATGTCCATCAGCAGATGAATGGATAAGAAAGCTGTGGTACATATACACAATGGAGTATTACTCCGCCATTAAAAAGAATAGAATGAATCAATTCTAATGAGGTGGATGAAACTGGAGCCTATTATACAGAGTGAAGTAAGCCAGAAAGAAAAACACCAATACAGTATACTAACACATATATATGGAATTTTGAAAGACGGTAACAATAACCCTGAGTACGAGACAGCAAAAGAGACACTGAGGTATAGAAGAGTCTTATGGACTCTGTGGGAGAGGGAGAAGGTGGGAAGATTTGGGAGAATGGCATTGAAACATGTAAAATATCATGTATGAAAAGAGTTGCCAGTCCAGGTTTGATGCATGATACTGGATGCTTGGGGCTAGTGCACTGGGCGACCCAGAGGGATGCTATGGGGGGGAGGAGGGAGGAGGGTTCAGGATGGGGAGCACATGTATACCTGAGGCGGATTCATTTTGATATTTGGAAAAACTAATACAATTATGTAAAGTTTAAAAATAAAATAAAATTAAAAAAAAAATCCACAGGAGGCTTGACTCCCTTTAGGCCACTCAGTGGTCTCCAAGAAATACCCGTCGGGACTCGAGAGCAGAGCAGAGTCCTTTCCTTCCTCTCGAGATGAGGACTGACTCCTCGGGTGCGCCTAAAATGCAACCCCGAGATCTCTGTCGCCCCTGGAGAGGAACATTAAGTCCTGGACACAAGCTTAGATGAGGTCTCTTTTGCCCTGAAGTGACTCGAGAGCAATCCCTAGCTCTCTCTCGCAACTCCAATGGAAGATTGGACTTCCCTGGGCCAACACAAGAGGAAGCCTGAATTCCCCATCGTAACTCGAGAATCCCGCCGAAACTCGAGAAAAACCACATGGTTACCCTGTCATCGCAAGATGAGGCCCTTGCTCGCTACAGCGTCTAAAGAGAAGTCCCAGGTTTCTTCTTGAAGTGTTTTCACACTTCAAGTGTGAAAACTTGGCACCCTTGATGCGATTCCAAAAGTTCCCCGACACCCTGGTCTCTCTTGAGGGGAACACCGAGGTTCCCGGTACGACTTCGTCTGAGCCACTTCTCCCCTCCTGATTGCGACTGGAGGGTCGACTCCCGTGCTTTGTCTGGAAGGGGTTCCCAACCTTCCCGGCGTACCTCAGGATGAGGCCGGTCTAACGAGAATATTTGAGACGTAGCTTCATGGGTGGTAACACATGCTGAAAGACCCCGATTCCCCGGTCCACTCTTGATAAGAACCCGATGCCCGGACACCTCTTCAAAGGCAACCCTGTGGAAGAAGGCACAACACGAAGGGGCACTGACACCCTCGTGCATCGTCCGGAAAAACCCGCAGATTCCAAACACAGTTCGACAAGTTGCCTGTCACCCCGTGAATAACTCGAGAGGCAAGCGGAGTTCCATTCCTCCTTACAAGACGAGGCCTGACTCTCCTGTCCCAACTCTGCAGGGACCCTGCGATCAGAGTCAGAAATGGAGACGAACCCTGAGGTTCCTGCCTCCACTCGAGATGAGGCCCTCTTCTATTGCACCAAACCCAGTGGAGTCCCGAGAGGGCCCTCCCAACTCCAGGGTATCCTTGACTTCTCAGAGGCACACTGAGAAGCTCCCTGAGGCCACCGGCACTAGTCGAGGGAACCCAGGGTTTACTGCCGTGACCCAAGAAACACCTTGAAAGGCCTTCTTTAACGGTTCTTGAGGCCCGATACACCTTCCATGACTCTAGAGCAATGACGCGCTCCCCCTCGCAATGCGCATGGAGACCTGACTTCCCAAGCGCCACATGAGAGGCTCCCTGAGCTCCCCGTAGTACCTCATGAGAAACCCCACACTGGCGCTGCAGCTCGAGAAAACCCACGAGACGCCCCCTTCATCGCGAGATGATGGCCTTCTTTTCCTGCATGGCCTGGAGAGCAATCACGAGTCCTCTCTCCAAACTCCACAGGAGGCTTGACTCCCTTTAGGCCACTCAGTGGGCTCCAAGAGATACCCGTCGCAACTCGAGAGGAGAGTGGAGTCCTTCGCTTCCCCTCGAGACAAGGACTGACTCCCCGGGTGCATCAGGAAAGCAACCCCGAGATCCCTGTCCCCCCTGGAGACGAACATTATGTCCTGGACACAAGCCTAGATAAGGTCTCTTTTGCCCTGCAGTAACTCAAGCGCAATCCCTAGCTCTCCCTCGCAACTCGAATGGAAGACTGGACTTCCCTGGGCCAACACAAGAGGAAGCCTGAATTTCCTGACCTAACTCGAGAATCCCGCCACAACTCGAGAAAAACGACGTGGTTAACCCGTCACCACAAGATGAGGCCCTTGCCAGCTACAGCGTCTCAAGAGAAGTCTCACGTTCCGTCTTGAAGTTTGAAACGGTACTTAGCACCTTTGATGTGACTCCAAAAGTTCCCCGACATCCCAGTTTTACTCGAGGGGAACATCGAGGTTCCCGGCACCACTTCATCTGAGCCCCTTCTCCCCTCCTGATCGGGACAAGAGGGTCGATTCACTTGCTTTGTCTGAAAGGGTTACCGACCTTCCTGGTGCACCTCAGGTTGAGGTCCGTCTCAAGAAGAAATTCGAGACGTAGGCTTGTGGGTGGTGCCACATGCCGAAAGACACTGATTTCCTGGTCTGCTCTTGATAAGAATCTGAAGGCTGGATACCTCTTCGAAGGCAACCCTGTGTATGAAGGCAAAAAACGAAGGGGAACTGACACCCCCATGCATCGTCCGGATAAAACCGCAGGTTCCACACACAGCTCGACAAGTGGCCTGTTATCCGGTGAACAACTCGAGAGTCCAGTGGAGTTCCATTCCTCCACACAAGACGAGGCCTGACTCTCCTGTCCTAACTCTGTAGGGACTCTGTGTTCAGAGTCAGAAATGGAGAGCAACCCTGAGGTTCCTGCTTCAAATCGAGATGAGGCCCTCTTCTGACAAGGTCCAGCCTCGGCTGGTCCAGGGTTTTCGAAGGGGAGACAGAGTAGGCGACCTATTGATTTATTTATCGAAGATATAAAGAGTAATAGAATGAGGATAGCTCAGTAGGAAAATTTAGTGGAGAAAAGAAGCTGAGTAGCTTGGTTTATGCGGAAAATCAGTATAACCCGTGACACCAGGTTAGCTCTGACCACGGAGGCCGCAGGCTCCCTCTCGAATAGCGAAAAGTGCCCCACCTTAGACACCTTCTCAAGTGGTCTTCGAAGCCCAGGCAAATAAATGGTCGCAGAGGATATCCGCGCTCCAGATGGACACTCATCTGAAAATTGAGGGGAAGAATGACATTAGGAGACTAAGCGTTGGCAATCAAGGCCCGTAGCTTTATTTTCAACAGGGGTTTTTATACCCTAGGTTACACATAGAGGATAATGGGGATGCAAAGACAGCAGCCTTTGATCCTTATCAAAAACCAGAGTTTCTCTCCTGCAAATGTATCGTATACAAATGGTTTAGGTGATTTACATCATCTTCTAGCCAGAAGACCTATTAACATTTTATGACTCTTGACAAAGACTTATCAACCGTAAGACTTATTTTCTCTAAGAGTAATTATTTTAAGGTTTGGCCCCATCTTTCGAAGATAAAATTGCATTCCTATAGGGCAGATGTGTAATGGGCTTACAACAAAGGAAATAATTTATTACCTTAAGGGTCTAAAGTTAGTAACACCAAGGCCACTACTTATTTCTTCTACATACCAACTATATTAATTAATACACATTCAAGGATACAATTCAGGGGATGTGGAAACTTGGCAACAAGCATTGGTTCATCAATGAAATCTTTTACTAGTTTTATTCTGACAGTTTCTAACTCTCTGAGAGGCTCTAAGCTATTTGAATATCTTAAGCTTCCCGTGCCTCTCGAGGCTCGGAGACTGTAAACAATTGTATGCATTGCTGTAGGAGACCGGGTAAACTTGTCAGGCGAGTTAGAGAGCCATCTGACGTGTTTGGATTTAAACACTCCTAATTGCCCAGGAACTTTATTAATTGGAGCTGTAAGTTAGCTCTTTGACAGAGAGAGTGAGATGGTGGTGGGGGACAGCCCCCAGTAAAGTCAGAGGTGAGAGCACAAAGCAATAAAGTAGGCAGACTCTGGTTTTGGGGGGTAGATGCTCAAGAATATCCGGGAGGACTCCCGAGGCTCGATCCCGCCTTTGTGTATGCCCAGCCTCCTTCCTCATGACCTTTGTCACGAGTGGAATGTCTCTCGCCGGCTCCCGGCATCTCCCCGTTTTGTATTTCTTAAAACAGCCAGATGTAGCTCAGTCGCGAGCCTCTGAATACTCTGCCGAAGAATCCTGACAATACAAGGAAGAATGATTATGAGAAGCAGAATTAAAGCAGCCACCGCAGCATAGCTAAAGACATTAGACAGAATATTCTTTCCTGAGATGTAGTTAGGGAAAGTATGGAAGAAATCATTTGCTGTTCCAGCAGCAGTAAAATCTAATCGGGAGTGCTCCATGGTTGCTATTTGATAGTGAAGTTTCCCTACGTCTCAACCAATGTCAGAGCTGTTCCAGATACCTGAAATATGGTTTTTAATCTTTTCCCATTCAAAATCTGTCTCATTTACTTTCAGGGGTGTTACACATATCCACCGATAGTCAGCATGACAAGACAATGCCATTTTCATCTTTAAAGCCTGCAATTCAGTCCCAATATGTATTACTGCTTCCTCTAGGGCGTCTACCCTCATTTCTAATTTTCTCTCTATAGCTTCCTGTGTTGCCAATGTTAAAGAAACATTTGTGGACATAGAATCAACATATTGAGCAGTATGTACTTGTTGAGTCAATGATATTGCTGCCACAGTAACAGAAGTGATTGCACTTATCAAAGCTGCTGTTCCCAAGATAAGTAAGCCCACAAACCGTCGTGTTTGCATTAAATCCTGTAGTTGTTGTAATACAGCAAGACCATAATTCAATAAGTGGTTACATCATAAGATAAGGTGGATGTTGTAGCATTACAAAGGAGCAAACATTATATTGAGGGTTTAAACAAGATGAACCAGGGAGCAGCTGTAGGCGTCAGCCCAGGGGAGCAGTGTCCCCAGCATCAGGAGGCAGAACGCGAGCGGCAGGCTGTGGGCCAAGGCGCCTATGGTGGGCGGAGGGGCAGGGTTCGTGGTTTAGGGCTAGCCGCCACCGCTTGGGCTCAGGGCAGTCCCCTCTCGCCGGTGGGGCCACGCTGGTCTGGACGGCACTCCGCGGGCGCGCTTTCCTCTCTGGCCCTCACTCGCTGCACAGACTTCTTTGCTCTAGGTCACGGGGTGCAGAGAGGTGGGTGCGAGGTGCTGCTGGTGGCACGGAGGCGAGAGCTGGCTGGGGGAGGGGGAGCGAGCGAGTGCGCGCGCCGCGAACCTGGTCTTTGGGGAATGTGACATGACGAATTTGTCTGAGATCCAAACCGGAGAATCTGCATTCTGTAGAAATATACAAGCATACCCTCTCCCACAATTTAGCAACACATCTGGCCTTTTTCACTCTCCCGTAAGGAGGCCTTTTTACTTGACCAGGGGCCGAGTCGTAGCCTGTAATTCAGGCATCTAGTGTCTCATCATTGTAGTCTGCCCCTGTGTGTTTACGTTTAAGTGATTAATTACAATTGGAACATAACTTCACTATTTGTCTAGCTGTTTCCCTATGGATATGTTAATTTAGGTCTAATGTTTAGTTTAGGTCTCTGTATAAATTTAAGTAATAAATGTATAACCTCCTTATCTCATTTTGGTATACAGGTATACAGATATACCTAAATGCAAAATGCATTTATATATGTATTTATATATGGCAACAAGTATAAAGTTATTGACATATAATATATATAAATCAATATACTTGAATTAATCTTTATAATTAATATATTAATTAATATATATTACAACAATACAACACATACACAGCTAATACCAACCAACACAAACCAATATACTGTAATAATACATGTCACACATTTATAATTATACAGTATATAGAACATATATCATCACAGCACATCAATCCATACCAATTAATATCAGCCACACACACATTATATTACTGCCATATATATTTAATTATACAGTATATATATATGTGTGTGTATATAGTATACATATTAATTTATATACAAATTAATTAAGTATAGATCTATAAATAGAATTAGGTATACCTTTATTATATTTTATTTATACCCATACCTAATTAGGCAAACTGTAATTAGGCAAATACATTTATATTATGTATTTATAACAATATATAAAGTATTGTTAAATGTACCACCTGTACAGCATCTCCACCCCACATACCACTTTCTCTAATCCCACCAACTCATTTTCAGTATTATGTGTTGGCCAGGAGCTGGGCCAGTCTTTCCCAGCAATGTTAAGAGACGTCTGTTCCTGTGTCTAATAGCCCTGGCGTTTTATTCTCTTGAATTGAAAGATCTTTTAAAGGCCTTGGAACTGTAATTTCCTGCACCCAAAAGGCTAGATCACTAGATCCAAATGTTTTGTGGCTCTTAGCTTGAGAAGTCAAGTTTTTCCTTGTCTGATAGTAAGGTAAAAGTAAAAGCTGTGTTACTCTTTGACCTTTATTAATTTGTACAGTTTTGATAGGCAGTGAGATCAAGACTTTAATTTCTCAATATCATCAGAATCTACTACACCATGCACCAGCGAAATTTCTTTTCTTTCTTTTTTTTTTATTTAATTTTTTTTTTAAAAGAAAGCAAGCTACGCCCCAGGACAAATCTTACAATATCCTCAGATAGGGGGCCAGCCACTCCGGTTGGAATTGGAGTAAGCGGCACATCAGGGGTTAATATTGTTATTAAATCTCCTTGCCTTTTCGCTTTTCTCCTAGCCTGGGTGAGACCCCCCTGAGGGAGTTTTCTCCAAGGAGCATGCTCTGCATATTGTGTACTAAAAGCTCCTTTGTTTAAAAAACTTTTTATCTTCCTCAGTCTTAGGCAACACTTTGGGAGGCTTTGGGGGCAAAGTGGGGAACTCCTGGGTCCTGGGAGGCACAATCGAAGGCGGTGGCAGTCGCCTTAAATCAGAAAGTGGTGGATAAGTTTTTTAAAGGTTTGCGCAGAGGGGGAGGGAGCTCGCCAGGGCTCTCGGCCGCAGCGTCCTGTAAGCCCTCTCCTTCCTCGGGAGGTAGACCACTTTCTCCCTCCTTTTTTTTTTTTCTTCAATGGCAGAAAATATGATCTGTGCAGTAAATGGAGACTCACCACCATCCACCTCTATAGCCTCCCCCATAGTCTATTTAACAGCCTCGTGACGGAGGTCCAGGACATTTCTAATCATATTCCACAGTCAATAAATATTTGTCTATTCTTAGATGCAGAGAAATCCATTTTTAATTTTTTTTTTAATTTTAGAGAATATTTTTATTTATTTTGTAACCTCTTTACCCTGGCTAAACTGCAGAGGGGACTAGAAAAGAAGCCTCAAGGTGAGGATCAAGTTCATCCTTGGGACTAGAGAAAATCCTTCTCCGGGAAACTCCTAGCGGTGGCCCTTTACCCCGACATGGAGGAGGAGGCATAGGGGGATGGGAGCGTCCCGAAGTTTTCCTCTTCTGTTCCGGAGATCCTTTAACTGTTTGGTAACTAAATCTTACGAACTGTCTGATCGGGGATGTTTCCCTCAACCTCCTAGGAGCGGATGGTCTGATTAGGGATGTTTTCTTAAACTTTTAGGAGCATCTTTAGCTTAAAAAAAAAAAAAAAAAAAAACAATCCTCATCAGAATGGCATCGAGCTGCTGTTTCCTCTAAACCTTTTTCAAATTGAGGGGAGAGCTGATCTTTCTTTTCATCCCTATCTTTTACATGCTCATTGGCAGTCATAGCGGCTAGCCATTCATTTAGCTGTCGATAGCTAGGTATAGCCTCTTCATTTTCACTTTTCTTTATAACAGGTACCTTTTCAGATTTGCTTTTTTGTTTAACAGGTACTTTTCCAACTTTACTTTCCTCTTTAACAGGTACCTTTTCAAATTCATGAGCTGGATCTAAAACATCTCTAGTCATATTCCACAGAGGAAAGGTGTAAGTAGGGATTTTTTCCAAACCTTGCTGAGCACAATAAGCTCTTAGCTGTTTTCCTAGTTTTTTCAAGATATCGAGGTTAACAGTGCCTTGTTGTAGAAACCAAGGGCAGTGGTCTTGTACAAATGTAAAAAATGATTGAATGGAAGATTTTTTAACCTTGATTCTTCTTTTACTTAATAACTCTAAAATTACTCCTATAAAGAGCTGTCTTTCATTTGATTCAGTGTTGCCCATGTCAGAAACTTAAGGATAGTAAAAGATTTTGCTTTTAGCTATCTAAAGATTAGGCCTTTTTTGTCAGCCTTTTTAGAAACCGTTTTTTCTCTCTAACTCTTCAACACTTCCCACTCCTCTCGCCCTGTCTATTCTACAGGGGGATCTGCAGCCCCCTAAGTGGGATCCTATCTGTCCCCAAAACTGAACACTGGGGGAATGGGGTTGGGGATTTACCTTCGAAATGCCTGTCTCGGGCGCCACCTGCAGAGGTCCAGCCCCAGCTGATCCAGGGTATTCGAAGGGAAGATGGAGTAGGCGACCTATTTATATATTTATTTATTCATCAAAGATATAAAGAGTAATAGAATGAGGATAGCTCAGTAGGAAAATTCAGTGGAGAAAAGCAGCTGAGTAGCTTGGTTTACGCGGAAAATCAATATAACCCGTGACACCAGGTTAGCTCTGACCACGGAGGCTGCAAGTGCCCTCTAGAATAGAGGAAGGTGCCCCACCTTAGACACCTTATCGAGTGGGTCTTCGAAGCCCAGGCAAATAAATGGTCGCAGAGGATATCCGCGCTCCAGATGGACACTCATCTGAAAATTGAGGGGAATAATGACATGGGGAGACCAAGCGTTGGCGAGCAAGGCCCGTAGCTTTATTTTCAACACAGGTTTTAATACCCTAAGTTACACATAGAGGATAATAGGGGATGCAAAGTCAGCAGTCTTTAATCCTTATCAAAAACCAGGGTTTCTTTTCTGCAGATTTATCGTATAAAAATGGTTTAGATGATTTACATCATCTTCTGGCCAGAAGACCTATTAACATTTTATGACTCTTGACAAAGACTTATCAACCATAAGAGTTATTTTCTCTAAGAGTAATTGTTTAAGGTTTGGCGCCATCTTTCGAAGATAAAATTGCATTCCTATAGGGAGGATGTGTAATGGGTTTACAACAAAGAAAAGAATTTATTACCTTAAGGGTCTAAAGTTACCAACATCAAGGCCACTACTTATTTTTTCTACATACCAACTATATTAATTAGCACACATTCAAGGACACAATTCAGGGGATGTGGAAACTTGGCAAAAAGCATTGGTTCATCAATGAAATCTTTTACTAGTTTTATTCTGACAGTTTCTAACTCTCTGAGAGGCTCTAAGCTATTTGAATATCTTAAACTTCCCGTGCGTCTCGAGGCTGGGAGACTGTACACAATCGTATGCATAGCTGTAGGAGACCGGGTAAACTTGTCAGGCGAGTTAGAAAACCATCTGAGGGGTTTGGATTTAAACACTACTAATTGCCCAGGAACATTATTAGTTGGAGCTGTAAGTTAGCTCTTTGACAGAGAGAGTGAGATGGTGGTGGGGGACATCCCCAGTAATGTCAGAGGTGAGAGAACAAAGCAATAAAGAAGGCAGACTTTGGTTTTTGGGGGTAGATGCTGAAGAATATACGGGGGAACTCCCGGAGGCTCGATCCCGCCTTTGCGTATGCCGAGACTCTTTCCTCATGACATTTGTCACGAGTGGAATGTCTCTCGCTGGCTCCCGGCAATCTTCCATTGCACCAAACGCAGTGGAGTCCCGAGAGGCCCCTCCCAACACCACAGTATCAGTGTCTTCTCAGAGGCACCCTGAGCAACTCCCTGAGTTCACCGGCACAAGTCGAGGGAACACAGGGTATCCTGCCGCAACACGAGAAAGACCTCAAGAGTCCGTCTTCAACGCGTCTTGAGGCCGGATTCCCCTACCATGACTCGAGAGCAATGACACGCTCCCCCTCGCCATGCGCATGGACACCTAACTTCCCTGGCGCCACATGAGAGGCTCCCTGAGCTCCCCGTCATACCTCGTGAGAAACCCCACACTGGCGCCACAGCTCGGGAAAACCCACGAGACGCCACGGTCATCGCGAGATTGGGGACTTCTTTTCCTGCCTGACCTGGAGAGCAATCCCTGGTCCTTTCTCCAAACTTCACAGGAGGCTTTACTCCCTTTAGGCCACTCAATGGGCTCCAAGAGATACCTGTCGCGACTTGAGAGGAGAGCAGAGTACTTTGTTTCCCCTCGAGATGAAGCCTTACCTTGGGTGAGTCTGGAATGCAACCCCGAGATCCCTGTTGCCCCTGGAGAGGAACATTAGGTCCTGGACAAAAGCCTAGATGAGGTCTATTTTGCCGTACAGTGACTCGAGAGCAACACCCATCTCTCCCTCGCAATTCGAATGAAGATTGGTCTTCACTGGGCCAACACAAGAGGAAGTCTGAATTTCCCGTTGTAACTCGAGAATCCCGCCCCAACACTTAAAAACCACGTGGTTCCCCATTCATCGCAATATGAGGCCTTTGCCCGCTACAGAGTCTCAAGAGAAGTCCCATGTTTCGTCATAAAGTTCGAAATGCTACTTGGCACCCTTGATGCGACCCCAAAAGTTCCCCAATATACCGGTCTCACTCCAAGGGAACACCGAAGTTCCTGGCACCACTTCATTTGAGCCCCTTCTCCCCTCCTGATCACGGCAGGAAGGTCGATTCCCCTGCTTTGTCTAGAAGGGGTTCCCGACCTTCATGGCGCACCTCAGGATGAGGCCAGTCTCACGAAGAAATTCAAGACGTAGCCTCGTGTTGGTGCCACGTGCCGAAAGACCCCGATTTCTCGGTCTTGCTCTTGATAAGAACCCGATGCCTGGACACCTCTTCTAAGGCAACCCTGTGGATGAAGGCACTACACGAGGGGGCACTGGCAACCCTGTTCATCGTCTGGATAATCCCACAGGATCCACATACAGCTCCACAACTGGCCTGTCACCCCTTAAAAAACGAGAGGGGCAAGCGGAGATCCATTCCTCCACGGAAGACGAGGCGTGACTCTCTTGTCCGTACTCGGCAGGTACTCTGCGACCCGAGTCAGAAATGGAGAGGACCCCTGAGGTTCCTGCCTCCATTCGAGATGAGGCCCTCTTCGATTGCACCAAACCCAGTTGAGTAACGAAGGGCCCCTCCCAAATCCACAGTGTCCCTGACTTCTCAGAGGCACCCTGAGAAGTTGCCTGAGGTCACCGACACAAGTCGAGGGAACCCAGGGTTCCCTGCCGCAACCCGAGAAAGACCTCGAGAGTCCTTCTTCAATGCGTCTTGAGGCCCGATTCGCCTACTATGACTCGAGAGCAATCACGCACTCCCCTTCACCACACGCACGGAGACCTGACGTCCCTAGCACCACACGAGAGGCTCTCTGAGCACACCGTCGTACCTCGTGAGAAATCTGATACTGGCGCCGCAGCTGGAGAAAACCCACGAGACGCCCCCGTCATCGCGAGATGAGGGCCTTTTTTCCTGCATGGCCAGGAAAACAATCCCGAGTCATCTCTCCAAACTCCATAGGAGGCTTCACTCCCTTTACGCCACGCAGTGGGCTCCAAGAGATACCCGTCGCGACTCGACAGGAGAGCGGAGTCCTTTTTTGCCCCTCAAGACGAGGCCTGACTCTCCGGGTGAGTCGAGAATGCAACCCTGAGATCCCTGTCGCCCCTAGGGATGAACATTAAGTCCTGGACACAAGCCTAGATGAGGTCTATTTTGCCCTGCAGTGACTCGAGGGCAATCCCCAGCTCTCCCTTGAAACTCGAATGGAAGATAGGACTTCCCTGGGCCAACACATGAGGAAGACTGTATTCCCCGTCGAAACTCGAGAATCCCGCCACAACTCGAGAAACGCTACGTGGTTCCCCCGTCATCGCAAGATGAGGCCCTTGCCCCCTACAGCGTCTCAAGAGAAGTCCCACGTTCCGTCTTGAAGTGCGAAACGGTATTGGCACCCTTGATGCGACCTCAAAAGTTCCTCGACACACAGGTCTGACTTGAGGAGAACACCGAGGTTCCCGGCACCACTACATCTGGGCCCCTTCTCCCCTCCTGATCGCGACAGGAGGGTCGATTCCCCTGTTTTGTCTTGAAGGGGTTCCCGCCTTTCCCGGTGCATCTCAGGATGAGGCTGGTCTCACGAGGATATTCGAGACATAGCCACGTGGATGGTGACACATGCCGAAAGACCCCGATTTCCCGGTTCGCTCTTGATAAGATCCCAATGCCCGGACACCTCTTTGAAGATAACCCTTTTGATGAAGGCACAACACGAAGGGGCACTGACACCCCCGGGTGTCGTCCGGAGAAACCCGCAGGTACCACACACAGCTCGAGAAGTGACCTGTCACCCTGTGAACAACTGGAGAGGCAAGCAGAGTTCCATTCCTCCACACAAGACGAGGCCTGACTCTCCTGTTCGAACTCAGCAGCGAAACTGCGATCCGAGTCAGATCTGGCCCAGGGGAAGTCAGGAGAGGAAACATGAGTTTCCTGCCTCCACTCGAGATGAGGCCCTCTTCCATTGCACCGAACCCAGTGGAGTCCCGAGAGGCCCCTCCCAACTGCACAGTATCCCTGACTTCTCAGAGGCACCCTTAGACCTTCCTGAGATCACCGGCACAAGTCGAGGGAACCAAGGGTTTCCTGCCCCAACCCGTAAAAGACCTCGAGAGTCCTTCTTCCACGCGTCTTGAGGTGCGATTCCCCTACCATGTCTCGAGAGCAATGACGCGCTCCCCCTAGCCACGCGCATAGAAACCTGACTTCCCTGGCGCCACAGGAGAGGCTCCCTGAGCTCCCCATTATACCTCGTGAGCAACACCACACTGGAGCCGCAGCTCGAGAATACCCACGAGACGCCCCAGTCCTCACGAGATGAGGGCCTTCTTTTGCTATATGGCCTGGAGAGCAATCCTGAGTCCTCTCTCCAAACTCCACAGGAGGCTTGACTCATTTTAGGCCACACAGTGAGCTCCAAGATATATCCGTCGCGACTTGACAGGAGAGCGGTGTCCTTGGCTTCCCCTCGAGACGAGGCCTGATTCCCCGGGTGAGTCGAGAATGCAATGCCGAGATCGCTGTCGCCCCAACAGAGGAACATTAGGTCCTGGACACAAGCCTAGATGACGTCTATTTGGCCCTGCAGTGTCTCGAGAGCAATCCCCAGTTCTAACTCGCAATTCGAATGAAAACTGGACTTCCCTGGGCCAGTTGAACAGGAAGCCTGAATTCCCCGTCGTAACTCGAGAATCCCGCCCCAACTCAAGAAAAACCACGTGGTTCCCCCGTCATCGAAAGATGAGGCCCTTGCCCGCTACAGCGTCT
Source organism: Bubalus kerabau (assembly GCF_029407905.1). NCBI lineage: Eukaryota > Metazoa > Chordata > Mammalia > Artiodactyla > Bovidae > Bubalus > Bubalus kerabau. The sequence continues at coordinate 802,002 of NW_026577901.1, forward strand.
CAAGAGAAGTCCCACGTTCCGTATTGAAGAGCGAAAAGTTACTTGGAACCCTTGATGCGACCCCAAAAGTTCCCTGACATACCATTCTCACTTGAGGAGAACACCGAGGTTCCCGGCACCACTTCATCTGAGACTCTTCTCCCCTCTTGATCGCGACAGGAGGTTCGATTACCCTGCTTTGTCTGGAAGGCATTCCCGACCTTCCTGGCGCACATCAAGATGAGGCCAGTCTCACGAGGAAATTTGAGACATAGCCTCGTGGGTCGTGCGGCATGCCAAAAGACCCCAATTCCCTGGTCCGCTCTTGATAAGAACCCGATGGCAGAACCCAACTCGAAGGCAATCCTGTGGATCAAGGCACAACACGAAGGGGCAATGACACCCCGGTGCATCGTCCAGAAAAACCCGCAAGTTCCACATACAAATCGACAAGTGGCCTGTCACCCCATGAACAACGCGAGAGTCAAGCGGAGTTCCATTCCTCCACACAAGAGGAGGCCTGACTCTCCTGTCCCAACTCTGCAGGGACTCTGCGATCCGAGTCAGATCCAGCGCATTCGAAGCCAGGAGGGGAACCCTGAGGTTCCTGCCTCAACTTGTCATGAGGCCCTCTTCCATTGCACCAAACCCAATGGAGTTCCGAGAGGCCCCTCCCAACTCCACAGTGACCCTGACTTCTCAGAGGCACGCTGAGAAGCTTCCTGAGGTCACTGGCACAAGTCGATGGAACCCAGGGTTTCCTGCTGTAACCCAGGAAAGACCTCGAGAGTCCTTCTTTAACACGTCTTCAGGCCCAATTCCCCTACCATGACTCGAGAACAATCACGGGCTCCCTCTCACCACGTGCATAGAGACCTGACTGCCCTGGCACCACGTGAGAGGCTCACTGAGCTCCCAGTCTTACTTCGTGAGAAACCCCACACTAGCGCCACATCTCGAGAAAACCTACGAGACGCCCGAGTCATTGGGAGATGAGGGCCTTCATTTCATGCATTCCCTGGAGAGCAATCCCGTGTCCTCCCTCCAAACACCAGAGGAGGTTTGACTCCCTTTAAGCCACTCAGTGGGCTCCAAGACATACCCGTCCGACTCGAGAGGAGAGCAGAGTCCTTTGCTTCCCCTCGAGACGAGGCCTGCCTCCAAGGTGAGTCTGGAATGCAACCCCGAGATTTCTGTCGAGCCTTGACATGAACATTAGGTCCTGCACACAAGCCTTGGTGGGGTCTCTTTTGCCTTCAGTGACTAGAGCGCACCTCCAGCTCTTCCTCGAATCTCGAATGGAAGATAAGACTTTTGTGGGCCAACACAAGAGGAAGCATGAATTCACTGTGGTAACTCAAATATCCCACCGCAACTCGAGAAAAACCAAGTGGTTCCGCAGTCATTCCAAGATGAGGCCCATGCCCGCTGGAGCACCCCAAGAGAAGTCCAACGTTCCATTTTGAAGAGCGAAACGGTACTTGGAACGCTTTATGCGACCCCAAAAGTTACCCGACGTACCTGTCTCACTTGAGGGAAACACCGAGGTTCCCAGCAGCACTTCATCTGAGCCACTTCTCCCCTCCTGATCGCCACAGGAGGGTCGATTCCTCTGCTTTGTCTGGAAGACTTTCATGACCTTCGCGGCACACTTCAGGATGAGGCCGGTTTCATGAGGAAATTCGAGACAACCCACGTGGGTGGTGCCAAATGCTGAACGACCCCGATTTCCCAGTCTGCTCTGGATAAGAACCCGATGCCCGGACACCTCTTCGAAGGCAACCCTGTGGGTGAAGTTACCATTCGAAGGGGCATTGACACCCCCGTGCGTCGTCCGGAAAAACCCGCGGTTTCCACACACAGCTCGACGAGGTGCGTGAGACACCCTGAGCAATTCGAGAGGCAAGCGGAGTTCCCTTCCTCAGACAAGACGAGGCCTGACTCTCCTGTCCCAACTCTGCAGGGACCCTGTGGTTGGAGTCCAAAAAGGAGAGGAAGCCTAAATTTCCTGTCTCCCCTCGAGATGAGGCCCTCTTCCATTGCGCCAAGCCCAGCGGAGTCCCGAGAGGCCCCGCCAACTCCACAGCATCCCTCACCTATCAGAGGCACCACGGGAAGTTCCCTCAGGTCCCCGGCAGAAGTCGAGGGAAATGAGGCTTTCCCGCCGCAACCCCAGAAAGACCTCGAGTGTCCTTCTTCAACGCGTCTGGAGGCCCTAGTCCTCTCCCATTACTGGAGAGCCATGACGCGCTCCCCCTCGCCACGCGCACTGAGACCTGACTTCCCTGGCACCGCACGAGAGGCTCCCTGAGATCCTCGTCTTGCCTCGTGAGAAAACCCCCACGGGCGCCGCAGCTCGAGGAAACCCCTGAGAAGCCCCCATCCTCGCGAGGTGAGGGCCTTCTTTTCCTGCCTGACCCAGAGCACAATCCCGAGTCCACTCTCCAAACTGAAGAGAAGGCCTGACTCCCTTGAGGCCACTCAGTGGGTTCCAAGAGATCTGCGTCATGACTTGAGAGGAGAGCGGCATCCTTGGCTTGCCCTTGAGGCGAGGCCTGACTCCCGGGGGGAGTCTGGAACGCCACCCTGAGATCCCTGTCTTCCCTTGAGAGGAACGTTAAGTCCCGGACACAGGCCTAGATGAGGTCTCTTTGGCCCTGCAGTGACTCGAGTGCAACCCTCAGCTTTCCCTCGCAACTCGAATGGAAGATTAGGCTTCCCGGGGCCAACACAAGAGGAAGCCTGAAATCCCCGTCGTAACTCTAGAATCCCGCCGCAACTCGAGAAAATCCACATGGTCCCAACGTCTTCGCAAGATGAGGCCCTTGCCCGCTACGGCGTCTCTAGGGAAGTCCCAGGTTCTGTCCTGAAGTGCGAAACGGTAACTGACTCCTTTCATGCAACCCCCAAAAGTCCCCCACACGCCGGTTTCCCTCGAGGGTAACACCGAGGGTTCCGTCCCCACTTCATCTGAGCCCCTTCTCCCCTCCTGATGGCGACAGGAGAGTCGATCCCCCTGCGTTGTCTGGAAGGGTCCCCGGCCTTCCCAGCAGACCTCAGGATGAAGCCGGCCTCACTAGGAAATTTGAGACTAGCCCCGTGGGTGGTCCCACATGCCGAAAGACCCCGATTTCCCTGTCTGCTCTTGAAAAGAACCCGAGGCCCGGACACCTCTTCGAAGGCAACCCAGTGGGTGAAGGCACAACACGAAGGGGCACTGTCACCATCGTGCATTTCCGGAAACACCCGCAGGTTCCACACACAGCTCAACAAGGGGCCTGAGCCCCCCTGAGCACCTCGAGAGGCAAGCGGAGTTCCCTTCCTCAGACAAGACGATTCCTGACTCTCCTGTCCCAACTCTGCAGGGACCCTGCGGTTGGAGTCCGAAACGGAGAGGAAGCCTGAGGTTCCTGCCTTCCCTGGAGATGAGGCCCTCTTCCATTGCGCCAAACCCAGCGGAGTCCTGAGAGGCCCCACCAACTCCACAGCATCCCTCATCTGTCAGAAGCACACCGGGAAGTTCCCTAAGGTCACCGGTAAACTTTTATTGCACAAGGTCCCCATGAAAAGGCCCACGCAGCAGGACAGCCACAGATTCTGTCTGCCATTAAAGGGCAGTAAGGTGCCCTCCCCACTTCTTTGCTGCCTCGGCGGCCACCAGGGTGCAATTCGCGTACCCTTCCCTTTCCCATCCTAGCAGGTGCTCCAGGGCCCGCTGGCCTACAAAGTGCCAGAAGCAGGGCTGGGCCAGCCGGCCAGAATTCAGGGTTCTGTCCCTTGGACTTCCAGCGGACACTAGGCTGCTTGGGAAAACCGCGCAGACTCTGAGGTTTTTCAGCAGAGGGGTGGAGCGGTAAAGGCCTTGACCCCAAAGATGAGGCCTTTCTGCGACCGCCAGGTTGGGGAGCTCTGAGACTGTGCCAACACAGGGAGGAATACATGGTTCCCTGCTCCAGGCAGTCCCCGTTCCCTTACCTGTGTTCCACACCCCTCCGCTGTGGCCAATGGATGCCGATCCTTGGGGATCCAGGAGTTCACGAAATGGGCATTCCCAGCCGCAATGGCGACCCCCAACAGCACATCTGGAAAGCCCTCCCCCACCCCCGCCAGGAGCCGACCCCCACTGCGAACGGAACCCCACCACGCCCCGCGCCGCCAGGTTTCGCCCCGGCCCTGCCGGGCTCCCAGCGGGTTCCCAGCCATATTGGCGACCCCCGGGAGCACAACAGGGACCGACCCCCCACCCACAGCGAGCGGAATCTCGACCTGTGCAGCCCAGGTTTACCCCACCCTGGCTGCACTCCCGGCGCGTTTCCAGCTGCAGTGGCCATCTCCGAGAGCACAACTGGGAAGCCCTCCCCTACCCCCGCCAGGAGCCGAAACCCGCCCTGCGCCGCCCGGGTTCGCCCCGCCCCTGCCGCGCTCCAGGGGCGCTGCCCACCTTCACCAGTGGCTCCCGGTGAGCCCCGTCCCCACTCCGGGTTCCAGGAGAGGCTCTCAGACCTCGCTGCTGCCGCCAGGTCAAACATGAGGACAATACATACACCCCACAGAGACAATCCAAGCTGTCTATGATTTAGGGATAAAACGAGGACTACAGAAAGGCAAGATGACCTGACCTAGGAGGGCCATGATATTCTATAGAACCAGACAAAGTTGGTTACCAAGGAAACTTTTTTCCTTGGAACCCGGAAAGCTGGTTCTTTGCATATGCAATGACCAACAATTAGCTTGTTACCCAAGCCTGCCTTACTGCCACCCCCATCCCCCCACTCCCCAGAAGACTGGCTCAAAGAAATATTTTAAATCTCAGGCGGAAACCTGGAAGATGTCTTGTCTGTCTGTTTGGATTAAGGTATGTGTCAGTGTGAGCCCTGTGTTTTTTGATAATATTGCTCAAGTTCTGTGTTCTGATTTCAATGGTCTCAAGACAAGGCAGCCCTTCCAAATCAAACTGCTGGAAATACAAGAAAACATTGACCTAAATGAATGTCAGAGTCCCGTGAAATGGGAACTGGTCAATATTAAATATCTAGTATTTTTGGTTTTGCTCCTCCATTATAGACATGTCTAAGAGTCAACAACATTAAGCACAACATGTTCATAGTGCCTAGGTTTCTTTTGAGGTAAAAATTGCCCTATTGTTATATCTGTCACAAGCTTGTCAGCAAGAAACTACCTGGAAACGACAACAACAAAAGTAAAAAATGTAAATGTGATATGAGCTTTTAGACAAACTCTTTACAATAATTATACTCTAAAATATCTGCCTCTCATAGTCTTGATTGAAGGCAGAGGAGAAGGGGACGACAGAGGATAAGATGGTTGGATGGCATCACTGACTCGATGGACATGAGTTTGAGCAAGCCCCTGGAGCTGGTGACGGACACGGAAGCCTGGCGTCCTTCAGGCCACGGGGTCCCAAAGAGTCAGACACGACTGAGCAACTGAACTGAACTGAACTAACAAACGTTTCTCCAGGAGTTTTGGTTACCCGAGTTTCTATCCTTGTGACGACAGTGTATTGAATAGCTAGGTCATTTCCAAATAAATGAAAGTTCTGAAACATTCACGACTTGAAAGGACCTCCCTTTTACACAGAAACAAAAGAGATTTTTGACTCTCCATGAATAGTGTCTGGCACCATCCTGACATGTTAAATGTAAGAAAGCAATTGTTTTGTTTTGTTTTGTTCTGTTCTTGGGGGTGGGGGGAGGGGGGCGGGCTATAGCCAATGCCAATATAAAAGTCAGTTCTTGGTTGCTGAAGGGAAATGTATGACTTGTTATTACAAGAAAGTATGTGGAATGCAATGGCACTTGAGGAAGGAAAACAAAGTAGTTCTGTCTTACAGGTGGCCGTTTCAGGATGGGAGAAGCAAAGGAATGGGTACAGAATGGGATAAGGAGGTTGTAGGGAAAGTGGACCCCCAGAAAAGAGTTCTGTGCCTAGCACAAGTTTTCTTGAGATGTCGAACTGCCTTTGCTAATGGAGTTTAAGTTTCTTTACCTCTTAAGTGATCTCTTCTAGGTTGACCTAGAACAGAAATCTTTTGTTAGCTTTGGCTAAGTGGAGAAGTAGTGTTTCACGGTGACATATGTGATCCTTCCTGACTGTTTGCAGCCCTTTTGATATCGATGCACTGCTTCTGCTGCTGCTGCTGCCGCTGCTGCTGCTAAGTCGTTTCAGTCGTGTCCGACTCTGTGCGACCCCATAGACGGCAGCCCACGAGGCCCCGCAGTCCCTGGGGTTCTCTAGGCAAGAACACTGGAGTGGGTTGCCATTTCCTCCTCCCATGCATGAAAGTGAAAAGTGAACGTGAAGTCGCTCAGTGGTGTCCGACTCTTAGCGACCCCATGGACTGCAGCCTACCAGGCTCCTCCATCCATGGGATTTTCCACGCAAGAGTACTGGAGTGGGGTGCCATTGCCTTCTCCCATATCTATGCACAAGCCTGCCTAAATCATTGACTTCTAGCTAGCTTTGGGATGCCAATGACCATCCACCCTTACAAGGCAACAGAGAAGAGAAAAACACTTACCACAGGAGGTCCTGGTAAGGGACGAGGAACTAACAAGCTCCCGCCAACCAGGATTCTGCAGAGGTCAACAAGAGGTCAGTAAGAGATGGAAGACTGCAGTCCAGAGGTCCTAGCAACTTCCATCTTGCAGCAGAGACCCAGCATAGTCAAAACGAATTCAATGTTGCAAAAAATAAGTAAACAAATAAAGGACAGAAGTTCTTTGAACACATGACTGAGATTAGGGGTGAGGCAGTACATGTACGGTGCCCGGAAAATCTTAAAGTATGAGAAAGGAAAGAATTTAAAGACAACTATCAAGCTGTCCAAACTGATAAAAACGAAAGATTACACAGTTTTTTTCTGTATATATTACCAGATAATAATCTGAAAAGGAATTAAAAAAAATTCCCTTTCAATAATGTCAACATGAATACAACACTTTGCCATGGATGTAACGAGGATGACAAGACTGGCACACTGGAACTTAAACACCCTGGCTGAAAACTATCCTGAATACATGGACAGGTATTCCATAACAATGGAAAGACTTAAGATGGCAATACCATGGAATGCATCTTCAATCTGAAATGAAGATTTGATATGATTTGATCGCTCAGAGCTTTTGTGTCATCAATTGTTATTAAAGTATAAATGAGATAGAGAAAGCTGCTGACTTAGACTTGAGGCGGGGTGTACGCCCTGCTGGTCTCTAGCCAGATATTCTACAGGCACTAGCAGTCAGCTAAGGAAAGAAAGGCACTGTCTCAGGGAATGGCACCAGGCCCCTCCCCCACGACATGCCTTGAGGTCACATTGGCAGCAGGTGAGTCATCCTGGGCCAAAAACTGATCGACATGAATCTTGAAGAAAGGCAGTATTCCAGGCAAATATATCATTTCCTTAACATAGATGAGGAGAACAAGGTACGAGGAAAACATACTGTTTTGTTCAAGTCGCTTCTGAGCCTATTGGGGGAACCGACCTGAAGCCAGAGTCCAGCAGATATACATAGGATATTTACATCGCTTAAGACAAACATTTCCTCAGGAACAAATGCATTGCTTAGCTCAAGGTTTGTCTGCGAAATTCTTACACATCAGGAGATGGCTCCGAGCTGGGTTTCTACACACAAGAACATGAATGCAAAGGACAAGCCTGCACAGCCCATCTGCCCCCCTCCCCCACAGCCAGCAGCATTTCCAAGTGACCTCCTAAGGCCTTCCCCAAAATACAGGGGCACCTCTGGGTTTCCTGTTTCCCTCACTTCGAACACTTTTCTTAAAAAAAAAAAAAAAATCTTGCACACTTCTTGATAGAATGCCACAGTGCAAGGAAAACAGGCCTTCAATACTTAAACCTCCCTGTGCCAAACACTTGGGGCTTGGTTTTGTTTTGTTTTGTTTTTTAATTACACCACCACATAATTTAAACTTTTTACAATTTCTAATTATTCAGTACCAAAACACCAAACTTTTATTGCACAAGGTCCCCATGAAAAGGCCCACGCATCAGGACAACCACAGATTCTGCCATGAAAGGGCAGCAAGGTGCCCTCCCCCCTTCTTTGCTGCCTGAGCGGCCACCAGGGTTTGAAATCCATGCACCCTACTAACTTTCTAGGGTGCAATCCGTGGACCCTTCCCTTTCCCATCCCAGCAGGTGCTCAAGGGCCCGCTGGCTTACAAAGTGCCAGAAGCAGGGCTGGGCCAGCCGGCCAGAGTTCAGTGTTCTGTCCCTTGGACTTCCAGCGGACACTAGGCTGCTTGAGAAAACCGTGCAGACTGAGATTTTTCAGCAAAGGGGTGGAGCGGTAAAGGCCTTGACACCAAGGGCGAGGCATTTCTGCAACCGCCAGGTTGGGGAGCTCCGAGAATGTGCCAACAGAGGGCGGAATACTTGGTTCCCTGCTCCAAGCAGTCCCAGTTCCCTGACCTGTGGCCCGCAGCCCTCAGCTGCACCCACTAGATGTGGATCCTTGGGGACACAGGAGCGTAGGAAATGGGCGTTCCTAGCCGCAGTGGCGACCCCCGAGAGCACAACTGGGACCGAACCCCCACCCACAGCCATCTAAATCTCGACCCCCGCAGCCCAGGTTTACCCCGCCCTGGGTGCGCTCCCGGCGCGTTTCCAGCCGCAGTGGCCACCACCGAGAGTACAACTGGGAAGCCCTCCCCCACCCCCGCCAGGAGCCGAACCTCGCCCCGCGCCACCCGGGTTCACCCCGCCCCTGCCGCACTCCCAGCGCGTTTCCAGCTGCAGTGGGGACCCCCGAGAGCACAACTGTTACCGCCACCCACCCCCTCCCGACCAGAACCCCGACCCGCACCGCCCGGGATCGCCCCGCCACTGGCGCGCTCCCGGGGCGTTGCCCACTTCCACCAGGGGCTCCTGGTGAGCCCCGTCCCCACGCCCGGTTCCAGGAGAGGCTCTCGGACCTCGCTACTGCCGCCAGGTCAAACACGAGGACAATACATCCACCCCACAGAGACAATCCAAGCTGTCTATGATTTAGGGATAAAACGAGGACTACAGAAAGGAAAGATGTCCTGACCTAGGAGGGCCATGAGAGTCTATAGATCCAAACAAAATTGGGTACCAAGGAAACTTTTTTCCTTGGAACCCGGAAAGCTGGTTCTTTGCATATGCAATGACCAACAATTAGCTTGTTACCCAAGCCTACCTCGCTGCCACCCCCACTCCCCCCCCCCCACTCCCCAGGAAAACGGCTCAAAGAAATCTTTTAAATCTCAGGCGGAAAACTGGAAGATGTCTTGTCTGTCTGTCTGGATTAAGGTATGTGTCAGTGTGAGCCTTGTGTTTTTTGATAATATTGCTCAAGTTCTGAGTTCTGATTTCAATGGTCTCAAGACAAGGCAGCCCTTCCAAATCAAACTGCTGGAAATACAAGAAAACATTGACCTAAATGAATGTCAGAGTCCCGTGAACTGGGAACTAGTCAATATTAAATATCTAGTATTTTTGGTTTTGCTCCTCCACTATAGACATGTCTAAGAGTCAACAACATTAAGCACAACATGTTCATAGTGCCTAGGTTTCTTTTGAGGTAAAAATTGCTCTATTGTTATATGTGTCACAAGCTTGTCAGCAAGAAAGTACCTGGAAACAGCAACAACCAATGTAAAAAATGTAAATGTGATATGAGCTTTTAGATAAACTCTTAACAATAATTATACTCTAAAATATCTGCCTCTCATAGTCTTGATTGAAGGCAGAGGAGAAGGGGATGACAGAGGATAAGATGGTTGGATGGCATCACTGACTCGATGGACATGAGTTTGAGCCAGCCCCTGGAGTTGGTGATGGACACGGAAGCCTGGCGTCCTGCAGGCCACGGGGTCCCAAAGAGTCAGACTCGACTGAGCAACTGAACTGAACTGAACTTACAATCGTTCCTCCAGGTGTTTTGGTTACCTGAGTTTCTATCCTGGTGCTAAACTAAGTGACGACAGTGTATTGAATAGCTAGGTCACTTCCAAATAAATGAAACTTCTTAAACATTCACGACTTGAAAGGACCTCCCTTTTACACAGAAACAAAAGAGATTTTTGACTCTGCATGAATAGTGACTGGCACCATCCGAACATATTAAATGTAAGAAAGCAATTTTTTTGTTTTGTTTTGTTTTGTTCTGTTCTTGCAGGAAGCGGGGTGGGCACTATTATCACTGATAGGTATGCTCACCAATCTATCAAATGCCAATATAAGAGTCAGTTCTTGGTTGCTGAAGGGAAATGTATGACTTGTTATTACAAGAATGTATGGAATGCAATCACACTTTAAGAAGGAAAACGAAGTAGTTCTGTCTTACAGGTGGCATTTTCAGGACGGGAGAAGCAAAGGAATGGGTACAGAATGGGATAAGGAGGTTGTAGGGAAAGTAGGCCCCCAGAAAAGAGTTTTGTGCCTAGCACAAGTTTTCTGGAGATGTTGAACTGCCTTTGCTAATGGAGTTTAAGTTTCTTTACCTCTTAAGTGATCTCTTCTAGGTTGACCTAGAACAGAAATCTTTTGTTAGCTTTGGCTAAGAGGAGAAGTATTGTTTCACGGTGACATATGTGATCCTACCTGACTGTTCTCATCCCCTTTGATATCTATGCACTGCTGCTGCTGCTGCTGCAGCTGCTAAGTGGTTCAGTTGAGGCCGACCCTGTGCCACGCCATAGATGGCAGCCCACCAGGCCCCGCAGTCCCTGGGGTTCTCTAGGCAAGAACACTGGAGTGGGTTGCCATTTCCTCCTCCTATGCATGAAAGTGAAAAGTGAAAATGAAGTCGCTCAGTGGTGTCCGACTCTTAGCCACCCCATGGACTGCAGCCTACCAGGCTCTTCCGTCCTTGGGATTTTCCAGGAGTGGGGTGCCATTGCCTTCTCCCATATCTATGCACAAGCCTGCCTAAATAATTGACTTCTAGCCAACTTTGGGATGCCCATGACCACCCACCCTTACCAGGCAACAGAGAAGAGAAAAACACTTACCACAGGAGGTTCTGATAAGGAACAAGGAACTAACAAGCTCCCACCTACCAGGAATCTGCAGAGGTCAACAAGAGGTCAGCAAGAGATGAGAGACTGCAGTCCAGAGGTCCTAGCTACTTCCATCTAGCAACAAACACCCAGCATAGTCAAAACGATTTCAATGTTAAAGAATAAATAAATAAATAAATAAAAGGACAGAAGTTCTTTGAACACATGTCTGAATTTAGGGGTGAGGCATTACATATGTGTCCCAGGATAATCTTAAAGTGTCAGAAAGTAAAGAAATTAAAGACAACTCTCAAGCTGTCCAAACTGATAAAAATGAATGATTACACAGTTTTATCTGTACACATTAGCAGATAATAATCTGAAAAGGAATTTTAAAAAATTCCCTTTCAATAATATCAACATGAATAAAACACTTTGCCATGGATGTAACGAGGATGACAAGACTGGCACACTGGAAATTATACACCCTGGCTGAAAACTATCCTGAATACATGGACAGATATTCCATAACGATGGAAAGACTTAAGATGGCAATACCATGGAATGCATCTTCAATCTGAAATGAAGATTTGATATGATTTGATCGCTCAGAGCTTTTGTGTCATCAAGTGTTATTAAAGTATTAAAGAGATAGAGAAAGCTGCTGACTTAGACTTGAGGCGGGGTGGGGGGGTAGTAAGAGTACCCCCTGCTGGTCTTTAGCCAGATATTCTACAGGCACTAGCAGTCAGCTAAGGAAAGAAAGGAACTGTTTCAGGGAATGGCACCAGGCCCTTCCCCCACGACATGCATTGAGATAATATTGGCAGCAGGTGAGTCATCCCGGGCCAAAACTTGATTGACATGAATCTTGAAGAAAGGCAGTATTGCAGGCAAATATATCATTTCCTTAACATAGATAAGGAGAACAAGCTAGGAGGAAAACATGGTGTTTTGTTCAAATCGCTTCTGAGCCTTTTGGGGGAACCGACCTGAAGCCAGAGTCTAGCGGAAATACATAGGATATTTACATCGCTTAAGACAAACATTTTCTTAGGAAAAAATGCATTGCTTAGCTCAAGGTTTGTCTGCGAAATTCTTACACATCAGGAGATGGCTCCGAGCTGGGTTTCCACACACAAGAACATCCATGCAAAGGACAAGCCTGCACAGCCCATCTGCCGCCCTCCCGCACAGCCAGCAGCATTTCCAAGTGACCTCCTAAGGCCTTCCCCAAAATACAGGGGCACCTCTGGGTTTCCTGTTTCCCTCACTTCGAACACTTTTCTTAAAAAAAAAAAATCCTGCACACTTCTTGATAGAATGCCACAGTGCAAGGAATACAGTCCTTCAATATTTAAACCTCCATTTGCAAAACACTTGGAGCTTGGTTTTGTTTTGTTTTGTTTTTTTAATTACACCACCACATAATTTAAAGCTTTTACACGTTCTAATTATTCAGTTCCAAAACACCAAACTTTTATTGCACAGGGTCCTCATGAAAAGGCCCACGCAGCTGGACAACCACAGATTCTGCCATGAAAGGGCAGCAAGGTGCCCTCCCCCCTTCTTTGCTGCCTGGGCGGCCACCAGGGTTTGAAATCCATGCACCCTACTAAGTTTCTAGGGTGCAATCCGTGGACCCTTCCCTTTCCCATCCCAGCAGGTGCTCAAGGGCCCGCTGGCTTACAAAGTGCCAGAAGCAGGGCTGGGCCAGCCGGCCAGAGTTCAGTGTTCTGTCCCTTGGACTTCCAGCGGACACTAGGCTGCTTGGAAGAACCGCGCAGACTCGGAGATTTTTCAGCAGAGGGGTGGAGCGGTAAAGGCCTTGACCCCAAAGGCAAGGCCTTTCTGCGACCGCCAGGTTGGGGAGCTCCGAGAATGTGCCAACAGACGGCGGAATACTTGGTTCCCTGCTCCACGCAGTCCCAGTTCCCTTACCTGTGGTCCGCAGCCCTCCACTGCACCCACGGGATGGCGATCCTTGGGGACCCAGGAGCGCAGGAAATGGGCGTTCCCAGCCGCAGTTGCAACCCCCGAGAGCGCAACTGGGAACCCCTCCCCATCCCCCCCATGAGCCGACCCCCGCCCCGCGCCCCCAGGGTTAGCCCCGCCCCTGCCGCGCTCCCGGCGCGTTCCCAGCCGCAGTGGCGACCCCCGGGAGCACAACTGGGACCGACCCCCACCCAAAGCCATCGGAATCTCGACCCGCGCAGCCCGGGTTTACCCAGTCCCGGGTGCGCTCCCGGCGCGTTTTCAGCCTCAGTGTCCACCTCCCAGAGCACAACTGGGAAGCCCGCCCCCACCCCCGCCAGAAGCCGATCCCCGCCCCACGCCGCCCGCATTCGCCCCGCCCCTGCACGGTCCAGGTACCTTCCCAGCTTCTAGCGTTCACGCCCGGGTAGGAGCAGGATGCAGGAGTATGGGAGATGTGTCTGGAGCCTGACAGCCTCAGCTCCGCTCTGGCCTGCCCTTTGGACCTAGGAGCCAGGCCAACTTGCAGAGGGCTTAGGGCCCCATTGTATGCAAACTACCAAGGCCTACCGCAAGGAGAGCTCTGTCCGAGGGAAGGGAAGCGCCCCAGGCTGCGTTCCCAAGCTGTTGCTTGGCAATGCAGACTCAGCGGTAAACGGAGGGAATCAGGGTCCTAGTGCCTCCTGATCGCGACAGGAGGGTCGACTCCCATGCTTTGTCTGCAAGAGGTTCCCGACGTTCCCCGCGAACCTCTGGATGAGGCCGGTCTCATGAGGAAATTCGAAAAGTAGCCTCATGGTTGGTGCCATATGCTGAAAGATCCCGAATTCCCGGTCCACTCTAGATAAGAACCTGACGCCCGGACATCTCTTCGAAGGCAACCCTGTGGATGAAGGCACAACACGAAGGGACACTGACATCCCCATGCATCGTCTGGAAAAACCCGCAGATTCCACTCACAGCTCCAAATGTGGACTGTCACCTCGTGAACAACTCGAGAGGCAAGTGAAGTTGCATTCCTTCACACAAGACGAGGCCTTACTCTCCTGTCCCAACTCTTCAGGGACCCTGCAATTGGAGTCAGAAATGGAGAGGAACCCTGAGGTTCCTGCCTCAACTAGAGAAGAGGCCCTCTTCCATTGAACCAAACTCAGTGGTGTCCCGAGAGGCCCCTCCCAACACCACAGTATCCCTGAATTCTCAGAGGCTCCCTGAGAAGCTACCTGAGGTCACTGGCACAAGTCGAGGGAACCCAGAGTTTCCTGAAGTAACCCGAGAAAGACTTGGAGAGTCCTTTTTCAACGTCTCTTGATGCCCGATTCCCCTACCATGACTCCAGAGCAAGGACGCGCTCCCCTCGCCACAAGCACGAAAACTGACTTCCCTAGTACCACACAAGAGGCTCCCTGAGTACCCCATCGTACCTCGTGAGAAAACCCACACTGGCGCCGCAGTTCGAGAAAAACCACAAGATGCCCCCGTCAAGGAGAGATGGGGGCCTTCTTTTCCTGCCTGACCTGGAGAGCAATTCCTGGTCCTCTCTCCAAACTTCACAGGAGTATTGACTCCCTTTAGGCCTCTCAGTTGGGTCCAAGAAATACCGGGTGCGACTCGAGAGGAGAGCAGAGTCCTTTGCTTCCCTGGAGACGAGGCCTGACTCCCCGGGTGAGTTTGGAATGCAACCCCGAGATCCATGTCACCCCTGGAGTGGAACATTATGTCCTAGACACAAGCCTAGATGAGGTCTATTTTGCCCTACATTGACTCGAGCAACCTCCATCTCTCCCTCACAATTTGAATGGAAGATTGGTCTTCCCACGGTCAACACAAGAGGAAGTCTGAATTTCCCATCGTAATTCGAGAATTCAGCCTCAAGTCTTAAAAACCATGTGGTTCCCCCTTCATCGCAATATGAGGCCCTTGCCAGCTAGAGTCTCAAGAGAAGTCCCACGTTCCATCTTAAAGTTCGAAATGCTACTTGGCACCCTTGATGTGACCCCAAAGTTCCCCAACATACCGGTCTCACCCCAGGGGAACACCGAAGTTCCCGGTGTCTCCAGGGAAGTCCCATGTTCCGCCCTGAAGGGCGAAACGGTAATTGACACCCTTGATGCGACCGCAAAAGTTCCCCGACACGCTGGGTTCCCTCGAGGGGAACACCGAGGGTCCCGGCACCACTTCATCTGAGCCCCTTCTCCCCTCCTGATCGCGACAGGAGAGTCAATTCCCCTGCTTTGTCTGGAAGGGGTTCCCGGCCTTCCTGGCGCACCTCAGGATGAGGCCGGTCTCAGGAGAAAATTCGAGACTAGCCACATGTGAGGTGCCACGTGCCGAACGACTCTGATTTTCCGGTCCGCTCTTGATAAGAACCCGATGCCCGGACACCTCTTCGAAGGCAACCCTGTGGGTGAAGGCACAACACGAAGGGGCACTGACACCCCCGTGCATCATCCGGAAAAACCCGCAGGGTCTACACACAGCTCGACAAGGGGCCTGAGACTCCCGGAACAACTCGAGAGGCAACCAGAATTCCATTCCTCAGACAAGACGAGGCATGACTCTCCTGTCCCAACACTGCAGGGACCGTGCAGTCGGAGTCCGAATCCGAGAGGAAGCCTGAGGTTCCTGCCTCCCCTCGAGATGAGGCCCTCTTCCATTGCGCCGAACCCAGCAGAGTCCCGAGAGGCCCTGCCAAATACACAGCATCTCTCACCTCTCAGAGGCACCATGGGAAGTTCCCTAAGGTCCCCTGCAGAAGTCGAGGGAAACGAGGGTTTCCCGCCGCAACCCGAGAAAGACCTCGAGAGTCCTTCTTCAACGCCTCTTGAGGACCTAGCCGTTTCCCATGACTCGAGAGTGATGACCAGCTCCCCCTCGCCATGCGCATGGAGACCTGACTTGCCTGGCGCCGCACGAGAGGCTCCCTGAGGTCCTCGTCGTGCCTCGTGAGAAAACCCCCATGGGCGCAGCAGCCTGAGGAAACCCATGAGACGCCCCCGTCATCGCGAGATGAGGGCCTTCTTTTCTTCCCTGGCCTGGAGAGCAATCCCGAGTCCTCTCTCCAAACTGAAGAGGAGGCTCGACACCCTTGAGTCCACTCAGTGGGCTCCAAGAGATCCGTGTCGCGACTTGAGAGGAAAGCGGAGTCTTTGCTTCCCCTCCAGGCGAGTCCTGACCCCCTGGGGGAGTCTGGAATGGAAACCCGTGATCCCTGTCTTCCCTTGAGAGGAATATTAGGTCCTGGACACACGCCTCGATGAGGTCTCTTTGGCCCTGTAGTGACTCGAGCAGAACCCCCAGCTTTCCATCGCAACTCGAATTGAAGATTGGGCTTCCCAGGGCCAACCCAAGAGGAAGCCTGAAATTCCTGTCGTTTTTGAGAATCCCAATGCAACTCGAGGAAAACGACGTGGTTCCAACGTCTTCACAGGATGAGGCCCTTGCCCGCTACAGCGTCTCCAGGGAAGTCCCATGTTCCGTCCTGAAGTGGGAAACGGTACTTGGCTCCCTTGATGCGACCCCTAAAGTTTCCTGAAACGCCGGGTTCCCTCGAGTGGAACACCGAGGGTCCCGGCACCACTTCATCTGAGCCCCATCTCCCCTCCTGATCGCGACAGGAGAATCGATTCCCCTACTTTGTGTGGAAGGTGTTCCCGGCCTTCCCGCCGCACCTCAGGATGATGCTGGTCTCACGAGGAAATTCGAGATGAGCCACGTGGGTGGTGCCACATGCCGAATGACCCCGATTTCCCGGTCCGCTCTTGAAATGAACCCGATGCCTGGACACCTCTTTGAAGGAAACCCTGTGGGGGAAGGCACCAAACGAAGGGGCACTGACACCCCCATGCATCTTCGGGAAACACCCGCAGGTTCCACACACAGCTTGTCAAGGGCCCTGAGACCCCCTGAACGACTCGAGAGGCAAGCAGAGTTCCGTTACTCAGACAAGACGAGGCCTGACTCTCCTGTCCCAACTCTGCAGGCACCCTGCGGTCGGAGTCAGAAATGGAGAGGAAGCCTGAGGTTCCTGCCTCCAATCGAGATGAGGCCCTCTTTCATTTCGTCAAACCTAGTGGAGTCCCGAGAGGCCCCTCTAACTCCTCAGTATCCCGCACCTCTCAGAGGCACCTGGGAAGTTCCCTAAGTTCCCCTGTAGAGGTCGATGGAAACGAGTGTTTCCCGCCCCAACCCAAGAAAGACCTCGAGAGTCCTTCTTAAATGCCTCTTGAGGCCCTAGTCCCTCCCATGACTCGAGAGCAATGACGCGATCTGCCTGGCCACACGCATGGAGTCAGGCTTCTCTGGCGCCGCACGAGAGGCTCCCTGAACTCCTCATCATATCTCGTGAGAAACCCCACACTGGCGCCGCAGCTCGAGAAAACCCATGAGACGCCCCCGTCATCACGAGAGGAGGGCCATCTTTAACTGCATGGTATGCAGATCAAGCGTGAACCTTCTGTCCAAGCTACACAGGACGCTTGACTCCCTTTAGGCCACTCATTGGGCTCCAAGAGTTACGCGTCCCGACTCGAGAGGATAGTGGAGTCCTTTGCTTCCACTCGAGACGAGGTGTGACCCACCGGGTGAGACTGGAATGCGACCCCGATATCCCTGTCGCCCTGGAGAGGAAAATTACGTCCTGGACCCAAGCCTAGATGAGGACTCTTTGCCCTGAAGTGACTCGAGAGCAACCCCCAGCTCTCTCTGACAAGTTGAATGGAAGATTGGACTTCCTGGGCCAACACAAGAGGAAGCCTGAATTCCCCGTTGTAACTCGAGAATCCCGCCTCAACTCGAGAAAAACCACGTGTTTCCCTCGTCATCGCAATATGAGGCCCTTGCCCGCTACAGCATCTCCAGAGAAGTCCCACGTTCCATCTTGAAGTGCGAAACTGTACTTGGCACCCTTGATGCGACCTCAAAAGTGCCGTGACATACCGGTCTCACTCGAGGGGACCACCGAGGTTCCCGGCACCACTTCATCTGAGCCCCTTCTCCCCTTCTGATCGCGAGCAGTGGGTCGATTCCCCTGCTTTGTCTGCAAGGGGTTCCCGACCTTCCCGGCGCACCTCAGGATGAGGCCGGTCTCCCGAGGAAATTCGAGACGTAGCCTCGTGGGTGGTACCACATGCTGAAAGACCCCAATTTTCCGGTACGCTCTTGAAAAGAACCCGATGCCCGGAAACCTCTTTGAAGGCAACCCTGTGGATGAAGGCACAACACGAAGGGGCACTGACACCCCCGTGCATCGTCCGGAAAAACCCGCAGGTTCCACACTCAGCTCAACAAGTGGCCTGTCACTCCGTGAACAACTCGAAAGGCAAGGGGAAATCCATTCCTCAACAGAAGACGAGGCGTGACTCTCTTGTCCATACTCTGCAGGTACCCTGCGACCCGAGTCACATATGGAGAGGACCCCTGAGGTTCCTGCCTCCATTCGAGATGAGGCCCTCTTCGATTGCACCAAACCCAGTTGAGTAACGAAAGGCCCCTCCCAAATCCACAGTGTCCCTGACTTCTCAGAAGCACCCTTAGAAGTTTCCTGAGGTCACCGACACAAATCAAGGGAACCCAGGGTTCCCTGCCGCAACCCGAGAAAGACCTCAAGAGTCCTTCTTCAATGCGTCTTGAGGCCCGATTCGCCTACTATGACTGGAGAGCAATCACGCACTCCCCTTCACCACACGCACGGAGACCTGACGTGCCTAGCACCACACGAGAGGCTCTCTGAGCTCCCCGTTGTACCTCGTGAGAAATCTGATACTGGCGCCGCAGCTGGAGAAAACCCACGAGATGCCCCCGTCATCGCGAGATGAGGGCCTTTTTTCCTGCATGGCCAGGAAAACAATCCCGAGTCATCTCCAAACTCCATAGGAGGCTTCACTCCCTTTACGCCACGCAGTGGGCTCCAAGAGATACCCGTCGCGACTCGACAGGAGAGCGGAGTCCTTTTTTTCCCCTCAAGACGAGGCCTGACTCTCCGGGTGAGTCGAGAATGCAACCCTGAGATCCCTGTTGGCCCAGTAGTGGAACACTAGGTCCTGGACACAAGCGTATATGAGGTCTATTTTGCCCTGCAGTGACTGGAGAGCAATCCCCAGTTCTAACTTGCAACTCGAATGGAATACTGGATTTTCCTGGCGCCACACAAGAGGCTCCCTGAGATCCCCGTGGTACTTCATGAGACATCCCACACTGGCGCCGCAGCTCGAGAAAACCCACGAGACGCCACCGTCATCTCGAGATGAGGGCCTTCTTTTCCTGCATGGCCTGGAGTCCAATCCCGAGTCCTCTCTCCAAACTCCACAGGAGGCTTGACTCCCTTTAGTACACACAGTGGGCTCCAAGAGATACCCATCGCGACTCGAGACGAGAGCGGAATTCTTTGCTTACCCTCGAGGTGAGAACTGACTCCCCGCATGAGTCTGGAATGCAAACCCGAGATCCCTGTCGCCCCTGGAGAGCAACGTTAGATCCTGGACACAAGCCTAGATTAGGTCTCTTTTGCCCTGCAGTGACTCTAGCGCAATCCCCAGCTCCCCCTCGCAAACCGAATGGAAGATTGGATTTCAAGGCCAACAAGAGGAAGCCTAAATTCCCGGTCATAACTCGAGAATCCCGCCGCAACTCGAGCAAAACCACGTGGTTCTCCCGTCATCGCAAGATGAGGCCCTTGCCCGCTACAGCGTTTCAAAAGATGTCCCAGGTTCCGTCTTGAAATGCGAAACGGTACTTGGCACCCTTGATGCGACCCCAAAAGTCCCCCAACACGCCGGTCTCCCTCAAGGGGAACACCGAGGTTCCCGGCACCACTTCATTTAAGGCACTTCTCCCCTCCTGATCGTGACCGGTGGGTCGATTCCCCTGCTTTGTCTGCAAGGGGGCCCGACCTTCCCTGCACAACTCAGGATGAGGCCGGTCTCATGGGGAAATTCGATACGTAGCTTTGTGGGTGGTGCCACTTGCTGAAAGACTCCAATTTCCCGGTCCGCTCTTGATAAGAATCCGATGCTCGGACACCTCTTGGAAGGCAGCCTTGAGTATGAAGGTACAACACGAAGGGGCACTAACACACCTGTGCATCATCCGGAAAAACGGGCAGGTTACACACACAGCTCGACAAGTGGCCTGTCACCTCGAGAACAACTCGAGAGGCAAGAGGAGTCCCATCCTCCAGAAAAGACGAGGCCTGACTCTCCTGTACCAACATGCAGGGACCTTGCGATCTGAGTCAGAAATGGAGAGGAACACTGAGGTTCCTGCTTCAACTCGAGATGAGTCCCTCTTACATTCCACCAAATGCAGAGGAGTCTCGAGAGGCCCCTCCAAACTGCACAGTATCCCTGACTTCTCAGAGGCGCTCTGAGAAGCTCCCTGAGGTCGCAGGCACAAGTCAAGGGAACCCTGGGTTTTATGCAGTGACCCGAGAAAGACCTCGAGAGTCCTTCTTCAACCCGTCTTGAGGCCCGATTACCCTACCATGACTCGAGAGCAATGACGAGCTCCCCCTAGCCATCTCATGGGGACCTGACTTCCCTGGCGCCACACGAGAGGCTCCCTGAGCTCCCTCTCGTACCTAGTCAGAAACCCGGCACTAGCGCAGCAGTCTAGAAAACCCACGAGACGCCGCCATCATCGCGAGATGAGGGCCTTCTTTTCCTGCATGGCCTGGAGAGGAATCCCGAGTCCTCTATCCAAACAGCACAGGAGGCTTGACTCCCTTTAGGGCACACAGTGGGCTCCAAGAGATACCCATCGCGACTCAAAAGGACAGCAGAGTTCTTTGCTTCCCCTCGAGACGAGGCCTGATTCCCCGGGTGAGTCTGGTATGCAACCCCAAGATCCCTGTCTCCCCTAGGGACGAGCATTAAGTCCTGGACACAAGCCTAGATGAGGTCTATTTTGCCCTGCAGTGACTCGAGAGCAATCCCCAGCTCTCCCTTTAAACTCGAATGGAAGATAGGACTTCCCTGGCCCAACACATGACGAAGACTGTATTCCCCGTCAAAACTCGAGAATCCCGCCACAACTCGAGAAACGCCACGTGGTTCCCCCGTCATCCCAAGATGAGGCCCTTGCCCCCTACAGCGACTCAAGAGAAGTCCCACGTTCCGTCTTGAAGTGCGAAACTGTACTTGGCACCCTTGATGCGCCCTCAAATGTTCCTCGACACACCAGTCTGACTCGAGGAGAACACCGAGGTTCCCGGCACCACTACATCTGGGCCCCTTCTCCCCTCCTGATCGCGACAGGAGGGTCGATTCCCCTGTTTTGTCTTGAAGGGGTTCCTGCCTTTCCCGGTGCATCTCAGGATGAGGCCGGTCTCACGAGGATATTCCAGACATAGCCACGTGGATGGTGACACATGCCGAAAGACCCCGATTTCCCGGTCCGCTCTTGATAAGATCCTGATGCCCGGACACCTCTTTGAAGATAACCCTTTTAATGAAGGCACAACACTTAGGGGCACTGACACCCCCGGGTATCGTCCGGAGAAACCCGCAGGTACCACACACAGCTCGAGAAGTGACCTGTCACCCCGTGAACAACTGGAGAGGCAAGCAGAGTTCCATTCCTCCACACAAGACGAGGCCTGACTCTCCTGTTCGAACTCTGCAGCGAAACTGCGATCCGAGTCAGATCTGGCTCAGGGGAAGTCAGGAGAGGAAACATGAGTTTCCTGCCTCCACTCGAGATGAGGCCCTCTTCCATTGCACCGAACCCAGTGGAGTCCCGAGAGACCCCTCCCAACTGCACAGTATCCCTGACTTCTCAGAGGCACCCTTAGACCTTCCTGAGATCACCGGCACAAGTCGAGGGAACCAAGGGTTTCCTGCCCCAACCCGTAAAAGACCTCGAGAATCCTTCTTCAACGCGTATTGAGGTGCGATTCCCCTACCATGACTCGAGAGCAATGACGCGCTCCCCCTAGCCACGCGCATAGAAACCTGACTTCCCTGGCGCCACAGGAGAGGCTCCCTGAGCTCCCCATTATACCTCGTGAGCAACACCACACTGGAGCCGCAGCTCGAGAATACCCACGAGACGCCCCAGTCCTCACGAGATGAGGGCCTTCTTTTGCTGTATGGCCTGGAGAGCAATCCTGAGTCCTCTCTCCAAACTCCACAGGAGGCTTGACTCATTTTAGGCCACACAGTGAGCTCCAAGATATACCCGTCGCGACTTGACAGGAGAGCGGTGTCCTTGGCTTCCCCTCGAGACGAGGCCTGACTCCCCGGGTGAGTCGAGAATGCAATGCTGAGATCGCTTTCGCCCCAGCAGAGGAACATTAGGTCCTGGACACAAGCCTAGATGAGGTCTATTTGGCCCTGCAGTGTCTCGAGAGCAATCCCCAGTTCTAACTCGCAATTCGAATGAAAACTGGACTTCCCTGGGCCAGTTGAAGAGGAAGCCTGAATTCCCGGTTGTAACTCGAGAATCCCGCCGCAACTCAAGAAAAACCACGTGGTTCCCCCGTCATCGAAAGATGAGGCCCTTGCCCGCTACAGCGTCTCAAGAGAAGTCCCACGTTCCGTATTGAAGAGCGAAAAGTTACTTGGAACCCTTGATGCGACCCCAAAAGTTCCCCGACATACCAGTCTCACTTGAGGAGAACACCGAGGTTCCCGGCACCACTTCATCTGAGACTCTTCTCCCCTCTTGATCGCGACAGGAGGTTCGATTCCCCTGCTTTGTCTGGAAGGCGTTCCCGACCTTCCTGGTGCACATCAAGATGAGGCCAGTCTCATGACGAAATTCGAGACATAGCCTCGTGGGTGGTGCGGCATGCCAAAACACCCCGATTCCCTGGTCCGCTCTTGATAAGAACCCGATGGCAGAACCCAACTCGAAGGCAATCCTGTGGAACAAGTCACAACACGAAGGGGCAGTGACACCCCAGTGCATCGTCCAGAAAAACCCGCAAGTTCCACATACAAATCGACAAGTGGCCTGTCACCCCATGAACAACGCGAGAGTCAAGCGGAGTTCCATTCCTCCTCACAAGACGAGGCCTGACTCTCCTGTCCCAACTCTGCAGGGACTCTGCGATCCGAGTCAGATCCGGCACATTCGAAGCCAGGAGAGGAACCCTGTGGTTCCTGCCTCAACTTGTCATGAGGCCCTCTTCCATTGCACCAAACCCAGTGGAGTTCCGAGAGGCCCCTCCCAACTCCACAGTGACCCTGACTTCTCAGAGGCACGCTGAGAAGCTTCCTGAGGTCACTGGCACAAGTCGATGGAACCCAGGGTTTCCTGCTGCAACCCAAGAAAGACCTCGAGAGTCCTTCTTTAACACGTCTTCAGGCCCAATTCCCCTACCATGACTCGAGAACAATGACGGGCTCCCTCTCACCACGTGCATAGAGACCTGACTGCCCTGGCACCACATGAGAGGCTCATTGAGCTCCCAGTCTTACTTCGTGAGAAACCCCACACTAGCGCCACAGCTCGAGAAAACCTACGAGACGCCCCAGTCATCGGGAGATGAGGGCCTTCATTTCCTGCATTGCCTGGAGAGCAATCCCGTGTCCTCCCTCCAAACACCAGAGGAGGTTTGACTCCCTTTAAGCCACTCAGTGGGCTCCAAGACATACCCGTCCGACTCGAGAGGAGAGCAGAGTCCTTTGCTTCCCCTCGAGACGAGGCCTGACTCCAGGGTGAGTCTGGAATGCAACCCCGAGATTCCTGTCGCCCCTTGACATGAACATTAGGTCCTGCACACAAGCCTTGGTGGGGTCTTTTTTGCCTTCAGTGACTAGAGCGCACCTCCAGCTCTTCCTCGAATCTCGAATGAAGATAAGACTTTTGTGGGCCAACACAAGAGGAAGCATGAATTCCCTGTGGTAACTCAAATATCCCACCGCAACTAGAGAAAAACCAAGTGGTTCCCCAGTCATTCCAAGATGAGGCCCTTGCCCGCTGGAGCACCCCAAGAGAAGTCCCACGTTCCAATTTGAAGAGCGAAACGGTACTTGGAACGCGTTATGCGACCCCAAAAGTTACCCGACATACCTGTCTCACTTGAGGGAAACACCGAGGTTCCCAGCAGCACTTCATCTGAGCCACTTCTCCCCTCCTGATCGCCACAGGAGGGTCGATTCCTCTGCTTTGTCTGGAAGGGTTTCATGACCTTCGCGGCACACCTCAGGATGAGGCCGGTTTCATGAGGAAATTCGAGACTAGCCACGTGGGTGGTGCCAATTGCTGAACGACCCTGATTTCCCAGTCCGCTCTTCATAAGAACACGATGCCCGGACACCTCTTCGAAGGCAACCCTGTGGATGAAGACACAAAACGAAGGGTCACTGACACCCCCATGCATCGTCTGGAAAAACCTGCAGATTCCACACTCAGTTTGACAAGGGGCCTGAAACCCCATGAACAACTCGAGAGGCAAGCGGAGTTCCATTCCTCAGAAAAGACATAGCCTGACTCTCCTGTCCCAACTCTGCAGGGACACTACGATCAGAGTCAGAATTGGAGAGGAAGCCTGAGGTTCCTGCCTCCACTCGAGATGAGGCCCTCTACCATTGCAACAAACCCAGTGGAGTCCCGAGAGGCCCCGCCAAATCCACAGCGTCCCTCACCTCTCAGAGGCACCCTGGGAAGTTTCCTCAGGTCCCCGGCAGAAGTCGGGGGAAACGAGGGTTTCCCGCTGCAACCCGAGAAAGACATCGAGAGTCCTTCTTCAACGCGTCTTGAGGCCCTAGTCCCCTCCCATGACTCGAGAACAATGACGCGCTCCTTCTCGCCACGTGCATGGAGACATGACTTCCCTGGAACCGCACGAGAGGCTCCCTGAGATCCTCGTCGTGCCTCGGGAGAAAACCCCCACGGGTGCCGCAGCTCGAGGAAACCCCTGAGATGCCCCCGTCCTCGCGAGGTGAGGGCCTTCTTTTCCTGCCTGGCCTGGAGAGTAATCACGAGTCCTCTCTCAAAAGTGAAGAAGAAGCTGGACTCCCTTGAGGGCACTCAGGGGGCACCAAGATATCCGCGTCGCGACTCGGGAGGAGAGCGGAGTCCTTTGCTTCCCCTGGAGGCGAAGCCTGACTCCCCGGGGGACCATGGGATGCAACTCCGAGATCCTTGTCTTCCCTGGAGAGGAGCATTAGGTCCTGGACACAGGCCTAGATGAGGTCTCTTTGGCCCTGCAGTGACTCGAGCGCAACCCCCAGCTTTCGTTCGCCACTAGAATAGAAGATTGGGCTACCCAGGGCCGACATAAGAGGAAGCCTGTAATCCCCCGTCGTAACACGAGAATCCCGCCGAAACTCGAGAAAAACCACGTGGTTCCCACCTCTTCCCAAGATGATGCCCTTGCCCGTGAAGGCGTCTCAAGGGAAGTCCCCTGTTCCGCCCTGAAGGGCGAAACGTTCCCTGACAGCCTTCCTGCGACCCCCAAAAGTCCCCCGACACGCCGGGGTCCCCCGAGGGGAACACCGAGGGTCCCGGCACCGCTTCCTCTGAGCCCCTTCTCCCCTCCTGATCGCGACAGGAGAGGCGATTCCCCTGCATGGTCTGGAAGGGGTTCCCGGCCTTCCCGGCGCACCTCAGGATGAGGCCGGTCTCACGAGGAAATTCGAGACGAGCCACGTGGGTGGGGCCACATGCCGAACGCCCCCGATTCCCCGGTCCGCTCTTGAGAAGGACCCGAGGCCCGGACCCCTCTTCGAAGGCAACCCTGTGGGTGAAGGCACAACACGAAGGGGCACTGCCACCCCCGTGCATCGTCCGCAAAGACCCGCGGGTTCCACACACAGCTCGACGAGGGGCCTGAGACCCCCTGAGCAACTCGAGAGGCCAGCGGGGTTCCCTTCCTCAGACAAGACGAGGCCTGACTCTCCTGTCCCAACTCTGCAGGGACCCTGCGGTCGGAGTCCGAAACGGAGAGGAAGCCTGAGGTTCCTGCCTCCCCTCGAGGTGAGGCCCTCTTCCGTTGCGCCAGACCCAGCGGAGTCCCGAGGGGCCCCGCCACCTCCACAGGATTCCTCGCCTCTCAGAGGCACCCAGGGAAGTTCCCTAAGGTCCCCGGCAGAAGGCGAGGGAAACGAGGGTTTCCCGCCGCCCCCCGACAAAGACCTCGAGAGTCCTTCTTCAACGCCTCTCGAGGCCCTAGTCCCCTCCCGTGACTCGAGAGCCAGGACGCGCTCCCCCTCGCCACGCGCATGGAGACCTGACTTCCCTGGCGCCGCACGAGAGGCTCCCTGAGATCCTCGTCGTGCCTCGGGAGAAAACCCCCACGGGCGCCGCAGCTCGAGGAAACCCCTGAGACGCCCCCGTCCTCGCGAGCTGAGGGCCTTCTTTTCCTGCATGGCCTGGAGACCAATCCCGGGTCCTCTCTCCAAACGGAAGAGGAGGCTGGACTCCCTTGAGGCCGCTCAGGGGGCTCCAAGAGACCCGCGTCGCGACTCGAGAGGAGAGCGGAGTCCTTGGCTTCCCCTCGAGACGAGGCCTGACTCCCCGGGGGAGCCTGGAATGCAACCCCGAGATCCCTGCCTTCCCTGGAGAGGAATATTAGGTCCCGGACACACGCCTAGGTGAGGTCTCTTCGGCCCTGCAGTGACTCGAGCGCAACCCCCAGCTTTCCCTGGCAACCCGAGGGGAAGATTGGGCTTCCCAGGGCCAACCCAAGGGGAAGGCTGAGATCCCCGCCGCAACTCGAGAATCCCGCCGCAACTCGAGAAAAACCACGTGGTTCCCACCTCTTGGCAAGATGAGGCCCTTGCCCGCGACGGCGTCTCAAGGGAAGTCCCCTGTTCCGCCCTGAAGGGCGAAACGGTCCCTGACAGCCTTCCTGCGACCCCCAAAAGTCCCCCGACACGCCGGGGTCCCCCGAGGGGAACACCGAGGGTCCCGGCACCGCTTCCTCTGAGCTCCTTCTCCCCTCCGGATCGCGACTGGAGAGGCGATTCCCCTGCGTGGTCTGGAAGGGGTTCCCGGCCTTCCCGGCGCACCTCAGGATGAGGCCGGTCTCACGAGGAAATTCGAGACGAGCCACGTGGGTGGGGCCACATGCCGAACGCCCCCGATTCCCCGGTCCGCCCTTGAGAAGGACCCGAGGCCCGGACCCCTCTTCGAAGGCAACCCTGTGGGTGAAGGCACAACACGAAGGGGCACTGCCACCCCCGTGCATTGTCCGCAAAGACCCGCGGGTTCCACACACAGCTCGACGAGGGGCCTGAGACCCCCTGAGCAACTCGAGAGGCCAGCGGGGTTCCCTTCCTCAGACAAGACGAGGCCTGACTCTCCTGTCCCAACTCTGCAGGGACCCTGCGGTCGGAGTCCGAAACGGAGAGGAAGCCTGAGGTTCCTGCCTCCCCTCGAGGTGAGGCCCTCTTCCGTTGCGCCAGACCCAGCGGAGTCCTGAGGGGCCCCGCCACCTCCACAGGATCCCTCGCCTCTCAGAGGCACCCTGGGAAGTTCCCTAAGGTCCCCGGCAGAAGGCGAGGGAAACGAGGGTTTCCCGCCGCCCCCCGAGAAAGACCTCGAGTGCTGGGAGCCGGCATATTGCATATTGAGTGAGGATCTTGAATAGCTCCACTGGAATTCTATCACTGCCGGGAGCCAGCGTGAGGCACTCCGCCCGTGACAAAGGTCATGAGGAAGGAGGCTCGGCATACGCAAAGGCGGGATCGAGCCTCAGGAGTCCCCCTGGAGATTCTCGAGCATCTACCCCCAAAACCAGAGTCTGCCTACTTTCTGCTTTGTGCTTTCACCTACCCCTCTGACTTTATGGGGGGCTGTCCCCCAGTACCTCTCTCTGAAAAGAGAGTTAGCTTACAGCTCCAGTTAATAATTCCTGGATGTGACAGTGTTTCAACCTACAAACACCTTTGGAAATCCTCTAGCCTGCCTGAATGGGTTTTTCCGGCCACATGTGATTGTTCAGAGCCTCCCAACTGTGAGAGGCAGGAGATGTTCTAAACTGCCTAAACACAGATTCCTTTGAGTAGTTAAAAGATTGATTAGAAAATGTATTGGTGAAGGGTTTTTCACTTGTTGGGCCAATGTTTGCTGCTAAGTCTCCATACTCCTTACCTACTGTGTCTTTGGCAGTGTATTGATTGATATAATGGGTGTATAGAAATGTAAAATGCAGCTTTGTCCAATGCTTTTTGGAAGGCTGGTGCCTGACTTTGGAAAAATCACCTTTAGAGAATAATAAGTTTCTTAAAATGTTAACAGGCCTCCGGGCCAGAAGATGATGTCAATCACCTGAACTTTTGCATATGATAAGTTTGAAAGCCTGGCTTAGATTAGAACCAGGAACTGCTGTCCTTACATGACTCCACCCCTTCGCCCATTATCCTCTATGCATACCTTAAGGTATAAAAACTACTTTGGAAAATAAAGTGCGGGCCTTGTTCACTGAAACTTGGTCTCCCCATGTCACTATCTCTCCCAAATTCCAGCTGAGCGTCCATCTGGAGCGACGATGTCCTCTGCGACCATTTATTTGCCTGGGCTTCTAAGACCCACTCGAGAAGGTGTCTAAGGTGGGGCACCTTCCGCTATTCGAGAGGGCGCCTGCGGCCTCCGTGGTCAGAGCTAACCTGGTGTCACGGGTTATATTGATTTTCCGCGTAAACCAAGCCACTCAGCTTCTTTTCTCCACTGAATTTTCCTACTGAGCTATCCTTATATCAGCCGCTTTTCTCCACTGAATTTCCTCACTGAGTTATCCTTATTCTATTACTCTTTGTATCCTTAAGTAAAGTGTAATTAAGCAGTTATTCCCTGACCCTCGCCTAGCTGTCTCTCCTTCGAATACCCTGGATCAGCCGGGGCTGGTCCCCGGCACTCGAGAGTCCTTCTTCAACGCGTCTCGAGGCCCTAGTCCCCTCCCGTGACTCGAGAGCCAGGACGCGCTCCCCCTCGCCACGCGCATGGAGACCTGACTTCCCTGGCGCCGCACGAGAGGCTCCCTGAGATCTTCGTCGTGCTTCGGGAGAAAACCCCCACGGGCGCCGCAGCTCGAGGAAACCCCTGAGACGCCCCCGTCCTCGCGAGCTGAGGGACTTCTTTTCCTGCATGGCCTGGAGAGCAATCCCGGGTCCTCTCTCCAAACGGAAGAGGAGGCTGGACTCCCTTGAGGCCGCTCAGGGGGCTCCAAGAGACCCGCGTCGTGACTCGAGAGGAGAGCGGAGTCCTTGGCTTCCCCTCGAGACGAGGCCTGACTCCCCGGGGGAGCCTGGAATGCAACCCCGAGATCCCTGCCTTCCCCGGAGAGGAATATTAGGTCCCGGACACACGCGTAGGTGAGGTCTCTTCGGCCCTGCAGTGACTCGAGCGCAACCCCCAGCTTTCCCTGGCAACCCGAGGGGAAGATTGGGCTTCCCAGGGCCAACCCAAGGGGAAGGCTGAGATCCCCGTCGTAACTCGAGAATGCCGCCGAAACTCGAGAAAAACCACGTGGTTCCCACCTCTTGGCAAGATGAGGCCCTTGCCCGCCACGGCGTCTCAAGGGAAGTCCCCTGTTCCGCCCTGAAGGCGAAACGGTCCCTGACAGCCTTCCTGCGACCCCCAAAATTCCCCCGACACGCCGGGGTCCCCCGAGGGGAACACCGAGGGTCCCGGCACCGCTTCCTCTGAGCCCCTTCTCCCCTCCTGATCGCGACAGGAGAGGCGATTCCCCTGCGTGGTCTGGAAGGTGTTCCCGGCCTTCCCGGCGCACCTCAGGATGAGGCCGGTCTCACGAGGAAATTCGAGACGAGCCACGTGGGTGGGGCCACATGCCGAACGCCCCCGATTCCCCGGTCCGCTCTTGAGAAGGACCCGAGGCCCGGACCCCTCTTCGAAGGCAACCCTGTGGGTGAAGGAACAACACGAAGGGGCACTGCCAGCCCCGTGCATCGTCCGCAAAGTCCCGCGGGTTCCACACACAGCTCGACGAGGGGCCTGAGACCCCCTGAGCAACTCGAGAGGCCAGCGGGGTTCCCTTCCTCAGACAAGACGAGGCCTGACTCTCCTGTCCCAACTCTGCAGGGACCCTGCGGTCGGAGTCCGAAACGGAGAGGAAGCCTGAGGTTCCTGCCTCCCCTCGAGGTGAGGCCCTCTTCCGTTGCGCCAGACCCAGCGGAGTCCTGAGGGGCCCCGCCACCTCCACAGGATCCCTCGCCTCTCAGAGGCACCCTGGCAAGTTCCCTAAGGTCCCCGGCAGAAGGCGAGGGAAACGAGGGTTTCCCGCCGCCCCCCGACAAAGACCTCGAGAGTCCTTCTTCAACGCCTCTCGAGGCCCTAGTCCCCTCCCGTGACTCGAGAGCCAGGACGCGCTCCCCCTCGCCACGCGCATGGAGACCTGACTTCCCTGGCGCCGCACGAGAGGCTCCCTGAGATCCTCGTCGTGCCTCGGGAGAAAACCCCCACGGGCGCCGCAGCTCGAGGAAACCCCTGAGACGCTCCCGTCCTCGCGAGCTGAGGGCCTTCTTTTCCTGCATGGCCTGGAGAGCAATCCCGGGTCCTCTCTCCAAACGGAAGAGGAGGCTGGACTCCCTTGAGGCCGCTCAGGGGGCTCCAAGAGACCCGCGTCGCGACTCGAGAGGAGAGCGGAGTCCTTGGCTTCCCCTCGAGACGAGGCCTGACTCCCCGGGGGAGCATGGGATGCAACCCCGAGATCCCTGCCTTCCCTGGAGAGGAATATTAGGTCCCGGACACACGCCTAGGTGATGTCTCTTCGGCCCTGCAGTGACTCGAGCGCAACCCCCAGCTTTCCCTGGCAACCCGAGGGGAAGATTGGGCTTCCCATGGTCAACCCAAGGGGAAGGCTGAGATCCCCGCCGCAACTCGAGGAAAACCACGTGGTTCCCACCTCTTGGCAAGATGAGGCCCTTGCCCGCGACGGCGTCTCAAGGGAAGTCCCCTGTTCCGCCCTGAAGGGCGAAACGGTCCCTGACAGCCTTCCTGAGACCCCCAAAAGTCCCCCGACAAGCCGGGGTCCCCCGAGGGGAACACCGAGGGTCCCGGCACCGCTTCCTCTGAGCCCCTTCTCCCCTCCGGATCGCGACAGGAGAGGCGATTCCCCTGCGTGGTCTGGAAGGGGTTCCCGGCCTTCCCGGCGCACCTCAGGATGAGGCCGGTCTCACGAAGAAATTCGAGACGAGCCACGTGGGTGGGGCCACATGCCGAACGCCCCCGATTCCCCGGTCCGCCCTTGAGAAGGACCCGAGGCCCGGACCCCTCTTCGAAGGCAACCCTGTGGGTGAAGGCACAACACGAAGGGGCACTGCCACCCCCGTGCATCGTCCGCAAAGTCCCGCGGGTTCCACACACAGCTCGACGAGGGGCCTGAGACCCCCTGAGCAACTCGAGAGGCCAGCGGGGTTCCCTTCCTCAGACAAGACGAGGCCTGACTCTCCTGTCCCAACTCTGCAGGGACCCTGCGGTCGGAGTCCGAAACGGAGAGGAAGCCTGAGGTTCCTGCCTCCCCTCGAGGTGAGGCCCTCTTCCGTTGCGCCAGACCCAGCGGAGTCCTGAGGGGCCCCGCCACCTCCACAGGATCCCTCGCCTCTCAGAGGCACCCTGGGAAGTTCCCTAAGGTCCCCGGCAGAAGGCGAGGGAAACGAGGGTTTCCCGCCGCCCCCCGAGAAAGACCTCGAGTGCTGGGAGCCGGCATATTGCATATTGAGTGAGGATCTTGAATAGCTCCACTGGAATTCTATCACTGCCGGGAGCCAGCGTGAGGCACTCCGCCCGTGACAAAGGTCATGAGGAAGGAGGCTCGGCATACGCAAAGGCGGGATCGAGCCTCAGGAGTCCCCCTGGAGATTCTCGAGCATCTACCCCCAAAACCAGAGTCTGCCTACTTTCTGCTTTGTGCTTTCACCTACCCCTCTGACTTTATGGGGGGCTGTCCCCCACTACCTCTCTCTGAAAAGAGAGTTAGCTTACAGCTCCAGTTAATAATTCCTGGATGTGACAGTGTTTCAACCTACAAACACCTTTGGAAATCCTCTAGCCTGCCTGAATGGGTTTTTCCGGCCACATGTGATTGTTCAGAGCCTCCCAACTGTGAGAGGCAGGAGATGTTCTAAACTGCCTAAACACAGATTCCTTTGAGTAGTTAAAAGATTGATTAGAAAATGTATTGGTGAAGGGTTTTTCACTTGTTGGGCCAATGTTTGCTGCTAAGTCTCCATACTCCTTACCTACTGTGTCTTTGGCAGTGTATTGATTGATATAATGGGTGTATAGAAATGTAAAATGCAGCTTTGTCCAATGCTTTTTGGAAGGCTGGTGCCTGACTTTGGAAAAATCACCTTTAGAGAATAATAAGTTTCTTAAAATGTTAACAGGCCTCCGGGCCAGAAGATGATGTCAATCACCTGAACTTTTGCATATGATAAGTTTGAAAGCCTGGCTTAGATTAGAACCAGGAACTGCTGTCCTTACATGACTCCACCCCTTCGCCCATTATCCTCTATGCATACCTTAAGGTATAAAAACTACTTTGGAAAATAAAGTGCGGGCCTTGTTCACTGAAACTTGGTCTCCCCATGTCACTATCTCTCCCAAATTCCAGCTGAGCGTCCATCTGGAGCGACGATGTCCTCTGCGACCATTTATTTGCCTGGGCTTCTAAGACCCACTCGAGAAGGTGTCTAAGGTGGGGCACCTTCCGCTATTCGAGAGGGCGCCTGCGGCCTCCGTGGTCAGAGCTAACCTGGTGTCACGGGTTATATTGATTTTCCGCGTAAACCAAGCCACTCAGCTTCTTTTCTCCACTGAATTTTCCTACTGAGCTATCCTTATATCAGCCGCTTTTCTCCACTGAATTTCCTCACTGAGTTATCCTTATTCTATTACTCTTTGTATCCTTAAGTAAAGTGTAATTAAGCAGTTATTCCCTGACCCTCGCCTAGCTGTCTCTCCTTCGAATACCCTGGATCAGCCGGGGCTGGTCCCCGGCACTCGAGAGTCCTTCTTCAACGTGTCTCGAGGCCCTAGTCCCCTCCCGTGACTCGAGAGCCAGGACGCGCTCCCCCTCGCCACGTGCATGGAGACCTGACTTCCCTGGCGCCGCACGAGAGGCTCCCTGAGATCCTCATCGTGCCTCGGGAGAAAACCCCCACGGGCGCCGCAGCTCGAGGAAACCCCTGAGACGCCCCCGTCCTCGCGAGCTGAGGGCCTTCTTTTCCTGCATTGCCTGGAGAGCAATCCCGGGTCCTCTCTCCAAACGGAAGAAGAGGCTGGACTCCCTTGAGGCCGCTCAGGGGGCTCCAAGAGACCCGCGTCGCGACTCGAGAGGAGAGCGGAGTCCTTGACTTCCCCTCGAGACGAGGCCTGACTCCCCGGGGGAGCCTGGAATGCAACCCCGAGATCCCTGCCTTCCCTGGAGAGGAATATTAGGTCCTGGACACACGCCTAGGTGAGGTCTCTTCGGCCCTGCAGTGACTCGAGCGCAACCCCCAGCTTTCCCTGCAACCCGAGGGGAAGATGGGGCTTCCCAGGGCCAACCCAAGGGGAAGGCTGAGATCCCCGTCGTAACTCGAGAATGCCGCCGCAACTCGAGAAAACCACGTGGTTCCCTCCTCTTGGCAAGATGAGGCCCTTGCCCGCGACGGCGTCTCAAGGGAAGTCCCCTGTTCCGCCCTGAAGGGCGAAACGGTCCCTGACAGCCTTCCTGCGACCCCCAAAAGTCCCCCGACACGCCGGGGTCCCCCGAGGGGAACACCGAGGGTCCCGGCACCGCTTCCTCTGAGCCCCTGCTCCCCTCCTGATCGCGACAGGAGAGTCGATTCCCCCGTGTGTTCTGGAAGGGGTTCCCGGCCTTCCCGGCGCACCTCAGCATGAGGCCGGTCTCACGAAGAAATTCGAGACGAGCCACGTGGGTGGGGCCACATGCCGAATGCCCTCGATTCCCCGGTCCGCTCTTGAGAAGGACCCGAGGCCCGGACCCCTCTTCGAAGGCAACCCTGTGGGTGAAGGCACAACACGAAGGGGCACTGCCACCCCCGCGCATCGTCCTCAATGACCCGCTGGTTCCACACACAGCTCGACGAGGGGCCTGAGACCCCCTGAGCAGCTCGAGAGGCCAGCGGGCTTCCCTTCCTCAGACAAGACGAGGCCTGACTCTCCTGTCCCAACTCTGCAGGGACCCTGCGGTCGGAGTCCGAAACAGAGAGGAATCTGAGGTTCCTGTCTCCCCTCGAGGTGAGGCCCTCTTCCATTGCACCAAACCCAGATGAGTCGCGAGAGGCCCCTCCCAACTCCACAGTATCCCTGAATTCTCAGAGGCACCTTGAGAATCTACCTGAGGTCATTGGCTCAAGTCCAGGGAACCCAGGGTTTCCTTTTGCGACCCGAGAAAGACCTTGAGAGTCCTTCGGCGCGTCTTGAGGCCCGATTCCCCTACCATGACTCGAGAGCAAAGACCCGCTCCCCATCGCCATGCGCATGGAGACCTGACTTCCGTGACTCCTGAAGAGAGTCTCCCTGAGCTCCCCGTCGTAACTCTTCGGAAACCCCTTTCAGGCACCGCAGCTCGAGAAAACCCACGATACGGCCCCGTCATCACGAGATTAGGGACTTGTTTACTGCCTGGCATGGAGAGCAAAACCGAGTCCTCTCTCCAGACTCCACAGGAGGCTTGACTCTCTTTAGGCCTCTCAGTTGGCTCCAAGAGATACCTGTCAGGACCTGAAGGGAGAGCAGAGTCCTTTGCTTCCCCTCGAGACGAGGCCTGACTCCCCGTGTGAGTCTGGAATGCAACCCCGAGTTCCTGTCACACCTGGAGAGGAAAACTCGGTCCTGGACACAAGCCTAGATGAGGTCTATTTTGCACTGCAGTTACTAGAGCGCAATCGCCAGCTCTCCCTCGCAAATCGAATTGAAGTTTGGACTTCCCTGGGCCAATAGAATTGGAAGCCTGAATTCGACATCGTAACTCGAGAATCCCGCCGAAACTCGAGAAAATCCACGTGGTTCCCCCATCAGCGCTAGATGAGGCCCTTGCCCGCTACAGCAACTCAAGAGAAGTCCCACTTTCTGTCTTGAAGTGCGAAACGGTACTTGGCACCCTTGATGCAATCTCAAAATTCCCCGACATACCGGTCTCACTCGAAAGGAACACCGAGGTTCCCGGAACCACTTCATTTGAGCTCCTTCTCCCCTCGTGATCGTGACAGGAGTGTCGATTCCCCTGCTATGTCTGGAAGGGGTTCCCGACCTTTCCAGCGCGCCTAAGGATGAGGCAGGTCTCACGAGGAAATTCGAGACATAGCCTCGTGGGTGGTGCCACAAGCCGAAAGACCCCGATTTCCCGGTCTGCTCTTGATAAGAACGTGATGCCGTGACACCTTTACGAAGGAAAACCTGTGGATGAAAGCACAACACGAAGGGGCACTGACACCGTGC
Source organism: Bubalus kerabau (assembly GCF_029407905.1). NCBI lineage: Eukaryota > Metazoa > Chordata > Mammalia > Artiodactyla > Bovidae > Bubalus > Bubalus kerabau. The sequence continues at coordinate 837,315 of NW_026577901.1, forward strand.
ATCGTCCAGAAAAACCCGCAGGTTACAAACACAGTTCAACAAATGGTCTGTCACCCCGTGAACAACTCGACAGGCAAGTGGAGTTCCATTCCTCCACACAAGACGAGACCTGATTTTCTGTACCAACTCTGCAGGGAAACTGCGATCCGAGTCAGTACCAGCGCAAGGAAACCCAGGAGAGGAAACATGAGGTTCCTGCCTCCACTCGAGATGAGGCTCTCATCCATTGCACCAAACCCAATGGAGTCCAGAGAGGCCCCTCCCAACTCCACAGTACCCCTGACTTCTCAGAGGCACCCGGAGAAGCTCCATGAGGTCACCGGCACATGTCGAGGGAACCCAGGGTTTCCTGCCACAATGGGAAAAAGACATCGAGAGTCCTACTTCAACGTGTCTTGAAGCCCGAATCTGCTTCCATGGCTCTATAGAAATGACACGCACCCCCTCGCCATGCACATGGAGACCTGACTTCCCTGGCGCCATAAGAGAGGCTCCCTGAGCTCCCTGTCGTACCTCGTGAGAAACCCCACACTGACGCCGCAGCTTGAGAAAACTCACCATACGCCCCTGTCATCGCGAGATGAGGGCCTTCTTTTCCTGCATGGCCTGGAGAGGAATCCCGAATCCTCTTTCCAAACTCCACAGGAGGCTTGACTCCCTTTAGGCCACTTAGTGGGCTCCAAGAGATACCCGTCGCGACTCGAGAGGAGAATTGAGTCCTTTGCTTCCCCTCGAGACAAGGCCTGACTCACCAGGTGGGTCTGGAATGCAACCCCGAGATCCCTGTCTCCCCTGGAGAGGAACATTAGGTCCTGGAAACAAGCCTAGATGAGGTCTCTTTTGCCCTTCTGTAACTCGAGAGCAATCCCCCGCTCTCCCTGACAACTCGAATGGAAGATTGGACTTCCCTGGGCCAACACAAGAGGAAGCCTGAATTCCCCTTCGTAACTCGAGAATCCCGCCGCAACTCGAGAAAAAGCACTTGGTTCCCTCGTCATCACAAGATGAGGCCCTTGCCCGCTACAGCTTCTCAAGAAAAGTCCCACGTTCCGTCTTGAAGTGCAAAATGATACTTGACACCCTTGATGTGACCCCAAAAGTTCCCCGAAATATCGGTCTCACTCGAGGTGAACACCGAGGTTCCCGGCACCAGTTTATCTGAGCCCCTTCTCCCCTCCTGTTCGTGATAGGAGGGTCACTTCCCCTGCTTTGTTTGTAAGGGGTTCCCGACCTTCATGGGGCACTTCAGGATGAGGCCAGTCTCACGAGGAAATTCGAGACGTAGCTCGCGGGTGGTACCACATGCCAAAAGACTATGATTTCCCGGTACGCTCTTGATAAGAACCCGATGCCTGGACACCTCTTCGAAGGCAACCCTGTGGATGAAGGCACAACACAAAGGGGCACTGACACCCTCGTGCATCGTCCGGAAAAACCCGCAGGTTCCACATACAGCTCAACAAGTGGCTTGTCACCCCTGAAGAACTCGAGAGGCAAGTGGGGTTTCATTCCTCTACACAAGACGATGCCTGACTCTCCTGTCCCAACTCTGCAGGGACTTTGCGATCCGAATCAGACCAGCGCCAGTGAAGTCACGAGAGGAACGCTGAGGTTCCTGCCTCCACTCGAGATTAGGACCTCTTCCATTGCACGAAACCCAGTGGAGTCCCGAGAGACGCGTCCCAGCTCCACAGTATCCCTGACTTCTCAGAGGCACCCTGAGAAGCTCCCTGAGGTCACCAGCACAATTCGAGTGAACCCAGGGTTTACTGCCGCCACCATAGAAAGAACTCAAGAGTCCTTCTTCAACGCATTTTGAGGCCTGATTCCCCTACCATGACTCGAGGGCAATGACACGCTCCCTCTGCTACACTCATGAAGCCCTGACTTCCCTGGCGCCACACGAGAGGCTCCCTGAGCTCCCCGTCATACCTCGTGAGAAAACAAACACTGGCGCCACAGATAGAGAAAACCCACGAGACGCCCCCATTTTCGCGACATGACGGCCTTCTTTTCTAGCATGGCCTGGAGAGCAATCCCGAGTCCTCTCTCCAAACTCCACAGTAGGCTTGACTCCCTTTTGGTCACTCAGTGGACTCCAAGACATACCCGTCGTGACTCGAGAGGAGAGCGGAGTCTTTTCCTTCCCCTCGAGGCGAGGCCTGACTCCTCGGGTGTGTCTGATATGTGAACCGGAGATCCCTGTCGCCCCTGGAGAGAAACATTAGGTCCTGGACACAAGCCTAGATGAGGTCTCTTTTTTCCTGCAGTGACTCGAGAGCAATCCCCAACTCTCCCTCGCAACTCGAATGGAAGACTGGACTTCCCTGGGCCAACAGAAGAGGAAGCCTGAATTTCCCGTTGTAACTCAAGAATCCCGCCACAACTCGAGAAAAACCACGTCGTTCCCTCTTCATCGCAAGATGCGGCCATTGCCGCTACAGCGTCTCAAAAGAAGTCTTACGTTCCATCTTGAAGTGCGATACGGTACTTGGCACCTTTGATGCGACCCCAAAAGTTCCCCAACACACTGGTCTCACTGGAGGGGAACACCGAGGTTCCCGGCATCACCTCATCTGTGCCCCTTCTCCCCTCCTGATCGAGACAGGAGGGTCGATTCCGCTGCTTTGTCTGCAAGGGGTTCCGACCTTCCTGGCGCACCTCAGGATGAGGCCGGTCTCACTAGGAAATTCGAGACGTAGCCTGGTGGGTGGTGCCACATGCGGAAAAACCCCGATTTCCCGGTCCGCTCTTAATAAGAACCCGATGCCAGGACACCTCTTCGAAAGCAAACCTGTGGATGAATGCACAACACGAAGGGGTACTGACATCCCCATGCATAGTACGGAAAAACACGCAGATTCCAAACACAGATTGACAAGTGTCCTGTCATCCCTTGAAGAACTAGAGAGGCATGCGGAGTTCCGTCCCTGCACACAAGAGAAGGCCTGACTCTCCTTTCCCAACTCTGCAGGGACCGTGCGATCGGAGTCAGAAATGTAGATGAAACCTGACGTTCCTGCATCAACTCGAAATGAGGCCCTCTTCCATTGCGTCATACCCAGTGGAGTCCCAAGAGGCCCCTAAAACTCCACAGTATCCCTGATTCTCAGAGGCACCCTCAGAAGCTCTCTGCGGTCACTGGCACAAGTCGAGTGAACCCAGGGTTTCCTGCTGCATTCTGAGAAAGACCTTGAGAGTCCTTCTTTACCGCGTCTTGAGGCCCGATACCCTACCATGACTGGAGAGCAATGACGCATTCCCCTCGCCACGCCCATTGAAACCTAACTTCCCTGGCGCCACACGAGAGGCTCCCTGCGCTCCCCGTCCTACCTCATGAAAACCCCACACTGGCACCGCCGCTCGAGAAAACTCACGAGACGCCCCCATCATCGTAAGATGAGGGCCTTCTTTTCCTACATGACCTAGAGAGCAATCCCGAGTCCACTCTCCAAACTCCACTGGAGGCCTGACTCCCTTTAGGCCACTCAGTAGCCTCCAAGAGATACACGTCGCTACTCTAGAGGAGAGCGGAGTCCGTTGCTTCCCCTCGAGCCGAGGCCTGACTACTTGGGTGAGTCTGGAATGGGATCCCGAGATCCGTGTTGCCCCTGTAGAGGAAAACTCGGTCCTGGACACAAGCCTAAATGAGGTCTTTTTTGTCCTGCATTGACTCAAGTGCAATCCCCAGCTCTCCCTCGCAACTCGAATGGATGATTGGACTTCCCTGGGCCAACACAAGAGGAAGCCTGTATTCCCCATTGTAATTCGAGAATCCCGCGGCAACTGGAGAAAAACAACGTGGCTCCTCCGTCATCGAAATATGAGGCCCCTGTCAGCTATAGCGTCTCCAGGGAAGTCCCATGTTCCGTCTTGAAGTGTGAAACGGTACTTGGCACCCTTGATGCGACCCCCAAATTTCCCTGACACCCCGGTCTCACTCGAGGAGAACATGGAGGTTCCCAGCACCGCTTCAGCTGAGCCTCTTCTCCCCTCCTGATGGCGACAGGAGGGTCGATTCCCCTGCTTTGTCTGGAAGGGGTTCCCAGACTTCCCGGCGAACCTCAGGATGAGGCCAGTCTCACGAGGGAAGTCGAGACGTAGCCTCGTGGGTTGTGCCACATGCCGAAAGACCCCGATTTCCTGGTCCGCTATTGATAAGATCCCGATGCCCGGTCACCTCTTCGAAGGTAACCCTGTGGATGAAGGCACAACACGAAGGGGCACTGACACCCCTGTGCATCGTCCCCCAAAACCGCAGGTTCCACATACAACTCGACAGGTGGCCTGTCATCCCGTGAACAACTCGAGAGGCAAGCGGAGTTCCATTACTCCACACAAGACGAGGTCTGACTCTCCTGTCCCAACTCTGCAGGGACCCTGCTATCCGAGTCAGAAATGGAGAGGAACCCTGACGTTACTGCCTCAATCCGAGATTAGGTCCTCTTCAATTGCACCAGTCCCTGTGATGTCCCGAGAAGCCCCTCTCAACTCCACAGTATCCCTGACTTCTCAGAGGAACCCCGCTAAGCTCCCTGAGGTCATGGGCACAAGTCGAGGGAACCCAGGGTTTCCTGCCACACCCCGAGAAAGACCTCGAGAGTTCTTCTTCGAAGCGTCTTGAGGCTTGATTCCCCTACCATGACTCGAGAGCAATGAGGCGCTCCCCCACGCCACGTCCATGGAGACCTGACTTCCGTGGCACCACAGGAGTCTCCCTGAGCTCCCCGTCCTATCTCGTGAGAAACCCCAACCAGGCACTGCACCTTGAGAAAACCCACGAGACGCCCCCGTCATCGCGAGATGAGGGCCTTCTTTTCCTGCATGGCCTAGAGAGCAATCCCGAGTCCTCTCTCCAAACTCCACAGGAGGCTTAACTCCATTTAGGCCACTCTTGGGCTCCAAGGGATACCCGTCGCGACTCGAGAGGAGAGCGGAGTCCATTCATTCCCTTCGAGACGAGGCCTGACTCCCCGGGTGAGTCTGGAATGCAACCCCGAGATCCCTGTCGCCCCTGGAGAGAAAAACTCGGTCCTGGACACAAACCTAGATGAGCTCTATTTTGCCCTGCAGTGACTCGAGAGCAATCTCCAGCTCTCACTTGCAACTCGAATGGAAGATTGGACTTCCCTGGGCCAACACAAGAGGAAACCTGTATTTCCCATCGTAACTCAAGAATCCTGCCGCAACTCGAGAAAAAACACGTGGGTCCCCCGTCAGTGCTAGATGAGGCCCTTGCCCACTACAGCATCTCAAGAGAAGTCCCAGGTTCCGTCTTGAAGTGCGAAACGGTACTTGGCACCCTTGATGCAACCAGAAAAGTTACCCGACTTTCACTCAAGGAGAGCACCGAGGTTCCCGGCACTACTTCATCTGAGCCCTTTCTCTCCTCCTGATCCCGAAAGTAGGGTCGATTCCCCTGCTTTGTTTGGAAAGGGTTCCCGGACTTTCCTGCGCGCCTCAGGATGAGGCCGGTCTCACGAGAAAATTCGAGACGTAGCCTAGTGGGTGGTGCAACATGCTGAAAGACCCCAATTTCCCGGTCCGCACTTGAGGAGAACACGATACCCGGACACCTCTTCGAAGGCAACCTTGTGGATGAAGGCACAACAGGAAGGAGCACTGACGCCCCCGTGCATCTCCGAAAAACCCGCAGATTCCACACACATCACGAAAAGTGGTGTTATCCTTGAACAACTTGAGATGTAAGCGGAGTTCCATTCCTCCGCAGAACACGAGACCTGACACTCCTGAGCAAACTCAACAGGGACCCTGCAATCTGAGTCAGATCCGGCCTCCAGGAAGTCAGGAGCAGAACCCTGAGGTTCCTGCCTCAACTCGAGATGAGGCCCACTTCCATTGCACCAAACCCAAAGGAGTCCCAAGAGGCCTCTCCCAAATCCACAGTATCCCTGACTTCTCAGAGGCACCCTGAGACGCTCCCTGAGGTCACCGGCACAAGTCCAGGGAACCCAGGGTTTCCTGCCGCAACCCAAGAAAGACATGGAGAGTTCTTTTTCAACCCGTCATGAGGCCCGATTCCCCTACCCTGACTTGAGAGCAATGACGCGCTCCCCCTTGCCCCGCCCATGGAGACCTGACTTCCCTGTTGCCACACGAGAGGCTACCTGAACTCCCCGTCGTACCTCGTGAGAAACCCCACACTGGTGCCGCAGCTCGAGAAAACCCACGAGACACCCCCGTCATCTCGAGATGTGGGCCTTCTTTTCCTGCATGGCCTGGAGAGCAATCCCGAGTCCTCTCTCCAAACTGAAGAGGAGGGTTGACTCCCTTTAGACCACTCAGTGGGCTCCAAGAGATACGCGTCGCAACTCGAGAGGATAGCCAAGTCCTTTGCTTCCCCTCGAGACGAGGCCTAACTCCCCGGGTGAGTCTGTAATGCAAACCCGAGATCCCTGTCGCCCTTGGAGAGGATCACTGGGTCCTGAACACAAGGCTAGATGAGGTCGCTTTTGCCCTGCAGTAACTCGAGAGCACTCCCCAGCTTTCCCTCGCAACCCGAATGGAAGATTGGACCTCCCTGGGCCAACACAAGAGGAAGCCTGAATTCCCAGTAGTAATTCGAGAATTCCGCCTCAACTTGAGAAAAACCACGTGGTTCCCCCGTCATTGCAAGATGAGGCCCTTGCCCGCTCCAGCGTCTCAAGAGTAGTCCCACGTTCTGTCTTCAAGTGCGAAATGATATTTGGCACCCTTAATGCTACCCCAAAAGTTCCCCGACATACGGGTCGCACTAGAGGGGAACACCGAGGTTCCTGGCACCACTTTATCTGAGCCCCTTCTCCCCTCCTGATCGCGAAAGGAGGGTCAATTCCCCTGCTTTGTCTGCAAGGGGTTCCCGACCTTCTCCACGCACCTCAGATGAGGCTGTCTCACGAGGAAATTCGAGACATAGCCTCGATGGTGGTGCCACATGCCGAAAGACCGCGATTTCCCGATCCGCACTTGATAAGAACGCGATGCCCAGACATCTATTCGAAGATAGTGTGGATGAAGGCACAACACGAAGGGGCACTGACACCCCCGTGCATCGTCTGGAAAAGACCGCAGGTTACTCATACAGCTCAACAAGTGCCTGTCACCCAGTGAACAACTCGAGAGGCAAGCGGAGGTCCATTCTTGCACACAAGACAAGGCCTGACTCACCTCTCCCAACTATGCAGGGGGCTGCGATCGGAATCAGAAATGGAGAGGAACCCTGAGGTTCCTGCCTCCCCTCGAGATGAGGCCCCCTTCCATTTCACCAAACCCAGTGGAGTCCCGAGAGGTCTTTCCCAACTCCACAGTATCCCTGACTTCTCAGAGGCACCCGGAGAATCTCCCTGAGGTCACCGGCACAAGTCGAGGGAACCCAGGTATTCTTGCCAAGACCCGAGAGAGATCTTGAGAGTCCTTCAACGCGTCTAGAGGCCTGATTCCCCTACCATGACTCGAGAGCAATGACGCACTCCCCCTCGCCACACGCATCGAGACCTAACTTCCCTGGCACCACACAAGAGGCTCCCTGAGCTCCCCGTCGTACCTCTTGAGAAACCAACACAGGCGCTGCAGCTCGGTAAAACCACCGAGACCACCCCCGTCATCGTGAGATGAGGGCCTTCTTTTCCTGCATGTCCTGGAGTGCAATCCCGAGTCCTCTTTCCAAACTCCAGAGGAGGCTTGACTCCCTTTAGTCCACTCAGTGGGCTCCAAGAAATACCCGTCGCGACTCGAGAAGAGAGAGAAGTCCTTTGTTTCCCCTCGAGAGGACGCCTGACTCCTGGGTGAGTCTAGAATGCAACCCCAAGATCCCAGTCATCCCTTGAGAGGAACATTAGGTCCTAGACACAAGCCTGGATGAGGTTTCTTTTGCCCTGCAGTGACTCGAGCGCAACCCCCAGCTCTCCCTCGCAACTCGAATGGAAGATTGGGCTTCCCTGGGCCAACACAAGAGGAAGCCAGAAATCCCCTTCGTAACTCGAGAATCCCGCCGCAACTCGAGAAAAACCACGTGTTTCCAACGTCATCCCAAGATGAGGCCCTTGCTGCTATGGCGTCTCAAGAAAAGAACCACGTTCCGTCTTGAAGTGCGAAATGGTACTTTGCACCCTTGATGCGACACCAAATGTTCCCGGACACGCCGGTCTCACTCGACAGGAACACCGAGGTTCCCGCACCACTTCATCTGAGCACCTTCTCCCCTCCTGTTCGAGACAGGAGGGTCTATTCCCCTGCTTTGTTTGGAAGGGGTTTCCCACATTCCCGGCGCATCTAAGGATGAGGCCGGTCTCACGAGTAAATTCAAGACATAGCGTCGTGGGTTGTGTCACATGCCGAAATACCCTGATTTCCCGACCCACTCTTGAGAAGAACCCGATGCCCGGACACCTCTTTGAAGGCAACCCTGTGGACGAAGGCACAAAACGAAGGGTCACTGACACTCCCGTGCATCATTCGGTAAAAGCCGCAGGTTCCACACACAGCTCGACAAGAGGCCTGTCATCCCATGAACAACTCGAGAGGCAAGCAGAGTTCCATTCCTCCATTCAAGACGAGGCCTGACTCTCCGGTCCCAACTCTGAAGGGACCCTGCGATCGGAGTCCGAAATGGAGAGGAACCCTGAAGTTCCTGACTCCACTCGAGATGAGGCCCTCTTCCATTACACCAAAAACAGTGGAGGCCCGAGAGGCCCCTCCCAAATCCACAGTATCGCGACTTCTCAGAGGCACCCTTAGAAGCTCCCTGAGGTCACCGGCACAAGTCGAGGGAACACAGGGTTTCCTGACGCAACCCGAGAAAGACCTCGAAAATCCTCCTTCAACGCATCTTGAATCCCGATTCCCCTACCATGACTCGAGAGCAATGACGCATTCCCCCTCGCCACTCGCATGGAGACTTGACTTCCCTGGCGCCACACGAGAGGCTCCCTGAGCTCCCCGTCATACCTCGTGAGAAATCCCACACTGGCTCCCCAGCTCGAGAAAACCCACGAGATGCCTCCGTGATCGCGAGATGAAGGCCTTCTTTTCCTGCATGGCCTGGAGAGCAATCTCGAGGCCTCTCTTCAAACTCCACAGGAGGCCTGACTCCCTTTAGGCCACTCTGTGGGCTCCAAGAGATACCCGTTGGGACTCGAGAGGAGAGCGGAATTCTTTGCTTCCCCTATATACCAGGCCTGACTCCTCAGGTGAGTCTGGAATGCAACCCCGAGATCCCTGTCGCCCCTGGAGAGGAACATTAGGTCCTAGACACAAGCATAGATGAGGTCTCATTTGCCCTGAAGTGACTCGAGAGCAATCCCCTGCTCTCCCTCCCACCTCGAATGGAAGAATGGACTTCCCTGGGACAACACAAGAGGAAACCTGAATTCCCCGTCGTAATTCAAAAATCCCACTGCAACTCGAGGAAAACCACGTGGTTCCCCCGTCATCGCAAGATGAGGCCCTTGCCAGCTACAGCGTCTCAGTAGAAGCCCCACGTTCCATCTTGAAGTTTAAAACGATAATTGGCAACCTTGATGTTAGCACAAAAGTTCCCCGACACCCTGGTCTCACTCGAGGGGAACACCAAGGTTCGGTGCACCGCTTGTTCTGAGCCCCTTATCCCCTCCTGATCGCGACGGGAGGGTCGATTACCCTGCTTTGTCTGGAAGGGGTTCCGGACCTTCCCGGCGCACCTCAGGATGAGGCCGGTCTCACGAGGAAATTCGAGACGTAGCCTTGTGGTTGGTGCCACACGCCGAAAGACCCCGATTTCCCTGTCTGCTCTTGATAAGAACCCAATGCTAGGACACCTCTTCGAAGGCAATCCTGTGGACGAAGGCACAAAACGAAGGGGTCTGACACCCTCCTGCATCGTTGGAAAAGCCCGCAAGTTCCACATACAGATCGACAAGTGGCCTGTCACCCCGTGAACAACTCGAGAGGCAAGAGGAGTTCAATTCCTCCACACAAGACGAGGCCTGACTCTCCTGTCCCAACTCTGCATGGACACTGAGATCCGATTCAGAAATGGAGAGGAACCATGAGGTTCCTGCCTCAACTCGAGATAAGGCCCTCTTCTACTGCACCAAACCCAGTGGAGTTCGGAGCGGCCCCTCCCAACTGCACAGTATCCCTGACTTCTCAGAGGCACCCTGAAAAGCTCCCTGAGGTCACGGGCATAAGTCGAGGGAACCCAGGGTTTCCTGCCGTAACCTGAGAAAAACCTCGCGAGTCCTTCTTCACGCGTCTTGAGGCCCGATTCCCCTACCATGACTGGAGAAAAATGACGCGCTCCCCCTCGCCACGCGCATGAAGATCTGACTTCCCCGGCACCACATGAGAGGCTCCCTGAGCTCCCCATCGTACCTCGTGAGAAACCCCACACTGGCGCCGCAGCTCGAGAAAACCCACGAGACGCACCTGTCATGGTGAAATGAGGGCCTTTCCTGCATGACCTGAAGAGCAATCCCGAATCCTCTCTCCAAACTCCAAAGGAGGCTTGAATCCCTTTAGGTCACTCAGTGGGCTCCAAGAGATACCCGTCGATACTCAGGAGGAGAGCGGTGTCCTTTGCTTCCCCTCGAGATGAGGCCTGACTACGAGGGTGAGTCTGGAATGCAACCCTGGATCCCTGTCGCCCCTGGAGAGGAACCTTAGGTCCTGGACAAAAGCCTAGATGAGGTCTCTTTGGCCCTGCAGTGACTCAAGCGCAACCCCTAGCTTTCCCTTGCAACTCGAATGGAAGATTGGCCTTTCTGAGCCAACACAAGAGGAAGCCTGAATTTCCAGTTGTAATTTGAGAAACCCGCCGCAACTCGAGAAAAATCACGTGGTTCCCCATATTGCAAGATGAGGCCCTTGCCCCCTACAGCGTCTCAAGAGAAGTCTCACATTCCGTCTTGAAGTGCAAAACAGTACTTGGCACCCTTGATGCGACCCCAAAAGTTCCCCTATATACCGATCTCACTAGAGGGGACACTGAAGTTTCCGGCACCACTTCATCTGAGGCCTTTCTCCTCTCCTAATCGTGATAGGAGGGTCGATTCCACTGCTTTGTCTCGAAGGGATTCCCGACCTTCCCGGCACACCTCAGGATGAGGCTGGTCTCATGAGGAAATTCGAGAGGTAGCCTCGAGGGCCATACTACATGCCGAAAGACCCCGATTCCATGGTCCACTTTTGATCAAAACCAGACTCCTGGACACCTCTTCGAAGGCAAGCCTGTGGATGAAGGCACAACACGTAGGGGCACTGACACCCCGTGCATCTTCCGGAAAAACCCGCAGGTTCCTCACACAGCTCCACAAGTGGTCTGTCACCTCGTGAACAACTCGAGAAGCAAGCGGAGTTCCATTCCTCCACACAAGACGATGCCTGACTCTCCTGTCACAACTCTAGGGACCTTGCGCACCGAGTCAGAAATGGAGAGGAAGCCTGAGGTTCCTGCCTCCACTCAAGATGAGGCCCTTTTCCATTGCCACAAAACCAGTGGAGTCCCGAGAGGCCCGTCCCAAATCCACAGTGTGCCTGACTTCTCAGAGGCACCCTGAGAAGCTCCCTGAGGTCACCGGCACAAGTCAAGGGAACCCAGGGTTTCCTGCCGCAACCCGAGAAAGACCTTGAGAGTCCTGCTTTAACGTGTCTTGAGGCCCGATTCCCGTATCATATCTCGAGAGCAATGACGCGCTCCCCCTTGCCATGCGCATGGAGACCTGAATTCCCTGGTGCCACACGAAAGGCTCCCTGAGCTTCCCGTTGCACCTCGTCAGAAACCGCACACTGGCACCGCAGCTCGAGAAAACCAACAAGACGCCCCTGTCATCGCGAGATGAGGGTCTTCTTTTCCTGCATGGCCTGGAGAGCAATCCTGAGTCCTCTCTCCAAACTCCACAGGGGGCTTGACTCCCTTTAGGCCACTCAGTGGGCTCCAAGAGACACCTGTGGTGACTCAAGAGGAGAGCGGGGTCCTTTGCTTCCCCTCGAGTCGAGCTCTGACTCCCAGGATGCGTCTGGAATGCAACCCCGAGATCGCTGTCGGCCCTGGAGAGGAATATTAGGTCCTGGACACAAGCCTAGATGAGGTCTCTTTTGCCCTGCAGTGACTCAAGAGCAAACCCCAGCTCTCCCTCGAAACTCGAATGGAAGATTGGACTTCCCTGGGCCAACACAAGAGGAAGCCTGAATTCCCCGTCGTAACTCGAGAATCCCGCCGCACCTTGAGAAAAACCACGTGATTCCCCCGTCATCCCAAGATGAGGCCCTTGCCCTCTACAGCGTGTCAAGAGAAGGCCCAAGTCCGTATTGAAGTGCAAAATGGTACTTGGCACCCTTGAAGTGACCCCAAAAGTTTCCCGACACACCGGTCCCACTCGAGGGGAACACCGAGGTTCCCGGCACGACTTCAACTGAGCCCTTTCACTCCTCCTGATCGTGACAAGATGGTCGATTCCCCTGCTTTGTCTGGAAGGGGTTCCCGATCTTCATGGCGCACCTCAGGATGACACCAGTCTAATGAAGAAATTCGAGACGTAGCCTCATGGATGGTGCCACGTTCTGAAAGACCCCGATTTCCTGCTCTGCTATTGATAAGAACCCGATGTCCGGACACCTCTTTGAAGGCAACCCTGTGGATGAAGGCACAACACGAAGGGGCACTGACCCCCTCATGCATCTTACGGAAAAAACCGAAGGTTCCACTCACAGCTCGACAAATGGTCTGTTATCCTGTGAACAACTCGAGAGGCAAGTGGAGTTCCATTCCTCCACACAAGACGAGGCCTGACTCTCCTGTCCCAACTCTTCAGGGACCCTGTGGTCGGAGTTTTAAATGGAGAGGAACCCTTAGGTTCCTGCCTCAACTCGAGATGAGAACCTTTGCCATTGCACCAAACCCAGTGGAGTTCCGAGAGCGCCTCCCAAGTCCACAGTATGCCTGACTTCTCAGAGGCACCCTGAGAAGCTCCCTGAGGTCACCGGTACAAGTCGAGGGAACCCAGGGTTTCCTGCCGCAACCTGAGAAAGACCTCGAGACTCCTTCTTCAACGCGTCTTGAGTCCCGATTTCCCTACCATGACTCGAGAGCATTTATGCGCTCCTCCTCATCACACGCATAGACACCTGACTTTCCTGGCGCCACACGAGAGGCTCCCCGAGCTCCCCGTCGTACCTCGTGAGAAAACTCATACTTGCGCTCCAACTCGAGAAAACCCACAAGACGCCCCCGTCATTGCGAGCTGAGGGCCTTCTTTCCTGTATGCCCTGGAGAGCAATCCCGAGTCCTCTCTCCAAATCCACAGGAGGCTTGACTCCCTGGAGGCCACTCAGTGGGCTCCAAGAGATACCTATCGCGACCCAGGAGGATATCAGAATCCTTTGCTTCCCCTCGAGCCGAGGCCTGACTCACTGGGTGAGTCTGGAATGCGTCCCCGTGATCCCTATCGCCCCTGGAGAGGAACATTAGGTCCTGGACACAAGCATAGATGAGGTCTATTTTGACCTGCCGTGAATTGAGAGCAATTCCCACCCAGCTCTCCCTGGCAACTCGAATGGAAGAATGGACTTCCCTGAGCCAACAGAAGAGGAAACCTGAATTCCCCGTCGTAAGTCAACAATCCCATCGCAACTCGAAAAAAACCACGTGGTTTCCCCTTCATCACAAGATGAGGCCCTTGCCCGCCACAGCGTCTCAAGAGAAGTCCCACGTTTCATCTTGAAGTTTGAAACAGTATTTGGCAAGCTTCGTGAGACCCCAAAAGTTCCCTGACATACCGGTCTCACTCAAGGGGAACACCGAGGTTTCCGGCACCACTTCATCTGAGCCCCTTCTCCCCTCCTGATCGCGACAGTAGGGTCGATTAACCTGCTTTGTCTGGAAGGCTTTCCCGACCTTCCAGGGGCACCTCAGCATGAGGCCCGTCTCACGAGGAAATTCGAGACGTAGCCTCGTGTGTGGTGCCGCATTCCAAAAGACCCCAATTTCCTGGTCTGCTCTTAATAAGAACCCGATGCCCGCACACCACTTCGAAGGCAACCCTGTGGATGAAAGCACATCACGAAGGGGCACTGACACCCCCGTGCATTGTCTGGAAAAAACCGCAGGTTCCACACACAGCTCGACAAGTGGCCTGTCACTCCTTGAACAACTCGAGAGGCAAGCGGAGTTCCATTCCTCCACACAAGACGAGGCCTGACTCTCCTGTCCCAACTCTGCAGGGACCCTGCAATCTGAGTCAGAAATGGAGAGGAACCCTGAGGTTCCTTCCTGATCTCGAGATTAGGCCCTCTTCCATTGCAGCAAACGCAGTGGAGTCCCGAGAGGCCTCTCCCAGCTCCATAGTATCCCTGACTTCTCAGAGGCACCCTGAGAAGCTACCTGAGGTCACAGGCACAAGTCGAGGGAACCCAGGGTTTCCTGCCGCAACCCGAGAAAGACCTCGAGCGTCCTTTTTCATTGCGTTGAGCCCTGATTCCACTACCATGACTCGAGAGCAATGACGTGCGCCCCCTCGCCACTCGTATGGAGACTTGACTTCCCTGACACCACACGAGAGGCTCCCTGAGCTCCCGGTCGTACCTTGTGAGAAACCCCACACTGGCACCGCAGCTCCAGAAAAACCACGAGACTCCCCCGACATCGCGAGATGAGGGCCTTCTTTTCCTGCATGGCCTGGAGAGCAATCCCGCGTGCTCTCTCCAAACTCCACAAGAGAGGTGCCAAGATTGCTGAGGAGTAGGACGGGGAGAACTCTTTCCCCCCCAAACAATTTCATCAAAAGAGCATTTAAACGTCGAGTAAATTCCACAATACAACTTATGAATGCTGCCAGAGGACATCAGGCACCCAGAAAAGAACCCAACTCTTGGAAAGTAGGTAGGAAAAAGTATAAAAGACAAAAAAAGAGACAAAAGAGGGAGGGAGGGATTTCCGTCCCGGGAAGATAGTCTTAAAAAGAGAAAAGTTTCCAAACACCAGGAAAGCTTTTCACTGCCAAATCTTTGCCAAGCTTTGGAAGCACAAAGGGCAACATAAGGGGGATAAAAATAAATAAACAATTAAAACTCGCAGATGGCAAGCCCTACGGTAACTCCCCCAGCCGCAAAGCAGTGCAGACGCCTGCTCACACCATTAGCAAGCAGGGGCTGGGCAGGGAGGCGCGGCGCGGGCTGCATCGCTTAGAGTAAGAATCTGGCCTGAATACCCTGAGCACTATCTGAACGAAATAACTTGGGCTAGCAAACCAGACTCTGGGATATCTACCACGGAAAAAGCCAGCCCTAACCTAAGACACCGCCAGGCCCGCACACGGAACAAAGGACTGAACAGAGATAGCCGGCTGCAGACCTTCCCCCTCCGGTGACAGGCAGCCAGAGCCAGAAGGGGGCAATCGCAGCCCCAGAGAGACATTATCTATAAAACTGTAAGCAGCCTTCTTTGCTAACTAAAACTTCTTGGGGATCTGGACGGTCAACATCTGCCTGAGAAGGTGCGCCTGTTTTACACCCAGATAACCGAGTGGCGGGGAGGCGATAAGTCACAACCTTGGCGCTCGCCAAACACCTCATCACCTGAGCTGCTCGGACCTGGGAAGAGCACAAAACGCAGGCCCAACCGAGTCTGTGCCTCTGAGGACTACCCGAGTGCCTGAACCTGAGCGGCTTGGACCTGGGAGGTGCATGAAGCCCAGGGCCAGCCTCGGATTGTTCCCGGTGGAACAACCTAGAGCCCGAGCAGTGTGGGCAGGGAGGCTACACGTGCCGTGAGCGGGGGCAGACCCAGTGTGGCTGAGGCACTGCGAGCGCACGCCAGTGTTATTTGTTTGCAGCATCACTCCCTCCCTCCCTCCCCACAGCGCAACTGAACAAGTGAGCCTAAAAAAAAAAGTGTCCTCCACCGTCCCCTTTGTGTCAGGACGTAAACCAGACACTGAAGAGACCAGCAAACAAAAGAAGCTATAACAGAGGGAAACGCCTTGGAAGCTACAGGCAATAGATTAAAACCCTGTGGTTACTAGGACTACATAGGAAGGCGCCTAGAGATCTTGAGAAATATAAGTCGGACCAAGGAACTAGCCAAAAATGAACCGAACCCACGATACTCACAACAAAACCAGAGAAAGTCCTAGATATATTTTTATGATCATTCTTACTTTTTTTTAATTTTTTTAATTTTAAGTTCTCTATTGTTCATTTAATTTTCACTTTTATAACCTATTACTTTGCAAAAAAAAGACCCTATTTTTTTCTTCTTCAGCAAACTTCATATATATATATTTATATATATATATATATATAATAATTTTTTGACCTTGTTTTTTTGTTTTGTTTTTTTTCTTCTTTTCTTTAACATTGTATTTTTGAAATTCCAAACTGTACTCTAGATTTTTAATTTATGCTTTTTGATATTTGATATCAATTTTGTACCTGTAGTTTCTTTATAATTTTTGCGACATTGCTTGTTTTTGTTTGTTTGTTTTCTCTTTAGTTTTCTTCTTCCTTTTTTTTAACATTGTATTTTTGAAATTCCAAACTCTACTCTAGATTTTTAATTTTTGCTTTTTGGTATTAGTTATCAATTTTGTACCTGTATTTTCTTGATAATTTTTGCGACCTTGTTTGTTTTTCTTTGTTCGTTTTTTCTCTCTTTCTTTTCCTTCTTCTTTTCTTTAACATCGTATTTTTGAAATTCCAAACTCTACTCTAGATTTTTAATTTTTGCTTTTATGTATTTGTTACCAATTTTGTACCTTTAAGAACCCAATCTTCAGTACCCATTTTTCACTAGGGAGCGAGATTACTGGCTTGACTGCTCTCTCTCCCTTTGGACTCTCCTTTTTCTCCACCAGGTCGCCTGTGTCTCCTCCCTAACCCCTCTCTACTCTACCCAACTCTGTGAATTTCTGTGTATTCCAGACGGTGGAGAACACTTAGGGAACTGATTACTGGCTGGATCTGTCTCCCTCCTTTTCATTCCCCCCTTTTATCCTTCTGGCCACCTCTGTCTCCTTCCTCCTTCTTCTCATCTCTGTATAACTCTGTGAACATCTCTGAGCGGTCCAGTTGTGGAGTGCACATAAGGAAGTGACTACTGGCCAGCCCACTCTCTCCACTATTGATTCCACCTGATCTCATTTGGGTCACCTCTAACTCCCTCCTCCCTCTTCTCTTCTCCATGTAATGCTGTGAACCTTTCTGAGTGACCCTCACAGTAGAGAAACTTTTCTTCTTTAACGTAGATGTTTTATCAATGGTGCTGTATAGAAGGAGAAGTTTTGAAACTACTGTAAAAGTAAGACAGATAACTGGAAGCAGGAGGCTTAAGTCCAAACCCTGACTCCAGGGAACTCCTGACTCCAAGGAACATTAATTGACAGGAGCTCATCAAATGCCTCCATACCGACACTGAAATCAAGCACCACACAAGGGCCAACAAGTTCCAGGGCAAGACATACCAAGCCAATTCTCCAGCAACAAAGGAACGCAGCCCTGAGCTTCAAGATACAGGCTGCCCAAAGTCACCCCAAAACCACAAACATCTCATAACTCATTACTGGACACTTCATTGCACTCCAGAGAGAAGAAATACAGCTCCACCCACCAGAACACGGACACAAGCTTCCCTAACCAGGAAACCTTGACAAGACACCTGTACAAACCCACACACAGCGAGGAAATGCCACAGTAAAGAACTCCACAAACTGCCAGAATACAGAAAGGACACCCCAAACTCAGCAATTTAAACAAGATGAGACAGAGGAATACCCAGCAGATAAAGGAACAGGATAAATGCCCACCAAACCAAACAAAAGAGGAAGAGATAGGGAATCTACCTGATAAAGAATTCCGAGTAAGGATAGTGAAATGGATCTAAAATCTTGAAATTAAAATGGAATCACAGATAAATAGCCTGGAGACAAGGATTGAGAAGATGCAAGAAAGGTTTAACAAGGACCTAGAAGAAATAAAAAAAGAGTCAATATATAATGAATAATGCAATAAATGAAATTAAAAACACTCTGGAGGCAACAAATAGTAGAATAACAGAGGCAGAAGATAGGATTAGTGAATTCGAAGATAGAATGGTAGAAATAAATGAATCAGAGAGGATACATGAAAAACGAATTAAAAGAAATGAGCACAATCTCAGAGACCTCCAGGACAATATTAAACGCTACAACATTCGAATCATAGGGGTCCCAGAAGAAGAAGACAAAAAGAAAGACCGTGAGAAAATACTTGAGGAGATAATAGTTGAAAACTTCCCTAAAATGGGGAAGGAAATACTCACTCAAGTCCAAGAAACCCAGAGAGTCCCAAACAGGATAAAGCCAAGGCGAAACCCCCCAAGACACATATTAATCACATTAACAAAAACCAAACACAAAGAACAAATATGAAAAGCAGCAAGGGAAAAACAACAAATAACACACAAGGGAATTGCCATAAGGATAACAGCTGATCTTTCAATAGAAACTCTTCAAGCAAGGAGGGAATGGCAAGACATACTTAAAATGATGAAAGAAAATAACCTACAGCCCAGATTATTGTACCCAGCAAGGATCTCATTCAAGTATGAATGAGAAATCAAAAGCTTTTCAGACAAGCAAAAGCTGAGAGAATTCTGCACCACCAAACCAGCTCTCCAACAAATACTAAACAGGAAACACAAAAACGGTGTATAAATTCAAACCCCAAACAATAAAGTAAATGGCAATGGGATCATACTTATCAGTAATTACCTTAAACGTAAATGGGTTGAATGCTCCAACCAAAAGACAAAGACTGGCTGAATGGATACAAAAACAAGACCCCTACATATGTTGTCTACAAGAGACCCACCTCAAAACAGGGGATACATACAGACTGAAAGTGAAGGGCTGGAAAAAGATTTTCCATGCAAATAGGGACCAAAAGAAAGCAGGAGTAGCGATACTCATATCAGATAAAATAGACTTTAAAACAAAGGCTGTGAAAAGAGACAAAGATGGTCACTACATAATGATCAAAGGATCAATCCAAGAAGAAGATATAACAATTATAAATATATATGCACCCAACGTGGGAGCACCACAGTATGTAAGACAAATGCTAACAAGTATGAAAGGAGAAATTAACACTAACACAATAATAGTTGGAGATTTTAATACCCCACTCACACCTATGGATAGATCAACTAAACAGAAATTTAACAAGGAAACACAAACTTTAAATGATACAATAGACCAGTTAGACCTAATTGATATCTATAGGACATTTCATCCCAAAACAATGAATTTCAACTTTTTCTAAAGTGCACATGGAACCTTCTCCAGGATAGATCACATCCTGGGCCATAAAGCTAGCATTGGTAAATTCAAAAAAATAGAAATCATTCCAAGCATCTTTTCTGACCACAATGCAGTAAGATTAGATCTCAATTACAGGAGAAAAACTATTAAAAATTCCAACATATGGAGGCTGAACAACACGCTGCTGACTAACCAACAAATCACAGAAGAAATCAAAAAAGAAATCAAAATTTGCATAGAAACGGATGAAAATGAAAACACAACAACCCAAAACTTGTGGGACACGGTAAAAGCAGTCCTAAGGGGAAAGTTCATAGCAATACAGGCACACCTCAAGAAACAAGAAAAAAGTCAAATAAATAAACTAACTCTACACCTAAAGCAACTAGAAAAGGAAGAAATGAAGAACCCCAGGGTTAGTAGAAGGAAAGAAATCTTAAAAATTAGAGCAGAAATAAATGCAAAAGAAACAAAAGAGACCATAGCAAAAATCAACAAAACCAAAAGCTGGTTCTTTGAAACGATAAATAAAATTGACAAACCATTAGCCAGACTCATCAAGAAACAAAGGGAGAAAAATCAAATCAATAAAATTAGAAATGAAAATGGAGAGATCACAACAGAAAACACAGAAATACAAAGGATCATAAGAGACTACTATCAACAATTATATGCCAATAAAATGGACAACGTGGAAGAAATGGACAAATTCTTAGAAAAGTACAACTTTCCAAAACTGGACCAGGGAAGAAATAGAAAATCTTAACAGACCCATCACAAGCACGGAAATGGAAACTGTAACCAAAAATCTTCCAGCCAACAAAAGCCCAGGTCCAGACGGCTTCACAGCTGAATTCTACGAAAAATTTAGAGAAGAGCTAACACCTATCCTGCTCAAACTCTTCCAGAAAATTGCAGAGGAAGGTAAACTTCCAAACTCATTCTATGAGGCCACCATCAGCCTAATACCAAAACCTGACAAAGATCCCACAAAAAAAGAAAACTACAGGCCAATATCACTGATGACATAGATGCAAATATCCTTAACAAAATTCTAGCAATCAGAATCCAACAACACATTAAAAAGATCATACACCATGACCAAGTGGGCTTTATCCCAGGGATGCAAGGATTCTTCAATATCCGCAAATCAATCAATGTAATACACCACCTTAACAAATTTAAAAATAAAAACCATATGATTTTCTCAATAGATGCAGAGAAAGCCTTTGACAAAATTCAACATCCATTTATGATTAAAAACTCTCCAGAAAGCAGGAATAGAAGGAACATACTTCAACATAATAAAAGCTATATATGAGAAACCCACAGCAAACATTATCCTCAATGGTGAAAAATTGAAAGCATTTCCTCTAAAGTCAGGAACTAGACAAGGGTGCCCACTTTCACCATTACTATTCAACATAGCTTTGGAAGTTTTGGCCACAGCAATCAGAGCAGAAAAAGAAACAAAAGGAATCCAAATTGGAAAAGAAGAAGTAAAACTCTCACTGTTTGCAGATGACATGATCCTCTACATAGAAATCCCTAAAGACTCCACCAGAAAATCACTAGAACTAGCCAATGACTATAGTAAAGTTGCAGGATATAAAATCAACACACAGAAATCCCTTGAATTCCTATACACTAATAATGAGAAAACAGAAAGAGAAATTAAGGAAACAATTTCATTCACCATTGCAACGGAAAGAATAAAATACTTAGGAATATACCTACCTAAAGAAACTAAAGACCTATATATAGAAAACTATAAAACACTGGTGAAAGAAATCAAAGAGGACACTAATAGGTGGAGAAATATACCATGTTCATGGATTGGAAGAATCAATATAGTGAAAATGAGTATACTACCCAAGGCAATTTATAGATTCAATGCAATCCCTATCAAGCTACCAACAGTATTCTTCACAGAGCTAGAACAAATAATTTCACAATTTGTATGGAAATACAAAAAACCTCGAATAGCCAAAGCGATCTTGAGAAAGAAGAATGGAACTGGAGGAATCAACCTACCTGATTTCAGGCTCCGCTACAAAGCCACAGTTATCAAGACAGTATGGTACTGGCACAAAGACAGAAATATAGATTAGTGGAACAAAATAGAAAGCCCAGAGATAAATCCACACACATATGGACACCTTATCTTTGACAAAGGAGGCAAAAATATACAATGGATTAAAGACAATCTCTTTAACAAGTGGTGCTGGGAAATCTGGTCAACCACTTGTAAAAGAATGAAACTAAAACACTTTCTAACACAATACACAAAAATAAACTCAAAATGGATTCAAGATCTAAACGTAAGACCAGAAACTATAAAACTCCTAGAGGAGAACATAGGCAAAACACTCTCTGAAATACATCACAGCAGGATCCTCTATGACCCACCTCCCAGAATATTGGAAATAAAAACAAAAATAAACAAATGGGACCTAATTAACCTTAAAAGCTTCTGCACATCAAAGCAAACTATTAGCAAGGTGAAAAGACAGCCTTCGGAATGGGAGAAAATAATAGGAAATGAAGCAACTGACAAACAACTAATCTCAAAAATATACAAGCAACACCTACAGCTCAACTCCAGAAAAATAGATGACCCAATCAAAAAATGGGCCAAAGAACTAAATAGACATTTCTCCAAAGAAGACATACAGATGGCTAACAAACACATGAAAAGATGCTCAAAATCACTCATTATCATAGAAATGCAAATCAAAACCACTATGAGGTACCATTTCACGCCAGTCAGAATGGCTGCAATGCAAAAGTCTACAAATAATAAATGCTGGAGAGGGTGTGGAGAAAAGGGAACCCTCTTACACTGTTGGTGGGAATGCAAACTAGTACAGCCACTATAGAGAACAGTGTGGAGATTCCTTAAAAAACTGGAAATAGAACTGCCTTATGATCCAGCAATCCCACTGCTGGGCATACACACTGAGGAAACCAGAAGGGAAAGAGACACGTGTACCCCAGTGTTCATTGCAGCACTGTTTCTAATAGCCAGGGCATGGAAGCAACCTAGATGTCCATCAGCAGATGAATGGATAAGAAAGCTGTGGTACATATACACAATGGAGTATTACTCCGCCATTAAAAAGAATAGAATGAATCAGTTCTAATGAGGTGGATGAAACTGGAGCCTATTATACAGAGTGAAGTAAGCCAGAAAGAAAAACACCAATACAGTATACTAACGCATATATATGGAACTTTGAAAGACGGTAACAATAACCCTGAGTACGAGACAGCAAAAGAGACACTGATGTATAGAAGAGTCTTATGGACTCTGTGGGAGAGGGAGAAGGTGGGAAGATGTGGGA
Organism: Bubalus kerabau; assembly: GCF_029407905.1. Classification (NCBI taxonomy): domain Eukaryota; kingdom Metazoa; phylum Chordata; class Mammalia; order Artiodactyla; family Bovidae; genus Bubalus; species Bubalus kerabau. Next base: position 859,927 of record NW_026577901.1, read on the forward strand.
GAACGGCATTGAAACATGTAAAATATCATGTATGAAAAGAGTTGCCAGTCCAGGTTTGATGCATGACACTGGATGCTTGGGGCTAGTGCACTGGGACGACCCAGAGGGATGCTATGGGGTGGGGGAGGAGGGAGGAGGGTTCAGGATGGGGAGCACATGTATACCTGAGGCAGATTCATTTTGATATTTGGAAAAACTAATACAATTATGTAAAGTTTAAAAATAAAATAAAATTAAAAAAAAAATCCACAGGAGGCTTGACTCCCTTTAGGCCACTCAGTGGTCTCCAAGAAATACCCGTCGGGACTCGAGAGCAGAGCAGAGTCCTTTCCTTCCTCTCGAGATGAGGTCTGACTCCTCGGGTGCGTCTAAAATGCAACCCCGAGATCTCTGTCGCCCCTGGAGAGGAACATTAGGTCCTGGACACAAGCTTAGATGAGGTCTCTTTTGCCCTGAAGTGACTCGAGAGCAATCCCTAGCTCTCTCTCGCAACTCCAATGGAAGATTGGACTTCCCTGGGCCAACACAAGAGGAAGCCTGAATTCCCCATCGTAACTCGAGAATCCCACCGAAACTCGAGAAAAACCACATGGTTACCCTGTCATCGCAAGATGAGGCCCTTGCCCGCTACAGCGTCTAAAGAGAAGTCCCAGGTTTCTTCTTGAAGTGTTTTCACACTTCAAGTGTGAAAACTTGGCACCCTTGATGCGATTCCAAAAGTTCCCCGACACCCTGGTCTCTCTCGAGGGGAACACCGAGGTTCCTGGTATGACTTCATCTGAGCCACTTCTCCCCTCCTGATTGCGACTGGAGGGTCGACTCCCGTGCTTTGTCTGGAAGGGGTTCCCAACCTTCCCAGCGCACCTCAGGATGAGGCCGGTCTAACGAGAATATTTGAGACGTAGCTTCATGGGTGGTAACACATGCTGAAAGACCCCGATTCCCCGGTCCACTCTTGATAAGAACCCGATGCCCGGACACCTCTTGAAAGGCAACCCTGTGGAAGAAGGCACAACACGAAGGGGCACTGACACCCTCGTGCATCGTCCGGAAAAACCCGCAGATTCCAAACACAGTTCAACAAGTTGCCTGTCACCCCGTGAATAACTCGAGAGGCAAGCGGAGTTCCATTCCTCCTTACAAGACGAGGCCTGACTCTCCTGTCCCAACTCTGCAGGGACCCTGCGATCAGAGTCAGAAATGGAGACGAACCCTGAGGTTCCTGCCTCCACTCGAGATGAGGCCCTCTTCTATTGCACCAAACCCAGTGGAGTCCCGAGAGGGCCCTCCCAACTCCAGGGTATCCTTGACTTCTCAGAGGCACACTGAGAAGCTCCCTGAGGCCACCGGCACTAGTCGAGGGAACCCAGGGTTTACTGCCGTGACCCAAGAAACACCTTGAAAGGCCTTCTTTAACGGTTCTTGAGGCCCGATACACCTTCCATGACTCTAGAGCAATGACGCGCTCCCCCTCACAATGCGCATGGAGACGTGACTTCCCAAGCGCCACATGAGAGGCTCCCTGAGCTCCCCGTAGCACCTCATGAGAAACCCCACACTGGCGCTGCAGCTCGAGAAAACCCATGAGACGCCCCCTTCATCGCGAGATGATGGCCTTCTTTTCCTGCATGGCCTGGAGAGCAATCACGAGTCCTCTCTCCAAACTCCACAGGAGGCTTGACTCCCTTTAGGCCACTCAGTGGGCTCCAAGAGATACCCGTCGCAACTCGAGAGGAGAGTGGAGTCCTTCGCTTCCCCTCGAGACAAGGACTGACTCCCCGGGTGCATCAGGAAAGCAACCCCGAGATCCCTGTCCCCCCTGGAGACGAACATTATGTCCTGGACACAAGCCTAGATAAGGTCTCTTTTGCCCTGCAGTAACTCAAGCGCAATCCCTAGCTCTCCCTCGCAACTCGAATGGAAGACTGGACTTCCCTGGGCCAACACAAGAGGAAGCCGGAATTTCCTGACCTAACTCGAGAATCCCGCCACAACTCGAGAAAAACGACGTGGTTAACCCGTCACCACAAGATGAGGCCCTTGCCAGCTACAGCGTCTCAAGAGAAGTCTCACGTTCCGTCTTGAAGTTTGAAACGGTACTTAGCACCTTTGATGTGACCCCAAAAGTTCCCCGACATCCCAGTTTTACTCGAGGGGAACATCGAGGTTCCCGGCACCACTTCATCTGAGCCCCTTCTCCCCTCCTGATCACGGCAGGAAGGTCGATTTCCCTGCTTTGTCTAGAAGGGGTTCCCGACCTTCATGGCTCACCTCAGGATGAGGCCAGTCTCACGAAGAAATTCGAGACGTAGCCTCGTGTTGGTGCCACGTGCCGAAAGACCCCGATTTCTCGGTCTTGCTCTTGATAAGAACCCGATGCCCGGACACCTCTTCTAAGGCAACCCTGTGGATGAAGGCACTACACGAGGGGGCACTGGCAACCCTGTTCATCGTCCGGAAAATCCCACAGGATCCACATACAGCTCCACAACTGGCCTGTCACCCCTTAAACAACGAGAGAGGAAAGCGGAGTTCCCTTCCTCAGACAAGACGAGGCCTGAGTATCCAATCCCAACTCTGCAGGCACGCTTCGATCTGAGTCAGAAATGGAGAGGAAACCTGAGGTTCCTGCCTCAACCCGAGATGAGGCCCTCTTCCATTAAAACAAACCCAGTGGAGTCCCGAGAGGCCACTCCCATCTCCACAGTATCCCTGACTTCTCATAGACATTCTGAGAAGCTCCTTGAGGCCACCGGCAAACGTCGAGGGAAATAAGGGTTTCCTGCCACAACCGAAGAAAGACCTCGAGAGTCCTTCTTCAACGCGTCTTGAGGTCAGATTCCCCTACCATGGCTCGAGAGCAATAACGTGCTCCCGCTCGCCACGCACATGGAGACCTGACTTCCCTGGCGCCACATGAGAGGCTCCCTGAGCTCCCTGTCGTACCTCGTGTGAAACCCCACACTGGCGCCGCAGCTCGAGAAAACACACAAGACCCCTCCGTCATCGCGAGATGAGGGCCATCTTTTCCTGCATGGCCTGGAGAGCAGTCCCAAGTCCTCTCTCCAAACTTCACAGGAGGCTTGACTCCCTTTAGGCCACAAAGTGGGCTCCAAGAGGTGCCCGTCGCAACTCGAAAGGAGAGCAGAGTCCTTTGCTTCCCTTCGACACGAGGCCTGACTCCCTGGGTGAGTCTGGAATGCAAACCTGAGATCCCTGTGGCCCTTGGAGAGGAACATTAGGTCCTGGACACAAGCCTAGATGAGGTCTCCTTTGCCCTGCAGTGACTCGAGCGCAACCCCCAGCTCTCCCTCGCAACTCGAATGGATGATTGGACTTCCCTGGCCCAACACAAGAGGAAGCCTGAAATCCCCGTCGTAACTCGAGAATCCCGCCACAACTCGAGAAAAACCACGTGGCTCCCCCGTCATCGCAAGATGAGGCCCTTGGCCGCTACAGCGTATCAAGAGAAGTCCCACGTTCCATCCTGAAGTACAAAACGGTACTTGGCACCCTTGATGTGACCCCCAAAGTTCCCTGACATACCGGTCTCACTCGAGGGAAACACCAAAGTTCATGGCACCACTTCCTGTGAGCCCCTTCACCCCTCCTGATCGCGACAGGAGGGTCGACTCCCATGCTTTGTCTTCAAGGGGTTCCCGAAGTTCCCCGCAAACCTCCGGATGAGGCCGGTCTCATGAGGAAATTCGAAAAGTAGCCTCATGGTTGGTGCCACATGTTGAAAGATCCCGAATTCCCGGTCCACTCTAGATAAGAACCTGACGCCCGGACATCTCTTCGAAGGCAACCCTGTGGATGAAGGCACAACACGATGGGACAATGACATCCCCATGCATCGTCTGGAAAAACCCGCCGATTCCACTCACAGCTCCAAATGTGGACTGTCACCCCGTGAAAAACTCGAGAGGCAAGTGAAGTTGCATTCCTTCACACAAGACGAGGCCTTACCCTCCTGGCCCAACTCTTCAGGGACCCTGCGATCGGAGTCAGAAATGGAGAGGAACCCTGAGGTTTCTACCTCAACTGGAGAAGAGGCCCTCTTCCATTGAACCAAACTCAGTGGTGTCCCGAGAGGCCCCTCCCAACACCACAGTATCCCTGAATTCTCAGAGGCTCCCTGAGAAGCTACCTGAGGTCACTGGCACAAGTCGAGGGAACCCAGAGTTTCCTGAAGTAACCCGAGAAAGACTTGGAGAGTCCTTTTTCAACGTCTCTTGATGCCCGATTCCCCTACCATGACTCCAGAGCAAGGACGCGCTCCCCTCGCCACAAGCAGGAAAACTGACTTCCCTAGTACCACACAAGAGGCTCCCTGAGTACCCCATCGTACCTCGTGAGAAAACCCACAGTGGCGCCGCAGTTCGAGAAAAACCACAAGATGCGCCCGACAAGGAGAGATGGGGGCCTTCTTTTCCTGCCTGACCTGGAGAGCAATCCCTGGTCCTCTCTCCAAACTTCACAGGAGGATTGACTCCCTTTAGGCCACTCAGTTGGGTCCAAGAAATACCCGGTGCGACTCGAGAGGAGAGCGGAGTCCTTTGCTTCCCTCGAGACGAGGCCTGACTCCCCGGGTGAGTTTGGAATTCAACCCCGAGATCCCTGTCGCCCCTGGAGTGGAACATTATGTCCTAGACACAAGCCTAGATGAGGTCTATTTTGCCCTACAGTGATCGAGAGCAACCTCCATCTCTCCCTCACAATTTGAATGGAAGATTGGTCTTCCCACGGTCAACACATGAGGAAGTCTAAATATCCCATCGTAATTCGAGAATTCAGCCTCAAGTCTTAAAAACCATGTGGTTCCCCCTTCATCGCAATATGAGGCCCTTGCCAGCTAGAGTCTCAAGAGAAGTCCCACGTTCCATCTTAAAGTTCGAAATGCTACTTGGCACCCTTGATGCGACCCCAAAGTTCCCCAACATACCGGTCTCACTTCAGGGGAACACCGAAATTCCCGGCGTCTCCAGGGAAGTCCCATGTTCTGTCCTTAAGTGCGAAACGGTACTTGACACCCTTGATGCGACCGCAAAAGTTCCCGACATGCTGGGTTCCCTCGAGGGGAACACCAAGGGTCCCGGCACCACTTCATCTGAGTCCCTTCTCCCCTCCTGATCGCGACAGGAGAGTCGATTCCCCTGCTTTCTCTGGAAGGGGTTCCCGGCCTTCCTGGTGCACCTCAGGATGAGGCCGGTCTCAGGAGGAAATTCGAGACCAGCCATGTGTGAGGTGCCACGTGCCGAACGACACCGATTTTCCGGTCCACTCTTGATAAGAACCTGATGCCCGGACACCTCTTCGAAGGCAACCCTGTGAGTGAAGGCACAACACGAAGGGGCACTGACACCCCCGTGCATCATCCGGAAAAACCCGCAGGGTCTACACACAGCTCGACAAGGGGCCTGAGACTCCCGGAACAACTCGAGAGGCAACCAGAACTCCATTCCTCAGACAAGACGAGGCATGACTCTCCTGTCCCAACACTGCAGGGACCGTGCAGTCGGAGTCAGAATTGGAGAGGAAGCCTGAGGTTCCTGCCTCCCCTCGAGATGAGGCCCTCTTCCATTGCGCCGAACCCAGCAGAGTCCCGAGAGGCCCTGCCAACTCCACAGCATTCCTCACCTCTCAGAGGCACCCTGGTAAGTTCCCTATAGTCCCCTGCAGAAGTCGAGGGAAACGAGGGTTTCCCGCCGCCCCCCGAGAAGGACCTTGAGAGTCCTTCTTCAACGCGTCTTGAGGCCCTAGTCACTTCCCATGACTCGAGAGTGATGACCAGCTCCCCCTCGCCATGCGCATGGAGACATGAGTTCCCTGGCGCCGCACGAGAGGCTCCCTGAGGTCCTCGTCGTGCCTCGTGAGAAAACCCCCACGGGCGCCGCAGCCTGAGGAAACCCATGAGATGCCCCCGTCATCGCGAGATGAGGGCCTTCTTTTCCTGCCTGACCTGGAGAGCAATCCCGAGTCCTCTCTCCAAACTGAAGAGGAGGCTCGACACCCTTGAGTCCACTCAGTGGGCTCCAAGAGATCCGTGTCGCGACTTGAGAGGAAAGTGGAGTCCTCTGCTTCCCCTCGAGGCGAGGCCTGACTCCCCGGGGGAGTCTGGAATGGAAACCCGAGATCTCTGTCTTCCCTTGAGAGGAATATTAGGTCCTGGACACACGCCTCGATGAGGTCTCTTTGGCCCTGTAGTGACTCGAGAAGAACCCCCAGCTTTCCATCGCAACTCCAGGGGAAGATTGGGCTTCCCAGGGCCAACCCAAGAGGAAGCCTGAAATCCCCGTCGTTTTCGAGAATCCAGACGCAACTCGAGAAAAACGACGTGGTTCCAACGTCTTCACAGGATGAGGCCCTTGCCCGCTACAGCGTCTCCAGGGAAGTCCCATGTTCCGTCCTGAAGTGGGAAATGGTACTTGGCTCCCTTGATGCGACCCCTAAAGTTCCCTGAAACGCCGGGTTCCCTCGAGTGGAACACCTAGAGTCCCGGCCCCACTTCATCTGAGCCCCATCTCCCCTCCTGATCGCGACAGGAGAGTCGATTCCCCTTCTTTGTGTGGAAGGTGTTCCTGGCCTTCCCGGTGCACCTCAGGATGATGCTGGTCTCACGAGGAAATTCGAGATGAGCCACGTGGGTGGTGCCACATGCCGAATGACCCCGATTTCCCGGTCCGCTCTTGAAATGAACCTGATGCTGGACACCTCTTTGAAGGCAACCCTGTGGGGGAAGGCACCAAATGAAGGGGCAATGACACCCCCGTGCATCTTCTGGAAACACCCGCAGGTTCCACACACAGCTCGACAAGGGGCCTGAGACCCACTGAACGACTCGAGAGGCAAGCAGAGTTCCATTACTCAGACAAGACGAGGCCTGACTCTCCTGTCCCAACCCTGCAGGGACCCTGCGGTCGGAGTCAGAAATGGAGAGGAAGCCTGAGGTTCCTGCCTCCAATCGAGATGAGGCCCTCTTTCATTTCGTCAAACCTAGTGGAGTCCCGAGAGGCCCCTCTAACTCCTCAGTGCCGGGGTCCAGCCCCGGCTGATCCAGGGTATTCGAAGCGGGGACGGCGTCGGCGACCTATTTATATTTATTTATTCATCAAAGATTCAAAGAGTAATAGAATAAGGATAGCTCAGTGAGGAAATTCAGTGGAGAAAAGCGGCTGAAATAAGGATAGCTCAGTAGGAAAATTCAGTGGAGAAAAGAAGCTGAGTGGCTTGGTTTACGCGGAAAATCAATATAACCCGTGATACCAGGTTAGCTCTGACCACGGAGGCCGCAGGCGCCCTCTCGAATAGCGGAAGGTGCCCCACCTTAGACACCTTCTCGAGTGGGTCTTAGAAACCCAGGCAAATAAATGGTCGCAGAGGACATCGTCGCTCCAGATGGACGCTCAGCTGGAATTTGGGAGAGAGAGTGACATGGGGAGACCAAGTTTCAGTGAACAAGGCCCGCACTTTATTTTCCAAAGTAGTTTTTATACCTTAAGTTATGCATAGAGGATAATGGGGGAAGGGGTAGAGTCATGCAGCAAGCCAGGCTTTCTTCCTGCAAACTTATCATATGCAAAAGTTCAGGTGATTGACATCATCTTCTGGCCCGGAGGCCTGTTAACATTTTAAGAAACTTATCTTTCTCTAAAGGTGATTATTCCAAAGTCAGGCGCCAGCCTTCCAAAAAGCATTGGACAAAGCTGCATTTTACATTTCTATACACCCATTATATCAATCAATACACTGCCAAGGACACAGTAGGTAAGGAGTATGGAGACTTAGCAGCAAACATTGGCCCAACAAGTGAAAAACCCTTCACCAATACATTTTCTAATCAATCTTTTAACTACTCAAAGGAATCTGTGTTTAGGCAGTTTAGAACATCTCCTGCCTCTCACAGTTGGGAGGCTCTGAACAATCACATGTGGCCGGAAAAACCCATTCAGGCAGGCTAGAGGATTTCCAAAGGTGTTTGTAGGTTGAAACACTGTCACATCCAGGAATTATTAACTGGAGCTGTAAGCTAACTCTCTTTTCAGAGAGAGGTAGTGGGGGACAGCCCCCCATAAAGTCAGAGGGGTAGGTGAAAGCACAAAGCAGAAAGTAGGCAGACTCTGGTTTTGGGGGTAGATGCTCGAGAATTTCCAGGGAGACTCCTGAGGCTCGATCCCGCCTTTGCGTATGCCGAGCCTCCTTCCTCATGACCTTTGTCATGGGTGGAGTGCCTCACGCTGGCTCTCAGCAGTGATAGAATTCCAGTTGAGCTATTCCAGATCCTCACTCAATATGCAATATGCCGGCTCCCAGCACCTCAGTATCCCTCACCTCTCAGAGGCACCTGGGAAGTTCCTTAAGGTCCCCGGTAGAGGTCGAGGGAAACGAGTGTTTCCCGCCCCAACCCAAGAAAGACCTCGAGAGTCCTTCTTAAATGCGTCTGGAGGCCCTAGTCCCTCCCATGACTCCAGAGCAATGACGCGATCTGCCTGGCCACACGCATGGAGGCCTGACTTCTCTGGCGCCGCACGAGAGGCTCCCTGAGCTCCTCATCATATCTCGTGAGAAACCCCACACTGGCGCCGCAGCTCGAGAAAACCCATGAGACGCTCCCGTCATCACGAGAGGAGGGCCATCTTTAACTGAATGGTATGCAGATCAAGCGTGAACCTTCTGTCCAAGCTACGCAGGACGCTTGACTCCCTTTAGGCCACTCATTGGGCTCCAAGAGTTACACGTCGCGACTCGAGAGGATAGTGGAGTCCTTTGCTTCCACTCGAGACGAGGCGTGACCCACCGGGTGAGACTGGAATGCGACCCCGATATCCCTGTTGCCCCTGGAGAGGAACACTACGTCCTGGACCCAAGCCTAGATGAGGACTCTTTGCCCTGAAGTGACTCGAGAGCAACCCACAGCTCTCTCTGACAAGTTGAATGGAAGATTGGACTTCCTGGGCCAACACAAGAGGAAGCCTGAATTCCCCGTCGTAACTCGAGAATCCCGCCGCAACTCGAGAAAAACCACGTGTTTCCCTCGTCATCGCAATATGAGGCCCTTGCCCGCTAGAGCATCTCCAGAGAATTCCCACGTTCCATCTTGAAGTGCGAAACTGTACTTGGCACCCTTGATGCGACCTCAAAAGTGCCATGACATACCGGTCTCACTCGAGGGGACCACCGAGGTTCCCGGCACCACTTCATCTGAGCCCCTTCTCCCCTTCTGATCGCGACGGGTGTGTCGATTCCCCTGCTTTGTCTGCAAGGGTTCCCTACCTTCCCGGCGAACCTCAGGATGAGGCCGGTCTCCCGAGGAAATTCGAGACGTAGCCTCGTGGGTGGTACCACATGCTGAAAGACCCCAATTTTCTGGTATGCTCTTGAAAAGAACCCGATGCCCGGACACCTCTTTGAAGGCAACCCTGTGGATGAAGGCACAACACGAAGGGGCACTGACACCCCTGTGCATCGTCCGGAAAAACCCGCAGGTTCCACACACAGCTCAACAAGTGGCCTGTCACTCCGTGAACAACTCGAAAGGCAAGCGGAGATCCATTCCTCCACGGAAGACGAGGCGTGACTCTCTTGTCCGTACTCGGCAGGTACTCTGCGACCCGAGTCAGATATGGAGAGGAACCCTGAGGTTCCTGCCTCCATTCGAGATGAGGCCCTCTTCGATTGCACCAAACCCACTTGAGTAATGAAAGGCCCCTCCCAAATCCACAGTGTCCCTGACTTCTCAGAGGCACCCTGAGAAGTTGCCTGAGGTCACCGACACAAGTCGAGGGAACCCAGGGTTCCCTGCCGCAACCCGAGAAAGACCTCGAGAGTCCTTCTTCAATGCGTCTTGAGGCCCGATTCGCCTACTATGACTCGAGAGCAATCACGCACTCCCCTTCACCACACGCACGGAGACCTGACGTCCCTAGCACCACACGAGAGGCTCTCTGAGCTCCCCGTCGTACCTCGTGAGAAATCTGATACTGGCGCCGCAGCTGGAGAAAACCCACGAGACGCCCCCGTCATCGCGAGATGAGGGCCTTTTTTCCTGCATGGCCAGGAAAACAATCCCGAGTCATCTCTCCAAACTCCACAGGAGGCTTCACTCCCTTTACGCCACGCAGTGGGCTCCAAGAGATACCCGTCGCGACTCGACAGGAGAGCGGAGTCCTTTTTTGCCCCTCAAGACGAGGCCTGACTCTCCGGGTGAGTCGAGAATGCAACCCTGAGATCCCTGTCGGCCCAGTAGTGGAACACTAGGTCCTGGACACAAGCGTAGATGAGGTCTATTTTGCCCTGCAGTGACTGGAGAGCAATCCCCAGTTCTAACTTGCAACTCGAATGGAATACTGGATTTTCCTGGCGCCACACAAGAGGCTCCCTGAAATCCCTGTGGTACTTCATGAGACACCCCACACTGGCGCCGCAGCTCGAGAAAACCCACGAGACGCCACCGTCATCTCGAGATGAGGGCCTTCTTTTCCTGCATGGCCTGGAGTCCAATCCCGAGTCCTCTCTCCAAACTCCACAGGAGGCTTGACTCCCTTTAGTACACACAGTGGGCTCCAAGAGATACCCATCGCGACTCGAGACGAGAGCGGAATTCTTTGCTTACCCTCGAGGTGAGAACTGACTCCCCGGATGAGTCTGGAATGCAAACCCGAGATCCCTGTCGCCCTGGAGAGCAACGTTAGATCCTGGACACAAGCCTAGATTAGGTCTCTTTTGCCCTGCAGTGACTCTAGCGCAATCCCCAGCTCCCCCTCGCAACCCGAATGGAAGATTGGATTTCAAGGCCAACAAGAGGAAGCCTAAATTCCCGGTCATAACTCGAGAATCCCGCCGCAACTCGAGCAAAACCACGTGGTTCTCCCGTCATCGCAAGATGAGGCCCTTGCCCGCTACAGCGTTTCAAAAGATGTCCCAGGTTCCGTCTTGAAATGCGAAACGGTACTTGGCACCCTTGATGCGACCCCAAAAGTCCCCCAACACGCCGGTCTCACTCAAGGGGAACACCGAGGTTCCCGGCACCACTTCATTTAAGCCCCTTCTCCCCTCCTGATCGTGACCGGTGGGTCGATTCCCCTGCTTTGTCTGCAAGGGGGCCCGACCTTCCCTGCACAACTCAGGATGAGGCCGGTCTCATGGGGAAATTCGATACGTAGCTTTGTGGGTGGTGCCACTTGCTGAAAGACTCCAATTTCCCAGTCCGCTCTTGATAAGAATCCGATGCTCGGACACCTCTTGGAAGGCAGCCTTGAGTATGAAGGTACAACACGAAGGGGCACTATCACACCTGTGCATCATCCGGAAAAAAGGGCAGGTTACATACACAGCTCGACAAGTGGCCTGTCACCTCGAGAACAACTCGAGAGGCAAGAGGAGTCCCATCCTCCAGAAAAGACGAGGCCTGACTCTCCTGTACCAACATGCAGGGACCTTGCGATCTGAGTCAGAAATGGAGAGGAACACTGAGGTTCCTGCTTCAACTCGAGATGAGTCCCTCTTACATTCCACCAAATGCAGAGGAGTCTCGAGAGGCCCCTCCAAACTGCACAGTATCCCTGACTTCTCAGAGGCACTCTGAGAAGCTCCCTGAGGTCGCAGGCACAAGTCAAGGGAACCCTGGGTTTTATGCAGTGAGCCGAGAAAGACCTCGAGAGTCCTTCTTCAACCCGTCTTGAGGCCCCATTACCCTACCATGACTCGAGAGCAATGACGAACTCCCCCTAGCCATCTCATGGGGACCTGACTTCCCTGGCGCCACACGAGAGGCTCCCTGAGCTCCCTCTCGTACCTCGTCAGAAATCCGGCACTAGCGCGGCAGTCTAGAAAACCCACAAGAGGCCGCCGTCATCGCGAGATGAGGGCCTTCTTTTCCTGCATGGCCTGGAGAGGAATCCCGAGTCCTCTATCCAAACAGCACAGGAGGCTTGACTCCCTTTAGGGCACACAGTGGGCTCCAAGAGATACCCATCGCGACTCAAAAGGACAGCGGAGTTCTTTGCTTCCCCTCGAGACGAGGCCTGATTCCCCGGGTGAGTCTGGTATGCAAGCCCGAGATCCCTGTCGCCCCTAGGGATGAACATTAAGTCCTGGACACAAGCCTAGATGAGGTCTATTTTGCCCTGCAGTGACTCGAGGGCAATCCCCAGCTCTCCCTTGAAACTCGAATGGAAGATAGGACTTCCCTGGGCCAACACATGAGGAAGACTGCATTCCGCGTCGAAACTCGAGAATCCCGCCACAACTCGAGAAACGCTACGTGGTTCCCCCGTCATCGCAAGATGAGGCCCTTGCCCCCTACAGCGTCTCAAGAGAAGTCCCACGTTCCGTCTTGAAGTGCGAAACGGTATCGGCACCCTTGATGCAACCTCAAAAGTTCCTCGACACACTGGTCTGACTCGAGGAGAACACCGAGGTTCCCGGCACCACTACATCTGGGCCCCTTCTCCCCTCCTGATCGCGACAGGAGGGTCGATTCCCCTGTTTTGTCTTGAAGGGGTTCCCGCCTTTCCCGGTGCATCTCAGGATGAGGCCGGTCTCACGAGGATATTCGAGACATAGCCTCGTGGATGGTGACACATGCCGAAAGACCCCGATTTCCCGGTTCGCTCTTGATAATATCCCAATGCCCGGACACCTCTTTGAAGATAACCCTTTTGATGAAGGCACAACACGAAGGGGCACTGACACCCCCGGGTATCGTCCGGAGAAACCCGCAGGTACCACACACAGCTCGAGAAGTGACCTGTCACCCCGTGAACAACTGGAGAGGCAAGCAGAGTTCCATTCCTCCACACAAGACGAGGCCTGACTCTCCTGTTCGAACTCTGCAGCGAAACTGCAATCCGAGTCAGATCTGGCCCAGGGGAAGTCAGGAGAGGAAACATGAGTTTCCTGCCTCCACTCGAGATGAGGCCCTCTTCCATTGCACCGAACCTAGTGGAGTCCCGAGAGGCCCCTCCCAACTGCACAGTATCCCTGACTTCTCAGAAGCACCCTTAGACCTTCCTGAGATCACCGGCACAAGTCGTGGGAACCAAGGGTTTCCTGCCCCAACCCGTAAAAGACCTCTAGAGTCCTTCTTCAACGCGTCTTGAGGTGCGATTCCCCTACCATGACTCGAGAGCAATGACGCACTCCGCCTAGCCACGCGCATAGAAACCTGACTTCCCTGGCGCCACAGGAGAGGCTCCCTGAGCTCCCCATTATACCTCGTGAGCAACACCACACTGGAGCCGCAGCTCGAGAATACCCACGAGACGCCCCAGTCCTCACGAGATGAGGGCCTTCTTTTGCTGTATGGCCTGGAGAGCAATCCTGAGTCCTCTCTCCAAACTCCACAGGAGGCTTGACTCATTTTAGGCCACACAGTGAGCTCCAAGATATACCCGTCGCGACTTGACAGGAGAGCGGTGTCCTTGGCTTCCCCTTGAGACGAGGCCTGATTCCCCGGGTGAGTCGAGAATGCAATGCCGAGATCGCTGTCGCCCCAGCAGAGGAACATTAGGTCCTGGACACAAGCCTAGATGAGGTCTATTTGGCCCTGCAGTGTCTCGAGAGCAATCCCCAGTTCTAACTCGCAATTCGAATGAAAACTGGACTTCCCTGGGCCAGTTGAACAGGAAGCCTGAATTCCCCGTCGTAACTCGAGAATCCCGCCGCAACTCAAGAAAAACCACGTGGTTCCCCCGTCATCGAAAGATGAGGCCCTTGCCCGCTACAGCGTCTCAAGAGAAGTCCCACGTTCCGTATTGAAGAGCGAAAAGTTACTTGGAACCCTTGATGCGACCCCAAAAGTTCCCCGACATACCTGTCTCACTTGAGGGAAACACCGAGGTTCCCAGCAGCACTTCATCTGAGCCACTTCTCCCCTCCTGATCGCCACAGGAGGGTCGATTCCTCTGCTTTGTCTGGAAGAGTTTCATGAACTTTGCGGCACATTTCAGGATGAGGCCGGTTTCATGAGGAAATTCGAGACAACCCACGTGGGTGCTGCCAAATGCTGAACGACCCCGATATCCCGGTCCGCTCTTCATAAGAACCCGATGCCCGGACACCTCTTCGAAGGCAACCCTGTGGATGAAGACACAAAACGAAGGGTCACTGACACCCCCGTGCATCGTCTGGAAAAACCTGCAGATTCCACACACAGTTTGACAAGGGGCCTGAAACCCCATGAACAACTCGAGAGGCAAGCGGAGTTCCATTACTCAGAAAAGACGTAACCTGTCTCTCCTGTCCCAACTCTGCAGGGACCCTGATGTCGGAGTCCGAAACACAGAGGAAATCTGAGGTTCCTGCCTCCCCTCGAGATGAGCCCCTCTTCCATTGCGACAAACCCAGCGGAGTCCCGAGAGGCACCGCCAACTCCACAGTATCCCTCAACTCTCAGAGACACCCTGGGAAGTTCCCTAAGGTCCCCGGCAGAAGTCGAGGGAAACGACTTTTTCCCGCCACAACCCGAGAAAGACCTCGAGAGTCCCTCTTCAACGCGTCTTGAGGCCCTAGTCCCCTCCCATTACTCGAGAGCCACAACGCGCTCCTCCTCGCTACGCGCAGGGAGACCTGACTTCCATGGCGCCGCACGAGAGGCTCCCTGAGATCCTCGCCGTGCCTCGCGAGAAAACTCCCACGGGCGCCGCAGCTCGAGGAAACCCCTGAGACGCCCCCATCCTCGCGATGTGAAGGGACTTCTTTTCCTGCATGGCCTGGAGAACAATCCCGAGCCCTCTCTCCAAAATGAAGAGGAGGCTTGACTCCACTGACGCCACTAGGGGGCTCCAAGATATCCGCGTCGCGACTCGGGAGGACAGCAGAGTCCTTTGCTTCCCCTCGAGACGAGGCCTGACACCCAGGGGGATCCTGGAATGCAACCCCGAGATCCCTGCCTTCCCTGGAGAAGAACATTAGGTCCTGGACACAAGCCTAGATGAGGTCTCTTTAGCCCTGCAGTGACTCGAGCGAAACCCCCAGCTTTCCCTCGCCAATCGAATGGAAGACTGGGCTTCCCAGGGCCAACAGAGGAGGAAGCCTGTAATCCCCATCGTCACTTGAGAATCCCGGCGCAACTCGAGAAAAAACACGTGGTTCCAACGTCTTCGCAAGATGAGGCCCTTGCCCACTACAGCGTCTCAGGGGAAGTCCCATGTTCCGCCCTGAAGTGCGAAACAGTACCTGAGACCCTTCGTGCGACGACCAAAAGCTCCCCGACATGCCGGGTACCCTCGAGGGAACACCGAGAGTCCCGGCACAGCTTCATCTGAGCCCGTTATCCCCTCCTGATCACGACAGTAGAGTCGATTCCCCTGCGTGGTTCAGAAGGGGTTCCCGGCCTTCCCGGTGCACCTCAGGATGAGGCCGGTCTCACAGGGAAATTCGAGACGAGCCACGTGGGTGGTGCCACATGCCAAATGCCCCCGATTCCCCAATCCGCTTTTGAGAAGGTCACGAGGCCCGGACCCCTCTTCGAAGGCAACCCTGTGGGGGAAGGCACAACACGAAGGGGCACTGACACCCCCGTGCATCATCCGGAAAGACCCGCGGTTTCCACACACAGCTCGACCAGGGGCCTGAAAACCCCTGACAACTCGAGAGGCAAGCGGGGTTCCCTTCCTCAGACAAGACGAGGCATGACTCTCCTGTCCCAACTCTGCAGGGACCCTGCGGTCGGAGCCGAAACGGAGAGGAAGCCTGAGGTTCCTGCCTCCCCTCAAGGTGAGGCCCTCTTCCGTTGCGCCAGAACCAGCGGAGTCCCGAGAGGCCCCGCCAACTTCACAGGATCCCTCGCCTCTCAGAGGCACCCTGGGAAGTTCCCTAAGATCCCCGGCAGAAGGCGAGGGAAACGAGGATTTCCCGCCGCCACCCGAGAAAGACCTCAAGAGTCCTTCTTCAATGCGTCTCGAGGCCCTAGTCCCCTCCCGTGACTCGAGAGCCATGACGCGCTCCCCCTCGCCACGCGCATGGAGACCTGACTTCCCTGGTGCCGCACGAGAGGCTCCCTGAGATCCTCGTCGTGCCTCGGGAGAAAACCCCCACGGGCGCCGCAGCTCGAGGAAACCCCTGAGACGCCCCCGTCCTGGCGAGCTGAGGGCCTTCTATTCCTGCATGGCCTGGAGAGCAATCCCGGGTCCTCTCTCCAAACTGAAGAGGAGGCTGGACTCCCTTGAGGCCACTCAGTGGGCTCCAAGAGATCGGCGTCGCCACTCGAGAGGAGAGCGGAGTCCTTGGCTTCCCCTCGAGACGAGGCCTGACTCCCCGAGGGAGCCTGAAATGCAACCCCGAGATTCCTGCCTTCCCTGGAGAGGAATATTAGTTCCAGGACACACGCCTTGATGAGGTCTCTTTGGCCCTGCAGTGACTCGAGCGCTACCCCCAGATTTCCCTCGCTACTTGAATGGGAGATGGGGCTTCCCAAGGCCAACCCAAGAGGAAGCCTGAAATCCTCGTCGAAACTCGAGAATCCTGCCGCAACTCGAGAAAATCCACGTGGTTTCAACGTCTTCGCAAGATGAGGCCCTTGCCCGGTACGGCGTCTCAAGGGAAGTCCCATGTTCCGTCGTGAAGTGAGACACGGTACCTGACACCCTTCATGCGACATCCAAAAGTTCCCCGACATGCCGGGTTCCCTTGAGGGGAACACCGAGAGTCCCGGCACCACTTCCTCTGAGCTCCTACTCCTCTCCTGTTCGCGACAGGAGAGTTGATTCCCCTGCGTGGTCTGGAAGGGGTTCCCGGCCTGCACGGCGCCCCTCAGGATGAGGCCGGCCTCGCGAGGAAATTCGAGACAAGCCCCGTGGCTGGTGCCCCATGTTGAACGACCCTGATTTCCCGGTCCGCAGTTGAGGAGAACCCGATGCCCGGACACCTCTTCGAAGGCCACCCTGTGAGTGAAGGAACAACACGGAGGGGCACTGACACTCCCGTGCATCGTCCGGAAACACCTGCGGTTTCCACACAGAGCTCCACGAGGGGACTGAGACTCCCTGAGCAACTCGAGAGGCAAGCGGAGTTCCCTTCCTCAGACAAGACGAGGCCTGACTCTCCTGCCCCAACGCTGCAGGGACACTGCTGTCGGAGTACGAAACGCAGAGGAAGCCTGAGGTCCTGTCTCCCCTCGAGATGAGGCCCTCTTCGATTGCGCCAAACCCAGAGGAGTCCCGAGATGGCCCACCAACTCCACAGCATCCCTCACCTCTAAGAGGAACCCTCGGAAGTTCCCTCAGGTCACCGGGAGAAGTCGAGGGAAACGAGGGTTTCCCGCTGCAAGCCGAGAAAGACTTCGAGAGACCTTCTGCTACACACCTTGATGCCCTAGTCCCCTCCCAGGACTCGAGAACAATGACGCGCTCCCCCTCGCCACGCTCATGGAGACCTGACTTCCCTGGCGCCGCACGAGAGGCTCCCTGAGAACCTCGTCGTGCCTCGTGAGAAAAGCCCCACGGACGCCGCAGCTCGAGGAAACCCCTGAGAAGCCCCCGTCCTCGCGAGGTGAGGGCCTTCTTTTCCTGCCTTTCCTGGAGAGCAATCCCGAGTCCTCTCTCCAAACTGAAGATTAGGCTTGACTCCCTTGAGGCCACTCAGAGGGCTCCAAGAGATGCGCGTCGTGGCTCAAGAGAAGAGCGGAGTCCTTTGCTTCCCCTCGAGGCGAGGCCTGACTCCTCGGGGGACTCTGGAGTGCAACCCCGGGATCCCTGTCTTGCCTTGAGAGTACTACTAGGTCCTGGACACACGCCTAGATGAGGTCTCTTGGGCCCTGCAGTGACTCGAGCGCAACCCCCAGCTTTCCCTAGCAACTCGAATGGAAGATGGGGCTTCCCAGGGCCAACCCAAGAGGAAGCCTGAAATCCCCGTCGTAACTCGAGAATCCCCCCGCAACTCGAGAAAAACCACGTGGTCCCAACGTCTTCGCAAGATGGGGCCCTTGCCCGCTACGGCGTCTCAAGGGAAGTCTCACGTTCCGTCCTGAGTTGCGAAACGGTACCTGACACCCTTCATGCGACCTCCAAAATTTCCCAGACACGCCGGGTTCCCTTGAGGGGAACACCGAGGGTCCTGGCACCCCTTCATCTGAGCCCCTTCTCCCCTCCTCATCACGACAGGAGAGTCGATTCCCCTGCGTATTCTGGAAGGGTTTCCCGGCTTTCCCGGCACACCTCAGGATGAGGCCGGCCTCCCGAGGAAATTCGAGACGAGCCCCGTGGGTTGTGCCACATGCCGAACGACCCCGATTTCCCAGTCCGCTGTGGATAAGAACCCGATGCCCGGACACCTCTTTGAAGGCAACCCTGTGGGTGAAGTTACCATTCGAAGGGGCACTGACACCCCCGTGCGTCATCCGGAAAAACCCGCGGTTTCCACACACAGCTTGACGAGGTGCGTGAGACACCCTGAGCAATTCGAGAGGCAAGCGGAGTTCCCTTCCTCAGACAAGACGAGGCCTGACTCTCCTGTCCCAACTCTGCAGGGACCCTGTGGTTGGAGTCCGAAAAGGAGAGGAAGCCTAAGTTTCCTGTCTCCCCTCGAGATGAGGCCCTCTTCCATTGCGCCAAGCCCAGCGGAGTCCCGAGAGGCCCCGCCAACTCCACAGCATCCCTCACCTATCAGAGGCACCATGGGAAGTTCCCTCAGGTCCCCGGCAGAAGTCGAGGGAAACGAGGCTTTCCCGCCGCAACCACAGAAAGACCTCGAGTGTCCTTCTTCAACGCCTCTGGAGGCCCTAGTCCTCTCCCATGACTGGAGAGCCATGACGCGCTCCCCCTCGCCACGTGCACAGAGACCTGACTTCCCTGGCACCGCACGAGAGGCTCCCTGAAATCCTCGTCTTGCCTCGTGAGAAAACCCCCACGGGCGCCGCAGCTCGAGGAAACCCCTGAGAAGCCCCCATCCTCGCGAGGTGAGGGCCTTCTTTTCCTGCCTGACCCAGAGCACAATCCCGAGTCCTCTCTCCAAACTGAAGAGAAGACCTGACTCCCTTGAGGCCACTCAGTGGGCTCCAAGAGATCTGCGTCGCGACTTGAGAGGAGAGCGGCATCCTTGGCTTGCCCTCGAGGCGAGGCCTGACTCCCGGGGGAGTCTGGAACGCCACCCTGAGATCCCTGTCTTCCCTTGAGAGGAACGTTAAGTCCCGGACACAGGCCTAGATGAGGTCTCTTTGGCCCTGCAGTGACTCGAGTGCAACCCTCAGCTTTCCCTCGCAACTCGAATGGAAGATTAGGCTTCCCGGGGCCAACACAAGAGGAAGCCTGAAATCCACTTCGTAACTCTAGAATCCCGCCGCAACTCGAGAAAATCCACATGGTCCCAACGTCTTCGCAAGATGAGGCCCTTGCCCGCTATGGCGTCTCAAGGGAAGTCCCAGGTTCTGTCCTGAAGTGCGAAACGCTACCTGACTCCTTTCATGCAACCCCCAAAAGTCCCCCACACGCCGGTTTCCCTCGAGGGTAACACCGAGGGTTCCATCCCCACTTCATCTGAGCCCCTTCTCCCCTCCTGATGGCGACAGGAGAGTCGATCCCCCTGCATTGTCTGGAAGTGTCCCCGGCCTTCCCAGCACAACTCAGGATGAAGCCGGCCTCACTAGGAAATTTGAGACTAGCCCCGTGGGTGGTCCCTCATGCCGAAAGACCCCGATTTCCCTGTCCGCTCTTGAAAAGAACCCGAGGCCCGGACACCTCTTCGAAGGCAACCCAGTGGGTGAAGGCACAACACGAAGGGGCACTGTCACCGTCGTGCATTTCCGGAAACACCCGCAGGTTCCACACACAGCTCAACAAGGGGCCTGAGACCCCCTGAGCACCTCGAGAGGCAAGCGGAGTTCCCTTCCTCAGACAAGACGATTCCTGACTCTCCTGTCCCAACTCTGCAGGGACCCTGCGGTCGGAGTCTGAAACGGAGAGGAAGCCTGAGGTTCCTGCCTTCCCTGGAGATGAGGCCCTCTTCCATTGCGCCAAACCCAGCGGAGTCCTGAGAGGCCCCGCCAACTCCACAGCATCCCTCATCTGTCAGAAGCACACTGGGAAGTTCCCTAAGGTCACCGGTAAACTTTTATTGCACAAGGTCCCCATGAAAAGGCCCACGCAGCAGGACAGCCACAGATTCTGTCTGCCATTAAAGGGCAGTAAGGTGCCCTCCCCCCTTCTTTGCTGCCTCGGCGGCCAACAGCGTGCAATTCGCGTACCCTTCCCTTTCCCATCCTAGCAGGTGCTCCAGGGCCCGCTGGCCTACAAAGTGCCAGAAGCAGGGCTGGGCCAGCCGGCCAGAATTCAGGGTTATGTCCCTTGGACTTCCAGCGGACACTAGGCTGCTTGGGAAAACCGCGCAGACTCTGAGGTTTTTCAGCAGAGGGGTGGAGCTGTAAAGGCCTTGACCCCAAAGACGAGGCCTTCCTGCGACCGCCAGGTTGGGGAGCTCTGAGACTGTGCCAACACAGGGCGGAATACATGGTTCCCTGCTCCACGCAGTCCCCGTTCCCTTACCTGTGTTCCGCACCCCTCCGCTGTGGCCAATGGATGCCGATCCTTGGGGATCCAGGAGTTCACGAAATGGGCATTCCCAGCCGCAATGGCGACCCCCAACAGCACATCTGGAAAGCCCTCCCCCACCCCCGCCAGGAGCCGACCCCCACTGCGAACGGAACCCCACCCCGCCCCGCACCGCCAGGTTTCGCCCCGGCCCTGCCGGGCTCCCGGTGGGTTCCCAGCCATATTGGCGACCCCTGGGAGCACAACAGGGACCGACCCCCCACCCACAGTGAGCGGAATCTCGACCTGTGCAGCCCAGGTTTACCCCGCCCTGGCTGCGCTCCCGGCGCGTTTCCAGCTGCAGTGGCCATCTCCGAGAGCACAACTGGGAAGCCCTCCCCTACCCCCGCCAGGAGCCGACACCCGCCCTGCGCCGCCCGGGTTCGCCCCGCCCCTGCCGCGCTCCAGGGGCGCTGCCCACCTTCACCAGTGGCTCTCGGTGAGCCCCGTCCCCACGCCCGGTTCCAGGAGAGGCTCTCGGACCTCGCTGCTGCCGCCAGGTCAAACATGAGGACAATACATACACCCCACAGAGACAATCCAAGCTGTCTATGATTTAGGGATAAAACGAGGACTACAGAAAGGCAAGATGACCTGACCTAGGAGGGCCATGATATTCTATAGAACCAGACAAAGTTGGTTACCAAGGAAACTTTTTTCCTTGGAACCCGGAAAGCTGGTTCTTTGCATATGCAATGACCAACAATTAGCTTGTTACCCAAGCCTGCCTTACTGCCACCCCCATCCCCCCACTCCCCAGAAGACTGGCTCAAAGAAATATTTTAAATCTCAGGCGGAAAACTGGAAGATGTCTTGTCTGTCTGTTTGGATTAAGGTATGTGTCAGTGTGAGCCCTGTGTTTTTTGATAATATTGCTCAAGTTCTGAGTTCTGATTTCAATGGTCTCAAGACAAGGCAGCCCTTCCAAATCAAACTGCTGGAAATACAAGAAAACATTGACCTAAATGAATGTCAGAGTCCCGTGAACTGGGAACTAGTCAATATTAAATATCTAGTATTTTTGGTTTTGCTCCTCCACTATAGACATGTCTAAGAGTCAACAACATTAAGCACAACATGTTCATAGTGCCTAGGTTTCTTTTGAGGTAAAAATTGCTCTATTGTTATATCTGTCACAAGCTTGTCAGCAAGAAACTACCTGGAAACGACAACAACAAAAGTAAAAAATGAAAATGTGATATGAGCTTTTAGACAAACTCTTTACAATAATTATACTCTAAAATATCTGCCTCTCATAGTCTTGATTGAAGGCAGAGGAGAAGGGGATGACAGAGGATAAGATGGTTGGATGGCATCACTGACTCGATGGACATGAGTTTGAGCAAGCCCCTGGAGCTGGTGACGGACACGGAAGCCTGGCGTCCTTCAGGCCATGGGGTCCCAAAGAGTCAGACACGACTGAGCAACTGAACTGAACTGAACTAACAAACGTTTCTCCAGGTGTTTTGGTTACCCGAGTTTCTATCCTTGTGACGACAGTGTATTGAATAGCTAGGTCATTTCCAAATAAATGAAAGTTCTGAAACATTCACGACTTGAAAGGACCTCCCTTTTACACAGAAACAAAAGAGATTTTTGACTCTCCATGAATAGTGTCTGGCACCATCCTGACATGTTAAATGTAAGAAAGCAATTGTTTTGTTTTGTTTTGTTCTGTTCTTGGGGGTGGGGGGAGGGGGGCGGGCTATAGCGAATGCCAATATAAAAGTCAGTTCTTGGTTGCTGAAGGGAAATGTATGACTTGTTATTACAAGAAAGTATGTGGAATGCAATGGCACTTGAGGAAGGAAAACAAAGTAGTTCTGTCTTACAGGTGGCCGTTTCAGGATGGGAGAAGCAAAGGAATGGGTACAGAATGGGATAAGGAGGTTGTAGGTACAGTGGACCCCCAGAAAAGAGTTCTGTGCCTAGCACAAGTTTTCTTGAGATGTCGAACTGCCTTTGCTAATGGAGTTTAAGTTTCTTTACCTCTTAAGTGATCTGTTCTAGGTTGACCTAGAACAGAAATCTTTTGTTAGCTTTGGCTAAGTGGAGAAGTAGTGTTTCACGGTGACATATGTGATCCTTCCTGACTGTTTGCAGCCCTTTTGATATCGATGCACTGCTTCTGCTGCTGCTGCCGCCGCTGCTGCTGCTAAGTCGTTTCAGTCGTGTCGGACTCTGTGCGACCCCATAGACGGCAGCCCACGAGGCCCCGCAGTCCCTGGGGTTCTCTAGGCAAGAACACTGGAGTGGGTTGCCATTTCCTCCTCCCATGCATGAAAGTGAAAAGTGAACGTGAAGTCGCTCAGTGGTGTCCGACTCTTAGCGACCCCATGGACTGCAGCCTACCAGGCTCCTCCATCCATGGGATTTTCCACCCAAGAGTACTGGAGTGGGGTGCCATTGCCTTCTCCCATATCTATGCACAAGCCTGCCTAAATCATTGACTTCTAGCTAGCTTTGGGATGCCAATGACCATCCACCCTTACAAGGCAACAGAGAAGAGAAAAACACTTACCACAGGAGGTCCTGGTAAGGGACGAGGAACTAACAAGCTCCCGCCAACCAGGATTCTGCAGAGGTCAACAAGAGGTCAGTAAGAGATGGAAGACTGCAGTCCAGAGGTCCTGGCAACTTCCATCTTGCAGCAGAGACCCAGCATAGTCAAAACGAATTCAATGTTGCAAAAAATAAGTAAACAAATAAAGGACAGAAGTTCTTTGAACACATGACTGAGATTAGGGGTGAGGCAGTACATGTACGGTGCCCGGAAAATCTTAAAGTATGAGAAAGGAAAGAAATTAAAGACAACTATCAAGCTGTCCAAACTGATAAAAACGAAAGATTACACAGTTTTTTCTGTATATATTACCAGATAATAATCTGAAAAGGAATTAAAAAAAATTCCCTTTCAATAATGTCAACATGAATACAACACTTTGCCATGGATGTAACGAGGATGACAAGACTGGCACACTGGAACTTATACACCCTGGCTGAAAACTATCCTGAATACATGGACAGGTATTCCATAACAATGGAAAGACTTAAGATGGCAATACCATGGAATGCATCTTCAATCTGAAATGAAGATTTGACATGATTTGATCGCTCAGAGCTTTTGTGTCATCAATTGTTATTAAAGTATAAATGAGATAGAGAAAGCTGCTGACTTAGACTTGAGGCGGGGTGTACGCCCTGCTGGTCTCTAGCCAGATATTCTACAGGCACTAGCAGTCAGCTAAGGAAAGAAAGGCACTGTCTCAGGGAATGGCACCAGGCCCCTCCCCCACGACATGCCTTGAGGTCACATTGGCAGCAGGTGAGTCATCCTGGGCCAAAAACTGATTGACATGAATCTTGAAGAAAGGCAGTATTGCAGGCAAATATATCATTTCCTTAACATAGATTATGAGAACAAGGTACGAGGAAAACATACTGTTTTGTTCAAGTCGCTTCTGAGCCTATTGGGGGAACCGACCTGAAGCCAGAGTCCAGCAGATATACATAGGATATTTACATCGCTTAAGACAAACATTTCCTCAGGAACAAATGCATTGCTTAGCTCAAGGTTTGTCTGCGAAATTCTTACACATCAGGAGATGGCTCCGAGCTGGGTTTCTACACACAAGAACATGAATGCAAAGGACAAGCCTGCACAGCCCATCTGCCCCCCTCCCCCACAGCCAGCAGCATTTCCAAATGACCTCCTAAGGCCTTCCCCAAAATACAGGGGCACCTCTGGGTTTCCTGTTTCCCTCACTTCGAACACTTTTCTTAAAAAAAAAAAAAAATCCTGCACACTTCTTGATAGAATGCCACAGTGCAAGGAAAACAGGCCTTCAATACTTAAACCTCCCTGTGCCAAACACTTGGGGCTTGGTTCTGTTTTGTTTTGTTTTTTAATTACACCACCACATAATTTAAACTTTTTACAATTTCTAATTATTCAGTACCAAAACACCAAACTTTTATTGCACAAGGTCCC
Organism: Bubalus kerabau; assembly: GCF_029407905.1. Classification (NCBI taxonomy): domain Eukaryota; kingdom Metazoa; phylum Chordata; class Mammalia; order Artiodactyla; family Bovidae; genus Bubalus; species Bubalus kerabau. The sequence goes on from NW_026577901.1 coordinate 884,440, forward strand.
CATGAAAAGGCCCACGCATCAGGACAGCCACAGATTCTGCCATGAAAGGGCAGCAAGGTGCCCTCCCCCCTTCTTTGCTACCTGGGCGGCCACCAGGGTTTGAAATCCATGCACCCTACTAAGTTTCTAGGGTGCAATCCGTGGACCCTTCCCTTTCCCATCCCAGCAGGTGCTCAAGGGCCCGCTGGCTTACAAAGTGCCAGAAGCAGGGCTGGGCCAGCCGGCCAGAGTTCAGTGTTCTGTCCCTTGGACTTCCAGGGGACACTAGGCTGCTTGGGAAAACCGTGCAGACTGAGATTTTTCAGCAAAGGGGTGGAGCGGTAAAGGCCTTGACACCAAGGGCGAGGCCTTTCTGCGACCGCCAGGTTGGGGAGCTCCGAGAATGTGCCAACAGAGGGCGGAATACTTGGTTCCCTGCTCCAAGCAGTCCCAGTTCCCTGACCTGTGGCCCGCAGCCCTCCGCTGCACCCACTAGATGTGGATCCTTGGGGACACAGGAGCATAGGAAATGGGCGTTCCTAGCCGCAGTGGCGACCCCCGAGAGCACAACTGGGACCGAACCCCCACCCACAGCCATCGAAATCTCGACCCGCGCAGCCCAGGTTTACCCCGCCCCGGGTGCGCTCCCGGCGCATTTCCAGCCGCAGTGGCCACCACCGAGAGCACAACTGGGAAGCCCTCCCCCACCCCCGCCAGGAGCCGAACCCCGCCCCGCGCCACCCGGGTTCACCCCGCCCCTGCCGCACTCCCAGCGCGTTTCCAGCTGCAGTGGGGACCCCCGAGAGCACAACTGTTACCGCCCCCCACCCCCTCCCGACCAGAACCCCGACCCGCGCCGCCCGGGATCGCCCCGCCACTGGCGCGCTCCCGGGGCGTTGCCCACTTCCACCAGGGGCTCCTGGTGAGCCCCGTCCCCACGCCCGGTTCCAGGAGAGGCTCTCGGACCTCGCTACTGCCGCCAGGTCAAACACGAGGACAATACATCCACCCCACAGAGACAATCCAAGCTGTCTATGATTTAGGGATAAAACGAGGACTACAGAAAGGAAAGATGTCCTGACCTAGGAGGGCCATGAGAGTCTATAGATCCAAACAAAATTGGGTACCAAGGAAACTTTTTTCCTTGGAACCCGGAAAGCTGGTTCTTTGCATATGCAATGACCAACAATTAGCTTGTTACCCAAGCCTGCCTCGCTGCCACCCCCACTCCCCCCCCCCCACTCCCCAGGAAAACGGCTCAAAGAAATATTTTAAATCTCAGGCGGAAAACTGGAAGATGTCTTGTCTGTCTGTCTGGATTAAGGTATGTGTCAGTGTGAGCCTTGTGTTTTTTGATAATATTGCTCAAGTTCTGAGTTCTGATTTCAATAGTCTGAAGACAAGGCAGCCCTTCCAAATCAAACTGCTGGAAATACAAGAAAACATTGACCTAAATGAATGTCAGAGTCCCGTGAACTGGGAACTAGTCAATATTAAATATCTAGTATTTTTGGTTTTGCTCCTCCACTATAGACATGTCTAAGAGTCAACAACATTAAGCACAACATGTTCATAATGCCTAGGTTTCTTTTGAGGTAAAAATTGCTCTATTGTTATATGTGTCACAAGCTTGTCAGCAAGAAAGTACCTGGAAACAGCAACAACCAATGTAAAAAATGTAAATGTGATATGAGCTTTTAGATAAACTCTTAACAATAATTATACTCTAAAATATCTGCCTCTCATAGTCTTGATTGAAGGCAGAGGAGAAGGGGATGACAGAGGATAAGATGGTTGGATGGCATCACTGACTCGATGGACATGAGTTTGAGCAAGCCCCTGGAGTTGGTGATGGACACGGAAGCCTGGCGTCCTGCAGGCCACGGGGTCCCAAAGAGTCAGACTCGACTGAGCAACTGAACTGAACTGAACTTACAATCGTTCCTCCAGGTGTTTTGGTTACCTGAGTTTCTATCCTGGTGCTAAACTAAGTGACGACAGTGTATTGAATAGCTAGGTCACTTCCAAATAAATGAAACTTCTGAAACATTCACGACTTGAAAGGACCTCCCTTTTACACAGAAACAAAAGAGATTTTTGACTCTGCATGAATAGTGACTGGCACCATCCGAACATATTAAATGTAGGAAAGCAATTTTTTTGTTTTGTTTTGTTTTGTTCTGTTCTTGCAGGAAGCGGGGTGGGCGCTATTATCACTGATAGGTATGCTCACCAATCTATCAAATGCCAATATAAGAGTCAGTTCTTGGTTGCTGAAGGGAAATGTATGACTTGTTATTACAAGAATGTATGGAATGCAATCACACTTTAAGAAGGAAAACGAAGTAGTTCTGTCTTACAGGTGGCATTTTCAGGACGGGAGAAGCAAAGGAATGGGTACAGAATGGGATAAGGAGGTTGTAGGGAAAGTAGGCCCCCAGAAAAGAGTTTTGTGCCTAGCACAAGTTTACTTGAGATGTTGAACTGCCTTTGCTAATGGAGTTTAAGTTTCTTTACCTCTTAAGTGATCTCTTCTAGGTTGACCTAGAACAGAAATCTTTTGTTAGCTTTGGCTAAGAGGAGAAGTATTGTTTCACGGTGACATATGTGATCCTACCTGACTGTTCTCATCCCCTTTGATATCTATGCACTGCTGCTGCTGCTGCTGCAGCTGCTAAGTGGTTCAGTTGAGGCCGACCCTGTGCCACGCCATAGATGGCAGCCCACCAGGCCCCGCAGTCCCTGGGGTTCTCTAGGCAAGAACACTGGAGTGGGTTGCCATTTCCTCCTCCTATGCATGAAAGTGAAAAGTGAACGTGAAGTCGCTCAGTGGTGTCCGACTCTTAGCCACCCCATGGACTGCAGCCTACCAGGCTCCTCCGTCCTTGGGATTTTCCAGGAGTGGGGTGCCATTGCCTTCTCCCATATCTATGCACAAGCCTGCCTAAATAATTGACTTCTAGCCAACTTTGGGATGCCCATGACCACCCACCCTTACCAGGCAACAGAGAAGAGAAAAACACTTACCACAGGAGGTTCTGATAAGGAACAAGGAACTAACAAGCTCCCACCTACCAGGAATCTGCAGAGGTCAACAAGAGGTCAGCAAGAGATGAGAGACTGCAGTCCAGAGGTCCTAGCTACTTCCATCTAGCAACAAACACCCAGCATAGTCAAAACGATTTCAATGTTAAAGAATAAATAAATAAATAAATAAAAGGACAGAAGTTCTTTGAACACATGTCTGAATTTAGGGGTGAGGCATTACATATGTGTCCCAGGATAATCTTAAAGTGTCAGAAAGTAAAGAAATTAAAGACAACTATCAAGCTGTCCAAACTGATAAAAATGAATGATTACACAGTTTTATCTGTATACATTAGCAGATAATAATCTGAAAAGGAATTTTAAAAAATTCCCTTTCAATAATATCAACATGAATAAAACACTTTGCCATGGATGTAACGAGGATGACAAGACTGGCACACTGGAAATTATACACCCTGGCTGAAAACTATCCTGAATACATGGACAGATATTCCATAACGATGGAAAGACTTAAGATGGCAATACCATGGAATGCATCTTCAATCTGAAATGAAGATTTGATATGATTTGATCGCTCAGAGCTTTTGTGTCATCAAGTGTTATTAAAGTATTAAAGAGATAGAGAAAGCTGCTGACTTAGACTTGAGGCGGGGTGGGGGGGGGTAGTAAGAGTACCCCCTGCTGGTCTTTAGCCAGATATTCTACAGGCACTAGCAGTCAGCTAAGGAAAGAAAGGAACTGTTTCAGGGAATGGCACCAGGCCCCTCCCCCACGACATGCATTGAGATAATATTGGCAGCAGGTGAGTCATCCCGGGCCAAAACTTGATTGACATGAATCTTGAAGAAAGGCAGTATTGCAGGCAAATATATCATTTCCTTAACATAGATAAGGAGAACAAGCTAGGAGGAAAACATGCTGTTTTGTTCAAATCGCTTCTGAGCCTTTTGGGGGAACCGACCTGAAGCCAGAGTCTAGCAGAAATACATAGGATATTTACATCGCTTAAGACAAACATTTTCTTAGGAAAAAATGCATTGCTTAGCTCAAGGTTTGTCTGCGAAATTCTTACACATCAGGAGATGGCTCCGAGCTGGGTTTCCACACACAGGAACATCCATGCAAAGGACAAGCCTGCACAGCCCATCTGCCGCCCTCCCGCACAGCCAGCAGCATTTCCAAGTGACCTCCTAAGGCCTTCCCCAAAATACAGGGGCACCTCTGGGTTTCCTGTTTCCCTCACTTCGAACACTTTTCTTAAAAAAAAAAAAATCCTGCACACTTCTTGATAGAATGCCACAGTGCAAGGAATACAGTCCTTCAATATTTAAACCTCCATTTGCAAAACACTTGGAGCTTGGTTTTGTTTTGTTTTGTTTTTTAATTACACCACCACATAATTTAAAGCTTTTACACGTTCTAATTATTCAGTTCCAAAACACCAAACTTTTATTGCACAGGGTCCTCATGAAAAGGCCCACGCAGCTGGACAACCACAGATTCTGCCATGAAAGGGCAGCAAGGTGCCCTCCCCCCTTCTTTGCTGCCTGGGCGGCCACCAGGGTTTGAAATCCATGCACCCTACTAAGTTTCTAGGGTGCAATCCGTGGACCCTTCCCTTTCCCATCCCAGCAGGTGCTCAAGGGCCCGCTGGCTTACAAAGTGCCAGAAGCAGGGCTGGGCCAGCCGGCCAGAGTTCAGTGTTCTGTCCCTTGGACTTCCAGCGGACACTAGGCTGCTTGGAAGAACCGCGCAGACTCGGAGATTTTTCAGCAGAGGGGTGGAGCGGTAAAGGCCTTGACCCCAAAGGCAAGGCCTTTCTGCGACCGCCAGGTTGGGGAGCTCCGAGAATGTGCCAACAGACGGCGGAATACTTGGTTCCCTGCTCCACGCAGTCCCAGTTCCCTTACCTGTGGTCCGCAGCCCTCCACTGCACCCACGGGATGGCGATCCTTGGGGACCCAGGAGCGGACGAAATGGGCGTTCCCAGCCGCAGTTGCAACCCCCGAGAGCGCAACTGGGAACCCCTCCCCATCCCCCCCATGAGCCGACCCCCGCCCCGCGCCCTCAGGGTTAGCCCCGCCCCTGCCGCGCTCCCGGCGCGTTCCCAGCCGCAGTGGCGACCCCCGGGAGCACAACTGGGACCGACCCCCACCCAAAGCCATCGGAATCTCGACCCGCGCAGCCCGGGTTTACCCAGTCCCGGGTGCACTCCCGGCGCGTTTTCAGCCTCAGTGTCCACCTCTGAGAGCACAACTGGGAAGCCCGCCCCCACCCCCGCCAGAAGCCGACCCCCGCCCCACGCCGCCCGCGTTCGCCCCGCCCCTGCACGGTCCAGGTACCTTCCCAGCTTCTAGCGTTCACGCCCGGGTAGGAGCAGGATGTAGGAGTATGGGAGATGTGTCTGGAGCCTGACAGCCTCAGCTCCGCTCTGGCCTGCCCTTTGGACCTAGGAGCCAGGCCAACTTGCAGAGGGCTTAGGGCCCCATTGTATGCAAACTACCAAGGCCTACCGCATGGAGAGCTCTGTCCGAGGGAAGGGAAGCGCCCCAGGCTGCATTCCCAAGCTGTTGTTTAGCCGCCCAGACTCAGCGCTGCACAGGGGTAATCAGGCTCTCTGTGCCCGCAGCTTCACACACAGGTGTGTCTCCGTAGGAATCAAGAAAGATCCTGACAGAGTGAGGTTCATTAGAGCTATACTAAAGAGCAAAGGCTTGTCCATGTGGTCTTGCCTTCCCCTGTGCCTTTGGGTCTCCAGGCTCGGCCCCAGCTCCGTGGAAACAACCCCTGAGAAAATATCTTCAAGATCCACTTTTCCCAGTGTCTGGGAACCGGGGTTCGTAGGAGGAGAGAAAAGCACGCCTCCATCGGGAACGAAAAGGCAGTCCACCTGCCTGTGTTTTGAAGCCTCTATTTGGAAGGAATGGGTTAGCTTCTCCTAAAGGAGACCTCCAGATCTGCTCAGAAGTCGGTAATTCCAGAGGCAGGGTACTGGTTCCTGACTGCCCTTTGCTAGCCTTGCAAAGATATTCCTAGATTCTAGAGTTATTTTCCATGAAGGAGCAGGCTTCGGGAATGTGTCAGACGGGACTGGCTCCTTATTGACCTCAGCTCAGCTATTGCCTTTCCATTCAAACTAGGACAAGGCCCTACTTTATGAAGGGCAAGGGTCTTCTTCTTTGCAAACTGCCAAGGGCTACAGCAATGAGACCTCTGTCAAGGTGAGGGAAGCCTAAGAGGATGGATTCTCAAGCAGGTGCTTTGCCACAAAGCATCAGCACCCCACGGAGAGAATCAAGCTCCCTGTGCACCAATGTTGGGAGTGTGGCTTCACACACAGAGTTGTCTCTATAGGAGCCAAGAATGTTCCTGAGAGATTAGGTTCACTAAGCCTCTCCTACAGAGCATAGACCTGTCCATGTGGTTTTTCCTTCCCCTGTGAGTTGGGTCCCCGAGGTCCGCCACACCTCCGGGGAAACTGTCCCTGAGAAAAGATCTCCAGGAACCGCTTCGCTGAGGCTGGGAAACGCTGTTCACAGGAAGTAAGGCAAGCGAATCTCCTGCAGAGAAAAAGAGGCCTTACTGTCCCTGGAGGAGCAGGCTGCCAGACTGTGTGAAACCTGACTGTTGCCTTACTGGCCTCAGTTCCACCATTGCCTGTTCCTCCGAACTAGGACCCAGGCCTATTTGGAGAAGCGTTTGGCTGCGGATTTCTACAAAGTGCCAAGGGCTACAGCAGTGAGAATTCTCTCAGCGGTAAGGGAGAGCATTTTATGGATTCTCAAGCTGTTTTCTGAACGACAGGGTCAAAATGAACTGAGAGAATCAGGCTCTCTGTGCCCCTATGTTAGGTACGCAGCTTCATACACACAAGTGTCTCTATAGGAGCCAAGAATGTTCCTGAGAGATGAGGTTCACTAGAAGTCTGCTACAGAGCATAGACCTGTCCATATGGTTTTGCCTTGCCCTGTGAGTTGGGTCCCTGAGGTCCGCCCCAGCTCAGGGGAAGGAGCCCCTGAGAAAAGATCTCCAGGGACCGCTATTCCCCCAGGCTGGCAAACGCAGTTCACAGGAGGTAACACAAGCGAGCCTCCTGCAAGGCACAACAGGCCTTAGTCTCCCTGGACGATCAGGCTGCCAGAGTGTGTGAGACCTGACTGGTGCCTTACTGGCCTCAGCTCCGCCATTGCGTGTTCCTCTGAACTAGGACCCAGGCCTACTAGGAGAAGGGTTTGGGTATGGATTTCTAAATACTGCCAAGGGGTATAGCAATGAGAACTGTGTCACGGGTAAGGAAGAGCATTGTATGGATTTTCAAGCTGTTGTTTGAACGACAGCTTCAAAGCTGCACAGAGAGAATCAGACTCTGTGTCTCCATGTTCGGTACACAGCTTCACAGACAGGGGTGTCTCCATAGGAAACAAGAACGTTCCTGACAGAGTGAGGTTCACTAGAGCTCTCCTAGAGAGCAAAGACTTGTCCATGTGGTTTTTCTTCCCCTGTGCGTTTGGGGCTCCAGGCTCGGCCCCAGCTCCGTGGAAACAACCCCTGAGAAAAGATCTTCAAGATCCGCTTTTCCCAGAGGCTGGGATGTGGTGTTCATAGGAGGCGGGAAAAGCAGGCCTCCTTCAGAGAGCAAGAGGCAGCCAAGCGGCCTGCGTTTGGAAGCCTCTATTTGGAAGAATGGGTTAGCTTCCCCTAAGGGAGACCTCCAGATCTGTTCAGAAGTCGGTAATTCCAGAGGCAGGGTGCAGGCTCCTGACTGCCCTTTGCCAGCCTTGCAGAGACATTCCTAGATTACAGCGTTATTTTCCATGAAGGAGCAGGCTTCGGGAATATGTCAGACTTGACTGGCGCCTTATTGGCCTCAGCTCAGCTCTTGCCTTTCCTTTCAAACTAGGACAAGGGCCCACTTTATGAAAGGTAAGGGTCCTCTTCTTTCCAAACTGCCAAGGGCTACAGCAATGAGACCTCTGTCAAGGCGAGGGAAGCGTAAGCTGATGGATTCTCAAGCAGGTGCTTTGCCACAAAGCATCAGCACCCCACGGAAAGAATCTGGCTCCCTTTGCCCCTACGTTGCGTGTGTAGCTACACGCACAGAGGTGTCTCGATAGGAGCCAAGAATGTTCCTGAGAGAGGAGGTTCACTGTTGGGGGCCAGAGTGAGGCACTCCGCCCATGGCAAAGGTCATGAGGAAGGAGGCTCGACATACGCAAAGGCGGGATCGAGCCTCAGGAGTCCCCCTGGAAATCCTCGAGCATCTACCCCCATAACCAGAGCCTGCCTACCTTACTACTTTGTGCTCTCACCTACACCTCTGACTTTACGGGGGGCTGTCCCCCACCACCTCTTTCGGAGAAGGAGTTAACCTAGAGCTCCAGTTGATAAAAACCCCTGGGTGTGACAAGAGTGTTTTAACCTACAAACTCCTCTGAAGGTTCTCTAGCCTGCCTGACAGGCTTGTCCGGCCACATGTGATTGCTCACAGCCTCCCAACCATGAGAGGCACGAGATGCTTTAAACCTTCTAAAAACAGGTTCCTTAGAAAAGTTAGAAAATTATTAGTATAAGTATAATGGGCTGATTAGAAATCATATTGGTGAAGGGTTTTTCATTTGTTGAGCTGATGTTTACTGCTAAGTCTCCACATCCCCTGCCCTTATACACATTAATGAATATATAGAAGAAATAAGTATTAACCTTTGATATAAATCACGTTAGACCTTAGGCTAAGTAAATTCTTTCCTTAACTAAAACCCACTACACCCTCACCCTCTAGGAATGTAACTTTATTTGGGTGGCGTCTGTTTTAAGAATAATCACCCCTGGAGAAATAAGTGTCCTGGTTGACTGACCGCTGTCACAAGGAGAGGGTCGTAAATTGTCAGCAGGCCCCCCGGCCAGAAGATGATGTAACACCCCTAAGACCTCTGTATACTTTTGTATGAAGCACCTGACTTTGATAAAAGTCAGGACTGCTGACCCCACGTGACTTTTGCATAACATCTCAGTGTATAAAAGTAGACCATGGAAAGTAAAGAATTGGGATCAGTTTCTCGAAATACTGGTCTCCCCATGTCTCTCTCTCTCTCTCACTCTGGTTGAGTCTCCATCTGGAGCGCGGAACCCACCAAGCTTACTAATTTTGCCTGGGCTTCTAAGATCCGACCGGGGAGGCCTCAGTGTCTCCTCTCCTTCGGGAGAACGGAAGGACGCCTGCGGCCTACGTAAGTGGTGCAAGCTTCTTGTCTTGAAGTTTTATTGGTCCCCCGCGTAAACCAAGCTACTCAGCCTCTTTTCTCCACTGAATTTTCCTACTGAGCTATCCTCATTTTACTACTCTTTATATCCTTAATTAACGTTTAATTAAGCAGTTGTTCCCTGACCCTCGCCTACGCCGTCTCTGCTTCGAATACCCTGGATCAGCTGGGGCTGGACCCCGGCAGTTCACTAGAGATCTCCTACAGAGCATAGACCTGTCCATTTGGTTTTGCCTTCCCCTGTGAGTTGGGTCCCCGAGGTCCGCCCCAACTCCGGGGAAACAGCCCCTGAGAAAAGATCTCCAGGAACTGCTTTCCGCCCAGGCTGGGAAACGCTGTTCACAGGAAGTAAGGCAAGCGAGCCTCCTGAAGGGAAATAGAGGCCTTACTGTCCCTGGAGAAGCAGGCTGCCAGAGTGTGTGACACCTGACTGGTGCCTTACTGGCCTCAGCTCCGCTATTGCATGTTCATCTGAACTTGAACCCAGGCCTACTTGGAGAAGTGTTTGTGTGCCGATTTCCAGAAACTGCGAAGGGCTACAGCAATGATAACTCTCTCAGTGGTAAGGGAGAGCATTGTGTGGATTCTCAATTCGTTGTTTGAACAACAGCGTCAAAGCTGCACAGAGAGAATCAGGTCTCTGTGTCTCTATGTTGGCAATGCAGCTTCCCACACAGAGATGTCCCCGTTGGAGCCAAGAACATTCCCCATAGACTGAGGTTCACTAGAGCACTCCTAGAGAGCAAAGACTTATCCATGCGGTTTTCCCTTCCCCTGTGCGTGTGGGTCTCTGGGATCAGCCCCTGCTCCTTGGAAACAGCCTCTGAGAAAAGATCTCCAAGAACCTCTTATCACCCAGGCTGGCAAGTGGAGTTCACAGGAGGTGGGATAAGCAAGCTTCCTTCGGCAAGAAGAGACAGCCAACCGGCCTGTGTTTGGAAGCCTATATTTGCAAGGAATGGGTTAGTTTCTCCTGACCGAGACCGCCAGATGTGCTGAGAAGATAGAAATTCCAGAGGCAGGGTCGAGGTTCCTGACTGCCCTTTGCCAGCCTTGCAAAGACATTCCCAGATTCTAACGTTATTTTCCATGAAGGAGCAGGCATCGGGAATATGTCAGACTTGACTGGCGCCTTACTGGCCTCAGCTCAGCTACTGCCTTTACATTCAAAGAAGGACAAGGGCCTACTTGGTGAAGGGTAAGGGTCTGCTTCTTTCCAAACTGCCAAGGACTACAGCAATGAGACCTCTGTCAAGGTGAGGGAAGCCTATGCGGATGGATTCTTAGCAGGTGCTTTGCCACAAAGCATCAGCACCCACGGAGAGAATCAGACTCCCTTTGCCACTATGTTGGGTGTGTAGCTTCATGCACAGAGGTGTCTCTGTAGAAGCCAAGAATGTTCCTGAGAGATGAGGTTCACTAGAGCTCTCCTACAGAGCATAGACCTGTCCATGTGGTTTTGTCTTCCCCTGTGAGTTGGGCCCCCGAGGTCCGACCCAGCTCCAGGGAAACAGCCCCTGAGAAAAAATCTCCAGGAACAGCTTTGCGCCCAGGCTGGGAAATGCAGTTCACAGTAGGCAAGGCAAGCGAGCCTCCTACAGGGAAAAAGAGGCCTTACTGCTCCTGGACGATCAGGCTGCAAGAGTGTGTGAGACCTCACTTGTGCCTTACTGGCCTCAGCTCCGCCGTTGCCTGTTATTCCGAGCTAGGACCCAGGCCTACTTGGAGAAGGGTTAGGGTGCGGATTTCTACAAACTGTCAAGGACTACAGCAATGAGAATTCTCTTAGCAGTAAGGGAGAGCATTGTATGGATTCTCAAGCTGTTGTTTGAATGACAGCTTCAAAGCTACACAGAGAGAATCAGGCTCTCTGTTCCCCTATTTTGGCTGTGCAGCTTCACACACAGAATTTGACTCTGTTGGAGCCAGAAATATTCCTGAAAGACTTAGGCTCACCAAAGCTGTCCTCCAGAGCAAAGACATTGGATGTGGTTTTGCCTTCCCTTGTCAGTATGGGTCCCCTAGCTTGGCCCCAGCTCCGGGGATACAGCCTCTGAAAAAAATCTTCCAAGAAGCGATTTTCCTCCAGGCTGTTAAGCGGAATTCGCAGTTTGCAAGTTAAGGAAGCCTGCTTCGTGGAAGAGCAAGCAGCCAACTGGCCCTGTGTTAGGAAGCCTGTATTTGAAAGGAATGGGTTAGCTTCTACAGCGGGAGAACCTCAGATCTGCTCAGGGGACTGAAATACTAGAGTCAGGGTCGAGGTTCTCCCTTGTCCTTTGCGCACCTTGCAAAGACATTCCTAGCTTCTAGCGTTAGTGTCCCTGTAGTAGCAGGCTGCAGGAGCGTGTGATAAATGACTGCCGCGTTCCTGTCCTCAGCTCCGCTATTGACTTTCTATTCGAACTAGAACCCAGGCCTACTTTGAGAGGGGTTAGGGTCCAGTGTTTTCAAACTGCCAAGGGCTACGGCAATGCGAGCTCTGTCAGAGGTAAGAAAAGAGCAATTGGTTGGATTCTTCAGCTGCTGCGTGGCTGCACAGCTTCCGCGCCGCATGGAGAGCATGAGGCTCCTTGTGGCCCTATTTTGGGTATGCAGCAACATGCACACAGAATGTCTGTGTTCACTTATGTACAGGCTTATGATCACTAGAGCTCTCCTACAGAGCGAAGACCACTCAGTGGGCTCCAAGAGATACCTGTCGCGACTCGAGAAGAGAGTGGAGTCCTTAGCTTCCCCTCGAGATGAGGCCTGACTCCCCGGGTGAGTATGGAATGCAACCCCAAATCCCTGTCGCCTATGGAGAGGAACATTAAGTCCTGGATACAAGCCTAGATGAGGTCTAGTTTGCCCTTCAGTGAATGGAGCCCAATCCCCAGCTCTCCCTGGCAACTCGAATGGAAGATTAGACTTCCTGGGCCAACACAAGAGGAAGCCTGAATTCCCTGTCGTAACTCGAGAATCCCACCGCAACTCGAGAAAAACCACGTGCTTCCCTCGTCATCGCAAGATGAGGCCCTTTGTCCGCTACAGCATCTCAAGAGAAGTCCCACGTTCCATCCTGAAGTGCGAAACGGTACTTGGAACCCTTGATGCGACCCCAAAAGTTCCGCGACATACCAGACTCACTCAAGGGGAACACCGAGGTTCCCGGCACCACTTCATCTGAGCCCCTTCTCCTCTCCTGATTGCGACAGGAGGGTCGACTCCCCTTCTCTGTCTGCAAGGGGTTCCCGACCTTCCGGGCGCACCTCAGGATGAGGCCGGTCTCATGAGGAAGTTCGAGACATAGCCTCGTGGGTGGTGCCACATGTCGAAAGACCCCAATTTCACGGTCCACTCTTGAAAAGAACCCGATGCCAGCACACCTCTTTGAAGGAAAACCTGTGGATGAAGGCACAACACGAAGGGGCACTGACACCCGCGTGCATCGTCCAGAAAAACCCGCAGGTCCCACAGACATTTCGACAAGTGGCCTGTCACCCTGTAAACAACTCGAAAGGCAAACGAAGGTCCATTCCTCAACAGAAGACTAGGTGTGACTCTCTTGTCCCTACTCTGCAGGGACCATGGGATCCGAGTCAGAAACGGAGAGGAAGCCTGAGGTTCCTGCGTCCACTCGAGATGAAGCCCTCTTCCATTGCACCACAACCAGTTGAGTCCCGAGAGGCCCCTACCAACTACACAGTATCCCTGAGTTCTCAGAGGCACAATGAGAAGCTCCCTGAGGTCACAGGCACAAGTCGAGGGACCCCTGGGTTTTCTGCCGTGACTCGAGAAAGACCTTGAGAGTGCATGAAAATGTGTTGAGTCGCGATTCCCCTACCATGACTCGAGAGCCATGACACGCTCCCCCTCGCCACGCGCATGGAGACCTGACTAACCTGGCACTGCACGAGAGGCTCCATGAGTTCCTCATTGTACCTCGTGAGGAAACCCACACTGGCGCGGCAGCTCGAGGAAACACATGAGAAACCCCGGTCATCGCGAGATGAGGGCCTTATTTTCCTGCATGGCCTGGAGACGAATCACGAGTCCTCTCTCCAAATGGAAGAGGAGGCTGGACTCCCTTGAGGCCGCTCAGGGGGCTCCAAGAGACCCGTGTCCCGACTCGAGAGGAGAGCGGAGTCCTTGGCGTCCCCTCGAGACGAGGCTTGACTCCCCGGGAGAGCCTGGAATGCAACCCCGAGATCCCTGCCTTCCCTGGAGAGGAATATTAGGTCCCGGACACACGCCGAGGTGAGGTCTCTACGGCCCTACAGTGACCCGAGCGCAACCCCCAGCTTTCCCTCGCAACTCGAGGGGAAGATTGGGCTTCCCAGGGCCAACCCAAGGGGAAGCCTGAGATCCCCGTCGTAACTCGAGAATCCCGCTGCAACTCGAGTAAAACCACGTGGTTCCCACCTCTTGGCAAGATGAGGCCCTTGCCCGCCACGGCGTCTCAAGGGAAGTCCCCTGTTCCGCCCTGAAGGGCGAAACGGTCCCTGACAGCCTTCCTGAGACCCCCAAAAGTCCCCCGACACGCCGGGGTCCCCCGAGGGTAACACCGAGGGTCCCGGCACCGCTTCCTCTGAGCCCCTTCTCCCCTCCTGATCGCGACAGGAGAGGCGATTCCCCTGCGTGGTCTGGAAGGTGTTCCCGGCCTTCCCGGCGCACCTCAGGATGAGGCCGGTCTCACGAGGAAATTCGAGATGAGCCACGTGGGTAGTGCCACATGCTGAACGCCCCCGATTCCCCGGTCCGCCCTTGAGAAGGACCCAAGGCCCGGACCCCTCTTTGAAGGCAACCCTGTGGGTGAAGGCACAACACGAAGGGGCACTGCCACCCCCGTGCATCGTCCACAAAGACCCGCGGGTTCCACACACAGCTCGACGAGGGGCCTGAGACCCCCTGAGCAACTCGAGAGGCCAGCGGTGTTCCCTTCCTCTGACAAGACGAGGCCTGACTCTCCTGTCCCAACTCTGCAGGGACCCTGCGGTCGGAGTCCGAAACGGAGAGGAAGCCTGAGGTTCCTGCCTCCCCTCGAGGTGAGGCCCTCTTCCGTTGCGCGAGACCCAGCGGAGTCCCGAGGGGCCCCGCCACCTCCACAGGATCCCTCGCCTCTCAGAGGCACCCTGGGAAGTTCCCTAAGGTCCCCGGCAGAAGGCGAGGGAAACGAGGGTTTCCCGCCGCCCCCCGAGAAAGACCTCGAGAGTCCTTCTTCAACGCGTCTCGAGGCCCTAGTCCCCTCCCGTGACTCGAGAGCCATGACGTGCTCCCCTTCGCCACACGCATGGAGACGTGACTTCCCTGGCGCCGCACGAGAGGCTCCCTGAGATCCTCGTCGTGCCTCGGGAGAAAACCCCCACGGGCGCCGCAGCTCGAGGAAACCCCTGAGACGCCCCCGTCCTCGCGAGCTGAGGGCCTTCTTTTCCTGCATGGCCTGGAGAGCAATCCCGGGTCCTCTCTCCAAACGGAAGAGGAGGCAGGACTCCCTTGAGGCCGCTCAGGGGGCTCCAAGAGACCCGCGTCGCGACTCGAGAGGAGAGCGGAGTCCTTGGCTTCCCCTCGAGACGAGGCCTGACTCCCCGGGAGAGCCTGCAATGCAACCCCGAGATCCCTGCCTTCCCTGGAGAGGAATATTAGGTCCCGGACACATGCCTAGGTGAGGTCTCTTCGGCCCTGCAGTGACTCGAGCGCAACCCCCATCTTTCCCTCGCAACCCGAGGGGAAGATTGGGCTTCCCAGGGCCAAGCCAAGTGGAAGGCTGAGATCCCCGTCGTAACTCGAGAATGCCGCCGCAACTCGAGAAAACCCACGTGGTTCACACCTCTTGGCAAGATGAGGCCCTTGCCGGCCACGGCGTCTCAAGGGAAGTCCCCTGTTCCGCCCTGAAGGGCGAAAAGGTCCCTGACAGCCTTCCTGCGACCCCCATAAGTACCCCGACACGCCGGGTTCCACCGAGGGGAACACCGAGTGTCCCGGCACCGCTTCCTCTGAGCCCCTTCTCCCCTCCTGATCGAGACAGGAGAGGCGATTCCCCTGCGTGGTCTGGAAGGGGTTCCCGGCCTTCCCAGCGCACCTCAGGATGAGGCCGGTCTCACGAGGAAATTCGAAACGAGCCACGTGGGTGGGGCCACATGCCGAACGCCCACGATTCCCCTGTCCGCCCTTGAGAAGGACCCGAGGCCCGGACCCCTCTTCGAAGGCAACCCTGTGGGTGAAGGCACAACACGAAGGGGCACTGCCACCCCCGTGCATCGTCCGCAAAAACCCGCGGGTTCCACACACAGCTCGACGAGGGGCCTGAGACCCCCTGAGCAACTCGAGAGGCCAGCGGGGTTCCCTTCCTCAGACAAGACGAGGCCTGACTCTCCGTTCCCAACTCTGCAGGGACCCTGAAGTCTGAGGGTCGGAGTCAGAAACAGAGAGGAAGCCTGATGTTCCTGCCTCCCCTCGAAATGAGGCCCTCTTCCATTGCGCCAACCCCAGCGGAGTCCCGAGAGACCCCGCTAACTCCACAGCATCCCTCACCTCTCAGAGGCACCCTGGGAAGTTCCCTCAGGTCCCCGGCAGAAGTCGAGGGAAATAAGGGTTTCCCGCCGCTACTCGAGAAAGACCTCGATACTCCTTCTTCAAAGTGTCTTGAGGCCCTTGTCCCCTCTGTGGACTAGAGAGCAATGATGCGCTCCCCCTCGCCTCTCGCATGCAGACCTGGCTTCCCTGGCGCCGCACGAGAGGCTCCCTAAGATACTTGTCGTGCCTCGGGAGAAAACCCCCATGGGCACCGCAGCTCGAGGAAACCCCTGAGACGCCCCCGTCCTCGCGAGCTGAGGGCCTTCTTTTCCTGCCTGGCCTGGAGAGCAATCCCGAGTCCTCTCTCCAAACTGAAGAGTAGGATGGATTCCCTTGAGGCGACTCAGTGGGCTCCAAGAGATCCGCGTCGGGGCTCTAGAGGAGAGCGCAGTCCTTTGCTTCCCCTCGAGGCGAGGCCTGACTCCCCGGGGGAGGCTGGAGTGCAATCCCGAGATCCTTGTCTTCCCTTGAGAGGACTATTAGGTCCTGGACACACGCGTAGATGAGGTCTCTTTGGCCTTGCAGTGGTTCGAGCACAACATCCAGGTTTCCCTCGCAACTCGAAGGGAAGTTTTGGCTTCCCAGGGCCAACACAAGAGGAAGCCTGAAATCCACGTCGTAACTCGAGAATCCCGCCGCAACTCGAGAAAAACCACGTGGTTCCATCGTCTTCGCAGCATGAGGCCCTTGCCCGCCACAGCGTCTCAAAAGAAGTCCCACGTTCCTACTGAAGTGCTAAACGGTACTTGGCACCCATGATGGCACCCCCAAAGTTCCCCAACATACAGGCCTCACTCGAGGGTAACACCCATGTTCCCCGCACCACATCATTTGAGCCCCTTCTCCCCTCCTGATTGCAACAGGAGTGTCTTTTCTCCTGCTTTGTGTGGAAGGGGTTACCGATCTTCCCAGCGCACATCAGGATGAGGCC
The DNA here is from genome assembly GCF_029407905.1 of Bubalus kerabau. NCBI lineage: Eukaryota > Metazoa > Chordata > Mammalia > Artiodactyla > Bovidae > Bubalus > Bubalus kerabau. The sequence goes on from NW_026577901.1 coordinate 901,210, forward strand.
TGTCTCACGAGGAAATTGGAGATGTAGCCTCGTGGGTGGTGCCACATGCGGAAAGACCCCATTTCCCGGTCAGCTATTAATAAGAACCCGATGCCCGTACACGTCTTGGAATGCATCCCGTAGGATGAAGGCACAACAAGGAGGGACCCTGAACACCCGTGCATCTTTTGGAAAATTCTGCAGGTTCCACATACAGCTCGACAAGTGACCTGTTACCTCGTGAACAACTCGAGAGGCAAGCTAAGTTTCATTTCTCCACAGAATACGAGGCCTGACTCTCCTGTCCCAACTCTGCAGGAATCCTGAGATCGGAGTCTGAAATGGAGAGGAACCCTGAGGTTCCTTCCTCAACACGAGATGAGGCCCTCTTGTATTATACCACACCCAGTGGAGTCCCGAGAGGCCCCTCCCAACTCCACAGTATCAGTGTCTTCTCAGAGGCACCCTGAGCAACTCCCTGAGGTCACCGGCACAAGTCGAGGGAACACAGGGTATCCTGCCGCAACACGAGAAAGACCTCAAGAGTCCTTCTTCAACGCGTCTTGAGGACGGATTCCCCTACCATGACTCGAGAGCAATGACACGCTCCCCCTCGCCATGCGCATGGACACCTGACTTCCCTGGCGCCACATGAGAGGCTCCCTGAGCTCCCCGTCATACCTCGTGAGAAACCCCACACTGGCGCCGCAGCTCGGGAAAACCCACCGTCATCGCGAGATTGGGGACTTCTTTTCCTGCCTGACCTGGAGAGCAATCCCTGGTCTTTTCTCCAAACTTCACAGGAGGCTTTACTCCCTTTAGGCCACTCAATGGGCTCCAAGAGATACCTGTCGCGACTTGAGAGGAGAGCAGAGTACTTTGTTTCCCCTCGAGACGAGGCCTTACCTCGGGTGAGTCTGGAATGCAACTCCGAGATCCCTGTTGTCCCTGGAGAGGAACATTATGTCCTGGACAAAAGCCTAGATGAGGTCTATTTTGCCCTACAGTGACTCGAGAGCAACACCCATCTCTCCCTCGCAATTCGAATGGAAGATTGGTCTTCATTGGGCCAACACAAGAGGAAGTCTGAATTTCCCGTTGTAACTCGAGAATCCCACCGCAACTCTTAAAAACCACGTGGTTCCCCATTCATCGCAATATGAGGCCTTTGCCCGCTACAGAATCTCAAGAGAAGTCCCATGTTTCGTCATAAAGTTCGAGATGCTACTTGGCACCCTTGATGCGACCCCAAAAGTTCCCCAATATACCGGTCTCACTCCAAGGGAACACCGAAGTTCCTGGCACCACTTCATTTGAGCCCCTTCTCCGCTCCTGATCACGGCAGGAAGGTCGATCCCCCTGCTTTGTCTAGAAGGGGTTCCCGACCTTCATGGCGCACCTCAGGATGAGGCCAGTCTCACGAAGAAATTCGAGACGTAGCCTCGTGTTGGTGCCACGTGCCAAAAGACCCCGATTTCTCGGTCTTGCTCTTGATAAGAGCCCGATGCCCGGACACCTCTTCTAAGGCAACCCTGTGGATGAAGGCACTACACGAGGGGGCACTGGCAACCCTGTTCATCGTCCGGAAAACCCCGCAGGATTCACATACAGCTCCACAACTGGCCTGTCACCCCTTAAACAATGAGAGAGGAAAGCGGAGTCCCCTTCCTCAGACAAGACGAGGCCTGAGTATCCAATCCCAACTCTGCAGGCACGCTTCGATCTGAGTCAGAAATGGAGAGGAAACCTGAGGTTCCTGCCTCAACCCGAGATGAGGCCCTCTTCCATTAAAACAAACCCAGTGGAGTCCCGAGAGTCCCCTCCCATCTCCACAGTATCCCTGACTTCTCATAGGCATTCTGAGAAGCTCCTTGAGGCCACCGGCAAAAGTCGAGGGAAATAAGGGTTTCCTGCCACAACCGAAGAAGGACCTCGAGAGTCCTTCTTCAATGTGTCTTGAGGTCAGATTCCCCTACCATAGCTCGAGAGCAATAATGCGCTCCCCCTCACAACGCACATGGAGACCTGACTTCCCTGGCGCCACACGAGAGGCTCCCTGAGCTCCCCGTCGTACCTCGTGTGAAACCCCACACTGGCGCCGCAGCTCGAGAAAACCCACAAGATCCCTCCATCATCGCGAGATGAGGGCCATCTTTTCCTGCATGGCCTGGAGAGCAGTCCCAAGTCCTCTCTCCAAACTTCACAGGAGGCTTGACTCCCTTTAGGCCACAAAGTGGGCTCCAAGAGGTGCCCATCGCGACTCGAAAGGAGAGCGGAGTCCTTTGCTTCCCTTCGACATGAGGCCTGATTCCCTGGGTGAGTCTGGAATGCAAACCTGAGATCCCTGTGGCCCTTGGAGAGGAACATTAGGTCCTGGACACAAGCCTAGATGAGGTCTCCTTTGCCCTGCAGTGACTCGAGCGCAACCCCCAGCTCTCCCTCGCAACTCGAATGGATGATTGGACTTCCCTGTCCCAACACAAGAGGAAGCCTGAAATCCCCGTCGTAACTCGAGAATCCCGCCGCAACTCGAGAAAAACCACGTGGCTCCCCCGTCATCGCAAGATGAGGCCCTTGGCTGCTACAGCGTATCAAGAGAAGTCCCACGTTCCATCCTGAAGTACAAAACGGTACTTGGCACCCTTGATGCGACCCCCAAAGTTCCCTGACATACCGGTCTCACTCGAGGGAAACACCAAAGTTCACGGCACCACTTCCTGTGAGCCCCTTCACCCCTCCTGATCGCGACAGAATGGTCGATTCCCATGTTTTGTCTGCAAGGGGTTCCCGACGTTCCCCGCGAACCTCCGGATGAGGCCGGTCTCATGAGGAAATTCGAAAAGTAGCCTCATGGTTGGTGCCATATGCTGAAAGATCCCGAATTCCCGGTCCACTCTAGATAAGAACCTGACGCCCGGACATCTCTTCGAAGGCAACCCTGTGGATGAAGGCACAACACGAAGGGACACTGACATCCCCATGCATCGTCTGGAAAAACCCGCAGATTCCACTCACAGCTCCAAATGTGGACTGTCACCTCGTGAACAACTCGAGAGGCAAGTGAAGTTGCATTCCTTCACACAAGACGAGGCCTTACTCTCCTGTCCCAACTCTTCAGGGACCCTGCAATTGGAGTCAGAAATGGAGAGGAACCCTGAGGTTCCTGCCTCAACTAGAGAAGAGGCCCTCTTCCATTGAACCAAACTCAGTGGTGTCCCGAGAGGCCCCTCCCAACACCACAGTATCCCTGAATTCTCAGAGGCTCCCTGAGAAGCTACCTGAGGTCACTGGCACAAGTCGAGGGAACCCAGAGTTTCCTGAAGTAACCCGAGAAAGACTTGGAGAGTCCTTTTTCAACGTCTCTTGATGCCCGATTCCCCTACCATGACTCCAGAGCAAGGACGCGCTCCCCTCGCCACGAGCAGGAAAACTGACTTCCCTAGTACCACACAAGAGGCTCCCTGAGTACCCCATCGTACCTCGTGAGAAAACCCACACTGGCGCCGCAGTTCGAGAAAAACCACAAGATGCCCCCGTCAAGGAGAGATGGGGGCCTTCTTTTCCTGCCTGACCTGGAGAGCAATTCCTGGTCCTCTCTCCAAAATTCACAGGAGTATTGACTCCCTTTAGGCCACTCAGTTGGGTCCAAGAAATACCCGGTGCGACTCGAGAGGAGAGCGGAGTCCTTTGCTTCCCTGGAGACGAGGCCTGACTCCCCGGGTGAGTTTGGAATGCAACCCCGAGATCCATGTCACCCCTGGAGTGGAACATTATGTCCTAGACACAAGCCTAGATGAGGTCTATTTTGCCCTACAGTGACTCGAGCAACCTCCATCTCTCCCTCACAATTTGAATGGAAGATTGGTCTTCCCACGGTCAACACAAGAGGAAGTCTGAATTTCCCATCGTAATTCGAGAATTCAGCCTCAAGTCTTAAAAACCATGTGGTTCCCCCTTCATCGCAATATGAGGCCCTTGCCAGCTAGAGTCTCAAGAGAAGTCCCACGTTCCATCTTAAAGTTCGAAATGCTACTTGGCACCCTTGATGTGACCCCAAAGTTCCCCAACATACCGGTCTCACTCCAGGGGAACACCGAAGTTCCCGGTGTCTCCAGGGAAGTCCCATGTTCCGCCCTGAAGGGCGACACGGTACTTGACACCCTTGATGCGACCGCAAAAGTTCCCCGACACGCTGGGTTCCCTCGAGGGGAACACCGAGGGTCCCGGCACCACTTCATCTGAGCCCCTTCTCCCCTCCTGATCGCGACAGGAGAGTCGATTCCCCTGCTTTGTCTGGAAGGGGTTCCCAGCCTTCCTGGCGCACCTCAGGATGAGGCCGGTCTCAGGAGGAAATTCGAGACTAGCCACATGTGAGGTGCCACGTGCCGAACGACTCCGATTTTCCGGTCCGCTCTTGATAAGAACCCGATGCCCGGACACCTCTTCGAAGGCAACCCTGTGGGTGAAGGCACAACACGAAGGGGCACTGACACCCCCGTGCATCATCCGGAGAAAGCCACAGGGTCTACACACAGCTCGACAAGGGGCCTGAGTCTCCCGGAACAACTTGAGAGGCAACCAGAATTCCATTCCTCAGACAAGACGAGGCATGACTCTCCTGTCCCAACACTGCAGGGACCGTGCAGTCGGAGTCCGAATCCAAGAGGAAGCCTGAGTTTCCTGCCTCCCCTCGAGATGAGGCCCTCTTCCATTGCGCCGAACCCAGCAGAGTCCCGAGAGGCCCTGCCAACTACACAGCACCCCTCACCTCTCAGAGGCACCGTGGGAAGTTCCCTAAGGTCCCCTGCAGAAGTCGAGGGAAACGAGGGTTTCCCGCCGCAACCCGAGAAAGACCTCGAGAGTCCTTCTTCAACGCCTCTTGAGGACGTAGCCGTTTCCCATGACTCAAGAGTGATGACCAGCTCCCCCTCGCCATGCGCATGGAGACCTGACTTGCCTGGCGCCGCACGAGAGGCTCCCTGAGGTCCTCATCGTGCCTCGTGAGAAAACCCCCATGGGCGCAGCAGCCTGAGGAAACCCATGAGACACCCCCGTCATCGCGAGATGAGGGCCTTCTTTCTTGCCTGGCCTGGAGAGCAATCCCGAGTCCTCTCTCCAAACTGAAGAGGAGGCTCGACACACTTGAGTCCACTCAGTGGGCTCCAAGAGATCCGTATCGCGACTTGAGAGGAAAGCGGAGTCTTTGCTTCCCCTCCAGGCGAGTCCTGACCCCCCGGGGGAGTCTGGAATGGAAACCCGTGATCCCTGTCTTCCCTTGAGAGGAATATTAGGTCCTGGACACACGCCTCGATGAGGTCTCTTTGGCCCTGTAGTGACTCGAGCAGAACCCCCAGCTTTCCCTCGCAACTCGAATTGAAGATTGGGCTTCCCAGGGCCAACCCAAGAGGAAGCCTGAAATTCCTGTCGTTTTTGAGAATCCCAATGCAACTCGAGAAAAACGACGTGGTTCCAACGTCTTCACAGGATGAGGCCCTTGCCCGCTACAGCGACTCCAGGGAAGTCCCATGTTCCGTCCTGAAGTGGGAAACGGTACTTGGCTCCCTTGATGCGACCCCTAAAGTTCCCTGAAACGCCGGGTTCCCTCGAGTGGAACACCGAGGGTCCCGGCACCACTTCATCTGAGCCCCATCTCCCCTCCTGATCGCGACAGGAGAATCGATTCCCCTACTTTGTGTGGAAGGTGTTCCCGGCCTTCCCGCCGCACCTCAGGATGATGCTGGTCTCACGAGGAAATTCGAGATGAGCCACGTGGGTGGTGCCACATGCCGAATGACCCCGATTTCCCGGTCCGCTCTTGAAATGAACCTGATGCCCGGACACCTCTTTGAAGGAAACCCTGTGGGGGAAGGCACCAAACGAAGGGGCACTGACACCCCCATGCATCTTCGGGAAACACCCGCAGGTTCCACACACAGCTTGTCAAGGGCCCTGAGACCCCCTGAACGACTCAAGAGGCAAGCAGAGTTCCATTACTCAGACAAGACGAGGCCTGACTCTCCTGTCCCAACTCTGCAGGGACCCTGCGGTCGGAGTCAGAAATGGAGAGGAAGCCTGAGGTTCCTGCCTCCAATCGAGATGAGGCCCTCTTTCATTTCGTCAAACCTAGTGGAGTCCCGAGAGGCCCCTCTAACTCCTCAGTATCCCTCACCTCTCAGAGGCACCTGGGAAGTTCCCTAAAGTCCCCTGTATAGGTCGATGGAAACGAGTGTTTCCCGCCCCAACCCAAGAAAGACCTTGAGAGTCCTTCTTAAATGCCTCTTGAGGCCCTAGTCCCTCCCATGACTCCAGAGCAATGACGCGATCTGCCTGGCCACACGCATGGAGTCAGGCTTCTCTGGCGCCGCACGAGAGGCTCCCTGAACTCCCCATCATATCTCGTGAGAAACCCCACACTGGCGCCGCAGCTCGAGAAAACCCATGAGACGCCCCCGTCATCACGAGAGGAGGGCCATCTTTAACTGCATGGTATGCAGATCAAGCGTGAACCTTCTGTCCAAGCTACACAGGACGCTTGACTCCCTTTAGGCCACTCATTGGGCTCCAAGAGTTATGCGTCCCGACTCGAGAGGATAGTGGAGTCCTTTGCTTCCTTCCACTCGAGACGAGGTGTGACCCACCGGGTGAGAATGGAATGCGACCCCGATATCCCTGTCGCCCCTGGAGAGGAACATTACGTCCTGGACCCAAGCCTAGATGAGGACTCTTTGCCCTGAAGTGACTCGAGAGTAACCCCCAGCTCTCTCTGACAAGTTGAATGGAAGATTGGTCTTCCTGGGCCAACACAAGAGGAAGCCTGAATTCCCCGTTGTAACTCGAGAATCCCGCCTCAACTCGAGAAAAACCACGTGTTTCCCTCGTCATCGCAATATGAGGCCCTTGCCCGCAACAGCATCTCCAGAGAATTCCCACGTTCCATCTTGAAGTGCGAAACTGTACTTGGCACCCTTGATGCGACCTCAAAAGTGCCGTGACATACCGGTCTCACTCGAGGGGACCACCGAGGTTCCCGGCACCACTTCATCTGAGCCCCTTCTCCCCTTCTGATCGCGAGCGGTGGGTCGATTCCCCTGCTTTGTCTGCAAGGGGTTCCCGACCTTCCTGGCGCACCTCAGGATGAGGCCGGTCTCCCGAGGAAATTCGAGACATAGCCTCGTGGGTGGTACCACATGCTGAAAGACCCCAATTTTCCGGTACGCTCTTGAAAAGAACCCGATGCCCGGAAACCTCTTTGAAGGCAACCCTGTGGATGAAGGCACAACACGAAGGGGCACTGACACCCCCGTGCATCGTCCGGAAAAACCCGCAGGTTCCACACTCAGCTCAACAAGTGGCCTGTCACTCCGTGAACAACTCGAAAGGCAAGGGGAAATCCATTCCTCAACAGAAGACGAGGCGTGACTCTCTTGTCCATACTCTGCAGGTACCCTGCGATCCGAGTCAGATATGGAGAGGACCCCTGAGGTTCCTGCCTCCATTCGAGATGAGGCCCTCTTCGATTGCACCAAACCCAGTTGAGTAACGAAAGGCCCCTCCCAAATCCACAGTGTCCCTGACTTCTCAGAGGCACCCTTAGAAGTTGCCTGAGGTCACCGACACAAATCAAGGGAACCCAGGGTTCCCTGCCGCAACCCGAGAAAGACCTCGAGAGTCCTTCTTCAATGCGTCTTGAGGCCAGATTCGCCTACTATGACTCGAGAGCAATCACGCACTCCCCTTCACCACACGCACGGAGACCTGACGTCCCTAGCACCACACGAGAGGCTCTCTGAGCTCCCCGTCATACCTCGTGAGAAATCTGATACTGGCGCCGCAGCTGGAGAAAACCCACGAGATGCCCCCATCATCGCGAGATGAGGGCCTTTTTTCCTGCATGGCCAGGAAAACAATCCCGAGTCATCTCCAAACTCCATAGGAGGCTTCACTCCCTTTACGCCACGCAGTGGGCTCCAAGAGATACCCGTTGCGACTCGACAGGAGAGCGGAGTCCTTTTTTTCCCCTCAAGACGAGGTCTGACTCTCCGGGTGAGTCGAGAATGCAACCCTGAGATCCCTGTCGGCCCAGTAGTGGAACACTAGGTCCTGGACACAAGCGTAGATGAGGTCTATTTTGCCCTGCAGTGACTGGAGAGCAATCCCCAGTTCTAACTTGCAACTCGAATGGAATACTGGATTTTCCTGGCGCCATACAAGAGGCTCCCTGAGATCCCCGTGGTACTTCATGAGACACCCCACACTGGCGCCGCAGCTCGAGAAAACCCACGAGACGCCACCGTCATCTCGAGATGAGGGCCTTCTTTTCCTGCATGGCCTGGAGTCCAATCCCGAGTCCTCTCTCCAAACTCCACAGGAGGCTTGACTCCCTTTAGTACACACAGTGGGCTCCAAGAGATACCCATCGCGACTCGAGACGAGAGCGGAATTCTTTGCTTACCCTCGAGGTGAGAACTGACTCCCTGGATGAGTCTGGAATGCAAACCCGAGATCCCTGTCGCCCCTGGAGAGCAAGGTTAGATCCTAAACACAAGCCTAGATTAGGTCTCTTTTGCCCTGCAGTGACTCTATCGCAATGCCCAGCTCCCCCTCACAACCCGAATGGAAGATAGGATTTCAAGGCAAACAAGAGGAAGCCTAAATTCCCGGTCATAACTCGAGAATCCCGCCGCAACTCGAGCAAAACCACGTGGTTCTCCCGTCATCGCAAGATGAGGCCCTTGCCCGCTACAGCGTTTCAAAAGATGTCCCAGGTTCCGTCTTGAAATGCGAAACGGTACTTGGCACCCTTGATGCGACCCCAAAAGTCCCCCAACACGCCGGTCTCACTCAAGGGGAACACCGAGGTTCCCGGCACCACTTCATTTAAGCCCCTTCTCCCCTCCTGATCGTGACCCGTGGGTCGATTCCCCTGCTTTGTCTGCAAGGGGGCCCGACCTTCCCTGCACAACTCAGGATGAGGCCGGTCTCATGGGGAAATTCGATACGTAGCTTTGTGGGCGGTGCCACTTGCTGAAAGACTCCAATTTCCCGGTCCGCTCTTGATAAGAATCCGATGCTCGGACACCTCTTGGAAGGCAGCCTTGAGTATGAAGGTACAACACGAAGGGGCACTAACACACCTGTGCATCATCCGGAAAAACGGGCAGGTTACACACACAGCTCGACAAGTGGCCTGTCACCTCGAGAACAACTCGAGAGGCAAGAGGAGTCCCATCCTCCAGAAAAGACGAGTCCTGACTCTCCTGTACCAACATGCAGGGACCTTGCGATCTGAGTCAGAAATGGAGAGGAACACTGAGGTTCCTGCTTCAACTCGAGATGAGTCCCTCTTACATTCCACCAAATGCAGAGGAGTCTCGAGAGGCCCCTCCAAACTGCACAGTATCCCTGACTTCTCAGAGGCACTCTGAGAAGCTCCCTGAGGTCGCAGGCACAAGTCAAGGGAACCCTGGGTTTTATGCAGTGACCCAAGAAAGACCTCGAGAGTCCTTCTTCAACCCGTCTTGAGGCCCGATTACCCTACCATGACTCGAGAGCAATGACGAGCTCCCCCTAGCCATCTCATGGGGACCTGACTTCCCTGGCGCCACACGAGAGGCTCCCTGAGCTCCCTCTCGTACCTCGTCAGAAACCCGGCACTAGCGCAGCAGTCTAGAAAACCCACGAGACGCCGCCATCATCGCGAGATGAGGGCCTTCTTTTCCTGCATGGCCTGGAGAGGAATCCCGAGTCCTCTATCCAAACAGCACAGGAGGCTTGACTCCCTTTAGGGCACACAGTGGGCTCCAAGAGATACCCATCGCGACTCAAAAGGACAGCGGAGTTCTTTGCTTCCCCTCGAGACGAGGCCTGATTCCCCGGTGAGTCTGGTATGCAACCCCAAGATCCCTGTCTCCCCTAGGGACGAGCATTAAGTCCTGGACACAAGCCTAGATGAGGTCTATTTTGCCCTGCAGTGACTCGAGAGCAATCCCCAGCTCTCCCTTTAAACTCGAATGGAAGATAGGACTTCCCTGGCCCAACACATGAGGAAGACTGTATTCCCCGTCGAAACTCGAGAATCCCGCCACAACTCGAGAAACGCCACGTGGTTCCCCCGTCATCCCAAGATGAGGCCCTTGCCCCCTACAGCGTCTCAAGAGAAGTCCCACGTTCCGTCTTGAAGTGCGAAACTGTACTTGGCACCCTTGATGCGCCCTCAAATGTTCCTCGACACACCAGTCTGACTCGAGGAGAACACCGAGGTTCCCGGCACCACTACATCTGGGCCCCTTCTCCCCTCCTGATCGCGACAGGAGGGTCGATTCCCCTGTTTTGTCTTGAAGGGGTTCCCGCCTTTCCCGGTGCATCTCAGGATGAGCCCGGTCTCACGAGGATATTCGAGACATAGCCACGTGGATGGTGACACATGCCGAAAGACCCCGATTTCCCGGTCCGCTCTTGATAAGATCCTGATGCCCGGACACCTCTTTGAAGATAACCCTTTTGATGAAGGCACAACACTTAGGGGCACTGACACCCCTGGGTATCGTCCGGAGAAACCCGCAGGTACCACACACAGCTCGAGAAGTGACCTGTCACCACGTAAACAACTGGAGAGGCAAGCAGAGTTCCATTCCTCCACACAAGACGAGGCCTGACTCTCCTGTTCGCACTCTGCAGCGAAACTGTGATCCGAGTCAGATCTGGCCCAGGGGAAGTCAGGAGAGGAAACATGAGTTTCCTGCCTCCACTCGAGATGAGGCCCTCTTCCATTGCACCGAACCCAGTGGAGTCCCGAGAGACCCCTCCCAACTGCACAGTATCCCTGACTTCTCAGAGTCACCCTTAGACCTTCCTGAGATCACCGGCACAAGTCGAGGGAACCAAGGGTTTCCTGCCCCAACCCGTAAAAGACCTCGAGAGTCCTTCTTCAACGCGTCTTGAGGTGCGATTCCCCTACCATGACTCGAGAGCAATGACGCGCTCCCCCTAGCCACGCGCATAGAAACCTGACTTCCCTGGCGCCACAGGAGAGGCTCCCTGAGCTCCCCATTATACCTCGTGAGCAACACCACACTGGAGCCGCAGCTCGAGAATACCCACGAGACGCCCCAGTCCTCACGAGATGAGGGCCTTCTTTTGCTGTATGGCCTGCAGAGCAATCCTGAGTCCTCTCTCCAAACTCCACAGGAGGCTTGACTCATTTTAGGCCACACAGTGAGCTCCAAGATATACCCGTCGCGACTTGACAGGAGAGCGGTGTCCTTGGCTTCCCCTCGAGACGAGGCCTGACTCCCCGGGTGAGTCGAGAATGCAATGCTGAGATCGCTTTCACCCCAGCAGAGGAACATTAGGTCCTGGACACAAGCCTAGATGGGGTCTATTTGGCCCTGCAGTGTCTCGAGAGCAATCCCCAGTTCTAACTCGCAATTCGAATGAAAACTGGACTTCCCTGGGCCATTTGAACAGGAAGCCTGAATTCCCGGTTGTAACTCGAGAATCCCGCCCCAACTCAAGAAAAACCACGTGGTTCCCCCGTCATCGAAAGATGAGGCCCTTGCCCGCTACAGCGTCTCAAGAGAAGTCCCACGTTCCGTATTGAAGAGCGAAAAGTTACTTGGAACCCTTGATGCGACCCCAAAAGTTCCCCGACATACCAGTCTCACTTGAGGAGAACACCGAGGTTCCCGGCACCACTTCATCTGAGACTCTTCTCCCCTCTTGATCGCGACAGGAGGTTCGATTCCCCTGCTTTGTCTGGAAGGCGTTCCCGACCTTCCTGGTGCACATCAAGATGAGGCCAGTCTCACGACGAAATTCGAGACATAGCCTCGTGGGTGGTGCGGCATGCCAAAAGACCCCGATTCCCTGGTCCGCTCTTGATAAGAACCCGATGGCAGAACCCAACTCGAAGGCAATCCTGTGGAACAAGGCACAACACGAAGGGGCAGTGACACCCCGGTGCATCGTCCAGAAAAACCCGCAAGTTCCACATACAAATCGACAAGTGGCCTGTCACCCCATGAACAACACGAGAGTCAAGCGGAGTTCCATTCCTCCACACAAGACGAGGCCTGACTCTCCTGTCCCAACTCTGCAGGGACTCTGCGATCCGAGTCATATCCGGCGCATTCGAAGCCAGGAGAGGAACCCTGTGGTTCCTGCCTCAACTTGTCATGAGGCCCTCTTCCATTGCACCAAACCCAGTGGAGTTCCGAGAGGCCCCTCCCAACTCCACAGTGACCCTGACTTCTCAGAGGCACGCTGAGAAGCTTCCTGAGGTCACTGGCACAAGTCGATGGAACCCAGGGTTTCCTGCTGCAACCCAAGAAAGACCTCGAGAGTCCTTCTTTAACACGTCTTCAGGCCCAATTCCCCTACCATGACTCGAGAACAATGACGGGCTCCCTCTCACCACGTGCATAGAGACCTGACTGCCCTGGCACCACATGAGAGGCTCACTGAGCTCCCAGTCTTACTTCGTGAGAAACCCCACACTAGCGCCACAGCTCGAGAAAACCTACGAGACGCCCCAGTCATCGGGAGATGAGGGCCTTCATTTCCTGCATTGCCTGGAGAGCAATCCCGTGTCCTCCCTCCAAACACCAGAGGAGGTTTGACTCCCTTTAAGCCACTCAGTGGGCTCCAAGACATACCCGTCCGACTCGAGAGGAGAGCAGAGTCCTTTGCTTCCCCTCGAGACGAGGCCTGACTCCAGGGTGAGTCTGGAATGCAACCCCGAGATTCCTGTCGCCCCTTGACATGAACATTAGGTCCTGCACACAAGCCTTGCTGGGGTCTCTTTTGCCTTCAGTGACTAGAGCGCACCTCCAGCTCTTCCTCGAATCTCGAATGGAAGATAAGACTTTTGTGGGCCAACACAAGAGGAAGCATGAATTCCCTGTGGTAACTCAAATATCCCACCGCAACTAGAGAAAAACCAAGTGGTTCCCCAGTCATTCCAAGATGAGGCCCTTGCCCGCTGGAGCACCCCAAGAGAAGTCCCACGTTCCAATTTGAAGAGCGAAACGGTACTTGGAACGCGTTATGCGACCCCAAAAGTTACCCGACATACCTGTCTCACTTGAGGGAAACACCGAGGTTCCCAGCAGCACTTCATCTGAGCCACTTCTCCCCTCCTGATCGCCACAGGAGGGTTGAATCCTCTGCTTTGTCTGGAAGGGTTTCATGACCTTCGCGGCACACCTCAGGATGAGGCCGGTTTCATGAGGAAATTCGAGACTAGCCACGTGGGTGGTGCCAAATGCTGAACGACGCCGATTTCCCAGTCCGCTCTTCATAAGAACACGATGCCCGGACACCTCTTCGAAGGCAACCCTGTGGATGAAGACACAAAACGAAGGGTCACTGACACCCCCATGCATCGTCTGGAAAAACCTGCAGATTCCACACACAGTTTGACAAGGGGCCTGAAACCCCATGAACAACTCGAGAGGCAAGCGGAGTTCCATTCCTCAGAAAAGACATAGCCTGACTCTCCTGTCCCAACTCTGCAGGGACACTACGATCAGAGTCAGAATTGGAGAGGAAGCCTGAGGTTCCTGCCTCCACTCGAGATGAGGCCCTCTTCCATTGCGACAAACCCAGTGGAGTCCCGAGAGGCTCCGCCAAATCCACAGCGTCCCTCACCTCTCAGAGGCACCCTGGGAAGTTTCCTCAGGTCCCCGGCAGAAGTCGGGGGAAACGAGGGTTTCCCGCTGCAACCCGAGAAAGACATCGAGAGTCCTTCTTCAACGCGTCTTGAGGCCCTAGTCCCCTCCCATGACTCGAGAACAATGATGCGCTCCTTCTCGCCACGTGCATGGAGACATGACTTCCTGGAACCGCACGAGAGGCTCCCTGAGATCCTCGTCGTGCCTCGGGAGAAAACCCCCACGGGTGCCGCAGCTCGAGGAAACCCCTGAGATGCCCCCGTCCTCGCGAGGTGAGGGCATTCTTTTCCTGCCTGGTCTGGAGAGTAATCACGAGTCCTCTCTCAAAAGTGAAGAAGAGGATGGACTCCCTTGAGGCCACTCAGGGGGCACCAAGATAATCGCGTCGCGACTCGGGAGGAGAGCGGAGTCCTTTGCTTCCCCCCGAGGGGAGGCCTGACTCCCCGGGGGAGCATGGGATTCAACTCCGAGATCCTTGTCTTCCCTGGAGAGGAGCATTAGGTCCTGGACACAGGCCTAGATGAGGTCTCTTTGGCCCTGCAGTGACTCGAGCGCAACCCCCAGCTTTCGCTCGCCACTAGAATAGAAGATTGGGCTACCCAGGGCCGACACAAGAGGAAGCCTGTAATCCCCCGTCGTAACACGAGAATCCCGCCGCAACTCGAGAAAAACCACGTGGTTCCCACCTCTTCGCAAGATGATGCCCTTGCCCGTGAAGGCGTCTCAAGGGAAGTCCCCTGTTCCGCCCTGAAGTGAGAAACGGGACCTGACAGCCTTCATGTGACCCCCAAAAGTCCCCCGAAACGCCTGGTTCCCTCGAGGGGAACACCGAGGGTCCCAGCACCGCTTCATCTGAGCCCCTTCTCCCCTCCTGAGCACGACAGGAGAGTCGATTTCCCTGCGTGGTCTGGAAGGGGTTCCCGGCTTTCCTGGCGCACCTCAGGAGGAGGCCGGTCTCACGAGGACATTTGAAATGAGCCACGTGGGTGGTGCCACACGCCGAACGACCCCGATTCCCCGGTCCGCTCTTGAGAAGAACCCGATGACGTACACCTCTTCGAAGGCAACCCTGTGGGTGAAGGCACACACCTAAGCGGCATTGACATCCCTGTGCAGTGTCCGGAAAGACCCGCGGGTTCCACACACAGCTCGACGAGGGGCCTGTGGCCCCCTGAACAACTCGAGAGGCAAGCGGGGTTCCCTTCCTCAGACAAGACGAGGCCTGACTCTCCTGTCCCAACTCTGCAGGGACCCTGCAGTCGGAGTCCGAAACGGAGAGGAAGCCTGAGGTTCTTGCCTCTCAACCAGATGAGGACCTCTTCCGTTGCGCCAGACCCAGCGGAGTCCCGAGGGGCCCCGCCACCTCCACAGGATCCCTCGCCTCTCAGAGGCACCCTGGGAAGTTCCCTAAGGTCCCCGACAGAAGGCGAGGGAAACGAGGGTTTCCCGCCGCCCCCCGAGAAAGACCTCGAGAGTCTTTCTTCAACGCGTCTCCAGGCCCTAGTCCCCTCCCGTGACTCGAGAGCCATGACGCGCTCCCCCTCGCCACGCGCATGGAGACCTGACTTCCCTGGCGCCGCACGAGAGGCTCCCTGAGATCCTCGTCGTGCCTCGGGAGAAAACCCCCACGGGCGCCGCAGCTCGAGGAAACCCCTGAGACGTCCCCGTCCTCGCGAGCTGAGGGCCTTCTTTTCCTGCATGGCCTGGAGAGCAATCCCGTGTCCTCTCTCCAAACGGAAGAGGAGGCTGGACTCGGTTGAGACCGCTCAGGGGGCTCCAAGAGACCCGCGTCGCGACTCGAGAGGAGAGCGGAGTCCTTGGCTTCCCCTCGAGACGAAGCCTGACTCCCCGGGGGAGCCTGGAATGCAACCCCGAGATCCCTGCCTTCCCTGGAGAGGAATATTAGGTCCTGGACACACGCCTAGGTGAGGTCTCTTCGGCCCTGCAGTGACTCGAGCGCAACCCCCAGCTTCCCCTCGCAACCCGAGGGGAAGATTGGGCTTCCCAGGGCCAACCCAAGGGGAAGGCTGAGATCCCCGTCGTAACTCGAGAATCCCGCCGCAACTCGAGAAAAACCACGTGGTTCCCACCTCTTGGCAAGATGAGGCCCTTGCCCGCGACGGCGTCTCAAGGGAAGTGCCCTGTTCCACCCTGAAGGGCGAAACGGTCCCTGACAACCTTCCTGCGACCCCCAAAGTCACCCGGCACGCCAGGGTCCCCCGAGGGGAACACCGAGGGTCCCGGCACCGCTTCCTCTGAGCCCCTTCTCCCCTCCTGATCGCGACAGGAGAGGCGATTCCCCTGCGTGGTCTGGAAGGGGTTCCCGGCCTTCCAGGCGCACCTCAGGAGGAGGCCGGTCTCACGAGGACATTTGAAATGAGCCACGTGGGTGGTGCCACACGCCGAACGACCCCGATTCCCCGGTCCGCTCTTGAGAAGAACCCGATGACGTACACCTCTTCGAAGGCAACCCTGTGGGTGAAGGCACACACCTAAGCGGCATTGACATCCCCGTGCAGTGTCCGGAAAGACCCGCGGGTTCCACACACAGCTCGACGAGGGGTCTGTGGCCCCCTGAACAACTCGAGAGGCCAGCGGGGTTCCCTTCCTCAGACAAGACGAGGCCTGACTCTCCTGTCCCAACTCTGCAGGGACCCTGCAGTCGGAGTCCGAAACGGAGAGGAAGCCTGAGGTTCTTGCCTCCCAACCAGATGAGGACCTCTTCCTTTGCGCCAGACCCAGCGGAGTCCCGAGGGGCCCCGCCACCTCCACAGGATCCCTCGCCTCTCAGAGGCACCCTGGGAAGTTCCCTAATGTCCCCGACAGAAGGCGAGGGAAAAGAGGGTTTCCCGCCGCCCCCCGAGAAAGACATCGAGAGTCTTTCTTCAACGCGTCTCCAGGCCCTAGTCCCCTCCCGTGACTCGAGAGCCATGACGCGCTCCCCCTCGCCACGCGCATGGAGACCTGACTTCCCTGGCGCCGCACGAGAGGCTCCCTGAGATCCTCGTCGTGCCTCGGGAGAAAACCCCCACGGGCGCCGCAGCTCGAGGAAACCCCTGAGACGTCCCCGTCCTCGCGAGCTGAGGGCCTTCTTTTCCTGCATGGCCTGGAGAGCAATCCCGGGTCCTCTCTCCAAACGGAAGAGGAGGCTGGACTCTCTTGAGGCCGCTCAGGGGGCTCCAAGAGACCCGCGTCGCGACTCGAGAGGAGAGCGGAGTCCTTGGCTTCCCCTCGAGACGAGGCCTGACTCCCCGGGGGAGCCTGGAATGCAACCCCGAGATCCCTGCCTTCCCTGGAGAGGAATATTAGGTCCCGGACACACGCCTAGGTGAGGTCTCTTCGGCCCTGCAGTGACTCGAGCGCAACCCCCAGCTTTCCCTCACAACCCGAGGTGAAGATTGGGCTTCCCAGGGCCAACCCAAGGGGAAGGCTGAGATCCCCGTCGTAACTCGAGAATCCCGCCGCAACTCGAGAAAAACCACGTGGTTCCCACCTCTTGGCAAGATGAGGCCCTTGCCCGCCACGGCGTCTCAAGGGAAGTCCCCTGTTCCGCCCTGAAGGGCGAAACGGTCCCTGACAGCCTTCCTGCGACCCCCAAAAGTACCCCGACACGCCGGGTTCCCCCGAGGGGAACACCGAGGGTCCCGGCACCGCTTCCTCTGAGCCCTTTCTCCCCTCCTGATCGCGACAGGAGAGCCGATTCCCCTGCGTGGTCTGGAAGGGGTTCCCGGCCTTCCCGGCGCACCTCAGGATGAGGCCGGTCTCACGAGGAAATTCGAGACGAGCCACGTGGGTGGGGCCACATGCCGAACGCCCCCGATTCCCCGGTCCGCCCTTGAGAAGGACCCGAGGCCCGGACCCCTCTTCGAAGGCAACCCTGTGGGTGAAGGCACAACACGAAGGGGCACTGCCACCCCCGTGCATCGTCCGCAAAGACCCGCGGGTTACACACACACCTCGACGAGGGGCCTGAGACCCCCTGAGCAAATCGAGAGGCCAGCGGGGTTCCCTTCCTCAGACAAGACGAGGCCTGACTCTCCTGTCCCAACTCTGCAGGGACCCTGCGGTCGGAGTCCGAAACGGAGAGGAAGCCTGAGGTTCCTGCCTCCCCTCGAGGTGAGGCCCTCTTCAGTTGCGCCAGACCCAGCGGAGACCCGAGGGGCCCCGCCACCTCCACAGGATCCCTCGCCTCTCAGAGGCACCCTGGGAAGTTCCCTAAGGTCCCCGGCAGAAGGCGAGGGAAACGAGGGTTTCCCGCCGCCCCCCGAGAAAGACCTCGAGAGTCCTTCTTCAAAGTGTCTTGAGGCCCTTGTCCCCTCTCTAGACTAGAGAGCAATGATGCGCTCCCCCTCGCCTCGCGCATGCAGACCTGGCTTCCCTGGCGCCGCACGAGAGGCTCCCTGAGATCCTCGTCGTGCCTTGGGAGAAAACCCCCACGGGCGCCGCAGCTCGAGGAAACCCCTGAGACGCCCCCGTCCTCGCGAGCTGAGGGCCTTCTTTTCCTGCCTGGCCTGGAGAGCAATCCCGAGTCCTCTCTCCAAACTGAAGAGTAGGATGGATTCCCTTGAGGCGACTCAGTGGGCTCCAAGAGATCCGTGTCGCGGCTCGAGAGGAGAGCGCAGTCCTTTGCTTCCCCTCGAGGCGAGGCCTGACTCCCCGGGGGAGTCTGGAGTGCAATCCCGAGATCCTTGTCTTCCCTTTAGAGGATTATTAGGTCCTGGACACACGCCTAGATGAGGTCTCTTTGCCTTGCAGTGGTTCGAGCACAACATCCAGCTTTCCCTCGCAACTCGAAGGGAAGTTTGGGCTTCCCAGGGCCAACACAAGAGGAAGCCTGAAATCCACGTCGTAACTCGAGAATCCCGCCGCAACTCGAGAAAAACCACGTGGTTCCATCGTCTTCGCAGCATGAGGCCCTTGCCCACCACAGCGTCTCAAAAGAAGTCCCACGTTCCTACTGAAGTGCAAAACGGTACTTGGCACCCATGATGGCACCCCCAAAGTTCCCCATCATACAGGCCTCACTCGAGGGTAACACCCATGTTCCCTGCACCACATCATTTGAGCCCCTTCTCCCCTCCTGATTGCAACAGGAGTGTCTTTTCTCCTGCTTTGTGTGGAAGGGGTTACCGATCTTCCCAGCGCACATCAGGATGAGGCCTGTCTCACGAGGAAATTGGAGATGTAGCCTCGTGGGTGGTGCCACATGCGGAAAGACCCCATTTCCCGGTCAGCTATTAATAAGAACCCGATGCCCGTACACGTCTTGGAATGCATCCCGTAGGATGAAGGCACAACAAGGAGGGACCCTGAACACCCGTGCATCTTTTGGAAAATTCTGCAGGTTCCACATACAGCTCGACAAGTGACCTGTTACCTCGGGAACAACTCGAGAGGCAAGCTAAGTTTCATTTCTCCACAGAATACGAGGCCTGACTCTCCTGTCCCAACTCTGCAGGAATCCTGAGATCGGAGTCTGAAATGGAGAGGAACCCTGAGGTTCCTTCCTCAACACGAGATGAGGCCCTCTTGTATTATACCACACCCAGTGGAGTCCCGAGAGGCCCCTCCCAACTCCACAGTATCAGTGTCTTCTCAGAGGCACCCTGAGCAACTCCCTGAGGTCACCGGCACAAGTCGAGGGAACACAGGGTATCCTGCCGCAACACGAGAAAGACCTCAAGAGTCCTTCTTCAACGCGTCTTGAGGACGGATTCCCCTACCATGACTCGAGAGCAATGACACGCTCCCCCTCGCCATGCGCATGGACACCTGACTTCCCTGGCGCCACATGAGAGGCTCCCTGAGCTCCCCGTCATACCTCGTGAGAAACCCCACACTGGCGCCGCAGCTCGGGAAAACCCACCGTCATCGCGAGATTGGGGACTTCTTTTCCTGCCTGACCTGGAGAGCAATCCCTGGTCTTTTCTCCAAACTTCACAGGAGGCTTTACTCCCTTTAGGCCACTCAATGGGCTCCAAGAGATACCTGTCGCGACTTGAGAGGAGAGCAGAGTACTTTGTTTCCCCTCGAGACGAGGCCTTACCTCGGGTGAGTCTGGAATGCAACCTCGAGATCCCTGTTGTCCCTGGAGAGGAACATTATGTCCTGGACAAAAGCCTAGATGAGGTCTATTTTGCCCTACAGTGACTCGAGAGCAACACCCATCTCTCCCTCGCAATTCGAATGGAAGATTGGTCTTCATTGGGCCAACACAAGAGGAAGTCTGAATTTCCCGTTGTAACTCGAGAATCCCACCGCAACTCTTAAAAACCACGTGGTTCCCCATTCATCGCAATATGAGGCCTTTGCCCGCTACAGAGTCTCAAGAGAAGTCCCATGTTTCGTCATAAAGTTCGAGATGCTACTTGGCACCCTTGATGCGACACCAAAAGTTCCCCAATATACCGGTCTCACTCCAAGGGAACACCGAAGTTCCTGGCACCACTTCATTTGAGCCCCTTCTCCGCTCCTGATCACGGCAGGAAGGTCGATCCCCCTGCTTTGTCTAGAAGGGGTTCCCGACCTTCATGGCGCACCTCAGGATGAGGCCGGTCTCCCGAGGAAATTCGAGACGTAGCCTCGTGGGTGGTACCGCATGCTGAAAGACCCCAATTTTCTGGTACGCTCTTGAAAAGAACCCGATGCCCGGAAACCTCTTTGAAGGCAACCCTGTGGATGAAGGCACAACACGAAGGGGCACTGACACCCCCGTGCATCGTCCGGAAAAACCCGCAGGTTCCACACTCAGCTCAACAAGTGGCCTGTCACTCCGTGAACAACTCGAAAGGCAAGGGGAAATCCATTCCTCAACAGAAGACGAGGCGTGACTCTCTTGTCCATACTCTGCAGGTACCCTGCGACCCGAGTCACATATGGAGAGGACCCCTGAGGTTCCTGCCTCCATTCGAGATGAGGCCCTCTTCGATTGCACCAAACCCAGTTGAGTAACGAAAGGCCCCTCCCAAATCCACAGTGTCCCTGACTTCTCAGAGGCACCCTTAGAAGTTGCCTGAGGTCACCGACACAAATCAAGGGAACCCAGGGTTCCCTGCCGCAACCCGAGAAAGACCTCAAGAGTCCTTCTTCAATGTGTCTTGAGGCCCGATTCGCCTACTATGACTCGAGAGCAATCACGCACTCCCCTTCACCACACGCACAGAGACCTGACGTCCCTAGCACCACACGAGAGGCTCTCTGAGCTCCCCGTTGTACCTCGTGAGAAATCTGATACTGGCGCCGCAGCTGGAGAAAACCCACGAGATGCCCCCATCATCGCGAGATGAGGGCCTTTTTTCCTGCATGGCCAGGAAAACAATCCCGAGTCATCTCCAAACTCCATAGGAGGCTTCACTCCCTTTACGCCACGCAGTGGGCTCCAAGAGATACCCGTCGCGACTCGACAGGAGAGCGGAGTCCTTTTTTTCCCCTCAAGACGAGGTCTGACTCTCCGGGTGAGTCGAGAATGCAACCCTGAGATACCTGTTGGCCCAGTAGTGGAACACTAGGTCCTGGACACAAGCGTAGATGAGGTCTATTTTGCCCTGCAGTGACTGGAGAGCAATCCCCAGTTCTAACTTGCAACTCGAATGGAATACTGGATTTTCCTGGCGCCATACAAGAGGCTCCCTGAGATCCCCGTGGTACTTCATGAGACACCCCACACTGGCGCCGCAGCTCGAGAAAACCCACGAGATGCCACCGTCATCTCGAGATGAGGGCCTTCTTTTCCTGCATGGCCTGGAGTCCAATCCCGAGTCCTCTCTCCAAACTCCACAGGAGGCTTGGCTCCCTTTAGTACACACAGTGGGCTCCAAGAGATACCCATCGCGACTCGAGACGAGAGCGGAATTCTTTGCTTACCCTCGAGGTGAGAACTGACTCCCCGGATGAGTCTGGAATGCAAACCCGAGATCCCTGTCGCCCCTGGAGAGCAAGGTTAGATCCTAAACAAAAGCCTAGATTAGGTCTCTTTTGCCCTGCAGTGACTCTAGCGCAATGCCCAGCTCCCCCTCACAACCCGAATGGAAGATAGGATTTCAAGGCAAACAAGAGGAAGCCTAAATTCCTGGTCATAACTCGAGACTCCCGCCGCAATTCGAGCAAAACCACGTGGTTCTCCCGTCATCGCAAGTTGAGGCCCTTGCCCGCTACAGCGTTTCAAAAGACGTCCCAGGTTCCGTCTTGAAATGCGAAACGGTACTTGGCACCCTTGATGCGACCCCAAAAGTCCCCCAACACGCCGGTCTCACTCAAGGGGAACACCGAGGTTCCCGGCACCACTTCATTTAAGCCCCTTCTCCCCTCCTGATCGTGACCCGTGGGTCGATTCCCCTGCTTTGTCTGCAAGGGGGCCCGACCTTCCCTGCACAACTCAGGATGAGGCCGGTCTCATGGGGAAATTCGATACGTAGCTTTGTGGGCGGTGCCACTTGCTGAAAGACTCCAATTTCCCGGTCCGCTCTTGATAAGAATCCGATGCTCGGACACCTCTTGGAAGGCAGCCTTGAGTATGAAGGTACAACACGAAGGGGCACTAACACACCTGTGCATCATCCGGAAAAACGGGCAGGTTACACACACAGCTCGACAAGTGGCCTGTCACCTCGAGAACAACTCGAGAGGCAAGAGGAGTCCCATCCTCCAGAAAAGACGAGTCCTGACTCTCCTGTACCAACATGCAGGGACCTTGCGATCTGAGTCAGAAATGGAGAGGAACACTGAGGTTCCTGCTTCAACTCGAGATGAGTCCCTCTTACATTCCACCAAATGCAGAGGAGTCTCGAGAGGCCCCTCCAAACTGCACAGTATCCCTGACTTCTCAGAGGCACTCTGAGAAGCTCCCTGAGGTCGCAGGCACAAGTCAAGGGAACCCTGGGTTTTATGCAGTGATCCGAGAAAGACCTCGAGAGTCCTTCTTCAACCCGTCTTGAGGCCCGATTACCCTACCATGACTCGAGAGCAATGACGAGCTCCCCCTAGCCATCTCATGGGGACCTGACTTCCCTGGCGCCACACGAGAGGCTCCCTGAGCTCCCTCTCGTACCTCGTCAGAAACCCGGCACTAGCGCAGCAGTCTAGAAAACCCACGAGACGCCGCCATCATCGCGAGATGAGGGCCTTCTTTTCCTGCATGGCCTGGAGAGGAATCCCGAGTCCTCTATCCAAACAACACAGGAGGCTTGACTCCCTTTAGGGCACACAGTGGGCTCCAAGAGATACCCATCGCGACTCAAAAGGACAGCGGAGTTCTTTGCTTCCCCTCGAGACGAGGCCTGATTCCCCGGGTGAGTCTGGTATGCAACCCCAAGATCCCTGTCTCCCCTAGGGACGAGCATTAAGTCCTGGACACAAGCCTAGATGAGGTCTATTTTGCCCTGCAGTGACTCGAGAGCAATCCCCAGCTCTCCCTTTAAACTCGAATGGAAGATAGGACTTCCCTGGCCCAACACATGAGGAAGACTGTATTCCCCGGCGAAACTCGAGAATCCCGCCACAACTCGAGAAACGCCACGTGGTTCCCCCGTCATCCCAAGATGAGGCCCTTGCCCCCTACAGCGTCTCAAGAGAAGTCCCACGTTCCGTCTTGAAGTGCGAAACGGTATTGGCACCCTTGATGCGCCCTCAAAAGTTCCTCGACACACCAGTCTGACTCGAGGAGAACACCGAGGTTCCCGGCACCACTACATCTGGGCCCCTTCTCCCCTCCTGATCGCGACAGGAGGGTCGATTCCCCTGTTTTGTCTTGAAGGGGTTCCCACCTTTCCCGGTGCATCTCAGGATGAGGCCGGTCTCACGAGGATATTCGAGACATAGCCACGTGGATGGTGACACATGCCGAAAGACCCCGATTTCCCGGTCCGCTCTTGATAAGATCCTGATGCCCGGACACCTCTTTGAAGATAACCCTTTTGATGAAGGCACAACACTTAGGGGCACTGAAACCCCTGGGTATCGTCCGGAGAAACCCGCAGGTACCACACACAGCTCGAGAAGTGACCTGTCACCCCGTGAACAACTGGAGAGGCAAGCAGAGTTCCATTCCTCCACACAAGACGAGGCCTGACTCTCCTGTTCGCACTCTGCAGCGAAACTGTGATCCGAGTCAGATCTGGCCCAGGGGAAGTCAGGAGAGGAAACATGAGTTTCCTGCCTCCACTCGAGATGAGGCCCTCTTCCATTGCACCGAACCCAGTGGAGTCCCGAGAGACCCCTCCCAACTGCACAGTATCCCTGACTTCTCAGAGTCACCCTTAGACCTTCCTGAGATCACCGGCACAAGTCGAGGGAACCAAGGGTTTCCTGCCCCAACCCGTAAAAGACCTCGAAAGTCCTTCTTCAACGCGTCTTGAGGTGCGATTCCCCTACCATGACTCGAGAGCAATGACGCGCTCCCCCTAGCCACGCGCATAGAAACCTGACTTCCCTGGCGCCACAGGAGAGGCTCCCTGAGCTCCCCATTATACCTCGTGAGCAACACCACACTGGAGCCGCAGCTCGAGAATACCCACGAGACGCCCCAGTCCTCACGAGATGAGGGCCTTCTTTTGCTGTATGGCCTGGAGAGCAATCCTGAGTCCTCTCTCCAAACTCCACAGGAGGCTTGACTCATTTTAGGCCACACAGTGAGCTCCAAGATATACCCGTCGCGACTTGACAGGAGAGCGGTGTCCTTGGCTTCCCCTCGAGACGAGGCCTGACTCCCCGGGTGAGTCGAGAATGCAATGCTGAGATCGCTTTCACCCCAGCAGAGGAACATTAGGTCCTGGACACAAGCCTAGATGAGGTCTATTTGGCCCTGCAGTGTCTCGAGAGCAATCCCCAGTTCTAACTCACAATTCGAATGAAAACTGGACTTCCCTGGGCCAGTTGAAGAGGAAGCCTGAATTCCCGGTTGTAACTCGAGAATCCCGCCCCAACTCAAGAAAAACCACGTGGTTCCCCCGTCATCGAAAGATGAGGCCCTTGCCCGCTACAGCGTCTCAAGAGAAGTCCCACGTTCCGTATTGAAGAGCGAAAAGTTACTTGGAACCCTTGATGCGACCCCAAAAGTTCCCCGACATACCAGTCTCACTTGAGGAGAACACCGAGCTTCCCGGCACCACTTCTTCTGAGACTCTTCTCCCCTCTTGATCGCGACAGGAGGTTCGATTCCCCTGCTTTGTCTGGAAGGCGTTCCCGACCTTCCTGGTGCACATCAAGATGAGGCCAGTCTCATGACGAAATTCGAGACATAGCCTCGTGGGTGGTGCGGCATGCCAAAAGACCCCGATTCCCTGGTCCGCTCTTGATAAGAACCCGATGGCAGAACCCAACTCGAAGGGAATCCTGTGGAACAAGGCACAACACGAAGGGGCAGTGACACCCCGGTGCATTGTCCAGAAAAACCCGCAAGTTCCACATACAAATCGACAAGTGGCCTGTCACCCCATGAACAACACGAGAGTCAAGCGGAGTTCCATTCCTCCACACAAGACGAGGCCTGACTCTCCTGTCCCAACTCTGCAGGGACTCTGGGATCCGAGTCAGATCCGGCGCATTCGAAACCAGGAGAGGAACCCTGTGGTTCCTGCCTCAACTTGTCATGAGGCCCTCTTCCATTGCACCAAACCCAGTGGAGTTCCGAGAGGCCCCTCCCAACTCCACAGTGACCCTGACTTCTCAGAGGCACGCTGAGAAGCTTCCTGAGGTCACTGGCACAAGTCGATGGAACCCAGGGTTTCCTGCTGCAACCCAAGAAAGACCTCGAGAGTCCTTCTTTAACACGTCTTCAGGCCCAATTCCCCTACCATGACTCGAGAACAATGACGGGCTCCCTCTCACCACGTGCATAGAGACCTGACTGCCCTGGCACCACATGAGAGGCTCACTGAGCTCCCAGTCTTACTTCGTGAGAAACCCCACACTAGCGCCACAGCTCGAGAAAACCTACGAGACGCCCCAGTCATCGGGAGATGAGGGCCTTCATTTCCTGCATTGCCTGGAGAGCAATCCCGTGTCCTCCCTCCAAACACCAGAGGAGGTTTGACTCCCTTTAAGCCACTCAGTGGGCTCCAAGACATACCCGTCCGACTCGAGAGGAGAGCAGAGTCCTTTGCTTCCCCTCGAGACGAGGCCTGACTCCAGGGTGAGTCTGGAATGCAACCCCGAGATTCCTGTCGCCCCTTGACATGAACATTAGGTCCTGCACACAAGCCTTGCTGGGGTCTCTTTTGCCTTCAGTGACTAGAGCGCACCTCCAGCTCTTCCTCGAATCTCGAATGGAAGATAAGACTTTTGTGGGCCAACACAAGAGGAAGCATGAATTCCCTGTGGTAACTCAAATATCCCACCGCAACTAGAGAAAAACCAAGTGGTTCCCCAGTCATTCCAAGATGAGGCCCTTGCCCGCTGGAGCACCCCAAGAGAAGTCCCACGTTCCAATTTGAAGAGCGAAACGGTACTTGGAACGCGTTATGCGACCCCAAAAGTTACCCGACATACCTGTCTCACTTAAGGGAAACACCGAGGTTCCCAGCAGCACTTCATCTGAGCCACTTCTCCCCTCCTGATCGCCACAGGAGGGTCGATTCCTCTGCTTTGTCTGGAAGGGTTTCATGACCTTCGCGGCACACCTCAGGATGAGGCCGGTTTCATGAGGAAATTCGAGACTAGCCACGTGGGTGGTGCCAAATGCTGAACGACCCCGATTTCACAGTCCGCTCTTCATAAGAACACGATGCCCAGACACCTCTTCGAAGGCAACCCTGTGGATGAAGACACAAAACGAAGGGTCACTGACACCCCCATGCATCGTCTGGAAAAACCTGCAGATTCCACACACAGTTTGACAAGGGGCCTGAAACCCCATGAACAACTCGAGAGGCAAGCGGAGTTCCATTCCTCAGAAAAGACGTATCCTGACTCTCCTGTCCCAACTCTGCAGGGACACTACGATCAGAGTCAGAATTGGAGAGGAAGCCTGAGGTTCCTGCCTCCACTCGAGATGAGGCCCTCTTCCATTGCGACAAACCCAGTGGAGTCCCGAGAGGCCCCGCCAAATCCACAGCGTCCCTCACCTCTCAGAAGCACCCTGGGAAGTTTCCTCAGGTCCCCGGCAGAAGTCGGGGGAAACGAGGGTTTCCCGCTGCAACCTGAGAAACACATCGAGAGTCCTTCTTCAACGCGTCTCGAGGCCCTAGTCCCCTCCCATGACTCGAGAACAATGACGCGCTCCTTCTCGCCATGTGCATGGAGACATGACTTCCCTGGAACCGCACGAGAGGCTCCCTGAGATCCTCGTCGTGCCTCGGGAGAAAACCCCCACGGGTGCCGCAGCTCGAGGAAACCCCTGAGATGGCCCCTCCTCGCGAGGTGAGGGCCTTCTTTTCCTGCCTGGCCTGGAGAGTAATCACGAGTCCTCTCTCAAAAGTGAAGAGGAGGCTGGACTCCCTTGAGGCCACACAGGGGGCACCAAGATATCCGCGTCGCGACTCGGGAGGAGAGCGGAGTCCTTTGCTTCCCCTCGAGGCGAGGCCTGACTCCCCGGGGGAGCATGGGATTCAACTCCGAGATCCTTGTCTTCCCTGGAGAGGAGCATTAGGTCCTGGACACAGGCCTAGATGAGGTCTCTTTGGCCCTGCAGTGACTCGAGCGCAACCCCCAGCTTTCGCTCGCCACTAGAATAGAAGATTGGGCTACCCAGGGCCGACACAAGAGGAAGCCTGTAATCCCCCGTCGTAACACGAGAATCCCGCCGCAACTCGAGAAAAACCACGTGGTTCCTACCTCTTCGCAAGATGATGCCCTTGCCCGAGAAGGCGTCTCAAGGGAAGTCCCCTGTTCCGCCCTGAAGTGCGAAACGGGACCTGACAGCCTTCATGTGACCCCAAAAGTTCCCCGACACGCCTGGTTCCCTCGAGGGGAACACCGAGGGTCCCGGCACCGCTTCATCTGAGCCCCTTCTCCCCTCCTGAGCGCGACAGGAGAGTCGATTCCCATGCGTGGTCTGGAAGGGGTTCCTGGCCTTCCTGGCGCACCTCAGGAGGAGGCCGGTCTCACGAGGACATTTGAAATGAGCCACGTGGGTGGTGCCACACGCCGAACGACCCCGATTCCCCGGTCCGCTCTTGAGAAGAACCCGATGACGTACCCCTCTTAGAAGGCAACACTGTGGGTGAAGGCACAGACCTAAGCGGCATTGACATCGCCGTGCATCGTCCGGAAAGACCCGCGGGTTCCACAAACAGCTCGACGAGGGGCCTGTGGCCCCCTGAACAACTCGAGAGGCAAGCGGGGTTCCCTTCCTCAGACAAGACGAGGCCTGACTTTCCTGTCCCAACTGTGCAGGGACCCTGCAGTCGGAGTCCAAAACGGAGAGGAATCCTGAGGTTCTTGCCTCACAACCAGATGAGGACCTCTTCCGTTGCGCCAGACCCAGCGGAGTCCCGAGGGGCCCCGCCACCTCCACAGGATCCCTCGCCTCTCAGAGGCACCCTGGGAAGTTCCCTAAGTCCCCGGCAGAAGGCGAGGGAAACGAGGGTTTCCCGCCGCCCCCCGAGAAAGACCTCGAGAGTCCTTCTTCAACGCGTCTCGAGGCCCTAGTCCCCTCCCGTGACTCGAGAGCCATGACGCGCTCCCCCTCACCATGCGCATGGAGACCTGACTTTCCTGGCGCCGCACGGGAGGCTACCTGAGATCCTCGTCGTGCCTCGGGAGAAAACCCCCACGGGCGCCGCAGCTCGAGGAAACCCCTGAGACGCCCCCGTCCTCGCGAGCTGAGGGCCTTCTTTTCCTGCATGGCCTGGAGAGCAACCCCGGGTCCTCTCTCCAAACGGAAGAGGAGGCTGGACTCCCTTGAGGCCGCTCAGGGGGCTCCAAGAGACCCGCGTCGCGACTCGAGAGGAGAGCGGAGTCCTTGGCTTCCCCTCGAGACGAGGCCTGACTCCCCGGGGGAGCCTGGAATGCAACCCCGAGATCCCTGCCTTCCCTGGAGAGGAATATTAGGTCCCGGACACACGCCTAGGTGAGGTCTCTTCGGCCCTGCAGTGACTCGAGCGCAACCCCCAGCTTTCCCTCGCAACCCGAGGGGAAGATTGGGCTTCCCAGGGCCAACCCAAGGGGAAGGCTAAGATCCCCGTCGTAACTCGAGAATCCCGCCGCAACTCGAGAAAAACCACGTGGTTCCCACCTCTTGGCAAGATGAGGCCCTTGCCCGCGACGTCGTCTCAAGGGAAGTCCCCTGTTCAGCCCTGAAGGGCGAAACGGTCCCTGACAGCCTTCCTGCGACCCCCAAAAGTCCCCCGACACACCGGGGTCCCCCGAGGGGAACACCGAGTGTCCCGGCACCGCTTCCTCTGAGCCCCTTCTCCCTTCCTGATCGCGACAGGAGAGGCAATTCCCCTGCGTGGTCTGGAAGGGGTTCCCGGCCTTCCCGGCGCACCTCAGGATGAGGCCGGTCTCACGAGGAAATTCGAGACGAGCCACGTGGGTGGTGCCACATGCCGAACGCCCCCGATTCCCCGGTCCGCCCTTGAGAAGGACCCGAGGCCCGGACCCCTCTTCGAAGGCAACCCTGTGGGTGAAGGAACAACACGAAGGGGCACTGCCACCCCCGGGCATCATCCGCAAAGACCCGCGGGTTCCACACACAGCTCGACGAGGGGCCTGAGACCCCCTGAGCAACTCGAGAGGCCAGCGGGGTTCCCTTCCTCAGACAAGACGAGGCCTGACTCTCCTGTCCCAACTCTGCAGGGACCCTGCGGTCGGAGTCCGAAACGGAAGAGGAGGCTGGACTCCCTTGAGGCCGCTCAGGGGGCTCCAAGAGACCCGCGTCGCGACTCGAGAGGAGAGCGGAGTCCTTGGCTTCCCCTCGAGACGAGGCCTGACTCCCCGGGGGAGCCTGGAATGCAACCCCGAAATCCCTGCCTTCCCTGGAGAGGAATATTAGGTCCCGGACACACGCCTAGGTGAGGTCTCTTCGGCCCTGCAGTGACTCGAGCGCAACCCCCAGCTTTCCCTCGCAACCCGAGGGGAAGATTGGGCTTCCCAGGGCCAACCCAAGGGGAAGGCTGAGATCCCCGTCGTAACTCGAGAATGCCGCCGCAACTCGAGAAAAACCACGTGGTTCCCACCTCTTGGCAAGATGAGGCCCTTGCCCGCCAAGGCGTCTCAAGGGAAGTCCCCTGTTCCGCCCTGAAGGGCGAAACGGTCCCTGACAGCCTTCCTGCGACCCCCAAGAGTCCCCCGACAGGCCGGGTTCCCCTGAGGGGAACACCGAGGGTCCCGGCACCGCTTCCTCTGAGCCCCTTCTTCCGTCCTGATCGCGACAGGAGAGGCGATTCCCCTGCGTGGTCTGGAAGGGGTTCCCGGCCTTCCCGGCGCACCTCAGGATGAGGCCGGTCTCACGAGGAAATTCGAGACGAGCCACGTGGGTGGGGCCACATGCCGAACGCCCCCGATTCCCCGGTCCGCTCTTGAGAAGGAGCCGAGGCCCGGACCCCTCTTCGAAGGCAACCCTGTGGGTGAAGGCACAACACGAAGGGGCACTGCCACCCCCGTGCATCGTCCGCAAAGACCCGCGGGTTCCACACACAGCTCGACGAGGGGCCTGAGACCCCCTGAGCAACTCGAGAGGCCAGCGGGGTTCCCTTCCTCAGACAAGACGAGGCCTGACTCTCCTGTCCCAACTCTGCAGGGACCCTGCGGTCGGAGTCCGAAACGCAGAGGAAGCCTGAGGTTCCTTCCTCCCCTCGAGGTGAGGCCCTCTTCCGTTGCGCCAGACCCAGCGGAGTCCCGAGGGGCCCCGCCACCTCCACAGGATCGCTCGCCTCTCAGAGGCACCCTGGCAAGTTCCCTAAGGTCCCCGGCAGAAGGCGAGGGACACGAGGGTTTCCCGCCGCCCCCCGAGAAAGACCTCGAGTGTCCTTCTTCAACGCGTCTCGAGGCCCTAGTCCCCTCCCGTGACTCGAGAGCCAGGACGCGCTCCCCCTCACCACGCACATGGAGACCTGACTTCCCTGGCGCCGCACGAGAGGCTCCCTGAGATCCTCGTCGTGCCTCGGGAGAAAACCCCCACGGGCGCCGTAGCTCGAGGAAACCCCTGAGACGCCCCCATCCTCACGAGTTGAGGGCCTTCTTTTCCTGCATGGCCTGGAGAGAAATCCCGGGTCCTCTCTCCAAACGGAAGAGGAGGCTGGACTCCCTTGAGGCCGCTCAGGGGGCTCCAAGAGACCCGCGTCGCGACTCGAGAGGAGAGCGGAGTCCTTGGCTTCCCCTCGAGATGAGGCCTGACTCCCCGGGGGAGCCTGGAATGCAACCCCGAGATCCCTGCCTTCCCTGGAGAGGAATATTAGGTCCCGGACACACGCATAGGTGAGGTCTATTCGGCCCTGCAGTGACTCGAGCGCAACCCCCAGCTTTCCCTCGCAACCCGAGGGGAAGATTGGGCTTCTCAGGGCCAACCCAAGGGGAATGCTGAGATCCCCGTCGTAGCTCGAGAATCCCGCCGCAACTCGAGAAAAACCACGTGGTTCCCACCTCTTGGCAAGATAAGGCCCTTGCCCGCCACGGCGTCTCAAGGGAAGTCCCCTGTTCCGCCCTGAAGGACGAAACGGTCCCTGACAGCCTTCCTGCGACCCCAAAGATTCCCCCGACACGCCGGGTTCCCCCGAGGGGAACACCGAGGGTCCCGGCACCGCTTCCTCTGAGCCCCTTCTCCCCTCCTGATCGCGACAGGAGAGGCGATTCCCCTGCGTGGTCTGGAAGGGGTTCCCGGCCTTCCCGGCGCACCTCAGGATGAGGCCGGTCTCACGAGGAAATTCGAGACGAGCCACGTGGGTGGGGCCACATGCCGAACGCACCCGATTCCTCGGTCCGCTCTTGAGAAGGAGCCGAGGCCCGGACCCCTCTTCGAAGGCAACCCTGTGGGTGAAGGCACAACACGAAGGAACACGGCCACCCCCGTGCATCGTCCGCAAAGACCCGCGGGTTCCACACACAGCTCGACGAGGGGCCTGAGACCCCCTGAGCTAATCGAGAGGCCAGCGGGTTTCCCTTCCTCAGACAAGACGAGGCCTGACTCTCCTGTCCCAACTCTGCAGGGACCCTGCGGTCGGAGTCCGAAACGCAGAGGAAGCCTGAGGTTCCTGCATCCACTTGAGTTGAGGCCCTCTTCCATTGCGCCAGACCCAGCGGAGTCCCGAGGGGCCCCGCCACCTCCACAGGATCGCTCGCCTCTCAGAGGCACCCTGGCAGGTTCCCTAAGGTCCCCGGCAGAAGGCGAGGGAAACGAGGGTTTCCCGCCGCCCCCCGAGAAAGACCTCGAGAGTCCTTCTTCAACGCGTCTCGAGGCCCTAGTCCCCTCCCGTGACTCGAGAGCCAGGACGCGGTCCCCCTCACCACGCGCATGGAGACCTGACTTCCCTGGCGCTGCACGAGAGGCTCCCTGAGATCCTCGTCGTGCCTCGGGAGAAAACTCCCACGGGCGCCGCAGCTCGAGGAAACCCCTGAGACGCCCCCGTCCTCGCGAGCTGAGGGCCTTCTTTTCCTGCATGGCCTGGAGAGCAATCCCGGGTCCTCTCTCCAAACGGAAGAGGAGGCTGGACTCCCTTGAGGCCGCTCAGGGGGCTCCAAGAGACCCGCGTCGCGACTCGAGAGGAGAGCGGAGTCCTTGGCTTCCCCTCAAGACGAGGCCTGACTCCCCGGGGGAGCCTGGAATGCAACCCCGAGATCCCTGCCTTCCCTGGAGAGGAATATTAGGTCCCGGACACACGCCTAGGTGAGGTCTCTTCGGCCCTGCAGTGACTCGAGCGCAACCCCCAGC
Source organism: Bubalus kerabau (assembly GCF_029407905.1). NCBI lineage: Eukaryota > Metazoa > Chordata > Mammalia > Artiodactyla > Bovidae > Bubalus > Bubalus kerabau. The sequence continues at coordinate 933,661 of NW_026577901.1, forward strand.
TTTCCCTCGCAACCCGAGGGGAAGATTGGGCTTCCCAGGGCCAACCCAAGGGGAAGGCTGGGATCCCCGTCGTAACTCGAGAATGCCGCCGCCACTCGAGAAAAACCACGTGGTTCCCACCTCTTTGCAAGATGAGGCCCTTGCCCGCCACGGCGTCTCAAGGGAAGTCCCCTGTTCCGCCCTGAAGGGCGAAACAGTCCCTGACAGCCTTCCTGCGACCCCCAAAAGTCCCCCGACACGCCGGGTTCCCCCAAGGGGAACACCGAGGGTCCCGGCACCGCTTCCTCTGAGCCCCTTCTCCCCTCCTGATCGCGACAGGAGAGGCGATTCCCCTGCGTGGTCTGGAAGGGGTTCCCGGCCTTCCCGGCGCACCTCAGGATGAGGCCGGTCTCACGAGGAAATTCGAGACGAGCCACGTGGGTGGGGCCACATGCCGAACGCACCCGATTCCTCGGTCCGCTCTTGAGAAGGAGCCGAGGCCCGGACCCCTCTTCGAAGGCAACCCTGTTGGTGAAGGCACAACACGAAGGGGCACTGCCACCCCCGTGCATCGTCCGCAAAGACCCGCGGGTTCCACACACAGCTCGACGAGGGGCCTGAGACCCCCTGAGCAACTCGAGAGGCCAGCGGGGTTCCCTTCCTCAGACAAGACGAGGCCTGACTCTCCTGTCCCAACTCTGCAGGGACCCTGCGGTCGGAGTCCGAAACGGAGAGGAAGCCTGAGGTTCCTGCCTCCCCTCGAGGTGAGGCCCTCTTCCGTTGCGCCAGACCCAGCGGAGTCCCGAGGGGCCCCGCCACCTCCAAAGGATCGCTCGCCTCTCAGAGGCACCCTGGCAGGTTCCCTAAGGTCCCCGGCAGAAGGCGAGGGAAACGAGGGTTTCCCGCCGCCCACCGAGAAAGACCTCGAGAGTCCTTCTTCAACGCGTCTCGAGGCCCTAGTCCCCTCCCGTGACTCGAGAGCCAGGACGCTCTCCCCCTCACCACGCGCATGGAGACCTGACTTCCCTGGCGCCGCACGAGAGGCTCCCTGAGATCCTCGTCGTGCCTCGGGAGAAAACCCCCACGGGCGCCGCAGCTCGAGGAAACCCCTGAGACGCCCCCGTCCTCGCGAGCTGAGGGCCTTCTTTTCCTGCATGGCCTGGAGAGCAATCCCGGGTCCTCTCTCCAAACGGAAGAGGAGGCTGGACTCCCTTGAGGCCGCTCAGGGGGCTCCAAGAGACCCGTGTCGCGACTCGAGAGGAGAGCGGAGTCCTTGGCTTCCCATCCAGACAAGGCCTGACTCCCCGGGGGAGCCTGGAATGCAACCCCGATATCCCTGCCTTCCCTGGAGAGGAATATTAGGTCCCGGACACACGCCTAGGTGAGGTCTCTTCGGCGCTGCAGTGACTCGAGCGCAACCCCCAGCTTTCCCTCGCAACCCGAGGGGAAGTTTGGGCTTCCCAGGGCCAAGCCAAGTGGAAGGCTGAGATCCCCGTCGTAACTCGAGAATCCCGCCGCAACTCGAGAAAAACCACGTGGTTCCCACCTCTTGGCAAGATGAGGCCCTTGCCGCAACGGCGTCTCAAGGGAAGTCCCCTGTTCCGCCCTGAAGGGCGAAACGGTCCCTGACAGCCTTCCTGCCACCCCCAAAAGTCCCTCGACACGCCGGGGTCCCCCAAGGGGAATACCGAGGGTCCCGGCACCGCTTCCTCTGAGCCCCTTCTTCCCTCCTGATCGCGACAGGAGAGTCGATTCCCCCGCATGGTCTGGAAGGGGTTCCCGGCCTTCCCGGCGCACCTCAGCATGAGGCCGGTCTCACGAAGAAATTCGAGATGAGCCACGTGGGTGGTGCCACATGCCGAACGCCCCCGATTCCCCGGTCCGCTCTTGAGAAGGAGCCGAGGCCCGGACCCCTCTTCGAAGGCAACCCTGTGGGTGAAGGCACAACACGAAGGGGCACTGCCACCCCCGTGCATCGTCCGCAACGACCCGCGGGTTCCACACACAGCTCGACGAGGGGCCTGCGACCCCCTGAGCAACTCGAGAGGCCAGCGGGCTTCCCTTCCTCAGACAAGACGAGGCCTGACTCTCCTGTCCCAACTCTGCAGGGACCCTGCGGTCGGAGTCCGAAACTGAGAGGAATCCTGAGGTTCCTGTCTCCCCTCGAGGTGAGGCCCTCTTCCATTGCACCAAACCCAGATGAGTCGCGAGAGGCCCCTCCCAACTCCACAGTATCCCTGAATTCTCAGAGGCACCTTGAGAATCTACCTGAGGTCACCGGCTCAAATCCAGGGAACCCAGGGTTTCCTGCTGCGACCCGAGAAAGACCTTGGGAGTCCTTCGGCGCGTCTTGAGGCCCGATTCCCCTACCATGACTCGAGAGCAAAGACCCGCTCCCCATCGCCATGCGCATGGAGACCTGACTTCCCTGACTCCTGAAGAGAGTCTCCCTGAGCTCCCCGTCGTACCTCTTCGGAAACCCCATTCAGGCACCGCAGCTCGAGAAAACCCACGATACGCCCCCGTCATCACGAGATGAGGGACTTGTTTCCTGCCTGGCATGGAGAGCAAAACCGAGTCCTCTCTCCAGACTCCACAGGAGGCTTGACTCTCTTTAGGCCTCTCAGTTGGCTCCAAGAGATACCTGTCAGGACCTGAAGGGAGAGCAGAGTCCTTTGCTTCCCCTCGAGACGAGGCCTGACTCCCCGTGTGAGTCTGGAATGCAACCCCGAGTTCCTGTCACACCTGGAGAGGAAAACTCGGTCCTGGACACAAGCCTAGATGAGGTCTATTTTGCACTGCAGTTACTAGAGCGCAATCGCCAGCTCTCCCTCGCAAATCAAATTGAAGATTGGACTTCCCTGGGCCAATACAATTGGAAGCCTGAATTCGACATCGTAACTCGAGAATCCCGCCGAAACTCGAGAAAATCCACGTGGCTCCCCCATCAGCGCTAGATGAGGCCCTTGCCCGCTACAGCGACTCAAGAGAAGTCCCACTTTCTGTCTTGAAGTGCGAAACGGTACTTGGCACCCTTGATGCAATCTCAAAATTCCCCGATATACCGGTCTCACTCGAAAGGAACACCAAGGTTCCCGGAACCACATCATTTGAGCTCCTTCTCCCCTCGTGATCGCGACAGGAGTGTCGATTCCCCTGCTATGTCTGGAAGGGGTTCCCGACCTTTCCAGCGCGCCTAAGGATGAGGCAGGTCTCACGAGGAAATTCGAAACATAGCCTCGTGGGTGGTGCCACAAGCCGAAAGACCCCGATTTCCCGGTCTGCTCTTGATAAGAACGTGATGCCGTGACACCTTTACGAAGGAAAACCTGTGGATGAAAGCACAACACGAAGGGGCACTGACACAGTGCATCGTCCAGAAAAACCCGCAGGTTACAAACACAGTTCAACAAGTGGTCTGTCACCCCGTGAACAACTCGACAGGCAAGTGGAGTTCCATTCCTCCACACAAGACGAGACCTGATTTTCTGTACCAACTCTGCAGGGAAACTGTGATCCGAGTCAGTACCAGCGACAGGAAACCCAGGAGAGGAAACATGAGGTTCCTGCCTCCACTCGAGATGAGGCTCTCATCCATTGCACCAAACCCAGTGGAGTCCAGAGAGGCCCCTCCCAACTCCACAGTACCCCTGACTTCTCAGAGGCACCCGGAGAAGCTCCATGAGGTCACCGGCACATGTCGAGGGAACCCAGGGTTTCCTGCCACAATGGGAAAAAGACCTCGAGAGTCCTACTTCAACGTGTCTTGAAGCCCGAATCTGCTTCCATGGCTCTATAGAAATGACACGCACCCCCTCGCCACGCACATGGAGACCTGACTTCCCTGGCGCCATAAGAGAGGCTCCCTGAGCTCCCTGTCGTACCTCATGAGAAACCCCACACTGACGCCGCAGCTTGAGAAAACTCACCATACGCCCCTGTCATCGCGAGATGAGGGCCTTCTTTTCCTGCATAGCCTGGAGAGGAATCCCGAATCCTCTTTCCAAACTCCACAGGAGGCTTGACTCCCTTTAGGCCACTTAGTGGGCTCCAAGAGATACCCGTCGCGACTCGAGAGGAGAATTGAGTCCTTTGCTTCCCCTCGAGACAAGGCCTGACTCACCAGGTGGGTCTGGAATGCAACCCCGAGATCCCTGTCTCCCCTGGAGAGGAATATTAGGTCCTGGAAACAAGCCTAGATGAGGTCTCTTTTGCCCTTCTGTAACTCGAGAGCAATCCCCCGCTCTCCCTGACAACTCGAATGGAAGATTGGACTTCCCTGGGCCAACACAAGAGGAAGCCTGAATTCCCCTTCGTAACTCGAGAATCCCGCCGCAACTCGAGAAAAAGCACTTGGTTCCCTCGTCATCACAAGATGAGGCCCTTGCCTGCTACAGCTTCTCAAGAAAAGTCCCACGTTCCGTCTTGAAGTGCAAAACGATACTTGACACCCTTGATGTGACCCCAAAAGTTCCCCGAAATATCGTTCTCACTCGAGGTGAACACCGAGGTTCCCGGCACCAGTTTATCTGAGCCCCTTCTCCCCTCCTGTTCGTGATAGGAGGGTCACTTCCCCTGCTTTGTTTGTAAGGGGTTCCCGACCTTCACGGGGCACTTCAGGATGAGGCCAGTCTCACGAGGAAATTCGAGACGTAGCTCGCGGGTGGTACCACATGCCAAAAGACTATGATTTCCCGGTACGCTCTTGATAAGAACCCGATGCCTGGACACCTCTTCGAAGGCAACCCTGTGGATGAAGGCACAACACAAAGGGGCACTGACACCCTCGTGCATCGTCCGGAAAAACCCGCAGGTTCCACATACAGCTCAACAAGTGAGTTGTCACCCCTGAAGAACTCGAGAGGCAAGTGGGGTTTCATTCCTCTACACAAGACGATGCCTGACTCTCCTGTTCCAACTCTGCAGGGACTTTGCGATCCGAATCAGACCAGCGCCAGTGAAGTCACGAGAGGAACGCTGAGGTTCCTGCCTCCACTCGAGATTAGGACCTCTTCCATTTCACGAAACCCAGTGGAGTCCCGAGAGACGCGTCCCAGCTCCACAGTATCCCTGACTTCTCAGAGGCACCCTGAGAAGCTCCCTGAGGTCACCAGCACAATTCGAGTGAACCCAGGGTTTACTGCCGCCACCATAGAAAGAACTCAAGAGTCCTTCTTCAACGCATTTTGAGGCCTGATTCCCCTACCATGACTCGAGGGCAATGACACGCTCCCTCTGCTACACTCATGAAGCCCTGACTTCCCTGGCGCCACACGAGAGGCTCCCTGAGCTCCCCGTCATACCTCGTGAGAAACCAAACACTGGCGCCACAGATAGAGAAAACCCACAAGACGCCCCCATTTTCGCGACATGATGGCCTTCTTTTCTAGCATGGCCTGGAGAGCAATCCCAAGTCCTCTCTCCAAACTCCACAGTAGGCTTGACTCCCTTTTGGTCACTCAGTGGACTCCAAGACACACCCGTCGCGACTCGAGAGGAGAGCGGAGTCTTTTCCTTCCCCTCGAGGCGAGGCCTGACTCCTCGGGTGTGTCTGATATGTGAACCGGAGATCCCTGTCGCCCCTGGAGAGAAACATTAGGTCATGGACACAAGCCTAGATGAGGTCTCTTTTTTCCTGCAGTGACTCGAGAGCAATCCCCAACTTTCCCTCGCAACTCGGATGGAAGACTGGACTTCCCTGGGCCAACAGAAGAGGAAGCCTGAATTTCCCGTTGAAACTCAAGAATCCCGCCACAACTCGAGAAAAACCACGTCGTTCCCTCTTCATCGCAAGATGCGGCCATTGCCGCTACAGCGTCTCAAAAGAAGTCTTACGTTCCATCTTGAAGTGCGATACGGTACTTGGCACCTTTGATGCGACCCCAAAAGTTCCCCAACACACTGGTCTCACTGGAGGGGAACACCGAGGTTCCCGGCATCACCTCATCTGTGCCCCTTCTCCCCTCCTGATCGAGACAGGAGGGTCGATTCCCCTGCTTTGTCTGCAAGGGGTTCTGACCTTCCCGGCGCACCTCAGGATGAGGCCGGTCTCACTAGGAAATTCGAGACGTAGCCTGGTGGGTGGTGCCACATGCGGAAAGACCCCGATTTTCCAGTCCGCTCTTAATAGGAACCCGATGCCAGGACACCTCTTCAAAAGCAAACCTGTGGATGAATGCACAACACGAAGGGGTACTGACATCCCCATGCATAGTACGGAAAAACACGCAGATTCCAAGCACAGATCGACAAGTGTCCTGTCATCCCTTGAAGAACTAGAGAGGCATGCGGAGTTCCTTTCCTCCAAACAAGAGAAGGCCTGACTCTCCTTTCCCAACTCTGCAGGGACCGTGTGATCGGAGTCAGAAATATAGATGAAACCTGACGTTCCTGCATCAACTCGAAATGAGGCCCTCTTCCATTGCGCCATACCCAGTGGAGTCCCGAGAGGCCCCTAAAACTCCACAGTATCCCTGATTCTCAGAGGCACCCTCAGAAGCTCTCTGCGGTCACTGGCACAAGTCGAGTGAACCCAGGGTTTCCTGCTGCATTCTGAGAAAGACCTCGAGAGTCCTTCTTTACCGCGTCTTGAGGCCCGATACCCTACCATGACTGGAGAGCAATGACGCATTCCCCTCGCCACGCCCATTGAAACCTAACTTCCCTGGCGCCACACGAGAGGCTCCCTGCGCTCCCCGTCCTACCTCATGAAAAACCCACACTGGCACCGCCGCTCGAGAAAACTCACGAGACGCCCCCATCATCGTAAGATGAGGGCCTTCTTTTCCTACATGACCTAGAGAGCAATCCCGAGTCCACTCTCCAAACTCCACTGGAGGCCTGACTCCCTTTAGGCCACTCAGTAGCCTCCAAGAGATACATGTCGCTACTCTAGAGGAGAGCAGAGTCCGTTGCTTCCCCTCGAGCCGAGGCCTGACTACTTGGGTGAGTCTGGAATGGGATCCCGAGATCCGTGTTGCCCCTGTAGAGGAAAACTCGGTCCTGGACACAAGCCTAAATGAGGTCTTTTTTGTCCTGCATTGACTCAAGTGCAATCCCCAGCTCTCCCTCGCAACTCGAATGGATGATTGGACTTCCCTGGGCCAACACAAGAGGAAGCCTGTATTCCCCATTGTAATTCGAGAATCCCGCGGCAACTGGAGAAAAACAACGTGGCTCCTCCGTCATCGAAATATGAGGCCCCTGTCAGCTATAGCGTCTCCAGGGAAGTCCCATGTTCCGTCTTGAAGTGTGAAACGGTACTTGGCACCCTTGATGCGACCCCCAAATTTCCCTGACACCCCGGTCTCACTCGAGGAGGACATCGAGGTTCCCAGCACCGCTTCAGCTGAGCCTCTTCTCCCCTCCTGATGGCGACAGGAGGGTCGATTCCCCTGCTTTGTCTGGAAGGGGTTCCCAGACTTCCCGGCGAATCTCAGGATGAGGCCAGTCTCACGAGGGAAGTCGAGACGTAGCCTCGTGGGTTGTGCCACATGCCGAAAGACCCCGATTTCCTGGTCCGCTATTGATAAGATCCCGATGCCCGGTCACCTCTTCGAAGGTAACCCTGTGGATGAAGGCACAACACGAAGGGGCACTGACACCCCTGTGCATCGTCCCCCAAAACCGCATGTTCCACATACAACTCGACAGGTGGCCTGTCATCCCGTGAACAACTCGAGAGGCAAGCGGAGTTCCATTACTCCACACAAGACGAGGTCTGACTCTCCTGTCCCAACTCTGCAGGGACCCTGCTATCCGAGTCAGAAATGGAGAGGAACCCTGACGTTACTGCCTCAATCCGAGATTAGGTCCTCTTCAATTGCACCAGTCCCTGTGATGTCCCGAGAAGCCCCTCTCAACTCCACAGTATCCCTGACTTCTCAGAGGAACCCCGCTAAGCTCCCTGAGGTCATGGGCACAAGTCGAGGGAACCCAGGGTTTCCTGCCACACCCCGAGAAAGACCTCGAGAGTTCTTCTTCGAAGCGTCCTGAGGCTTGATTCCCCTACCATGACTCGAGAGCAATGAGGCGCTCCCCCACGCCACGTCCATGGAGACCTGACTTCCGTGGCACCACAGGAGTCTCCCTGAGCTCCCCGTCCTATCTCGTGAGAAACCCCAACCAGGCACTGCACCTTGAGAAAACCCACGAGACGCCCCCGTCATCGCGAGATGAGGGCCTTCTTTTCCTGCATGGCCTAGAGAGCAATCCCGAGTCCTCTCTCCAAACTCCACAGGAGGCTTAACTCCATTTAGGCCACTCTTGGGCTCCAAGGGATACCCGTCGCGACTCGAGAGGAGAGCGGAGTCCATTCATTCCCTTCGAGACGAGGCCTGACTCCCCGGGTGAGTCTGGAATGCAACCCCGAGATCCCTGTCGCCCCTGGAGAGAAAAACTCGGTCCTGGACACAAACCTAGATGAGCTCTATTTTGCCCTGCAGTGACTCGAGAGCAATCTCCAGCTCTCACTTGCAACTCGAATGGAAGATTGGACTTCCCTGGGCCAACACAAGAGGAAACCTGTATTCCCCATCGTAACTCAAGAATCCTGCCGCAACTCGAGAAAAACACGTGGGTCCCCCGTCAGTGCTAGATGAGGCCCTTGCCCACTACAGCATCTCAAGAGAAGTCCCAGGTTCCGTCTTGAAGTGCGAAACGGTACTTGGCACCCTTGATGCAACCAGAAAAGTTACCCGACTTTCACTCAAGGAGAGCACCGAGGTTCCCGGCACTACTTCATCTGAGCCCTTTCTCTCCTCCTGATCCCGAAAGTAGGGTCGATTCCCCTGCTTTGTTTGGAAAGGGTTCCCGGACTTTCCTGCGCGCCTCAGGATGAGGCCGGTCTCACGAGAAAATTCGAGACGTAGCCTAGTGGGTGGTGCAACATGCTGAAAGACCCCAATTTCCCGGTCCGCACTTGAGGAGAACACGATACCCGGACACCTCTTCGAAGGCAACCTTATGGATGAAGGCACAACAGGAAGGAGCACTGACGCCCCCGTGCATCTCCGAAAAACCCACAGGTTCCACACACATCACGAAAAGTGGTGTTATCCTTGAACAACTTGAGATGTGAGCGGAGTTCCATTCCTCCGCAGAACACGAGACCTGACACTCCTGAGCAAACTCAACAGGGACCCTGCGATCTGAGTCAGATCCAGCCTCCAGGAAGTCAGGAGCAGAACCCTGAGGTTCCTGCCTCAACTCGAGATGAGGCCCACTTCCATTGCACCAAACCCAGAGGAGTCCCGAGAGGCCTCTCCCAAATCCACAGTATCCCTGACTTAGAGGCACCCTGAGACGCTCCCTGAGGTCACCGGCACAAGTCAAGGGAACCCAGGGTTTCCTGCCGCAACCCTAGAAAGACATCGAGAGTCCTTTTTCAACCCGTCATGAGGCCCGATTCCCCTACCCTGACTTGAGAGCAGTGACGCGCTCCCCCTTGCCCCGCCCATGGAGACCTGACTTCCCTGTTGCCACACGAGAGGCTACCTGAACTCCCCGTCGTACCTCGTGAGAAACCCCACACTGGCGCCGCAGCTCGAGAAAACCCACGAGACGCCCCCGTCATCTCGAGATGTGGGCCTTCTTTTCCTGCATGGCCTGGAGAGCAATCCCGAGTCCTCTCTCCAAACTAAAGAGGAGGGTTGACTCCCTTTAGACCACTCAGTGAGCTCCAAGAGATACGCGTCGCAACTCGAGAGGATAGCCGAGTCCTTTGCTTCCCCTCGAGACGAGGCCTAACTCCCCGGGTGAGTCTGTAATGCAAACCCGAGATCCCTGTCGCCCTTGGAGAGGATCACTGGGTCCTGAACACAAGGCTAGATGAGGTCGCTTTTGCCCTGCAGTAACTCGAGAGCACTCCCCAGCTTTCCCTCGCAACCCGAATGGAAGATTGGACCTCCCTGGGCCAACACAAGAGGAAGCCTGAATTCCCAGTAGTAATTCGAGAATTCCGCCTCAACTTGAGAAAAACCACGTGGTTCCCCCGTCATTGCAAGATGAGGCCCTTGCCCGCTCCAGCGTCTCAAGAGTAGTCCCACGTTCTGTCTTCAAGTGCGAAATGATATTTGGCACCCTTAATGCTACCCCAAAAGTTCCCCGACATACGGGTCGCACTAGAGGGGAACACCGAGGTTCCTGGCACCACTTCATCTGAGCCCCTTCTCCCCTCCTGATCGCGAAAGGAGGGTCAATTCCCCTGCTTTGTCCTCAAGGGGTTCCCGACCTTCTCCACGCACCTCAGATGAGGCTGTCTCACGAGGAAATTCGAGACGTAGCCTCGATGGTGGTGCCACATGCCGAAAGACCGCGATTTCCCGATCCGCTCTTGATAAGAACGCGATGCCCAGACACCTATTCGAAGATAGTGTGGATGAAGGCACAACACGAAGGGGCACTGACACCCCCGTGCATCGTCCGGAAAAGACCGCAGGTTACTCATACAGCTCAACAAGTGCCTGTCACCCAGTGAACAACTCGAGAGGCAAGCGGAGGTCCATTCCTGCACACAAGACAAGGCCTGACTCACCTCTCCCAACTATGCAGGGGGCTGCGATCGGAATCAGAAATGGAGAGGAACCCTGAGGTTCCTGCCTCCCCTCGAGATGAGGCCCCCTTCCATTTCACCAAACCCAGTGGAGTCCCGAGAGGTCTTTCCCAACTCCACAGTATCCCTGACTTCTCAGAGGCACCCGGAGAATCTCCCTGAGGTCACCGGCACAAGTCGAGGGAACCCAGGTATTCTTGCCAAGACCCGAGAGAGATCTTGAGAGTCCTTCAACGCGTCTAGAGGCCTGATTCCCCTACCATGACTCGAGAGCAATGACGCGCTCCCCCTCGCCACACGCATCGAGACCTAACTTCCCTGGCGCCACACAAGAGGCTCCCTGAGCTCCCCGTCGTACCTCCTGAGAAACCAACACAGGCGCTGCAGCTCGGTAAAACCACCGAGACCCCCCCCGTCATCGTGAGATGAGGGCCTTCTTTTCCTGCATGTCCTGGAGTGCAATCCCGAGTCCTCTCTCCAAACTCCAGAGGAGGCTTGATTCCCTTTAGTCCACTCAGTGGGCTCCAAGAAATACCCGTCGCGACTCAAGAAGAGAGAGAAGTCCTTTGTTTCCCCTCGAGAGGACGCCTGACTCCTGGGTGAGTCTAGAATGCAACCCCAAGATCCCAGTCATCCCTTGAGAGGAACATTAGGTCCTAGAAACAAGCCTGGATGAGGTTTCTTTTGCCCTGCAGTGACTCGAGCGCAACCCCCAGCTCTCCCTCGCAACTCGAATGGAAGATTGGGCTTCCCTGGGCCAACACAAGAGGAAGCCAGAAATCCCCTTCGTAACTCGAGAATCCCGCCGCAACTCGAGAAAAACCACGTGTTTCCAACGTCATCCCAAGATGAGGCCCTTGCTGCTATGGCGTCTCAAGAAAAGAACCACGTTCCGTCTTGAAGTGCGAAACGATACTTTGCACCCTTGATGCGACACCAAATGTTCCCGGACACGCCGGTCTCACTCGACAGGAACACCGAGGTTCCCGCACTACTTCATCTGAGCACCTTCTCCCCTCCTGTTAGAGACAGGAGGGTCTATTCCCCTGCTTTGTTTGGAAGGGGTTCCCCACATTCCCGGCGCACCTCAGGATGAGGCCAGTCTCACGAGGAAATTCGAGACGTAGCGTCGTGGGTGGTGTCACATGCCGAAATAACCCGATTTCCCGGCCCACTCTTGAGAAGAACCCGATGCCCAGACATCTCTTCGAAGGCAACCCTGTGGACGAAGGCACAAAACGAAGGGTCACTGACACTCCCGCGCATCATTCGGTAAAAGCCTCAGGTTCCACACACAGCTCGACAAGAGGCCTGTCATCCCATGAACAACTCGAGAGGCAAGCAGAGTTCCATTCCTCCACTCAAGACGAGGCCTGACTCTCCGGTCCCAACTCTGAAGGGACCCTGCGATCGGAGTCCGAAATGGAGAGGAACCCTGAGGTTCCTGACTCCACTCGAGATGAGGCCCTCTTCCATTACACCAAAAACAGTGGAGGCCCGAGAGGCCCCTCCCAAATCCACAGTATCGCGACTTCTCAGAGGCACCCTTAGAAGCTCCCTGAGGTCACCGGCACAAGTCGAGGGAACACAGGGTTTCCTGACGCAACCCGAGAAAGACCTCGAAAATCCTCCTTCAACGCATCTTGAATCCCGATTCCCCTACCATGACTCGAGAGCAATGACGCATTCCCCCTCGCCACTCGCATGGAGACTTGACTTCCCTGGCGCCACACGAGAGGCTCCCTGAGCTCCCCGTCATACCTCGTGAGAAATCCCACACTGGCTCCCCAGCTCGAGAAAACCCACGAGATGCCTCCGTGATCGCGAGATGAAGGCCTTCTTTTCCTGCATGGCCTGGAGAGCAATCTCGAGGCCTCTCTTCAAACTCCACAGGAGGCCTGACTCCCTTTAGGCCACTCTGTGGGCTCCAAGAGATACCCGTTGGGACTCGAGAGGAGAGCGGAATTCTTTGCTTCCCCTATATACCAGGCCTGACTCCTCAGGTGAGTCTGGAATGCAACCCCGAGATCCCTGTCGCCCCTGGAGAGGAACATTAGGTCCTAGACACAAGCATAGATGAGGTCTCATTTGCCCTGAAGTGACTCGAGAGCAATCCCCTGCTCTCCCTCGCACCTCGAATGGAAGAATGGACTTCCCTGGGACAACACAAGAGGAAACCTGAATTCCCCGTCGTAATTCGAAAATCCCGCTGCAACTCGAGGAAAACCACGTGGTTCCCCCGTCATCGCAAGATGAGGCCCTTGCCAGCTACAGCGTCTCAGTAGAAGCCCCACGTTCCATCTTGAAGTTTAAAACGATAATTGGCAACCTTGATGTTAGCACAAAAGTTCCCCGACACCCTGGTCTCACTCGAGGGGAACACCAAGGTTCGGTGCACCGCTTGTTCTGAGCCCCTTATCCCCTCCTGATCGCGACGGGAGGGTCGATTACCCTGCTTTGTCTGGAAGGGGTTCCGGACCTTCCCGGCGCACCTCAGGATGAGGCCGGTCTCACGAGGAAATTCGAGACGTAGCCTTGTGGTTGGTGCCACACGCCGAAAGACCCCGATTTCCCTGTCTGCTCTTGATAAGAACCCAATGCTAGGACACCTCTTCGAAGGCAATCCTGTGGACGAAGGCACAAAACGAAGGGGTCTGACACCCTCCTGCATCGTTGGAAAAGCCCGCAAGTTCCACATACAGATCGACAAGTGGCCTGTCACCCCGTGAACAACTCGAGAGGCAAGAGGAGTTCAATTCCTCCACACAAGACGAGGCCTGACTCTCCTGTCCCAACTCTGCATGGACACTGAGATCCGATTCAGAAATGGAGAGGAACCATGAGGTTCCTGCCTCAACTTGAGATAAGGCCCTCTTCTACTGCACCAAACCCAGTGGAGTTCGGAGCGGCCCCTCCCAACTGCACAGTATCCCTGACTTCTCAGAGGCACCCTGAAAAGCTCCCTGAGGTCACGGGCATAAGTCGACGGAACCCAGGGTTTTCTGCCGTAACCTGAGAAAAACCTCGCGAGTCCTTCTTCACGCGTCTTGAGGCCCGATTCCCCTACCATGACTGGAGAAAAATGACGCGCTCCCCCTCGCCACGCGCATGAAGATCTGACTTCCCCAGCACCACATGAGAGGCTCCCTGAGCTCCCCATCGTACCTCGTGAGAAACCCCACACTGGCGCCGCAGCTCGAGAAAACCCACGAGACGCCCCTGTCATGGTGAAATGAGGACCTTTCCTGCATGACCTGAAGAGCAATCCCGAATCCTCTCTCCAAACTCCAAAGGAGGCTTGACTCCCTTTAGGTCACTCAGTGGGCTCCAAGAGATACCCGTCGATACTCAGGAGGAGAGCAGTGTCCTTTGCTTCCCCTCGAGATGAGGCCTGACTACGAGGGTGAGTCTGGAATGCAACCCTGGATCCCTGTCGCCCCTGGAGAGGAACCTTAGGTCCTGGACAAAAGCCTAGATGAGGTCTCTTTGGCCCTGCAGTGACTCAAGCGCAACCCCTAGCTTTCCCTTGCAACTCGAATGGAAGATTGGCCTTTCTGAGCCAACACAAGAGGAAGCCTGAATTTCCAGTTGTAATTTGAGAAACCCGCCGCAACTCGAGAAAAATCACGTGGTTCCCCGTATTGCAAGATGAGGCCCTTGCCCCCTACAGCGTCTCAAGAGAAGTCTCACATTCCGTCTTGAAGTGCAAAACAGTACTTGGCACCCTTGATGCGACCCCAAAAGTTCCCCTATATACCGATCTCACTAGAGGGGACACTGAAGTTTCCGGCACCACTTCATCTGAGGCCTTTCTCCTCTCCTGATCGCGATAGGAGGGTCGATTCCACCGCTTTGTCTCGAAGGGTTTCCCGACCTTCCCGGCACACCTCAGGATGAGGCCGGTCTCATGAGGAAATTCGAGAGGTAGCCTCGAGGGCCATACTACATGCCGAAAGACCCCGATTCCATGGTCCACTTTTGATCAAAACCAGACTCCTGGACACCTCTTCGAAGGCAAGCCTGTGGATGAAGGCACAACACGTAGGGGCACTGACACCCCGTGCATCTTCCGGAAAAACCCACAGGTTCCTCACACAGCTCCACAAGTGGTCTGTCACCTCGTGAACAACTCGAGAAGCAAGCGGAGTTCCATTCCTCCACACAAGACGATGCCTGACTCTCCTGTCACAACTCTAGGGACCTTGCGCACCGAGTCAGAAATGGAGAGGAAGCCTGAGGTTCCTGCCTCCACTCAAGATGAAGCCCTTTTCCATTGCCACAAAACCAGTGGAGTCCCGAGAGGCCCGTCCCAAATCCACAGTATGCCTGACTTCTCAGAGGCACCCTGAGAAGCTCCCTAAGGTCACCAGCAGAAGTCGACGGAACCCAGGGTTTCCTGCCGCAACCCGAGAAAGAGCTTGAGAGTCCTGCTTTAACGTGTCTTGAGGCCCGATTCCCGTATCATATCTCGAGAGCAATGACGCGCTCCCCCTTGCCATGCGCATGGAGACCTGAATTCCCTGGTGCCACACGAAAGGCTCCCTGAGCTTCCCGTCGCACCTCGTCAGAAACCGCACACTGGCACCGCAGCTCGAGAAAACCAACAAGACGCCCCTGTCATCGCGAGATGAGGGTCTTCTTTTCCTGCATGGCCTGGAGAGCAATCCTGAGTCCTCTCTCCAAACTCTACAGGGGGCTTGACTCCCTTTAGGCCACTCAGTGGGCTCCAAGAGACACCTGCGGTGACTTAAGAGGAGAGCGGGTCCTTTGCTTCCCCTCGAGTCGAGCTCTGACTCCCAGGATGCGTCTGGAATGCAACCCCGAGATCGCTGTCGGCCCTGGAGAGGAATATTAGGTCCTGGACACAAGCCTAGATGAGGTCTCTTTTGCCCTGCAGTGACTCAAGAGCAAACCCCAGCTCTTCCTCGAAACTCGAATGGAAGATTGGACTTCCCTGGGCCAACACAAGAGGAAGCCTGAATTCCCCGTCGTAACTCGAGAATCCCACCGCACCTTGAGAAAAACCACGTGATTCCCCCGTCATCCCAAGATGAGGCCCTTGCCCTCTACAGCGTGTCAAGAGAAGGCCCAAGTCCGTATTGAAGTGCAAAACGGTACTTGGCACCCTTGAAGTGACCCCAAAAGTTTCCCGACACACCGGTCCCACTCGAGGGGAACACCGAGGTTCCCGGCACGACTTCAACTGAGCCCTTTCACTCCTCCTGATCGTGACAAGATGGTCGATTCCCCTGCTTTGTCTGGAAGGGGTTCCCGATCTTCATGGCGCACCTCAGGATGACACCAGTCTAATGAAGAAATTCGAGACGTAGCCTCATGGATGGTGCCACGTTCTGAAAGACCCCGATTTCCTGCTCTGCTATTGATAAGAACCCGATGTCCGGACACCTCTTTGAAGGCAACCCTGTGGATGAAGGCACAACACGAAGGGGCACTGACCCCCTCATGCATCTTACGGAAAAAACCGAAGGTTCCACTCACAGCTCGACAAATGGTCTGTTATCCTGTGAACAACTCGAGAGGCAAGTGGAGTTCCATTCCTCCACACAAGACGAGGCCTGACTCTCCTGTCCCAACTCTTCAGGGACCCTGTGGTCGGAGTTTTAAATGGAGAGGAACCCTTAGGTTCCTGCCTCAACTCGAGATGAGAACCTTTGCCATTGCACCAAACCCAGTGGAGTTCCGAGAGCGCCTCCCAAGTCCACAGTATGCCTGACTTCTCAGAGGCACCCTGAGAAGCTCCCTGAGGTCACCGGTACAAGTCGAGGGAACCCAGGGTTTCCTGCCGCAACCTGAGAAAGACCTCGAGACTCCTTCTTCAACGCGTCTTGAGTCCCGATTTCCCTACCATGACTCGAGAGCATTTATGGGCTCCTCCTCATCACACGCATAGACACCTGACTTTCCTGGCACCACACGAGAGGCTCCCTGAGCTCCCCGTCGTACCTCGTGAGAAAACTCATACTTGCGCTCCAACTCGAGAAAACCCACAAGACGCCCCCGTCATTGCGAGCTGAGGGCCTTCTTTCCTGTATGGCCTGGAGAGCAATCCGGAGTCCTCTCTCCAACTCCACAGGAGGCTTGACTCCCTGGAGGCCACTCAGTGGGCTCCAAGAGATACCTATTGCGACCCAGGAGGATATCAGAATCCTTTGCTTCCCCTCGAGCCGAGGCCTGACTCACTGGGTGAGTCTGGAATGCGTCCCCGTCATCCCTATCGCCCCTGGAGAGGAACATTA
This sequence comes from Bubalus kerabau, assembly GCF_029407905.1. Classification (NCBI taxonomy): domain Eukaryota; kingdom Metazoa; phylum Chordata; class Mammalia; order Artiodactyla; family Bovidae; genus Bubalus; species Bubalus kerabau. The sequence goes on from NW_026577901.1 coordinate 950,449, forward strand.
GGTCCTGGACACAAGCATAGATGAGGTCTATTTTGACCTGCCGTGACTTTAGAGCAATTCCCACCCAGCTCTCCCTGGCAACTCGAATGGAAGAATGGACTTCCCTGGGCCAACAGAAGAGGAAACCTGAATTCCCCGTCGTAAGTCAACAATCCCATCGCAACTCGAAAAAAACCACGTGGTTTCCCCTTCATCACAAGATGAGGCCCTTGCCCGCCACAGCGTCTCAAGAGAAGTCCCACGTTTCATCTTGAAGTTTGAAACAGTATTTGGCAAGCTTCATGAGACCCCAAAAGTTCCCTGACATACCGGTCTCACTCAAGGGGAACACCGAGGTTCCCGGCACCACTTCATCTGAGCCCCTTCTCCCCTCCTGATCGCGACAGTAGGGTCGATTAACCTGCTTTGTCTGGAAGGCTTTCCCGACCTTCCAGGGGCACCTCAGCATGAGGCCCGTCTCACGAGGAAATTCGAGACGTAGCCTCGTGTGTGGTGCCGCATTCCAAAAGACCCCGATTTCCTGGTCCGCTCTTAATAAGAACCCGATGCCCGCACACCACTTCGAAGGCAACCCTGTGGATGAAAGCACATCACGAAGGGGCACTGACACCCCCGTGCATTGTCTGGAAAAAACCGCAGGTTCCACACACAGCTCGACAAGTGGCCTGTCACTCCTTGAACAACTCGAGAGGCAAGCGGAGTTCCATTCCTCCACACAAGACGAGGCCTGACTCTCCTGTCCCAACTCTGCAGGGACCCTGCAATCTGAGTCAGAAATGGAGAGGAACCCTAAGGTTCCTTCCTGATCTCGAGATTAGGCCCTCTTCCATTGCAGCAAACCCAGTGGAGTCCCGAGAGGCCTCTCCCAGCTCCATAGTATCCCTGACTTCTCAGAGGCACCCTGAGAAGCTACCTGAGGTCACAGGCACAAGTCGAGGGAACCCAGGGTTTCCTGCCGCAACCCGAGAAAGACCTCGAGCGTCCTTTTTCATTGCGTTGAGCCCTGATTCCACTACCATGACTCGAGAGCAATGACGTGCACCCCCTCGCCACTGGTATGGAGACTTGACTTCCCTGACACCACACGAGAGGCTCCCTGAGCTTCCGGTCGTACCTTGTGAGAAACCCCACACTGGCACCGCAGCTCCAGAAAAACCATGAGACTCCCCCGACATCGCGAGATGAGGGCCTTCTTTTCCTGCATGGCCTGGAGAGCAATCCCGCGTGCTCTCTCCAAACTCCACAAGAGAGGAGCCAAGATTGCTGAGGAGTAGGACGGGGAGAACTCTTTCCCCCCCAAACAATTTCATCAAAAGAGCATTTAAACGTCGAGTAAATTCCACAATACAACTTATGAATGCTGCCAGAGGACATCAGGCACCCAGAAAAGAACCCAACTCTTGGAAAGTAGGTAGGAAAAAGTATAAAAGACAAAAAAAGAGACAAAAGAGGGAGGGAGGGATTTCCGTCCCGGGAAGACAGTCTTAAAAAGAGAAAAGTTTCCAAACACCAGGAAAGCTTTTCACTGCCAAATCTTTGCCAAGCTTTGGAAGCACAAAGGGCAACATAAGGGGGATAAAAATAAATAAACAATTAAAACTCGCAGATTGCAAGCCCTACGGTAACTCCCCCAGCCGCAAAGCAGTGCAGACGCCTGCTCACACCATTAGCAAGCAGGGGCTGGGCAGGGAGGCGCGGCGCGGGCTGCATCGCTTAGAGTAAGAATCTGGCCTGAATACCCTGAGCACTATCTGAACGAAATAACTTGGGCTAGCAAACCAGACTCTGGGATATCTACCACGCAAAAAGCCAGCCCTAACCTAAGACACCGCCAGGCCCGCGCATGGAACAAAGGACTGAACAGAGATAGCCGGCTGCAGACCTTCCCCCTCCGGTGACAGGCAGCCAGAGCCAGAAGGGGGCAATCGCAGCCCCAGAGAGACATTATCTATAAAACTGTAAGCAGCCTTCTTTGCTAACTAAAACTTCTTGGGGATCTGGACGGTCAACATCTGACTGAGAAGGTGCGCCTGTTTTACACCCAGATAACCGAGTGGCGGGGAGGCGATAAGTCACAACATTGGCGCTCGCCAAACACCTCATCACCTGAGCTGCTCGGACCTGGGAAGAGCACAAAACGCAGGCCCAACCGAGTCTGTGCCTCTGAGGACTACCCGAGTGCCTGAACCTGAGCGGCTTGGACCTGGGAGGTGCATGCAGCCCAGGGCCAGCCTCGGATTGTTCCCGGTGGAACAACCTAGAGCCCGAGCAGTGTGGGCAGGGAGGCTACACGTGCCGTGAGCGGGGGCAGACCCAGTGTGGCTGAGGCACTGCGAGCGCACGCCAGTGTTATTTGTTTGCAGCATCACTCCCTCCCTCCCTCCCCACAGCGCAACTGAACAAGTGAGCCTAAAAAAAAAAAAGTGTCCTCCACCGTCCCCTTTGTGTCAGGGCGTAAACCAGACACTGAAGAGACAGGCAAACAAAAGAAGCTATAACAGAGGGAAACGCCTTGGAAGCTACAGGCAATAGATTAAAACCCTGTGGTTACTAGGACTACATAGGAAGGCGCCTATAGATCTTGAGAAATATAAGTTGGACCAAGGAACTAGCCAAAAATGAACCGAACCCACGATACACACAACAAAACCAGAGAAAGTCCTAGATATATTTTTATGATCATTCTTACTTTTTTTTAATTTTTTTAATTTTAAGTTCTCTATTGTTCATTTAATTTTCACTTTTATAACCTATTACTTTGCAAAAAAAAGACCCTATTTTTTTCTTCTTCAGCAAACTTCATATATATATATTTATATATATATATATATATATATATATAATAATTTTTTGACCTTGTTTTTTTGTTTAGTTTTTTTTTCTTCTTTTCTTTAACATTGTATTTTTGAAATTCCAAACTGTACTCTAGATTTTTAATTTATGCTTTTTGATATTTGATATCAATTTTGTACCTGTAGTTTCTTTATAATTTTTGCGACATTGCTTGTTTTTGTTTGTTTGTTTTCTCTTTAGTTTTCTTCTTCCTTTTTTTTAACATTGTATTTTTGAAATTCCAAACTCTACTCTAGATTTTTAATTTTTGCTTTTTGGTATTAGTTATCAATTTTATACCTGTATTTTCTTGATAATTTTTGCGACCTTGTTTGTTTTTCTTTGTTCGTTTTTTCTCTCTTTCTTTTCCTTCTTCTTTTCTTTAACATCGTATTTTTGAAATTCCAAACTCTACTCTAGATTTTTAATTTTTGCTTTTATGTATTTGTTACCAATTTTGTACCTTTAAGAACCCAATCTTCAGTACCCATTTTTCACTAGGGAGCGAGATTACTGGCTTGACTGCTCTCTCTCCCTTTGGACTCTCCTTTTTCTCCACCAGGTCGCCTGTGTCTCCTCCCTAACCCCTCTCTACTCTACCCAACTCTGTGAATTTCTGTGTATTCCAGACGGTGGAGAACACTTAGGGAACTGATTACTGGCTGGATCTGTCTCCCTCCTTTTCATTCCCCCCTTTTATCCTTCTGGCCACCTCTGTCTCCTTCCTCCTTCTTCTCATCTCTGTATAACTCTGTGAACATCTCTGAGCGGTCCAGTTGTGGAGTGCACATAAGGAAGTGACTACTGGCCAGCCCACTCTCTCCACTATTGATTCCACCTGATCTCATTTGGGTCACCTCTAACTCCCTCCTCCCTCTTCTCTTCTCCATGTAATGCTGTGAACCTTTCTGAGTGGCCCTCACAGTAGAGAAACTTTTCTTCTTTAACGTAGATGTTTTATCAATGGTGCTGTATAGAAGGAGACGTTTTGAAACTACTGTAAAAGTAAGACAGATAACTGGAAGCAGGAGGCTTAAGTCCAAACCCTGACTCCAGGGAACTCCTGACTCCAAGGAACATTAATTGACAGGAGCTCATCAAATGCCTCCATACCGACACTGAAATCAAGCACCACACAAGGGCCAACAAGTTCCAGGGCAAGACATACCAAGCCAATTCTCCAGCAACAAAGGAACGCAACCCTGAGCTTCAAGATACAGGCTGCCCAAAGTCACCCCAAAACCACAAACATCTCATAACACATTACTGGACACTTCATTGCACTCCAGAGAGAAGAAATACAGCTCCACCCACCAGAACACGGACACAAGCTTCCCTAACCAGGAAACCTTGACAAGACACCTGTACAAACCAACACACAGCGAGGAAATGCCACAGTAAAGAACTCCACAAACTGCCAGAATACAGAAAGGACACCCCAAACTCAGCAATTTAAACAAGATGAGACAGAGGAATACCCAGCAGATAAAGGAACAGGATAAATGCCCACCAAACCAAACAAAAGAGGAAGAGATAGGGAATCTACCTGATAAAGAATTCCGAGTAAGGATAGTGAAATGGATCTAAAATCTTGAAATTAAAATGGAATCACAGATAAATAGCCTGGAGACAAGGATTGAGAAGATGCAAGAAAGGTTTAACAAGGACCTAGAAGAAATAAAAAAAGAGTCAATATATAATGAATAATGCAATAAATGAAACTAAAAACACTCTGGAGGCAACAAATAGTAGAATAACAGAGGCAGAAGATAGGATCAGTGAATTCTAAGATAGAATGGTAGAAATAAATGAATCAGAGAGGATAAATGAAAAACGAATTAAAAGAAATGAGCACAATCTCAGAGACCTCCAGGACAATATTAAACGCTACAACATTCGAATCATAGGGGTCCCAGAAGAAGAAGACAAAAAGAAAGACCGTGAGAAAATACTTGAGGAGATAATAGTTGAAAACTTCCCTAAAATGGGGAAGGAAATACTCACTCAAGTCCAAGAAACCCAGAGAGTCCCAAACAGGATAAAGCCAAGGCGAAACCCCCCAAGACACATATTAATCACATTAACAAAAATCAAACACAAAGAACAAATATGAAAAGCAGCAAGGGAAAAACAACAAATAACACACAAGGGAATTGCCATAAGGATAACAGCTGATCTTTCAATAGAAACTCTTCAAGCAAGGAGGGAATGGCAAGACATACTTAAAATGATGAAAGAAAATAACCTACAGCCCAGATTATTGTACCCAGCAAGGATCTCATTCAAGTATGAATGAGAAATCAAAAGCTTTTCAGACAAGCAAAAGCTGAGAGAATTCTGCACCACCAAACCAGCTCTCCAACAAATACTAAACAGGAAACACAAAAACGGTGTATAAATTCAAACCCCAAACAATAAAGTAAATGGCAATGGGATCATACTTATCAGTAATTACCTTAAACGTAAATGGGTTGAATGCTCCAACCAAAAGACAAAGACTGGCTGAATGGATACAAAAACAAGACCCCTACATATGTTGTCTACAAGAGACCCACCTCAAAACAGGGGATACATACAGACTGAAAGTGAAGGGCTGGAAAAAGATTGTCCATGCAAATAGGGACCAAAAGAAAGCAGGAGTAGCGATACTCATATCAGATAAAATAGACTTTAAAACAAAGGCTGTGAAAAGAGACAAAGAAGGTCACTACATAATGATCAAAGGATCAATCCAAGAAGACGATATAACAATTATAAATATATATGCACCCAACGTGGGAGCACCACAGTATGTAAGAGAAATGCTAACAAGTATGAAAGGAGAAATTAACACTAACACAATAATAGTTGGAGATTTTAATACCCCACTCACACCTATGGATAGATCAACTAAACAGAAATTTAACAAGGAAACACAAACTTTAAATGATACAATAGACCAGTTAGACCTAATTGATATCTATAGGACAATTCATTCCAAAACAATGAATTTCAACTTTTTCTAAAGTGCACATGGAACCTTCTCCAGGATAGATCACATCCTGGGCCATAAAGCTAGCATTGGTAAATTCGAAAAAACAGAAATCATTCCAAGCATCTTTTCTGACCACAATGCAGTAAGATTAGATCTCAATTACAGGAGAAAAACTATTAAAAATTCCAACATATGGAGGCTGAACAACACGCTGCTGAATAACCAACAAATCACAGAAGAAATCAAAAAAGAAATCAAAATTTGCATAGAAACGGATGAAAATGAAAACACAACAACCCAAAACTTGTGGGACACGGTAAAAGCAGTCCTAAGGGGAAAGTTCATAGCAATACAGGCACACCTCAAGAAACAAGAAAAAAGTCAAATAAATAAACTAACTCTACACCTAAAGCAACTAGAAAAGGAAGAAATGAAGAACCCCAGGGTTAGTAGAAGGAAAGAAATCTTAAAAATTAGAGCAGAAATAAATGCAAAAGAAACAAAAGAGACCATAGCAAAAATCAACAAAACCAAAAGCTGGTTCTTTGAAACGATAAATAAAATTGACAAACCATTAGCCAGACTCATCAAGAAACAAAGGGAGAAAAATCAAATCAATAAAATTAGAAATGAAAATGGAGAGATCACAACAGAAAACACAGAAATACAAAGGATCATAAGAGACTACTATCAACAATTATATGCCAATAAAATGGACAACGTGGAAGAAATGGACAAATTCTTAGAAAAGTACAACTTTCCAAAACTGGACCAGGGAAGAAATAGAAAATCTTAACAGACCCATCACAAGCACGGAAATGGAAACTGTAACCAAAAATCTTCCAGCCAACAAAAGCCCAGGTCCAGACGGCTTCACAGCTGAATTCTACGAAAAATTTAGAGAAGAGCTAACACCTATCCTGCTCAAACTCTTCCAGAAAATTGCAGAGGAAGGTAAACTTCCAAACTCATTCTATGAGGCCACCATCAGCCTAATACCAAAACCTGACAAAGATCCCACAAAAAAAGAAAACTACAGGCCAATATCACTGATGACATAGATGCAAAAATCCTTAACAAAATTCTAGCAATCAGAATCCAACAACACATTAAAAAGATCATACACCATGACCAAGTGGGCTTTATCCCAGGGATGCAAGGATTCTTCAATATCCGCAAATCAATCAATGTAATACACCACCTTAACAAATTGAAAAATAAAAACCATATGATTTTCTCAATAGATGCAGAGAAAGCCTTTGACAAAATTCAACATCCATTTATGATAAAAACTCTCCAGAAAGCAGGAATAGAAGGAACATACCTCAACATAATAAAAGCTATATACGACAAACCCACAGCAAACATTATCCTCAATGGTGAAAAATTGAAAGCATTTCCTCTAAAGTCAGGAACTAGACAAGGGTGCCCACTTTCACCATTACTATTCAACATAGCTTTGGAAGTTTTGGCCACAGCAATCAGAGCAGAAAAAGAAACAAAAGGAATCCAAATTGGAAAAGAAGAAGTAAAACTCTCACTGTTTGCAGATGACATGATCCTCTACATAGAAAACCCTAAAGACTCCACCAGAAAATCACTAGAACTAGTCAATGACTATAGTAAAGTTGCAGGATATAAAATCAACACACAGAAATCCCTTGAATTCCTATACACTAATAATGAGAAAACAGAAAGAGAAATTAAGGAAACAATTTCATTCACCATTGCAACGGAAAGAATAAAATACTTAGGAATATACCTACCTAAAGAAACTAAAGACCTATATATAGAAAACTATAAAACACTGGTGAAAGAAATCAAAGAGGACACTAATAGGTGGAGAAATATACCATGTTCATGGATTGGAAGAATCAATATAGTGAAAATGAGTATACTACCCAAGGCAATTTATAGATTCAATGCAATCCCTATCAAGCTACCAACAGTATTCTTCACAGAGCTAGAACAAATAATTTCACAATTTGTATGGAAATACAAAAAAACCTCGAATAGCCAAAGCGATCTTGAGAAAGAAGAATGGAACTGGAGGAATCAACCTACCTGATTTCAGGCTCCGCTACAAAGCCACAGTTATCAAGACAGTATGGTACTGGCACAAAGACAGAAATATAGATTAGTGGAACGAAATAGAAAGCCCAGAGATAAATCCACACACATATGGACACCTTATCTTTGACAAAGGAGGCAAAAATATACAATGGATTAAAGACAATCTCTTTAACAAGTGGTGCTGGGAAATCTGGTCAACCACTTGTAAAAGAATGAAACTAGAACACTTTCTAACACAATACACAAAAATAAACTCAAAATGGATTCAAGATCTAAACGTAAGACCAGAAACTATAAAACTCCTAGAGGAGAACATAGGCAAAACACTCTCTGAAATACATCACAGCAGGATCCTCTATGACCCACCTCCCAGAATATTGGAAATAAAAACAAAAATAAACAAATGGGACCTAATTAACCTTAAAAGCTTCTGCACATCAAAGCAAACAATTAGCAAGATGAAAAGACAGCCTTCGGAATGGGAGAAAATAATAGGAAATGAAGCAACTGACAAACAACTAATCTCAAAAATATACAAGCAACTCCTACAGCTCAACTCCAGAAAAATAGATGACCCAATCAAAAAATGGGCCAAAGAACTAAATAGACATTTATCCAAAGAAGACATACAGATGGCTAACAAACACATGAAAAGATGCTCAAAATCACTCATTATCATAGAAATGCAAATCAAAACCACTATGAGGTACCATTTCACGCCAGTCAGAATGGCTGCAATCCAAAAGTCTACAAATAATAAATGCTGGAGAGGGTGTGGAGAAAAGGGAACCCTCTTACACTGTTGGTGGGAATGCAAACTAGTACAGCCACTATAGAGAACAGTGTGGAGATTCCTTAAAAAACTGGAAATAGAACTGCCTTATGATCCAGCAATCCCACTGCTGGGCATACACACTGAGGAAACCAGAAGGGAAAGAGACACGTGTACCCCAATGTTCATCGCAGCACTGTTTCTAATAGCCAGGACATGGAAGCAACCTAGATGTCCATCAGCAGATGAATGGATAAGAAAGCTGTGGTACATATACACAATGGAGTATTACTCCGCCATTAAAAAGAATAGAATGAATCAGTTCTAATGAGGTGGATGAAACTGGAGCCTATTATACAGAGTGAAGTAAGCCAGAAAGAAAAACACCAATACAGTATACTAACGCATATATATGGAACTTTGAAAGACGGTAACAATAACCCTGAGTACGAGACAGCAAAAGAGACACTGAGGTATAGAAGAGTCTTATGGACTCTGTGGGAGAGGGAGAAGGTGGGAAGATTTGGGAGAATGGCATTGAAACATGTAAAATATCATGTATGAAAAGAGTTGCCAGTCCAGGTTTGATGCATGACACTGGATGCTTGGGGCTAGTGCACTGGGACGACCCAGAGGGATGCTATGGGGGGGGAGGAGGAAGGAGGGTTCAGGATGGGGAGCACATGTATACCTGAGGCAGATTCATTTTGATATTTGGAAAAACTAATACAATTATGTAAAGTTTAAAAATAAAATAAAATTAAAAAAAAAATCCACAGGAGGCTTGACTCCCTTTAGGCCACTCAGTGGTCTCCAAGAAATACCCGTCGGGACTCGAGAGCAGAGCAGAGTCCTTTCCTTCCTCTCGAGATGAGGTCTGACTCCTCGGGTGCGTCTAAAATGCAACCCCGAGATCTCTGTCGCCCCTGGAGAGGAACATTAGGTCCTGGACACAAGCTTAGATGAGGTCTCTTTTGCCCTGAAGTGACTCGAGAGCAATCCCTAGCTGTCTCTCGCAACTCCAATGGAAGATTGGACTTCCCTGGGCCAACACAAGAGAAAGCCTGAATTCCCCATCGTAACTCGAGAATCCCACCGAAACTCGAGAAAAACCACATGGTTACCCTGTCATCGCAAGATGAGGCCCTTGCCCGCTACAGCGTCTAAAGAGAAGTCCCAGGTTTCTTCTTGAAGTGTTTTCACACTTCAAGTGTGAAAACTTGGCACCCTTGATGCGATTCCAAAAGTTCCCCGACACCCTGGTCTCTCTCGAGGGGAACACTGAGGTTCCCGGTATGACTTCATCTGAGCCACTTCTCCCCTCCTGATTGCGACTGGAGGGTCGACTCCCGTGCTTTGTCTGGAAGGGGTTCCCAACCTTCCCAGCGTACCTCAGGATGAGGCCGGTCTAACGAGAATATTTGAGACGTAGCTTCATGGGTGGTAACACATGCTGAAAGACCCCGATTCCCCGGTCCACTCTTGATAAGAACCCGATGCCTGGACACCTCTTGAAAGGCAACCCTGTGGAAGAAGGCACAACACGACGGGGCACTGACACCCTCGTGCATCGTCCGGAAAAACCCACAGATTCCAAACACAGTTCGACAAGTTGCCTGTCACCCCGTGAATAACTCGAGAGGCAAGCGGAGTTCCATTCCTCCTTACAAGACGAGGCCTGACTCTCCTGTCCCAACTCTGCAGGGACCCTGCGATCAGAGTCAGAAATGGAGACGAACCCTGAGGTTCCTGCCTCCACTCGAGATGAGGCCCTCTTCTATTGCACCAAACCCAGTGGAGTCCCGAGAGGGTCCTCCCAACTCCAGGGTATCCTTGACTTCTCAGAGGCACACTGAGAAGCTCCCTGAGGCCACCGGCACTAGTCGAGGGAACCCAGGGTTTACTGCCGTGACCCAAGAAACACCTTGAAAGTCCTTCTTTAACGGTTCTTGAGGCCCGATACACCTTCCATGACTCTAGAGCAATGACGCGCTCCCCCTCACAATGCGCATGGAGACCTGACTTCCCAAGCGCCACATGAGAGGCTCCCTGAGCTCCCCGTAGTACCTCATGAGAAACCCCACACTGGCGCTGCAGCTCGAGAAAACCCACGAGACGCCCCCTTCATCGCGAGATGATGGCCTTCTTTTCCTGCATGGCCTGGAGAGCAATCACGAGTCCTCTCTCCAAACTCCACAGGAGGCTTGACTCCCTTTAGGCCACTCAGTGGGCTCCAAGAGATACCCGTCGCAACTCGAGAGGAGAGTGGAGTCCTTCGCTTCCCCTCGAGACAAGGACTGACTCCCCGGGTGCATCAGGAAAGCAACCCCGAGATCCCTGTCCCCCCTGGAGACGAACATTATGTCCTGGACACAAGCCTAGATAAGGTCTCTTTTGCCCTGCAGTAACTCAAGCGCAATCCCTAGCTCTCCCTCGCAACTCGAATGGAAGACTGGACTTCCCTGGGCCAACACAAGAGGAAGCCTGAATTTCCTGACCTAACTCGAGAATCCCGCCACAACTCGAGAAAAACGACATGGTTAACCCGTAACCACAAGATGAGGCCCTTGCCAGCTACAGAGTCTCAAGAGAAGTCTCACGTTCCGTCTTGAAGTTTGAAACGGTACTTAGCACCTTTGATGTGACTCCAAAAGTTCCCCGACATCCCAGTTTTACTCGAGGGGAACATCGAGGTTCCCGGCACCACTTCATCTGAGCCCCTTCTCCCCTCCTGATCGGGACAAGAGGGTCGATTCACTTGCTTTGTCTGAAAGGGTTACCGACCTTCCTGGTGCACCTCAGGTTGAGGTCCGTCTCAAGAAGAAATTCGAGACGTAGGCTTGTGGGTGGTGCCACATGCCGAAAGACACTGATTTCCTGGTCTGCTCTTGATAAGAATCTGAAGGCTGGATACCTCTTCGAAGGCAACCCTGTGTATGAAGGCAAAAAACGAAGGGGAACTGACACCCCCATGCATCGTCCGGATAAAACCGCAGGTTCCACACACAGCTCGACAAGTGGCCTGTTATCCGGTGAACAACTCGAGAGTCCAGTGGAGTTCCATTCCTCCACACAAGACGAGGCCTGACTCTCCTGTCCTAACTCTGTAGGGACTCTGTGTTCAGAGTCAGAAATGGAGAGCAACCCTGAGGTTCCTGCTTCAAATCGAGATGAGGCCTTCTTCTGACAAGGTCCAGCCTCGGCTGGTCCAGGGTTTTCGAAGGGGAGACAGAGTAGGCGACCTATTGATTTATTTATCGAAGATATAAAGAGTAATAGAATGAGGATAGCTCAGTAGGAAAATTTAGTGGAGAAAAGAAGCTGAGTAGCTTGGTTTATGCGGAAAATCAGTATAACCCGTGACACCAGGTTAGCTCTGACCACGGAGGCCGCAGGCTCCCTCTCGAATAGCGAAAAGTGCCCCACCTTAGACACCTTCTCAAGTGGTCTTCGAAGCCCAGGCAAATAAATGGTCGCAGAGGATATCCGCGCTCCAGATGGACACTCATCTGAAAATTGAGGGGAAGAATGACATTAGGAGACTAAGCGTTGGCAATCAAGGCCCGTAGCTTTATTTTCAACAGGGGTTTTTATACCCTAAGTTACACATAGAGGATAATGGGGATGCAAAGACAGCAGCCTTTGATCCTTATCAAAAACCAGAGTTTCTCTCCTGCAAATGTATCGTATACAAATGGTTTAGGTGATTTACATCATCTTCTAGCCAGAAGACCTATTAACATTTTATGACTCTTGACAAAGACTTATCAACCGTAAGACTTATTTTCTCTAAGAGTAATTATTTTAAGGTTTGGCCCCATCTTTCGAAGATAAAATTGCATTCCTATAGGGCAGATGTGTAATGGGCTTACAACAAAGGAAATAATTTATTACCTTAAGGGTCTAAAGTTAGTAACACCAAGGCCACTACTTATTTCTTCTACATACCAACTATATTAATTAATACACATTCAAGGATACAATTCAGGGGATGTGGAAACTTGGCAACAAGCATTGGTTCATCAATTAAATCTTTTACTAGTTTTATTCTGACAGTTTCTAACTCTCTGAGAGGCTCTAAGCTATTTGAATATCTTAAGCTTCCCGTGCCTCTCGAGGCTCGGAGACTGTAAACAATTGTATGCATTGCTGTAGGAGTCCGGGTAAACTTGTCAGGCGAGTTAGAGAGCCATCTGACGTGTTTGGATTTAAACACTCCTAATTGCCCAGGAACTTTATTAATTGGAGCTGTAAGTTAGCTCTTGGACAGAGAGAGTGAGATGGTGGTGGGCGACAGCCCCCAGTAAAGTCAGAGGGGAGAGCACAAAGCAATAAAGTAGGCAGACTCTGGTTTTGGGGGGTAGATGCTCAAGAATATCCGGGAGGACTCCCGAGGCTCGATCCCGCCTTTGTGTATGCCCAGCCTCCTCCCTCATGACCTTTGTCACGAGTGGAGTGTCTCTCGCCGGCTCCCGGCATCTCCCCGTTTTGTATTTCTTAAAACAGCCAGATGTAGCTCAGTCGCGAGCCTCTGAATACTCTGCCGAAGAATCCTGACAATACAAGGAAGAATGATTATGAGAAGCAGAATTAAAGCAGCCACCGCAGCATAGCTAAAGACATTAGACAGAATATTCTTTCCTGAGATGTAGTTAGGGAAAGTATGGAAGAAATCATTTGCTGTTCCAGCAGCAGTAAAATCTAATCGGGAGTGCTCCATGGTTGCTATTTGATAGTGAAGTTTCCCTACGTCTCAACCAATGTCAGAGCTGTTCCAGATACCTGAAATATGGTTTTTAATCTTTTCCCATTCAAAATCTGTCTCATTTACTTTCAGGGGTGTTACACATATCCACCGATAGTCAGCATGACAAGACAATGCCATTTTCATCTTTAAAGCCTGCAATTCAGTCCCAATATGTATTACTGCTTCCTCTAGGGCGTCTACCCTCATTTCTAATTTTCTCTCTATAGCTTCCTGTGTTGCCAATGTTAAAGAAACATTTTTGGACATAGAATCAACATATTGAGCAGTATGTACTTGTTGAGTCAATGATATTGCTGCCACAGTAACAGAAGTGATTGCACTTATCAAAGCTGCTGTTCCCAAGATAATTAAGCCCACAAACCGTCGTGTTTGCATTAAATCCTGTAGTTGTTGTAATACAGCAAGACCATAATTCAATAAGTGGTTACATCATAAGATAAGGTGGATGTTGTAGCATTACAAAGGAGCAAACATTATATTGAGGGTTTAAACAAGATGAACCAGGGAGCAGCTGTAGGCGTCAGCCCGGGGGAGCAGTGTCCCCAGCATCAGGAGGCAGAACGCGAGCGGCAGGCTGTGGGCCAAGGCGCCTATGGTGGGCGGAGGGGCAGGGTTCGTGGTTTAGGGCTAGCCGCCACCGCTTGGGCTCAGGGCGGTCCCCTCTCGCCGGTGGGGCCACGCTGGTCTGGACGGCACTCCGCGGGCGCGCTTTCCTCTCTGGCCCTCACTCGCTGCACAGACTTCTTTGCTCTAGGTCACGGGGTGCAGAGAGGTGGGTGCGAGGCACTGCTGGTGGCGCGGAGGCGAGAGCTGGCTGGGGGAGGGGGAGCGAGCGAGTGCGCGCGCCGCGAACCTGGTCTTTGGGGAATGTGACATGACGAATTTGTCTGAGATCCAAACCGGAGAATCTGCATTCTGTAGAAATATACAAGCATACCCTCTCCCACAAGTTAGCAACACATCTGGCCTTTTTCACTCTCCCGTAAGGAGGCCTTTTTACTTGACCAGGGGCCGAGTCGTAGCCTGTAATTCAGGCATCTAGTGTCTCATCATTGTAGTCTGCCCCCGTGTGTTTACATTTAAGTGATTAATTACAATTGGAACATAACTTCACTATTTGTCTAGCTGTTTCCCTATGGATATGTTAATTTAGGTCTAATGTTTAGTTTAGGTCTCTGTATAAATTTAAGTAATAAATGTATAACCTCCTTATCTCATTTTGGTATACAGGTATACAGATATACCTAAATGCAAAATGCATTTATATATGTATTTATATATGGCAACAAGTATAAAGTTATTGACATATAATATATATAAATCAATATACTTGAATTAATCTTTATAATTAATATATTAATTAATATATATTACAACAATACAACACATACACAGCTAATACCAACCAACACAAACCAATATACTGTAATAATACATGTCACACATTTATAATTATACAGTATATAGAACATATATCATCACAGCACATCAATCCATACCAATTAATATCAGCCACACACACATTATATTACTGCCATATATATTTAATTATACAGTAGATATATGTGTGTGTGTATATAGTATACATATTAATTTATATACAAATTAATTAAGTATAGATCTATAAATAGAATTAGGTATACCTTTATTATATTTTATTTATACCCATACCTAATTAGGCAAACTGTAATTAGGCAAATACATTTATATTATGTATTTATAACAATATATAAAGTATTGTTAAATGTACCACCTGTACAGCATCTCCACCCCACATACCACTTTCTCTAATCCCACCAACTCATTTTCAGTATTATGTGTTGGCCAGGAGCTGGGCCAGTCTTTCCCAGCAATGTTAAGAGACGTCTGTTCCTGTGTCTAATAGCCCTGGCGTTTTATTCTCTTGAATTGAAAGATCTTTTAAAGGCCTTGGAACTGTAATTTCCTGCACCCAAAAGGCTAGATCACTAGATCCAAATGTTTTGTGGCTCTTAGATTGAGAAGTCAAGTTTTTCCTTGTCTGATAGTAAGGTAAAAGTAAAAGCTGTGTTACTCTTTGACCTTTATTAATTTGTACAGTTTTGATAGGCAGTGAGATCAAGACTTTAATTTCTCAATATCATCAGAATCTACTACACCATTCACCAGCGAAATTTCTTTTCTTTCTTTTTTTTTTTTTAACTTTTTTTTAAAAGAAAGCGAGCTACGCCCCAGGACAAATCTTACAATGTCCTCAGATAGGGGGCCAGCCACTCCGGTTGGAATTGGAGTAAGCGGCACATCAGGGGTTAATATTGTTATTAAATCTCCTTGCCTTTTCGCTTTTCTCCTAGCCTGGGTGAGACCCCCCTGAGGGAGTTTTCTCCAAGGAGCACACTCTGCATATTGTGTACTAAAAGCTCCTTTGTTTAAAAAACTTTTTATCTTCCTCAGTCTTAGGCAACACTTTGGGAGGCTTTGGGGGCAAAGTGGGGAACTCCTGGGTCCTGGGAGGCACAATCGAAGGCGGTGGCAGTCGCCTTAAATCAGAAAGTGGTGGATAAGTTTTTTAAAGGTTTGCGCAGAGGGGGAGGGAGCTCGCCAGGGCTCTCGGCCACAGCGTCCTGTAAGCCCTCTCCTTCCTCGGGAGGTAGACCACTTTCTCCCTCCTTTTTTTTTTTTCTTCAATGGCAGAAAATATGATCTGTGCAGTAAATGGAGACTCACCACCATCCACCTCTATAGCCTCCCCCATAGTCTATTTAACAGCCTCGTGACGGAGGTCCAGGACATTTCTAATCATATTCCACAGTCAATAAATATTTGTCTATTCTTAGATGCAGAGAAATCCATTTTTAATTTTTTTTTTAATTTTAGAGAATATTTTTATTTATTTTGTAACCTCTTTACCCTGGCTAAACTGCAGAGGGGACTAGAAAAGAAGCCTCAAGGTGAGGATCAAGTTCATCCTTGGGACTAGAGAAAATCCTTCTCTGGGAAACTCCTAGCGGTGGCCCTTTACCCCGATATGGAGGAGGAGGCATAGGGCGATGGGAGCGTCCCGAAGTTTTCCTCTTCTGTTCCGGAGATCCTTTAACTGTTTGGTAACTAAATCTTACGAACTGTCTGATCGGGGATGTTTCCCTCAACCTCCTAGGAGCGGATGGTCTGATTAGGGATGTTTTCTTAAACTTTTAGGAGCATCTTTAGCTTAAAAAAAAAAAATCCTCATCAGAATGGCATCGAGCTGCTGTTTCCTCTAAACCTTTTTCAAATTGAGGGGAGAGCTGATCTTTCTTTTCATCCCTATCTTTTACATGCTCATTGGCAGTCATAGCGGCTAGCCATTCATTTAGCTGTCGATAGCTAGGTATAGCCTCTTCATTTTCACTTTTCTTTATAACAGGTACCTTTTCAGATTTGCTTTTTTGTTTAACAGGTACTTTTCCAACTTTACTTTCCTCTTTAACAGGTACCTTTTCAAATTCATGAGCTGGATCTAAAACATCTCTAGTCATATTCCACAGAGGAAAGGTGTAAGTAGGGATTTTTTCCAAACCTTGCTGAGCACAATAAGCTCTTAGCTGTTTTCCTAGTTTTTTCAAGATATCGAGGTTAACAGTGCCTTGTTGTAGAAACCAAGGGCAGTGGTCTTGTACAAATGTAAAAAATGATTGAATGGAAGATTTTTTAACCTTGATTCTTCTTTTACTTAATAACTGTAAAATTACTCCTATAAAGAGCTGTCTTTCATTTGATTCAGTGTTGCCCATGTCAGAAACTTAAGGATAGTAAAAGATTTTGCTTTTAGCTATCTAAAGATTAGGCCCTTTTTGTCAGCCTTTTTAGAAACCGTTTTTTCTCTCTAACTCTTCAACACTTCCCACTCCTCTCGCCCTGTCTATTCTACAGGGGGATCTGCAGCCCCCTAAGTGGGATCCTATCTGTCCCGAAAACTGAACACTGGGGGAATGGGGTTGGGGATTTACCTTCGAAATGCCTGTCTCGGGCTCCACCTGCAGAGGTCCAGCCCCAGCTGATCCAGGGTATTCGAAGGGAAGATGGAGTAGGCGACCTATTTATATATTTATTTATTCATCAAAGATATAAAGAGTAATAGAATGAGGATAGCTCAGTAGGAAAATTCAGTGGAGAAAAGCAGCTGAGTAGCTTGGTTTACGCGGAAAATCAATATAACCCGTGACACCAGGTTAGCTCTGACCACGGAGGCTGCAAGTGCCCTCTAGAATAGAGGAAGGTGCCCCACCTTAGACACCTTATCGAGTGGGTCTTCGAAGCCCAGGCAAATAAATGGTCGCAGAGGATATCCGCGCTCCAGATGGACACTCATCTGAAAATTGAGGGGAATAATGACATGGGGAGACCAAGCGTTGGCGAGCAAGGCCCGTAGCTTTATTTTCAACACAGGTTTTAATACCCTAAGTTACACATAGAGGATAATAGGGGATGCAAAGTCAGCAGTCTTTAATCCTTATCAAAAACCAGGGTTTCTTTTCTGCAGATTTATCGTATAAAAATGGTTTAGATGATTTACATCATCTTCTGGCCAGAAGACCTATTAACATTTTATGACTCTTGACAAAGACTTATCAACCATAAGAGTTATTTTCTCTAAGAGTAATTGTTTAAGGTTTGGCGCCATCTTTCGAAGATAAAATTGCATTCCTATAGGGAGGATGTGTAATGGGTTTACAACAAAGAAAAGAATTTATTACCTTAAGGGTCTAAAGTTACCAACATCAAGGCCACTACTTATTTTTTCTACATACCAACTATATTAATTAGCACACATTCAAGGACACAATTCAGGGGATGTGGAAACTTGGCAAAAAGCATTGGTTCATCAATGAAATCTTTTACTAGTTTTATTCTGACAGTTTCTAACTCTCTGAGAGGCTCTAAGCTATTTGAATATCTTAAACTTCCCGTGCGTCTCGAGGCTGGGAGACTGTACACAATCGTATGCATAGCTGTAGGAGACCGGGTAAACTTGTCAGGCGAGTTAGAAAACCATCTGAGGGGTTTGGATTTAAACACTCCTAATTGCCCAGGAACATTATTAGTTGGAGCTGTAAGTTAGCTCTTTGACAGAGAGAGTGAGATGGTGGTGGGGGACATCCCCAGTAATGTCAGAGGTGAGAGAACAAAGCAATAAAGAAGGCAGACTTTGGTTTTTGGGGGTAGATGCTGAAGAATATACGGGGGAACTCCCGGAGGCTCGATCCCGCCTTTGCGTATGCCGAGACTCTTTCCTCATGACATTTGTCACGAGTGGAATATCTCTCGCTGGCTCCCGGCAATCTTCCATTGCACCAAACGCAGTGGAGTCCCGAGAGGCCCCTCCCAACACCACAGTATCAGTGTCTTCTCAGAGGCACCCTGAGCAACTCCCTGAGTTCACCGGCACAAGTCGAGGGAACACAGGGTCTCCTGCCGCAACCCGAGAAAGACCTCAAGAGTCCGTCTTCAACGCGTCTTGAGGACGGATTCCCCTACCATGACTCGAGAGCAATGACACGCTCCCCCTCGCCATGCGCATGGACACCTGACTTCCCTGGCGCCACATGAGAGGCTCCCTGAGCTCCCCATCATACTTCGTGAGAAACCCCACACTGGCGCCACAGCTCGGGAAAACCCACGAGACGCCACCGTCATCGCGAGATTGGGGACATCTTTTCCTGCCTGACCTGGAGAGCAATCCCTGGTCCTTTCTCCAAACTTCAAAGGAGGCTTTACTCCCTTTAGGCCACTCAATGGGCTCCAAGAGATACCTGTCGCGACTTGAGAGGAGAGCAGAGTTCTTTGTTTCCCCTCGAGATGAGGCCTTACCTTGGGTGAGTCTGGAATGCAAACCTGAGATCCCTGTGGCCCTTGGAGAGGAACATTAGGTCCTGGACACAAGCCTAGATGAGGTCTCCTTTGCCCTGCAGTGACTCGAGCGCAACCCCCAGCTCTCCCTCGCAACTCGAATGGATGATTGGACTTCCCTGGCCCAACACAAGAGGAAGCCTGAAATCCCCGTCGTAACTCGAGAATCCCGCCGCAACTCGAGAAAAACCACGTGGCTCCCCCGTCATCGCAAGATGAGGCCCTTGGCCACTACAGCGTATCAAAAGAAGTCCCACGTTCCATCCTGAAGTACAAAACGGTACTTGGCACCCTTGATGCGACCCCCAAAGTTCCCTGACATACCGGTCTCAGTCGAGGGAAACACCAAAGTTCATGGCACCACTTCCTGTGAGCCCCTTCACCCCTCCTGATCGCGACAGGAGGGTCGACTCCCATGCTTTGTCTGCAAGGGGTTCCCGACGTTCCCCGCAAACCTCCGGATGAGGCCGGTCTCATGAGGAAATTCGAAAAGTAGCCTCATGGTTGGTGCCACATGTTGAAAGATCCCGAATTCCCGGTCCACTCTAGATAAGAACCTGACGCCCGGACATCTCTTCGAAGGCAACCCTGTGGATGAAGGCACAACACGAAGGGACACTGACATCCCCATGCATCGTCTGGAAAAACCCGCCGATTCCACTCACAGCTCCAAAAGTGGACTGTCACCCCGTGAACAACTCGAGAGGCAAGTGAAGTTGCATTCCTTCACACAAGACGAGGCCTTACTCTCCTGGCCCAACTCTTCAGGGACCCTGCGATCGGAGTCAGAAATGGAGAGGAACCCTGAGGTTCCTACCTCAACTAGAGAAGAGGCCCTCTTCCATTGAACCAAACTCAGTGGTGTCCCGAGAGGCCCCTCCCAACACCACAGTATCCCTGAATTCTCAGAGGCTCCCTGAGAAGCTACCTGAGGTCACTGGCACAAGTCGAGGGAACCCAGAGTTTCCTGAAGTAACCCGAGAAAGACTTGGAGAGTCCTTTTTCAACGTCTCTTGATGCCCGATTCCCCTACCATGTCTCCAGAGCAAGGACGCGCTCCCCTCGCCACAAGCACGAAAATTGACTTCCCTAGTACCACACAAGAGGCTCCCTGAGTACCCCATCGTACCTCGTGAGAAAACCCACAGTGGCGCCGCAGTTCGAGAAAAACCACAAGATGCCCCCATCAAGGAGAGATGCGGGCCTTCTTTTCCTGCCTGACCTGGAGAGCAATCCCTGGTCCTCTCTCCAAACTTCACAGGAGGATTGACTCCCTTTAGGCCACTCAGTTGGGTCCAAGAAATACCCGGTGCGACTCGAGAGGAGAGCGGAGTCCTTTGCTTCCCTGGAGACGAGGCCTGACTCCCCGGGTGAGTTTGGAATGCAACCCCGAGATCCCTGTCGCCCCTGGAGTGGAACATTATGTCCTAGACACAAGCCTAGATGAGGTCTATTTTGCCCTACAGTGACTCGAGAGCAACCTCCATCTCTCCCTCACAATTTGAATGGAAGATTGGTCTTCCCAAGGTCAACACAAGAGGAAGTCTGAATTTCCCATCGTAATTCGAGAATTCAGCCTCAAGTCTTAAAAACCATGTGGTTCCCCCTTCATCGCAATATGAGGCCCTTGCCAGCTAGAGTCTCAAGAGAAGTCCCACGTTCCATCTTAAAGTTCGAAATGCTACTTGGCACCCTTGATACGACCCAAAAGTTCCCCAACATACCGGTCTCACTCCAGGGGAACACGGAAGTTCCCGGAGTCTCCAGGGAAGTCCCATGTTCCGTCCTTAAGTGCGAAACGGTAATTGACACCCTTGATGCGACCGCAAAAGTTCCCCGACACGCTGGGTTCCCTCGAGGGGAACACCGAGGGTCCCGGCACCACTTCATCTGAGCCCCTTCTCCCCTCCTGATCGCGACAGGAGAGTCGATTCCCCTGCTTTCTCTGGAAGGGGTTCCCGGCCTTCCTGGTGCACCTCAGGATGAGGCCGGTCTCAGGAGGAAATTCGAGACTAGCCATGTGTGAGGTGCCACGTGCCGAACAACCCCGATTTTCCGGTCCGCTCTTGATAAGAACCCGATGCCCGGACACCTCTTCGAAGGAAACCCTGTGAGTGAAGGCACAACACGAAGGGGCACTGACACCCCCGTGCATCATCCGGAAAAACCCGCAGGGTCTACTCACAGCTCGACAAGGGGCCTGAGACTCCCGGAACAACTCGAGAGGCAACCAGAATTCCATTCATCAGACAAGACGAGGCATGACTCTCCTGTCCCAACACTGCAGGGACCGTGCAGTCGGAGTCAGAATCGGAGAGGAAGCCTGAGGTTCCTGCCTCCCCTCGAGATGAGGCCCTCTTCCATTGCGACGAACCCAGCAGAGTCCCGAGAGGCCCCGCCAACTCCACAGCATCCCTCACCTCTCAGAGGCACCCTGGGAAGTTCTCTATATTCCCCTGCAGAAGTCGAGGGAAACGAGGGATTCCCGCCGCCACCCGAGAAAGACCTCGAGAGTCCTTCTTCAACGCGTCTTGAGGCCCTAGTCGCATCCCATGACTCGAGAGTGATGACCAGCTCCCCCTCGCCATGCGCATGGAGACATGAGTTCCCTGGCGCCGCACGAGAGGCTCCCTGAGGTCCTCGTCATGCCTTGTGAGAAAACCCCCACGGGCGCTGCAGCCTGAGGAAACCCATGAGACGCCCCCGTCCTCACGAGCTGAGGGCCTTCTTTTCCTGCCTGGCCTGGAGAGCAATCCCGAGTCCTCTCTCCAAACTGAAGAGGAGGCTCGACACCCTTGAGTCCACTCATTGGGCTCCAAGAGATCCGTGTCGCGACTTGAGAGGAAAGCGGAGTCCTCTGCTTCCCCTCGAGGCGAGGCCTGACTCCCCGGGGGAGTCTGGAATGCAAACCCGAGATCCCTGTCTTCCCTTGAGAGGAATATTAGGTCCTGGACACACGCCTCGATGAGGTCTCTTTGGCCCTGTAGTGACTCGAGCAGAACCCCCAGCTTTCCCTCGCAACTCCAGGGGAAGATTGGGCTTCCCAGGGCCAACCCAAGAGGAAGCCTGAAATCCTCGTCGTTTTCGAGAATCCAGACGCAACTCGAGAAAAACGACGTGGTTCCAACGTCTTCACAGGATGAGGCCCTTGCCCGCTACAGCGTCTCCAGGGAAGTCCTATGTTCCGTCCTGAAGTGGGAAACGGTACTTGGCTCCCTTGATGCGACCCCTAAAGTTCCCTGAAACGCTGGGTTCCCTCTAGTGGAACACCTAGAGTCCCGGCCCCACTTCATCTGAGCCCCATCTCCCCTCCTGATCGCGACAGGAGATTCGATTCCCGTGCTTTGTCTGCAAGGGTTTCCCTACCTTCCCGGCGAACCTCAGGATGAGGCCGGTCTCCTGAGGAAATTCGAGATGTAGCCTCGTGGGTGGTACCACATGCTGAAAGACCCCAATTTTCTGGTACGCTCTTGAAAAGAACCCGATGCCCGGACACCTCTTTGAAGGCAACCCTGTGGATGAAGGCACAACACGAAGGGGCACTGACACCCCTCTGCATCATCCGGAAAAACCCACAGGTTCCACACACAGCTCAACAAGAGGCCTGTCACTCCATGAACA
The DNA here is from genome assembly GCF_029407905.1 of Bubalus kerabau. Taxonomy (NCBI): domain Eukaryota; kingdom Metazoa; phylum Chordata; class Mammalia; order Artiodactyla; family Bovidae; genus Bubalus; species Bubalus kerabau. Next base: position 973,357 of record NW_026577901.1, read on the forward strand.
GCTCGCAAGGAAAGCGGAGATCCATTCCTCCACAGAAGACGAGGCGTGACTCTCTTGTCCATACTCTGCAGGTACTCTGCGACCCGAGTCAGAAATGGAGAGGACCCCTGAGGTTCCTGCCTGAATACGAGATGAGGCCCTCTTCAATTGCACCAAACCCAGTTGAGTAACGAAAGGCCCCTCCCAAATCCACAGTGTCCCTGACTTCTCAGAGGCACCCTGAGAAGTTGCCTGAGGTCACCGACAAAAGTCGAGGGAACCCAGGGTTCCCTGCCGCAACCCGAGAAAGACCTCGAGAGTCCTTCTTCAATGCGTCTTGAGGCCCGATTCGCCTACTATGACTCGAGAGCAATCACGCACTCCCCTTCACCACACGCACGGAGACCTGACGTCCCTAGCACCACACGAGAGGCTCTCTGAGCTCCCCGTTGTACCTCGTGAGAAATCTGATACTGGCGCCACAGCTGGAGAAAACCCACGAGACGCCACCGTCATCGCAAGATGAGGGCCTTTTTTCCTGCATGGCCAGGAAAACAATCCCGAGTCATCTCTCCAAACTCCATAGGAGGCTTCACTCCCTTTATGCCACGCAGTGGGCTCCAAGAGATACCCGTCGCGACTTGACAGGAGAGCGGAGTCCTTTTTTTCCCCTCAAGACGAGGCCTGACTCTCCGGGTGAGTCGAGAATGCAACCCTGAGGTCCCTGTCGGCCCAGTAGTGGAACAATAGGTCCTGGACACAAGCGTAGATGATGTCTATTTTGCCCTGCAGTGACTGGAGAGCAATCCCCAGTTCTAACTCGCAACTCGAATGGAATACTGGATTTTCCTGGCGCCACACAAGAGGCTCCCTAAGATCCCCGTGGTACTTCATGAGACACCCCACACTGGCGCCGCAGCTCGAGAAAACCCACGAGATGCCACCGTCATCTCGAGATGAGGGGCTTCTTTACCTGCATGGCCTGGAGTCCAATCCCGAGTCCTCTCTCCAAACTCCACAGGAGGCTTGACTCCCTTTAGTACACACAGTGGGCTCCAAGAGATACCCATCGCAACTCGAGACGAGAGCGGAATTCTTTGCTTACCCTCGAGGTGAGAACTGACTCCCCGGATGAGTCTGGAATGCAAACCCGAGATCCCTGTCGCCCCTGGAGAGCAACATTAGATCCTGGACACAAGCCTAGATTAGGTCTCTTTTGCCCTGCAGTGACTCTAGCGCAATCCCCAGCTCCCCCTCGCAACCCGAATGGAAGATTGGATTTCAAGGCCAACAAGAGGAAGCCTAAATTCCCGGTCATAACTCGAGAATCCCGCCGCATCTTGAGCAAAACCACGTGGTTCTCCCGTCATCGTAAGATGAGGCCCTTGCCCGCTACAGCGTTTCAAAAGATGTCCCAGGTTCCGTCTTGAAATGCGAAACGGTACTTGGCACCCTTGATGCGACCCCAAAAGTCCCCCAACACGCCGGTCTCACTCAAGGGGAACACCGAGGTTCCCGGCACCACTTCATTTAAGCCCCTTCTCCCCTCCTGATCGTGACCCGTGGGTCGATTCCCCTGCTTTGTCTGCAAGGGGGCCCGACCTTCCCTGCACAACTCAGGATGAGGCCGGTCTCATGGGGAAATTCGATACGTAGCTTTGTGGGTGGTGCCGCTTGCTGAAAGACTCCAATTTCCCGGTCCGCTCTTGATAAGAATCCGATGCTCGGACACCTCTTGGAAGGCAGCCTTGAGTATGAAGGTACAACACGAAGGGGCACTAACACACCTGTGCATCATCCGGAAAAACGGGCAGGTTACATACACAGCTCGACAAGTGGCCTGTCACCTCGAGAACAACTCGAGAGGCAAGAGGAGTCCCATCCTCCAGAAAAGACGAGGCCTGACTCTCCTGTACCAACATGCAGGGACCTTGCGATCTGAGTCAGAAATGGAGAGGAACACTGAGGTTCCTGCTTCAACTCGAGATGAGTCCCTCTTACATTCCACCAAATGCAGAGGAGTCTCGAGAGGCCCCTCCAAACTGCACAGTATCCCTGACTTCTCAGAGGCACTCTGAGAAGCTCCCTGAGGTCGCAGGCACAAGTCAAGTGAACCCTGGGTTTTATGCAGTGACCCGAGAAAGACCTCGAGAGTCCTTCTTCAACCCGTCTTGAGGCCCGATTACCCTACCATGACTCGAGAGCAATGACGATCTCCCCCTAGCCATCTCATGGGGACCTGACTTCCCTGGCGCCACACGAGAGGCTCCCTGAGCTCCCTCTCATACCTCGTCAGAAACCCGGCACTAGCGCGGCAGTCTAGAAAACCCACGAGACGCCGCCGTCATCGCGAGATGAGGGCCTTCTTTTCCTGCATGGCCTGGAGAGGAATCCCGAGTCCTCTATCCAAACACCACAGGAGGCTTGACTCCCTTTATGGCACACAGTGGGCTCCAAGAGATACCCATCGCGACCCAAAAGGACAGCAGAGTTCTTTGCTTCCCCTTGAGATGAGGCCTGATTCCCTGGGTGAGTCTGGTATGCAAGCCCGAGATCCCTGTCGCCCCTAGGGACGAACATTAAGTCCTGGACACAAGCCTAGATGAGGTCTATTTTGCCCTGCAGTGACTCGAGGGCAATCCCCAGCTCTCCCTTGAAACTCGAATGGAAGATAGGACTTCCCTGGGCCAACACATGAGGAAGACTGTATTCCCTGTCAAAACTCGAGAATCCCGCCACAACTCGAGAAACGCCACGTGGTTCCCCCGTCATCGCAAGATGAGGCCCTTGCCCCCTACAGCGTCTCAAGAGAAGTCCCACGTTCCGTCTTGAAGTGCAAAACGGTATTGGCACCCTTGATGCGACCTCAAAAGTTCCTCGCCACACCAATCTGACTCAAGGTGAACACCGAGGTTCCCAGCACCACTACATCTGGGCCCCTTCTCCCCTCCTGATCGCGACAGGAGGGTCGATTCCCCTGTTTTGTCTTGAAGGGGTTCCCGCCTTTCCCGGTGCATCTCAGGATGAGGCCGGTCTCACGAGGATATTCGAGACATAGCCTCGTGGATGGTGACACATGCCGAAAGACCCCGATTTCCCGGTCCACTCTTGATAAGATCCCAATGCCCGGACACCTCTTTGAAGATAACCCTTTTGATGAAGGCACAACACGAAGGGGCACTGACACCCCCGGGTATCGTCCGCAGAAACCCGCAGGTACCACACACAGCTCGAGAAGTGACCTGTCACCCCGTGAACAACTGGAGAGGCAAGCAGAGTTCCATTCCTCCACACAAGACGAGGCCTGACTCTCCTGTTCGAACTCTGCAGCGAAACTGCGATCCGAGTCAGATCTGGCCCAGGAGAAGTCAGGAGAGGAAACATGAGTTTCCTGCCTCCACTCGAGATGAGGCCCTCTTCCATTGCACCAAACCCAGTGGAGTCCCGAGAGGCCCCTCCCAACTGCACAGTATCCCTGACTTCTCAGAGGCACCCTTAGACCTTCCTGAGATCACCGGCACAAGTCGAGGGAACCAAGGGTTTCCTGCCCCAACCCGTAAAAGACCTCGAGAGTCTTTCTTCAACGCGTCTTGAGGCACGATTCCCCTACCATGACTTGAGAGCAATGACGCGCTCCCCCTAGCCACGCGCATAGAAACCTGACTTCCCTGGCGCCACAGGAGAGGCTCCCTGAGCTCCCCATTATACCTCGTGAGCAACACTACACTGGAGCCGCAGCTCGAGAATACCCACGAGACACCCCAGTCCTCACGAGATGAGGGCCTTCTTTTGCTGTATGGCCTGGAGAGCAATCCTGAGTCCTCTCTCCAAACTCCACAGGAGGCTTGACTCATTTTAGGCCACACAGTGAGCTCCAAGATATACCCGTCGCAACTTCACAGGAGAGCAGTGTCCTTGGCTTCCCCTCGAGACGAGACCTGATTCCCCGGGTGAGTCGAGAATGCAATGCCGAGATAGCTGTCGCCCCAGCAGAGGAACATTAGGTCCTGGACACAAGCCTAGATGAGCTCTATTTGGCCCTGCAGTGTCTCGAGAGCAATCCCCAGTTCTAACTCGCAATTCGAATGAAAACTGGACTTCCCTGGGCCAGTTGAAGAGGAAGCCTGAATTCCCCGTCGTCACTCGACAATCCCGCCGCAACTCGAGAAAAAACACGTGGTTCCAACGTCTTCGCAAGATGAGGCCCTTGCCCACTACGGCGTCTCAAGGGAAGTCCATTGTTCCGCCCTGAAGTGCGAAACGGTACCTGACACCCTTCGTGAGAACCCCAAAAGTTCCCCGACACCCCGGGTTCCCTCGAAGGGAACACCGAGAGTCCCGGCACCGCTTCATCTGAGCCCCTTCTCCCCTCCTGATCACGACAGGAGAGTTGATTCCCCTGCGTGGTCCAGAAGGGGTTCCCGGCCCTCCCAGCGCACCTCAGGATGAGGCCGGTCTCACGAGGAAATTCGAGACGAGCCACGTGGGTGGTGCCACATGCCGAACACCCCCGATTCCCCGGTCCGCTCTTGAGAAAGACCCGAGGCCGGGACCCCTCTTCGAAGGCAACCCTGTGGGTGAAGGCACAACACGAAGGGGCACTGACACCGCCGTGCATCGTCCGCAAAGACCCGCGGGTTCCACACACAGCTCGACGAGGGGCCTGAGTCCCCCTGAACAACTCGAGAGGCCAGCGGGGTTTCCTTCCTCAGACAAGACGAGGCCTGACTCTCCTGTCCCAACTCTGCAGGGACCCTGCGGTCGGAGTCCGAAACGGAGAGGAAGCCTGAGGTTCCTGCCTCCCCTCAAGGTGAAGCCCTCTTCCGTTGCGCCAGACCCAGTGGAGTCCCGAGAGGCCCCGACAACTCCACAGGATCCCTCACCTCTCAGAGGCACCCTGGGAAGTTCCCTAAGTTCCCCGGCAGAAGGCGAGCGAAACGAGGGTTTCCTGCCGCCACCCGAGAAAGACCTCGAGAGTCCTTCTTCAACGCGTCTCGAGGCCCTAGTCCCCTCCCGTGACTCGAGAGCCATGACGTGCTCCCCCTCGCCACGCGCATGGAGACCTGACTTCCCTGGCGCCGCACGAGAGGCTCCCTGAGATCCTCGTCGTGCCTCGGGAGAAAACCCCCACGGGCGCCGCAGCTCGAGGAAACCCCTGAGACGCCCCCGTCCTCGCGAGCTGAGGGCCTTCTTTTCCTGCATGGCCTGGAGAGCAATCCCGGGTCCTCTCTCCAAACGGAAGAGGAGGCTTGACTCCCTTGAGTCCGCTCAGGGGGCTCCAAGAGATCCGGGTCGCGATTCAAGGGGAGAGCGGAGTCCATGGCTTCCCCTCGAGACGAGTCCTGACTCCCCGGGGTAACCTGGAATGCAACCCCGAGATCCCTGCCTTCCCTGGAGAGGAATATTAGGTCCCGGACACACGCCTAGGTGCGGTCTCTTCGGCCCTGCAGTGACTCGAGCGCAACCCCCAGCTTTCCCTCGCAACTCGAGGGGAAGATTGGGCTTCGCAGGGCCAACCCAAGAGGAAGCCTGAGATCCCCGTCGTAACTCAAGAATCCGCCGCAACTCGAGAAAAACCACTTGGTTCCCACGTCTTCGCAAGATGACGCCCTTGCCCGCGACGGCGTATGAAGGGAAGTCCCCTGTTCCGCCTTGAAGGGCGAAACGGTCCCTGACAGCCTTCATGCGACTCCCAAAAGTTCCTCGACACGCCGGGTTTCCTCGAGGGTAACACCGAGGGTTCTGGCCCCACTTCATCTGAGCCCCTTCTCCCCTCCTGATGGCGACAGGAGAGTCGATCCCCCTGCGTTGTCTGGAAGGCTCCCCGGCCTTCCCGGCATACCTCAGGATGTAGCCGGCCTCACTAGGAAATTTGAGACTAGCCCCGTGGGTGGTCCCACATGCCGAAAGACCCCGATTTCCCTGTCCGCTCTTGAAAAGAACCCGAGGCCCGGACACCTCTTCGAAGGCAACCCAGTGGGTGAAGGCACAACACGAAGGGGCACTGTCACCGTCGTGCATCGTCCCGAAACACCCGCAGGTTCCACACACAGCTGAACAAGGGGCCTGAGACCCCCTGAACACCTCGACAGGCAAGCGGAGTTCCCTTCCTCAGACAAGACGATTCCTGACTCTCCTGTCCCAACTCTGCAGGGACCCTGCGGTCGGAGTCCGAAACGGAGAGGAAGCCTGAGGTTCCTGCCTTCCCTGGAGATGAGGCCCTCTTCCATTGCGCCAAACCCAGCGTAGTCCTGAGAGGCCCCTCCAACTCCACAGCATCCCTCATCTGTCAGAAGCACACTGGGAAGTTCCCTAAGGTCACCGGTAAACTTTTATTGCACAAGGTCCACATGAAAAGGCCCACGCAGCAGGACAGCCACAGATTCTGTCTGCCATTAAAGGGCAGTAAGGTGCCCTCCCCCCTTCTTTGCTGCCTCGGCGGCCACCAGGGTGCAATTCGCGTACCCTTTCCTTTCCCGTCCTAGCAGGTGCTCCAGGGCCCGCTGGCCTACAAAGTGCCAGAAGCAGGGCTGGGCCAGCCGGCCAGAATTCAGGGTTCTGTCCCTTGGACTTCCAGCGGACACTAGGCTGCTTGGGAAAACCGCGCAGACTATGAGGTTTTTCAGCAGAGGGGTGGAGTGGTAAAGGCCTTGACCCCAAAGACGAGGCCTTCCTGCGACCGCCAGGTTGGGGAGCTCTGAGACTGTGCCAACACAGGGCGGAATACATGGTTCCCTGCTCCACGCAGTCCCCGTTCCCTTACCTGTGTTCCGCACCCCTCCGCTGTGGCCGATGGATGCCGATCCTTGGGGATCCAGGAGTTCACGAAATGGGCATTCCCAGCCGCAATGGCGACCCCCAACAGCACATCTGGAAAGCCCTCCCCCACCCCCGCCAGGAGCCGACCCCCGCTGCGAACGGACCCCCACCCCGCCCCGCGCCGCCAGGTTTTGCCCCGGCCCTGCTGGGCTCCCGGCGGGTTCCCAGCCACATTGGCGACCCCCGGGAGCACAACAGGGACCGACCCCCCACCCACAGCGAGCGGAATCTCGACCTGTGCAGCCCAGGTTTACCCCACCCTGGCTGCGCTCCCGGCGTGTTTCCAGCCGCAGTGGCCATCTCCGAGAGCACAACTGGGAAGCCCTCCCCTACCCCCGCCAGGAGCCGACACCCGCTCTTTGCCGCCCGGGTTCGCCCCGCCCCTGCCGCGCTCCAGGGGCGCTGCCCACCTTCACCAGCGGCTCTCGGTGAGCCCCGTCCCCACGCCCGGTTCCAGGAGAGGCTCTCGGACCTCGCTGCTGCCGCCAGGTCAAACATGAGGACAATACATACACCCCACAGAGACAATCCAAGCTGTCTATGATTTAGGGATAAAACGAGCACTACAGAAAGGCAAGATGACCTGACCTAGGAGGGCCATGATATTCTATAGAACCAGACAAAGTTGGTTACCAAGGAAACTTTTTTCCTTGGAACCCGGAAAGCTGGTTCTTTGCATATGCAATGACCAACAATTAGCTTGTTACCCAAGCCTGCCTTACTGCCACCCCCATCCCCCCACTCCCCAGAAGACTGGCTCAAAGAAATATTTTAAATCTCAGGCGGAAACCTAGAAGATGTCTTGTCTGTCTGTTTGGATTAAGGTATGTGTCAGTGTGAGCCTTGTGTTTTTTGATAATATTGCTCAAGTTCTGTGTTCTGATTTCAATGGTCTCAAGACAAGGCAGCCCTTCCAAATCAAACTGCTGGAAATACAAGAAAACTTTGACCTAAATGAATGTCAGAGTCCCGTGAACTGGGAACTAGTCAATATTAAATATCTAGTATTTTTGGTTTTGCTCCTCCATTATAGACATGTCTAAGAGTCAACAACATTAAGCACAACATGTTCATAGTGCCTAGGTTTCTTTTGAGGTAAAAATTGCTCTATTGTTATATCTGTCACAAGCTTGTCAGCAAGAAACTACCTGGAAACGACAACAACAAAAGTAAAAAATGTAAATGTGATATGAGCTTTTAGACAAACTCTTTACAATAATTATACTCTAAAATATCTGCCTCTCATAGTCTTGATTGAAGGCAGAGGAGAAGGGGATGACAGAGGATACGATGATTGTATGGCATCACTGACTCGATGGACATGAGTTTGAGCAAGCCCCTGGAGTTGGTGATGGACACGGAAGCCTATCGTCCTTCAGGCCACGGGGTCCCAAAGAGTCAGACACGACTGAGCAACTGAACTGAACTGAACTAACAAACGTTTCTCCAGGAGTTTTGGTTACCCGATTTTCTATCCTTGTGATGACAGTGTATTGAATAGCTAGGTCATTTCCAAATAAATGAAAGTTCTGAAACATTCACGACTTGAAAGGACCTCCCTTTTACACAGAAACAAAAGAGATTTTTGACTCTCCATGAATAGTGTCTGGCACCATCCTGACATGTTAAATGTAAGAAAGCAATTGTTTTGTTTTGTTTTGTTCTGTTCTTGGGGGTGGGGGGAGGGGGGCGGGCTATAGCCAATGCCAATATAAAAGTCAGTTCTTGGTTGCTGAAGGGAAATGTATGACTTGTTATTACAAGAAAGTATGTGGAATGCAATGGCACTTGAGGAAGGAAAACGAAGTAGTTCTGTCTTACAGGTGGCAGTTTCAGGATGGGAGAAGCAAAGGAATGGGTACAGAATGGGATAAGGAGGTTGTAGGGAAAGTGGACCCCCAGAAAAGAGTTCTGTGCCTAGCACAAGTTTTCTTGAGATGTCGAACTGCCTTTGCTAATGGAGTTTAAGTTTCTTTACCTCTTAAGTGATCTCTTCTAGGTTGACCTAGAACAGAAATCTTTGGTTAGCTTTGGCTAAGTGGAGAAGTAGTGTTTCACGGTGACATATGTGATCCTTCCTGACTGTTTGCAGCCCTTTTGATATCGATGCCTTGCTTCTGCTGCTGCTGCCGCCGCCGCTGCTGCTAAGTCGTTTCAGTCGTGTCCGACTCTGTGCGACCCCATAGACGGCAGCCCACCAGGCCCCGCAGTCCCTGGGGTTCTCTAGGCAAGAACACTGGAGTGGGTTGCCATTTCCTCCTTCCATGCATGAAAGTGAAAAGTGAACGTGAAGTCGCTCAGTGGTGTCCGACTCTTAACCACCCCATGGACTGCAGCCTACCAGGCTCCTGCATCCATGGGATTTTCCACGCAAGAGTACTGGAGTGGGGTGCCATTGCCTTCTCCCATATCTATGCACAAGCCTGCCTAAATAATTGACTTCTAGCTAGCTTTGGGATGCCAGTGACCATCCACCCTTACCAGGCAACAGAGAAGAGAAAAACACTTACCACAGGAGGTCCTGGTAAGGAACAAGGAACTAACAAGCTCCCGCCAACCAGGATTCTGCAGAGGTCAACAAGAGGTCAGTAAGAGATGGAAGACTGCAGTCCAGAGGTCCTAGCAACTTCCATCTTGCAGCAGAGACCCAGCATAGTCAAAACGAATTCAATGTTGCAAAAAATAAGTAAACAAATAAAGGACAGAAGTTCTTTGAACACATGACTGAGATTAGGGGTGAGGCAGTACATGTATGGTGCCCGGAAAATCTTAAAGTATGAGAAAGGAAAGAAATTAAAGACAACTATCAAGCTGTCCAAACTGATAAAAACGAAAGATTACACGGTTTTTTCTGTATATATTAGCAGATAATAATCTGAAAAGGAATTAAAAAAAATTCCCTTTCAATAATGTCAACATGAATACAACACTTTGCCATGGATGTAACGAGGATGACAAGACTGGTACACTGGAAATTATACACCCTGGCTGAAAACTATCCTGAATACATGGACAGATATTCCATAACGATGGAAAGACTTAAGATGGCAATACCATGGAATGCATCTTCAATCTGAAATGAAGATTTGATATGATTTGATCGCTCAGAGTTTTCTGTCATCAATTGTTATTATAGTATAAATGAGATAGAGAAAGCTGCTGACTTAGACTTGAGGCGGGGTGTACGCCCTGCTGGTCTCTAGCCAGATATTCTACAGGCACTAGCAGTCAGCTAAGGAAGGAAAGGCACTGTCTCAGGGAATGGCACCAGGCCCCTCCCCCACGACATGCCTTGAGGTCACATTGGCAGCAGGTGAGTCATCCTGGGCCAAAAACTGATTGACATGAATCTTGAAGAAAGGCAGTATTCCAGGCAAATATATCATTTCCTTAACATAGATTAGGAGAACAAGGTACGAGGAAAACATACTGTTTTGTTCAAGTCGCTTCTGAGCCTATTGGGGGAACCGACCTGAAGCCAGAGTCCAGCGGATATACATAGGATATTTACATCGCTTAAGACAAACATTTCCTCAGGAACAAATGCATTGCTTAGCTCAAGGTTTGTCTGCGAAATTCTTACACATCAGGAGATGGCTCCGAGCTGGGTTTCTACACACAAGAACATGAATGCAAAGGACAAGACTGCACAGCCCATCTGCCCCCCTTCCCCACAGCCAGCAGCATTTCCAAATGACCTCCTAAGGCCTTCCCCAAAATACAGGGGCACCTCTGGGTTTCCTGTTTCCCTCACTTCGAACACTTTTCTTTAAAAAAAAAAATCCTGCACACTTCTTGATAGAATGCCACAGTGCAAGGAAAACAGGCCTTCAATACTTAAACCTCCCTGTGCCAAACACTTGGGGCTTGGTTTTGTTTTGTTTTGTTTTTTAATTACACCACCACATAATTTAAACTTTTTACAATTTCTAATTATTCAGTACCAAAACACCAAACTTTTATTGCACAAGGTCCCCATGAAAAGGCCCACGCATCAGGACAGCCACAGATTCTGCCATGAAAGGGCAGCAAGGTGCCCTCCCCCCTTCTTTGCTGCCTGGGCGGCCACCAGGGTTTGAAATCCATGCACCCTACTAAGTTTCTAGGGTGCAATTCGCGGACCCTTCCCTTTCTCATCCTAGCAGGTGCTCCAGGGCCCGCTGGCCTACAAAGTGCCAGAAGCAGGGCTGGGTCAGCCGGCCAGAGTTCAGGGTTCTGTCCCTTGGACTTCCAGGGGACACTAGGCTGCTTGGGAAAACCGTGCAGACTGAGATTTTTCAGCAAAGGGGTGGAGCGGTAAAGGCCTTGACACCAAGGGCAAGGCCTTTCTGCGACCGCCAGGTTGGGGAGCTCCAAGAATGTGCCAACAGAGGGCGGAATACGTGGTTCCCTGCTCCAAGCAGTCCCAGTTCCCTGACCTGTGGCCCGCAGCCCTCCACTGCACCCACTAGATGTGGATCCTTGGGGACACAGGAGCGTAGGAAATGGGCGTTCCTAGCCGCAGTGTCGACCCCCAAGAGCACAACTGGGACCAACCCCCCACCCACAGCCATCGAAATCTCGACCCGCGCAGCCCAGGTTTACCCCGCCCCGGGTGCGCTCCCGGCGCATTTCCAGCCGCAGTGGCCACCACCGAGAGCACAACTGGGAAGCCCTCCCCTACCCCCGCCAGGAGCCGAACCCCGCCCCGCGCCACCCGGGTTCACCCCGCCCCTGCCGCACTCCCAGCGCGTTTCCAGCTGCAGTGAGGACCCCCGAGAGCACAACTGTTACCACCCCCCACCCCCTCCCGACCGGAACCCCGACCCGCGCCGCCTGGGATCGCCCCGCCCCTGGCGCGCTCCCGGCGCATTGCCCACTTCCACCAGGGGCTCCCGGTGAGCCCTGTCCCCACGCCCGGTTCCAGGAGAGGCTCTCGGACCTCGCTACTGCCGCCAGGTCAAACACGAGGACAATACATCCACCCCACAGAGACAATCCAAGCTGTCTATGATTTAGGGTTCAAACGAGGACTACAGAAAGGAAAGATGTCCTGACCTAGGAGGGCCATGAGAGTCTATAGATCCAAACAAAATTGGGTACCAAGGAAGCTTTTTTCCTTGGAACCCGGAAAGCTGGTTCTTTGCATATGCAATGACCAACAATTAGCTTGTTACCCAAGCCTGCCTCGCTGCCACCCCCACTCCCCACCCCACTCCCCAGGAAAACGGCTCAAAGAAATATTTTAAATCTCAGGTGGAAAACTGGAAGATGTCTTGTCTGTCTGTCTGGATTAAGGTATATGTCAGTGTGAGCCTTGTGTTTTTTGATAATATTGCTCAAGTTCTGAGTTCTGATTTCAATGGTCTCAAGACAAGGCAGCCCTTCCAAATCAAACTGCTGGAAATACAAGAAAACATTGACCTAAATGAATGTCAGAGTCCCGTGAACTGGGAACTAGTCAATATTAAATATCTAGTATTTTTGGTTTTGCTCCTCCACTATAGACATGTCTAAGAGTCAACAACATTAAGCACAACATGTTCATAGTGCCTAGGTTTCTTTTGAGGTAAAAATTGCTCTATTGTTATATGTGTCACAAGCTTGTCAGCAAGAAAGTACCTGGAAACAGCAACAACCAATGTAAAATATGTAAATGTGATATGAGCTTTTAGATAAACTCTTAACAATAATTATACTCTAAAATATCTGCCTCTCATAGTCTTGATTGAAGGCAGAGGAGAAGGGGATGACAGAGGATAAGATGGTTGGATGGCATCACTGACTCGATGGACATGAGTTTGAGCAAGCCCCTGGAGTTGGTGATGGACACGGAAGCCTGGCGTCCTGCAGGCCACGGGGTCCCAAAGAGTCAGACTCGACTGAGCAACTGAACTGAACTGAACTTACAATCGTTCCTCCAGGTGTTTTGGTTACCTGAGTTTCTATCCTGGTGCTAAACTAAGTGACGACAGTGTATTGAATAGCTAGGTCACTTCCAAATAAATGAAACTTCTTAAACATTCACGACTTGAAAGGACCTCCCTTTTACACAGAAACAAAAGAGATTTTTGACTCTGCATGAATAGTGACTGGCACCATCCGAACATATTAAATGTAAGAAACAATTTTTTTGTTTTGTTTTGTTTTGTTCTGTTCTTGCAGGAAGCGGGGTGGGCGCTATTATCACTGATAGGTATGCTCACCAATCTATCAAATGCCAATATAAGAGTCAGTTCTTGGTTGCTGAAGGGAAATGTATGACTTGTTATTACAAGAATGTGTGGAATGCAACCACACTTTAAGAAGGAAAACGAAGTAGTTCTGTCTTAGAGGTGGCATTTTCAGGACGGGAGAAGCAAAGGAATGGGTACAGAATGGGATAAGGAGGTTGCAGGGAAAGTAGGCCCCCAGAAAAGACTTTTGTGCCTAGCACAAGTTTTCTTGAGATGTTGAACTGCCTTTGCTAATGGAGTTTAAGTTTCTTTACCTCTTAAGTGATCTCTTCTAGGTTGACCTAGAACAGAAATCTTTTGTTAGCTTTGGCTAAGAGGAGAAGTATTGTTTCACGGTGACATATGTGATCCTACCTGAGTGTTCTCATCCCCTTTGATATCTATGCACTGCTGCTGCTGCTGCTGCAGCTGCTAAGTGGTTCAGTTGAGGCCGACCCTGTGCCACGCCATAGATGGCAGCCCACCAGGCCCCGCAGTCCCTGGGGTTCTCTAGGCAAGAACACTGGAGTGGGTTGCCATTTCCTCCTCCTATGCATGAAAGTGAAAAGTGAAAATGAAGTCACTCAGTGGTGTCCGACTCTTAGCCACCCCATGGACTGCAGCCTACCAGGCTCCTCCGTCCTTGGGATTTTTCAGGAGTGGGGTGCCATTGCCTTCTCCCATATCTGTGCACAAGCCTGCCTAAATAATTGACTTCTAGCCAACTTTGGGATGCCCATGACCACCCACCCTTACCAGGCAACAGAGAAGAGAAAAACACTTACCACAGGAGGTTCTGATAAGGAACAAGGAACTAACAAGCTCCCACCTACCAGGATTCTGCAGAGGTCAACAAGAGGTCAGCAAGAGATGAGAGACTGCAGTCCAGAGGTCCTAGCTACTTCCATCTAGCAACAAACACCCAGCATAGTCAAAACGATTTCAATGTTAAAGAATAAATAAATAAATAAATAAATAGACAGAAGTTCTTTGAACACATGTCTGAATTTAGGGGTGAGGCATTACATATGTGTCCCAGGATAATCTTAAAGTGTCAGAAAGTAAAGAAATTAAAGACAACTATCAAGCTGTCCAAACTGATAAAAATGAATGATTACACAGTTTTATCTGTATACATTAGCAGATAATAATCTGAAAAGGAATTTTAAAAAATTCCCTTTCAATAATATCAACATGAATAAAACACTTTGCCATGGATGTAACGAGGATGACAAGACTGGCACACTGGAAATTATACACCCTGGCTGAAAACTATCCTGAATACATGGACAGATATTCCATAACGATGGAAAGACTTAAGATGGCAATACCATGGAATGCATCTTCAATCTGAAATGAAGATTTGATATGATTTGATCGCTCAGAGCTTTTGTGCCATCAAGTGTTATTAAAGTATGAAAGAGATAGAGAAAGCTGCTGACTTAGACTCGAGGCGGGGTGGGGGGGGTAGTAAGAGTACCCCCTGCTGGTCTTTAGCCAGATATTCTACAGGCACTAGCAGTCAGCTAAGGAAAGAAAGGAACTGTTTCAGGGAATGGCACCAGTCCCCTCCCCCACGACATGCATTGAGATAATATTGGCAGCAGGTGAGTCATCCCGGGCCAAAACTTGATTGACATGAATCTTGAAGAAAGGCAGTATTGCAGGCAAATATATCATTTCCTTAACATAGATAAGGAGAACAAGCTAGGAGGAAAACATGCTGTTTTGTTCAAATCGCTTCTGAGCCTTTTGGGGGAACCGACCTGAAGCCAGAGTCTAGCGGAAATACATAGGATATTTACATCGCTTAAGACAAACATTTTCTTAGGAAAAAATGCATTGCTTAGCTCAAGGTTTGTCTGCGAAATTCTTACACATCAGGAGATGGCTCCGAGCTGGGTTTCCACACACAAGAACATCCATGCAAAGGACAAGCCTGCACAGCCCATCTGCCCCCCTCCCGCACAGCCAGCAGCATTTCCAAGTGACCTCCTAAGGCCTTCCCCAAAATACAGGGGCACCTCTGGGTTTCCTGTTTCCCTCACTTCGAACACTTTTCTTAAAAAAAAAAAAATCCTGCACACTTCTTGATAGAATGCCACAGTGCAAGGAATACAGTCCTTCAATATTTAAACCTCCATTTGCAAAACACTTGGAGCTTGGTTTTGTTTTGTTTTGTTTTTTAATTACACCACCACATAATTTAAAGCTTTTACACGTTCTAATTATTCAGTTCCAAAACACCAAACTTTTATTGCACAGGGTCCTCATGAAAAGGCCCACGCAGCTGGACAACCACAGATTCTGCCATGAAAGGGCAGCAAGGTGCCCTCCCCCCTTCTTTGCTGCCTGGGCGGCCACCAGGGTTTGAAATCCATGCACCCTACTAAGTTTCTAGGGTGCAATCCATGGACCCTTCCCTTTCCCATCCCAGCAGGTGCTCAAGGGCCCGCTGGCTTACAAAGTGCCAGAAGAGGGCTGGGCCAGCCGGCCAGAGTTCAGTGTTCTGTCCCTTGGACTTCCAGCGGACACTAGGCTGCTTGGAAAAACCGCGCAGACTCTGAGATTTTTCAGCAGAGGGGTGGAGCGGTAAAGGCCTTGACCCCAAAGGCAAGGCCTTTCTGCGACCGCCAGGTTGGGGAGCTCCGAGAATGTGCCAACAGACGGCGGAATACTTGGTTCCCTGCTCCACGCAGTCCCAGTTCCCTTACCTGTGGTCTGCAGCCCTCCGCTGCACCCACGGGATGGCGATCCTTGGGGACCCAGGAGCGGACGAAATGGGCGTTCCCAGCCGCAGTTGCAACCCCCGAGAGCGCAACTGGGAACCCCTCCCCATCCCCCCCGTGAGCCGACCCCGCCCCGCTCCGCCAGGGTTAGCCCCGCCCCTGCCGCGCTCCCTGCGCGTTCCCAGCCGCAGTGGCGACCCCGGGAGCACAACTGGGACCGACCCCCACCCAAAGCCATCTGAATCTCGACCCCCGCAGCCCGGGTTTACCTGTCCCGGGTGCGCTCCCGGCGAGTTTTCAGCCTCAGTGTCCACCTCTGAGAGCACAACTGGGAAGCCCGCCCCCACCCCCGCCAGAAGCCGACCCCCGCCCCACGCCGCCCGCGTTCACCCCGCCCCTGCACGGTCCAGGTACCTTCCCAGCTTCTAGCGTTCACGCCCGGGTAGGAGCAGGATGTAGGAGTATGGGAGATGTGTCTGGAGCCTGACAGCCTCAGCTCCGCTCTGGCCTGCCCTTTGGACCTAGGAGCCAGGCCAACTTGCAGAGGGCTTAGGGCCCCATTGTATGCAAACTACCAAGGCCTACCGCAAGGAGAGCTCTGTCCGAGGGAAGGGAAGTGCCCCAGGCTGCGTTCCCAAGCTGTTGCTTGGCAATGCAGACTCAGCGGTAAACGGAGGGAATCAGGCTCTCTGTAGCCGCAGCTTCACACACAGGTGTGTCTCCGTAGGAATCAAGAAAGATCCTGACAGGGTGAGGTTCATTAGAGCTATACTAAAGAGCAAAGGCTTGTCCATGTGGTCTTGCCTTCCCCTGTGCCTTTGGGTCTCCAGGCTCGGCCCCAGCTCCGTGGAAACAACCCCTGAGAAAATATCTTCAAGATCCACTTTTCCCAGTGTCTGGGAACCGGGGTTCGTAGGAGGAGAGAAAAGCACGCCTCCATAGGGAACGAAAAGGCAGCCCACCTGCCTGTGTTTTGAAGCCTCTATTTGGAAGGAATGGGTTAGCTTCTCCTAAAGGAGACCTCCAGATCTGCTCAGAAGTTGTTAATTCCAGAGGCAGGGTACTGGTTCCTGACTGCCCTTTGCTAGCCTTGCAAAGATATTCCTAGATTCTAGAGTTATTTTCCATGAAGAAGCAGGCTTCGGGAATGTGTCAGACGGGACTGGCTCCTTATTGACTTCAGCTCAGCTATTGCCTTTCCATTCAAACTAGGGCAAGGCCCTACTTTATGAAGGGTAAGGGTCTTCTTCTTTGCAAACTGCCAAGTGCTACAGCAATGAGACCTCTGTCAAGGTGAGGGAAGCCTAAGAGGATGGATTCTCAAGCAGGTGCTTTGCCACAAAGCATCAGCACCCCACGGAGAGAATCAAGCTCCCTGTGCACCAATGTTGGGAGTGTAGCTTCACACACAGAGTTGTCTCTATAGGAGCCAAGAATGTTCCTGAGAGATTAGGTTCACTAAACCTCTCCTACAGAGCATAGACCTGTCCATGTGGTTTTTCCTTCCCCTGTGAGTTGGGTCCTCGAGGTCCGCCACACCTCCGGGGAAACTGTCCCTGAGAAAAGATCTCCAGGAACCGCTTCGCCGAGGCTGGGAAATGCTGTTCACAGGAAGTAAGGCAAGCGAATCTCCTGCAGAGTAAAAGAGGCCTTACAGTCCCTGGAGGAGCAGGCTGCCAGAGTGTGTGAAACCTGACTGTTGCCTTACTGGCCTCAGCTCCGCCATTGCCTGTTCATCTGAGCTAGCACCCAGGCCTACTTGGAAAAGCGTTTGGGTGCAGATTTCTACAAAGTGCCAAGGGCTACAGCAGTGAGAATTCTCTCAGTGGTAAGGAGAGCATTTTATGGATTCTCAAGCTGTTTTCTGAATGACAGCGTCAAAATGAACAGAGAGAATCAGGCTCTCTGTGCCCCTATGTTAGGTACGCAGCTTCACACACAGAGGTGTCTCTATAGGAGCCAAGAATGCTCCTGAGAGATGAGGTTCACAAGAGGTCTGCTACAGAGCATAGACCTGTCCATGTGGTCTTGCCTTCCCCTGTGCCTTTGGGCCCCGGGCTCGGCCCCAGCTCCGTGGAAACAAGCCCTGAGAAAATATCTTCAAGATACGCTTTTCCCAGAGGCTGGGAACTGGAGTTCATAGGAGGAGAGAAAAGCAAGCCTCCTTCGGGCACGAAAGGCTGCCAACCTGCCTGTGTTTTGAAGCCTCTATTTGGAAGGAATGGGTTAGCTTCTCCTAAAGGAGACCTCCAGATCTGCTCAGAAGTCGGTAATTCCAGAGGCAGGGTGCTGGTTCCTGACTGCCCTTTGCCAGCCTTGCAAAGACATTCCAAGATTCTAGAGTTATATTCCATGAAGGAGCAGGCTTCGGGAATGTGTCAGAGGGGACTGGCTCCTTATTGGCCTCAGCTCAGCTATTGCCTTTCCATTCAAACTAGGACAAGGGCCTAGTTTATGAAGTGTAAGGGTCTTCTTCTTTGAAACTGCCAAGGGCTACAGCAATGAGACTTCTGTCAAGGCGAGGGAAGCCTAAGAGGACGGATTCTCAAGCAGGTGCTTTGCTACAAAGCATCAGCACCCCACGGAGAGAACCAAGATCCCTGTTCCCCAATGTTGGGAGTGTAGCTTCACACACAGAGTTGTCTCTATAGGAGCCAAGAATGTTCCTGAGAGATTAGGTTCACTAAACCTCTCCTACAGAGCATAGACCTGTCCATGTGGTTTTTCCTTCCCCTGTGAGTTGGGTCTCCGAGGTCCACCACACCTCCGGGGAAACTGTCCCTGAGAAAAGATCTCCAGGAACGGCTTCGCTGAGGCTGGGAAACGCTGTTCACAGGAAGTAAGGCAAGCGAATCTCCTGCAGAGAAAAAGAGGCCTTACTGTCCCTGGAGGAGCAGGCTGCCAGAGTGTGTGAAACCTGACTGTTGCCTTGCTGGCCTCAGTTCCACCATTGCCTGTTCATCCGAACTAGGACCCAGGCCTATTTGGAGAAGCGTTTGGCTGCGGATTTCTACAAAGTGCCAAGGGCTACAGCAGTGAGAATTCTCTCAGCGGTCAGGGAGAGCATTTTATGGATTCTCAAGCTGTTTTCTGAACGACAGGGTCAAAATGAACTGAGAAAATCAGGCTCTCTGTGCCCCTATGTTAGGTACGCAGCTTCACACACAGAAGTGTCTCTATAGGAGCCAAGAATGTTCCTGAGAGATGAGGTTCACTAGAAGTCTGCTACAGAGCATAGACCTGTCCATATGGTTTTGCCTTGCCCTGTGAGTTGGGTCCCTGAGGTCCGCCCCAGCTCAGGGGAAGGAGCCCCTGAGAAAAGATCTCCAGGGACCGCTACTCCCCCAGGCTGGCAAACACAGTTCACAGGAGGTAACACAAGCGAGCCTCCTGCAAGGCACAACAGGCCTTAGTCTCCCTGGACGATCAGGCTGCAAGAGTGTGTGAGACCTGACTGGTGCCTTACTGGCCTCAGCTCCGCCATTGCATGTTCCTCTGAACTAGGACCCAGGCCTACTAGGAGAAGGGTTTGGGTATGGATTTCTAAATACTGCCAAGGGGTATAGCAATGAGAACTGTGTCACGGGTAAGGAAGAGCATTGTATGGATTTTCAAGCTGTTGTTTGAACGACAGCTTCAAAGCTGCACAGAGAGAATCAGACTCTGTGTCTCCATGTTCGGTACACAGCTTCACAGACAGGGGTGTCTCCATAGGAAACAAGAACGTTCCTGACAGAGTGAGGTTCACTAGAGCTCTCCTAGAGAGCAAAGACTTGTCCATGTGGTTTTTCTTCCCCTGTGCGTTTGGGGCTCCAGGCTCGGCCCCAGCTCCGTGGAAACAACCCCTGAGAAACGATCTTCAAGATCCGCTTTTCCCAGAGGCTGGGATGTGGGGTTCATAGGAGGCGGGAAAAGCAGGCCTCCTTCAGAGAGCAAGAGGCAGCCAAGCGGCCTGCGTTTGGAAGCCTCTATTTGGAAGAATGGGTTAGCTTCCCCTAAGGGAGACCTCCAGATCTGTTCAGAAGTTGGTAATTCCAGAGGCAGTGTGCAGGGTCCTGACTGCCCTTTGCCAGCCTTGCAAAGACATTCCTAGATTCTACAGTTATCTTCCTGAAGAAGCAGGCTTTGGGAATATGTCAGACTTGACTGGCGCCTTATTGGCCTCAGCTCAGCTATTGCCTTTCCATTCAAAGTAGGACAAGGCCCTACTTTATGAAGGGTAAGGGTCTTCTTCTTTCCAAACTGCCGAGGGCTACAGCAATGAGACCTCCGTAAATGCGAGGGAAGCATAAGCGGATGGATTATCAGGAAGGTTCTTTGCCACCAAGCATCAGCACCCCACGGAGAGAATCAGGCTCCCTTTGCCCCTATGTGGGGTGTGTAGATTCACACACAGTGGTGTCTCTACAGGAGCCAAGAATGTTCCTGAGAGATGAGGCTCACAAGAGCTATCCGACAGAGTGCTCACCTGTACATGTGGTTTCGCCTTCCCCTGTGAGTTGGGTGCCCGAGGTCCACCCCAGCTCCGAGAAAACAGCCTCTGAGAAAAGATCTCCAGGAACCGCTTTTCGCCCAGGCTGGGAAAAGCTGTTCACAGGAAGTAAGGCAAGTGAGCCTCCTGCAGAGAAAAAGAAGCCTTACTGTCCCTGGAGGAGCAGGCTGCCAGAGTGTGTGAAAACTGACTGGTGCCATACTGGTCTTAGCTCCGCCATTGCTTGTTCCTCCGAACTGGGACTCAGGCCTACTTGGAGAAGGGTTTAGGTGCAGATTTCTACAAACTGCCAAGGGCTACTGCAATGAGAACTCTCTCAGAGGTAAGGGCGAGAATTGTATGGATTCTCAAGCTGTTTTCTGAACGACAGCATTAAACCTGCACAGAGAGAATCAGGCTCTCTGCCGCCATGTTGGGTACGCAGTTTCACACACAGAGGTGTCCGCATAGGAGCCAAGAACGTTCGTCAAAGACTGAGGTTCACTAGAGCTCTCTTAGAGAGCAAAGACTTGTTCATGTGGTTTTGCCTTCCCCTGTATGTGTGGGTCTCTGGGCACAACCCCAGCTCCGTGGAAACAACCCCTGAGCAAAGATCTCCAAGATCTGCTTTTCCCCCATGCTGGGAACCAGGGATCATAGGAGGCAGGAAAAGCAAGCCTCCTTCAGGCAAGAAGAGGCAGCCAACTAGCCTGTGTTTGGAAGCCTCTATTTGCAAGGAATGGGTTAGCTTCTCCAGAAGGAGACCTCCAGATCTGCTCAGAAGATAGATATTCCAGAGGCAGGGTCGAGGTTCCTGACTGCCCTTTGCCAGCCTTGCAAAGACATTCCTAGATTCTAGCAATATTTTCCATGAAGGAGCAGGCATCGGGAATATGTCAGAGTTGACGGGTGCCTTACTGGCCTCAGCTCAGCTATTGCCTTTCCTTTCAAACTAGGATCAGGGCCTACTTGGTGAAGGGTAAGGGTCTACTTCTTTCCCAACTGCCAAGAGACACAGCAATGAGACCTCTGTCAAGGCGAGGGAAGCGTAAGCAGATGGATTCTCAAACAGGTGCTTTGCCACAAAGCATCAGCACCCCACGGAGAGAATCAGGCTCCCTGTGCCCCTATGTTCGGTGTGTAGCTTTACACACAGAGGTGTCTCTGTACGAGCCAAGAATGTTCCTAAGAGATGAGACACACTGACGTCTCCTACAGAGCATAGACCTGTCCATGTGGTTTTTCCTTCCCCTGTGAGATGGGTTCCCGAGGTCCACCCCAGCTCTGGGGATAGAGCCCCTGAGAAAAGATCTCCAGGAACCGCTTTTTGCCCAGGCTGGGAAACGCAGTTCACAGGAGGCAAGGCAAGCGAGCCTCCCGCAGGGAAAAATAGGCCTTACTGTCCCTGGAGGAGCAGGCTGCCAGAGTGTGTGACACCTGACTGGTGCCTTACTGACCTCAGCTCCGCCATTGCATGGCCATCCAAACCAGGACCCAGGCCTACTTGGAGAAGGGTTTGGGTGCGGATTTGTAAAAACTGCCAAAGGCTACAGCAATGAGAAGTCTCTCAGAGGTAAGGGAGAGCATTGTATGGATTCTCAAGCTGTTGTTTGAACGACAGCTTCAAAGCTGCAAAGAGAGAATCAGGCCCTGTGTGCCCCCTTGTTGGGTACACAGCTTCACACACAGGGGTGTCTCCATAGGAGTCAAGAACGTTCCTGACACAGTAAGTTTCACTTAGAGGTCTCCTGGAGAGCAAAGACTTGTCCATGTGGTTTTCCTTCCCCTGTGCGATTGGGTCTCTGGTCTCGGCCCCAGCTCCATGGAAACAACCCCTGAGAAAATATCTTCAAGATCCGCTTTTCCCAGAGGCTGGGAACAGGGCTTCATAGGATGCGAGAAAAGCAGGCCTCCTTCGGGCGCGAAAAGGCAGCCAACTGGCCTGTTTGGAAGCCTCTATTTGGAAAGAATGGGTTAGCTTCTCCTAAAGGAGACCTCCAGATCTGCTCAGAAGTCGGTAATTCCAGAGGCAGGGTGCTGGTTCCTGACTGCCCTTTGCCAGCCTTGCAAAGACATTCCCAGA
Source organism: Bubalus kerabau (assembly GCF_029407905.1). Classification (NCBI taxonomy): domain Eukaryota; kingdom Metazoa; phylum Chordata; class Mammalia; order Artiodactyla; family Bovidae; genus Bubalus; species Bubalus kerabau. The sequence continues at coordinate 995,632 of NW_026577901.1, forward strand.
TTCTAGAGTTATTTTCCATGAAGGTGAAGGCTACGGGAGTATGTCAGACTTGGCAGGCACCTTATTGGCCTCAGCTCAGCTATTACCTTTCCATTCAAACTAAGACAAAGGCCTACTTTATGAAGGGTAAGGGTCTTCTTCTTTCCAAACTGCCAAGGGCTACAGCAATGGGACCTCTGTCAAGGCGAGGGAAGCCTAAGTGGATGGATCATCAAGCAGGTGCTTTGCCACAAAGCATCAGCACCCCACGGGGAGAATCAGGCTCCATTTGCCCCTATGTTGGGTGTGTAGCTTCACATACAGAGGTGTCTCTATAGGAGGCCAGAATGTTCCTGAGAGATGAGGTTCACTAGAGCTCTCCTACAGAGCATAGACCTGTCCATATGCTTTTGCCTTCCCCTGTGAGTTGGGTCCTCGAGGTCCTCCCCAGTTCCGGGGAAGGAGCCCCTGAGAAAAGATCTCCAGGGACCTCTTTTCCCCCAGGCTGGGAAATGCAGCTCACAGGAGGGAAGTCAAGTGAGCCTCCTGCAGGGAAAAAGAGGGCTTACTGTCCCTGGACGATCAGGCTGCAGAGTGTGTGAGACCTGACTGGTGCCTTACTGGCCTCAGCTCCGCCATTGCATGTTCCTCCGAACTAGGACCCAGGACTACTTGGAGAAGGGTTTGGGTGCGGATTTCTAAAAACTGCCAAGGGCTACAGCAATGAGAACTCTGTCATGGGTAAGGAAGAGCATTGTATGGATTTTCAAGGTGTTTTTTGAACGACATCTTTAAAGCTACACAGAGAGAATCAGGCTCTCTGTGCCCCCATGTTGGGTACGCAGCTTCGCACACAGGGGTGTCTCCATATGAATCAAGAATGTTCGTGACAGAGTGAAGTTCACTAGAGCTCTCCTAGAGAGCAAAGACTTGTACATGTGGTTTTTCTTCCCCTGTTAGTTTGGGTCTCCAGGCTTAGCCCCAGCTCCGTGGAAACAACCCCTGAGAAAAGATCTTCAAGATCCGCTTTTCCCAGAGGCTGGGATGTGGGATTCATAGGAGGCGGGAAAAGCAGGCCTCCTTCAGAGAGCAAGAGGCAGCCAAGCGGCCTGCGTTTGGAAGCCTCTATTTGGAAGAATGGGTTAGCTTCCCCTAAGGGAGACCTCCAGATCTGTTCAGAAGTCGGTAATTCCAGAGGCAGGGTGCAGGCTCCTGACTGCCCTTTGCCAGCCTTGCAGAGACATTCCTAGATTACAGCGTTATTTTCCATGAAGGAGCAGGCTTCGGGAATATGTCAGACTTGACTGGCGCCTTATTGGCCTCAGCTCAGCTCTTGCCTTTCCTTTCAAACTAGGACAAGGGCCCACTTTATGAGAGGTAAGGGTCCTCTTCTTTCCAAACTGCCAAGGGCTACAGCAATGAGACCTCTGTCAAGGCGAGGGAAGCGTAAGCTGATGGATTCTCAAGCAGGTGCTTTGCCACAAAGCATCAGCACCCCATGGAAAGAATCTGGCTCCCTTTGCCCCTACGTTGCGTGTGTAGCTACACACAGAGGTGTCTCGATAGGAGCCAAGAATGTTCCTGAGAGAGGAGGTTCACTGTTGGGGGCCAGAGTGAGGCACTCCGCCCATGGCAAAGGTCATGAGGAAGGAGGCTCGACATACGCAAAGGCGGGATCGAGCCTCAGGAGTCCCCCTGGAAATCCTCGAGCATCTACCCCCATAACCAGAGCCTGCCTACCTTACTACTTTGTGCTCTCACCTACACCTCTGACTTTACGGGGGGCTGTCCCCCACCACCTCTTTCGGAGAAGGAGTTAACCTAGAGCTCCAGTTGATAAAAACCCCTGGGTGTGACAAGAGTGTTTTAACCTACAAACTCCTCTGAAGGTTCTCTAGCCTGCCTGACAGGCTTGTCCGGCCACATGTGATTGCTCACAGCCTCCCAACCATGAGAGGCACGAGATGCTTTAAACCTTCTAAAAACAGGTTCCTTAGAAAAGTTAGAAAATTATTAGTATAAGTATAATGGGCTGATTAGAAATCATATTGGTGAAGGGTTTTTCATTTGTTGAGCTGATGTTTACTGCTAAGTCTCCACATCCCCTGCCCTTATACACATTAATGAATATATAGAAGAAATAAGTATTAACCTTTGATAGAAATCACGTTAGACCTTAGGCTAAGTAAATTCTTTCCTTAACTAAAACCCACTACACCCTCACCCTATAGGAATGTAACTTTATTTGGGTGGCGTCTGTTTTAAGAATAATCACCCCTGGAGAAATAAGTGTCCTGGTTGACTGACCGCTGTCACAAGGAGAGGGTCGTAAATTGTCAGCAGGCCCCCCGGCCAGAAGATGATGTAACACCCCTAAGACCTCTGTATACTTTTATATGAAGCACCTGACTTTGATAAAAGTCAGGACTGCTGACCCCACGTGACTTTGGCATAACATCTCAGTGTATAAAAGTAGACCATGGAAAATAAAGAATTGGGATCAGTTTCTCGAAATACTGGTCTCCCCATGTCTCTCTCTCTCTCTCTCACTCTGGTTGAGTCTCCATCTGGAGCGCGGAACCCACCAAGCTTACTAATTTTGCCTGGGCTTCTAAGATCCGACCGGGGAGGCCTCAGTGTCTCCTCTCCTTCGGGAGAACGGAAGGACGCCTGCAGCCTACGTAAGTGGTGCAAACTTCTTGTCTTGAAGTTTTATTGGTCCCCCGCGTAAACCAAGCTACTCAGCCTCTTTTCTCCACTGAATTTTCCTACTGAGCTATCCTCATTTTATTACTCTTTATATCCTTAATTAACGTTTAATTAAGCAGTTGTTCCCTGACCCTCGCCTACGCCGTCTCTGCTTCGAATACCCTGGATCAGCTGGGGCTGGACCCCGGCAGTTCACTAGAGATCTCCTACAGAGCATAGACCTGTCCATTTGGTTTTGCCTTCCCCTGTGAGTTGGGTCCCCGAGGTCCGCCCCAACTCCGGGGAAACAGCCCCTGAGAAAAGATCTCCAGGAACTGCTTTCCGCCCAGGCTGGGAAACGCTGTTCACAGGAAGTAAGGCAAGCGAGCCTCCTGAAGGGAAATAGAGGCCTTACTGTCCCTGGAGGAGCAGGCTGCCAGAGTGTGTGACACCTGACTGGTGCCTTACTGGCCTCAGCTCCGCTATTGCATGTTCATCTGAACTTGAACCCAGGCCTACTTGGAGAAGTGTTTGTGTGCCGATTTCCAGAAACTGCGAAGGGCTACAGCAATGATAACTCTCTCAGTGGTAAGGGAGAGCATTGTGTGGATTCTCAATTTGTTGTTTGAACGACAGCGTCAAAGCTGCACAGAGAGAATCAGGTCTCTGTGTCTCTATGTTGGCTATGCAGCTTCCCACACAGAGATGTCCCCGTTGGAGCCAAGAACATTCCGCATAGACTGAGGTTCACTAGAGCACTCCTAGAGAGCAAAGACTTATCCATGCGGTTTTCCCTTCCCCTGTGCGTGTGGGTCTCCGGGATTGGCCCCTGCTCCGTGGAAACAGCCTCTGAGAAAAGATCTCCAAGAACCTCTTATCCCCCAGGCTGGGAAGCGGAGTTCGCAGGAGGTGGGATAAGCAAGCTTCCTTCGGCAAGAAGAGACAGCCAACCGGCCTGTGTTTGGAAGCCTATATTTGCAAGGAATGGGTTAGTTTCTCCTGACCGAGACCTCCGGATGTGCTGAGAAGATAGAAATTCCAGAGGCAGGGTCGAGGTTCCTGACTGCCCTTTGCCAGCCTTGCAAAGACATTCCCAGATTCTAACGTTATTTTCCATGAAGGAGCAGGCATCGGGAATATGTCAGACTTGACTGGCGCCTTACTGGCCTCAGCTCAGCTACTGCCTTTACATTCAAAGAAGGACAAGGGCCTACTTGGTGAAGGGTAAGGGTCTGCTTCTTTCCAAACTGCCAAGGACTACAGCAATGAGACCTCTGTCAAGGTGAGGGAAGCCTATGCGGATGGATTCTTAGCAGGTGCTTTGCCACAAAGCATCAGCACCCACGGAGAGAATCAGACTCCCTTTGCCACTATGTTGGGTGTGTAGCTTCATGCACAGAGGTGTCTCTGTAGAAGCCAAGAATGTTCCTGAGAGATGAGGTTCACTAGAGCTCTCCTACAGAGCATAGACCTGTCCATGTGGTTTTGTCTTCCCCTGTGAGTTGGGCCCCCGAGGTCCGACCCAGCTCCAGGGAAACAGCCCCTGAGAAAAAATCTCCAGGAACAGCTTTGCGCCCAGGCTGGGAAATGCAGTTCACAGGAGGCAAGGCAAGCGAGCCTCCTGCAGGGAAAAAGAGGCCTTACTGCTCCTGGACGATCAGGCTGCAAGAGTGTGTGAGACCTCACTTGTGCCTTACTGGCCTCAGCTCCGCCGTTGCCTGTTGTTCCGAGCTAGGACCCAGGCCTACTTGGAGAAGGGTTAGGGTGCGGATTTCTACAAACTGTCAAGGACGACAGCAATGAGAATTCTCTTAGCAGTCAGGGAGAGCATTGTATGGATTCTCAAGCTGTTGTTTGAATGACAGCTTCAAAGCTACACAGAGAGAATCAGGCTCTCTGTTCCCCTATTTTGGCTGTGCAGCTTCACACACAGAATTTGACTCTGTTGGAGCCAGAAATATTCCTGAAAGACTTAGGCTCACCAAAGCTGTCCTCCAGAGCAAAGACATTGGATGTGGTTTTGCCTTCCCTTGCCAGTATGGGTCCCCTAGCTTGGCCCCAGCTCCGGGGATACAGCCTCTGAAAAAAATCTTGCAAGAAGCGATTTTTCCTCCAGGCTGTTAAGCGGAATTCGCAGTTTGCAAGTTAAGGAAGCCTGCTTCGTGGAAGAGCAAGCAGCCAACTGGCCCTGTGTTAGGAAGCCTGTATTTGAAAGGAATGGGTTAGCTTCTACAGCGGGAGAACCTCAGATCTGCTCAGGGGGCTGAAATACTAGAGTCAGGGTCGAGGTTCTCCCTTGTCCTTTGCGCACCTTGCAAAGACATTCCTAGCTTCTAGCGTTAGTGTCCCTGTAGTAGCAGGCTGCAGGAGCGTGTGATAAATGACTGCCGCGTTCCTGTCCTCAGCTCCGCTATTGACTTTCTATTCGAACTAGAACCCAGGCCTACTTTGAGAGGGGTTAGGGTCCAGTGTTTCCAAACTGCCAAGGGCTACGGCAATGCGAGCTCTGTCAGAGGTAAGAAAAGAGCAATTGGTTGGATTCTTCAGCTGCTGCGTGGCTGCACAGCTTCCGCGCTGCATGGAGAGCATGAGGCTCCTTGTGGCCCTATTTTGGGTACGCAGCAACATGCACACAGAATGTCTGTGTTCACTTATGTACAGGCTTATGTACACTAGAGCTCTCCTACAGAGCAAAGACCACTCAGTGGGCTCCAAGAGATACCTGTCGCGGCTCGAGAAGAGAGTGGAGTCCTTTGCTTCCCCTCGAGATGAGGCCTGACTCCCCGGGTGAGTATGGAATGCAACCCCAAATCCCTGTCGCCTATGGAGAGGAACATTAAGTCCTGGATACAAGCCTAGATGAGGTCTAGTTTGCCCTTCAGTGAATGGAGCCCAATCCCCAGCTCTCCCTGGCAACTCGAATGGAAGATTAGACTTCCTGGGCCAACACAAGAGGAAGCCTGAATTCCCCGTCGTAACTCGAGAATCCCACCGAAACTCGAGAAAATCCACGTGCTTCCCTCGTCATCGCAAGATGAGGCCCTTTGTCCGCTACAGCATCTCAAGAGAAGTCCCACGTTCCATCCTGAAGTGCGAAACGGTACTTGGCACCCTTGATGCGACCCCAAAAGTTCCGCGACATACCAGACTCACTCAAGGGGAACACCGAGGTTCCCGGCACCACTTCATCTGACCCCTTCTCCTCTCCTGATTGCGACAGGAGGGTCGACTCCCCTTCTCTGTCTGCAAGGGGTTCCCGACCTTCCGGGCGCACCTCAGGATGAGGCCGGTCTCATGAGGAAGTTCGAGACGTAGCCTCGTGGGTGGTGCCACATGCCGAAAGACCCCAATTTCACGGTCCACTCTTGAAAAGAACCCGATGCCAGCACACCTCTTTGAAGGAAAACCTGTGGATGAAGGCACAACACGAAGGGGCACTGACACCCGCGTGCATCGTCCAGAAAAACCTGCAGGTCCCACAGACATTTCGACAAGGGGCCTGTCACCCTGTAAACAACTCGAAAGGCAAACGAAGGTCCATTCCTCAACAGAAGACTAGGTGTGACTCTCTTGTCCCTACTCTGCAGGGACCATGGGATCCGAGTCAGAAACGGACAGGAAGCCTGAGGTTCCTGCGTCCACTCGAGATGAGGCCCTCTTCCATTGCACCACACCCAGTGGAGTCCCGAGAGGCCCATACCAACTCCACAGTATCCCTGAGTTCTCAGAGGCACAATGAGAAGCTCCCTGAGGTCACAGGCACAAGTCGAGGGAACCCTGGGTTATCTGCCATGACTCGAGAAAGACCTCGAGAGTGCTTCAAAATGTGTTGAGTCGCGATTCCCCTACCATGACTCGAGAGCCATGACACGCGCCCCCTCTTCACGCGCATGGAGACCTGACTAACCTGGCACTGCACGAGAGGCTCCCTGAGATCCTCATCGTACCTCGTGAGGAAACCCACACTGCCGCGGAAGCTCGAGGAAACACATGAGACACCCCGGTCATCGTGAGATGAGGGCCTTATATTCCTGCATGGCCTGGAGAGCAATCACGAGTCCTCTCTCCAAACTGAAGAGCAGGCTGGACTCCGTTGAGGCCGCTCAGGGGGCTCCAACAGATCCTTGTCGCGACTCGAGAGGAGAGCGGAGTCCTTGGCTTCCCCTCGAGACGAGGTCTGACTCCCCGGGGGAGCCTGGAATGCAACCCCGAGATGCCTGCTTTCCCTGGAGAGGAATAGTAGGTCCTGGACACACGCCTAGGTGAGGTCTCTTCGGCCCTGCAGTGACTCGAGCGCAACCCCCAGATTTCCCTTGCAACTCGAAGGGAAGATTGGGCTTCCCAGGGCCAACCCAAGAGGAAGGCTGAGATCCCCATTGTAACTCGAGAATCCCGCTGCAACTCGAGAAAACCACGTGGTTCCAAACTCTTGGCAAGATGAGACCCTTGCCCGCGACGGCGTCTCAAGGGAAGTCCCCTCTTCCGCCCTGAAGGGCGGAAAGGATCCTGCCAGCCTTCATGCGACCCCCAAAAGTTCCCTGACACGCCGGGTTCCCTCGAGGGGAACACCGAGGGTCCCGCAACCGCTTCCTCTGAGCCCCTTCTCCCCTCCTGATCGCGACAGGAGAGTCGATTCCCCTGCGTGGTCTGGAAGGGGTTCCAGGCCTTCCCGGGGCACCTAAGGATGAGGCCGGTCTAACGAGGAAATTCGAGACGACCCACGTGGGTGGGGCCACATTCTGAACGACCCCGATTCCCCGGTCCGCTCTTGAGAAGGACCCGCGGCCCGGAACCCTCTTCAAAGGCAACCCTGTGGGTGAAGGCACAACAAGAACGGGCACTGCCACGCCCGTGCATCATCCGCAAAGACCCGTGGGTTCCACACAGAGCTCGACGATGGGCCTGAGACACCCTGAGCAACTCGAGAGGCAAGCGGGGTTCCCTTCCTCAGACAAGACGAGGCCTGACTCTCCTGTCCCAACTCTGCAGGGACCCTGCGGTCGGAGTCCGAAACGGAGAGGAAGCCTGAGGTTCCTGCCTCCCCTCGAGGTGAGGCCCTCTTCCGTTGCGCCAGACCCAGCGGAGTCCCGAGGGGCCCCGCCACCTCCACAGGATCCCTCGCCTCTCAGAGGCACCCTGGGAAGTTCCCTAAGGTCCCCGGGAGAAGGCGAGGGAAACGAGGGTTTCCTGCCGCCCCCCGAGAAAGACCACGAGAGTCCTTCTTCAACGCGTCTCGAGGCCCTAATCCCCTCCCGTGACTCGAGAGCCATGAGGCGCTCCCCCTCGCCATGCGCATGCAGACCTGACTTCCCTGGCGCCGCACGAGAGGCTCCCTGAGATCCTCGTCGTGCCTCGGGAGAAAATCTAAACGGTAGCCGCAGCTCGAGGAAACCCCTGAGACGCCGCCGTCCTCGCGAGCTGAGGGCCTTCTTTTCCTGCACGGCCTGGAGAGCAATCCCGGGTCCTCTCTCCAAACGGAAGAGGAGGCTGGACTCCCTTGAGGCCGCTCAGGGGGCTCCAAGCGACCGGCGTCGCGACTCGAGAGGAGAGCGGAGTCCTTGGCTTCCCCCCGAGACGAGGCCTGACTCCCCGGGGGAGCCTGGAATGCAACCCCGAGATCCCTGCCTTCCCTTGAGAGGAAAATTAGGTCCCGGACACACGCCTAGGTGAGGTCTCTTCGGCCCTGCAGTGAATCGAGCGCAACCCCCAGCTTTCCCTCGCAACCCGAGGGGAAGATTGGGCTTCCCAGGGCCAACCCAAGGGGAAGGCTGAGATCCCCGTCGTAATTCCAGAATCCCGCCGCAACTCGAGAAAAACCACGTGGTTCCTACCTCTTGGCCAGATGAGGCCCTTGCCCGCGACGGCGTGTCAGGGGAAGTCCCCTGTTCCGCCCTGAAGGGCGAAACGGTCCCTGACAGCCTTCCTGCGACCCCCAAAAGTCCCCCGACACGCCGGGTTCCCCCGAGGGGAACACCGAGGGTCCTGGCACCGCTTCCTCTGAGCCCCTTCTCCCCTCCTGATCGCGACAGGAGAGGCGATTCCCCTGCGTGGTCTGGAAGGGGTTCCCGGCCTTCCCGGCGCACCTCAGGATGAGGCCGGTCTCACGAGGAAATTCGAGACGAGCCACGTGGGTGGGGCCATATGCCGAACGCCCCCGATTCCCCAGTCCGCTCTTGAGAAGGACCCGAGGCCCGGATCCCTCTTCGAAGGCAACCCTGTGGGTGAAGGCACAACACGAAGCGGCACTGCCACCCCCGTTCTTCGTCCGCACAGACCCGCGAGTTCCAAACACAGCTCAACGAGGGGCCTGAGACCCCCTGAGCAACTCGAGAGGCCAGCGGGGTTCCCTTCCTCAGACAAGACGAGGCCTGACTCTCCTGTCCCAACTCTGCAGGGACCCTGCGGTTGGAGTCCGAAACGGAGAGGAAGCCTGAGGTTCCTGCCTCCCCTCGAGGTGAGGCCCTCTTCCGTTGCGCCAGACCTAGCGGAGTCCCGAGGGGCCCCGCCACCTCCACAGGATCCCTCGCCTCTCAGAGGCACCCTGGGAAGTTCCCTAAGGTCGCCGGCAGAAGGCGAGGGACACGAGGGTTTCCCGCCGCCCCCCGAGAAAGACCTCGAGAGTCCTTCTTCAACGCGTCTCGAGGCCCTAGTCCCCTCCCGTGACTCGAGAGCCAGGACGCGCTCCCCGTCGCCACGCGCATGGAGACCTGACTTCCCTGGCGCCGCACGAGAGGCTCCCTGAGATCCTCGTCGTGCCTCGGGAGAAAACCCCCACGGGCGCCGCAGCTTGAGGAAACCCCTGAGACGCCCCCGTCCTCGCGAGCTGAGGGCCTTCTTTTCCTGCATGGCCTGGAGAGCAATCCCGGGTCCTCTCTCCAAATGGAAGAGGAGGCTGGACTCCCTTGAGGCCGCTCAGGGGGCTCCAAGAGACCCGCGTCGCGACTCGAGAGGAGAGCGGAGTCCTTGGCTTCCCCTCAAGACAAGGCCTGACTCCCCGGGGGAGCCTGGAATGCAACCCCGAGATCCCTGCCTTCCCTGGAGAGGAATATTACGTCCGGGAAACACGCCTAGGTGAGGTCTCTTCGGCCCTGCGGTGACTCGAGCGCAACCCCCAGCCTTCCCTCGCAACCCGAGGGGAAGATTGGGCTTCCCAGGGCCAACCCAAGGGGAAGGCTGAGATCCCCGTCGTAACTCGAGAATCCCGCCGCAACTCGAGAAAAATCACGTGGTTCCCACCTCTTGGCAAATTGAGGCCCTTGCCCGCGACGGCGTCTCAAGGGAAGTCCCCTGTTCCGCCCTGAAGGGCGAAACGATCCCTGACAGCCTTCCTGCGACCCCCAAAAGTCCCTCGACACGCCGGGTTCCCCCGAGGGGAACACCGAGGGTCCCGGCACCGCTTCCTCTGAGCCCCTTCTCCCCTCCTGATCGCGATAGGAGAGGCGATTCCCCTGCGTGGTCTGGAAGGGTTTCCCGGCCTTCCCGGCGCACCTCAGGATGAGGCCGGTCTCACGAGGAAATTCGAGACGAGACACGTGGGTGGTGCCACATGCCGAACGACCCCGGTTCCCCGGTACGCCCTTGAGAAGGACCCGAGGCCCAGACCCCTCTTCGAAGGCAACCCTGTGGGTGAAAGCACAACACGAAGGGGCACTGCCACCCCCGTGCATCGTCCGCAAAGACCCGCAGGTTCCACACACAGCTCGACGAGGGGCCTGAGACCCCCTGAGCAACTCGAGAGGCCAGCGGGGTTCCCTTCCTCAGACAAGACGAGGCCTGACTCTCCTGTCCCTACTCTGCAGGGACCCTGCGGTCGGAGTCCGAAACGGAGAGGAAGCCTGAGGTTCCTGCCTCCCCTCGAGGTGAGGCCCTCTTCCGTTGCGCCAGACCCAGCGGAGTCCCGAGGGGCCCCGCCACCTCCACAGGATCCCTCGCCTCTCAGAGGCACCCTGGGAAGTTCCCTAAGGTCCCCGGCAGAAGGCGAGGGACACGAGGGTTTCCCGCCGCCCCCCGAGAAAGACCTCGAGAGTCCTTCTTCAACGCGTCTCGAGGCCCTAGTCCCCTCCCGTGACTCGAGAGCCAGGACGCGCTCCCCCTCGCCACGCGCATGGAGACCTGACTTCCCTGGCGCCGCACGAGAGGCTCCCTGAGATCCTCGTCGTGCCTCGGGAGAAAACCCCCACGTGCCGGGAGCCGGCGAGAGACATTCCACTCGTGACAAAGGTCATGAGGAAGGGGGCTCGGCATACGCAAAGGCGGGATCGAGCCTCGGGAGTGCCCCCGGATATTCTCGAGCATCTACCCCCCAATAACCAGAGTCTGCCTACTTTATTGCTTTGTGCTCTCGCCTCTGACTTTACTGGGGGCTGTCCCCCACCACCATCTCACTCTCTCTGTCAAAGAGTTAACTTACAGCTCCAATTAATAAAGTTCCTGGGCAATTAGGAGTGTTTAAATCCAAACCCCTCAGATGGCTCTCTAACTCGCCTGACAAGTTTACCCGGACACCTACAGCTATGCATACGATTGTTTACAGTCTCCCAGCCTCCAGAGGCACGGGAAGCTTAAGATATTCAAATAGCTTAGAGCCTCTCAGAGAATTAGAAACTGTCAGAATAAAACTAGTAAAAGATTTCATTGATGAGCCAATGTTTGTTGCCAAGTTTTCACATCCCTTGAATTGTATCCTTGAATGTGCATTAATTAATATAGTTGGTATGTAGAAAAAATAAGTAGTGGCCTTGGTGTTAGTAACTTTAGACCCTTAAGGTAGTAAATTTTTTCCTTTGTAAACCCATTACACATCCACCCTATAGGAACGTAATCTTATCTTCGGAGGATGGCGCCAAACCTTAAAATAATTACTCTTAGAGAAAATAAGTCTTTGTTGATAAGTCCTTGTCAAGAGTCATAAAATGTTAATAGGCCTCTGGCCAGAAGATGATGTAAATCACCTAAACCATTTGTATACGATAAATCTGCAGGAAAGAAACCCTGGTTTTTGATAAGCATCAAAGACTGCTGATTTTGCATCCCCTATTGTCCTCTATGTGTAACTTAGGGTATAAAAGCCCCTGTTGAAAATAAAGCTATGGGCCTTGCTCACCAACGCTTGGTCTCCCCATGTCATTCTTCCCTTTAACTTCTAGCTGAGTGTCCATCTGGAGCGTGGATGTCCTCTGCGACCATTTATTTGCCTGGGCTTCTAAGACCCACTCGAGAAGGTGTCTAAGGTGGGGCACCTTCCGCTATTCGAGAGGGCGCCTGCGGCCTCCGTGGTCAGAGCTAACCTGGTGTCACGGGTTATATTGATTTTCCGCGTAAACCAAGCCACTCAGCTTCTTTTCTCCACTGAATTTTCCTACTGAGCTATCCTCATTCTATTCCTCTTTATTATATCTAATTAACATTTGAATAGGTCGCCTAGCCGTCTCTCCTTCGAAGACCCTGGATCAGCCGGGGCTGGACCCCGGCAGGTGGCGCCCGAAACAGGTTTTTCGAAGGTAAGCTCCCCAAAGCAATTAGGGTCATCAGCCCTTTTGCTCCCCCGTTCTCGGAACAACTGGGTCATCAGCTCTCTTGTTCCCCCACGGAGCAGTTTGGGTCATCAGCTCTACTGCTCCCCCCTCGGAACAGTTTGGGTCACCAGCCTTCTGTTCCCCCCCCCCCCCGGGACAATCTGGGTCATCAGCCCTAATGTCCTTCCAGTGTTCAGGACGGCTAGGACCCCACTCAAGGGTGCCGCGGACCCCCCTGTAGGAAAGACAGGGCGAGAGGAGTGGGAAGTGTTGAAAGTGTTAAAGTGTTAGACTTAGAGAGAGAAAACAGTTTCTGAAGTTAAAAGGCCAAAGAAAAGCCTGATCTTTTGATAGCTAAAAGCAAAATCTTTTACTATACTTAATTTTCTGACATGGGTAACACTGAATCAAATGAAAGACAGCTCTTTATAGGAGTAATCTTACAGTTATTAAATAAAAGAGGAATCAAAGTTAAAAAATCTGCCATTCAATCATTTTTTTCATTTGTACAAGAGCACTGTCCCTGGTTCCCAGACGAAGGCTCTGTTAACTTAGATGTCTGGGAAAAAGTAGGAAAACAGCTAAAAACTTACCATGCCGAACATGGCTCAGAAAATGTCCCTAATGACGCTTTTTCCTTATGGAACATCATTAGAGATGTCTTAGACCCTGCCCCCGATTCAGAAAAAGTACATCTTAAAGGGGATAGTGAAGAAAATGCTGTGGCTAAACCTGCCCCTGAATCTAAAAAAGTAACCTTTAAAGAGGAAAATGAGGTCGAAACTGTAGTTAAACCTCAGGAAAATGAGAAAAATGAAGACCCACCTGACTATCGGCAACTAAGAAAAATGTTAGCAGCCATGACTACTCAGGAACAACTTAAAGTTAGGGATGAGAAACAAGATCAGCCTTCCCCAAAAGAAAAAGAGAATTTAGGCGAGATAATAGCTAAATATCACTCTGATGGAGATCGGCATCTCTTAAACAATGATGCCCCAAAAGGCCTAAGAGAAACTTCCCCTGTCAGACCACCCGTTCCTAGGAGCTTGAGGGAAACATCCCTTATCAGACAGTCTGTAAGATTTAGTCACCAAACAGTTAAAAGATCTCCAGAACAGGAGAAGAGAAATACGGGACACTCCCATCCCCCCATGCCTCCTCCTCCATGTGGGGGTAAAGGGCCTCCGCTAGGAGTTTCCCGGAAAGGGGTTTTCTCTAGTCCCGAGGATAAATTTGATCCTCACCTTGAGGCTTCTTTTTTAGTCCCCTCTGCAGTTTAGATAGGGTAAAGAGGGTACAAAATAAATAAAAATATTCTCAAAAAAAAAAATGGGTTTCTCTGCATCTAAGAATAGACAAATGTTTATTGGCTCTGTGTATTATGATTAGACATGTCCTGGACCTCCGTCATGAGGCTGTTAAATAGCCTATGAGAGAGGCTATAGCGGTGGATGGTGGTGAGTCTCCACTTTCTGCACAGATCATAATTTCTGCTATTGGAAAAAAAAAAAAAAAAGAGGGAGAAAGTGCTTTACCTCCCAAGGAAGGAGAGGGCTTACAGGACGCTGCGGCTGAGCGCCCTGGCGAGCTCCCTCCCCCTCTGCGCAAACCTTTAAAAAACTTATCCACCACTTTCTGATTTAAGGCGATTGCCACCGCCTCCGTTTGTGCCTCCCAGGACCCAGGAGTTCCCCACTTTGCCCCCAAAGCCTCTCAAAGAGTTGCCTAAGCCTGAGGAAGATAAAAAGTTTTTTAAACAAAGGAGCTTTTAGTACACAATATGCAGAGCGTGCTCCTTGGAGAAAACCCCCTCAGGGGGGGTCTCACCCAGGCTAGGAGAAAAGGCAAGAGGATTGAGCAACAATATTAACCCCTGACGTGCCGCTTACTTCAATTCCAACGGGAGTGGCTGGCCCCCTACCCGAGGACTTTGGAAGATTTGTCCTGGGGCGTAGCTCGCTTTCTTTTCAAATAAAAAAAAAAAAAAAAGAAAGAAAGAAAAAAAGAAATTTCGGTGGTGCATGGTGTAGTAGATTCTGATTATATTGAGAAATTAAAGTCTTGATCTCACTGTCTACCAAAACTGTATAAATTAATAAAGGTTAAAGAGTAACATAGCTTTTGCTTTTACCTTATTATCAGAAAAGAAAAAACTTGACTTCTCAAGATAAGAGCCACAAAACATTTGAATCTAGTGATCTAGCCTTTTGGGTGCAGGAAATTACAGCTCCAAGGCCTTTAAAAGATCTTTTAATTCAAGGGAATAAAATGTCAAGACTGAGTTACAAGCAGTTATTTAGGCCTTTCAACATTTAGGAGACCACACCTTTAATCTTTTGACTGACTCCTGATATATTGTAGGGTTGTTTCCTCATATTGAAACTGCTAATATTCCAAAAAATAAAACTACTATCTTCTCCTTGTTATCTGATTTACAGAAAGATTAAACACAGAGATAAAAAATATTTTGTGGGACATAGAGCCCATTCCAGCTTGCCCGGCCCTTTACATGAAGGAAATGCTTTGGCAGATGCATTGACTAAAGTAATTGTTTTAAACTTAAATAAAAAGATTGATAAGGCCAAAATTTCTCACAAAATTCACCATCAAAATGCAGCTGGTTCAAGGTACAAATTTCATATCTCTAGGTAAACAGCTAGACAAATAGTTATGTCCAAATTGTAATTAATCACTTAAACGTAAACACACAGGGGCAGACTACAATGATGAGACACTAGATGCCTGAATTACAGGCTACGACTCGGCCCCTGGTCAAGTAAAAAGACCTCCATACTGGAGAGTGAAAAAGGCCAGATGTGTTGCTAACTTGTGGGAGAGGGTATGCTTGTATATTTCTACAGAATGCAGATTCTTCGATTTGGATCTCAGACAAATTCGTCATGTCACGTTCCCCAAAGACCAGGTTCGCGGCGCGCACTTGCTCGCTCCCCCTCCCCCAGCCAGCTCTCGCCTCCGCGCCGCCAGCAGCGCCCGGTACCCTTCTCGCTGCACCCTGCGACCTAGAGCAAAGAAGTCTGTGCGGTGAGTGAGGGCCAGAGAGGAAAGCGCGCCCGCGGAATGCAGTCCAGACCAGCGCGCTCCCGCCGGCGAGAGGGGAACGCTGAGAGCCCAAGCCGCGGCGGCTAGCCCAAGGCCGCGAGCCCCGCCCCTCCGCCCGCCGTAAGCGCCGAGGCCCACAGCTTGCCGCTCGCGTTCTGCCTCCTGATGCTGGGGACACTGCTCCCCGGGGCCGACGCCTGCAGCTGCTTCCTGGCTCATCTTGTTTAAACCCTCAATATAATGTTTGCTCCTTTGTGGTAGTGGTGTTGTGAACAATGTGTGCTTTCATCTTGTTTGACCCCCCAATATAATGTTTGTTCTTTTGTTGTGTTGAAACGCCCACCCTATCTCATGATACCTGTGTCTGTGCATTCTTATTGGTATGATAATTACGGTTTGGCTGTATCACAACAACTGCAGGATTTAATGCGAACCCGACGGTTTGTGGGCTTACTTATCTTGGGAATAGCAGCTTTGATAAGTGCAATCACTTCTGTTACTGTGACAGCAATATCATTGACTCAACAAGTACATACTGCTCAATATGTTGATTCTATGTCCAAAAATGTTTCTTTAGCATTGGCAACACAGGAAGCTATATACAGGAAATTAGAAATGAGGGTAGACGCCCTAGAGGAAGCAGTAATACATATTGGGACTGAATTGCAGGCTTTAAAGGTGAAAATGGCATTGTCCTGTCATGCTGACTATCGGTGGATATGTGTAACACCCCTGAAAGTAAATGAGACAGATTTTGAATGGGAAAAGATTAAAAACCATATTTCAGGTATCTGGAACAGCTCTGACATTGGTCTAGACTTAGGGAAACTTCACAATCAAATAGCAACTATGGAACACTCCCGATTAGATTTTACTGCCGTTGGAACAGCAAATGATTTCTTCCATACTTTCTCTAACTACATTTCAGGAAAAAATATGCTGTCTACCTTCCTTAGCTATGTTACTGTGGCTGTTTTAATTCTGCTTCTCATATTCATTCTTCCTTGTATTGTCAGGATTCTTCGGCAGAGCATTCAGAGGCTCGCGACTGAGCTACATCTGGCTGTTTTAAGAAATAAAAAAGGGGGAGATGCCGGGAGCCGGCGAGAGACATTCCACTCGTGACAAAGGTCATGAGGAAGGGGGCTCGGCATACGCAAAGGCGGGATCGAGCCTCGGGAGTGCCCCCGGATATTCTCGAGCATCTACCCCCCAAAAACCAGAGTCTGCCTACTTTATTGCTTTGTGCTCTCGCCTCTGACTTTACTGGGGGCTGTCCCCCACCACCATCTCACTCTCTCTGTCAAAGAGTTAACTTACAGCTCCAATTAATAAAGTTCCTGGGCAATTAGGAGTGTTTAAATCCAAACCCCTCAGATGGCTCTCTAACTCGCCTGACAAGTTTACCCGGACACCTACAGCTATGCATACGATTGTTTACAGTCTCCCAGCCTCCAGAGGCACGGGAAGCTTAAGATATTCAAATAGCTTAGAGCCTCTCAGAGAATTAGAAACTGTCAGAATAAAACTAGTAAAAGATTTCATTGATGAGCCAATGTTTGTTGCCAAGTTTTCACATCCCTTGAATTGTATCCTTGAATGTGCATTAATTAATATAGTTGGTATGTAGAAAAAATAAGTAGTGGCCTTGGTGTTAGTAACTTTAGACCCTTAAGGTAGTAAATTTTTTCCTTTGTAAACCCATAACACATCCACCCTATAGGAACGTAATCTTATCTTCGGAGGATGGCGCCAAACCTTAAAATAATTACTCTTAGAGAAAATAAGTCTTTGTTGATAAGTCCTTGTCAAGAGTCATAAAATGTTAATAGGCCTCTGGCCAGAAGATGATGTAAATCACCTAAACCATTTGTATACGATAAATCTGCAGGAAAGAAACCCTGGTTTTTGATAAGCATCAAAGACTGCTGATTTTGCATCCCCTATTGTCCTCTATGTGTAACTTAGGGTATAAAAGCCCCTGTTGAAAATAAAGCTATGGGCCTTGCTCACCAACGCTTGGTCTCCCCATGTCATTCTTCCCTTTAACTTCTAGCTGAGTGTCCATCTGGAGCGTGGATGTCCTCTGCGACCATTTATTTGCCTGGGCTTCTAAGACCCACTCGAGAAGGTGTCTAAGGTGGGGCACCTTCCGCTATTCGAGAGGGCGCCTGCGGCCTCCGTGCTCAGAGCTAACCTGGTGTCACGGGTTATATTGATTTTCCGCGTAAACCAAGCCACTCAGCTTCTTTTCTCCACTGAATTTTCCTACTGAGCTATCATCATTCTATTCCTCTTTATTATATCTAATTAACATTTGAATAGGTCGCCTAGCCGTTTCTCCTTCGAAGACCCTGGATAAGCCGGGGCTGGACCCCGGCACCCACGGGCGCCGCAGCTCGAGGAAACCCCTGAGACGCCCCCGTCCTCGCGAGCTGAGGGCCTTCTTATCCTGCATGGCCTGGAGAGCAATCCCGGGTCCTCTCTCCAAACGGAAGAGGAGGCTGGACTACCTTGAGGCCGCTCAGGGGGCTCCAAGAGACCCGCGTCGCGACTCGAGAGGAGAGCGGAGTCCTTGGCTTCCCCTCGAGACGAGGCCTGACTCCCCGGGGGAGCCTGGAATGCAACCCCGAGATCCCTGCCTTCCCTGGAGAGGAATATTAGGTCCCGGACACACGCCTAGGTGAGGTCTCTTCGGCCCTGCCGTGACTCGAGCGCAACCCCCAGCTTTCCCTCGCAACCCGAGGGGAAGATTGGGCTTCCCAGGGCCAACCCAAGGGGAAGGCTGAGATCCCCGTCGTAACTCGAGAATCCCGCCGCAACTCGAGAAAAACCACGTGGTTCCCACCTCTTGGCAAGATGAGGCCCTTGCCCGCCACGGCGTCTCAAGGGAAGTCCCCTGTTCCGCCCTGAAGGGCGAAACGGTCCCTGACAGCCTTCCTGCGACCCCCAAAAGTCCCCCGACACGCCGGGGTCCCCCGAGGGGAACACCGAGGGTTCCGGCACCGCTTCCTCTGAGCCCCTTCTCCCCTCCTGATCGCGACAGGAGAGGCGATACCCCTGCGTGGTCTGGAAGGGGTTCCCGGCCTTCCCGGCGCACCTCAGGATGAGGTCGGTCTCAGGAGGATATTCGAGACGAGCCACGTGGGTGGGGCCACATGCCGAACGCCCCCGATTCACTGGTCCGCTCTTGAGAAGGACCCGAGGCCCGGACCCCACTTCGAAGCAACCCCGTGGGTGAAGGCACAACACGAAGGGGCACTGCCACCCCCGTGCATCGTCCGCAAAGACCCGCGGGTTCCACTCACAGCTCGACGAGGGGCCTGAGACCCCCTGAGCAACTCGAGAGGCCAGCGGGGTTCCCTTCCTCAGACAAGACGAGGCCTGACTCTCCTGTCCCAACTCTGCAGGGACCCTGCGGTCGGAGTCCGAAACGGAGAGGAAGCCTGAGGTTCCTGCCTCCCCTCGAGGTGAGGCCCTCTTCCGTTGCGCCAGACCCAGCGGAGTCCCGAGGGGCCCCGCCACCTCCACAGGATCCCTCGCCTCTCAGAGGCACCCTGGCAAGTTCCCTAAGGTCCCCGGCAGAAGGCGAGGGACACGAGGGTTTCCCGCCGCCCCCCGAGAAAGACCTCGAGAGTCCTTCTTCAACGCGTCTCGAGGCCCTAATCCCCTCCCGTGACTCGAGAGCCAGGACGCCCTCCCCCTCGCCAAGCACCTGGAGACCTGACTTCCCTGGCGCCGCACAAGAGGCTCCCTGAGATCCTCGTCGTGCCTCGGGAGAAAACCCCCACGGGCGCCGCAGCTCGAGGAAACCCCTGAGACGCCCCCGTCCTCGCGAGCTGAGGGCCTTCTTTTCCTGCATCGCCTGGAGAGCAATCCCCGGTCCTCTCTCCAAACGGAAGAGGAGGCTGGACTCCCTTGAGGCCGCTCAGGGGGCTCCAAGAGACCCGCGTCGCGACTCGAGAGGAGAGCGGAGTCCTTGGCTTCCCCTCGACACGAGGCCTGACTCCCCGGGGGAGCCTGGAATGCAACCCCGAGATCCCTGCCTTCCCTGGAGAGGAATATTAGGTCCCGGACACACGCCTAGGTGAGGTCTCTTCGGCCCTGCAGTGACTCGAGCGCAACCCCCAGCTTTCCCTCGCAACCCGAGGGGAAGATTGGGCTTCCCAGGTCCAACCCAAGGGGAAGGCTGAGATCCCCGTCGTAACTCGAGAATCCCGCCGCAACTCGAGAAAAACCACGTGCTTCCCACATCTTGGCAAATTGAGGCCCTTGCCCGCGACGAAGTCTCAAGGGAAGTCCCCTGTTCCGCCCTGAAGGGCGAAACGGTCCCTGAGAGCCTTCCTGCGACCCACAAAAGTCCCCCGACATGCCGGGGTCCCCCAAGGGGAACACCGAGGGTCCCAGCACCTCTTCCTCTGATCCCCTTCTCCCCTCCTGATCGCGACAGGAGAGGCGATTCCCCTGCGTGGTCTGGAAGGGGTTCCCGGCCTTCCCGGCGCACCTCAGGATGAGGTCGGTCTCAGGAGGAAATTCCAGACGAGCCACGTGGGTCGGGCCACATGCCAAACGCCCCCGATTCTCCGGTCCGCCCTTGAGAAGGACCCGAGGCCCGGACCCCTCTTCGAAGGCAACCCTGTGGGTGAAGGCACAACACGAAGGGGCACTGCCAGCCCCGTGCATCGTCCGCAAAGGCCCGCGGGTTCCACACACAGCTCGACGAGGGGCCTGAGACCCCCTGAGCAACTCGAGAGGCCAGCGGGGTTCCCTTCCTCAGACAAGAGGAGGCCTGACTCTCCAGTCCCAAGTCTGCAGGGACCCTGCGGTCGGAGTCCGAAACGGAGAGGAAGCCTGAGGTTCCTGCCTCCCCTCGAGGTGAGGCCCTTTCCGTTGCGCCAGACCCAGCGGAGTCCCGAGGGGCCCCGCCACCTCCACAGGATCCCTCGCCTCTCAGAGGCACCCTGGGAAGTTCCCTAAGGTCCCCGGCAGAAGGCGAGGGAAACGAGGGTTTCCCGCCGCCCCCCGAGAAACACCTCGAGAGTCCTTCAACGCGTCTCGAGGCCCTAGTCCCCTCCCGTGACTCGAGAGCCAGGACGCGCTCCCCCTCGCCACGTGCATGGAGACCTGACTTCCCTGGCGCCGCACGAGAGGCTCCCTGAGATCCTCGTCCTGCCTCGGGAGAAAACCCCCACGGGCGCCGCAGCTCGAGGAAAGCCCTGAGACGCCCCCGTCCTCGCGAGCTGAGGGCCTTCTTTTCCTGCATGGCCTGGAGAGCAATCCCGGGTCCTCTCTCCAAACGGAAGAGGAGGCTGGACTCCCTTGATGCCACTCAGGGGGCTCCAAGAGACCCGCGTCGCGACTCGAGAGGAGAGCGGAGTCCTTGGCTTCCCCTCGAGACGAGGCCTGACTCCCCGGGGGAGCCTGGAATGCAACCCCGAGATCCCTGCCTTCCCTGGAGAGGAATATTAGGTCCCAGACACATGCCTAGGTGAGGTCTCTTCGGCCCTGCTGTGACTCGAGCGCAACCCCCAGCTTTCCCTCGCAACCCGAGGGGAAGATTGGGCTTCCCAGGGCCAACCCAAGGGGAAGGCTGAGATCCCCGTCATAATTCGAGAATCCCGCTGCAACTGGAGAAAAACCACGTGCTTCCCACCTCTTGGCAAATTGAGGCCCTTGCCCGCGACGGCGTCTCAAGGGAAGTCCCCTGTTCCGCCCTGAAGGGCGAAACGGTCCCTGACAGCCTTCCTGCGACCCCCAAAAGTCCCCCGACACACCGGGGTACCCCGAGAGGAACACCGAGGGTCCCGGCACCGCTTCCTCTGAGCCCATTCTCCCCTCCTGATCGCGACAGGAGAGGCGATTCCCCTGCGTGGTCTGGAAGGGGTTCCCGGCCCTCCCGGCGAACCTCAGGATGAGGTCGGTCTCAGGAGGAAATTCGAGACGAGCCACGTGGGTGGGGCCACATGCCGAACGCCCCCGATTCACCGGTCCGCTCTTAAGAAGGACCCGAGGTCCGAACCCCAGTTCGAAGGCAACCCTGTGGGTGAAGGCACAACACGAAGGGGCACTGCCACCCCCGTGCATCGTCCGCAAAGACCCGCGGGTTCCACACACAGCTCGACGAGGGGCCTGAGACCCCCTGAGCAACTCGAGAGGCCACCGGGGTTCCCTTCCTCGGACAAGACGAGGCCTGACTCTCCTGTCCCAACTCTGCAGGGACCCTGCGGTCGGAGTCCGAAACGGAGAGGAAGCCTGAGGTTCCTGCCTCCCCTCGAGGTGAGGCCCTCTTCCATTGCGCCAGACCCAGCGGTGTCCCGAGGGGCCCCCTCACCTCCACAGGATCCCTCGCCTCTCAGAGGCACCCTGGGAAGTTCCCTAAGGTCCCCGGCAGAAGGCGAGGGACACGAGGGTTTCCCGCCGCCCCCCGAGAAAGACCTCGAGAGTCCTTCTTCAACGCGTCTCGAGGCCCTAGTACCCTCCCGTGACTCGAGAGCCAGGACGCGCTCCCCCTCGCCACGCGCATGGAGACCTGACTTCTCTGGCGCCGCACGAGAGGCTCCCTGAGATCCTCGTCCTTCCTCGGGAGAAAACCCCCATGGGCGCCGCAGCTCGAGGAAACCCCTGAGACGCCCCTGTCCTCGCGAGCTGAGGGCCTTCTTTTCCTGCATGGCCTGGAGAGAAAACCCGGGTCCTCTCTCCAAACGTAAGAGGAGGCTGGAATCCCTTGAGGCCGATCAGGGAGCTCCAAGAGACCCACGTCGCGACTCGAGAGGAGAGCGGAGTCCTTGGCTTCCCCTCGAGACGAGGCCTGACTCCCCGGGGGAGCCTGGAATGCAACCCCGAGATCCCTGCCTTCCCTGGAGAGGAATATTAGGTCCCGGACACACGCCTAGGTGAGGTCTCTTCGGCCCTGCCGTGACTCGAGCGCAACCCCCAGCTTTCCCTCGCAACCCGAGGGGAAGATTGGGCTTCCCAGGGCCAACCCAAGGGGAAGGCTGAGATCCCCGTCGTAACTCGAGAATCCCGCCGCAACTCGATAAAATCCACGTGGTTCCCACCTCTTGGCAAGATGAGGCCCTTGCCCGCCACGGCGTCTCAAGGGAAGTCCCCTGTTCCGCCCTGAAGGGCGAAACGGTCCCTGACAGCCTTCCTGCGACCCCCAAAAGTCCCCCGACACGCCGGGTTCCCTCGAGGGGAACACCGAGGGTCCCGGCACCGCTTCCTCTGAGACCCTTCTCCCCTCCTGAGCGCGACAGGAGAGGCGATTCCCCTGCGTGGTCTGGAAGGGGTTCCCGGCCTTCCCGGCGCACCTCAGGATGAGGCCGGTCTCACGAGGAAATTCGAGACGAGCCACGTGGGTGGGGCCACATGCCGAACGCCCCCGATTCCCCGGTCCGCCCTTGAGAAGGACCCGAGGCCCGGACCCCTCTTCGAAGGCAACCCTGTGGGTGAAGGCACAACACGAAGGGGCACTGCCACCCCCGTGCATCGTCCACAAAGACCCGCAGGTTCCACACACAGCTCGACGAGGGGCCTGAGACCCCCTGAGCAACTCGAGAGGCCAGCGGGGTTCCCTTCCTCAGACAAGACGAGGCCTGACTCTCCTGTCCCAACTCTGCAGGGACCCTGCGGTCGGAGTCCGAAACGGAGAGGAAGCCTGAGGTTCCTGCCTCCCCTCGAGGTGAGGCCCTCTTCCGTTGCGCCAGACCCAGCGGAGTCCCGAGGGGCCCCGCCACCTCCACAGGATCCCTCGCCTCTCAGAGGCACCCTGGGAAGTTCCCTAAGGTCCCCGGCAGAAGGCGAGGGACACGAGGGTTTCCCGCCGCCCCCCGACAAAGACCTCGAGAGTCCTTCTTCAACGCGTCTCGAGGCCCTAGTCCCCTCCCGTGACTCGAGAGCCAGGACGCGCTCCCCCTCGCCACGCGCATGGAGACCTGACTTCCCTGGCGCCGCACGAGAGGCTCCCTGAGATCCTCGTCGTGCCTCGGGAGAAAACCCCCACGGGCGCCGCAGCTCGAGGAAACCCCTGAGACGCCCCCGTCCTCGCGAGCTGAGGGCCTTCTTTTCCTGCATGGCCTGGAGAGCAATCCCGGGTCCTCTCTCCAAACGGAAGAGGAGGCTGGACTCCCTTGAGGCCGCTCAGGGGGCTCCAAGAGACCCGCGTCGCGACTCAAGAGGAGAGCGGAGTCCTTGGTTTCCCCTCGAGACGAGGCCTGACTCCCCGGGGGAGCCTGGAATGCAACCCCGAGATCCCTGTCTTCCCTGGAGAGGAATATTAGGTCCCGGACACACGCCTAGGTGAGGTCTCTTTGGCCCTGCAGTGACTCGAGCGCAACCCCCAGCTTTCCCTCGCAACCCGAGGGGAAGATTGGGCTTCCCAGGGCCAACCCTAGGGGAAGGCTGAGATCCCCGTCGTAACTCGAGAATCCCGCCGCAACTCGAGAAAATCCACGTGGTTCCCACCTCTTGGCAAGATGAGGCCCTTGCCCGCCACGGCGTCTCAAGGGAAGTCCCCTGTTCCGCCCTGAAGGGCGAAACGGTCCCTGACAGCCTTCCTTCGACCCCCAAAAGTCCCCCGACACGCCAGGTTCCCTCGAGGGGAACACCGAGGGTCGCGGCACCGCTTCCTCTGAGCCCCTTCTCCCCTCCTGACCGCGACAGGAGAGGCGATTCCCCTGCGTGGTCTGGAAGGGGTTCCCGGCCTTCCCGGCGCACCTCAGGATGAGGCCGGTCTCACGAGGAAATTCGAGACGAGCCACGTGGGTGGGGCCACATGCCGAACGCCCCCGATTCCCCGGTCCGCCCTTGAGAAGGACCCGAGGCCCGGACCCCTCTTCGAAGGCAACCCTGGGGGGGAAGACACAACACGAAGGGGCACTGCCACCCCCGTGCATCGTCCGCAAAGACCCGCGGGTTCCACACACAGCTCGACGAGGGGCCTGAGACCCCCTGAGCAACTCGAGAGGCCAGCGGGGTTCCCTTCCTCAGACAAGACGAGGCCTGACTCTCCTGTCCCAACTCTGCAGGGACCCTGCGGTCGGAGTCCGAAACGGAGAGGAAGCCTGAGGTTCCTGCCTCCCCTCGAGGTGAGGCCCTCTTCCGTTGCGCCAGACCCAGCGGAGTCCCGAGGGGCCCCGCCACCTCCACAGGATCCCTCGCCTCTCAGAGGCACCCTGGCAAGTTCCCTAAGGTCCCCGGCAGAAGGCGAGGGACACGAGGGTTTCCAGCCGCCCCCCGAGGAAGACCTCGAGAGTCCTTCTTCAACGCGTCTCGAGGCCCTAGTCCCCTCCCGTGACTCGAGAGCCAGGACGCGCTCCCCCTCGCCACGCGCATGGAGACCTGACTTCCCTGGCGCCGCACGAGAGGCTCCCTGAGATCCTCGTCGTGCCTCGGGAGAAAACCCCCACGGGCGCCGCAGCTCGAGGAAACCCCGGAGACGCCCCCGTCCTCGCGAGCTGAGGGCCTTCTTTTCCTGCATGGCCTGGAGAGCAATCCCGGGTCCTCTCTCCAAACGGAAGAGGAGGCTGGACTCCATTGAGGCCGCTCAGGGGGCTCCAAGAGACCCGCGTCGCGACTCGAGAGGAGAGCGGAGTCCTTGGCTTCCCCTCGAGACGAGGCCTGACTCCCCGGGGGAGCCTGGAATGCAACCCCGAGATCCCTGCCTTCCCTGGAGAGGAATATTAGGTCCCGGACACACGCCTAGGTGAGATCTCTTCGGCCCTGCAGTGACTCGAGCGCAACCCCCAGCTTTCCCTGGCAACCCGAGGGGAAGATGGGGCTTCCCAGGGCCAACCCAAGGGGAAGGCTGAGATCCCCGTCGTAACTCGAGAATCCCGCCGCAACTCGAGAAAAACCACGTGGTTCCCACCTCTTGGCAAGAGGAGGCCCTTGCCCGCCACGGCGTCTCAAGGGAAGTCCCCTGTTCCGCCCTGAAGGGCGAAACGGTCCCTGACAGCCTTCCTGCGACCCCCAAAAGTCCCCCGACACGCCGGGTTCCCTCGAGGGGAACACCGAGGGTCCCGGCACCGCTTCCTCTGAGCCCCTTCTCCCCTCCTGATCGCGACAGGAGAGTCGATTCCCCTGCGTGGTCTGGAAGGGTTTCCCGGCCTTCTCGGCGCACCTCAGGATGAGGCCGGTCGCACGAGGAAATTCGAGACGAGCCACGTGGGTGGGGCCACATGCCGAACGCCCCCGATTCCCCGGTCCGCCCTTGAGAAGGACCCGAGGCCCGGACCCCTCTTCGAAGGCAACCCTGTGGGTGAAGGCACAACACGAAGGGGCACTGCCACCCCTGTGCATCGTCCGCAAAGACCCGCGGGTTCCACACACAGCTCGACGAGGGGCCTGAGACCCCCTGAGCAACTCGAGAGGCCAGCGGGGTTCCCTTCCTCAGACAAGACGAGGCCTGACTCTCCTGTCCCAACTCTGCAGGGACCCTGCGGTCGGAGTCCGAAACGGAGAGGAAGCCTGAGGTTCCTGCCTCCCCTCGAGGTGAGGCCCTCTTCCGTTGCGCCAGACCCAGCGGAGTCCCGAGGGGCCCCGCCACCTCCACAGGATCCCTCGCCTCTCAGAGGCACCCTGGGAAGTTCCCTAAGGTCCCCGGCAGAAGGCGAGGGACACGAGGGTTTCCCGCCGCCCCCCGACAAAGACCTCGAGAGTCCTTCTTCAACGCGTCTCGAGGCCCTAGTCCCCTCCCGTGACTCGAGAGCCAGGACGCGCTCCCCCTCGCCACGCGCATGGAGACCTGACTTCCCTGGCGCCGCACGAGAGGCTCCCTGAGATCCTCGTCGTGCCTCGGGAGAAAACCCCCACGGGCGCCGCAGCTCGAGGAAACCCCGGAGACGCCCCCGTCCTCGCGAGCTGAGGGCCTTCTTTTCCTGCATGGCCTGGAGAGCAATCCCGGGTCCTCTCTCCAAACGGAAGAGGAGGCTGGACTCCCTTGAGGCCGCTCAGGGGGCTCCAAGAGACCCGCGTCGCGACTCGAGAGGAGAGCGGAGTCCTTGGCTTCCCCTCGAGACGAGGCCTGACTCCCCGGGGGAGCCTGGAATGCAACCCCGAGATCCCTGCCTTCCCTGGAGAGGAATATTAGGTCCCGGACACACGCCTAGGTGAGGTCTCTTCGGCCCTGCAGTGACTCGAGCGCAACCCCCAGCTTTCCCTCGCAACCCGAGGGGAAGATTGGGCTTCCCAGGGCCAACCCAAGGGGAAGGCTGAGATCCCCGTCGTAACTCGAGAATCCCGCCGCAACTCGAGAAAAACCACGTGGTTCCCACCTCTTTGCAAGAGGAGGCCGTTGCCCGTCACGGCGTCTCAAGGGAAGTCCCCTGTTCCGCCCTGAAGGGCGAAACGGTCCCTGACAGCCTTCCTGCGACCCCCAAAAGTCCCCCGACACGCCGGGTTCCCTCGAGGGGAACACCGAGGGTCCCGGCACCGCTTCCTCTGAGCCCCTTCTCCCCTCCTGATCGCGACAGGAGAGGCGATTCCCCTGCGTGGTCTGGAAGGGGTTCCCGGCCTTCCCGGCGCACCTCAGGATGAGGCCGGTCTCACGAGGAAATTCGAGACGAGCCACGTGGGTGGGGCCACATGCCGAACGCCCCCGATTCCCCGGTCCGCCCTTGAGAAGGACCCGAGGCCCGGACCCCTCTTCGAAGGCAACCCTGTGGGTGAAGGCACAACACGAAGGGGCACTGCCACCCCGTGCATCGTCCGCAAAGACCCGCGGGTTCCACACACAGCTCGACGAGGGGCCTGAGACCCCCTGAGCAACTCGAGAGGCCAGCGGGGTTCCCTTCCTCAGACAAGACGAGGCCTGACTCTCCTGTCCCAACTCTGCAGGGACCCTGCGGTCGGAGTCCGAAACGGAGAGGAAGCCTTAGGTTGCTGCCTCCCCTCGAGGTGAGGCCCTCTTCCGTTGCGCCAGACACAGTGGAGTCCCGAGGGGCCCCGCCACCTCCACAGGATCCCTCGCCTCTCAGAGGCACCCTGGCAAGTTCCCTAAGGTCCCCGGCAGAAGGCGAGGGACACGAGGGTTTCCCGCCGCCCCCCGAGAAAGACCTCGAGAGTCCTTCTTCAACGCGTCTCGAGGCCCTAGTCCCCTCCCGTGACTCGAGAGCCAGGACGCGCTCCCCCTCGCCACGCGCATGGAGACCTGACTTCCCTGGCGCCGCAAGAGAGGCTCCCTGAAATCCTCGTCGTGCCTCGGGAGAAAACCCCCACGGGCGCCGCAGCTCGAGGAAACCCCTGAGACGCCCCCGTCCTCGCGAGCTGAGGGCCTTCTTTTCCTGCATGGCCTGGAGAGCAATCCCGGGTCCTCTCTCCAAACGGAAGAGGAGGCTGGACTCCCTTGAGGCCGCTCAGGGGGCTCCAAGACACCCGCGTCGCGACTCGAGAGGAGAGCGGAGTCCTTGGCTTCCCCTCGAGACGAGGCCTGACTCCCCGGGGGAGCCTGGAATGCAACCCCGAGATCCCTGCCTTCCCTGGAGAGGAATAGTAGGTCCCGGACACACGCCTAGGTGAGGTCTCTTCGGCCCTGCAGTGACTCGAGCGCAACCCCCAGCTTTCCCTCGCAACCCGAGGGGAAGATTGGGCTTCCCAGGGCCAACCCAAGGGGAAGGCTGAGATCCCCGTCGTAACTCGAGAATCCCGCCGCAACTCGAGAAAAACCACGTGGTTCCCACCTTTTGGCAAGAGGAGGACCTTGCCCGCCACGGCGTCTCAAGGGAAGTCCCCTGTTCCGCCCTGAAGGGCGAAACGGTCCCTGACAGCCTTCCTGCGACCCCCAAAAGTCCCCCGACACGCCGGGTTCCCTCAAGGGGAACACCGAGGGTCCCGGCACCGCTTCCTCTGAGCCCCTTCTCCCCTCCTGATCCCGACAGGAGAGGCGATTCCCCTGCGTGGTCTGGAAGGGGTTCCCGGCCTTCCCGGCGCACCTCAGGATGAGGCCGGTCTTCACGAGGAAATTCGAGACGAGCCACGTGGGTGGGGCCACATGCCGAACGCCCCCGATTCCCCGGTCCGCCCTTGAGAAGGACCCGAGGCCCGGACCCCTCTTCGAAGGCAACCCTGTGGGTGAAGGCACAACACGAAGGGGCACTGCCCCCCCCGTGCATCGTCCGCAAAGACCCGCGGGTTCCACACACAGCTCGACGAGGGGCCTGAGACCCCCTGAGCAACTCGAGAGGCCAGCGGGGTTCCCTTCCTCAGACAAGACGAGGCCTGACTCTCCTGTCCCAACTCTGCAGGGACCCTGCGGTCGGAGTCCGAAACGGAGAGGAAGCCTGAGGTTCCTGCCTCCCCTCGAGGTGAGGCCCTCTTCCGTTGCGCCAGACCCAGCGGAGTCCCGAGGGGCCCCGCCACCTCCACAGGATCCCTCGCCTCTCAGAGGCACCCTGGCAAGTTCCCTAAGGTCCCCGGCAGAAGGCGAGGGACACGAGGGTTTCCCGCCGTCCCCCGACAAAGACCTCGAGAGTCCTTCTTCAACGCGTCTCGAGGCCCTAGTCCCCTCCCGTGACTCGAGAGTCAGGACGCGCTCCCCCTCGCCACGCGCATGGAGACCTGACTTCCCTGGCGCCGCACGAGAGGCTCCCTGAGATCCTCGTCGTGCCTCGGGAGAAAACCCCCACGGGCGCCGCAGCTCGAAGAAACCCTTGAGACGCCCCCGTCCTCGCGAGCTGAGGGCCTTCTTTTCCTGCATGGCCTGGAGAGCAATCCCGGGTCCTCTCTCCAAACGGAAGAGGAGGCTGGACTCCCTTGAGGCCGCTCAGGGGGCTCCAAGAGACCCGCGTCGCGACTCGAGAGGAGAGCGGAGTCCTTGGCTTCCCCTCGAGACGAGGCCGGACTCCCCGGGGGAGCCTGGAATGCAACCCCGAGAGCCCTGCCTTCCCTGGAGAGGAATATTAGGTCCCGGACACACGCCTAGGTGAGGTCTCTTCGGCCCTGCAGTGACTCGAGCGCAAACCCCACCTTTCCTTCGAAACCCGAGGGGAAGATTGGGCTTCCCAGGGCCAACCCAAGGGGAAGGCTGAGATCCCCGTCGTAACTCGAGAATCTCGCCGCAACTCGAGAAAAACCACGTGGTTCCCAACTCTTGGCAAGAGGAGGCCCTTGCCCGCCACGGCATCTCAAGGGAAATCCCCCGTTCCGCCCTGAAGGGCGAAACGGTCCCTGACAGCCTTCCTGCGACCCCCAAAAGTCCCCCGACACGCCGGGTTCCCTCGAGGGGAACACCGAGGGTCCCGGCACCGCTTCCTCTGAGCCCCTTCTCCCCTCCTGATCGCGACAGGAGAGGCGATTCCCCTGCGTGGTCTGGAAGGGGTTCCCGGCCTTCCCGGCGCACCTCAGGATGAGGCCGGTCTCACGAGGAAATTCGAGACGAGCCACGTGGGTGGGGCCACATGCCGAACGCCCCCGATTCCCCGGTCCGCCCTTGAGAAGGACCCGAGGCCCGGACCCCTCTTCGAAGGCAACCCTGTGGGTGAAGGCACAACACGAAGGGGCACTGCCACCCCCGTGCATCGTCCGCAAAGACCCGCGGGTTCCACACACAGCTCGACGAGGGGCCTGAGACCCCCTGAGCAACTCGAGAGGCCAGCGGGGTTCCCTTCCTCAGACAAGACGAGGCCTGACTCTCCTGTCCCAATTCTGCAGGGACCCTGCGGTCGGAGTCCGAAACGGAGAGGAAGCCTGAGGTTCCTGCCTCCCCTCGAGGTGAGGCCCTCTTCCGTTGCGCCAGACCCAGCGGAGTCCCGAGGGGCCCCGCCACCTCCACAGGATCCCTCGCCTCTCAGAGGCACCCTGGCAAGTTCCCTAAGGACCCCGGCAGAAGGCGAGGGACACGAGGGTTTCCCGCCGCCCCCCGACAAAGACCTCGAGAGTCCTTCTTCAACGCGTCTCGAGGCCCTAGTCCCCTCCCGTGACTCGAGAGCCAGGACGCGCTCCCCCTCGCCACGCGCATGGAGACCTTACTTCCCTGGCGCCGCACGAGAGGCTCCCTGAAATCCTCGTCGTGCCTCGGGAGAAAACCCCCACGGGCGCCACAGCTCGAGGAAACCCCGGAGACGCCCCCGTCCTCGCGAGCTGAGGGCCTTCTTTTCCTGCATGGCCTGGAGAGCAATCCCGGGTCCTCTCTCCAAACGGAAGAGGAGGCTGGACTCCCTTGAGGCCGCTCAGGGGGCTCCAAGAGACCCGCGTCGCGACTCGAGAGGAGAGCGGAGTCCTTGGCTTCCCCTCGAGACGAGGCCTGACTCCCCGGGGGAGCCTGGAATGCAACCCCGAGATCCCTGCCTTCCCTGGAGAGCAATATTAGGTCCCGGACACACGCCTAGGTGAGGTCTCTTCGGCCCTGCAGTGACTCGAGCGCAATCCCCAGCTTTCCCTCGCAACCCGAGGGAAAGATTGGGCTTCCCAGGGCCAACCCAAGGGGAAGGCTGAGATCCCCGTCGTAACTCGAGAATCCCGCCGCAACTCGAGAAAAACCACGTGGTTCCCACCTCTTGGCAAGAGGAGGCCGTTGCCCGCCACGGCGTCTCAAGGGAAGTCCCCTGTTCCGCCCTGAAGGGCGAAACGGTCCCTGACAGCCTTCCTGCGACCCCCAAAAGTCCCCCGACACGCCGGGTTCCCTCGAGGGGAACACCGAGGGTCCCGGCACCGCTTCCTCTGAGCCCCTTCTCCCCTCCTGATCGCGACAGGAGAGGCGATTCTCCTGCGTGGTCTGGAAGGGATTCCCGGCCTTCCTGGCGCACCTCAGGATGAGGCCGGTCGCACGAGGAAATTCGAGACGAGCCACGTGGGTGGGGCCACATGCCGAACGCCCCCGATTCCCCGGTCCGCCCTTGAGAAGGACCCGAGGCCCGGACCCCTCTTAGAAGGCAACCCTGGGGGGGAAGGCACAACACGAAGGGGCACTGCCACCCCCGTGCATCGTCCGCAAAGACCCGCGGGTTCCACACACAGCTCGACGAGGGGCCTGAGACCCCCTGAGCAACTCGAGAGGCCAGCGGGGTTCCCTTCCTCAGACAAGACGAGGCCTGACTCTCCTGTCCCAACTCTGCAGGGACCCTGCGGTCGGAGTCCGAAACGGAGAGGAAGCCTGAGGTTCCTGCCTCCCCTCGAGGTGAGGCCCTCTTCCGTTGCGCCAGACCCAGCGGAGTCCCGAGGGGCCCCGCCACCTCCACAGGACCCCTCGCCTCTCAGAGGCACCCTGGCAAGTTCCCTAAGGTCCCCGGCAGAAGGCGAGGGACACGAGGGTTTCCCGCCGCCCCCCGACAAAGACCTCGAGAGTCCTTCTTCAACGCGTCTCGAGGCCCTAGTCCCCTCCCGTGACTCGAGAGCCAGGACGCGCTCCCCCTCGCCACGCGCATGGAGACCTGACTTCCCTGGCGCCGCACGAGAGGCTCCCTGAGATCCTCGTCGTGCCTCGGGAGAAAACCCCCACCTGCGCCGCAGCTCGAGGAAACCCCTGAGACGCCCCCGTCCTCGCGAGCAGAGGGCCTTCTTTTCCTGCATGGCCTGGAGAGCAATCCCGGGTCCTCTCTCCAAACGGAAGAGGAGGCTGGACTCCCTTGAGGCCGCTCAGGGGGCTCCAAGAGACCCGCGTCGCGACTCGAGAGGAGAGCGGAGTCCTTGGCTTCCCCTCGAGACGAGGCCTGACTCCCCGGGGGAGCCTGGAATGCAACCCCGAGATCCCTGCCTTCCCTGGAGAGGAATATTAGGTCCCGGACACACGCCTAGGTGAGGTCTCTTCGGCCCTGGAGTGACTCGAGCGCGACCCCCAGCTTTCCCTCGCAACCCGAGGGGAAGATTGGGCTTCCCAGGGCCAACCCAAGGGGAAGGCTGAGATGCCCGTCGTAACTCGAGAATCCCGCAGCAACTCGAGAAAAACCACGTGGTTCCCACCTCTTGGCAAGAGGAGGCCGTTGCCCGCCACGGCGTCTCAAGGGAAGTCCCCTGTTCCGCCCTGAAGTGCGAAACGGTCCCTGACAACCTTCCTTCGACCCCCAAAAGTCCCCCGACACGCCGGGTTCCCTCGAGGGGAACACCGAGGGTCCCGGCACCGCTTCCTCTGAGCCCCTTCTCCCCTCCTGATCGCGACAGGAGAGGTGATTCCCCTGCGTGGTCTGGAAGGGGTTCCCGGCCTTCCCGGCGCACCTCAGGATGAGGCCGGTCTCACGAGGAAATTCGAGACGAGCCACGTGGGTGGGGCCACATGCCGAATGCCCCCGATTCCCCGGTCCGCCCTTGAGAAGGACCCGAGGCCCGGACCCCTCTTCGAAGGCAACCCTGTGGGTGAAGGCACAACACGAAGGGGCACTGCCACCCCCGTGCATCGTCCGCAAAGACCCGCGGGTTCCACACACAGCTCGACGAGGGGCCTGAGACCCCCTGAGCAACTCGAGAGGCCAGCGGGGTTCCCTTCCTCAGACAAGACGAGGCCTGACTCTCCTGTCCCAACTCTGCAGGGACCCTGCGGTCGGAGTCCGAAACGGAGAGGAAGCCTGAGGTTCCTGCCTCCCCTCGAGGTGAGGCCCTCTTCCGTTGCGCCAGACCCAGCGGAGTCCCGAGGGGCCCCGCCACCTCCACAGGATCCCTCGCCTCTCAGAGGCACCCTGGGAAGTTCCCTAAGGTCCCCGGCAGAAGGCGAGGGACACGAGGGTTTCCTGCCGCCCCCCGACAAAGACCTCGAGAGTCCTTCTTCAACGCGTCTCGAGGCCCTAGTCCCCTCCCGTGACTCGAGAGCCAGGACGCGCTCCCCCTCGCCACGCGCATGGAGACCTGACTTCCCTGGCGCCGCACGAGAGGCTCCCTGAGATCCTCGTCGTGCCTCAGGAGAAAACCCCCACGGGCGCCGCAGCTCGAGGAAACCCCGGAGACGCCCCCGTCTTCGCGAGCTGAGGGCCTTCTTTTCCTGCATGGCCTGGAGAGCAATCCCGGGTCCTCTTTCCAAACGGAAGAGGAGGCTGGACTCCCTTGAGGCCGCTCAGGGGGCTCCAAGAGACCCGCGTCGCGACTCGAGAGGAGAGCGGCGTCCTTGGCTTCCCCTCGAGACAAGGCCTGACTCCCCGGGGGAGCCTGGAATGCAACCCCGAGATCCCTGCCTTCCCTGGAGAGGAATAGTAGGTCCCAGACACACGCCAAGGTGAGGTCTCTTCGGCCCTGCAGTGACTAGAGCGCAACCCCCAGCTTTCCCTCGCAACCCGAGGGGAAGATTGGGCTTCCCAGGGCCAACCCAAGGGGAAGGCTGAGATCCCCGTCGTAACTCGAGAATGCCGCCGCAACTCGAGAAAAACCACGTGGTTCCCACCTCTTGGCAAGATGAGGCCCTTGCCCGCCACGGCGTCTCAAGGGAAGTCCCCTGTTCCGCCCTGAAGGGCGAAACGGTCCCTGACAGCCTTCCTGCGACCCCCAAAAGTCCCCCGACACGCCGGGTTCCCTCGAGGGGAACACCGAGGGTCCCGGCACCGCTTCCTCTGAGCCCCTTCTCCCCTCAGACGCGACAGGAGAGGCGATTCCCCTGCGTGGTCTGGAAGGGGTTCCCGGCCTTCCCGGCGCACCTCAGGATGAGGCCGGTCTCACGAGGAAATCGAGAAGAGCCACGTGGGTGGGGCCACATGCCGAACGCCCCCGATTCCCCGGTCCGCCCTGGAGAAGGACCCGAGGCCCGGACCCCTCTTCGAAGGCAACCCTGTGGGTGAAGGCACAACACGAAGGGGCACTGCCACCCCCGTGCATCGTCCGCAAAGACCCGCGGGTTCCACACACAGCTCGACGAGGGGCCGGAGACCCCCTGAGCAACTCGAGAGGCCTGCGGGGTTCCCTTCCTCAGACAAGACGAGGCCTGACTCTCCTGTCCCAACTCTGCAGGGACCCTGCGGTCGGAGTCCGAAACGGAGAGGAAGCCTGAGGTTCCTGCCTCCCCTCGAGGTGAGGCCCTCTTCCGTTGCGCCAGACCCACCGGAGTCCCGATGTGCCCCGCCACCTCCACAGGATCCCTCGCCTCTCAGAGGCACCCTGGGAAGTTCCCTAAGGTCCCCGGCAGAAGGCGAGGGACACGAGGGTTTCCCGCCTCCCCCCGAGAAAGACCTCGAGAGTCCTTCTTCAACGCGTCTCGAGGCCCTAGTCCCCTCCCGTGACTCGAGAGCCAGGACGCGCTCCCCCTCGCCACGCGCATGGAGACCTGACTTCCCTGGCGCCGCACGAGAGGCTCCCTGACATCCTCGTCGTGCCTCGGGAGAAAACCCCCACGGGCGCCGCAGCTCGAGGAAACCCTTGAGACGCCCCCGTCCTCGCGAGCTGAGGGCCTTCTTTTCCTGCATGGCCTGGAGAGCAATCCCGGGTCCTCTCTCCAAACGGAAGAGGAGGCTGGACTCCCTTGAGGCCGCTCAGGGGGCTCCAAGAGACCCGCGTCGCGACTCGAGAGGAGAGCGGAGTCCTTGGCTTCCCCTCGAGACGAGGCCTGACTCCCCGGGGGAGCCTGGAATGCAACCCCGAGATCCCTGCCGTCCCTGGAGAGGAAGAGTAGGTCCCGGACACACGCCTAGGTGAGGTCTCTTCGGCCCTGCAGTGACTCGAGCGCAACCCCCAGCTTTCCCTCGCAACCCGAGGGGAAGATTGGGCTTCCCAGGGCCAACCCAAGGGGAAGGCTGAGATCCCCGTCGTAACTCGAGAATCCCGCCGCAACTCGAGAAAAACCACGTGGTTCCCACCTCTTGGCAAGATGAGGCCCTTGCCCGCCACGGCGTCTCAAGGGAAGTCCCCTGTTCCGCCCTGAAGGGCGAAACGGTCCCTGACAGCCTTCCTGCGACCCCCAAAAGTCCCCCGACACGCCGGGTTCCCTCGAGGGGAACACCGAGGGTCCCGGCACCGCTTCCTCTGAGCCCCTTCTCCCCTCCTGATCGCGACAGGAGAGGCGATTCCCCTGCGTGGTCTGGAAGGGGTTCCCGGCCTTCCCGGCGCACCTCAGGATGAGGCCGGTCTCACGAGGAAATTCGAGACGAGCCACGTGGGTGGGGCCACATGCCGAACGCACCCGATTCCCCGGTCCGCCCTGGAGAAGGACCCGAGGCCCGGACCCCTCTTCGAAGGCAACCCTGTGGGTGAAGGCACAACACGAAGGGGCACTGCCACCCCCGTGCATCGTCCGCAAAGAGCCGCGGGTTCCACACACAGCTCGACGAGGGGCCTGAGACCCCCTGAGCAACTCGAGAGGCCAGCGGGGTTCCCTTCCTCAGACAAGACGAGGCCTGACTCTCCTGTCCCAACTCTGCAGGGACCCTGCGGTCGGAGTCCGAAACGGAGAGGAAGCCTGAGGTTCCTGCCTCCCCTCGAGCTGAGGCCCTCTTCCGTTGCGCCAGACCCAGCGGAGTCCCGAGAGACCCCGCTAACTCCACAGCATCCCTCACCTCTCAGAGGCACCCTGGGAAGTTCCCTCAGGTCCCCGGCAGAAGTCGAGGGAAATAAGGGTTTCCCGCCGCCACTCGAGAAAGACCTCGATAGTCCTTCTTCAAAGTGTCTTGAGGCCCTTGTCCCCTCTCTGGACTAGAGAGCAATGATGCGCTCCCCCTCGCCACGCGCATGCAGACCTGGCTTCCCTGGCGCAGCACGAGAGGCTCCCTAAGATACTCGTCGTGCCTCGGGAGAAAACCCCCATGGGCACCGCAGCTCGAGGAAACCCCTGAGACGCCCCCGTCCTCGCTAGCTGAGGGCCTTCTTTTCCTGCCTGGCCTGGAGTGCAATCCCGAGTCCTCTCTCCAAACTGAAGAGTAGGATGGATTCCCTTGAGGCGACTCAGTGGGCTCCAAGAGATCCGCGTTGGGGCTCTAGAGGAGAGCGCAGTCCTTTGCTTCCCCTCGAGGCGAGGCCTGACTCCCCGGGGGAGTTTGGAGTGCAATACCGAGATCCTTGTCTTCCCTTGAGAGGACTATTAGGTCCTGGACACACGCCTAGATGAGGTCTCTTTGGCCTTGCAGTGGTTCGAGCACAACATCCAGCTTTCTCTCGCAACTCGAAGGGAAGTTTGGGCTTCCCAGGGCCAACACAAGAGGAAGCCTGAAATCCACGTCGTAACTCGAGAATCCCGCCGCAACTCGAGAAAAACCACGTGGTTCCATCGTCTTCGCAGCATGAGGCCCTTGCCCGCCACAGCGTCTCAAAAGAAGTCCCACGTTCCTACTGAAGTGCAAAACGGTACTTGGCACCCATGATGGCACCCCCAAATTTCCCCAACATACAGGCCTCACTCGAGGGTAACACCCATGTTCCCCGCACCACATCATTTGAGCCCCTTCTCCCCTCCTGATTGCAACAGGAGTGTCTTTTCTCCTGCTTTGTGTGGAAGGGGTTACCAATCTTCCCAGCGCACATCAGGATGAGGCCTGTCTCACGAGGAAATTGGAGATGTAGCCTCGTGGGTGGTGCCACATGCGGAAAGACCCCATTTCCCGGTCAGCTATTAATAAGAACCCGATGCCCGTACACGTCTTGGAATGCATCCCGTAGGATGAAGGCACAACAAGGAGGGACCCTGAACACCCGTGCATCTTTTGGAAAATTCTGCAGGTTCCACATACAGCTCGACAAGTGACCTGTTACCTCGTGAACAACTCGAGAGGCAAGCTAAGTTTCATTTCTCCACAGAATACGAGGCCTGACTCTCCTGTCCCAACTCTGCAGGAATCCTGAGATCGGAGTCTGAAATGGAGAGGAACCCTGAGGTTCCTTCCTCAACACGAGATGAGGCCCTCTTGTATTATACCACACCCAGTGGAGTCCCGAGAGGCCCCTCCCAACTCCACAGTATCAGTGTCTTCTCAGAGGCACCCTGAGCAACTCCCTGAGGTCACCGGCACAAGTCGAGGGAACACAGGGTATCCTGCCGCAACCCGAGAAAGACCTCAAGAGTCCTTCTTCAACGCGTCTTGAGGACGGATTCCCCTACCATGACTCGAGAGCAATGACACGCTCCCCCTCGCCATGCGCATGGACACCTGACTTCCCTGGCGCCACATGAGAGGCTCCCCGAGCTCCCCGTCATACCTCGTGAGAAACCCCACACTGGCGCCGCAGCTCGGGAAAACCCACCGTCATCGCGAGATTGGGGACTTCTTTTCCTGCCTGACCTGGAGAGCAATCCCTGGTCCTTTCTCCAAACTTCACAGGAGGCTTTACTCCCTTTAGGCCACTCAATGGGCTCCAAGAGATACCTGTCGCGACTTGAGAGGAGAGCAGAGTACTTTGTTTCCCCTCGAGATGAGGCCTTACCTCGGGTGAGTCTGGAATGCAACCCCGAGATCCCTGTTGTCCCTGGAGAGGAACATTATGTCCTGGACAAAAGCCTAGATGAGGTCTATTTTGCCCTACAGTGACTCGAGAGCAACACCCATCTCTCCCTCGCAATTCGAATGGAAGATTGGTCTTCATTGGGCCAACACAAGAGGAAGTCTGAATTTCCCGTTGTAAGTCGAGAATCCCACCGCAACTCTTAAAAACCACGTGGTTCCCCATTCATCGCAATATGAGGCCTTTGCCCGCTACAGAGTCTCAAGAGAAGTCCCATGTTTCGTCATAAAGTTCGAGATGCTACTTGGCACCCTTGATGCGACCCCAAAAGTTCCCCAATATACCGGTCTCACTCCAAGGGAACACCGAAGTTCCTGGCACCACTTCATTTGAGCCCCTTCTCCGCTCCTGATCACGGCAGGAAGGTCGATCCCCCTGCTTTGTCTAGAAGGGGTTCCCGACCTTCATGGCGCACCTCAGGATGAGGCCAGTCTCACGAAGAAATTCGAGACGTAGCCTCGTGTTGGTGCCACGTGCCAAAAGACCCCGATTTCTCGGTCTTGCTCTTGATAAGAACCCGATGCCCGGACACCTCTTCTAAGGCAACCCTGTGGATGAAGGCACTACACGAGGGGGCACTGGCAACCCTGTTCATCGTCCGGAAAACCCCGCAGGATCCACATACAGCTCCACAACTGGCCTGTCACCCCTTAAACAATGAGAGAGGAAAGCGGAGTCCCCTTCCTCAGACAAGACGAGGCCTGAGTATCCAATCCCAACTCTGCAGGCATGCTTCGATCTGAGTCAGAAATGGAGAGGAAACCTGAGGTTCCTGCCTCAACCCGAGATGAGGCCCTCTTCCATTAAAACAAACCCAGTGGAGTCCCGAGAGTCCCCTCCCATCTCCACAGTATCCCTGACTTCTCATAGGCATTCTGAGAAGCTCCTTGAGGCCACCGGCAAAAGTCGAGGGAAATAAGGGTTTCCTGCCACAACCGAAGAAAGACCTCGAGAGTCCTTCTTCAATGTGTCTTGAGGTCAGATTCCCCTACCATAGCTCGAGAGCAATAATGCGCTCCCCCTCGCCACGCACATGGAGACCTGACTTCCCTGGCGCCACACGAGAGGCTCCCTGAGCTCCCCGTCGTACCTCGTGTGAAACCCCACACTGGCGCCGCAGCTCGAGAAAACCCACAAGATCCCTCCGTCATCGCGAGATGAGGGCCATCTTTTCCTGCATGGCCTGGAGAGCAGTCCCAAGTCCTCTCTCCAAACTTCACAGGAGGCTTGACTCCCTTTAGGCCACAAAGTGGGCTCCAAGAGGTGCCCGTCGCGACTCGAAAGGAGAGCGGAGTCCTTTGCTCCCCTTCGACATGAGGCCTGATTCCCTGGGTGAGTCTGGAATGCAAACCTGAGATCCCTGTGGCCCTTGGAGAGGAACATTAGGTCCTGGACACAAGCCTAGATGAGGTCTCCTTTGCCCTGACGTGACTCGAGCGCAACCCCCAGCTCTCCCTCGCAACTCGAATGGATGATTGGACTTCCCTGGCCCAACACAAGAGGAAGCCTGAAATCCCCGTCGTAACTCGAGAATCCCGCCGCAACTCGAGAAAAACCACGTGGCTCCCCCGTCATCGCAAGATGAGGCCCTTGGCCGCTACAGCGTATCAAGAGAAGTCCCACGTTCCATCCTGAAGTACAAAACGGTACTTGGCACCCTTGATGCGACCGCCAAATTTCCCTGACATACCGGTCTCACTCGAGGGAAACACCAAAGTTCACGGCACCACTTCCTGTGAGCCCCTTCACCCCTCCTGATCGCGACAGAATGGTCGATTCCCATGTTTTGTCTGCAAGGGGTTCCCGACGTTCCCCGCGAACCTCCGGATGAGGCCGGTCTCATGAGGAAATTCGAAAAGTAGCCTCATGGTTGGTGCCATATGCTGAAAGATCCCGAATTCCCGGTCCACTCTAGATAAGAACCTGACGCCCGGACATCTCTTCGAAGGCAACCCTGTGGATGAAGGCACAACACGAAGGGACACTGACATCCCCATGCATCGTCTGGAAAAACCCGCAGATTCCACTCACAGCTCCAAATGTGGACTGTCACCTCGTGAACAACTCGAGAGGCAAGTGAAGTTGCATTCCTTCACACAAGACGAGGCCTTACTCTCCTGTCCCAACTCTTCAGGGACCCTGCAATTGGAGTCAGAAATGGAG
The DNA here is from genome assembly GCF_029407905.1 of Bubalus kerabau. Lineage (NCBI taxonomy): Eukaryota > Metazoa > Chordata > Mammalia > Artiodactyla > Bovidae > Bubalus > Bubalus kerabau. The sequence goes on from NW_026577901.1 coordinate 1,035,369, forward strand.
AGGAACCCTGAGGTTCCTGCCTCAACTAGAGAAGAGGCCCTCTTCCATTGAACCAAACTCAGTGGTGTCCCGAGAGGCCCCTCCCAACACCACAGTATCCCTGAATTCTCAGAGGCTCCCTGAGAAGCTACCTGAGGTCACTGGCACAAGTCGAGGGAACCCAGAGTTTCCTGAAGTAACCCGAGAAAGACTTGGAGAGTCCTTTTTCAACGTCTCTTGATGCCCGATTCCCCTACCATGACTCCAGAGCAAGGACGCGTTCCCCTCGCCACGAGCAGGAAAACTGACTTCCCTAGTACCACACAAGAGGCTCCCTGAGTACCCCATCGTACCTCGTGAGAAAACCCACACTGGTGCCGCAGTTCGAGAAAAACCACAAGATGCCCCCGTCAAGGAGAGATGGGGGCCTTCTTTTCCTGCCTGACCTGGAGAGCAATTCCTGGTCCTCTCTCCAAACTTCACAGGAGTATTGACTCCCTTTAGGCCACTCAGTTGGGTCCAAGAAATACCCGGTGCGACTCGAGAGGAGAGTGGAGTCCTTTGCTTCCCTGGAGACGAGGCCTGACTCCCCGGGTGAGTTTGGAATGCAACCCCGAGATCCATGTCACCCCTGGAGTGGAACATTATGTCCTAGACACAAGCCTAGATGAGGTCTATTTTGCCCTACAGTGACTCGAGAGCAACTTCCATCTCTCCCTCACAATTTGAATGGAAGATTGGTCTTCCCACGGTCAACACAAGAGGAAGTCTGAATTTCCCATCGTAATTCGAGAATTCAGCCTCAAGTCTTAAAAACCATGTGGTTCCCCCTTCATCGCAATATGAGGCCCTTGCCAGCTAGAGTCTCAAGAGAAGTCCCACGTTCCATCTTAAAGTTCGAAATGCTACTTGGCACCCTTGATGTGACCCCAAAGTTCCCCAACATACCGGTCTCACTCCAGGGGAACACCGAAGTTCCCGGTGTCTCCAGGGAAGTCCCATGTTCCGCCCTGAAGGGCGGCACGGTACTTGACACCCTTGATGTGACCGCAAAAGTTCCCCGACACGCTGGGTGCCTCGAGGGGAACACCGAGGGTCCCGGCACCACTTCATCTGAGCCCCGTCTCCCCTCCTGATCGCGACAGGAGAGTCGATTCCCCTGCTTTGTCTGGAAGGGGTTCCCGGCCTTCCTGGCGCACCTCAGGATGAGGCCGGTCTCAGGAGGAAATTCGAGACTAGCCACATGTGAGGTGCCACGTGCCGAACGACTCCGATTTTCCGGTCCGCTCTTGATAAGAACCCGATGCCCGGACACCTCTTCGAAGGCAACCCTGTGGGTGAAGGCACAACACGAAGGGGCACTGACACCCCCGTGCATCATTCGGAAAAACCCGCAGGGTCTACACACAGCTCGACAAGGGGCCTGAGACTCCCGGAACAACTCGAGAGGCAACCAGAATTCCATTCCTCAGACAAGACGAGGCATGACTCTCCTGTCCCAACACTGCAGGGACCGTGCAGTCGGAGTCCGAATCCGAGAGGAAGCCTGAGGTTCCTGCCTCCCCTCGAGATGAGGCCCTCTTCCATTGCGCCGAACCCAGCAGAGTCACGAGAGGCCCTGCCAACTGCACAGCATCCCTCACCTCTCAGAAGCACCGTGAGAAGTTCCCTAAGGTCCCCTGCAGAAGTCGAGGGAAACAAGGGTTTCCCGCTGCAACCCGAGAAAGACCTCGAGAGTCCTTCTTCAACGCCTCTTGAGGCCCGATTCGCCTACTATGACTCGAGCGCAATCACGCACTCCCCTTCACCACACGCACGGAGACCTGACGTCCCTAGCACCACACGAGAGGCTCTCTGAGCTCCCCGTTGTACCTCGTGAGAAATCTGATACTGGCGCCGCAGCTGGAGAAAACCCACGAGATGCCCCCGTCATCGCGAGATGAGGGCCTTTTTTCCTGCATGGCCAGGAAAACAATCCCGAGTCATCTCCAAACTCCATAGGAGGCTTCACTCCCTTTACGCCACGCAGTGGGCTCCAAGAGATACCCGTCGCGACTCGACAGGAGAGCGGAGTCCTTTTTTTCCCCTCAAGACGAGGCCTGACTCTCCGGGTGAGTCGAGAATGCAACCCTGAGATCCCTGTTGGCCCAGTAGTGGAACACTAGGTCCTGGACACAAGCGTAGATGAGGTTTATTTTGCCCTGCAGTGACTGGAGAGCAATCCCCAGTTCTAACTTGCAACTCGAATGGAATACTGGATTTTCCTGGCGCCATACAAGAGGCTCCCTGAGATCCCCGTGGTACTTCATGAGACACCCCACACTGGCGCCGCAGCTCGAGAAAACCCACGAGACGCCACCGTCATCTCGAGATGAGGGCCTTCTTTTCCTGCATGGCCTGGAGTCCAATCCCGAGTCCTCTCTCCAAACTCCACAGGAGGCTTGACTCCCTTTAGTACACACAGAGGGCTCCAAGAGATACCCATCGCGACTCGAGACGAGAGCGGAATTCTTTGCTTACCCTCGAGGTGAGAACTGACTCCCCGGATGAGTCTGGAATGCAAACCCGAGATCCCTGTCGCCCCTGGAGAGCAATGTTAGATCCTAAACACAAGCCTAGATTAGGTCTCTTTTGCCCTGCAGTGACTCTAGCGCAATCCCCAGCTCCCCCTCGCAACCCGAATGGAAGATAGGATTTCAAGGCCAACAAGAGGAAGCCTAAATTCCCGGTCATAACTCGAGAATCCCGCCACAACTCGAGCAAAACCACGTGGTTCTCCCGTCATCGCAAGATGAGGCCCTTGCCCGCTACAGCGTTTCAAAAGATGTCCCAGGTTCCGTCTTGAAATGCGAAACGGTACTTGGCACCCTTGATGCGACCCCAAAAGTCCCCCAACACGCCGGTCTCACTCAAGGGGAACACCGAGGTTCCCGGCACCACTTCATTTAAGCCCCTTCTCCCCTCTTGATCGTGACCCGTGGGTCGATTCCCCTGTTTGTCTGCAAGGGGGCCCGACCTTCCCTGCACAACTCAGGATGAGGCCGGTCATGGGGAAATTCGATACGTAGCTTTGTGGGTGGTGCCACTTGCTGAAAGACTCCAATTTCCCGGTCCGCTCTTGATAAGAATCCGATGCTCGGACACCTCTTGGAAAGCAGCCTTGAGTATGAAGGTACAACACGAAGGGCACTAACACACCTGTGCATCATCCGGAAAAACGGGCAGGTTACACACACAGCTCGACAAGTGGCCTGTCACCTCGAGAACAACTCGAGAGGCAAGAGGAGTCCCATCCTCCAGAAAAGACGAGGCCTGACTCTCCTGTACCAACATGCAGGGACCTTGCGATCTGAGTAAGAAATGGAGAGGAACACTGAGGTTCCTGCTTCAACTCGAGATGAGTCCCTCTTACATTCCACCAAATGCAGAGGAGTCTCGAGAGGCCCCTCCAAACTGCACAGTATCCCTGACTTCTCAGAGGCACTCTGAGAAGCTCCCTGAGGTCGCAGGCACAAGTCAAGGGAACCCTGGGTTTTATGCAGTGACCCGAGAAAGACCTCGAGAGTCCTTCTTCAACCCGTCTAGAGGCCCGATTACCCTACCATGACTTGAGAGCAATGACGAGCTCCCCCTAGCCATCTCATGGGGACCTGACTTCCCTGGCGCCACACGAGAGGCTCCCTGAGCTCCCTCTCATACCTCGTCAGAAACCCGGCACTAGCGCAGCAGTCTAGAAAACCCACGAGACGCCGCCATCATCGCGAGATGAGGGCCTTCTTTTCCTGCATGGCCTGGAGAGGAATCCCGAGTCCTCTATCCAAACAGCACAGGAGGCTTGACTCCCTTTAGGGCACACAGTGGGCTCCAAGAGATACCCATCGTGACTCAAAAGGACAGCGGAGTTCTTTGCTTCCCCTCGAGATGAGGCCTGATTCCCCGGGTGAGTCTGGTATGCAACCCCAAGATCCCTGTCTCCCCTAGGGACGAGCATTAAGTCCTGGACACAAGCCTAGATGAGGTCTATTTTGCCCTGCAGTGACTCGAGAGCAATCCCCAGCTCTCCCTTTAAACTCGAATGGAAGATAGGACTTCCCTGGCCCAACACATGAGGAAGACTGTATTCCCCGTCGAAACTCGAGAATCCCGCCACAACTCGAGAAACGCCACGTGGTTCCCCCATCATCCCAAGATGAGGCCCTTGCCCCCTACAGCGTCTCAAGAGAAGTCCCACGTTCCGTCTTGAAGTGCGAAACGGTATTGGCACCCTTGATGCGCCCTCAAAAGTCCCTCGACACACCAGTCTGACTCGAGGAGAACACCGAGGTTCCTGGCACCACTACATCTGGGCCCCTTCTCCCCTCCTGATCGCGACAGGAGGGTCGATTCCCCTGTTTTGTCTTGAAGGGGTTCCCACCTTTCCCGGTGCATCTCAGGATGAGGCCGGTCTCACGAGGATATTCGAGACATAGCCACGTGGATGGTGACACATGCCGAAAGACACCGATTTCCCGGTCTGCTCTTGATAACATCCTGATGCCCGGACACCTCTTTGAAGATAAACCTTTTGATGAAGGCACAACACTTAGGGGCACTGACACCCCCGGGTATCGTCCGGAGAAACCCGCAGGTACCACACACAGCTCGAGAAGTGACCTGTCACCACGTGAACAACTGGAGAGGCAAGCAGAGTTCCATTCCTCCACACAAGACGAGGCCTGACTCTCCTGTTCGAACTCTGCAGCGAAACTGTGATCCGAGTCAGATCTGGCCCAGGGGAAGTCAGGAGAGGAAACATGAGTTTCCTGCCTCCACTCGAGATGAGGCCCTCTTCCATTGCACCGAACCCAGTGGAGTCCCGAGAGACCCCTCCCAACTGCACAGTATTCCTGACTTCTCAGAGTCACCCTTAGACCTTCCTGAGATCACCGGCACAAGTCGAGGGAACCAAGGGTTTCCTGCCCCAACCCGTAAAAGACCTCGAAAGTCCTTCTTCAACGCGTCTTGAGGTGCGATTCCCCTACCATGACTCGAGAGCAATGACGCGCTCCCCCTAGCCACGCGCATAGAAACCTGACTTCCCTGGCGCCACAGGAGAGGCTCCCTGAGCTCCCCATTATACCTCGTGAGCAACACCACACTGGAGCCGCAGCTCGAGAATACCCACGAGACGCCCCAGTCCTCACGAGATGAGGGCCTTCTTTTGCTGTATGGCCTGGAGAGCAATCCTGAGTCCTCTCTCCAAACTCCACAGGAGGCTTGACTCATTTTAGGCCACACAGTGAGCTCCAAGATATACCCGTCGCGACTTGACAGGAGAGTGGTGTCCTTGGCTTCCCCTCGAGACGAGGCCTGACTCCCCGGGTGAGTCGAGAATGCAATGCTGAGATCGCTTTCGCCCCAGCAGAGGAACATTAGGTCCTGGACACAAGCCTAGATGAGGTCTATTTGGCCCTGCAGTGTCTCGAGAGCAATCCCCAGTTCTAACTCACAATTCGAATGAAAACTGGACTTCCCTGGGCCAGTTGAAGAGGAAGCCTGAATTCCCGGTTGTAACTCGAGAATCCCGCCCCAACTCAAGAAAAAACACGTGGTTCCCCCGTCATCGAAAGATGAGGCCCTTGCCCGCTACACCGTCTCAAGAGAAGTCCCACGTTCCGTATTGAAGAGCGAAAAGTTACTTGGAACCCTTGATGCGACCCCAAAAGTTCCCCGACATACCAGTCTCACTTGAGGAGAACACCGAGGTTCCCGGCACCACTTCATCTGAGACTCTTCTCCCCTCTTGATCGCGACAGGAGGTTCGATTCCCCTGCTTTGTCTGGAAGGCGTTCCCGACCTTCCTGGTGCACATCAAGATGAGGCCAGTCTCACGACGAAATTCGAGACATAGCCTCGTGGGTGGTGCGGCATGCCAAAAGACCCCGATTCCCTGGTCCGCTCTTGATAAGAACCCGATGGCAGAACCCAACTCGAAGGCAATCCTGTGGAACAAGGCACAACACGAAGGGGCAGAGACACCACGGTGCATCGTCCGGAAAAACCCGCAAGTTCCACATACAAATCGACAAGTGGCCTGTCACCCCATGAACAACGCGAGAGTCAAGTGGAGTTCCATTCCTCCACACAAGACGAGGCCTGACTCTCCTGTCCCAACTCTGCAGGGACTCTGGGATCCGAGTCAGATCCGGCGCATTCGAAGCCAGGAGAGGAACCCTGTGGTTCCTGCCTCAACTTGTCATGAGGCCCTCTTCCATTGCACCAAACCCAGTGGAGTTCCGAGAGGCCCCTCCCAACTCCACAGTGACCCTGACTTCTCAGAGGCACGCTGAGAAGCTTCCTGAGGTCACTGGCACAAGTCAATGGAACCCAGGGTTTCCTGCTGCAACCCAAGAAAGACCTCGAGAGTCCTTCTTTAACACGTCTTCAGGCCCAATTCCCCTACCATTACTCGAGAACAATGACGGGCTCCCTCTCACCACGTGCATAGAGACCTGACTGCCCTGGCACCACATGAGAGGCTCACTGAGCTCCCAGTCTTACTTCGTGAGAAACCCCACACTAGCGCCACAGCTCGAGAAAACCTACGAGACGCCCCAGTCATCGGGAGATGAGGGCCTTCATTTCCTGCATTGCCTGGAGAGCAATCCCGTGTCCTCCCTCCAAACACCAGAGGAGGTTTGACTCCCTTTAAGCCACTCAGTGGGCTCCAAGACATACCCGTCCGACTCGAGAGGAGAGCAGAGTCCTTTGCTTCCCCTCGAGACGAGGCCTGACTCCAGGGTGAGTCTGGAATGCAACCCCGAGATTCCTGTCGCCCCTTGACATGAACATTAGGTCCTGCACACAAGCCTTGGTGGGGTCTCTTTTGCCTTCAGTGACTAGAGCGCACCTCCAGCTCTTCCTCGAATCTCGAATGGAAGATAAGACTTTTGTGGGCCAACACAAGAGGAAGCATGAATTCCCTGTGGTAACTCAAATATCCCACCGCAACTAGAGAAAAACCAAGTGGTTCCCCAGTCATTCCAAGATGAGGCCCTTGCCCGCTGGAGCACCCCAAGAGAAGCCCCACGTTCCAATTTGAAGAGCGAAACGGTACTTGGAACGCGTTATGCGACCCCAAAAGTTACCCGACATACCTGTCTCACTTGAGGGAAACACCGAGGTTCCCAGCAGCACTTCATCTGAGCCACTTCTCCCCTCCTGATCGCCACAGGAGGGTCGATTCCTCTGCTTTGTCTGGAAGGGTTTCATGACCTTCGCGGCACACCTCAGGATGAGGCCGGTTTCATGAGGAAATTCGAGACTAGCCACGTGGGTGGTGCAAAATGCTGAACGACCCCGATTTCCCAGTCCGCTCTTCATAAGAACACGATGCCCGGACACCTCTTCGAAGGCAACCCTGTGGATGAAGACACAAAACGAAGGGTCACTGACACCCCCATGCATCGTCTGGAAAAACCTGCAGATTCCACACACAGTTTGACAAGGGGCCTGAAACCCCATGAACAACTCGAGAGGCAAGCGGAGTTCCATTCCTCAGAAAAGACATAGCCTGACTCTCCTGTCCCAACTCTGCAGGGACACTACGATCAGAGTCAGAATTGGAGAGGAAGCCTGAGGTTCCTGCCTCCACTCGAGATGAGGCCCTCTTCCATTGCGACAAACCCAGTGGAGTCCCGAGAGGCCCCGCCAAATCCACAGCGTCCCTCACCTCTCAGAAGCACCCTGGGAAGTTTCCTCAGGTCCCCGGCAGAAGTCGGGGGAAACGAGGGTTTCCCGCTGCAACCCGAGAAAGACATCGAGAGTCCTTCTTCAACGTGTCTTGAGGCCCTAGTCCCCTCCCATGACTCAAGAACAATGACGCGCTCCTTCTCGCCATATGCATGGAGACATGACTTCCCTGGAACCGCACGAGAGGCTCCCTGAGATCCTCGTCGTGCCTCGGGAGAAAACCCCCACGGGTGCCGCAGCTCGAGGAAACCCCTGAGATGGCCCCTCCTCGCGAGGTGAGGGCCTTCTTTTCCTGCCTGGCCTGGAGAGTAATCACGAGTCCTCTCTCAAAAGTGAAGAGCAGGCTGGACTCCCTTGAGGCCACTCAGGGGGCACCAAGATATCCGCGTCGCGACTCGGGAGGAGAGCGGAGTCCTTTGCTTCCCCTCGAGGCGAGGCCTGACTCCCCGGGGGAGCATGGGATTCAACTCCGAGATCCTTGTCTTCCCTGGAGAGGAGCATTAGGTCCTGGACACAGGCCTAGATGAGGTCTCTTTGGCCCTGCAGTGACTCGAGCGGAACCCCAACTTTCGCTCGCCACTAGAATAGAAGATTGGGCTACCCAGGGCCGACACAAGAGGAAGCCTGTAATCCCCCGTCGTAACACGAGAATCCCGCCGCAACTCGAGAAAAACCACGTGGTTCCTACCTCTTCGCAAGATGATGCCCTTGCCCGTGAAGGCGTCTCAAGGGAAGTCCCCTGTTCCGCCCTGAAGTGCGAAACGGGACCTGACAGCCTTCATGTGACCCCAAAAGTTCCCCGACACGCCTGGTTCCCTTGAGGGGAACACCGAGGGTCCCGGCACCGCTTCATCTGAGCCCCTTCTCCCCTCCTGAGCGCGACAGTAGAGTCGATTCCCCTGCGTGGTCTGGAAGGGGTTCCTGGCCTTCCTGGCGCACCTCAGGAGGAGGCCGGTCTCACGAGGACATTTGAAATGAGCCACGTGGGTGGTGCCACACGCCGAACGACCCCGATTCCCCGGACCGCTCTTGAGAAGAACCCGATGACGTACCCCTCTTAGAAGGCAACCCTGTGGGTGAAGGCACAGACCTAAGCGGCATTGACATGACCGTGCATTGTCCGGAAAGACCCGCGGGTTCCACACACAGCTCGACGAGAGGCCTGTGGCCCCCTGAACAACTCGAGAGGCAAGCGGGGTTCCCTTCCTCAGACAAGACGAGGCCTGACTTTCCTGTCCCAACTGTGCAGGGACCCTGCAGTCGGAGTCCAAAACGGAGAGGAATCCTGAGGTTCTTGCCTCCCAACCAGATGAGGACCTCTTCCGTTGCGCCAGACCCAGCGGAGACCCGAGGGGTCCCGCGACCTCCACAGGATCCCTCGCCTCTCAGAGGCACCCTGGGAAGTTCCCTAAGTCCCCGGCAGAAGGCGAGGGAAACGAGGGTTTCCCGCCGCCCCCCGAGAAAGACCTCGAGAGTCCTTCTTCAACGCGTCTCCAGGCCCTAGTCCCCTCCCGTGACTCGAGAGCCAGGACGCGCTCCCCCTCGCCATGCGCATGGAGACCTGACTTTCCTGGCGCCGCACGGGAGGCTCCCTGAGATACTCGTCGTGCCTCGGGAGAAAACCCCCACGGGCGCCGCAGCTCGAGGAAACCCCTGAGACGCCCCCGTCCTCGCGAGCTGAGGGCCTTCTTTTCCTGCATGGCCTGGAGAGCAATCCCGGGTCCTCTCTCCAAACGGAAGAGGAGGCTGGACTCCCTTGAGGCCGCTCAGGGGGCTCCAAGAGACCCGCGTCGCGACTCGAGAGGAGAGCGGAGTCCTTGGCTTCCCCTCGAGACGAGGCCTGACTCCCCAGGGGAGCCTGGAATGCAACCCCGAAATCCCTGCCTTCCCTGGAGAGGAATATTAGGTCCCGGACACACGCCTAGGTGAGGTCTCTTCGGCCCTGCAGTGACTCGAGCGCAACCCCCAGCTTTCCCTCGCAACCCGAGGGGAAGATTGGGCTTCCCAGGGCCAAGCCAAGGGGAAGGCTGAGATCCCCGTCGTAACTCGAGAATCCGGCCGCAACTCGAGAAAAACCACGTGGTTCCCACCTCTTGGCAAGATGAGGCCCTTGCCCGCGACGTCGTCTCAAGGGAAGTCCCCTGTTCGGACCTGAAGGGCGAAAGGGTCCCTGACAGCCTTCCTGCGACCCCCAAAAGTCCCCCGACACACCGGGGTCCCCGAGGGGAACACCGAGGGTCCCGGCACCGCTTCCTCTGAGCACCTTCTCCCCTTCTGAGCGCGACAGGAGAGGCGATTCCACTGCGTGGTCTGGAAGGGGTTCCCGGCCTTCCCGGCCCACCTCAGGATGAGGCCGGTCTCACGAGGAAATTCGAGACGAGCCACGTGGGTGGTGCCACATGCCGAACGCCCCCGATTCCCAGGTCCGCCCTTGAGAAGGACCCGAGGCCCGGACCCCTCTTCGAAGGCAACCCTGTGGGTGAAGGCACAACACGAAGGGGCACTGCCACCCCCGTGCATCGTCCGCAAAGACCCGCGGGTTCCACACACAGCTCGACGAGGGGCCTGAGACCCCCTGAGCAACTCGAGAGGCCAGCGGGGTTCCCTTCCTCAGACACGTCGAGGACTGATTCTCCTGTCCCAACTCTGCAGGGACCCTGCGGTCGGAGTCCGAAACGCAGAGGAAGCCTGAGGTTCCTGCCTCCCCTCGAGGTGAGGCCCTCTTCCATTGCGCCAGACCCAGCGGAGTCCCGTGGGGCCCCGCCACCTCCAAAGGATCGCTCGCCTCTCAGAGGCACACTGGCAAGTTCCCTAAGGTCCCCGGCCGAAGGCGAGGGAAACGAGGGTTTCCCGCCGCCCCCCGAGAAAGACCTCGAGAGTCCTTCTTCAACGCGTCTCGAGGCCCAAGTCCCCTCCCGTGACTCGAGAGCCAGGACGCGCTCCCCCTCACCACGCGCATGGAGACCTGACTTCCCTGGCGCCGCACGAGAGGCTCCCTGAGATCCTCGTCGTGCCTCGGGAGAAAACCCCCACGGGCGCCGCAGCTCGAGGAAACCCCTGAGACGCCCCCATCCTCGCGAGCTGAGGGCCTTCTTTTCCTGCATGGCCTGGAGAGCAATCCCGGGTCCTCTCTCCAAAGGGAAGAGGAGGCTGGACTCCCTTGAGGCCGCTCAGGGGGCTCCAAGAGACCCGCGTCGCGACTCGAGAGGAGAGCGGAGTCCTTGGCTTCCCCTCGAGACGAGGCCTGACTCCGCGGGGGAGCCTGGAATGCAACCCCGAGATCCCTGCCTTCCCTGGAGAGGAATATTAGGTCCCGGACACACGCCTAGGTGAGGTCTCTTCGGCCCTGCAGTGACTCGAGCGCAACCCCCAGCTTTCCCTCGCAACCCGAGGGGAAGATTGGGCTTCCCAGGGCCAAGCCAAGGCGAAGGCTGAGATCCCCGTCGTAACTCGAGAATCCCGCCGCAACTCGAGAAAAACCACGTGGTTCCCACCTCTTGGCAAGATGAGGCCCTTGCCCGCCACGGCGTCTCAAGGGAAGTCCCCTGTTCCGCCCTGAAGGGCGAAACGGTCCCTGACAGCCTTCCTGCCACCCCCAAAAGTCCCCCGACACGCCGGGGTCCCCCGAGGGGAATACCGAGGGTCCCGGCACCGCTTCCTCTGAGCCCCTTCTCCCCTCCTGATCGCGACAGGAGAGTATATTCCCCCGCATGGTCTGGAAGGGGTTCCCGGCCTTCCCCGCGCACCTCAGCATGAGGCCGGTCTCACGAAGAAATTCGAGATGAGCCACGTGGGTGGTGCCACATGCCGAACGCCCCCGATTCCCCGGTCCGCTCTTGAGAAGGTCCCGAGGCCCGGACCCCTCTTCCAAAGCAACCCTGTGGGTGAAGGCACAACACGAAGGGGCACTGCCACCCCCGTGCATCGTCTGCAACGACCCGCGGGTTCCACACACAGCTCGACGAGGGGCCTGCGACCCCCTGAGCAACTCGAGAGTCCAGCGGGCTTCCCTTCCTCAGACAAGACGAGGACTGACTCTCCTGTCCCAACTCTGCAGGAACCCTGCGGTCGGAGTCCGAAACGGAGAGGAATCCTGAGGTTCCTGTCTCCCCTCGAGGTGAGGCCGTCTTCCATTGCACCAAACCCAGATGAGTCGCGAGAGGCCCCTCCCAACTCCACAGTATCCCTGAATTCTCAGAGGCACCTTTAGAATCTACCTGAGGTCACCGGCTCAAGTCCAGGGAACCCAGGGTTTCCTGCTGCGACCCGAGAAAGACCTTGAGAGTCCTTCGGCGCGTCTTGAGGCCCGATTCCCCTACCATGACTCGAGAGCAAAGACCCGCTCCCCATCGCCATGCGCATGGAGACCTGACTTCCCTGACTCCTGAAGAGAGTCTCCCTGAGCTCCCCGTCGTACCTTTTCGGAAACCCCATTCAGGCACCGCAGCTCGAGAAAACCCACGATACGCCCCCGTCATCACAAGATGAGGGACTTGTTTCCTGCCTGGCATGGAGAGCAAAACCGAGTCCTCTCTCCAGACTCCACAGGAGGCTTGACTCTCTTTAGGCCTCTCAGTTGGCTCCAAGAGATACCTGTCAGGACCTGAAGGGAGAGCAGAGTCCTTTGCTTCCCCTCGAGACGAGGCCTGACTCCCCGTGTGAGTCTGGAATGCAACCCCGAGTTCCTGTCACACCTGGAGAGGAAAACTCGGTCCTGGACACAAGCCTAGATGAGGTCTATTTTGCACTGCAGTTACTAGAGCGCAATCGCCAGCTCTCCCTCGCAAATCGAATTGAAGATTGGACTTCCCTGGGCCAATACAATTGGAAGCGTGAATTCGACATCGTAACTCGAGAATCCCGCCGAAACTCGAGAAAATCCACGTGGTTCCCCCATCAGCGCTAGATGAGGCCCTTGCCCGCTACAGCGACTCAAGAGAAGTCCCACTTTCTGTCTTGAAGTGCGAAACGGTACTTGGCACCCTTGATGCAATCTCAAAATTCCCCGACATACCGGTCTCACTCGAAAGGAACACCGAGGTTCCCGGAACCACATCATTTGAGCTCCTTCTCCCCTCGTGATCGCGACAGGAGTGTCGATTCCCCTGCTATGTCTGGAAGGGGTTCCCGACCTTTCCAGCGCGCCTAAGGATGAGGCAGGTCTCACGAGGAAATTCGAAACATAGCCTCGTGGGTGGTGCCACAAGCCGAAAGACCCCGATTTCCCGGTCTGCTCTTGATAAGAACGTGATGCCGTGACACCTTTACGAAGGAAAACCTGTGGATGAAAGCACAACACGAAGGGGCACTGACACCGTGCATCGTCCAGAAAAACCCGCAGGTTACAAACACAGTTCGACAAGTGGTCTGTCAGCCCGTGAACAACTCGAGAGGCAAGTGGAGTTCCATTCCTCCACACAAGACGAGACCTGATTTTCTGTACCAACTCTGCAGGGAAACTGCGATCCGAGTCAGTACCAGCGACAGGAAACCCAGGAGAGGAAACATGAGGTACCTGCCTCCACTCGAGATGAGGCTCTCATCCATTGCACCAAACCCAGTGGAGTCCAGAGAGGCCCCTCCCAACTCCACAGTACCCCTGACTTCTCAGAGGCACCCGGAGAAGCTCCATGAGGTCACCGGCACATGTCGAGGGAACCCAGGGTTTCCTGCCACAATGGGAAAAAGACCTCGAGAGTCCTACTTCAACGTGTCTTGAAGCCCGAATCTGCTTCCATGGCTCTATAGAAATGACACGCACCCCCTCGCCACGCACATGGAGACCTGACTTCCCTGGCGCCATAAGAGAGGCTCCCTGAGCTCCCTGTCGTACCTCGTGAGAAACCCCTCACTGACGCCGCAGCTTGAGAAAACTCACCATATGCCCCTGTCATTGCGAGATGAGGGCCTTCTTTTCCTGCATGGCCTGGAGAGGAATCCCGAATCCTCTTTCCAAACTCCACAGGAGGCTTGATTCCCTTTAGGCCACTTAGTGGGCTCCAAGAGATACCCGTCGCGACTCGAGAGGAGAATTGAGTCCTTTGCTTCCCTTCGAGACAAGGCCTGACTCACCAGGTGGGTCTGGAATGCAACCCCGAGATCCCTGTCTCCCCTGGAGAGGAACATTAGGTCCTGGAAACAAGCCTAGATGAGGTCTCTTTTGCCCTTCTGTAACTCGAGAGCAATCCCCCGCTCTCCCTGACAACTCGAATGGAAGATTGGACTTCCCTGGGCCAACACAAGAGGAAGCCTGAATTCCCCTTCGTAACTCGAGAATCCCGCCGCAACTCGAGAAAAAGCACTTGGTTCCCTCGTCATCACAAGATGAGGCCCTTGCCCGCTACAGCTTCTCAAGAAAAGTCCCACGTTCCGTCTTGAAGTGCAAAACGATACTTGACACCCTTGATGTGACCCCAAAAGTTCCCCGAAATATCGGTCTCACTCGAGGTGAACACCGAGGTTCCCGGCACCAGTTTATCTGAGCCCCTTCTCCCCTCCTGTTCGTGATAGCAGGGTAACTTCCCCTGCTTTGTTTGTAAGGGGTTCCCGACCTTCACGGGGCACTTCAGGATGAGGCCAGTCTCACGAGGAAATTCGAGACGTAGCTCGCGGGTGGTACCACATGCCAAAAGACTATGATTTCCCGGTACGCTCTTGATAAGAACCCGATGCCTGGACACCTCTTTGAAGGCAACCCTGTGGATGAAGGCACAACACAAAGGGGCACTGACACCCTCGTGCATCGTCCGGAAAAACCCGCAGGTTCCACATACAGCTCAACAAGTGGCTTGTCACCCCTGAAGAACTCGAGAGGCAAGTGGGGTTTCATTCCTCTACACAAGACGATGCCTGACTCTCCTGTCCCAACTCTGCAGGGACTTTGCGATCCGAATCAGACCAGCGCCAGTGAAGTCACGAGAGGAACGCTGAGGTTCCTGCCTCCACTCGAGATTAGGACCTCTTCCATTGCACGAAACCCAGTGGAGTCCCGAGAGACGCGTCCCAGCTCCACAGTATCCCTGACTTCTCAGAGGCACCCTGAGAAGCTCCCTGAGGTCACCAGCACAATTCGAGTGAACCCAGGGTTTACTGCCGCCACCATAGAAAGAACTCAAGAGTCCTTCTTCAACGCATTTTGAGGCCTGATTCCCCTACCATGACTCGAGGGCAATGACGCGCTCCCTCTGCTACACTCATGAAGCCCTGACTTCCCTGGCGCCACACGAGAGGCTCCCTGAGCTCCCCGTCATACCTCGTGAGAAACCAAACACTGGCGCCACAGATAGAGAAAACCCACGAGACGCCCCCATTTTCGCGACATGACGGCCTTCTTTTCTAGCATGGCCTGGAGAGCAATCCCGAGTCCTCTCTCCAAACTCCACAGTAGGCTTGACTCCCTTTTGGTCACTCAGTGGACTCCAAGACACACCCGTCGCGACTCGAGAGGAGAGCGGAGTCTTTTCCTTCCCCTCGAGGCGAGGCCTGACTCCTCGGGTGTGTCTGATATGTGAACCGGAGATCCCTGTCGCCCCTGGAGAGAAACATTAGGTCCTGGACACAAGCCTAGATGAGGTCTCTTTTTTCCTGCAGTGACTCGAGAGCAATCCCCAACTCTCCCTCGCAACTCGAATGGAAGACTGGACTTCCCTGGGCCAACAGAAGAGGAAGCCTGAATTTCCCGTTGTAACTCAAGAATCCCGCCACAACTCGAGAAAAACCACGTCGTTCCCTCTTCATCGCAAGATGGGGCCATTGCCGCTACAGCGTCTCAAAAGAAGTCTTACGTTCCATCTTGAAGTGCAATACGGTACTTGGCACCTTTGATGCGACCCCAAAAGTTCCCCAACACACTGGTCTCACTGGAGGGGAACACCGAGGTTCCCGGCATCACCTCATCTGTGCCCCTTCTCCCCTCCTGATCGAGACAGGAGGGTCGATTCCCCTGCTTTGTCTGCAAGGGGTTCCGACCTTCCCGGCGCACCTCAGGATGAGGCCGGTCTCACTAGGAAATTCGAGACGTAGCCTGGTGGGTGGTGCCACATGCGGAAAGACCCCGATTTCCCAGTCCGCTCTTAATAGGAACCCGATGCCAGGACACCTCTTCGAAAGCAAACCTGTGGATGAATGCACAACACGAAGGGGTACTGACATCCCCATGCATAGTACGGAAAAACACACAGATTCCAAACACAGATCGACAAGTGTCCTGTCATCCCTTGAAGAACTAGAGAGGCATGCGGAGTTCCGTTCCTCCAAACAAGAGAAGGCCTGACTCTCCTTTCCCAACACTGCAGGGACCGTGTGATCGGAGTCAGAAATGTAGATGAAACCTGACGTTCCTGCATCAACTCGAAATGAGGCCCTCTTCCATTGCGCCATACCCAGTGGAGTCCCGAGAGGCCCCTAAAACTCCACAGTATCCCTGATTCTCAGAGGCACCCTCAGAAGCTCTCTGCGGTCACTGGCACAAGTCGAGTGAACCCAGGGTTTCCTGCTGCATTCTGAGAAAGACCTTGAGAGTCCTTCTTTACCGCGTCTTGAGGCCCTATACCCTACCATGACTGGAGAGCAATGACGCATTCCCCTCGCCACGCCCATTGAAACCTAACTTCCCTGGCGCCACACGAGAGGCTCCCTGCGCTCCCCGTCCTACCTCATGAAAAACCCACACTGGCACCGCCGCTCGAGAAAACTCACGAGACGCCCCCATCATCGTAAGATGAGGGCCTTCTTTTCCTACATGACCTAGAGAGCAATCCCGAGTCCACTCTCCAAACTCCACTGGAGGCCTGACTCCCTTTAGGCCACTCAGTAGCCTCCAAGAGATACACGTTGCTACTCTAGAGGAGAGCAGAGTCCGTTGCTTCCCCTCGAGCCGAGGCCTGACTACTTGGGTGAGTCTGGAATGGGATCCCGAGATCCGTGTTGCCCCTGTAGAGGAAAACTCGGTCCTGGACACAAGCCTAAATGAGGTCTTTTTTGTCCTGCATTGACTCAAGTGCAATCCCCAGCTCTCCCTCGCAACTCGAATGGATGATTGGACTTCCCTGGGCCAACACAAGAGGAAGCCTGTATTCCCCATTGTAATTCGAGAATCCCGCGGCAACTGGAGAAAAACAACGTGGCTCCTCCGTCATCGAAATATGAGGCCCCTGTCAGCTATAGCGTCTCCAGGGAAGTCCCATGTTCCGTCTTGAAGTGTGAAACGGTACTTGGCACCCTTGATGCGACCCCCAAATTTCCCTGACACCCCGGTCTCACTCGAGGAGAACATGGAGGTTCCCAGCACCGCTTCAGCTGAGCCTCTTCTCCCCTCCTGATGTCGACAGGAGGG
Source organism: Bubalus kerabau (assembly GCF_029407905.1). Lineage (NCBI taxonomy): Eukaryota > Metazoa > Chordata > Mammalia > Artiodactyla > Bovidae > Bubalus > Bubalus kerabau. The sequence continues at coordinate 1,052,413 of NW_026577901.1, forward strand.
TCGATTCCCCTGCTTTGTCTGGAAGGGGTTCCCAGACTTCCCGGCGAACCTCAGGATGAGGCCAGTCTCACGAGGGAAGTCGAGACGTAGCCTCGTGGGTTGTGCCACATGCCGAAAGACCCCGATTTCCTGGTCCGCTATTGATAAGATCCCGATGCCCGGTCACCTCTTCGAAGGTAACCCTGTGGATGAAGGCACAACACGAAGGGGCACTGACACCCCTGTGCATCGTCCCCCAAAACCGCAGGTTCCACATACAACTCGACAGGTGGCCTGTCATCCCGTGAACAACTCGAGAGGCAAGCGGAGTTCCATTACTCCACACAAGACGAGGTCTGACTCTCCTGTCCCAACTCTGCAGGGACCCTGCTATCCGAGTCAGAAATGGAGAGGAACCCTGACGTTACTGCCTCAATCCGAGATTAGGTCCTCTTCAATTGCACCAGTCCCTGTGATGTCCCGAGAAGCCCCTCTCAACTCCACAGTATCCCTGACTTCTCAGAGGAACCCCGCTAAGCTCCCTGAGGTCATGGGCACAAGTCGAGGGAACCCAGGGTTTCCTGCCACACCCCGAGAAAGACCTCGAGAGTTCTTCTTCGAAGCGTCCTGAGGCTTGATTCCCCTACCATGACTCGAGAGCAATGAGGCGCTCCCCCACGCCACGTCCATGGAGACCTGACTTCCGTGGCACCACAGGAGTCTCCCTGAGCTCCCCGTCCTATCTCGTGAGAAACCCCAACCAGGCACTGCACCTTGAGAAAACCCACGAGACGCCCCCGTCATCGCGAGATGAGGGCCTTCTTTTCCTGCATGGCCTAGAGAGCAATCCCGAGTCCTCTCTCCAAACTCCACAGGAGGCTTAACTCCATTTAGGCCACTCTTGGGCTCCAAGGGATACCCGTCGCGACTCGAGAGGAGAGCGGAGTCCATTCATTCCCTTCGAGACGAGGCCTGACTCCCCGGGTGAGTCTGGAATGCAACCCCGAGATCCCTGTCGCCCCTGGAGAGAAAAACTCGGTCCTGGACACAAACCTAGATGAGCTCTATTTTGCCCTGCAGTGACTCGAGAGCAATCTCCAGCTCTCACTTGCAACTCGAATGGAAGATTGGACTTCCCTGGGCCAACACAAGAGGAAACCTGTATTCCCCATCGTAACTCAAGAATCCTGCCGCAACTCGAGAAAAAACACGTGGGTCCCCCGTCAGTGCTAGATGAGGCCCTTGCCCACTACAGCATCTCAAGAGAAGTCCCAGGTTCCGTCTTGAAGTGCGAAACGGTACTTGGCACCCTTGATGCAACCAGAAAAGTTACCCGACTTTCACTCAAGGAGAGCACCGAGGTTCCCGGCACTACTTCATCTGAGCCCTTTCTCTCCTCCTGATCCCGAAAGGAGGGTCGATTCCCCTGCTTTGTTTGGAAAGGGTTCCCGGACTTTCCTGCGCGCCTCAGGATGAGGCCGGTCTCACGAGAAAATTCGAGACGTAGCCTAGTGGGTGGTGCAACATGCTGAAAGACCCCAATTTCCCGGTCCGCACTTGAGGAGAACACGATACCCGGACACCTCTTCGAAGGCAACCTTGTGGATGAAGGCACAACAGGAAGGAGCACTGACACCCCCGTGCATCTCCGAAAAACCCGCAGGTTCCACACACATCACGAAAAGTGGTGTTATCCTTGAACAACTTGAGATGTAAGCGGAGTTCCATTCCTCCGCAGAACACGAGACCTGACACTCCTGAGCAAACTCAACAGGGACCCTGCGATCTGAGTCAGATCCGGCCTCCAGGAAGTCAGGAGCAGAACCCTGAGGTTCCTGCCTCAACTTGAGATGAGGCCCACTTCCATTGCACCAAACCCAAAGGAGTCCCGAGAGGCCTCTCCCAAATCCACAGTATCCCTGACTTCTCAGAGGCACCCTGAGACACTCCCTGAGGTCACCGGCACAAGTCAAGGGAACCCAGGGTTTCCTGCCGCAACCCTAGAAAGACATCGAGAGTCCTTTTTCAACCCGTCATGAGGCCCGATTCCCCTACCCTGACTTGAGAGCAATGACGCGCTCCCCCTTGCCCCGCCCATGGAGACCTGACTTCCCTGTTGCCACACGAGAGGCTACCTGAACTCCCCGTCGTACCTCGTGAGAAACCCCACACTGGCGCCGCAGCTCGAGAAAACACACGAGACGCCCCCGTCATCTCGAGATGTGGGCCTTCTTTTCCTGCATGGCCTGGAGATCAATCCCGAGTCCTCTCTCCAAACTGAAGAGGAGGGTTGACTCCCTTTAGACCACTCAGTGGGCTCCAAGAGATACGCGTCGCAACTCGAGAGGATAGCCGAGTCCTTTGCTTCCCCTCGAGACGAGGCCTAACTCCCCGGGTGAGTCTGTAATGCAAACCCGAGATCCCTGTCGCCCTTGGAGAGGATCACTGGGTCCTGAACACAAGGCTAGATGAGGTCGCTTTTGCCCTGCAGTAACTTGAGAGCACTCCCCAGCTTTCCCTCGCAACCCGAATGGAAGATTGGACCTCCCTGGGCCAACACAAGAGGAAGCCTGAATTCCCAGTAGTAATTCGAGAATTCCGCCTCAACTTGAGAAAAACCACGTGGTTCCCCCGTCATTGCAAGATGAGGCCCTTGCCCGCTCCAGCGTCTCAAGAGTAGTCCCACGTTCTGTCTTCAAGTGCGAAATGATATTTGGCACCCTTAATGCTACCCCAAAAGTTCCCCGACATACGGGTCGCACTAGAGGGGAACACCGAGGTTCCTGGCACCACTTCATCTGAGCCCCTTCTCCCCTCCTGATCGCGAAAGGAGGGTCAATTCCCCTGCTTTGTCCTCAAGGGGTTCCCGACCTTCTCCACGCACCTCAGATGAGGCTGTCTCACGAGGAAATTCGAGACATAGCCTCGATGGTGGTGCCACATGCCGAAAGACCGCGATTTCCCGATCCGCTCTTGATAAGAACACGATGCCCAGACACCTTTTCGAAGATAGTGTGGATGAAGGCACAACACGAAGGGGCACTGACACCCCCGTGCATCGTCCGGAAAAGACCGCAGGTTACTCATACAGCTCAACAAGTGCGTGTCACCCAGTGAACAACTCGAGAGGCAAGCGGAGGTCCATTCCTGCACACAAGACAAGGCCTGACTCACCTCTCCCAACTATGCAGGGGGCTGCGATCGGAATCAGAAATGGAGAGGAACCCTGAGGTTCCTGCCTCCCCTCGAGATGAGGCCCCCTTCCATTTCACCAAACCCAGTGGAGTCCCGAGAGGTCTTTCCCAACTCCACAGTATCCCTGACTTCTCAGAGGCACCCGGAGAATCTCCCTGAGGTCACCGGCACAAGTCGAGGGAACCCAGGTATTCTTGCCAAGACCCGAGAGAGATCTTGAGAGTCCTTCAACGCGTCTAGAGGCCTGATTCCCCTACCATGACTCGAGAGCAATGACGCGCTCCCCCTCGCCACACGCATCGAGACCTAACTTCCCTGGCGCCACACAAGAGGCTCCCTGAGCTCCCCGTCGTACCTCCTGAGAAACCAACACAGGCGCTGCAGCTCGGTAAAACCACCGAGACCCCCCCCCGTCATCGTGAGATGAGGGCCTTCTTTTCCTGCATGTCCTGGAGTGCAATCCCGAGTCCTCTCTCCAAACTCCAGAGGAGGCTTGATTCCCTTTAGTCCACTCAGTGGGCTCCAAGAAATACCCGTCGCGACTCGAGAAGAGAGAGAAGTCCTTTGTTTCCCCTCGAGAGGACGCCTGACTCCTGGGTGAGTCTAGAATGCAACCCCAAGATCCCAGTCATCCCTTGAGAGGAACATTAGGTCCTAGACACAAGCCTGGATGAGGTTTCTTTTGCCCTGCAGTGACTCGAGCGCAACCCCCAGCTCTCCCTCGCAACTCGAATGGAAGATTGGGCTTCCCTGGGCCAACACAAGAGGAAGCCAGAAATCCCCTTCGTAACTCGAGAATCCCGCCGAAACTCGAGAAAAACCACGTGTTTCCAACGTCATCCCAAGATGAGGCCCTTGCTGCTATGGCGTCTCAAGAAAAGAACCACGTTCCGTCTTGAAGTGCGAAACGGTACTTTGCACCCTTGATGCGACACCAAATGTTCCCGGACACGCCGGTCTCACTCGACAGGAACACCGAGGTTCCCGCACCACTTCATCTGAGCACCTTCTCCCCTCCTGTTCGAGACAGGAGGGTCTATTCCCCTGCTTTGTTTGGAAGGGGTTTCCCACATTCCCGGCGCACCTAAGGATGAGGCCGGTCTCACGAGTAAATTCGAGACATAGCGTCGTGGGTGGTGTCACAGGCCGAAATACCCCGATTTCCTGGCCCACTCTTGAGAAGAACCCGATGCCCGGACACCTCTTCGAAGGCAACCCTGTGGACGAAGGCACAAAATGAAGGGTCACTGACACTCCCGTGCATCATTCGGTAAAAGCCGCAGGTTCCACACACAGCTCGACAGGAGGCCTGTCATCCCATGAACAACTCGAGAGGCAAGCAGAGTTCCATTCCTCCACTCAAGACGAGGCCTGACTCTCCGGTCCCAACTCTGAAGGGACCCTGCGATCGGAGTCCGAAATGGAGAGGAACCCTGAGGTTCCTGACTCCACTCGAGATGAGGCCCTCTTCCATTACACCAAAAACAGTGGAGGCCCGAGAGGCCCCTCTCAAATCCACAGTATCGCGACTTCTCAGAGGCACCCTTAGAAGCTCCCTGAGGTCACTGGCACAAGTCGAGGGAACACAGGGTTTCCTGACGCAACCCGAGAAAGACCTCGAAAATCCTCCTTCAACGCATCTTGAATCCCGATTCCCCTACCATGACTCGAGAGCAATGACGCATTCCCCCTCGCCACTCGCATGGAGACTTGACTTCCCTGGCGCCACACGAGAGGCTCCCTGAGCTCCCCGTCATACCTCGTGAGAAATCCCACACTGGCTCCCCAGCTCGAGAAAACAGACGAGACGCCTCCGTCATCGCGAGATGAAGGCCTTCTTTTCCTGCATGGCCTGGAGAGCAATCTCGAGGCCTCTCTTCAAACTCCACAGGAGGCCTGACTCCCTTTAGGCCACTCTGTGGGCTCCAAGAGATACCCGTTGGGACTCGAGAGGAGAGCGGAATTCTTTGCTTCCCCTATATACCAGGCCTGACTCCTCAGGTGAGTCTGGAATGCAACCCCGAGATCCCTGTCGCCCCTGGAGAGGAACATTAGGTCCTAGACACAAGCATAGATGAGGTCTCATTTGCCCTGAAGTGACTCGAGAGCAATCCCCTGCTCTCCCTCGCACCTCGAATGGAAGAATGGACTTCCCTGGGACAACACAAGAGGAAACCTGAATTCCCCGTCGTAATTCGAAAATCCCACTGCAACTCGAGGAAAACCACGTGGTTCCCCCGTCATCGGAAGATGAGGCCCTTGCCAGCTACAGCGTCTCAGTAGAAGCCCTACGTTCCATCTTGAAGTTTAAAACGATAATTGGCAACCTTGATGTTAGCACAAAAGTTCCCCGACACCCTGGTCTCACTCGAGGGGAACACCAAGGTTCGATGCACCGCTTGTTCTGAGCCCCTTATCCCCTCCTGATCGCGACGGGAGGGTCGATTACCCTGCTTTGTCTGGAAGGGGTTCCGGACCTTCCCGGCGCACCTCAGGATGAGGCCGGTCTCACGAGGAAATTCGAGACGTAGCCTTGTGGTTGGTGCCACACGCCGAAAGACCCCGATTTCCCTGTCTGCTCTTGATAAGAACCCAATGCTAGGACACCTCTTCGAAGGCAATCCTGTGGACGAAGGCACAAAACGAAGGGGTCTGACACCCTCCTGCATCATTGGAAAAGCCCGCAAGTTCCACATACAGATCGACAAGTGGCCTGTCACCCCGTGAACAACTCGAGAGGCAAGAGGAGTTAAATTCCTCCACACAAGACGAGGCCTGACTCTCCTGTCCCAACTCTGCATGGACACTGAGATCCGATTCAGAAATGGAGAGGAACCATGAGGTTCCTGCCTCAACTCGAGATAAGGCCCTCTTCTACTGCACCAAACCCAGTGGAGTTCGGAGCGGCCCCTCTCAACTGCACAGTATCCCTGACTTCTCAGAGGCACCCTGAGAAGCTCCCTGAGGTCACGGGCATAAGTCGAGGGAACCCAGGGTTTCCTGCCGTAACCTGAGAAAAATCTCGAGAGTCCTTCTTCACGTGTCTTGAGGCCCGATTCCCCTACCATGACTGGAGAAAAATGACGCGCTCCCCCTCGCCACGCGCATGAAGATCTGACTTCCCCGGCACCACATGAGAGGCTCCCTGAGCTCCCCATCGTACCTCGTGAGAAACCCCACACTGGCGCCGCAGCTCGAGAAAACCCACGAGACGCCCCTGTCATGGTGAAATGAGGGCCTTTCCTGCATGACCTGAAGAGCAATCCCGAATCCTCTCTCCAAACTCCAAAGGAGGCTTGACTCCCTTTAGGTCACTCAGTGGGCTCCAAGAGATACCCGTCGATACTCAGGAGGAGAGCGGTGTCCTTTGCTTCCCCTCGAGATGAGGCCTGACTACGAGGGTGAGTCTGGAATGCAACCCTGGATCCCTGTCGCCCCTGGAGAGGAACCTTAGGTCCTGGACAAAAGCCTAGATGAGGTCTCTTTGGCCCTGCAGTGACTCAAGCGCAACCCCTAGCTTTCCCTTGCAACTCGAATGGAAGATTGGCCTTTCTGAGCAAACACAAGAGGAAGCCTGAATTTCCAGTTGTAATTTGAGAAACCCGCCGCAACTCGAGAAAAATCACGTGGTTCCCCGTATTGCAAGATGAGGCCCTTGCCCCCTACAGCGTCTCAAGAGAAGTCTCACATTCCGTCTTGAAGTGCAAAACAGTACTTGGCACCCTTGATGCGACCCCAAAAGTTCCCCTATATACCGATCTCACTAGAGGGGACACTGAAGTTTCCGGCACCACTTCATCTGAGGCCTTTCTCCTCTCCTGATCGCGATAGGAGGGTCGATTCCACTGCTTTGTCTCGAAGGGATTCCCGACCTTCCCGGCACACCTCAGGATGAGGCCGGTCTCACGAGGAAATTCGAGACGTAGCCTCGAGGGCCATACTACATGCCGAAAGACCCCGATTCCATGGTCCACTTTTGATCAAAACCAGACTCCTGGACACCTCTTCGAAGGCAAGCCTGTGGATGAAGGCACAACACGTAGGGGCACTGACACCCCGTGCATCTTCCGGAAAAACCCACAGGTTCCTCACACAGCTCCACAAGTGGTCTGTCACCTCGTGAACAACTCGAGAAGCAAGCGGAGTTCCATTCCTCCACACAAGACGATGCCTGACTCTCCTGTCACAACTCTAGGGACCTTGCGCACCGAGTCAGAAATGGAGAGGAAGCCTGAGGTTCCTGCCTCCACTCAAGATGAGGCCCTTTTCCATTGCCACAAAACCAGTGGAGTCCCGAGAGGCCCGTCCCAAATCCACAGTATGCCTGACTTCTCAGAGGCACCCTGAGAAGCTCCCTAAGGTCACCGGCAGAAGTCGACGGAACCCAGGGTTTCCTGCCGCAACCCGAGAAAGACCTTGAGAGTCCTGCTTTAACGTGTCTTGAGGCCCGATTCCCGTATCATATCTCGAGAGCAATGTCGCGCTCCCCCTTGCCCCGCCCATGGAGACCTGAATTCCCTGGTGCCACACGAAAGGCTCCCTGAGCTTCCCGTCGCACCTCGTCAGAAACCGCACACTGGCACCGCAGCTCGAGAAAACCAACAAGACGCCCCTGTCATCGCGAGATGAGGGTCTTCTTTTCCTGCATGGCCTGGAGAGCAATCCTGAGTCCTCTCTCCAAACTCCACAGGGGGCTTGACTCCCTTTAGGCCACTCAGTGGGCTCCAAGAGACACCTGCGGTGACTCAAGAGGAGAGCGGGGTCCTTTGCTTCCCCTCGAGTCGAGCTCTGACTCCCAGGATGCGTCTGGAATGCAACCCCGAGATCGCTGTCGGGCCTGGAGAGGAATATTAGGTCCTGGACACAAGCCTAGATGAGGTCTCTTTTGCCCTGCAGTGACTCAAGAGCAAACCCCAGCTCTTCCTCGAAACTCGAATGGAAGATTGGACTTCCCTGGGCCAACACAAGAGGAAGCCTGAATTCCCCGTCGTAACTCGAGAATCCCGCCGCACCTTGAGAAAAACCACGTGATTCCCCCGTCATCCCAAGATGAGGCCCTTGCCCTCTACAGCGTGTCAAGAGAAGGCCCAAGTCCGTATTGAAGTGCAAAACGGTACTTGGCACCCTTGAAGTGACCCCAAAAGTTTCCCGACACACCGGTCCCACTCGAGGGGAACACCGAGGTTCCCGGCACGACTTCAACTGAGCCCTTTCACTCCTCCTGATCGTGACAAGATGGTCGATTCCCCTGCTTTGTCTGGAAGGGGTTCCCGATCTTCATGGCGCACCTCAGGATGACACCAGTCTAATGAAGAAATTCGAGACGTAGCCTCATGGATGGTGCCACGTTCTGAAAGACCCCGATTTCCTGCTCTGCTATTGATAAGAACCCGATGTCCGGACACCTCTTTGAAGGCAACCCTGTGGATGAAGGCACAACACGAAGGGGCACTGACCCCCTCATGCATCTTACGGAAAAAACCGAAGGTTCCACTCACAGCTCGACAAATGGTCTGTTATCCTGTGAACAACTCGAGAGGCAAGTGGAGTTCCATTCCTCCACACAAGACGAGGCCTGACTCTCCTGTCCCAACTCTTCAGGGACCCTGTGGTCGGAGTTTTAAATGGAGAGGAACCCTTAGGTTCCTGCCTCAACTCGAGATGAGAACCTTTGCCATTGCACCAAACCCAGTGGAGTTCCGAGAGCGCCTCCCAAGTCCACAGTATGCCTGACTTCTCAGAGGCACCCTGAGAAGCTCCCTGAGGTCACCGGTACAAGTCGAGGGAACCCAGGGTTTCCTGCCGCAACCTGAGAAAGACCTCGAGACTCCTTCTTCAACGCGTCTTGAGTCCCGATTTCCCTACCATGACTCGAGAGCATTTATGGGCTCCTCCTCATCACACGCATAGACACCTGACTTTCCTGGCACCACACGAGAGGCTCCCTGAGCTCCCCGTCGTACCTCGTGAGAAAACTCATACTTGCGCTCCAACTCGAGAAAACCCACAAGACGCCCCCGTCATTGCGAGCTGAGGGCCTTCTTTCCTGTATGGCCTGGAGAGCAATCCCGAGTCCTCTCTCCAACTCCACAGGAGGCTTGACTCCCTGGAGGCCACTCAGTGGGCTCCAAGAGATACCTATTGCGACCCAGGAGGATATCAGAATCCTTTGCTTCCCCTCGAGCCGAGGCCTGACTCACTGGGTGAGTCTGGAATGCGTCCCCGTCATCCCTATCGCCCCTGGAGAGGAACATTAGGTCCTGGACACAAGCATAGATGAGGTCTATTTTGACCTGCCGTGACTTTAGAGCAATTCCCACCCAGCTCTCCCTGGCAACTCGAATGGAAGAATGGACTTCCCTGGGCCAACAGAAGAGGAAACCTGAATTCCCCGTCGTAAGTCAACAATCCCATCGCAACTCGAAAAAAACCACGTGGTTTCCCCTTCATCACAAGATGAGGCCCTTGCCCGCCACAGCGTCTCAAGAGAAGTCCCACGTTTCATCTTGAAGTTTGAAACAGTATTTGGCAAGCTTCATGAGACCCCAAAAGTTCCCTGACATACCGGTCTCACTCAAGGGGAACACCGAGGTTCCCGGCACCACTTCATCTGAGCCCCTTCTCCCCTCCTGATCGCGACAGTAGGGTCGATTAACCTGCTTTGTCTGGAAGGCTTTCCCGACCTTCCAGGGGCACCTCAGCATGAGGCCCGTCTCACGAGGAAATTCGAGACGTAGCATCGTGTGTGGTGCCACATTCCAAAAGACCCCGATTTCCTGGTCCGCTCTTAATAAGAACCCGATGCCCGCACACCACTTCGAAGGCAACCCTGTGGATGAAAGCACATCACGAAGGGGCACTGACACCCCTGTGCATTGTCTGGAAAAAACCGCAGGTTCCACACACAGCTCGACAAGTGGCCTGTCACTCCTTGAACAACTCGAGAGGCAAGCGGAGTTCCATTCCTCCACACAAGACGAGGCCTGACTCTCCTGTCCCAACTCTGCAGGGACCCTGCAATCTGAGTCAGAAATGGAGAGGAACCCTAAGGTTCCTTCCTGATCTCGAGATTAGGCCCTCTTCCATTGCAGCAAACCCAGTGGAGTCCCGAGAGGCCTCTCCCAGCTCCATAGTATCCCTGACTTCTCAGAGGCACCCTGAGAAGCTACCTGAGGTCACAGGCACAAGTCGAGGGAACCCAGGGTTTCCTGCCGCAACCCGAGAAAGACCTCGAGCGTCCTTTTTCATTGCGTTGAGCCCTGATTCCACTACCATGACTCGAGAGCAATGACGTGCGCCCCCTCGCCACTCGTATGGAGACTTGACTTCCCTGACACCACACGAGAGGCTCCCTGAGCTCCCGGTCGTACCTTGTGAGAAACCCCACACTGGCACCGCAGCTCCAGAAAAACCACGAGACTCCCCCGACATCGCGAGCTGAGGGCCTTCTTTTCCTGCATGGCCTGGAGAGCAATCCCGCGTGCTCTCTCCAAATTCCACAAGAGAGGAGCCAAGATTGCTGAGGAGTAGGACGGGGAGAACTCATTCCGCCCCAAACAATTTCATCAAAAGAGCATTTAAACGTCGAGTAAATTCCACAATACAACTTATGAATGCTGCCAGAGGACATCAGGCACCCAGAAAAGCAACCCAACTCTTGGAAAGTAGGTAGGAAAAAGTATAAAGGACAAAAAAAGAGACAAAAGAGGGAGGGAGGGATTTCCGTCCCAGGAAGATAGTCTTAAAAAGAGAAAAGTTTCCAAACACCAGGAAAGCTTTTCACTGCCAAATCTTTGCCAAGCTTTGGAAGCACAAAGGGCAACATAAGGGGGATAAAAATAAATAAACAATTAAAACTCGCAGATTGCAAGCCCTACGGTAACTCCCCCAGCCGCAAAGCAGTGCAGACACCTGCTCATACCATTAGCAAGCAGGGGCTGGGCAGGGAGGCGCGGCGCGGGCTGCATCGCTTAGAGTAAGAATCTGGCCTGAATACCCTGAGCACTATCTGAACGAAATAACTTGGGCTAGCAAACCAGACTCTGGGATATCTACCACGCAAAAAGCCAGCCCTAACCTAAGACACCGCCTGGCCCGCGCATGGAACAAAGGACTGAACAGAGATAGCCGGCTGCAGATCTTCCCCCTCCAGTGACAGGCAGCCAGAGCCAGAAGGGGGCAATCGCAGCCCCAGAGAGACATTATCTATAAAACTGTAAGCAGCCTTCTTTGCTAACTAAAACTTCTTGGGGATCTGGACGGTCAACATCTGCCTGAGAAGGTGCGCCTGTTTTACACCCAGATAACCGAGTGGCGGGGAGGCGATAAGTCACAACATTGGCGCTCGCCAAACACCTCATCACCTGAGCTGCTCGGACCTGGGAAGAGCACAAAACGCAGGCCCAACCGAGTCTGTGCCTCTGAGGACTACCCGAGTGCCTGAACCTGAGCGGCTTGGACCTGGGAGGTGCATGAAGCCCAGGGCCAGCCTCGGATTGTTCCCGGTGGAACAACCTAGAGCCCGAGCAGTGTGGGCAGGGAGGCTACACGTGCCGTGAGCGGGGGCAGACCCAGTGTGGCTGAGGCACTGCGAGCGCACGCCAGTGTTATTTGTTTGCAGCATCACTCCCTCCCTCCCTCCCCACAGCGCAACTGAACAAGTGAGCCTAAAAAAAAAAAAGTGTCCTCCACCGTCCCCTTTGTGTCAGGGCATAAACCAGACACTGAAGAGACAGGCAAACAAAAGAAGCTATAACAGAGGGAAACGCCTTGGAAGCTACAGGCAATAGATTAAAACCCTGTGGTTACTAGGACTACATAGGAAGGCGCCTATAGATCTTGAGAAATATAAGTCGGACCAAGGAACTAGCCAAAAATGAACCGAACCCACGATACTCACAACAAAACCAGAGAAAGTCCTAGATATATTTTTATGATCATTCTTACTTTTTTTAATTTTAAGTTCTCTATTGTTCATTTAATTTTCACTTTTATAACCTATTACTTTGCAAAACAAAGACCCTATTTTTTTCTTCTACAGCAAACTTCATATATATATATATATATATATATATATATATATATATATATATAATAATTTTTTGACCTTGTTTTTTTGTTTTGTTTTTTTTCTTCTTTTCTTTAACATTGTATTTTTGAAATTCCAAACTGTACTCTAGATTTTTAATTTATGCTTTTTGATATTTGATATCAATTTTGTACCTGTAGTTTCTTTATAATTTTTGCGACATTGCTTGTTTTTGTTTGTTTGTTTTCTCTTTAGTTTTCTTCTTCCTTTTTTTTAACATTGTATTTTTGAAATTCCAAACTCTACTCTAGATTTTTAATTTTTGCTTTTTGGTATTAGTTATCAATTTTGTACCTGTATTTTCTTGATAATTTTTGCGACCATGTTTGTTTTTCTTTGTTCGTTTTTTCTCTCTTTCTTTTCCTTCTTCTTTTCTTTAACATCGTATTTTTGAAATTCCAAACTCTACTCTAGATTTTTAATTTTTGCTTTTATGTATTTGTTACCAATTTTGTACCTTTAAGAACCCAATCTTCAGTACCCATTTTTCACTAGGGAGCGAGATTACTGGCTTGACTGCTCTCTCTCCCTTTGGACTCTCCTTTTTCTCCACCAGGTCGCCTGTGTCTCCTCCCTAACCCCTCTCTACTCTACCCAACTCTGTGAATTTCTGTGTATTCCAGACGGTGGAGAACACTTAGGGAACTGATTACTGGCTGGATCTGTCTCCCTCCTTTTCATTCCCCGCTTTTATCCTTCTGGCCACCTCTGTCTCCTTCCTCCTTCTTCTCATCTCTGTATAAATCTGTGAACATCTCTGAGCGGTCCAGTTGTGGAGTGCACATAAGGAAGTGACTACTGGCCAGCCCACTCTCTCCACTATTGATTCCACCTGATCTCATTTGGGTCACCTCTAACTCCCTCCTCCCTCTTCTCTTCTCCATGTAATGCTGTGAACCTTTCTGAGTGGCCCTCACAGTAGAGAAACTTTTCTTCTTTAACGTAGATGTTTTATCAATGGTGCTGTATAGAAGGAGAAGTTTTGAAACTACTGTAAAAGTAAGACAGATAACTGGAAGCAGGAGGCTTAAGTCCAAACCCTGACTCCAGGGAACTCCTGACTCCAAGGAACATTAATTGACAGGAGCTCATCAAATGCCTCCATACCGACACTGAAATCAAGCACCACACAAGGGCCAACAAATTCCAGGGCAAGACATACCAAGCAAATTCTCCAGCAACAAAGGAACGCAGCCCTGAGCTTCAAGATACAGGCTGCCCAAAGTCACCCCAAAACCACAAACATCTCATAACTCATTACTGGACACTTCATTGCACTCCAGAGAGAAGAAATACAGCTCCACCCACCAGAACACGGACACAAGCTTCCCTAACCAGGAAACCTTGACAAGACACCTGTACAAACCCACACACAGCGAGGAAATGCCACAGTAAAGAACTCCACAAACTGCCAGAATACAGAAAGGACACCCCAAACTCAGCAATTTAAACAAGATGAGACAGAGGAATACCCAGCAGATAAAGGAACAGGATAAATGCCCTCCAAACCAAACAAAAGAGGAAGAGATAGGGAATCTACCTGATAAAGAATTCCGAGTAAGGATAGTGAAATGGATCTAAAATCTTGAAATTAAAATGGAATCACAGATAAATAGCCTGGAGACAAGGATTGAGAAGATGCAAGAAAGGTTTAACAAGGACCTAGAAGAAATAAAAAAAGAGTCAATATATAATGAATAATGCAATAAATGAAATTAAAAACACTCTGGAGGCAACAAATAGTAGAATAACAGAGGCAGAAGATAGGATTAGTGAATTCGAAGATAGAATGGTAGAAATAAATGAATCAGAGAGGATACATGAAAAACGAATTAAAAGAAATGAGCACAATCTCAGAGACCTCCAGGACAATATTAAACGCTACAACATTCGAATCATAGGGGTCCCAGAAGAAGAAGACAAAAAGAAAGACCGTGAGAAAATACTTGAGGAGATAATAGTTGAAAACTTCCCTAAAATGGGGAAGGAAATACTCACTCAAGTCCAAGAAACCCAGAGAGTCCCAAACAGGATAAAGCCAAGGCGAAACCCCCCAAGACACATATTAATCACATTAACAAAAATCAAACACAAAGAACAAATATGAAAAGCAGCAAGGGAAAAACAACAAATAACACACAAGGGAATTGCCATAAGGATAACAGCTGATCTTTCAATAGAAACTCTTCAAGCAAGGAGGGAATGGCAAGACATACTTAAAATGATGAAAGAAAATAACCTACAGCCCAGATTATTGTACCCAGCAAGGATCTCATTCAAGTATGAATGAGAAATCAAAAGCTTTTCAGACAAGCAAAAGCTGAGAGAATTCTGCACCACCAAACCAGCTCTCCAACAAATACTAAACAGGAAACACAAAAACGGTGTATAAATTCAAACCCCAAACAATAAAGTAAATGGCAATGGGATCATACTTATCAGTAATTACCTTAAACGTAAATGGGTTGAATGCTCCAACCAAAAGACAAAGACTGGCTGAATGGATACAAAAAGAAGACCCCTACATATGTTGTCTACAAGAGACCCACCTCAAAACAGGGGATACATACAGACTGAAAGTGAAGGGCTGGAAAAAGATTTTCCATGCAAATAGGGACCAAAAGAAAGCAGGAGTAGCGATACTCATGTCAGATAAAATAGACTTTAAAACAAAGGCTGTGAAAAGAGACAAAGAAGGTCACTACATAATGATCAAAGGATCAATCCAAGAAGAAGATATAACAATTATAAATATATATGCACCCAACGTGGGAGCACCACAGTATGTAAGACAAATGCTAACAAGTATGAAAGGAGAAATTAACACTAACACAATAATAGTTGGAGATTTTAATACCCCACTCACACCTATGGATAGATCAACTAAACAGAAATTTAACAAGGAAACACAAACTTTAAATGATACAATAGACCAGTTAGACCTAATTGATATCTATAGGACAATTCATCCCAAAACAATGAATTTCAACTTTTTCTAAAGTGCACATGGAACCTTCTCCAGGATAGATCACATCCTGGGCCATAAAGCTAGCATTGGTAAATTCGAAAAAACAGAAATCATTCCAAGCATCTTTTCTGACCACAATGCAGTAAGATTAGATCTCAATTACAGGAGAAAAACTATTAAAAATTCCAACATATGGAGGCTGAACAACACGCTGCTGAATAACCAACAAATCACAGAAGAAATCAAAAAAGAAATCAAAATTTGCATAGAAACGGATGAAAATGAAAACAGAACAACCCAAAACTTGTGGGACACGGTAAAAGCAGTCCTAAGGGGAAAGTTCATAGCAATACAGGCACACCTCAAGAAACAAGAAAAAAGTCAAATAAATAAACTAACTCTACACCTAAAGCAACTAGAAAAGGAAGAAATGAAGAACCCCAGGGTTAGTAGAAGGAAAGAAATCTTAAAAATTAGAGCAGAAATAAATGCAAAAGAAACAAAAGAGACCATAGCAAAAATCAACAAAACCAAAAGCTGGTTCTTTGAAACGATAAATAAAATTGACAAACCATTAGCCAGACTCATCAAGAAACAAAGGGAGAAAAATCAAATCAATAAAATTAGAAATGAAAATGGAGAGATCACAACAGAAAACACAGAAATACAAAGGATCATAAGAGACTACTATCAACAATTATATGCCAATAAAATGGACAACGTGGAAGAAATGGACAAATTCTTAGAAAAGTACAACTTTCCAAAACTGGACCAGGGAAGAAATAGAAAATCTTAACAGACCCATCACAAGCACGGAAATGGAAACTGTAACCAAAAATCTTCCAGCCAACAAAAGCCCAGGTCCAGACGGCTTCACAGCTGAATTCTACGAAAAATTTAGAGAAGAGCTAACACCTATCCTGCTCAAACTCTTCCAGAAAATTGCAGAGGAAGGTAAACTTCCAAACTCATTCTATGAGGCCACCATCAGCCTAATACCAAAACCTGACAAAGATCCCACAAAAAAAGAAAACTACAGGCCAATATCACTGATGACATAGATGCAAAAATCCTTAACAAAATTCTAGCAATCAGAATCCAACAACACATTAAAAAGATCATACACCATGACCAAGTGGGCTTTATCCCAGGGATGCAAGGATTCTTCAATATCCGCAAATCAATCAATGTAATACACCACCTTAACAAATTGAAAAATAAAAACCATATGATTTTCTCAATAGATGCAGAGAAAGCCTTTGACAAAATTCAACATCCATTTATGATAAAAACTCTCCAGAAAGCAGGAATAGAAGGAACATACCTCAACATAATAAAAGCTATATATGACAAACCCACAGCAAACATTATCCTCAATGGTGAAAAATTGAAAGCATTTCCTCTAAAGTCAGGAACTAGACAAGGGTGCCCACTTTCACCATTACTATTCAACATAGCTTTGGAAGTTTTGGCCACAGCAATCAGAGCAGAAAAAGAAACAAAAGGAATCCAAATTGGAAAAGAAGAAGTAAAACTCTCACTGTTTGCAGATGACATGATCCTCTACATAGAAAACCCTAAAGACTCCACCAGAAAATCACTAGAACTAGTCAATGACTATAGTAAAGTTGCAGGATATAAAATCAACACACAGAAATCCCTTGCATTCCTATACACTAATAATGAGAAAACAGAAAGAGAAATTAAGGAAACAATTTCATTCACCATTGCAACGGAAAGAATAAAATACTTAGGAATATACCTACCTAAAGAAACTAAAGACCTATATATAGAAAACTATAAAACACTGGTGAAAGAAATCAAAGAGGACACTAATAGGTGGAGAAATATACCATGTTCATGGATTGGAAGAATCAATATAGTGAAAATGAGTATACTACCCAAGGCAATTTATAGATTCAATGCAATCCCTATCAAGCTACCAACAGTATTCTTCACAGAGCTAGAACAAATAATTTCACAATTTGTATGGAAATACAAAAAACCTCGAATAGCCAAAGCGATCTTGAGAAAGAAGAATGGAACTGGAGGAATCAACCTACCTGATTTCAGGCTCCACTACAAAGCCACAGTTATCAAGACAGTATGGTACTGGCACAAAGACAGAAATATAGATTAGTGGAACGAAATAGAAAGCCCAGAGATAAATCCACACACATATGGACACCTTATCTTTGACAAAGGAGGCAAAAATATACAATGGATTAAAGACAATCTCTTTAACAAGTGGTGCTGGGAAATCTGGTCAACCACTTGTAAAAGAATGAAACTAGAACACTTTCTAACACAATACACAAAAATAAACTCAAAATGGATTAAAGATCTAAACGTAAGACCAGAAACTATAAAACTCCTAGAGGAGAACATAGGCAAAACACTCTCTGAAATACATCACAGCAGGATCCTCTATGACCCACCTCCCAGAATATTGGAAATAAAAACAAAAATAAACAAATGGGACCTAATTAACCTTAAAAGCTTCTGCACATCAAAGCAAACTATTAGCAAGGTGAAAAGACAGCCTTTGGAATGGGAGAAAATAATAGGAAATGAAGCAACTGACAAACAACTAATCTCAAAAATATACAAGCAACTCCTACAGCTCAACTCCAGAAAAATAGATGACCCAATCAAAAAATGGGCCAAAGAACTAAATAGACATTTATCCAAAGAAGACATACAGATGGCTAACAAACACATGAAAAGATGCTCAAAATCACTCATTATCATAGAAATGCAAATCAAAACCACTATGAGGTACCATTTCACGCCAGTCAGAATGGCTGCAATCCAAAAGTCTACAAATAATAAATGCTGGAGAGGGTGTGGAGAAAAGGGAACCCTCTTACACTGTTGGTGGGAATGCAAACTAGTACAGCCACTATAGAGAACAGTGTGGAGATTCCTTAAAAAACTGGAAATAGAACTGCCTTATGATCCAGCAATCCCACTGCTGGGCATACACACTGAGGAAACCAGAAGGGAAAGAGACACGTGTACCCCAATGTTCATCGCAGCACTGTTTCTAATAGCCAGGACATGGAAGCAACCTAGATGTCCATCAGCAGATGAATGGATAAGAAAGCTGTGGTACATATACACAATGGAGTATTACTCCGCCATTAAAAAGAATAGAATGAATCAGTTCTAATGAGGTGGATGAAACTGGAGCCTATTATACAGAGTGAAGTAAGCCAGAAAGAAAAACACCAATACAGTATACTAACGCATATATATGGAACTTTGAAAGACGGTAACAATAACCCTGAGTACGAGACAGCAAAAGAGACACTGATGTATAGAAGAGTCTTATGGACTCTGTGGGAGAGGGAGAAGGTGGGAAGATTTGGGAGAATGGCATTGAAACATGTAAAATATCATGTATGAAAAGAGTTGCCAGTCCAGGTTTGATGCATGACACTGGATGCTTGGGGCTAGTGCACTGGGACGACCCAGAGGGATGCTATGGGGGGGGAGGAGGGAGGAGGGTTCAGGATGGGGAGCACATGTATACCTGAGGCAGATTCATTTTGATATTTGGAAAAACTAATACAATTATGTAAAGTTTAAAAATAAAATAAAATTAAAAAAAAAATCCACAGGAGGCTTGACTCCCTTTAGGCCACTCAGTGGTCTCCAAGAAATACCCGTCGGGACTCGAGAGCAGAGCAGAGTCCTTTCCTTCCTCTCGAGATGAGGTCTGACTCCTCGGGTGCGTCTAAAATGCAACCCCGAGATCTCTGTCGCCCCTGGAGAGGAACATTAGGTCCTGGACACAAGCTTAGATGAGGTCTCTTTTGCCCTGAAGTGACTCGAGAGCAATCCCTAGCTCTCTCTCGCAACTCCAATGGAAGATTGGACTTCCCTGGGCCAACACAAGAGGAAGCCTGAATTCCCCATCGTAACTCGAGAATCCCGCCGAAACTCGAGAAAAACCACATGGTTACCCTGTCATCGCAAGATGAGGCCCTTGCCCGCTACAGCGTCTAAAGAGAAGTCCCAGGTTTCTTCTTCAAGTGTTTTCACACTTCAAGTGTGAAAACTTGGCACCCTTGATGCGATTCCAAAAGTTCCCCGACACCCTGGTCTCTCTCGAGGGGAACACCGAGGTTCCCGGTATGACTTCATCTGAGCCACTTCTCCCCTCCTGATTGCGACTGGAGGGTCGACTCCCGTGCTTTGTCTGGAAGGGGTTCCCAACCTTCCCAGCGCACCTCAGGATGAGGCCGGTCTAACGAGAATATTTGAGACGTAGCTTCATGGGTGGTAACACATGCTGAAAGACCCCGATTCCCTGGTCCACTCTTGATAAGAACCCGATGCCCGGACACCTCTTGAAAGGCAACCCTGTGGAAGAAGGCACAACACGACGGGGCACTGACACCCTCGTGCATCGTCCGGAAAAACCCGCAGATTCCAAACACAGTTCGACAAGTTGCCTGTCACCCCATGAATAACTCGAGAGGCAAGCGGAGTTCCATTCCTCCTTACAAGACGAGGCCTGACTCTCCTGTCCCAACTCTGCAGGGACCCTGCGATCAGAGTCAGAAATGGAGACGAACCCTGAGGTTCCTGCCTCCACTCGAGATGAGGCCCTCTTCTATTGCACCAAACCCAGTGGAGTCCCGAGAGGGCCCTCCCAACTCCAGGGTATCCTTGACTTCTCAGAGGCACACTGAGAAGCTCCCTGAGGCCACCGGCACTAGTCGAGGGAACCCAGGGTTTACTGCCGTGACCCAAGAAACACCTTGAAAGTCCTTCTTTAACGGTTCTTGAGGCCCGATACACCTTCCATGACTCTAGAGCAATGACGCGCTCCCCCTCACAATGCGCATGGAGACCTGACTTCCCAAGCGCCTCATGAGAGGCTCCCTGAGCTCCCCGTAGTACCTCATGAGAAACCCCACACTGGCGCTGCAGCTCGAGAAAACCCACGAGACGCCCCCTTCATCGCGAGATGATGGCCTTCTTTTCCTGCATGGCCTGGAGAGCAATCACGAGTCCTCTCTCCAAACTCCACAGGAGGCTTGACTCCCTTTAGGCCACTCAGTGGGCTCCAAGAGATACCTGTCGCAACTCGAGAGGAGAGTGGAGTCCTTCGCTTCCCCTCGAGACAAGGACTGACTCCCCGGGTGCATCAGGAAAGCAACCCCGAGATCCCTGTCCCCCCTGGAGACGAACATTATGTCCTGGACACAAGCCTAGATAAGGTCTCTTTTGCCCTGCAGTAACTCAAGCGCAATCCCTAGCTCTCCCTCGCAACTCGAATGGAAGACTGGACTTCCCTGGGCCAACACAAGAGGAAGCCTGAATTTCCTGACCTAACTCGAGAATCCCGCCACAACTCGAGAAAAACGACGTGGTTAACCCGTCACCACAAGATGAGGCCCTTGCAAGCTACAGCATCTCAAGAGAAGTCTCACGTTCCGTCTTGAAGTTTGAAACGGTACTTAGCACCTTTGATGTGACTCCAAAACTTCCCCGACATCCCAGTTTTACTCGAGGGGAACATCGAGGTTCCCGGCACCACTTCATCTGAGCCCCTTCTCCCCTCCTGATCGGGACAAGAGGGTCGATTCACTTGCTTTGTCTGAAAGGGTTACCGTCCTTCCTGGTGCACCTCAGGTTGAGGTCCGTCTCAAGAAGAAATTCGAGACGTAGGCTTGTGGGTGGTGCCACATGCCAAAAGACACTGATTTCCTGGTCTGCTCTTGATAAGAATCTGAAGGCTGGATACCTCTTCGAAGGCAACCCTGTGTATGAAGGCAAAAAACGAAGGGGAACTGACACCCCCATGCATCGTCCGGATAAAACCGCAGGTTCCACACACAGCTCGACAAGTGGCCTGTTATCCGGTGAACAACTCGAGAGTCCAGTGGAGTTCCATTCCTCCACACAAGACGAGGCCTGACTCTCCTGTCCTAACTCTGTAGGGACTCTGTGTTCAGAGTCAGAAATGGAGAGCAACCCTGAGGTTCCTGCTTCAAATCGAGATGAGGCCTTCTTCTGACAAGGTCCAGCCTCGGCTGGTCCAGGGTTTTCGAAGGGGAGACAGAGTAGGCGACCTATTGATTTATTTATCGAAGATATAAAGAGTAATAGAATGAGGATAGCTCAGTAGGAAAATTTAGTGGAGAAAAGAAGCTGAGTAGCTTGGTTTATGCGGAAAATCAGTATAACCCGTGACACCAGGTTAGCTCTGACCACGGAGGCCGCAGGCTCCCTCTCGAATAGCGAAAAGTGCCCCACCTTAGACACCTTCTCAAGTGGTCTTCGAAGCCCAGGCAAATAAATGGTCGCAGAGGATATCCGCGCTCCAGATGGACACTCATCTGAAAATTGAGGGGAAGAATGACATTAGGAGACTAAGCGTTGGCAATCAAGGCCCGTAGCTTTATTTTCAACAGGGGTTTTTATACCCTAAGTTACACATAGAGGATAATGGGGATGCAAAGACAGCAGCCTTTGATCCTTATCAAAAACCAGAGTTTCTCTCCTGCAAATGTATCGTATACAAATGGTTTAGGTGATTTACATCATCTTCTAGCCAGAAGACCTATTAACATTTTATGACTCTTGACAAAGACTTATCAACCGTAAGACTTATTTTCTCTAAGAGTAATTATTTTAAGGTTTGGCCCCATCTTTCGAAGATAAAATTGCATTCCTACAGGGCAGATGTGTAATGGGCTTACAACAAAGGAAATAATTTATTACCTTAAGGGTCTAAAGTTAGTAACACCAAGGCCACTACTTATTTCTTCTACATACCAACTATATTAATTAATACACATTCAAGGATACAATTCAGGGGACGTGGAAACTTGGCAACAAGCATTGGTTCATCAATGAAATCTTTTACTAGTTTTATTCTGACAGTTTCTAACTCTCTGAGAGGCTCTAAGCTATTTGAATATCTTAAGCTTCCCGTGCCTCTCGAGGCTCGGAGACTGTAAACAATTGTATGCATTGCTGTAGGAGACCGGGTAAATTTGTCAGGCGAGTTAGAGAGCCATCTGACGTGTTTGGATTTAAACACTCCTAATTGCCCAGGAACTTTATTAATTGGAGCTGTAAGTTAGCTCTTTGACAGAGAGAGTGAGATGGTGGTGGGGGACAGCCCCCAGTAAGGTCAGAGGGGAGAGCACAAAGCAATAAAGTAGGCAGACTCTGGTTTTGGGGGGTAGATGCTCAAGAATATCCGGGAGGACTCCCGAGGCTGGATCCCGCCTTTGTGTATGCCCAGCCTCCTTCCTCATGACCTTTGTCACGAGTGGAATGTCTCTCGCCGGCTCCCGGCATCTCCCCGTTTTGTATTTCTTAAAACAGCCAGATGTAGCTCAGTCGCGAGCCTCTGAATACTCTGCCGAAGAATCCTGACAATACAAGGAAGAATGATTATGAGAAGCACAATTAAAGCAGCCACCGCAGCATAGCTAAAGACATTAGACAGAATATTCTTTCCTGAGATGTAGTTAGGGAAAGTATGGAAGAAATCATTTGCTGTTCCAGCAGCAGTAAAATCTAATCGGGAGTGCTCCATGGTTGCTATTTGATAGTGAAGTTTCCCTACGTCTCAACCAATGTCAGAGCTGTTCCAGATACCTGAAATATGGTTTTTAATCTTTTCCCATTCAAAATCTGTCTCATTTACTTTCAGGGGTGTTCCACATATCCACCGATAGTCAGCATGACAAGACAATGCCATTTTCACCTTTAAAGCCTGCAATTCAGTCCCAATATGTATTACTGCTTCCTCTAGGGCGTCTACCCTCATTTCTAATTTTCTCTCTATAGCTTCCTGTGTTGCCAATGTTAAAGAAACATTTTTGGACATAGAATCAACATATTGAGCAGTATGTACTTGTTGAGTCAATGATATTTCTGCCACAGTAACAGAAGTGATTGCACTTATCAAAGCTGCTGTTCCCAAGATAATTAAGCCCACAAACCGTCGTGTTTGCATTAAATCCTGTAGTTGTTGTAATACAGCAAGACCATAATTCAATAAGTGGTTACATCATAAGATAAGGTGGATGTTGTAGCATTACAAAGGAGCAAACATTATATTGAGGGTTTAAACAAGATGAACCAGGGAGCAGCTTTAGGTGTCAGCCCGGGGGAGCAGTGTCCCCAGCATCAGGAGGCAGAACGCGAGCGGCAGGCTGTGGGCCAAGGCGCCTATGGTGGGCGGAGGGGCAGGGTTCGTGGTTTAGGGCTAGCCGCCACCGCTTGGGCTCAGGGCGGTCCCCTCTCGCCGGTGGGGCCACGCTGGTCTGGACAGCACTCCGCGGGTGCGCTTTCCTCTCTGGCCCTCACTCGCTGCACAGACTTCTTTGCTCTAGGTCACGGGGTGCAGAGAGGTGGGTGCGAGGCGCTGCTGGTGGCGCGGAGGCGAGAGCTGGCTGGGGGAGGGGGAGCGAGCGAGTGCGCGCGCCGCGAACCTGGTCTTTGGGGAATGTGACATGACGAATTTGTCTGAGATCCAAACCGGAGAATCTGCATTCTGTAGAAATATACAAGCATACCCTCTCCCACAAGTTAGCAACACATCTGGCCTTTTTCACTCTCCCGTAAGGAGGCCTTTTTACTTGACCAGGGGCCGAGTCGTAGCCTGTAATTCAGGCATCTAGTGTCTCATCATTGTAGTCTGCCCCTGTGTGTTTACGTTTAAGTGATTAATTACAATTGGAACATAACTTCACTATTTGTCTAGCTGTTTCCCTATGGATATGTTAATTTAGGTCTAATGTTTAGTTTAGGTCTCTGTATAAATTTAAGTAATAAATGTATAACCTCCTTATCTCATTTTGGTATACAGGTATACAGATATACCTAAATGCAAAATGCATTTATATATGTATTTATATATGGCAACAAGTATAAAGTTATTGACATATAATATATAAAAATCAATATACTTGAATTAATCTTTATAATTAATATATTAATTAATATATATTACAACAATACAACACATACACAGCTAATACCAACCAACACAAACCAATATACTGTAATAATACATGTCACACATTTATAATTATACAGTATATAGAACATTTATCATCACAGCACATCAATCCATACCAATTAATATCAGCCACACACACATTATATTACTGCCATATATATTTAATTATACAGTATATATATGTGTGTGTGTATATAGTATACATATTAATTTATATACAAATTAATTAAGTATAGATCTATAAATAGAATTAGGTATACCTTTATTATATTTTATTTATACCCATACCTAATTAGGCAAACTGTAATTAGGCAAATACATTTATATTATGTATTTATAACAATATATAAAGTATTGTTAAATGTACCACCTGTACAGCATCTCCACCCCACATACCACTTTCTCTAATCCCACCAACTCATTTTCAGTATTATGTGTTGGCCAGGAGCTGGGCCAGTCTTTCCCAGCAATGTTAAGAGACGTCTGTTCCTGTGTCTAATAGCCCTGGCGTTTTATTCTCTTGAATTAAAAGATCTTTTAAAGGCCTTGGAACTGTAATTTCCTGCACCCAAAAGGCTAGATCACTAGATCCAAATGTTTTGTGGCTCTTAGATTGAGAAGTCAAGTTTTTCCTTGTCTGATAGTAAGGTAAAAGTAAAAGCTGTGTTACTCTTTGACCTTTATTAATTTGTACAGTTTTGATAGGCAGTGAGATCAAGACTTTAATTTCTCAATATCATCAGAATCTACTACACCATGCACCAGCGAAATTTCTTTTCTTTATTTATTTTTTTTTAACTTTTTTTTAAAAGAAAGCGAGCTACGCCCCAGGACAAATCTTACAATGTCCTCAGATAGGGGGCCAGCCACTCCGGTTGGAATTGGAGTAAGCGGCACATCAGGGGTTAATATTGTTATTAAATCTCCTTGCCTTTTCGCTTTTCTCCTAGCCTGGGTGAGACCCCCCTGAGGGAGTTTTCTCCAAGGAGCACACTCTGCATATTGTGTACTAAAAGCTCCTTTGTTTAAAAAACTTTTTATCTTCCTCAGTCTTAGGCAACACTTTGGGAGGCTTTGGGGGCAAAGTGGGGAACTCCTGGGTCCTGGGAGGCACAATCGAAGGCGGTGGCAGTCGCCTTAAATCAGAAAGTGGTGGATAAGTTTTTTAAAGGTTTGCGCAGAGGGGGAGGGAGCTCGCCAGGGCTCTCGGCCGCAGCGTCCTGTAAGCCCTCTCCTTCCTCGGGAGGTAGACCACTTTCTCCCTCCTTTTTTTTTTTTCTTCAATGGCAGAAAATATGATCTGTGCAGTAAATGGAGACTCACCACCATCCACCTCTATAGCCTCCCCCATAGTCTATTTAACAGCCTCGTGACGGAGGTCCAGGACATTTCTAATCATATTCCACAGTCAATAAATATTTGTCTATTCTTAGATGCAGAGAAATCCATTTTTAATTTTTTTTTTAATTTTAGAGAATATTTTTATTTATTTTGTAACCTCTTTACCCTGGCTAAACTGCAGAGGGGACTTGAAAAGAAGCCTCAAGGTGAGGATCAAGTTCATCCTTGGGACTAGAGAAAATCCTTCTCCGGGAAACTCCTAGCGGTGGCCCTTTACCCCGACATGGAGGAGGAGGCATAGGGGGATGGGAGCGTCCCGAAGGTTTCCTCTTCTGTTCCGGAGATCCTTTAACTGTTTGGTAACTAAATCTTACGAACTGTCTGATCGGGGATGTTTCCCTCAACCTCCTAGGAGCGGATGGTCTGATTAGGGATGTTTTCTTAAACTTTTAGGAGCATCTTTAGCTTAAAAAATAAAAAATCCTCATCAGAATGGCATCGAGCTGCTGTTTCCTCTAAACCTTTTTCAAATTGAGGGGAGAGCTGATCTTTCTTTTCATCCCTATCTTTTACATGCTCATTGGCAGTCATAGCGGCCAGCCATTCATTTAGCTGTCGATAGCTAGGTATAGCCTCTTCATTTTCACTTTTCTTTATAACAGGTACCTTTTCAGATTTGCTTTTTTGTTTAACAGGTACTTTTCCAACTTTACTTTCCTCTTTAACAGGTACCTTTTCAAATTCATGAGCTGGATCTAAAACATCTCTAGTCATATTCCACAGAGGAAAGGTGTAAGTAGGGATTTTTTCCAAACCTTGCTGAGCACAATAAGCTCTTAGCTGTTTTCCTAGTTTTTTCAAGATATCGAGGTTAACAGTGCCTTGTTGTAGAAACCAAGGGCAGTGGTCTTGTACAAATGTAAAAAATGATTGAATGGAAGATTTTTTAACCTTGATTCTTCTTTTACTTAATAACTGTAAAATTACTCCTATAAAGAGCTGTCTTTCATTTGATTCAGTGTTGCCCATGTCAGAAACTTAAGGATAGTAAAAGATTTTGCTTTTAGCTATCTAAAGATTAGGCCTTTTTTGTCAGCCTTTTTAGAAACCGTTTTTTCTCTCTAACTCTTCAACACTTCCCACTCCTCTCGCCCTGTCTATTCTACAGGGGGATCTGCAGCCCCCTAAGTGGGATCCTATCTGTCCCCAAAACTGAACACTGGGGGAATGGGGTTGGGGATTTACCTTCGAAATGCCTGTCTCGGGCGCCACCTGCAGAGGTCCAGCCCCAGCTGATCCAGGGTATTCGAAGGGAAGATGGAGTAGGCGACCTATTTATATATTTATTTATTCATCAAAGATATAAAGAGTAATAGAATGAGGATAGCTCAGTAGGAAAATTCAGTGGAGAAAAGCAGCTGAGTAGCTTGGTTTACGCGGAAAATCAATATAACCTGTGACACCAGGTTAGCTCTGACCACGGAGGCTGCAAGTGCCCTCTAGAATAGAGGAAGGTGCCCCACCTTAGACACCTTATCGAGTGGGTCTTCGAAGCCCAGGCAAATAAATGGTCGCAGAGGATATCCGCGCTCCAGATGGACACTCATCTGAAAATTGAGGGGAATAATGACATGGGGAGACCAAGCGTTGGCGAGCAAGGCCCGTAGCTTTATTTTCAACACAGGTTTTAATACCCTAAGTTACACAGAGGATAATAGGGGATGCAAAGTCAGCAGTCTTTAATCCTTATCAAAAACCAGGGTTTCTTTTCTGCAGATTTATCGTATAAAAATGGTTTAGATGATTTACATCATCTTCTGGCCAGAAGACCTATTAACATTTTATGACTCTTGACAAAGACTTATCAACCATAAGAGTTATTTTCTCTAAGAGTAATTGTTTAAGGTTTGGCGCCATCTTTCGAAGATAAAATTGCATTCCTATAGGGAGGATGTGTAATGGGTTTACAACAAAGAAAAGAATTTATTACCTTAAGGGTCTAAAGTTACCAACATCAAGGCCACTACTTATTTTATCTACATACCAACTATATTAATTAGCACACATTCAAGGATACAATTCAGGGGATGTGGAAACTTGGCAAAAAGCATTGGTTCATCAATGAAATCTTTTACTAGTTTTATTCTGACAGTTTCTAACTCTCTGAGAGGCTCTAAGCTATTTGAATATCTTAAACTTCCCGTGCGTCTCGAGGCTGGGAGACTGTACACAATCGTATGCATAGCTGTAGGAGACCGGGTAAACTTGTCAGGCGAGTTAGAAAACCATCTGAGGGGTTTGGATTTAAACACTCCTAATTGCCCAGGAACATTATTAGTTGGAGCTGTAAGTTAGCTCTTTGACAGAGAGAGTGAGATGGTGGTGGGGGACATCCCCAGTAATGTCAGAGGTGAGAGAACAAAGCAATAAAGAAGGCAGACTTTGGTTTTTGGGGGTAGATGCTGAAGAATATACGGGGGAACTCCCGGAGGCTCGATCCCGCCTTTGCGTATGCCGAGACTCTTTCCTCATGACATTTGTCACGAGTGGAATATCTCTCGCTGGCTCCCGGCAATCTTCCATTGCACCAAACGCAGTGGAGTCCCGAGAGGCCCCTCCCAACACCACAGTATCAGTGTCTTCTCAGAGGCACCCTGAGCAACTCCCTGAGTTCACCGGCACAAGTCGAGGGAACACAGGGTATCCTGCCGCAACCCGAGAAAGACCTCAAGAGTCCGTCTTCAACACGTCTTGAGGCCGGATTCCCCTACCATGACTCGAGAGCAATGACACGCTCCCCCTCGCCATGCGCATGGACACCTGACTTCCCTGGCGCCACATGAGAGGCTCCCTGAGCTCCCCGTCATACCTCGTGAGAAACCCCACACTGGCGCCACAGCTCGGGAAAACCCACGAGACGCCACCGTCATCGCGAGATTGGGGACATCTTTTCCTGCCTGACCTGGAGAGCAATCCCTGGTCCTTTCTCCAAACTTCACAGGAGGCTTTACTCCCTTTAGGCCACTCAATGGGCTCCAAGAGATACCTGTCGTGACTTGAGAGGAGAGCAGAGTACTTTGTTTCCCCTCGAGATGAGGCCTTACCTTGGGTGAGTCTGGAATGCAACCCCGAGATCCCTGTTGCCCCTGGAGAGGAACATTATGTCCTGGACAAAAGCCTAGATGAGGTCTATTTTGCCCTACAGTGACTCGAGAGCAACACCCATCTCTCCCTCGCAATTCGAATGGAAGATTGGTCTTCACTGGGCCAACACAAGAGGAAGTCTGAATTTCCCGTTGTAACTCGAGAATCCCGCCGCAACTCTTAAAAACCACGTGGTTCCCCATTCATCGCAATATGAGGCCTTTGCCCGCTACAGAGTCTCAAGAGAAGTCCCATGTTTCGTCATAAAGTTCGAAATGCTACTTGGCACCCTTGATGCGACCCCAAAAGTTCCCCAATATACCGGTCTCAATCCAAGGGAACACCGAAGTTCCTGGCACCACTTCATTTGAGCCCCTTCTCCCCTCCTGATCATGGCAGGAAGGTCGATTCCCCTGCTTTGTCTAGAAGGGGTTCCCGACCTTCATGGCGCACCTCAGGATGAGGCCAGTCTCACGAAGAAATTCGAGACGTAGCCTCGTGTTGGTGCCACGTGCCGAAAGACCCCGATTTCTCGGTCTTGCTCTTGATAAGAACCCGATGCCCGGACACCTCTTCTAAGGCAACCCTGTGGATGAAGGCACTACACGAGGGGGCACTGGCAACCCTGTTCATCGTCCGGAAAATCCCACAGGACCCACATACAGCTCCACAACTGGCCTGTCACCCCTTAAACAATGAGAGAGGCAAGCGGAGCTCCCTTCCTCAGACAAGACGAGGCCTGAGTATCCAATCCCAACTCTGCAGGCACGCTTCGATCTGAGTCAGAAATGGAGAGGAAACCTGAGGTTCCTGCCTCAACCCGAGATGAGGCCCTCTTCCATTAAAACAAACCCAGTGGAGTCCCGAGAGGCCACTCCCATCTCCACAGTATCCCTGACTTCTCATAGGCATTCTGAGAAGCTCCTTGAGGCCACCGGCAAACGTCGAGGGAAATAAGGGTTTCCTGCCACAACCGAAGAAAGACCTCGAGAGTCCTTCTTCAATGCGTCTTGAGGTCAGATTCCCCTACCATGTCTCGAGAGCAATAACGCCCTCCCCCTCGCCACGCACATGGAGACCTGACTTCCCTGGCGCCACATGAGAGGCTCCCTGAGCTCCCTGTCGTACCTCGTGTGAAACCCCACACTGGCGCCGCAGCTCGAGAAAACACACAAGACCCCTCCGTCATCGCGAGATGAGGGCCATCTTTTCCTGCATGGCCTGGAGAGCAGTCCCAAGTCCTCTCTCCAAACTTCACAGGAGGCTTGACTCCCTTTAGGCCACAAAGTGGGCTCCAAGAGGTGCCCGTCGCAACTCGAAAGGAGAGCAGAGTCCTTTGCTTCCCTTCAACACGAGGCCTGACTCCCTGGGTGAGTCTGGAATGCAAACCTGAGATCCCTGTGGCCCTTGGAGAGGAACATTAGGTCCTGGACACAAGCCTAGATGAGGTCTCGTTTGCCCCGCAGTGACTCGAGCGCAACCCCCAGCTCTCCCTCGCAACTCGAATGGATGATTGGACTTCCCTGGCCCAACACAAGAGGAAGCCTGAAATCCCCGTCGTAACTCGAGAATCCCGCCGCAACTCGAGAAAAACCACGTGGCTCCCCCGTCATCGCAAGATGAGGCCCTTGGCCACTACAGCGTATCAAGAGAAGTCCCACGTTCCATCCTGAAGTACAAAACGGTACTTGGACCCTTGATGCGACCCCCAAAGTTCCCTGACATACCAGTCTCAGTCGAGGGAAACACCAAAGTTCATGGCACCACTTCCTGTGAGCCCCTTCACCCCTCCTGATCGCGACAGGAGGGTCGACTCCCATGCTTTGTCTGCAAGGGGTTCCCGACGTTCCCCGCAAACCTCCTGATGAGGCCAGTCTCATGAGGAAATTCGAAAAGTAGCCTCATGGTTGGTGCCACATGTTGAAAGATCCCGAATTCCCGGTCCACTCTAGATAAGAACCTGACGCCCGGACATCTCTTCGAAGGCAACCCTGTGGATGAAGGCACAACACGAAGGGACACTGACATCCCCATGCATCGTCTGGAAAAACCCGCCGATTCCACTCACAGCTCCAAATGTGGACTGTCACCCCGTGAACAACTCGAGAGGCAAGTGAAGTTGCATTCCTTCACACAAGACGAGGCCTTACCCTCCTGGCCCAACTCTTCAGGGACCCTGCGATCGGAGTCAGAAATGGAGAGGAACCCTGAGGTTCCTACCTCAACTAGAGAAGAGGCCCTCTTCCATTGAACCAAACTCAGTGGTGTCCCGAGAGGCCCCTCCCAACACCACAGTATCCCTGAATTCTCAGAGGCTCCCTGAGAAGCTACCTGAGGTCACTTGCACAAGTCGAGGGAACCCAGAGTTTCCTGAAGTAACCCGAGAAAGACTTGGAGAGTCCTTTTTCAACGTCTCTTGATGCCCGATTCCCCTACCATGACTCCAGAGCAAGGACGTGCTCCCCTCGCCACAAGCAGGAAAACTGACTTCCCTAGTACCACACAAGAGGCTCCCTGAGTACCCCATCATACCTCGTGAGAAAACCCACAGTGGCGCCGCAGTTCGAGAAAAACCACAAGATGCCCCCATCAAGGAGAGATGGGGGCCTTCTTTTCCTGCCTGACCTGGAGAGCAATCCCTGGTCCTCTCTCCAAACTTCACAGGAGGATTGACTCCCTTTAGGCCACTCAGTTGGGTCCAAGAAATACCCGGTGCGACTCGAGAGGAGAGCGGAGTCCTTTGCTTCCCTCGAGACGAGGCCTGACTCCCCGGGTGAGTTTGGAATGCAACCCCGAGATCCCTGTCGCCCCTGGAGTGGAATATTATGTCCTAGACACAAGCCTAGATGAGGTCTATTTTGCCCAACAGTGATCGAGAGCAACCTCCATCTCTCCCTCACAATTTGAATGGAAGATTGGGCTTCCCACGGTCAACACATGAGGAAGTCTGAATATCCCATCGTAATTCGAGAATTCAGCCTCAAGTCTTAAAAACCATGTGGTTCCCCCTTCATCGCAATATGAGGCCCTTGCCAGCTAGAGTCTCAAGAGAAGTCCCACGTTCCATCTTAAAGTTCGAAATGCTACTTGGCACCCTTGATGCGACCCCAAAGTTCCCCAACATACTGGTCTCACTCCAGGGGAACACCGAAATTCCCGGCGTCTCCAGGGAAGTCCCATGTTCTGTCCTTAAGTGCGAAACGGTACTTGACACCCTTGATGCGACCGCAAAAGTTCCCGACACGCTGGGTTCCCTCGAGGGGAACACCGAGGGTCCCGGCACCACTTCATCTGAGCACCTTTTCCCCTCCTGATCGTGACAGGAGAGTCGATTCCCCTGCTTTCTCTGGATGGGGTTCCCGGCCTTCCTGGTGCACCTCAGGATGAGGCCGGTCTCAGGAGGAAATTCGAGACCAGCCATGTGTGACGTGCCACGTGCCGAACGACACCGATTTTCCGGTCCGCTCTTGATAAGAACCTGATGCCCGGACACCTCTTCGAAGGCAACCCTGTGAGTGAAGGCACAACACGAAGGGGCACTGACACCCCCGTGCATCATCCGGAAAAACCCGCAGGGTCTACACACAGCTCGACAAGGGGCCTGAGACTCCCGGAACAACTCGAGAGGCAACCAGAATTCCATTCCTCAGACAAGACGAGGCATGACTCTCCTGTCCCAACACTGCAGGGACCGTGCAGTCGGAGTCAGAATTGGAGAGGAAGCCTGAGGTTCCTGCCTCCCCTCGAGATGAGGCCCTCTTCCATTGCGCCGAACCCAGCAGAGTCCCGAGAGGCCCTGCCAACTCCACAGCATTCCTCACCTCTCAGAGGCACCCTGGTAAGTTCCCTATAGTCCCCTGCAGAAGTCGAGGGAAACGAGGGTTTCCCGCCGCCACCCGAGAAAGACCTCGAGAGTCCTTCTTCAACGCGTCTTGAGGCCCTAGTCACTTCCCATGACTCGAGAGTGATGACCAGCTCCCCCTCGCCATGCGCATGGAGACATGAGTTCCCTGGCGCCGCACGAGAGGCTCCCTGAGGTCCTCGTCGTGCCTCGTGAGAAAACCCCCAAGGGCGCCGCAGCCTGAGGAAACCCATGAGATGCCCCCGTCATCGCGAGATGAGGGCCTTCTTTTCCTGCCTGACCTGGAGAGCAATCCCGAGTCCTCTCTCCAAACTGAAGAGGAGGCTCGACACCCTTGAGTCCACTCAGTGGGCTCCAAGAGATCCGTGTCGCGACTTGAGAGGAAAGTGGAGTCCTCTGCTTCCCCTCGAGGCAAGGCCTGACTCCCCGGGGGAGTCTGGAATGGAAACCCGAGATCTCTGTCTTCCCTTGAGAGGAATATTAGGTCCTGTACACACGCCTCGATGAGGTCTCTTTGGCCCTGTAGTGACTCGAGCAGAACCCCCAGCTTTCCCTCGCAACTCCAGGGGAAGATTGGGCTTCCCAGGGCCAACCCAAGAGGAAGCCTGAAATCCCAGTCGTTTTCGAGAATCCAGACGCAACTCGAGAAAAACGACGTGGTTCCAACGTCTTCACAGGATGAGGCCCTTGCCCGCTACAGCATCTCCAGGGAAGTCCCATGTTCCGTCCTGAAGTGGGAAATGGTACTTGGCTCCCTTGATGCGACCCCTAAAGTTCCCTGAAACGGCGGGTTCCCTCGAGTGGAACACCTAGAGTCCCGGCCCCACTTCATCTGAGCCCCATCTCCCCTCCTGATCGCGACAGGAGAGTCGATTCCCCTACTTTGTGTGGAAGGTGTTCCCGGCCTTCCCGGCGCACCTCAGGATGATGCTGGTCTCACGAGGAAATTCGAGATGAGCCACGTGGGTGCTGCCACATGCCGAATGACCCCGATTTCCCGGTCCGCTCTTGAAATGAACCTGATGCTGGACACCTCTTTGAAGGCAACCCTGTGGGGGAAGGCACCAAATGAAGGGGCAATGACACCCCCGTGCATCTTCTGGAAACAACCGCAGGTTCCACACACAGCTCGACAAGGGGCCTGAGACCCACTGAACGACTCGAGAGGCAAGCAGAGTTCCATTACTCAGACAAGACGAGGCCTGACTCTCCTGTCCCAACCCTGCAGGGACCCTGCGGTCAGAGTCAGAAATGGAGAGGAAGCCTGAGGTTCCTGCCTCCATTCGAGATGAGGCCCTCTTTCATTTCGTCAAACCTAGTGGAGTCCCGAGAGGCCCCTCTAACTCCTCAGTATCCCTCACCTCTCAGAGGCACCTGGGAAGTTCCCTAAGGTCCCCGGTAGAGGTCGAGGGAAACGAGTGTTTCCCGCCCCAACCCAAGAAAGACCTCGAGAGTCCTTCTTAAATGCGTCTGGAGGCCCTAGTCCCTCCCATGACTCCAGAGCAATGACGCGATCTGCCTGGCCACACGCATGGAGGCCTGACTTCTCTGGCGCCGCACGAGAGGCTCCCTGAGCTCCCCATCATATCTCGTGAGAAACCCCACACTGGCGCCGCAGCTCGAGAAAACCCATGAGACGCTCCCGTCATCACGAGAGGAGGGCCATCTTTAACTGAATGGTATGCAGATCAAGCGTGAACCTTCTGTCCAAGCTACACAGGACGCTTGACTCCCTTTAGGCCACTCATTGGGCTCCAAGAGTTACACGTCGCGAATCGAGAGGATAGTGGAGTCCTTTGCTTCCACTCGAGACGAGGCGTGACCCACCGGGTGAGACTGGAATGCGACCCCAATATCCCTGTTGCCCCTGGAGAGGAACACTACATCCTGGCCCCAAGCCTAGATGAGGACTCTTTGCCCTGAAGTGACTCGAGAGCAACCCACAGCTCTCTCTGACAAGTTGAATGGAAGATTGGACTTCCTGGGCCAACACAAGAGGAAGCCTGAATTCCCCGTCGTAACTCGAGAATCCCGCCGCAACTCGAGAAAAACCACGTGTTTCCCTCGTCATCGCAATATGAGGCCCTTGCCCGCTAGAGCATCTCCAGAGAATTCCCACGTTTCGTCTTGAAGTGCGAAACTGTACTTGGCACCCTTGATGCGACCTCAAAAGTGCCATGACATACCGGTCTCACTCGAGGGGACCACCGAGGTTCCCGGCACCACTTCATCTGAGCCCCTTCTCCCCTTCTGATCGCGACCGGTGTGTCGATTCCCCTGCTTTGTCTGCAAGGGTTCCCTACCTTCCTGGCGAACCTCAGGATGAGGCTGGTCTCCCGAGGAAATTCGAGACGTAGCCTCGTGGGTGGTACCACATGCTGAAAGACCCCAATTTTCTGGTACGCTCTTGAAAAGAACCCGATGCCCGGACACCTCTTTGAAGGCAACCCTGTGGATGAAGGCACAACACGAAGGGGCACTGACACCCCTGTGCATCGTCCGGAAAAACCCGCAGGTTCCACACACAGCTCAACAAGTGGCCTGTCACTCCGTGAACAACTCGAAAGGCAAGCGGAGATCCATTCCTCCACGGAAGACGAGGTGTGACTCTCTTGTCCGTACTCGGCGGGTACTCTGCGACCCGAGTCAGAAATGGAGAGGACCCCTGAGGTTCCTGCCTCCATTCGAGATGAGGCCCTCTTCGATTGCACCAAACCCAGTTGAGTAATGAAAGGCCCCTCCCAAATCCACAGTGTCCCTGACTTCTCAGAGGCACCCTGAGAAGTTGCCTGAGGTCACCGACACAAATCAAGGGAACCCAGGGTTCCCTGCCGCAACCCGAGAAAGACCTCGAGAGTCCTTCTTCAATGCGTCTTGAGGCCCGATTCGCCTACTATGACTCGAGAGCAATCACGCACTCCCCTTCACCACACGCACGGAGACCTGACGTCCCTAGCACCACACGAGAGGCTCTCTGAGCTCCCCGTCGTACCTCGTGAGAAATCTGATACTGGCGCCACAGCTGGAGAAAACCCACGAGACGCCCCCGTCATCGCGAGACGAGGGCCTTTTTTCCTGCATGGCCAGGAAAACATTCCCGAGTCATCTCTCCAAACTCCATAGGAGGCTTCACTCCCTTTACGCCACGCAGTGGGCTCCAAGAGATACCCGTCGCGACTCGACAGGAGAGCGGAGTCCTTTTTTGCCCCTCAAGACGAGGCCTGACTCTCCGGGTGAGTCGAGAATGCAACCCTGAGATCCCTGTCGGCCCAGTAGTGGAACACTAGGTCCTGGACACAAGCGTAGATGAGGTCTATTTTGCCCTGCAGTGACTGGAGAGCAAACCCCAGTTCTAACTTGCAACTCGAATGGAATACTGGATTTTCCTGACGCCACACAAGAGGCTCCCTGAAATCCCTGTGGTACTTCATGAGACACCCCACACTGGCGCCGCAGCTCGAGAAAACCCACGAGACGCCACCGTCATCTCGAGATGAGGGCCTTCTTTTCCTGCATGGCCTGGAGTCCAATCCCGAGTCCTCTCTCCAAACTCCACAGGAGGCTTGACTCCCTTTAGTACACACGGTGGGCTCCAAGAGATACCCATCGCGACTCGAGACGAGAGCGGAATTCTTTGCTTACCCTCGAGGTGAGAACTGACTCCCCGGATGAGTCTGGAATGCAAACCCGAGATCCCTGTCGCCCCTGGAGAGCAACGTTAGATCCTGGACACAAGCCTAGATTAGGTCTCTTTTGCCCTGCAGTGACTCTAGCGCAATCCCCAGCTCCCCCTCGCAACCCGAATGGAAGATTGGATTTCAAGACCAACAAGAGGAAGCCTAAATTCCCGGTCATAACTCGAGAATCCCGCCGCAACTCGAGCAAAACCACGTGGTTCTCCCGTCATCGCAAGATGAGGCCCTTGCCCGCTACAGCGTTTCAAAAGATGTCCCAGGTTCCGTCTTGAAATGCGAAACGGTACTTGGCACCCTTGATGCGACCCCAAAAGTCCCCCAACACGCCGGTCTCACTCAAGGGGAACACCGAGGTTCCCGGCACCACTTCATTTAAGCCCCTTCTCCCCTCCTGATCGTGACCCGTGGGTCGATTCCCCTGCTTTGTCTGCAAGGGGGCCCGACCTTCCCTGCACAACTCAGGATGAGGCCGGTCTCATGGGGAAATTCGATATGTAGCTTTGTGAGTGGTGCCACTTGCTGAAAGACTCCAATTTCCCGTTCCGCTCTTGATAAGAATCCGATGCTCGGACACCTCTTGGAAGGCAGCCTTGAGTATGAAGGTACAACACGAAGGGGCACTAACACACCTGTGCATCATCCGGAAAAAAGGGCAGGTTACATACACAGCTCGACAAGTGGCCTGTCACCTCGAGAACAACTCGAGAGGCAAGAGGAGTCCCATCCTCCAGAAAAGACGAGGCCTGACTCTCCTGTACCAACGTGCAGGGACCTTGCGATCTGAGTCAGAAATGGAGAGGAACACTGAGGTTCCTGCTTCAACTCGAGATGAGTCCCTCTTACATTCCACCAAATGCAGAGGAGTCTCGAGAGGCCCCTCCAAACTGCACAGTATCCCTGACTTCTCAGAGGCACTCTGAGAAGCTCCCTGAGGTCGCAGGCACAAGTCAAGGGAACCCTGGGTTTTATGCAGTGACCCGAGAAAGACCTCGAGAGTCCTTCTTCAACCCGTCTTGAGGCCCGATTACCCTACCATGACTCGAGAGCAATGACGAATTCCCCTAGCCATCTCATGGGGACCTGACTTCCCTGGCGCCACACGAGAGGCTCCCTGAGCTCCCTCTCGTACCTCGTCAGAATCCCGGCACTAGCGCGGCAGTCTAGAAAACCCACAAGGGGCCGCCGTCATCGCGAGATGAGGGCCTTCTTTTCCTGCATGGCCTGGAGAGGAATCCCGAGTCCTCTATCCAAACAGCACAGGAGGCTTGACTCCCTTTAGGGCACACAGTGGGCTCCAAGAGATACCCATCGCGACTCAAAAGGACAGCGGAGTTCTTTGCTTCCCCTCGAGACGAGGCCTGATTCCCCGGGTGAGTCTGGTATGCAAGCCCGAGATCCCTGTCGCCCCTAGGGATGAATATTAAGTCCTGGACACAAGCCTAGATGAGGTCTATTTTGCCCTGCAGTGACTCGAGGGCAATCCCCAGCTCTCCCTTGAAACTCGAATGGAAGATAGGACTTCCCTGGGCCAACACATGAGGAAGACTGTATTCCCCGTCGAAACTCGAGAATCCCGCCACAACTCGAGAAACGCTACGTGGTTCCCCCGTCATCCCAAGATGAGGCCCTTGCCCCCTACAGCGTCTCAAGAGAAGTCCCACGTTCCGTCTTGAAGTGCGAAACGGTATCGGCACCCTTGATGCAACCTCAAAAGTTCCTCGACACACTGGTCTGACTCGAGGAGAACACCGAGGTTCCCGGCACCACTACATCTGGGCCCCTTCTCCCCTCCTGATCGCGACAGGAGGGTCGATTCCCCTGTTTTGTCTTGAAGGGGTTCCCGCCTTTCCCGGTGCATCTCAGGATGAGGCCGGTCTCACGAGGATATTCGAGACATAGCCTCGTGGAGGGTGACACATGCCGAAAGACCCCGATTTCCCAGTTCGCTCTTGATAAGATCCCAGTGCCCGGACACCTCTTTGAAGATAACCCTTTTGATGAAGGCACAACACGAAGGGGCACTGACACCCCCGGGTATCGTCCGGAGAAACCCGCAGGTACCACACACAGCTCGAGAAGTGACCTGTCACCCCGTGAACAACTGGAGAGGCAAGCAGAGTTCCATTCCTCCACACAAGACGAGGCCTGACTCTCCTGTTCGAACTCTGCAGCGAAACTGCAATCCGAGTCAGATCTGGCCCAGGGGAAGTCAGGAGAGGAAACATGAGTTTCCTGCCTCCACTCAAGATGAGGCCCTCTTCCATTGCACCGAACCCAGTGGAGTCCCGAGAGGCCCCTCCCAACTGCACAGTATCCCTGACTTCTCAGAGGCACCCTTAGACCTTCCTGAGTTCACCGGCACAAGTCGAGGGAACCAAGGGTTTCCTGCCCCAACCCGTAAAAGACCTCGAGAGTCCTTCTTCAACGCGTCTTGAGGTGCGATTCCCCTAACATGACTCGAGAGCAATGACGCACTCCGCCTAGCCACGCGCATAGAAACCTGACTTCCCTGGCGCCACAGGAGAGGCTCCCTGAGCTCCCCATTATACCTCGTGAGCAACACCACACTGGAGCCGCAGCTCAAGAATACCCACGAGACGCCCCAGTCCTCACGAGATGAGGGCCTTCTTTTGCTGTATGGCCTGGAGAGCAATCCTGAGTCCTCTCTCCAAACTCCACAGGAGGCTTGACTCATTTTAGGCCACACAGTGAGCTCCAAGATATACCCGTCGCGACTTGACAGGGGAGCGGTGTCCTTGGCTTCCCCTCGAGACGAGGCCTGATTCCCCGGGTGAGTCGAAAATGCAATGCCGAGATCGCTGTCGCCCCAGCAGAGGAACATTAGGTCCTGGACACAAGCCTAGATGAGGTCTATTTGGCCCTGCAGTGTCTCGAGAGCAATCCCCAGTTCTAACTCGCAATTCGAATGAAAACTGGACTTCCCTGGGCCAGTTGAACAGGAAGCCTGAATTCCCCGTCGTAACTCGAGAATCCCGCCGCAACTCAAGAAAAACCACGTGGTTCCCCCGTCATCGAAAGATGAGGCCCTTGCCCGCTACAGCGTCTCAAGAGAAGTCCCACGTTCCGTATTGAAGAGCGAAAAGTTACTTGGAACCCTTGATGCGACCCCAAAAGTTCCCCGACATACCAGTCTCACTTGAGGAGAACACCGAGGTTCCCGGCACCACTTCATCTGAGACTCTTCTCCCCTCTTGATTGCGACAGGAGGTTCGATTCCCCTGCTTTGTCTGGAAGGCATTCCCGACTTTCCTGGCGCATGATGAGGCCAGTCTCACGAGGAAATTTTAGACATAGCCTCGTGGGTGGTGCGGCATGCCAAAAGACCCCAATTCCCTGGTCCGCTCTTGATAAGAACCCGATGGCAGATCCCAACTCGAAGGCAATCCTGTGGATCAAGGCACAACACGAAGGGGCAGTGACACCCCAGTGCATCGTCCAGAAAAACCCACAAGTTCCACATACAAATCGACAAGTGGCCTGTCACCCCATTAACAACGCGAGAGTCAAGCGGAGTTCCAGTCCTCCACACAAGACGAGGCCTGACTCTCCTGTCCCAACTCTGCAGGGACTCTGCGATCCGAGTCAGATCCGGCGCATTCGAAGCCAGGAGAGGAACCCTGAGGTTCCTGCCTCAACTTGTCATGAGGCCCTCTTCCATTGCACCAAACCCAGTGGAGTTCCGAGAGGCCCCTCCCAACTCCACAGTGACCCTGACTTCTCAGAGGCACGCTGAGAAGCTTCCTGAAGTCACTGGCACAAGTCGATGGAACCCAGGGTTTCCTGCTGCAACGCAGGAAAGACCTCGAGAGTCCTTCTTTAACACCTCTTCAGGCCCAATTCCCCTACCATGACTCGAGAACAATGACGGGCTCCCTCTCACCACGTGCATAGAGACCTGACTGCCCTGGCACCACGTGAGAGGCTCACTGAGCTCCCAGTCTTACTTCGTGAGAAACCCCACACTAGCGCCACAGCTCGAGAAAACCTATGAGACGCCCCAGTCATTGGGAGATGAGGGCCTTCATTTCATGCATTCCCTGGAGAGCAATCCCGTGTCCTCCCTCCAAACACCAAAGGAGGTTTGACTCCCTTTAAGCCACTCAGTGGGCTCCAAGACATACCCGTCCGACTCGAGAGGAGAGCAGAGTCCTTTGCTTCCCCTCGAGACGAGGCCTGACTCCAGGGTGAGTCTGGAATGCAACCCCGAGATTCCTGTCGAGCCTGGACATGAACATTAGGTCCTGCACACAAGCCTTGGTGGGGTCTCTTTTGCCTTCAGTGACTAGAGCGCACCTCCAGCTCTTCCTCGAATCTCGAATGGAAGATAAGAATTTTGTGGGCCAACACAAGAGGAAGCATGAATTCCCTGTGGTAACTCAAATATCCCACCGCAACTCGAGAAAAACCAAGTGGTTCCGCAGTCATTCCAAGATGAGGCCCATGCCCGCTGGAGCACCCCAAGAGAAGTCCAACGTTCCATTGTGAAGAGCGAAACGGTACTTGGAACGCTTTATGCGACCCCAAAAGTTACCCGACATACCTGTCTCACTTGAGGGAAACACCGAGGTTCCCAGCAGCACTTCATCTGAGCCACTTCTCCCCTCCTGATCGCCACAGGAGGGTCGATTCCTCTGCTTTGTCTGGAAGAGTTTCATGAACTTCGCGGCACATTTCAGGATGAGGCCGGTTTCATGAGGAAATTTGAGACAACCCACGTGGGTGGTGCCAAATGCTGAACGACCCCGATATCCCGGTCCACTCTTCATAAGAACCCGATGCCCGGACACCTCTTCGAAGGCAACCCTGTGGATGAAGACACAAAACGAAGGGTCACTGACACCCCCGTGCATCGTCTGGAAAAACCTGCAGATTCGACACACAGTTTGACAAGGGGCCTGAAACCCCATGAACAACTCGAGAGGCAAGCGGAGTTCCATTCCTCAGAAAAGACGTAGCCTGTCTCTCCTGTCCCAACTCTGCAGGGACCCTGATGTCGGAGTCCGAAACAGAGAGGAAGTCTGAGGTTCCTGCCTCCCCTCGAGATGAGCCCCTCTTCCATTGTGACAAACCCAGCGGAGTCCCGAGAGGCACCGCCAACTCCACAGTATCCCTCAACTCTCAGAGACACCCTGGGAAGTTCCCTAAGGTCCC
The DNA here is from genome assembly GCF_029407905.1 of Bubalus kerabau. Taxonomy (NCBI): domain Eukaryota; kingdom Metazoa; phylum Chordata; class Mammalia; order Artiodactyla; family Bovidae; genus Bubalus; species Bubalus kerabau. The sequence goes on from NW_026577901.1 coordinate 1,093,852, forward strand.
CGGCAGAAGTCGAGGGAAACGACTTTTTCCCGCCACAACCCGAGAAAGACCTCGAGAGTCCCTCTTCAACGCGTCTTGAGGCCCTAGTCCCCTCCCATTACTCGAGAGCCACAACGCGCTCCTCCTCGCTACGCGCAGGGAGACCTGACTTCCCTGGCGCCGCACGAGAGGCTCCCTGAGATCCTCGCCGTGCCTCGCGAGAAAACCCCCACGGGCGCCGCAGCTCGAGGAAACCCCTGAGACGCCCCCGTCCTCGCGATGTGAAGGGACTTCTTTTCCTGCATGGCCTGGAGAACAATCCCGAGCCCTCTCTCCAAAATGAAGAGGAGGCTTGACTCCACTGACGCCACTAGGGGGCTCCAAGAGATCCGCGTCGCGACTCGGGAGGACAGCAGAGTCCTTTGCTTCCCCTCGAGACGAGGCCTGACACCCAGGGGGATCCTGGAATGCAACCCCGAGATCCCTGCCTTCCCTGGAGAGGAACATTAGGTCCTGGACACAAGCCTAGATGAGGTCTCTTTGGCCCTGCAATGACTCGAGCGCAACCCCCAGCTTTCCCTCGCCAATCGAATTGAAGACTGGGCTTCCCAGGGCCAACAGAGGAGGAAGCCTGTAATCCCCATCGTCACTCGAGAATCCCGGCGCAACTCGAGAAAAAACACGTGGTTCCAACGTCTTCGCAAGATGAGGCCCTTGCCCACTACAGCGTCTCAGGGGAAGTCCCATGTTCCGCCCTGAAGTGCGAAACAGTACCTGACACCCTTCGTGCGACCCCCAAAAGCTCCCCGACACGCCGGGTACCCTCGAGGGAACACCGAGAGTCCCGGCACAGCTTCATCTGAGCCCGTTCTCCCCTCCTGATCACGACAGGAGAGTCGATTCCCCTGCGTGGTTCAGAAGGGGTTCCCGGCCTTCCCGGTGCACCTCAGGATGAGGCCGGTCTCACAGGGAAATTCGAGACGAGCCACGTGGGTGGTGCCACATGCCAAATGCCCCCGATTCCCCGGTCCGCTTTTGAGAAGGACCCGAGGCCCGGACCCCTCTTCGAAGGCAACCCTGTGGGTGAAGGCACAACACGAAGGGGCACTGACACCCCCGTGCATCATCCGGAAAGACCCGCAGGTTCCACACACAGCTCGACCAGGGGCCTGAAAACCCCTGACAACTCGAGAGGCAAGCGGGGTTCCCTTCCTCAGACAAGACGAGGCATGACTTTCCTGTCCCAACTCTGCAGGGACCCTGTGGTCGGAGCCGAAATGGAGAGGAAGCCTGAGGTTCCTGCCTCCCCTCGAGGTGAGGCCCTCTTCCGTTGCGCCAGACCCAGCGGTGTCCCGAGAGGTCCCGCCAACTTCACAGGATCCCTCGCCTCTCAGGGGCACCCTGGGAAGTTCCCTAAGATCCCCGGCAGAAGGCGAGGGAAATGAGGGTTTCCCGCCGCCACCCGAGAAAGACCTCGAGAGTCCTTCTTCAATGCGTCTCGAGGCCCTAGTCCCCTCCCGTGACTCGAGAGCCAGGACGCGCTCCCCCTCGCCATGCGCATGGAGACTTGACTTCCCTGGCGCCGCACGAGAGGCTCCCTGAGATCCTCGTCGTGCCTCGGGAGAAAACCCCCACGGGCGCCGCAGCTCAAGGAAACCCCTGAGACGCCCCCGTCCTGGCGAGCTGAGGGCCTTCTATTCCCGCATGGCCTGGAGAGCAATCCCGGGTCCTCTCTCCAAAATGAAGAGGAGGCTGGACTCCCTTGAGGCCACTCAGTGGGCTCCAAGAGATCCGCGTCGCCACTCGAGAGGAGAGCGGAGTCCTTGGCTTCCCCTCGAGATGAGGCCTGACTCCCCGAGGGAGCCTGAAATGCAACCCCGAGATTCCTGCCTTCCCTGGAGAGGAATATTAGTTCCAGGACACACGCCTTGATGAGGTCTCTTTGGCCCTGCAGTGATTCGAGCGCTACCCCCAGATTTCCCTCGCTACTTGAATGGGAGATGGGGCTTCCCAAGGCCAACCCAAGAGGAAGCCTGAAATCCTCGTCGAAACTCGAGAATTCTGCCGCAACTCGAGAAAAACGAGGTGGTTTCAACGTCTTCGCGAGATGAGGCCCTTGCCCGGTACGGCGTCTCAAGGGAAGTCCCATGTTCCGTCGTGAAGTGAGACACGGTACCTGACACCCTTCATGCGACATCCAAAAGTTCCCCGACATGCTGGGTTCCCTTGAGGGGAACACCGAGAGTCCCAGCACCACTTCCTCTGAGCACCTACTCCTCTCCTGGTCGCGACAGGAGAGTTGATTCCCCTGCGTGGTCTGGAAGGGGTTCCCGGCCTGCATGGCGCCCCTCAGGATGAGGCCGGCCTCGCGAGGAAATTCGAGACAAGCCCCGTGGCTGGTGCCCCATGTTGAACGACCCTGATTTCCCGGTCCGCAGTTGAGGAGAACCCGATGCCCGGACGCCTCTTCGAAGGCCACCCTGTGAGTGAAGGAACAACACGAAGGGGCACTGACACTCCCGTGCATCGTCCGGAAACACCCGCGGTTTCCACACACAGCTCCACGAGGGGACTGAGACTCCCTGAGCAACTCGAGAGGCAAGCGGAGTTCCCTTCCTCAGACAAGACGAGGCCTGACTCTCCTGCCCCAACGCTGCAGGGACACTGCTGTCGGAGTACGAAACGGAGAGGAAGCCTGCGGTCCTGTCTCCCCTCGAGATGAGGCCCTCTTCGATTGCGCCAAACCCAGAGGAGTCCCGAGATGGCCCACCAACTCCACAGCATCCCTCACCTCTAAGAGGAACCCTGGGAAGTTCCCTCAGGTCGCCGGGAGAAGTCGAGGGAAACGAGGGTTTCCCGCTGCAAGCCGAGGAAGACCTCGTGAGACCTTCTTCTACACGCCTTGATGCCCTAGTCCCCTCCCAGGACTCGAGAACAATGACGCGCTCCCCCTTGCCACGCTCATGGAGACCTGACTTCCCTGGCGCCGCACGAGAGGCTCCCTGAGAACCTCGTCGTGCCTCGTGAGAAAAGCCCCACGGACGCCGCAGCTCGAGGAAACCCCTGAGAAGCCCCCGTCCTCGCGAGGTGAGGGCCTTCTTTTCCTGCCTTTCCTGGAGAGCAATCCCGAGTCCTCTCTCCAAACTGAAGATTAGGCTTGACTCCCTTGAGGCCACTCAGAGGGCTCCAAGAGATCCGCGTCGTGGCTCAAGAGAAGAGCGGAGTCCTTTGCTTCCCCTCGAGGCGAGGCCTGACTCCACGGGAGACTCTGGAGTGCAACCCCGGGATCCCTGTCTTCCCTTGAGAGTACTACTAGGTCCTGGACACACGCCTAGATGAGGTCTCTTTGGCCCTGCAGTGACTCGAGTGCAACCCTCAGCTTTCCCTCGCAACTCGAATGGAAGATTAGGCTTCCTGGGGCCAACACAAGAGGAAGACTGAAATCCACTTCGTAACTCGAGATTCCCGCCGCAACTCGAGAAAATCCACATGGTCCCAACGTCTTCGCAAGATGAGGCCCTTGCCTGCTACGGCGTCTCAAGGGAAGTCCCAGGTTCTGTCCTGAAGTGCGAAACGGTACCTGACTCCTTTCATGCAACCCCCAAAAGTCCCCCACACGCCGGTTTCCCTCGAGGGTAACACCGAGGGTTCCATCCCCACTTCATCTGAGCCCCTTCTCCCCTCCTGATGGCGACAGGAGAGTCAATCCCCCTGCATTGTCTGGAAGGGTCCCCGGCCTTCCCAGCACAACTCAGGATGAAGCTGGCCTCACTAGGAGATTTGAGACTAGCCCTGTGGGTGGTCCCTCATGCCGAAAGACCCCGATTTCCCTGTCCACTCTTGAAAAGAACCCGAGGCCCGGACACCTCTTCGAAGGCAACCCAGTGGGTGAAGGCACAACACGAAGGGGCACTGTCACCGTCGTGCATTTCCGGAAACACCCGCAGGTTCCACACACAGCTCAACAAGGGGCCTGAGACCCCCTGAGCACCTCGAGAGGCAAGCGGAGTTCCCTTCCTCAGACAAGACGATTCCTGACTCTCCTGTCCCAACTCTGCAGGGACCCTGCGGTCGGAGTCTGAAACGGAGAGGAAGCCTGAGGTTCCTGCCTTCCCTGGAGATGAGGCCCTCTTCCATTGCGCCAAACCCAGCGGAGTCCTGAGAGGCCCCGCCAACTCCACAGCATCCCTCATCTGTCAGAAGCACACTGGGAAGTTCCCTAAGGTCACCAGTAAACTTTTATTGCACAAGGTCCCCATGAAAAGGCCCACGCAGCAGGACAGCCACAGATTCTGTCTGCCATTAAAGGGCAGTAAGGTGCCCTCCCCCCTTCTTTGCTGCCTCGGCGGCCACCAGCGTGCAATTCGCGTACCCTTCCCTTTCCCGTCCTAGCAGGTGCTCCAGGGCCCGCTGGCCTACAAAGTGCCAGAAGCAGGGCTGGGCCAGCCGGCCAGAATTCAGGGTTCTGTCCCTTGGACTTCCAGCGGACACTAGGCTGCTTGGGAAAACCGCGCAGACTCTGAGGTTTTTCAGCAGAGGGGTGGAGCGGTAAAGGCCTTGACCCCAAAGACGAGGCCTTTCTGCGACCGCCAGGTTGGGGAGCTCTGAGACTCTGCCAACACAGGGCGGAATACATGGTTCCCTGCTCCACGCAGTCCCCGTTCCCTTACCTGTGTTCCGCACCCCTCCGCTGTGGCCAATGGATGCCGATCCTTGGGGATCCAGGAGTTCACGAAATGGGCATTCCCAGCCGCAATGGCGACCCCCAACAGCACATCTGGAAAGCCCTCCCCCACCCCCGCCAGGAGCCGACCCCCACTGCGAATGGAACCCCACCCCGCCCCGCACCGCCAGGTTTCACCCCGGCCCTGCCGGGCTCCCGGTGGGTTCCCAGCAATATTGGCGACCCCCGGGAGCACAAAAGGGACCGACCCCCCACTCACAGTGAGCGGAATCTCGACCTGTGCAGCCCAGGTTTACCCCACCCTGGCTGCGCTCCCGGCGCGTTTCCAGCTGCAGTGGCCATCTCCGAGAGCACAACTGGGAAGCCCTCCCCTACCCCCGTCAGGAGCCGACACCCGCCCTGCACCACCCGGGTTCGCCCCGCCCCTGCGGCGCTCCAGGGGCGCTGCCCACCTTCACCAGTGGCTCTCGGTGAGCCCCGTCCCCACGCCCGGTTCCAGGAGAGGCTCTCGGACCTCGCTGCTGCCGCCAGGTCAAACATGAGGACAATACATACACCCCACAGAGACAATCCAAGCTGTCTGTGATTTAGGGATAAAACGAGGACTACAGAAAGGCAAGATGACCTGACCTAGGAGGGCCATGATATTCTATAGAACCAGACAAAGTTGGTTACCAAGGAAACTTTTTTCCTTGGAACCCGGAAAGCTGGTTCTTTGCATATGCAATGACCAACAATTAGCTTGTTACCCAAGCCTGCCTTACTGCCACCCCCATCCCCACACTCCCCAGAAGACTGGCTCAAAGAAATATTTTAAATCTCAGGCGGAAACCTGGAAGATGTCTTGTCTGTCTGTTTGGATTAAGGTATGTGTCAGTGTGAGCCCTGTGTTTTTTGATAATATTGCTCAAGTTCTGAGTTCTGATTTCAATGGTCTCAAGACAAGGCAGCCCTTCCAAATCAAACTGCTGGAAATACAAGAAAACATTGACCTAAATGAATGTCAGAGTCCCGTGAACTGGGAACTAGTCAATATTAAATATCTAGTATTTTTGGTTTTGCTCCTCCATTATAGACATGTCTAAGAGTCAACAACATTAAGCACAACATGTTCATAGTGCCTAGGTTTCTTTTGAGGTAAAAATTGCTCTATTGTTATATCTGTCACAAGCTTGTCAGCAAGAAACTACCTGGAAACGACAACAACAAAAGTAAAAAATGTAAATGTGATATGAGCTTTTAGACAAACTCTTTACAATAATTATACTCTAAAATATCTGCCTCTCATAGTCTTGATTGAAGGCAGAGGAGAAGGGGATGACAGAGGATAAGATGGTTGGATGGCATCACTGACTCGATGGACATGAGTTTGAGCAAGCCCCTGGAGCTGGTGACGGACACGGAAGCCTGGCGTCCTTCAGGCCACGGGGTCACAAAGAGTCAGACACGACTGAGCAACTGAACTGAACTGAACTAACAAACGTTTCTCCAGGTGTTTTGGTTACCCTAGTTTCTATCCTGTGACGACAGTGTATTGAATAGCTAGGTCATTTCCAAATAAATGAAAGTTCTGAAACATTCACGACTTGAAAGGACCTCCCTTTTACACAGAAACAAAAGAGATTTTTGACTCTCCATGAATAGTGTCTGGCACCATCCTGACATGTTAAATGTAAGAAAGCAATTGTTTTGTTTTGTTTTGTTCTGTTCTTGGGGGTGGGGGGAGGGGGGCGGGCTATAGCGAATGCCAATATAAAAGTCAGTTCTTGGTTGCTGAAGGGAAATGTATGACTTGTTATTACAAGAAAGTATGTGGAATGCAATGGCACTTGAGGAAGGAAAACAAAGTAGTTCTGTCTTACAGGTGGCCGTTTCAGGATGGGAGAAGCAAAGGAATGGGTACAGAACGGGATAAGGAGGTTGTAGGGAAAGTGGACCCCCAGAAAAGAGTTCTGTGCCTAGCACAAGTTTTCTTGAGATGTCGAAATGCCTTTGCTAATGGAGTTTTAGTTTCTTTACCTCTTAAGTGATCTCTTCTAGGTTGACCTAGAACAGAAATCTTTTGTTAGCTTTGGCTAAGTGGAGAAGTAGTGTTTCACGGTGACATATGTGATCCTTCCTGACTGTTTGCAGCCCTTTTGATATCGATGCACTGCTTCTGCTGCTGCTGCCGCCGCTGCTGCTGCTAAGTCGTTTCAGTCGTGTCCGACTCTGTGTGACCCCATAGACGGCAGCCCACGAGGCCCCGCAGTCCCTGGGGTTCTCTAGGCAAGAACACTGGAGTGGGTTGCCATTTCCTCCTCCCATGCATGAAAGTGAAAAGTGAACGTGAAGTCGCTCAGTGGTGTCCGACTCTTAGCGACCCCGTGGACTGCAGCCTACCAGGCTCCTCCATCCATGGGATTTTCCACGCAAGAGTACTGGAGTGGGGTGCCATTGCCTTCTCCCATATCTATGCACAAGCCTGCCTAAATCATTGACTTCCAGCTAGCTTTGGGATGCCAATGACCATCCACCCTTACAAGGCAACAGAGAAGAGAAAAACACTTACCACAGGAGGTCCTGGTAAGGAACGAGGAACTAACAAGCTCCCGCCAACCAGGATTCTGCAGAGGTCAACAAGAGGTCAGTAAGAGATGGAAGACTGCCGTCCAGAGGTCCTAGCAAATTCCATCTTGCAGCAGAGACCTAGCATAGTCAAAACGAATTCAATGTTGCAAAAAATAAGTAAACAAATAAAGGACAGAAGTTCTTTGAACACATGACTGAGATTAGGGGTGAGGCAGTACATGTACAGTGCCCGGAAAATCTTAAAGTATGAGAAAGGAAAGAAATTAAAGACAACTATCAAGCTGTCCAAACTGATAAAAACGAAAGATTACACGGTTTTTTCTGTATATATTACCAGATAATAATCTGAAAAGGAATTAAAAAAAATTCCCTTTCAATAATGTCAACATGAATACAACACTTTGCCATGGATGTAACGAGGATGACAAGACTGGCACACTGGAACTTATACACCCTGGCTGAAAATTATCCTGAATACATGGACAGGTATTCCATAACAATGGAAAGACTTAAGATGGCAATACCATGGAATGCATCTTCAATCTGAAATGAAGATTTGATATGATTTGATCGCTCAGAGCTTTTGTGTCATCAATTGTTATTAAAGTATAAATGAGATAGAGAAAACTGCTGACTTAGACTTGAGGCGGGGTGTACGCCCTGCTGGTCTCTAGCCAGATATTCTACAGGCACTAGCAGTCAGCTAAGGAAAGAAAGGCACTGTCTCAGGGAATGGTACCAGGCCCCTCCCCCACGACATGCCTTGAGGTCACATTGGCAGCAGGTGAGTCATCCTGGGCCAAAAACTGATTGACATGAATCTTGAAGAAAGGCAGTATTCCAGGCAAATATATCATTTCCTTAACATAGATTAGGAGAACAAGGTACGAGGAAAACATACTGTTTTGTTCAAGTCGCTTCTGAGCCTACTGGGGGAACCGACCTGAAGCCAGAGTCCAGCAGATATACATAGGATATTTACATCGCTTAAGACAAACATTTCCTCAGGAACAAATGCATTGCTTAGCTCAAGGTTTGTCTGCGAAATTCTTACACATCAGGAGATGGCTCCGAGCTGGGTTTCTACACACAAGAACATGAATGCAAAGGACAAGCCTGCACAGCCCATCTGCCCCCCTCCCCCACAGCCAGCAGCATTTCCAAGTGACCTCCTAAGGCCTTCCCCAAAATACAGGGGCACCTCTGGGTTTCCTGTTTCAAGCTCTTCGAACACTTTTCTTAAAAAAAAAAAAAAATCCTGCACACTTCTTGATAGAATGCCACAGTGCAAGGAAAACAGGCCTTCAATACTTAAACCTCCCTGTGCCAAACACTTGGGGCTTGGTTCTGTTTTGTTTTGTTTTTTAATTACACCACCACATAATTTAAACTTTTTACAATTTCTAATTATTCAGTACCAAAACACCAAACTTTTATTGCACAAGGTCCCCATGAAAAGGCCCACGCATCAGGACAGCCACAGATTCTGCCATGAAAGGGCAGCAAGGTGCCCTCCCCCCTTCTTTGCTGCCTGGGCGGCCACCAGGGTTTGAAATCCATGCACCCTACTAAGTTTCTAGGGTGCAATCCGTGGACCCTTCCCTTTCCCATCCCAGCAGGTGCTCAAGGGCCCACTGGCTTACAAAGTGCCAGAAGCAGGGCTGGGCCAGCCGGCCAGAGTTCAGTGTTCTGTCCCTTGGACTTCCAGGGGACACTAGGCTGCTTGGGAAAACCGTGCATACTGAGATTTTTCAGCAAAGGGGTGGAGCGGTAAAGGCCTTGACACCAAGGGCGAGGCCTTTCTGCGACCGCCAGGTTGGGGAGCTCCGAGAATGTGCCAACAGAGGGCGGAATACTTGGTTTCCTGCTCCAAGCAGTCCCAGTTCTCTGACCTGTGGCCCGCAGCCCTCCGCTGCACGCACTAGATGTGGATCCTTGGGGACACAGGAGCGTAGGAAATGGGCGTTCCTAGCCGCAGTGGCGACCCCCGAGAGCACAACTGGGACCGAACCCCCACCCACAGCCATCTAAATCTCGACCCGCGCAGCCCAGGTTTACCCCGCCCCGGGTGCGCTCCCGGCGCGTTTCCAGCCGCAGTGGCCACCACCGAGAGCACAACTGGGAAGACCTCCCCCACCCCCGCCAGGAGCCGAACCCCGCCCCGCGCCACCCAGGTTCACCCCGCCCCTGCCCCACTCCCAGCGCGTTTCCAGCTGCAGTGGGGACCCCCGAGAGCACAACTGTTACCGCCCCCCACCCCCTCCCGACCAGAACCCCGACCCGCGCCGCCCGGGATCGCCCCGCCCCTGGCGCGCTCCCGGGGCGTTGCCCACTTCCACCAGGGGCTCCTGGTGAGCCCCGTCCCCACGCCCGGTTCCAGGAGAGGATCTCGGACCTCGCTACTGCCGCCAGGTCAAACACGAGGACAATACATCCACCCCACAGAGACAATCCAAGCTGTCTATGATTTAGGGATAAAATGAGGACTACAGAAAGGAAAGATGTCCTGACCTAGGAGGGCCATGAGAGTCTATAGATCCAAACAAAATTGGGTACCAAGGAAACTTTTTTCCTTGGAACCCGGAAAGCTGGTTCTTTGCATATGCAATGACCAACAATTAGCTTGTTACCCAAGCCTGCCTCGCTGCCACCCCAACTCCCCCCCCCACTCCCCAGGAAAACGGCTCAAAGAAATATTTTAAATCTCAGGCGGAAAACTGGAAGATGTCTTGTCTGTCTGTCTGGATTAAGGTATGTGTCAGTGTGAGCCTTGTGTTTTTTGATAATATTGCTCAAGTTCTGAGTTCTGATTTCAATGGTCTCAAGACAAGGCAGCCCTTCCAAATCAAACTGCTGGAAATACAAGAAAACATTGACCTAAATGAATGTCAGAGTCCCGTGAACTGGGAACTAGTCAATATTAAATATCTAGTATTTTTGGTTTTGCTCCTCCACTATAGACATGTCTAAGAGTCAACAACATTAAGCACAACATGTTCATAGTGCCTAGGTTTCTTTTGAGGTAAAAATTGCTCTTTTGTTATATGTGTCACAAGCTTGTCAGCAAGAAAGTACCTGGAAACAGCAACAACCAATGTAAAAAATGTAAATGTGATATGAGCTTTTAGATAAACTCTTAACAATAATTATACTCTAAAATATCCGCCTCTCATAGTCTTGATTGAAGGCAGAGGAGAAGGGGATGACAGAGGATAAGATGGTTGGATGGCATCACTGACTCGATGGACATGAGTTTGAGCAAGCCCCTGGAGTTGGTGATGGACACGGAAACCTGGCGTCCTGCAGGCCACGGGGTCACAAAGAGTCAGACACGACTGAGCAACTGAACTGAACTGAACTTACAATCGTTCCTCCAGGTGTTTTGGTTACCTGAGTTTCTATCCTGGTGCTAAACTAAGTGACGACAGTGTATTGAATAGCTAGGTCACTTCCAAATAAATGAAACTTCTTAAACATTCACGACTTGAAAGGACCTCCCTTTTACACAGAAACAAAAGAGATTTTTGACTCTGCATGAATAGTGACTGGCACCATCCGAACATATTAAATGTAAGAAAGCAATTTTTTTGTTTTGTTTTGTTTTGTTCTGTTCTTGCAGGAAGCGGGGTGGGCGCTATTATCACTGATAGGTATGCTCACCAATCTATCAAATGCCAATATAAGAGTCAGTTCTTGGTTGCTGAAGGGAAATGTATGACTTGTTATTACAAGAATGTATGGAATGCAATCACACTTTAAGAAGGAAAACGAAGTAGTTCTGTCTTACAGGTGGCATTTTCAGGACGGGAGAAGCAAAGGAATGGGTACAGAATGGGATAAGGAGGTTGTAGGGAAAGTAGGCCCCCAGAAAAGAGTTCTGTGCCTAGCACAAGTTTTCTTGAGATGTTGAACTGCCTTTGCTAATGGAGTTTAAGTTTCTTTACCTCTTAAGTGATCTCTTCTAGGTTGACCTAGAACAGAAATCTTTTGTTAGCTTTGGCTAAGAGGAGAAGTATTGTTTCACGGTGACATATGTGATCCTACCTGACTGTTCTCATCCCCTTTGATATCTATGCACTGCTGCTGCTGCTGCTGCAGCTGCTAAGTGGTTCAGTTGAGGCCGACCCTGTGCCACGCCATAGATGGCAGCCCACCAGGCCCCGCAGTCCCTGGGGTTCTCTAGGCAAGAACACTGGAGTGGGTTGCCATTTCCTCCTCCTATGCATGAAAGTGAAAAGTGAAAATGAAGTCGCTCAGTGGTGTCCGACTCTTAGCCACCCCATGGACTGCAGCCTACCAGGCTCCTCCGTCCTTGGGATTTTCCAGGAGTGGGGTGCCATTGCCTTCTCCCATATCTATGCACAAGCCTGCCTAAATAATTGACTTCTAGCCAACTTTGGGATGCCCATGACCACCCACCCTTACCAGGCAACAGAGAAGAGAAAAACACTTACCACAGGAGGTTCTGATAAGGAACAAGGAACTAACAAGCTCCCACCTACCAGGAATCTGCAGAGGTCAACAAGAGGTCAGCAAGAGATGAGAGACTGCAGTCCAGAGGTCCTAGCTACTTCCATCTAGCAACAAACACCCAGCATAGTCAAAACGATTTCAATGTTAAAGAATAAATAAATAAATAAATAAAAGGACAGAAGTTCTTTGAACACATGTCTGAATTTAGGGGTGAGGCATTACATATGTGTCCCAGGATAATCTTAAAGTGTCAGAAAGTAAAGAAATTAAAGACAACTATCAAGCTGTCCAAACTGATAAAAATGAATGATTACACAGTTTTATCTGTATACATTAGCAGATAATAATCTGAAAAGGAATTTTAAAAAATTCCCTTTCAATAATATCAACATGAATAAAACACTTTGCCATGGATGTAACGAGGATGACAAGACTGGCACACTGGAAATTATACACCCTGGCTGAAAACTATCCTGAATACATGGACAGATATTCCATAACGATGGAAAGACTTAAGATGGCAATACCATGGAATGCATCTTCAATCTGAAATGAAGATTTGATATGATTTGATCGCTCAGAGCTTTTGTGTCATCAAGTGTTATTAAAGTATTAAAGAGATAGAGAAAGCTGCTGACTTAGACTCGAGGCGGGGTGGGGGGGGTAGTAAGAGTACCCCCTGCTGGTCTTTAGCCAGATATTCTACAGGCACTAGCAGTCAGCTAAGGAAAGAAAGGAACTGTTTCAGGGAATGGCACCAGGCCCTTCCCCCACGACATGCATTGAGATAATATTGGCAGCAGGTGAGTCATCCCGGGCCAAAACTTGATTGACATGAATCTTGAAGAAAGGCAGTATTGCAGGCAAATATATCATTTCCTTAACATAGATAAGGAGAACAAGCTAGGAGGAAAACATGCTGTTTTGTTCAAATCGCTTCTGAGCCTTTTGGGGGAACCGACCTGAAGCCAGAGTCTAGCGGAAATACATAGGATATTTACATCGCTTAAGACAAACATTTTCTTAGGAAAAAATGCATTGCTTAGCTCAAGGTTTGTCTGCGAAATTCTTACACATCAGGAGATGGCTCCGAGCTGGGTTTCCACACACAAGAACATCCATGCAAAGGACAAGCCTGCACAACCCATCTGCCGCCCTCCCGCACATCCAGCAGCATTTCCAAGTGACCTCCTAAGGCCTTCCCCAAAATACAGGGGCACCTCTGGGTTTCCTGTTTCCCTCACTTCGAACACTTTTCTTAAAAAAAAAAAAAATCCTGCACACTTCTTGATAGAATGCCACAGTGCAAGGAATACAGTCCTTCAATATTTAAACCTCCATTTGCAAAACACTTGGAGCTTGGTTTTGTTTTGTTTTGTTTTTTAATTACACCACCACATAATTTAAAGCTTTTACACGTTCTAATTATTCAGTTCCAAAACACCAAACTTTTATTGCACAGGGTCCTCATGAAAAGGCCCACGCAGCTGGACAACCACAGATTCTGCCATGAAAGGGCAGCAAGGTGCCCTCCCCCCTTCTTTGCTGCCTGGGCGGCCACCAGGGTTTGAAATCCATGCACCCTACTAACTTTCTAGGGTGCAATCCGTGGACCCTTCCCTTTCCCATCCCAGCAGGTGCTCAAGGGCCCGCTGGCTTACAAAGTGCCAGAAGCAGGGCTGGGCCAGCCGGCCAGAGTTCAGTTTTCTGTCCCTTGGACTTCCAGCAGACAGTAGGCTGCTTGGAAGAACCGCGCAGACTCGGAGATTTTTCAGCAGAGGGGTGGAGAGGTAAAGGCCTTGACCTCAAAGGCAAGGCCTTTCTGCGACCGCCAGTTTGGGGAGTTCCGAGAATGTGTCAACAGACGGCGGAATACTTGGTTCCCTGCTCCACGCAGTCCCAGTTCCCTTACCTGTGGTCTGCAGCCCTCCGCTGCACCCACGGGATGGCGATCCTTGGGGACCCAGGAGCGGACGAAATGGGCGTTCCCAGCCGCAGTTGCAACCCCCGAGAGCGCAACTGGGAACCCCTCCCCATCCCCCCCATGAGCCGACCCCCGCCCCGCGCCCCCAGGGTTAGCCCCGCCCCTCCCGCGCTCCCAGCGCGTTCCCAGCCGCAGTGGCGACCCCCGGGAGCACAACTGGGACCGACCCCCACCCAAAGCCATCGGAATCTCGACCCGCGCAGCCCGGGTTTACCCAGTCCCGGGTGCACTCCCGGCGCGTTTTCAGCCTCAGTGTGCACCTCCGAGAGCACAACTGGGAAGCCCGCCCCCACCCCCGCCAGAAGCCGACCCCCGCCCCACGCCGCCCGCGTTCGCCCCGCCCCTGCACGGTCCAGGTACCTTCCCAACTTCTAGCGTTCACGCCCGGGTAGGAGCAGGATGTAGGAGTATGGGAGATGTGTCTGGAGCCTGACAGCCTCAGCTCCGCTCTGGCCTGCCCTTTGGACCTAGGAGCCAGGCCAACTTGCAGAGGGCTTAGGGCCCCATTGTATGCAAACTACCAAGGCCTACCGCAAGGAGAGCTCTGTCCGAGGGAAGGGAAGCGCCCCAGGCTGCATTCCCAAGCTGTTGTTTAGCCGCCCAGACTCAGCGCTGCACAGGGGTAATCAGGCTCTCTGTGCCCGCAGCTTCACACACAGGTGTGTCTCCGTAGGAATCAAGAAAGATCCTGACAGAGTGAGGTTCATTAGAGCTATACTAAAGAGCAAAGGCTTGTCCATGTGGTCTTGCCTTCCCCTGTGCCTTTGGGTCTCCAGGCTCGGCCCCAGCTCCGTGGAAACAACCCCTGAGAAAATATCTTCAAGATCCACTTTTCCCAGTGTCTGGGAACCGGGGTTCGTAGGAGGAGAGAAAAGCACGCCTCCATCGGGAACGAAAAGGCAGTCCACCTGCCTGTGTTTTGAAGCCTCTATTTGGAAGGAATGGGTTAGCTTCTCCTAAAGGAGACCTCCAGATCTGCTCAGAAGTCGGTAATTCCAGAGGCAGGGTACTGGTTCCTGACTGCCCTTTGCTAGCCTTGCAAAGATATTCGTAGATTCTAGAGTTATTTTCCATGAAGGAGCAGGCTTCGGGAATGTGTCAGACGGGACTGGCTCCTTATTGACCTCAGCTCAGCTATTGCCTTTCCATTCAAACTAGGGCAAGGCCCTACTTTATGAAGGGTAAGGGTCTTCTTCTTTGCAAACTGCCAAGGGCTACAGCAATGAGACCTCTGTCAAGGTGAGGGAAGCCTAAGAGGATGGATTCTCAAGCAGGTGCTTTGCCACAAAGCATCAGCACGCCACGAAGAGAATCAAGCTCCCTGTGCACCAATGTTGGGAGTGTAGCTTCACACACAGAGTTGTCTCTATAGGAGCCAAGAATGTTCCTGAGAGATTAGGTTCACTAAACCTCTCCTACAGAGCATAGACCTGTCAATGTGGTTTTGCCTTCCCCTGTGAGTTGGGTCCTCGAGGTCCGCCACACCTCCGGGGAAACTGTCCCTGAGAAAAGATCTCCAGGAACCGCTTCGCCGAGGCTGGGAAATGCTGTTCACAGGAAGTAAGGCAAGCGAATCTCCTGCAGAGTAAAAGAGGCCTTACAGTCCCTGGAGGAGCAGGCTGCCAGAGTGTGTGAAACCTGACTGTTGCCTTACTGGCCTCAGCTCCGCCATTGCCTGTTCATCCGAGCTAGCACCCAGGCCTACTTGGAAAAGCGTTTGGGTGCAGATTTCTACAAAGTGCCAAGGGCTACAGCAGTGAGAATTCTCTCGGTGGTAAGGGAGAGCATTTTATGGATTCTCAAGCTGTTTTCTGAACGACAGCGTCAAAATGAACAGAGAGAATCAGGCTCTCTGTGCCCCTATGTTAGGTACGCAGCTTCACACACAGAGGTGTCTCTATAGGAGCCAAGAATGCTCCTGAGAGATGAGGTTCACTAGAGGTCTGCTACAGAGCATAGACCTGTCCATGTGGTCTTGCCTTCCCCTGTGCCTTTGGGCCCCGGGCTCGGCCCCAGCTCCGTGGAAAGAACCCCTGAGAAAATATCTTCAAGACCCGCTTTGCCCAGAGGCTGGGAACTGGGGTTCATAGGAGGAGAGAAAAGCAAGCCTCCTTCGGGCACGAAAGGCTGCCAACCTGCCTGTGTTTTGAAGCCTCTATTTGGAAGGAATGGGTTAGCTTCTCCTAAAGGAGACCTCCAGATCTGCTCAGAAGTCGGTAATTCCAGAGGCAGGGTGCTGGTTCCTGACTGCCCTTTGCCAGCCTTGCAAAGACATTCCAAGATTCTAGAGTTATATTCCATGAAGGAGCAGGGTTCGGGAATGTGCCAGAGGGGACTGGCTCCTTATTGGCCTCAGCTCAGCTATTGCCTTTCCATTCAAACTAGGACAAGGACCTAGTTTATGAAGTGTAAGGGTCTTCTTCTTTGAAACTGCCAAGGGCTACAGCAATGAGACCTCTGTCAAGGTGAGGGAAGCCTAAGAGGACGGATTCTCAAGCAGGTGCTTTGCTACAAAGCATCAGCACCCCACGGAGAGAACCAAGATCCCTGTTCCCCAATGTTGGGAGTGTAGCTTCACACACAGAGTTGTCTCTATAGGAGCCAAGAATGTTCCTGAGAGATTAGGTTCACTAAACCTCTCCTACAGAGTATAGACCTGTCCATGTGGTTTTTCCTTCCCCTGTGAGTTGGGTCCCCGAGGTCCACCACACCTCCGGGGAAACTGTCCCTGAGAAAAGATCTCCAGGAACCGCTTCGCTGAGGCTGGGAAACGCTGTTCACAGGAAGTAAGGCAAGCGAATCTCCTGCAGAGAAAAAGAGGCCTTACTGTCCCTGGAGGAGCAGGCTGCCAGAGTGTGTGAAACCTGACTGTTGCCTTACTGGCCTCAGTTCCACCATTGCCTGTTCCTCCGAACTAGGACCCAGGCCTATTTGGAGAAGCGTTTGGCTGCGGATTTCTACAAAGTGCCAAGGGCTACAGCAGCGAGAATTCTCTCAGCGGTAATGGAGAGTATTTTATGGATTCTCAAGCTGTTTTCTGAACGACTGCGTCAAAATGAACTGAGAGAATCAGGCTCTCTGTGCCCCTATGTTAGGTACGCAGCTTCACACACAGAAGTGTCTCTATAGGAGCCAAGAATGTTCCTGAGAGATGAGGTCCACTAGAAGTCTGCTACAGAGCATAGACCTGTCCATATGGTTTTGCCTTGCCCTGTGAGTTGGGTCCCCGAGGTCCGCCCCAGCTCAGGGGAAGGAGCCCCTGAGAAAAGATCTCCAGGGACCACTATTCCCCCAGGCTGGCAAACGCAGTTCACAGGAGGTAACGCAAGCGAGCCTCCTGCAAGGCACAAGAGGCCTTAGTGTCCCTGGACGATCAGGCTGCCAGAGTGTGTGAGACCTGACTGGTGCCTTACTGGCCTCAGCTCCGCCATTGCATGTTCCTCCGATCTAGGACCCAGGCCTACTAGGAGAAGGGTTTGGGTATGGATTTCTAAATACTGCCAAGGGGTATAGCAATGAGAACTGTGTCACGGGTAAGGAAGAGCATTGTATGGATTTTCAAGCTGTTGTTTGAACGACAGCTTCAAAGCTGCACAGAGAGAATCAGACTCTGTGTCTCCATGTTCGGTACACAGCTTCACAGACAGGGGTGTCTCCATAGGAAACAAGAATGTTCCTGACAGAGTGAGGTTCACTAGAGCTCTCCTAGAGAGCAAAGACTTGTCCATGTGGTTTTTCTTCCCCTGTGCGTTTGGGGCTCCAGGCTCGGCCCCAGCTCCGTGGAAACAACCCCTGAGAAAAGATCTTCAAGATCCGCTTTTCCCAGAGGCTGGGATGTGGGGTTCATAGGAGGCGGGAAAAGCAGGCCTCCTTCAGAGAGCAAGAGGCAGCCAAGCGGCCTGCGTTTGGAAGCCTCTACTTGGAAGAATGGGTTAGCTTCCCCTAAGGGAGACCTCCAGATCTGTTCAGAAGTCGGTAATTCCAGAGGCAGTGTGCAGGGTCCTGACTGCCCTTTGCCAACCTTGCAAAGACATTCCTAGATTCTACAGTTATCTTCCTGAAGAAGCAGGCTTTGGGAATATGTCGGACTTGACTGGCGCCTTATTGGCCTCAGCTCAGCTATTGCCTTTCCATTCAAAGTAGGACAAGGCCCTACTTTATGAAGGGTAAGGGTCTTCTTCTTTCCAAACTGCCGAGGGCTACAGCAATGAGACCTCCGTAAATGCGAGGGAAGCATAAGCGGATGGATTATCAGGAAGGTTCTTTGCCACCAAGCATCAGCACCCCACGGAGAGAATCAGGCTCCCTTTGCCCCTATGTGGGGTGTGTAGATTCACACACAGTGGTGTCTCTACAGAAGCCAAGAATGTTCCTGAGAGATGAGGCTCACAAGAGCTATCCTACAGAGTGCTCACCTGTACATGTGGTTTCACCTTCCCCTGTGAGTTGGGTCCCCGAGGTCCGCCCCAGCTCCGAGAAAACAGCCTCTGAGAAAAGATCTCCAGGAACCGCTTTTCGCCCAGGCTGGGAAAAGCTGTTCACAGGAAGTAAGGCAAGTGAGCCTCCTGCAGAGAAAAAGAAGCCTTACTGTCCCTGGAGGAGCAGGCTGCCAGAGTGTGTGAAAACTGACTGGTGCCATAATGGTCTTAGCTCCGCCATTGCTTGTTCCTCCGAACTGGGACTCAGGCCTACTTGGAGAAGGGTTTAGGTGCAGATTTCTACAAACTGCCAAGGGCTACTGCAATGAGAACTCTCTCAGAGGTAAGGGCGAGAATTGTATGGATTCTCAAGCTGTTTTCTGAACGACAGCATTAAACCTGCACAGAGAGAATCAGGCTCTCTGCCGCCATGTTGGGTACGCAGTTTCACACACAGAGGTGTCCGCATAGGAGCCAAGAACGTTCGTCAAAGACTGAGGTTCACTAGAGCTCTCTTAGAGAGCAAAGACTTGTTCATGTGGTTTTGCCTTCCCCTGTATGTGTGGGTCTCTGGGCATAACCCCAGCTCCGTGGAAACAACCCCTGAGCAAAGATCTCCAAGATCTGCTTTTCCCCCATGCTGGAAACCAGGGATCATAGGAGGCAGGAAAAGCAAGCCTCCTTCAGGCAAGAAGAGGCAGCCAACCGGCCTGTGTTTGGAAGCCTCTATTTGCAAGGAATGGGTTAGCTTCTCCAGAAGGAGACCTCCAGATCTGCTCAGAAGATAGATATTCCAGAGGCAGGGTCGAGGTTCCTGACTGCCCTTTGCCAGCCTTGCAAAGACATTCCTAGATTCTAGCAATATTTTCCATGAAGGAGCAGGCATCGGGAATATGTCAGAGTTGACGGCTGCCTTACTGGCCTCAGCTCAGCTATTGCCTTTCCTTTCAAACTAGGATCAGGGCCTACTTGGTGAAGGGTAAGGGTCTGCTTCTTTCCAAACTGCCAAGAGACACAGCAATGAGACCTCTGTCAAGGCAAGGGAAGCGTAAGCGGATGGATTCTCAAACAGGTGCTTTGCCACAAAGCATCAGCACCCCATGGAGAGAATCAGGCTCCCTGTGCCCCTATGTTCGGTGTGTAGCTTTACACACAGAGGTGTCTCTGTACGAGCCAAGAATGTTCCTAAGAGATGAGACACACTAACGTCTCCTACAGAGCATAGACCTGTCCATGTGGTTTTTCCTTCCCCTGTGAGATGGGTCCCCGAGGTCCACCCCAGCTCTGGGGATAGAGCCCCTGAGAAAAGATCTCCAGGAACCGCTGTTTGCCCAGGCTGGGAAACGCAGTTCACAGGAGGCCAGGCAAGCGAGCCTCCCACAGGGAAAAATAGGCCTTACTGTCCCTGGAGGAGCACGCTGCCAGAGTGTGTGACACCTGACTGGTGCCTTACTGACCTCAGCTCCGCCACTGCATGGCCATCCAAACCAGGACCCAGGCCTACTTGGAGAAGGGTTTGGGTGCGGATTTGTAAAAACTGCCAAGGGTTACAGCAATGAGAAGTCTCTCAGAGGTAAGGGAGAGCATTGTATGGATTCTTAAGCTGTTGTTTGAATGACAGCTTCAAAGCTGCAAAGAGAGAATCAGGCCCTGTGTGCCCCCTTGTTGGGTACGCAGCTCCACACACAGAGGTATCCCCGTGGAATCCAAGACTTTCCTCACATACTGAGGTTAACTAGAGTTCTCCTACAGAGCAAAGACTTGTCCATGTGGTTTTGCCTTCCTCTGTGCGTGTGGGTCTCCGGGCTCGGCTCCAACTCCGTTGAAATAGCCCCTGAAAAAAGATCTCCAAGAACCACTTTTCCCCCAGGCGGGAAGCGGAGTTCACAGGAAGCGGAACAAGCAAGCCTCCTTCGGGCAAGTAGATGCAGCCAACTAGCCTGTGTTTGGAAGCCTCTATTTGGAAGGAATGGTTAGCTTCTCCAAAAGAAGACCTCCAGATCTGCTCAGAAGATGGAAATTCCAGAGGCAGGGTCGAGGTTCCTGACTGTCCTTTACCAGCCTTGCAAAGACATTTCTAGATTCTAGCGTTATTTTCCATGAAGGAGCAGGCTTCAGGAATATGTCAGACTTGACTGGCGCCTTACTGGCCTCAGCTCAGCTATCGCCTTTCCGTTCAGACTAGGACAAGGGCCTACTTGGTGAAGGGTAAGGGTCTGCTTCTTTCCAAACTGCCAAAGGCTACAGCAAAGAGACCTCTGTCAAAGAGAGGGAAGTGGAAGCGGATGGATTCTCAAACAGGTGCTTTGCCACAAAGCATCTGTACCCCACGGAGAGAATCAGGCTGCATTTGCCCCTATGTTGGGTGTGTAGCTTCAAACACAGAGGTGTTTCTATAGGAGCCCAGAATGTTCCTGGGAGATGAGGTTCACTAGAGCTCTGCTACAGAGCATAGACCTGTCCATATGGTTTTGCCTTCCCCTGTGAGTTGGGTTCCCGATGTTCGCCCCAGCTCCGAGGAAGAAACCCCTGAGAAAACACCTCCAGGAACTGCTTTTCGTCCAGACTGGGAAACGCAGTTCACAGAAGGCAAGGCAAGCGAGCCTCCTGCAGAGAAAAAGAGGCCTTACTGCCCCTGGAGGAGCAGGCTGCAAGAGTGTGTGAGACCTGACTGGTGCCTTACTGGCCTCAGCTCCGCCATTGCATGTTCCTCTGAACTAGGACCCAGGCCTACTAGGAGAAGGGTTTGGGTGCGGATTTCTAAAAAACTGCCAAGGGCTACAGCAATGAGAACTCTCTCAGAGATAAGGGAGAGAATTGTATGGATTCTCAAGCTGTTTTCTGAACGACAGCGTTAAACCTTCACAGAGGGAATCAGGCTCTCTGACCCCATAAGTTGTCCCTGTAGGAACCAAGAACGTTCGTCAAAGACTGAGGTTCACTAGAGCTCTCTTAGAGAGCAAAGACTTGTTCATGTAGTTTTGCTTTCCTCTGTATGTGTGGGTCTCCGGGCATAACCTCAGCTCCGTGGAAACAACCCCTGAGCAAAGATCTCCAAGATCTGCTTTTCCCCCATGCTGGGAACCAGGGATCATAGGAGGCAGGAAAAGCAAGCCTCCTTCGGGCAAGAAGAGGCAGCCAACTAGCCTGTGTTTGGAAGCCTCTATTTGCAAGGAATGGGTTAGCTTCTCCAGAAGGAGACCTCCAGATCTGCTCAGAAGATAGATATTCCAGAGGCAGGGTCGAGGTTCCTGACTGCCCTTTGCCAGCCTTGCAAAGACATTCCTAGATTCTAGCGCTATTTTCCATGAAGGAGCAGGCATCGGGAATATGTCAGAGTTGACGGCTGCCTTACTGGCCTCAGCTCAGCTATTGCCTTTCCTTTGAAACTAGGATCAGGGCCTACTTGGTAAAGGGTAAGGGTCTGCTTCTTTCCAAACTGCCAAGGGACACAGCAATGAGACCTCTGTCAAGGCGAGGGAAGCGTAAGCGGATGGATTCTCAAACAGGTGCTTTGCCACAAAGCATCAGCACCCCACGGAGAGAATCAGGCTCCCTGTGCCCCTATGTTCGGTGTGTAGCTTTACACACAGAGGTGTCTCTGTACGAGCCAAGAATGTTCCTAAGACTTGAGATTCACTAAGGTCTCCTACAGAGCATAGACTTGTCCGTGTAGTTTTGCCTTCCCCTGTGAGTTTGGTCCCCGAGGTCCACCCCAGCTCCGGGGAAACAACTCCTTAGAAAAGATCTCCAGGAACCGCTTTTCGCCCAGGCTGGGAAACGCAGTTCACAGGAGGCAAGGCAAGCGAGACTCCTGCAGGGAAAAAGAGGCCTTACTGTCCCTGGAGGAGCAGGCTACCAGAATGTGTGACACCTGACTGGTGCCTTACTGACCTCAGCTCCGCCATTGCATGGCCATCCAAACCAGGACCCAGGCCTACTTGGAGAAGGGTTTGGGTGCGGATTTCTAAAAACTGCCAAGGGCTACAGCAATGAGAACTCTCTCAGAGGTAAGGGAGAGCATTGTATGGATTCTCAAGCTGTTGTTTGAATGACAGCTTCAAAGCTACAAAGAGAGAATCAGTCTCTCTGTGCCCCCTTGTTGGGTACGCAGCTTCACACACAGGGGTGTCTCCATGGGAGTCAAGAACGTTCCTGACAGAGTAAGTTTCACTTAGAGGTCTCCTGGAGAACAAAGACTTGTCCATGTGGTTTTCCTTCCCCTGTGCAATTGGGTCTCTGGTCTCGGCCCCAGCTCCATGGAAAAAACCCCTGAGAAAAGATCTTCAATATCCGCTTTTCCCAGAGCCTGGGAAGCTGGGTTCATAGGAGGCAGGAAAAGCAAGCCTCCTTCGGGCACGAAGAGGCAGCCGACCGGCCTGTTTTTGGAAGTCTCAATATGGAAGGAATGAGTTAGATTCTCCTAAAGGAGACCTCCAGATCTGCTTAGAAATCGGTAATTCCAGAGGCAGGGTGCAGGCTCCTGACTGCCCTTTGCCAGCCTTGCAGAGACATTCCTAGATTCCAGCGTTATTTTCCATGAAGGAGCAGGCTTCGGGAATATGTCAGACTTGACTGGCGCCTTATTGGCCTCAGCTCAGCTCTTGCCTTTCCTTTCAAACTAGGACAAGGGCCCACTTTATGAAAGGTAAGGGTCCTCTTCTTTCCAAACTGCCAAGGGCTACAGCAATGAGACCTCTGTCAAGGCGAGGGAAGCGTAAGCTGATAGATTCTCAAGCAGGTGCTTTGCCACAAAGCATCAGCACCCCATGGAAAGAATCTGGCTCCCTTTGCCCCTACGTTGCGTGTGTAGCTACACACACAGAGGTGTCTCGATAGGAGCCAAAAATGTTCCTGAGAGAGGAGGTTCACTGTTGGGGGCCAGAGTGAGGCACTCCGCCCATGGCAAAGGTCATGAGGAAGGAGGCTCGACATACGCAAAGGCGGGATCGAGCCTCAGGAGTCCCCCTGGAAATCCTCGAGCATCTACCCCCATAACCAGAGCCTGCCTACCTTACTACTTTGTGCTCTCACCTACACCTCTGACTTTACGGGGGGCTGTCCCCCACCACCTCTTTCGGAGAAGGAGTTAACCTAGAGCTCCAGTTGATAAAAACCCCTGGGTGTGACAAGAGTGTTTTAACCTACAAACTCCTCTGAAGGTTCTCTAGCCTGCCTGACAGGCTTGTCCGGCCACATGTGATTGCTCACAGCCTCCCAACCATGAGAGGCACGAGATGCTTTAAACCTTCTAAAAACAGGTTCCTTAGAAAAGTTAGAAAATTATTAGTATAAGTATAATGGGCTGATTAGAAATCATATTGGTGAAGGGTTTTTCATTTGTTGAGCTGATGTTTACTGCTAAGTCTCCACATCCCCTGCCCTTATACACATTAATGAATATATAGAAGAAATAAGTATTAACCTTTGATATAAATCACGTTAGACCTTAGGCTAAGTAAATTCTTTCCTTAACTAAAACCCACTACACCCTCACCCTATAGGAATGTAACTTTATTTGGGTGGCGTCTGTTTTAAGAATAATCACCCCTGGAGAAATAAGTGTCCTGGTTGACTGACCGCTGTCACAAGGAGAGGGTCGTAAATTGTCAGCAGGCCCCCCGGCCAGAAGATGATGTAACACCCCTAAGACCTCTGTATACTTTTGTATGAAGCACCTGACTTTGATAAAAGTCAGGACTGCTGACCCCACGTGACTTTTGCATAACATCTCAGTGTATAAAAGTAGACCATGGAAAATAAAGAATTGGGATCAGTTTCTCGAAATACTGGTCTCCCCATGTCTCTCTCTCTCTCTCTCACTCTGGTTGAGTCTCCATCTGGAGCGCGGAACCCACCAAGCTTACTAATTTTGCCTGGGCTTCTAAGATCCGACCGGGGAGGCCTCAGTGTCTCCTCTCCTTCGGGAGAACGGAAGGACGCCTGCGGCCTACGTAAGTGGTGCAAGCTTCTTGTCTTGAAGTTTTATTGGTCCCCCGCATAAACCAAGCTACTCAGCCTCTTTTCTCCACTGAATTTTCCTACTGAGCTATCCTCATTTTATTACTCTTTATATCCTTAATTAACGTTTAATTAAGCAGTTGTTCCCTGACCCTCGCCTACGCCGTCTCTGCTTCGAATACCCTGGATCAGCTGGGGCTGGACCCCGGCAGTTCACTAGAGATCTCCTACAGAGCATAGACCTGTCCATTTGGTTTTGCCTTCCCCTGTGAGTTGGGTCCCCGAGGTCCGCCCCAACTCCGGGGAAACAGCCCCTGAGAAAAGATCTCCAGGAACTGCTTTCCGCCCACGCTGGGAAACGCTGTTCACAGGAAGTAAGGCAAGCGAGCCTCCTGAAGGGAAATAGAGGCCTTACTGTCCCTGGAGGAGCAGGCTGCCAGAGTGTGTGACACCTGACTGGTGCCTTACTGGCCTCAGCTCCGCTATTGCATGTTCATCTGAACTTGAACCCAGGCCTACTTGGAGAAGTGTTTGTGTGCCGATTTCCAGAAACTGCGAAGGGCTACAGCAATGATAACTCTCTCAGTGGTAAGGGAGAGCATTGTGTGGATTCTCAATTTGTTGTTTGAACGACAGCGTCAAAGCTGCACAGAGAGAATCAGGTCTCTGTGTCTCTATGTTGGCTATGCAGCTTTCCACACAGAGATGTCCCCGTTGGAGCCAAGAACATTCCCCATAGAGTGAGGTTCACTAGAGCACTCCTAGAGAGCAAAGACTTATCCATGCGGTTTTCCCTTCCCCTGTGCGTGTGGGTCTCCGGGATCGGCCCCTGCTCCGTGGAAACAGCCTCTGAGAAAAGATCTCCAAGAACCTCTTATCCCCCAGGCTGGGAAGCGGAGTTCGCAGGAGGTGGGATAAGCAAGCTTCCTTCGGCAAGAAGAGACAGCCAACCGGCCTGTGTTTGGAAGCCTATATTTGCAAGGAATGGGTTAGTTTCTCCTGACCGAGACCGCCAGATGTGCTGAGAAGATAGAAATTCCAGAGGCAGGGTCGAGGTTCCTGACTGCCCTTTGCCAGCCTTGCAAAGACATTCCCAGATTCTAACGTTATTTTCCATGAAGGAGCAGGCATCGGGAATATGTCAGACTTGACTGGCGCCTTACTGGCCTCAGCTCAGCTACTGCCTTTCCATTCAAACAAGGACAAGGGCCTACTTGGTGAAGGGTAAGGGTCTGCTTCTTTCCAAACTGCCAAGGACTACAGCAATGAGACCTCTGTCAAGGTGAGGGAAGCCTATGCGGATGGATTCTTAGCAGGTGCTTTGCCACAAAGCATCAGCACCCACGGAGAGAATCAGACTCCCTTTGCCACTATGTTGGGTGTGTAGCTTCATGCACAGAGGTGTCTCTGTAGAAGCCAAGAATGTTCCTGAGAGATGAGGTTCACTAGAGCTCTCCTACAGAGCATAGACCTGTCCATGTGGTTTTGTCTTCCCCTGTGAGTTGGGCCCCCGAGGTCCGACCCAGCTCCAGGGAAACAGCCCCTGAGAAAAAATCTCCAGGAACAGCTTTGCGCCCAGGCTGGGAAATGCAGTTCACAGGAGGCAAGGCAAGCGAGCCTCCTGCAGGGAAAAAGAGGCCTTACTGCTCCTGGACGATCAGGCTGCAAGAGTGTGTGAGACCTCACTTGTGCCTTACTGGCCTCAGCTCCGCCGTTGCCTGTTGTTCCGAGCTAGGACCCAGGCCTACTTGGAGAAGGGTTAGGGTGCGGATTTCTACAAACTGTCAAGGACGACAGCAATGAGAATTCTCTTAGCAGTCAGGGAGAGCATTGTATGGATTCTCAAGCTGTTGTTTGAATGACAGCTTCAAAGCTACACAGAGAGAATCAGGGTCTCTGTTCTCCTATTTTGGCTGTGCAGCTTCACACACAGAATTTGACTCTGTTGGAGCCAGAAATATTCCTGAAAGACTTAGGCTCACCAAAGCTGTCCTCCAGAGCAAAGACATTGGATGTGGTTTTGCCTTCCCTTGCCAGTATGGGTCCCCTAGCTTGGCCCCAGCTCCGGGGATACAGCCTCTGAAAAAAATCTTGCAAGAAGCGATTTTTCCTCCAGGCTGTTAAGCGGAATTCGCAGTTTGCAAGTTAAGGAAGCCTGCTTCGTGGAAGAGCAAGCAGCCAACTGGCCCTGTGTTAGGAAGCCTGTATTTGAAAGGAATGGGTTAGCTTCTACAGCGGGAGAACCTCAGATCTGCTCAGGGGACTGAAATACTAGAGTCAGGGTCGAGGTTCTCCCTTGTCCTTTGCGCACCTTGCAAAGACATTCCTAGCTTCTAGCGTTAGTGTCCCTGTAGTAGCAGGCTGCAGGAGCGTGTGATAAATGACTGCCGCGTTCCTGTCCTCAGCTCCGCTATTAACTTTCTATTCGAACTAGAACCCAGGCCTACTTTGAGAGGGGTTAGGGTCCAGTGTTTCCAAACTGCCAAGGGCTACGGCAATGCGAGCTCTGTCAGAGGTAAGAAAAGAGCAATTGGTTGGATTCTTCAGCTGCTGCGTGGCTGCACAGCTTCCGCGCTGCATGGAGAGCATGAGGCTCCTTGTGGCCCTATTTTGGGTACGCAGCAACATGCACACAGAATGTCTGTGTTCACTTATGTACAGGCTTATGTACACTAGAGCTCTCCTACAGAGCAAAGACCACTCAGTGGGCTCCAAGAGATACCTGTCGCGGCTCGAGAAGAGAGTGGAGTCCTTTGCTTCCCCTCGAGATGAGGCCTGACTCCCCGGGTGAGTATGGAATGCAACCCCAAATCCCTGTCGCCTATGGAGAGGAACATTAAGTCCTGGATACAAGCCTAGATGAGGTCTAGTTTGCCCTTCAGTGAATGGAGCCCAATCCACAGCTCTCCCTGGCAACTCGAATGGAAGATTAGACTTCCTGGGCCAACACAAGAGGAAGCCTGAATTCCCCGTCGTAACTCGAGAATCCCACCGAAACTCGAGAAAATCCATGTGCTTCCCTCGTCATCGCAAGATGAGGCCCTTTGTCCGCTACAGCATCTCAAGAGAAGTCCCACGTTCCATCCTGAAGTGCGAAACGGTACTTGGCACCCTTGATGCGACCCCAAAAGTTCCGCGACATACCAGACTCACTCAAGGGGAACACCGAGGTTCCCGGCACCACTTCATCTGACCCCTTCTCCTCTCCTGATTGCGACAGGAGGGTCGACTCCCCTTCTCTGTCTGCAAGGGGTTCCCGACCTTCCGGGCGCACCTCAGGATGAGGCCGGTCTCATGAGGAAGTTCGAGACGTAGCCTCGTGGGTGGTGCCACATGCCGAAAGACCCCAATTTCACGGTCCACTCTTGAAAAGAACCCGATGCCAGCACACCTCTTTGAAGGAAAACCTGTGGATGAAGGCACAACACGAAGGGGCACTGACACCCGCGTGCATCGTCCAGAAAAACCCGCAGGTCCCACAGACATTTCGACAAGTGGCCTGTCACCCTGTAAACAACTCGAAAGGCAAACGAAGGTCCATTCCTCAACAGAAGACTAGGTGTGACTCTCTTGTCCCTACTCTGCAGGAACCATGGGATCCGAGTCAGAAACGGAGAGGAAGCCTGAGGTTCCTGCGTCCACTCGAGATGAGGCCCTCTTCCATTGCACCACACCCAGTGGAGTCCCGAGAGGCCCCTACCAACTCCACAGTATCCCTGAGTTCTCAGAGGCACAATGAGAAGCTCCCTGAGGTCACAGGCACAAGTCGAGGGAACCCTGGGTTTTCTGCCATGACTCGAGAAAGACCTCGAGAGTGCTTCAAAATGTGTTGAGTCGCGATTCCCCTACCATGACTCGAGAGCCATGACACGCGCCCCCTCTTCACGCGCATGGAGACCTGACTAACCTGGCACTGCACGAGAGGCTCCCTGAGATCCTCATCGTACCTCGTGAGGAAACCCACACTGCCGTGGCAGCTCGAGGAAACACATGAGACACCCCGGTCATCGCGAGATGAGGGCCTTATATTCCTGCATGGCCTGGAGACCAATCACGAGTCCTCTCTCCAAACTGAAGAGCAGGCTGGACTCCGTTGAGGCCGCTCAGGGGGCTCCAACAGATCCTTGTCGCGACTCAAGAGGAGAGCGGAGTCCTTGGCTTCCCTTCGAGATGAGGTCTGACTCCCCGGGGGAGCCTGGAATGCAACCCCGAGATGCCTGCTTTCCCTGGAGAGGAATAGTAGGTCCTGGACACACGCCTAGGTGAGGTCTCTTCGGCCCTGCAGTGACTCGAGCGCAACCCCCAGATTTCCCTTGCAACTCGAGGGGAAGATTGGGCTTCCCAGGGCCAACCCAAGAGGAAGGCTGAGATCCCCATTGTAACTCGAGAATCCCGCCGCAACTCGAGAAAAACCACGTGGTTCCCACCTCTTGGCAAGATGAGACCCTTGCCCGCGACGGCGTCTCAAGGGAAGTCCCCTCTTCCGCCCTGAAGGGCGGAAAGGATCCTGCCAGCCTTCATGCGACCCCCAAAAGTTCCCCGACACGCCGGGTTCCCTCGAGGGGAACACCGAGGGTCCCGGCACCGCTTCCTCTGAGCCCCTTCTCCCCTCCTGATCGCGACAGGAGAGTCGATTCCCCTGCGTGGTCTGGAAGGGGTTCCCGGCCTTCCCGGCGCATCTAAGGATGAGGCCGGCCTCACGAGGAAATTGGAGACGAGCCACGTGGGTGGTGCCACATGCCCAACGCCCCCGATTCCCCGGTCCGCTCTTGAGAAGGACCCGAGGCCCGGACCCCTCTTCGAAGGCAACCGTGTGGGTGAAGGCACAACACGAAGGGGTACTGCCAACCCCGTGCACCGTCCGCAAAGACCCGCGGGTTCCACACACAGCTCGACGAGGGGCCTGAGACCCCCTGAGCAACTCGAGAGGCCAGCGGGGTTCCCTTCCTCAGACAAGACGAGGCCTGACTCTCCTGTCCCAACTCTGCAGGGACACTGCGGTCGGAGTCCAAAACGGAGAGGAAGCCTGAGGTTCCTGCCTCCCCTCGAGCTGAGGCCCTCTTCCATTGCGCCAGACCCAGCAGAGTCCCGAGGGTCACCGCCAACTCCACAGGATCCCTCGCCTCTCAGAGGTACCCTGGGAAGTTCCCTAAGGTTCCAGGCAGAAGGCGAGGGAAACGAGGGTTTCCCGCCGCCCTCCAACAAAGACTTCGAGAGTCCTTCTTCATCGCGTCTCGAGGCCCTAGTCCCCTCCCGCGACTCGAGAGCCATGACGCGCTCGCCCTCGCCACGCGCATGGAGACCTGACTTCCCTGGCGCCGCACGAGAGGCTCCCTGAGATTCTCATCGTGCCTCGGGAGAAAACCCCCAGGGGCGCCGCAGCTCGAGGAAACCCCTGAGACGGCCCCGTCCTCGAGAGCTGAGGGCCTTCTTTTCCTGCATGGCCTGGAGAGCAATCCCGGGTCCTCTCTCCAAACGGAAGAGGAGTCTGGTCAATTGAGGCTGCTCAGGGGGCTCCAAGAGACCCGCGTCGCGACTCGAGAGGAGAGCGGAATTCTTGGCTTTCCCTCGAGACGAGGCCTGACTCCCCGGGGGAGCCTGGAATGCAACCCCGAGATCCCTGCCTTCCCTGGAGAGGAATATTAGGTCCCGGACACACGCCTAGGTGAGGTTTCTTGGGCCCTGCAGTGACTCGAGCGCAACCCCCAGCTTTCCCTCGCAACTCGAGGCGAAGATTGGCCTTCCCAGGGCCAACCCAAGAGGAAGCCTGAGATCCCCGTCGTAACTCGAGATTCCCGCCGCAACTCGAGAAAAACCACGGGGTTCCCACCTCTTGGCAAGATGAGGCCCTTGCCCACGACGGCGTCTCAAGGGAAGCCCCCTCTTCCGCCCTGAAGGGCGAAACGGTCGCTGACAGCCTTCCTGCGACCCCCAAGTTCACCGACATGCCGGGTTCCCTCGAGGGGAACACCGAGGGTCCCGGCACCGCTTCATCTGAGCCCCTTCTCCCCTCCGGATTGCGACAGGAGAGGCGATTCCCCTGCGTGGTCTGGAAGGGGTTCCCGGCCTTCCAGGCGCACCTCAGGATGAGGCTGGCCTCACGAGGAAATTCGAGACGAGCCACGTGGGTGGGGCCACATGCAGAATGCCCCCGATTCCCGGGTCCGCTCTTGAGAAGGACCCGAGGCCCGGACCCCTCTTCGAAGGCAACCCTGTGGGTGAAGGCACAACACGAAGGGGCACTGCCACCCCCGTGCATCGTCCGCAGAGGCCCGCGGGTTCCACACACAGCTCGACGATGGACCTGAGACCCCCTGAGCAACTCGAGAGGCCAGCGGGATTCCCTTCCTCAGACAAGACGAGGCCTGACTCTCCTGTGCCAACTCTGCAGGGACCCTGCGGTCGGAGTCCGAAACGCAGAGGAAGCCTGAGGTTCCTGCCTCCCCTCGAGGTGAGGCCCTCTTCCGTTGCGCCAGACCCAGTGCAGTCCCGAGAGGCCCCGCCAATTCCTCAGGATCCCTCGCCTCTCAGAGGCACCCTGGGAAGTTCCCTAAGGTCCCCGGCAGAAGGCGAGGGAAACGAGGGTTTCCCACCGCCCCCCGAGAAAGACCTCGAGAGTCCTTCTTCAACTCATCTCGAGGCCCTAGTCCCCTCCCGTGACTCGAGAGCCATGACGCGCTCCCCCTCGCCACGCGCATGGAGTCCTGACTTCCCTGGCGCCGCACGAGACGCTCCCTGAGATCCCCATCCTGCCTCGGGAGAAACCCCACACTGGCGCCGCAGCTCGAGAAAACCCACGAGACGCCCCCGTTATCGTGAGATGAGGGCCATCATTAACTGCATGGCCTGGAAGGCAATCCCAAGTCGTCTCTCCAAACTCCACGGGAGGCTTGACTCACTAAGGCTACCCAGTGCGCTCAATAGGTACCCGTCGCGACTCGAGAGGAAAGCGGAATACTTTGCTTCCCCTAGAAACAAGGCCGGACTTCCTGGGTGAGTCTGGAATACCACCCCGAGATCCCTGTCACCCCTGGAGAGGAATATTCGGTCCTGGACACAAGCCTAGATATGGTCTATTTTGCCCCGCAGTGACTTGAATGGGATCCCAGCTCACCCTCGCAACTCGAATGGAAGATTGGACTTCCATGGGCCAACACAGGAGGAAATCTGAATTCCCCGTCGAAACTCGAGACTCCCGCCGCAATGCGAGCAAAAGCACGTGATTCACTCGTCATCCCAAGATGAGGCCCTGGCCCGCTACAGCGTCTCAAGTGAAGTCCCACGTTCCGTCTTGAAGTGCGAAATGCTACTTTTCACCCTTGATGTAACCCCAAAAGTTCCCCAACACACCGTTCGCACCGAGGGGAACACCGAAGTTCCCGGCACCACTTCATCTGATCACTTTCTCCCCTCCTGATCACGACAGGAGGGTATATTCCCCTGCTTTGTCTGGAAGGAGTTCCCGCCCATCCCGGCGCACCTAAGGATGAGGCCTTTCTCAGGAGGAAATTCGAGACGTAGCCTCGTGGGTGGTGCCACATGCCGAAAGACCCCGATGGTGCGGTCCAATCTGGATAAGAACCCGATGCCCGGACACCACTTCGAAGGCAACCCTGTGGATGAAGGCACCACAGAAGGGTTACTAAAACTCCCGTGCATCGTCCAGAAAAACCCACAGGTTCTACACACAGCTCGACAAGTGGAATGTCACCCCGTGAACAATTCTATAGGCAAGCAGAGTTCGATTCCTCCACACAAGATGAGGCCTGACTCTCCTGTCCCAACTCTGCAGGGACCCTGCCATCCGAGTTAGAAATGGAGAGGAAACCTGAGGTTCCTGTCTCAACTCGAGGTGAGGCCCTCTTCCATTGCACCAAACCCAGATGAGTCGCGAGAGGCCCCTCCCAACTCCACAGTATCCCTGAATTCTCAGAGGCACATTGAGAATCTACCTGAGGTCACCGGCACAAGTCAAGGGAACCCAGGGTTTCCTGCTGCGACCCGAGAAAGACGTTGAGAGTCCTTCAGCGCGTCTTTAGGCCCGATTCCCCTACCATGACTCGAGAGCAAAGACCCGCTCCCCATCGCCATGCGCATGGAGACCTGACTTCCCTGACGCCTGAAGAGAGTCTCCCTGAGCTCCCCGTCGTACCTCTTCGGAAACCCCATTCAGGCACCGCAGCTCGAGAAAACCCACGATACGCCCCCGTCATCACGAGATGAGGGACTTCTTTCCTGCCTGGCATGGAGAGCAAAACCGAGTCCTCTCTCCAGACTCCACAGGAGGCTTGACTCTCTTTAGGCCTCTCAGTTGGCTCCAAGAGATACCTGTCAGGACTTGAAGGGAGAGAGGAGTCCTTTGCTTCCCCTCGAGATGAGGCCTGACTCCCCGTGTGAGTCTGGAATGCAACCCCGAGTTCCTGTCACACCTGGAGAGGAAAACTCGGTCCTGGACACAAGCCTAGATGAGGTCTATTTTGCACTGCAGTTACTAGAGAGCAATCGCCAGCTCTCCCTCGCAAATCGAATTGAAGATTGGACTTCCCTGGGCCAATACAATTGGAAGCCTGAATTCGACATCGTAACTCGAGAATCCCGCCGAAACTCGAGAAAATCCACGTGGTTCCCCCATCAGCGCTAGATGAGGCCCTTGCCCGCTACAGCGACTCAAGAGAAGTCCCACGTTCTGTCTTGAAGTGCGAAACGGTACTTGGCACCCTTGATGCAATCTCAAAATTCCCCGACATACCGGTCTCACTCGAAAGGAACACCGAGGTTCCCGGAACCACTTCATTTGAGCTCCTTCTGCCCTCGTGATCGCGACAGGAGTGTTGATTCCCCTGCTATGTCTGGAAGGCGTTCCCGACCTTTCCAGCACGCCTAAGGATGAGGCAGGTCTCAGGAGGAAATTCGAGACATAGCCTCGTGGGTGGTGCCACAAGCCGAAAGACCCCGATTTCCCGGTCTACTCTTGATAAGAACGCGATGCCCTGACACCTTTACGAAGGAAAACCTGTGGATGAAAGCACAACACGAAGGGGCACTGACACCCCCGTTTATCATCCAGAAAAACCCGCAGGTTACAAACACAGTTCAACAAGTGGTCTGTCACCCCATGAACAACTCGAGAGGCAAGTGGAGTTCCATTCCTCCACACAAGGCGAGACCTGATTTTCTGTACCAACTCTGCAGGGAAACTGCGATCCGAGTCAGTACCGGCGCAAGGAAACCCAGGAGAGGAAACATGAGGTTCCTGCCTCCACTCGAGATGAGGCTCTCATCCATTGCACCAAACCCAGTGGAGTCCAGAGAGGCTCCTCCCAACTCCACAGTACCCCTGACTTCTCAGAGGCACCCGGAGAAGCTCCATGAGGTCACCGGCACATGTCGAGGGAACCCAGGGTTTCCTGCCACAATGCGAAAAAGACCTCGAGAGTCCTACTTCAACGTGTCTTGAAGCCCGAATCTGCTTCCATGGCTCTATAGAAATGACACGCACCCCCTCGCCATGCACATGGAGACCTGACTTCCCTGGCGCCATAAGAGAGGCTCCCTGAGCTCCCTGTTGTACCTGGTGAGAAACCCCACACTGACGCCGCAGCTTGAGAAAACCCACCATACGCCCCTGTCATCGCGAGATGAGGGCCTTCTTTTCCTGCATGGCCTGGAGAGGAATACCGAATCCTCTTTTCAAACTCCACAGGAGGCTTGACTCCCTTTAGGCCACTTAGTGGGCTCCAAGAGATACCCATCGCGACTCGAGAGGAGAATGGAGTCCTTTGCTTCCCCTCGAGACAAGGCCTGACTCACCAGGTGGGTCTGGAATGCAACCCCGAGATCCCTGTCTCCCCTGGAGAGGAACATTAGGTCCTGGAAACAAGCCTAGATGAGGTCTCTTTTGCCCTTCTGTAACTCGAGAGCAATCCCCCGCTCTCCCTGACAACTCGAATGGAAGATTGGACTTCCCTGGGCCAACACAAGAGGAAGCCTGAATTCCCCTTCGTAACTCGAGAATCCCACCGCAACTCGAGAAAAAGCACTTGGTTCCCTCGTCATCGCAAGATGAGGCCCTTGCCCGCTACAGCTTCTCAAGAAAAGTCCCACGTTCCGTCTTGAAGTGTGAAACGATACTTGACACCCTTGATGTGACCCCAAAAGTTCCCCGAAATATCGGTCTCACTCGAGGTGAACACCGAGGTTCCCGGCACCAGTTTATCTGAGCCCCTTCTCCCCTCCTGTTCGTGATAGGAGGGTCACTTCCCCTGCTTTGTTTGTAAGGGGTTCCCGACCTTCACGGGGCACTTCAGGATGAGGCCGGTCTCACGAGGAAATTCGAGACGTAGCTCGCGGGTGGTGCCACATGCCAAAAGACTATGATTTCCCTGTACACTCTTCATAAGAACCCGATGCCTGGACACCTCTTCGAAGGCAACCCTGTGGATGAAGGCACAACACAAAGGGGCACTGACACCCTCGTGCATCGTCCGGAAAAACCCGCAGGTTCCACATACAGCTCAACAAGTGGCTTGTCACCCCTGAAGAACTCGAGAGGCAAGTGGGGTTTCATTCCTCTACACAAGACGAGGCCTGACTCTCCTGTCCCAACTCTGCAGGGACTTTGCGATCCGAATCAGACCAGCGCCAGTGAAGTCACGAGAAGAACGCTGAGGTTCCTGCCTCCACTCGAGATTAGGACCTCTTCCATTGCACGAAAACCAGTGGAGTCCCGAGAGACGCGTCCCAGCTCCACAGTATCCCTGACTTCTCAGAGGCACCCTGAGAAGCTCCCTGAGGTCACCAGCACAATTCGTGTGAACCCAGGGTTTACTGCCGCCACCATAGAAAGAACTCAAGAGTCCTTCTTCAACGCATTTTGAGGCCTGATTCCCCTACCATGACTCGAGGGCAATGACGCGCTCCCTCTGCTACACTCATGAAGCCCTGACTTCCCTGGCGCCACACGAGAGGCTCCCTGAGCTCCCCGTCATACCTCGTGAGAAACCCCACACTGGCGCCGCAGATAGAGAAAACCCACGAGACGCCCCCGTTTTCGCGACATGACGGCCTTCTTTTCTAGCATGGCTTGGAGATCAATCCCGAGTCCTCTCTCCAAACTCCACAGTAGGCTTGACTCCCTTTTGGTCACTCAGTGGACTCCAAGAAATACCCGTCGCGAGTCGAGAGGAGAGTGGAGTCTTTTCCTTCCCCACAAGGCGAGGCCTGACTCCTCGGGTGAGTCTGATATGCGAACCGGTGATCCCTGTCGCCCCTGGAGAGAAACATTAGGTCCTGGACACAAGCCTAGATGAGGTCTCTTTTTTCCTGCAGTGACTCGAGAGCAATCCCCAACTCTCCCTCGCAACTCAAATGGAAGACTGGACTTCCCTGGGCCAACAGAAGAGGAAGCCTGAATTTCCCGTTGTAACTCAAGAATCCCGCCACAACTCGAGAAAAACCACATCGTTCCCTATTCATCGCAAGATGCGGCCATTGCCGCTACAGCGTCTCAAAAGAAGTCTTACGTTCCATCTTGAAGTGCGATACGGTACTTGGCACCTTTGATGCGACACCAAAAGTTCCCCAACACACTGGTCTCACTGGAGGGGAACACCGAGGTTCCCGGCATCACCTCATCTGTGCCCCTTCTCCCCTCCTGATCGAGACAGGAGGGTCGATTCCCCTGCTTTGTCTGCAAGGGGTTCCGACCTTCGCAGCGCACCTCAGGATGAGGCCGGTCTCACGAGGAAATTCGAGACGAACCACGTGGGTGGTGCCACATGCCGAACGCCCCCGATGCCCCGGTCCGCTCTTGAGAAGGCCCTGAGGCCCGGACCCCTCTTCGAAGGCAACCCTGTGGGTGAAGGCACAACACGAAGGGGTACTGACATCCCCATGCATAGTATGGAAAAACACGCAGATTCCAAACACAGATTGACAAGTGTCCTGTCATCCCTTGAAGAACTAGAGAGGCATGCGGAGTTCCTTTCCTCCACACAAGAGAAGGCCTGACTCTCCTTTCCCAACTCTGCAGGGACCGTGCGATCGGAGTCAGAAATGTAGATGAAACCTGACGTTCCTGCATCAACTCGAAATGAGGCCCTGTTCCATTGTGCCATACCCAGTGGAGTTCCGAGAGGCCCCTCCCAAATCCACAGTATCCCTGATTCTCAGAGGCACCCTCAGAAGTTCTCTGCGGTCACTGGCACAAGTCGAGTGAACCCAGGGTTTCCTGCTGCATTCTGAGCAAGACCTCGAGAGACCTTCTTTACCGCATCTTGAGGCCCGATACCCTACCATGACTGGAGAGCAATGACGCATTCCCCTCGCCACGCCCATTGAAACCTAACTTCCCTGGCGCCACACGAGAGGCTCCCTGCGCTCCCCGTCCTACCTCATGAAAACCCCACACTGGCACCGCCGCTCGAGAAAACTCACGAGACGCCCCCATCATCGTAAGATGAGGGCCTTCTTTTCCTACATGACCTAGAGAGCAATCCCGAGTCCACTCTCCAAACTCCACTGGAGGCCTGACTCCCTTTAGGCCACTCAGTAGCCTCCAAGAGATACACGTCGCTACTCTAGAGGAGAGCGGAGTCCGTTGCTTCCCCTCGAGCAGAGGCCTGACTACTTGGGTGAGTCTGGAATGGGATCCCGAGATCCGTGTCGCCCCTGTAGAGGAAAACTCGGTCCTGGACACAAGCCTAAATGAGGTCTTTTTTGTCCTGCATTGACTCAAGTGCAATCCCCAGCTCTCCCTCGCAACTCGAATGGATGATTGGACTTCCCTGGGCCAACACAAGAGGAAGCCTGTATTCCCCATTGTAATTCGAGAATCCCGGGCAACTGGAGAAAAACAACGTGGCTCCTCCGTCATCGAAATATGAGGCCCCTGTCAGCTATAGCGTCTCCAGGGAAGTCCCATGTTCCGTCTTGAAGTGTGAAACGGTACTTGGCACCCTTGATGCGACCCCCAAATTTCCCTGACACCCCGGTCTCACTCGAGGAGAACATGGAGGTTCCCAGCACCGCTTCAGCTGAGCCTCTTCTCCCCTCCTGATGGCGACAGGAGGGTCGATTCCCCTGCTTTGTCTGGAAGGGGTTCCCAGACTTCCCGGCGAACCTCAGGATGAGGCCAGTCTCACGAGGGAAGTCGAGACGTAGCCTCGTGGGTTGTGCCACATGCCGAAAGACCCCGATTTCCTGGTCCGCTATTGATAAGATCCCGATGCCTGGTCACCTCTTCGAAGGTAACCCTGTGGATGAAGGCACAACACGAAGGGGCACTGACACCCCTCTGCATCGTCCCCCAAAACCGCAGGTTCCACATACAACTCGACAGGTGGCCTGTCATCCCATGAACAACTCGAGAGGCAAGCGGAGTTCCATTACTCCACACAAGACGAGGTCTGACTCTCCTGTCCCAACTCTGCAGGGACCCTGCTATCCGAGTCAGAAATGGAGAGGAACCCTGACGTTACTGCCTCAATCCGAGATTAGGTCCTCTTCAATTGCACCAGTCCCTGTGAAGTCCCGAGAAGCCCCTCTCAACTCCACAGTATCCCTGACTTCTCAGAGGAACCCCGCTAAGCTCCCTGAGGTCATGGGCACAAGTCGAGGGAACCCAGGGTTTCCTGCCACACCCCGAGAAAGACCTCGAGAGTTCTTCTTCGAAGCGTCTTGAGGCTTGATTCCCCTACCATGACTCGAGAGCAATGAGGCGCTCCCCCACGCCACTTCCATGGAGACCTGACTTCCGTGGCACCACAGGAGTCTCCCTGAGCTCCCCGTCCTATCTCGTGAGAAACCCCAACCAGGCACTGCACCTTGAGAAAACCCACGAGACGCCCCCGTCATCGCGAGATGAGGGCCTTCTTTTCCTGCATGGCCTAGAGAGCAATCCCGAGTCCTCTGTCCAAACTCCACAGGAGGATTAACTCCATTTAGGCCACTCTTGGGCTCCAAGGGATACCCGTCGCGACTCGAGAGGAGAGCGGAGTCCATTCATTCCCTTCGAGACGAGGCCTGACTCCCCGGGTGAGTCTGGAATGCAACCCCGAGATCCCTGTCGCCCCTGGAGAGAAAAACTCGGTCCTGGACACAAACCTAGATGAGCTCTATTTTGCCCTGCAGTGACTCGAGAGCAATCTCCAGCTCTCACTTGCAACTCGAATGGAAGATTGGACTTCCCTGGGCCAACACAAGAGGAAACCTGTATTCCCCATCGTAACTCAAGAATCCTGCCGCAACTCGAGAAAAAACACGTGGGTCCCCCGTCAGCGCTAGATGAGGCCCTTGCCCACTACAGCGTCTAAAGAGAAGTCCAGGGTTCCGTCTTGAAGTGCGAAACGGTACTTGGCACCCTTGATGCAACGCGAAAACTTACCCGACTTTCACTCAAGGAGAGCACCGAGGTTCCCGGCACTACTTCATCTGAGCCCTTTCTCTCCTCCTGATCCCGAAAGGAGGGTCGATTCCCCTGCTTTGTTTGGAAAGGGTTCCCGGACTTTCCTGCGCGCCTCAGGATGAGGCCGGTCTCACGAGGAAATTCGAGACGTAGCCTCGTGGGTGGTGCAACATGCTGAAAGACCCCAATTTCCCGGTCCGCACTTGAGGAGAACCCGATGCCCGGACACCTCTTCGAAGGCAACCCTGTGGATGAAGGCACAACAGGAAGGAGCACTGACGCCCCCGTGCATCTCCGAAAAACCCGCAGGTTCCACACACATCACGAAAAGTGGTGTCATCCTTGAACAACTTGAGATGTAAGCGTAGTTCCATTCCTCCGCAGAACATGAGACCTGACACTCCTGAGCAAACTCAACAGGGACCCTGCGATCTGAGTCAGATCCGGCCTCCAGGAAGTCAGGAGCAGAACCCTGAGGTTCCTGCCTGAACTCGAGATGAGGCCCACTTCCATTGCACCAAACCCAGAGGAGTCCCGAGAGGCCTCTCCCAAATCCAGAGTATCCCTGACTTCTCAGAGGCACCCTGAGACGCTCCCTGAGGTCACCGGCACAAGTCAAGGGAACCCAGGGTTTCCTGCCGCAACCCTAGAAAGACATCGAGAGTTCTTTTTCTACCCGTCATGAGGCCCGATTCCCCTACCCTGACTTGAGAGCAATGACGCGCTCCCACTTGCCCCGCCAATGGAGACCTGACTTCCCTGTTGCCACACGAGAGGCTACCTGAACTCCCCGTCGTACCTCGTGAGAAACCCCACACTGGCGCCGCAGCTCGAGAAAACCCACGAGACGCCCCCGTCATCTCGAGATGTGGGCCTTCTTTTCCTGCATGGCCTGGAGAGCAATCCCGAGTCCTCTCTCCAAACTGAAGAGGAGGGTTGACTCCCTTTAGACCACTCAGTGGGCTCCAAGAGATACGCGTCGTTAGTCGAGAGGAGAGCCGAGTCCTTTGCTTCCCCTCGAGACGAGGCCTAACTCCCTGGGTGAGTCTGTAATGCAAACCCGAGATCCCTGTCGCCCTTGGAGAGGATCATTGGGTCCTGAACACAAGGCTAGATGAGGTCGCTTTTGCCCTGCAGTAACTCGAGAGCACTCCCCAGCTTTCCCTCGCAACCCGAATGGAATATTGGACCTCCCTGGGCCAACACAAGAGGAAGCCTGAATTCCCAGTAGTAATTCGAGAATTCCACCTCAACTTGAGAAAAACCACGTGGTTGCCCCTTCATTGCAAGATGAGGCCCTTGCCCGCTCCAGCGTCTCAAGAGTAGTCCCACGTTCTGTCTTCAAGTGCGAAATGATATTTGGCACCCTTAATGCTACCCCAAAAGTTCCCCGACATACGGGTCGCACTCGAGGGGAACACCGAGGTTCCTGGCACCACTTCATCTGAGCCCCTTCTCCCCTCCTGATCGCAAAAGGAGGGTCGATTCCCCTGCTTTGTCTGCAAGGGGTTCCCGACCTTCTCCACGCACCTCAGATGAGGCTGTCTCACGAGGAAATTCGAGACGTAGCCTCGATGGTGGTGCCACATGCCGAAAGACCACGATTTCCCGATCCGCTCTTGATAAGAACGCGATGCCCAGACACCTATTCAAAGATAGTGTGGATGAAGGCACAACACGAAGGGGCACTGACACCCCCGTGCATCGTCCGGAAAAGACCAAAGGTTACTCATACAGCTGAACAAGTTCCTGTCACCCAGTGAACAACTCGAGAGGCAAGCGGAGGTCCATTCCTGCACACAAGACAAGGCCTGACTCACCTCTCCCAACTATGCAGGGGGCTGCGATCGGAATCAGAAATGGAGAGGAACCCTGAGGTTCCTGCCTCCCCTCGAGATGAGGCCCCCTTCCATTTCACCAAACCCAGTGGAGTCCCGAGAGGTCTTTCCCAACTCCACAGTATCCCTGACTTCTCAGAGGCACCCGGAGAATCTCCCTGAGGTCACCGGCACAAGTCGAGGGAACTCAGGTATTCTTGCCAAGACCCGAGAGAGATCTTGAGAGTCCTTCTTCAACGCATCTAGAGGCCTGATTCCCCTACCATGACTCGAGAGCAATGACGCGCTCCCCCTTGCCACACGCATCGAGACCTAACTTCCCTGGCGCCACACAAGAGGCTCCCTGAGCTCCCCGTCGTACCTCCTGAGAAACCAACACAGGCGCTGCAGCTCGGTAAAACCACTGAGACCCCCCCCCCCCGTCATCGTGAGATGAGGGCCTTCTTTTCCTGCATGTCCTGGAGTGCAATCCCGAGTCCTCTCTCCAAACTCCAGAGGAGGCTTGACTCCCTTTAGTCCACTCAGTGGGCTCCAAGAAATACGCGTCGCAACTCGAGAAGAGAGATAAGTCCTTTGTTTCCCCTCGAGATGACGCCTGACTCCTGGGTGAGTCTGGAATGCAACCCCAAGATCCCAGTCACCCCTTGAGAGGAACATTAGGTCCTAGACACAAGCCTGGATGAGGTTTCTTTTGCCCTGCAGTGACTCGAGCGCAACCCCCAGCTCTCCCTCGCAACTCGAATGGAAGATTGGGCTTCCCTGGGCCAACACAAGAGGAAGCCAGAAATCCCCTTCGTAACTCGAGAATCCCGCCGAAACTCGAGAAAAACCACGTGTTTCCAACGTCATCCCAAGATGAGGCCCTTGCTGCTATGGCCTCTCAAGAAAAGAACCACGTTCCGTCTTGAAGTGCGAAACGGTACTTTGCACCCTTGATGCGACACCAAATGTTCCTGGACACGCCGGTCTCACTCGACAGGAACACCTAGGTTCCCGCACCACTTCATCTGAGCACCTTCTCCCCTCCTGTTCGAGACAGGAGGGTCTATTCCCCTGCTTTGTTTGGAAGGGGTTCCCCAGATTCCCGGTGCACCTCAGGATGAGGCCGGTCTCACGAGGAAATTCGAGACATAGCATCGGGGGTGGTGTCACATGCCGAAATACCCCGATTTCCCGGCCCACTCTTGAGAAGAACCCGATGCCCGGACACCTCTTCGAAGGCAACCCTGTGGACGAAGGCACAAAACGAAGGGTCACTGACACTCCCGTGCATCATTTGGTAAAAGCCGCAGGTTCCACACACAGCTCGACAAGAGGCCTGTCATCCCATGAACAACTCGAGAGGCAAGCAGAGTTCCATTCCTCCACCCAAGACGAGGCCTGACTCTCCGGTCCCAACTCTGAAGGGACCCTGCGATCGGAGTCCGAAATGGAGAGGAACCCTGAGGTTCCTGACTCCACTCGAGATGAGGCCCTCTTCCATTACACCAAAAACAGTGGAGGCCCGAGAGGCCCCTCCCAAATCCACAGTATCGCGACTTCTCAGAGGCACCCTTAGAAGCTCCCTGAGGTCACCGGCACAAGTCGAGGGAACACAGGGTTTCCTGATGCAACCCGAGAAAGACCTCGAAAATCCTCCTTCACACGTCTTGAATCCCGATTCCCCTACCATGACTCGAGAGCAATGACGCGTTCCCCCTCGAAACTCGCATGGAGACTTGACTTCCCTGGCGCCACACGAGAGGCTCCCTGAGCTCCCCGTCATACCTCGTGAGAAATCCCACACTGGCTCCCCAGCTCGAGAAAACCCACGAGACGCCTCCGTCATCGCGAGATGAGGATCTTCTTTTCCTGCATGGCCTGGAGAGCAATCCCGAGTATTCTCTCCAAACTCCACAGGGGGCTTGACTCCCTTTAGGCCACTCAGTGGGCTCCAAGAGACACCTGTGGCGACTCGA
Source organism: Bubalus kerabau (assembly GCF_029407905.1). Lineage (NCBI taxonomy): Eukaryota > Metazoa > Chordata > Mammalia > Artiodactyla > Bovidae > Bubalus > Bubalus kerabau. The sequence continues at coordinate 1,136,122 of NW_026577901.1, forward strand.
GAGGAGAGCGGGGTCCTTTGCTTCCCCTCGAGTCGAGCTCGGACTCCCAGGATGCGTCTGGAATGCAAACCCGAGATCGCTGTCGGCCCTGGAGAGGAATATTAGGTCCTGGACACAAGCCTAGATGAGGTCTCTTTTGCCCTGCAGTGACTCAAGAGCAAACCCCAGCTCTCCCTCGAAACTCGAATGGAAGATTGGACTTCCCTGGGCCAACACAAGAGGAAGCCTGAATTCCCTGTCGTAACTCGAGAATCCCGCCGCACCTTGAGAAAAACCACGTGATTCCCCCGTCATCCCAAGATGAGGCCCTTGCCCTCTACAGCGTGTCAAGTGAAGCCCCAAGTCCGTATTGAAGTGCAAAACGGTACTTGGCACCCTTGAAGCGACCCCAAAAGTTTCCCGACACACCGGTTCCACTCGAGGGGAACACCGAGGTTCCCGGCACGACTTCAACTGAGCCCTTTCACTCCTCCTGATCGCGACAAGATGGTCGATTCCCCTGCTTTGTCTGGAAGGGGTTCCCGATCTTCATGGCGCACCTCAGGATGACACCAGTCTAACGAAGAAATTCGAGACGTAGCCTCATGGATGGTGCCACGTTCTGAAAGACCCCGATTTCCTGCTCCGCTATTGATAAGAACCCGATGTCCAGACACCTCTTTGAAGGCAACCCTGTGGATGAAGGCACAACACGAAGGGGCACTGACCCCCTCATGCATCTTACGGAAAAAACCGAAGGTTCCACTCACAGCTCAACAAATGGTCTGTTATCCTGTGAACAACTCGAGAGGCAAGTGGAGTTCCATTCGTCCACACAAGACGAGGCCTGACTCTCCTGTCCCAATTCTTCAGGGACCCTGTGGTCGGAGTTTTAAATGGAGAGGAACCCTTAGGTTCCTGCCTCAACTCGAGATGAGAACCTTTGCCATTGCACCAAACCCAGTGGAGTTCCGAGAGCCCCTCCCAAGTCCACAGTATGCCTGACTTCTCAGAGGCACCCTGAGAAGCTCCCTAGGTCACCGGTACAAGTCGAGGGAACCCAGGGTTTCCTGCCACAACCTGAGAAAGACCTTGAGACTCCTTCTTCAACACGTCTTGAGTCCCGATTTCCCTACCATGACTCGAGAGCATTTATGGGCTCCCCCTCAACACACGCATAGACACCTGACTTTCCTGGCGCCACATGAGAGGCTCCCTGAGATCCCCGTTGTACCTCGTGAGAAAATTCATACTTGCGCCCCAACTCGAGAAAACCCACAAGACGCCCCCGTCATTGCGAGCTGAGGGCCTTCTCTTCCTGTATGGCCTGGAAAGCAATCCCGAGTCCTCTCTCCAACTCCACAGGAGGCTTGACTCCCTGGAGGCCACTCAGTGGGCTCCAAGAGATACCTATCGTGACCCAGGAGGATATCAGAATCCTTTGCTTCCCCTCGAGCCGAGGCCTGACTCACTGGGTGAGTCTGGAATGCGTCCCCGTGATCCCTATCGCCCCTGGAGAGGAACATTAGGTCCTGGACACAAGCCTAGATGAGGTCTATTTTGACCTGCCGTGACTCGAGAGCAATTCCCACCCAGCTCTCTCTGGCAACTCGAATGGAAGAATGGACTTCCCTGGGCCAACAGAAGAGGAAGCCTGAATTCCCCGTCGTAAGTCAACAATCCCATCGCAACTCGAAAAAAACCACGTGGTTTCCCCTTCATCACAAGATGAGGCCCTTGCCCACCACAGCGTCTCAAGAGAAGTCCCACGTTTCGTCTTGAAGTTTGAAACAGTATTTGGCAAGCTTCATGAGACCCCAAAAGTTCCCTGACATACCAGTCTCACTCAAGGGGAACACCGAGGTTCCCGGCACCACTTCATCTGAGCCCCTTCTCCCCTCCTGATCGCGACAGGAGGGTCGATTAACCTGCTTTGTCTGGAAGGCTTTCCCCACCTTCCAGGGGCACCTCAGCATGAGGCCCGTCTCATGAGGAAATTCGAGACGTAGCCTCGTGTGTGGTGCCGCATTCCAAAAGACCCCGATTTCCTGGTCCGCTCTTGATAAGAACCTGATGCCCACACACCACTTCGAAGGCAACCCTGTGGATGAAAGCACATCACGAAGGGGCACTGACACCGCCGTGCATTGTCTGAAAAAAACCGCAGGTTCCACACACAGCTCGACAAGTGGCCTGTCACTCCTTGAACAACTTGAGAGGCAAGCGGAGTTCCATTCCTCCACACAAGACGAGGCCTGACTCTCCTGTCCCAACTCTGCAAGGACCCTGCGATCTGAGTCCGAAATGGAGAGGAACCCTGAGGTTCCTTCCTGATCTCAAGATTAGGCCCTCTTCCATTGCAGCAAACCCAGTGGAGTCCCGAGAGGCCTCTCCCAGCTCCATAGTATCCCTGACTTCTCAGAGGCACCCTGAGAAGCTACCTGAGGTCACAGGCACAAGTCGAGGGAACCCAGGGTTTCCTGCCGCAACCCGAGAAAGACCTCGAGCGTCCTTTTTCATTGTGTTGAGCCCTGATTCCTCTACCATGACTCGAGAGCAATGACGTGCGCCCCCTCGCCACTCGTATGGAGACTTGACTTCCCTGACACCACACGAGAGGCTCCCTGAGCTTCCGGTCGTACCTTGTGAGAAACCCCACACTGGCACCGCAGCGCCAGAAAAACCACGAGACTCCCCCGACATCGCGAGATGAGGGCCTTCTTTTCCTGCATGGCCTGGAGAGCAATCCTGCGTGCTCTCTCCAAACTCCACAAGAGAGGAGCCAAGATTGCTGAGGAGTAGGACGGGGAGAACTCTTTTCCTCCCCAAACAATTTCATCAAAAGAGCATTTAAACGTCGAGTAAATTCCACAATACAACTTATGAATGCTGCCAGAGGACATCAGGCACCCAGAAAAGCAACCCAACTCTTGGAAAGTAGGTAGGAAAAAGTATAAAAGACAAAAAAAGAGACAAAAGAGGGAGGGAGGGATTTCCGTCCCGGGAAGATAGTCTTAAAAAGAGAAAAGTTTCCAAACACCAGGAAAGCTTTTCACTGCCAAATCTTTGCCAAGCTTTGGAAGCACAAAGGGCAACATAAGGGGGATAAAAATAAATAAACAATTAAAACTCGCAGATTGCAAGCCCTACGGTAACTCCCCCAGCCGCGAAGCAGTGCAGACGCCTGCTCACACCATTAGCAAGCAGGGGCTGGGCAGGGAGGCGCGGCGCGGGCTGCATCGCTTAGAGTAAGAATCTGGCCTGAATACCATGAGCGCTATCTGAACGAAATAACTTGGGCTAGCAAACCAGACTCTGGGATATCTACCACGCAAAAAGCCAGCCCTAACCTAAGACACCGCCAGGCCCACGCACGGAACAAAGGACTGAACAGAGATAGCCGGCTGCAGACCTTCCCCCTCCGGTGACAGGCAGCCAGAGCTGGAAGGGGGCAATTGCAGCCCCAGAGAGACATTATCTATAAAACTGTAAGCAGGCTTCTTTGCTAACTAAAACTTCTTGGGGATCTGGACGGTCAACATCTGCCTGAGAAAGTGCGCCTGTTTTACACCCAGATAACCGAGTGGTGGGGAGGCGATAAGTCACAACATTGGCGCTCGCCAAACACCTCATCACCTGAGCTGCTCGGACCTGGGAAGAGCACAAAACGCAGGCCGAACTGAGTCTGTGCCTCTGAGGACTACCCGAGTGCCTGAACCTGAGCGGCTTGGACCTGGGAGGTGCATGCAGCCCAGGGCCAGCCTCGGATTGTTCCCGGTGGAACAACCTAGAGCCCGAGCAGTGTGGGCAGGAAGGCTACACGCGCCGTGAGCGGGGGCAGACCCAGTGTGGCTGAGGCACTGCGAACGCACGCCAGTGTTATTTGTTTGCAGCATCACTCCCTCCCTCCCTCCCCACAGCGCAACTGAACAAGTGAGCCTAAAAAAAAAAAGTGTCCTCCACCGTCCCCTTTGTGTCAGGGCGTAAACCAGACACCGAAGAGACCAGCAAACAAAAGAAGCTATAACAGAGGGAAACGCCTTGGAAGCTACAGGCAATAGATTAAAACCCTGTGGTTATTAGGACTACATAGGAAGGCGCCTATAGATCTTGAGAAATATAAGTCGGACCAAGGAACTAGCCAAAAATGAACCGAACCCACGATACTCACAACAAAACCAGAGAAAGTCCTAGATATATTTTTATGATCATTCTTTCTTTTTTTTAATTTTTTTAATTTTAAGTCCTCTATTGTTCATTTAATTTTCACTTTTATAACCTATTACTTTGCAAAAAAAAGACCCTATTTTTTTCTTCTTCAGCAAACTTCATATATATATATTTATATATATATATATAAAATAATTTTTTGACCTTGTTTTTTTGTTTTGTTTTTTTTTCTTCTTTTCTTTAACATTGTATTTTTGAAATTCCAAACTGTACTCTAGATTTTTAATTTATGCTTTTTGATATTTGATATCAATTTTGTACCTGTAGTTTCTTTATAATTTTTGCGACATTGCTTGCTTTTGTTTGTTTGTTTTCTCTTTAGTTTTCTTCTTCCTTTTTTTTAACATTGTATTTTTGAAATTCCAAACTCTACTCTAGATTTTTAATTTTTGCTTTTTGGTATTAGTTATCAATTTTCTACCTGTATTTTCTTGATAATTTTTGCGACCATGTTTGTTTTTCTTTGTTCGTTTTTTCTCTCTTTCTTTTCCTTCTTCTTTTCTTTAACATCGTATTTTTGAAATTCCAAACTCTACTCTAGATTTTTAATTTTTGCTTTTATGTATTTGTTACCAATTTTGTACCTTTAAGAACCCAATCTTCAGTACCCATTTTTCACTAGGGAGCGAGATTACTGGCTTGACTGCTCTCTCTCCCTTTGGACTCTCCTTTTTCTCCACCAGGTCGCCTGTGTCTCCTCCCTAACCCCTCTCTACTCTACCAAACTCTGTGAATTTCTGTGTATTCCAGACGGTGGAGAACACTTAGGGAACTGATTACTGGCTGGATCTGTCTCCCTCCTTTTCATTCCCCCCTTTTATCCTTCTGGCCACCTCTGTCTCCTTCCTCCTTCTTCTTGTCTCTGTATAACTCTGTGAACATCTCTGAGCGGTCCAGTTGTGGAGTGCACATAAGGAAGTGACTACTGGCCAGCCCACTCTCTCCACTATTGATTCCACCTCATCTCATTTGGGTCACCTCTAACTCCCTCCTCCCTCTTCTCTTCTCCATGTAACGCTGTGAACCTTTCTGAGTGACCCTCACAGTAGAGAAACTTTTCTTCTTTAACGTAGATGTTTTATCAATGGTGCTGTATAGAAGGAGAAGTTTTGAAACTACTGTAAAAGTAAGACAGATAACTGGAAGCAGGAGGCTTAAGTCCAAACCCTGCCTCCAGGGAACTCCTGACTCCAAGGAACATTAATTGACAGGAGCTCATCAAATGCCTCCATACCGACACTGAAATCAAGCACCACACAAGGGCCAACAAGTTCCAGGGCAAGACATACCAAGCAAATTCTGCAGCAACAAAGGAACGCAGCCCTGAGCTTCAAGATACAGGCTGCCCAAAGTCACCCCAAAGCCACAAACATCTCATAACTCATTACTGGACACTTCATTGCACTCCAGAGAGAAGAAATACAGCTCCACCCACCAGAACATGGACACAAGCTTCCCTAACCAGGAAACCTTGACAAGACACCTGTACAAACCCACACACAACGAGGAAATGCCAGAGTAAAGAACTCCACAAACTGCCAGAATACAGAAAGGACACCCCAAACTCAGCAATTTAAACAAGATGAGACAGAGGAATACCCAGCAGATAAAGGAACAGGATAAATGCCCACCAAACCAAACAAAAGAGGAAGAGATAGGGAATCTACCTGATAAAGAATTCCGAGTAAGGATAGTGAAATGGATCTAAAATCTTGAAATTAAAATGGAATCACAGATAAATAGCCTGGAGACAAGGATTGAGAAGATGCAAGAAAGGTTTAACAAGGACCTAGAAGAAATAAAAAAAGAGTCAATATATAATGAATAATGCAATAAATGAAACTAAAAACACTCTGGAGGCAACAAATAGTAGAATAACAGAGGCAGAAGATAGGATTAGTGAATTCGAAGATAGAATGGTAGAAATAAATGAATCAGAGAGGATAAATGAAAAACGAATTAAAAGAAATGAGCACAATCTCAGAGACCTCCAGGACAATATTAAACGCTACAACATTCGAATCATAGGGGTCCCAGAAGAAGAAGACAAAAAGAAAGACCGTGAGAAAATACTTGAGGAGATAATAGTTGAAAACTTCCCTAAAATGGGGAAGGAAATAATCACTCAAGTCCAAGAAACCCAGACAGTCCCAAACAGGATAAAGCCAAGGCGAAACCCCCCAAGACACATATTAATCACATTAACAAAAATCAAACACAAAGAACAAATATGAAAAGCAGCAAGGGAAAATCAACAAATAACACACAAGGGAATTGCCATAAGGATAACAGCTGATCTTTCAATAGAAACTCTTCAAGCAAGGAGGGAATGGCAAGACATACTTAAAATGATGAAAGAAAATAACCTACAGCCCAGATTATTGTACCCAGCAAGGATCTCATTCAAGTATGAATGAGAAATCAAAAGCTTTTCAGACAAGCAAAAGCTGAGAGAATTCTGCACCACCAAACCAGCTCTCCAACAAATACTAAACAGGAAACACAAAAACGGTGTATAAATTCAAACCCCAAACAATAAAGTAAATGGCAATGGGATCATACTTATCAGTAATTACCTTAAACGTAAATGGGTTGAATGCTCCAACCAAAAGACAAAGACTGGCTGAATGGATACAAAAACAAGACCCCTACATATGTTGTCTACAAGAGACCCACCTCAAAACAGGGGATACATACAGACTGAAAGTGAAGGGCTGGAAAAAGATTTTCCATGCAAATAGGGACCAAAAGAAAGCAGGAGTAGCGATACTCATGTCAGATAAAATAGACTTTAAAACAAAGGCTGTGAAAAGAGACAAAGAAGGTCACTACATAATGATCAAAGGATCAATCCAAGAAGAAGATATAACAATTATAAATATATATGCACCCAACGTGGGAGCACCACAGTATGTAAGACAAATGCTAACAAGTATGAAAGGAGAAATTAACACTAACACAATAATAGTTGGAGATTTTAATACCCCACTCACACCTATGGATAGATCAACTAAACAGAAATTTAACAAGGAAACACAAACTTTAAATGATACAATAGACCAGTTAGACCTAATTGATATCTATAGGACAATTCATCCCAAAACAATGAATTTCAACTTTTTCTAAAGTGCACATGGAACCTTCTCCAGGATAGATCACATCCTGGGCCATAAAGCTAGCATTGGTAAATTCGAAAAAATAGAAATCATTCCAAGCATCTTTTCTGACCACAATGCAGTAAGATTAGATCTCAATTACAGGAGAAAAACTATTAAAAATTCCAACATATGGAGGCTGAACAACACGCTGCTGAATAACCAACAAATCACAGAAGAAATCAAAAAAGAAATCAAAATTTGCATAGAAACGGATGAAAATGAAAACAGAACAACCCAAAACTTGTGGGACACGGTAAAAGCAGTCCTAAGGGGAAAGTTCATAGCAATACAGGCACACCTCAAGAAACAAGAAAAAAGTCAAATAAATAAACTAACTCTACACCTAAAGCAACTAGAAAAGGAAGAAATGAAGAACCCCAGGGTTAGTAGAAGGAAAGAAATCTTAAAAATTAGAGCAGAAATAAATGCAAAAGAAACAAAAGAGACCATAGCAAAAATCAACAAAACCAAAAGCTGGTTCTTTGAAACGATAAATAAAATTGACAAACCATTAGCCAGACTCATCAAGAAACAAAGGGAGAAAAATCAAGTCAATAAAATTAGAAATGAAAATGGAGAGATCACAACAGAAAACACAGAAATACAAAGGATCATAAGAGACTACTATCAACAATTATATGCCAATAAAATGGACAACGTGGAAGAAATGGACAAATTCTTAGAAAAGTACAACTTTCCAAAACTGGACCAGGAAGAAATAGAAAATCTTAACAGACCCATCACAAGCACGGAAATGGAAACTGTAACCAAAAATCTTCCAGCCAACAAAAGCCCAGGTCCAGACGGCTTCACAGCTGAATTCTACGAAAAATTTAGAGAAGAGCTAACACCTATCCTGCTCAAACTCTTCCAGAAAATTGCAGAGGAAGGTAAACTTCCAAACTCATTCTATGAGGCCACCATCAGCCTAATACCAAAACCTGACAAAGATCCCACAAAAAAAGAAAACTACAGGCCAATATCACTGATGACATAGATGCAAAAATCCTTAACAAAATTCTAGCAATCAGAATCCAACAACACATTAAAAAGATCATACACCATGACCAAGTGGGCTTTATCCCAGGGATGCAAGGATTCTTCAATATCCGCAAATCAATCAATGTAATACACCACCTTAATAAATTGAAAAATAAAAACCATATGATTTTCTCAATAGATGCAGAGAAAGCCTTTGACAAAATTCAACATCCATTTATGATAAAAAATCTCCAGAAAGCAGGAATAGAAGGAATATACCTCAACATAATAAAAGCTATATATGACAAACCCACAGCAAACATTATCCTCAATGGTGAAAAATTGAAAGCATTTCCTCTAAAGTCAGGAACAAGACAAGGGTGCCCACTTTCACCATTACTATTCAACATAGCTTTGGAAGTTTTGGCCACAGCAATCAGAGCAGAAAAAGAAACAAAAGGAATCCAAATTGGAAAAGAAGAAGTAAAACTCTCACTGTTTGCAGATGACATGATCCTCTACATAGAAAACCCTAAAGACTCCACCAGAAAATTACTAGAACTAGCCAATGACTATAGTAAAGTTGCAGGATATAAAATCAACACACAGAAATCCCTTGAATTCCTATACACTAATAATGAGAAAACAGAAAGAGAAATTAAGGAAACAATTTCATTCACCATTGCAACGGAAAGAATAAAATACTTAGGAATATACCTACCTAAAGAAACTAAAGACCTATATATAGAAAACTATAAAACACTGGTGAAAGAAATCAAAGAGGACACTAATAGGTGGAGAAATATACCATGTTCATGGATTGGAAGAATCAATATAGTGAAAATGAGTATACTACCCAAGGCAATTTATAGATTCAACGCAATCCCTATCAAGCTACCAACAGTATTCTTCACAGAGCTAGAACAAATAATTTCACAATTTGTATGGAAATACAAAAAACCTCGAATAGCCAAAGCGATCTTGAGAAAGAAGAATGGAACTGGAGGAATCAACCTACCTGATTTCAGGCTCCGCTACAAAGCCACAGTTATCAAGACAGTATGGTACTGGCACAAAGACAGAAATATAGATTAGTGGAACAAAATAGAAAGCCCAGAGATAAATCCAAACACATATGGACACCTTATCTTTGACAAAGGAGGCAAAAATATACAATGGATTAAAGACAATCTCTTTAACAAGTGGTGCTGGGAAATCTGGTCAACCACTTGTAAAAGAATGAAACTAGAACACTTTCTAACACAATACACAAAAATAAACTCAAAATGGATTAAAGATCTAAACGTAAGACCAGAAACTATAAAACTCCTAGAGGAGAACATAGGCAAAACACTCTCTGAAATACATCACAGCAGGATCCTCTATGACCCACCTCCCAGAATATTGGAAATAAAAACAAAAATAAACAAATGGGGCCTAATTAACCTTAAAAGCTTCTGCACATCAAAGCAAACTATTAGCAAGGTGAAAAGACAGCCTTCGGAATGGGAGAAAATAATAGGAAATGAAGCAACTGACAAACAACTAATCTCAAAAATATACAAGCAACACCTACAGCTCAACTCCAGAAAAATAGATGACCCAATCAAAAAATGGGCCAAAGAACTAAATAGACATTTCTCCAAAGAAGACATACAGATGGCTAACAAACACATGAAAAGATGCTCAAAATCACTCATTATCATAGAAATGCAAATCAAAACCACTATGAGGTACCATTTCACGCCAGTCAGAATGGCTGCAATCCAAAAGTCTACAAATAATAAATGCTGGAGAGGGTGTGGAGAAAAGGGAACCCTCTTACACTGTTGGTGGGAATGCAAACTAGTACAGCCACTATGGAGAACAGTGTGGAGATTCCTTAAACAACTGGAAATAGAACTGCCTTATGATCCAGCAATCCCACTGCTGGGCATACACACTGAGGAAACCAGAAGGGAAAGAGACACGTGTACCCCAATGTTCATCGCAGCACTGTTTCTAATAGCCAGGACATGGAAGCAACCTAGATGTCCATCAGCAGATGAATGGATAAGAAAGCTGTGGTACATATACACAATGGAGTATTACTCCGCCATTAAAAAGAATAGAATGAATCAGTTCTAATGAGGTGGATGAAACTGCAGCCTATTATACAGAGTGAAGTAAGCCAGAAAGAAAAACACCAATACAGTATACTAACGCATATATATGGAACTTTGAAAGACGGTAACAATAACCCTGAGTACGAGACAGCAAAAGAGACACTGATGTATAGAAGAGTCTTATGGACTCTGTGGGAGAGGGAGAAGGTGGGAAGATGTGGGAGAATGGCATTGAAACATGTAAAATATCATGTATGAAAAGAGTTGCCAGTCCAGGTTTGATGCATGACACTGGATGCTTGGGGCTAGTGCTCTGGGACGACCCAGAGGGATGCTATGGGGGGGAGGAGGGAGGAGGGTTCAGGATGGGGAGCACATGTATACCTGAGGCGGATTCATTTTGATATTTGGAAAAACTAATACAATTATGTAAAGTTTAAAAATAAAATAAAATTAAAAAAAAAATCCACAGGAGGCTTGACTCCCTTTAGGCCACTCAGTGGTCTCCAAGAAATACCCGTCGGGACTCGAGAGCAGAGCAGAGTCTTTTCCTTCCTCTCGAGATAAGGCCTGACTCCTCGGGTGCGTCTAAAATGCAACCCCGAGATCTCTGTCGCCCCTGGAGAGGAACATTAGGTCCCGGACACAAGCTTAGATGAGGTCTCTTTTGCCCTGAAGTGACTCGAGAGCAATCCCTAGCTCTCTCTCGCAACTCTAATGGAAGATTGGACTTCCCTGGGCCAACACAAGAGGAAGCCTGAATTCCCCATCATAACTCGAGAATCCCGCCGAAACTCGAGAAAAACCACATGGTTACCCCGTCATCGCAAGATGAGGCCCTTGCCCGCTACAGCGTCTAAAGAGAAGTCCCAGGTTTCTTCTTGAAGTGTTTTCACACTTCAAGTGTGAAAACTTGGCACCCTTGATGCGATTCCAAAAGTTCCCCAACACCCTGGTCTCTCTCGAGGGGAACACCGAGGTTCCCGGTACGACTTCATCTGAGCCACTTCTCCCCTCCTGATTGCGACTGGAGGGTCGACTCCCGTGTTTTGTCTGGAAGGGGTTCCCAACCTTCCCGGCGCACCTCAGGATGAGGCCGGTCTAACGAGAATATTTGAGACGTAGCTTCATGGGTGGTAACACATGCTGAAAGACCCCGATTCCCCGGTCCGCTCTTGATAAGAACCCGATGCCCGGACACCTCTTCAAAGGCAACCCTGTGGAAGAAGGCACAACACGAAGGGGCACTGACACCCTCGTGCATCGTCCGGAAAAACCCGCAGATTCCAAACACAGTTCGACAAGTTGCCTGTCACCCCATGAATAACTCGAGAGGCAAGCGGAGTTCCATTCCTCCTTACAAGATGAGGCATGACTCTCCTGTCCTAACTCTGCAGGGACCCTGCGATCAGAGTCAGAAATGGAGATGAACCTTGAGGTTCCTGCCTCCACTCGAGATGAGGCCCTCTTCTATTGCACCAAACCCAGTGGAGTCCCGAGAGGGCCCTCCCAACTCCAGGGTATCCCTGACTTCTCAGAGGCACACTGAGAAGCTCCCTGAGGCCACCGGCACTAGTCGAGGGAACCCAGGGTTTACTGCCGTGACCCAAGAAACACCTTGAAAGTCCTTCTTTAACGGTTCTTGAGGCCCGATACACCTTCCATGACTCTAGAGCAATGACGCGCTCCCCCTCACAATGCGCATGGAGACCTGACTTCCCAAGCGCCACATGAGAGGCTCCCTGAGCTCCCCGTAGTACCTCATGAGAAACCCCACACTGGCGCTGCAGCTCGAGAAAACCCACGAGACGCCCCCTTCATCGCGAGATGATGGCCTTCTTTTCCTGCATGGCCTGGAGAGCAATCACGAGTCCTCTCACCAAACTCCACAGGAGGCTTGACTCCCTTTAGGCCACTCAGTGGGCTCCAAGAGATACCCGTCGCAACTCGAGAGGAGAGCGGAGTCCTTCGCTTCCCCTCGAGACAAGGACTGACTCCCCGGGTGCATCAGGAAAGCAACCCCGAGATCCCTGTCCCCCCTGGAGACGAACATTATGTCCTGGACACAAGCCTAGATAAGGTCTCTTTTGCCCTGCAGTAACTCAAGCGCAATCCCTAGCTCTCCCTCGCAACTCGAATGGAAGACTGGACTTCCCTGGGCCAACACAAGAGGAAGCCTGAATTTCCTGACCTAACTCGAGAATCCCGCCACAACTCGAGAAAAACGACGTGGTTAACCCGTCACCACAAGATGAGGCCCTTGCCAGCTACAGCGTCTCAAGAGAAGTCTCACGTTCCGTCTTGAAGTTTGAAACGGTACTTAGAACCTTTGATGTGACTCCAAAAGTTCCCCGACATCCCAGTTTTACTCGAGGGGAACATCGAGGTTCCCGGCACCACTTCATCTGAGCCCCTTCTCCCCTCCTGATTGGGACAAGAGGGTCGATTCACTTGCTTTGTCTGAAAGGGTTACCGACCTTCCTGGTGCACCTCAGGTTGAGGTCCGTCTCAAGAAGAAATTCGAGACGTAGGCTTGTGGGTGGTGCCACATGCCGAAAGACCCTGATTTCCTGGTCTGCTCTTGATAAGAACCTGAAGGCTGGATACCTCTTCGAAGGCAACCCTGTGTATGAAGGCAAAAAACAAAGGGGAACTGACACCCCCATGCATCGTCCGGATAAAACCGCAGGTTCCACACACAGCTCGACAAGTGGCCTGTTATCTGGTGAACAACTCGAGAGTCCAGTGGAGTTCCATTCCTCCACACAAGACGAGGCCTGACTCTCCTGTCCTAACTCTGTAGGGACTCTGTGTTCAGAGTCAGAAATGGAGAGCAACCCTGAGGTTCCTGCTTCAAATCGAGATGAGGCCCTCTTCTGACAAGGTCCAGCCTCGGCTGGTCCAGGGTTTTCGAAGGGGAGACAGAGTAGGCGACCTATTGATTTATTTATCGAAGATATAAAGAGTAATAGAATGAGGATAGCTCAGTAGGAAAATTTAGTGGAGAAAAGAAGCTGAGTAGCTTGGTTTATGCGGAAAATCAGTATAACCCGTGACACCAGGTTAGCTCTTACCACGGAGGCCGCAGTCTCCCTCTTGAATAGCGAAAAGTGCCCCACCTTAGACACCTTCTCAAGTGGTCTTCGAAGCCCAGGCAAATAAATGGTCGCAGAGGATATCCGCGCTCCAGATGGACACTCATCTGAAAATTGAGGGGAAGAATGACATTAGGAGACTAAGCGTTGGCAATCAAGGCCCGTAGCTTTAGTTTCAACAGGGGTTTTTATACCCTAAGTTACACATAGAGGATAATGGGGATGCAAAGTCAGCAGCCTTTGATCCTTATCAAAAACCAGGGTTTCTTTCCTGCAAATGTATCATATACAAATGGTTTAGGTGATTTACATCATCTTCTAGCCAGAAGACCTATTAACATTTTATGACTCTTGACAAAGACTTATCAACCGTAAGACTTATTTTCTCTAAGAGTAATTATTTTAAGGTTTGGCCCCATCTTTCGAAGATAAAATTGCATTCCTATAGGGCAGATATGTAATGGGTTTACAACAAAGGAAAGAATTTATTACCTTAAGGGTCTAAAGTTAGTAACACCAAGGCCACTACTTATTTCTTCTACATACCAACTATATTAATTAATACACATTCAATTATACAATTCAGGGGATGTGGAAACTTGGCAACAAGCATTGGTTCATCAATGAAATCTTTTACTAGTTTTATTCTGACAGTTTCTAACTCTCTGAGAGGCTCTAAGCTATTTGAATATCTTAAACTTCCCGTGCCTCTCGAGGCTTGGAGACTGTAAACAATTGTATGCATTGCTGTAGGAGTCCGGGTAAACTTGTCAGGCGAGTTAGAGAGCCATCTGACGTGTTTGGATTTAAACACTCCTAATTGCCCAGGAACTTTATTAATTGGAGCTGTAAGTTAGCTCTTTGACAGAAAGAATGAGATGGTGGTGGGGGACAGCCCCCAGTAAAGTCAGAGGTGAGAGCACAAAGCAATAAAGTAGGCAGACACTGGTTTTGGGGGGTAGATGCTCAAGAATATCCGGGAGGACTCCCGAGGCTCGATCCCGCCTTTGTGTATGCCCAGCCTCCTTCCTCATGACCTTTGTCACGAGTGGAATGTCTCTCGCCGGCTCCCGGCATCTCCCCGTTTTTTATTTCTTAAAACAGCCAGATGTAGCTCAGTCGCGAGCCTCTGAATACTCTGCCGAAGAATCCTGACAATACAAGGAAGAATGATTATGAGAAGCACAATTAAAGCAGCCACCGCAGCATAGCTAAAGACATTAGACAGAATATTCTTTCCTGAGATGTAGTTAGGGAAAGTATGGAAGAAATCATTTGCTGTTCCAGCAGCAGTAAAATCTAATCGGGAGTGCTCCATGGTTGCTATTTGATAGTGAAGTTTCCCTACGTCTCAACCAATGTCAGAGCTGTTCCAGATACCTGAAATATGGTTTTTAATCTTTTCCCATTCAAAATCTGTCTCATTTACTTTCAGGGGTGTTCCACATATCCACCGATAGTCAGCATGACAAGACAATGCCATTTTCACCTTTAAAGCCTGCAATTCAGTCCCAATATGTATTACTGCTTCCTCTAGGGCGTCTACCCTCATTTCTAATTTTCTCTCTATAGCTTCCTGTGTTGCCAATGTTAAAGAAACATTTTTGGACATAGAATCAACATATTGAGCAGTATGTACTTGTTGAGTCAATGATATTTCTGCCACAGTAACAGAAGTGATTGCACTTATCAAAGCTGCTGTTCCCAAGATAAGTAAGCCCACAAACCGTCGTGTTTGCATTAAATCCTGTAGTTGTTGTAATACAGCAAGACCATAATTCAATAAGTGGTTACATCATAAGATAAGGTGGATGTTGTAGCATTACAAAGGAGCAAACATTATATTGAGGGTTTAAACAAGATGAACCAGGGAGCAGCTGTAGGTGTCAGCCCGGGGGAGCAGTGTCCCCAGCATCAGGAGGCAGAACGCGAGCGGCAGGCTGTGGGTCAAGGCGCCTATGGTGGGCGGAGGGGCAGGGTTCGTGG
This sequence comes from Bubalus kerabau, assembly GCF_029407905.1. Taxonomy (NCBI): domain Eukaryota; kingdom Metazoa; phylum Chordata; class Mammalia; order Artiodactyla; family Bovidae; genus Bubalus; species Bubalus kerabau. The sequence continues at coordinate 1,151,656 of NW_026577901.1, forward strand.
TTTAGGGCTAGCCACCACCGCTTGGGCTCAGGGCGGTCCCCTCTCGCCGGTGGGGCCACGCTGGTCTGGACAGCACTCCGCGGGTGCGCTTTCCTCTCTGGCCCTCACTCGCTGCACAGACTTCTTTGCTCTAGGTCACGGGGTGCAGAGAGGTGGGTGCGAGGCGCTGCTGGTGGCGCGGAGGCGAGAGCTGGCTGGGGGAGGGGGAGCGAGCGAGTGCGCGCGCCGCGAACCTGGTCTTTGGGGAATGTGACATGACGAATTTGTCTGAGATCCAAACCGGAGAATCTGCATTCTGTAGAAATATACAAGCATACCCTCTCCCACAAGTTAGCAACACATCTGGCCTTTTTCACTCTCCCGTAAGGAGGCCTTTTTACTTGACCAGGGGCCGAGTCATAGCCTGTAATTCAGGCATCTAGTGTCTCATCATTGTAGTCTGCCCCTGTGTGTTTACGTTTAAGTGATTAATTACAATTGGAACATAACTTCACTATTTGTCTAGCTGTTTCCCTATGGATATGTTAATTTAGGTCTAATGTTTAGTTTAGGTCTCTGTATAAATTTAAGTAATAAATGTATAACCTCCTTATCTCATTTTGGTATACAGGTATACAGATATACCTAAATGCAAAATGCATTTATATATGTATTTATATATGGCAACAAGTATAAAGTTATTGACATATAATATATATAAATCAATATACTTGAATTAATCTTTATAATTAATATATTAATTAATATATATTACAACAATACAACACATACACAGCTAATACCAACCAACACAAACCAATATACTGTAATAATACATGTCACACATTTATAATTATACAGTATATAGAACATTTATCATCACAGCACATCAATCCATACCAATTAATATCAGCCACACACACATTATATTCTGCCATATATATTTAATTATACAGTATATATATATATATGTGTGTGTATATAGTATACAGATTAATTTATATACAAATTAATTAAGTATAGATCTATAAATAGAATTAGGTATACCTTTATTATATTTTATTTATACCCATACCTAATTAGGCAAACTGTAATTAGGCAAATACATTTATATTATGTATTTATAACAATATATAAAGTATTGTTAAATGTACCACCTGTACAGCATCTCCACCCCACATACCACTTTCTCTAATCCCACCAACTCATTTTCAGTATTATGTGTTGGCCAGGAGCTGGGCCAGTCTTTCCCAGCAATGTTAAGAGACGTCTGTTCCTGTGTCTAATAGCCCTGGCGTTTTATTCTCTTGAATTAAAAGATCTTTTAAAGGCCTTGGAACTGTAATTTCCTGCACCCAAAAGGCTAGATCACTAGATCCAAATGTTTTGTGGCTCTTAGCTTGAGAAGTCAAGTTTTTCCTTGTCTGATAGTAAGGTAAAAGTAAAAGCTGTGTTACTCTTTGACCTTTATTAATTTGTACAGTTTTGATAGGCAGTGAGATCAAGACTTTAATTTCTCAATATCATCAGAATCTACTACACCATGCACCAGCGAAATTTCTTTTCTTTCTTTTTTTTTTTTTTAACTTTTTTTTAAAAGAAAGCGAGCTACGCCCCAGGACAAATCTTACAATGTCCTCAGATAGGGGGCCAGCCACTCCGGTTGGAATTGGAGTAAGCGGCACATCAGGGGTTAATATTGTTATTAAATCTCCTTGCCTTTTCGCTTTTCTCCTAGCCTGGGTGAGACCCCCCTGAGGGAGTTTTCTCCAAGGAGCACGCTCTGCATATTGTGTACTAAAAGCTCCTTTGTTTAAAAAACTTTTTATCTTCCTCAGTCTTAGGCAACACTTTGGGAGGCTTTGGGGGCAAAGTGGGGAACTCCTGGGTCCTGGGAGGCACAATCGAAGGCGGTGGTGGTCTCCTTAAATCAGAAAGTGGTGGATAAGTTTTTTAAAGGTTTGTGCAGAGGGGGAGGGAGCTCGCCAGGGCTCTCGGCCGCAGCGTCCTGTAAGCCCTCTCCTTCCTCGGGAGGTAGACCACTTTCTCCCTCCTTTTTTTTTTTTCAATGGCAGAAAATATGATCTGTGCAGTAAATGGAGACTCACCACCATCCACCTCTATAGCCTCCCCCATAGGCTATTTAACAGCCTCGTGACGGAGGTCCAGGACATTTCTAATCATATTCCACAGTCAATAAATATTTGTCTATTCTTAGATGCAGAGAAATCCATTTTTAATTTTTTTTTAATTTTAGAGAATATTTTTATTTATTTTGTAACCTCTTTACCCTGGCTAAACTGCAGAGGGGACTAGAAAAGAAGCCTCAAGGTGAGGATCGAGTTCATCCTTGGGACTAGAGAAAATCCTTCTCCGGGAAACTCCTAGCGGTGGCCCTTTACCCCGACATGGAGGAGGAGGCATAGGGGGATGGGAGCGTCCCGAAGTTTTCCTCTTCTGTTCCGGAGATCCTTTAACTGTTTGGTAACTAAATCTTACGAACTGTCTGATCGGGGATGTTTCCCTCAACCTCCTAGGAGCGGATGGTCTGATTAGGGATGTTTTCTTAAACTTTTAGGAGCATCTTTAGCTAAAAAAAAAAAAAAAACCAATCCTCATCAGAATGGCATCGAGCTGCTGTTTCCTCTAAACCTTTTTCAAATTGAGGGGAGAGCTGATCTTTCTTTTCATCCCTATCTTTTACATGCTCATTGGCAGTCATAGCGGCTAGCCATTCATTTAGCTGTCGATAGCTAGGTATAGCCTCTTCATTTTCACTTTTCTTTATAACAGGTACCTTTTCAGATTTGCTTTTTTGTTTAACAGGTACTTTTCCAACTTTACTTTCCACTTTAACAGGTACCTTTTCAAATTCATGAGCTGGATCTAAAACATCTCTAGTCATATTCCACAGAGGAAAGGTGTAAGTAGGGATTTTTTCCAAACCTTGCTGAGCACAATAAGCTCTTAGCTGTTTTCCTAGTTTTTTCAAGATATCTAGGTTAACAGTGCCTTGTTGTAGAAACCAAGGGCAGTGGTATTGTACAAATGTAAAAAATGATTGAATGGAAGATGTTTTAACCTTGATTCTTCTTTTACTTAATAACTGTAAAATTACTCCTATAAAGAGCTGTCTTTCATTTGATTCAGTGTTGCCCATGTCAGAAACTTAAGGATAGTAAAAGATTTTGCTTTTAGCTATCTAAAGATTAGGCCTTTTTTGTCAGCCTTTTTAGAAACCGTTTTTTCTCTCTAACTCTTCAACACTTCCCACTCCTCTCGCCCTGTCTATTCTACAGGGGGATCTGCAGCCCCCTAAGTGGGATCCTATCTGTCCCCAAAACTGAACACTGGGGGAATGGGGTTGGGGATTTACCTTCGAAATGCCTGTCTCGGGCGCCACCTGCAGAGGTCCAGCCCCAGCTGATCCAGGGTATTTGAAGGGAAGATGGAGTAGGCGACCTATTTATATATTTATTTATTCATCAAAGATATACAGAGTAATAGAATGAGGATAGCTCAGTAGGAAAATTCAGTGGAGAAAAGCAGCTGCGTAGCTTGGTTTATGCGGAAAATCAATATAACCCGTGACACCAGGTTAGCTCTGACCACGGAGGCTGCAAGTGCCCTCTAGAATAGAGGAAGTTGCCCCACCTTAGACACCTTATCGAGTAGGTCTTCGAAGCCCAGGCAAATAAATGGTCGCAGAGGATATCCGCGCTCCAGATGGACACTCATCTGAAAATTGAGGGGAATAATGACATGGGGAGACCAAGCGCTGGCGAGCAAGGCCCGTAACTTTATTTTCAACACAGGTTTTAATACCCTAAGTTACACATAGAGGATAATAGGGGATGCAAAGTCAGCAGTCTTTAATCCTTTTCAAAAACCAGGGTTTCTTTTCTGCAGATTTATCGTATTAAAATGGTTTAGATGATTTACATCATCTTCTGGCCAGAAGACCTATTAACATTTTATGACTCTTGACAAAGACTTATCAACCATAAGAGTTATTTTCTCTAAGAGTAATTGTTTAAGGTTTGGCGCAATCTTTCGAAGATAAAATTGCATTCCTATAGGGAGGATGTGTAATGGGTTTACAACAAAGAAAATAATTTATTACCTTAAGGGTCTAAAGTTACTAACATCAAGGCCAGTACTTATTTTTTCTACATACCAACTATATTAATTAACACACATTCAAGGATACAATTCAGGGGATGTGGAAACTTGGCAAAAAGGATTGGTTCATCAATGAAATCTTTTACTAGTTTTATTCTGACAGTTTCTAACTCTCTGAGAGGCTCTAAGCTATTTGAATATCTTAAACTTCCCGTGCGTCTCGAGGCTGGGAGACTGTACACAATCGTATGCATAGCTGTAGGAGACCGGGTAAACTTGTCAGGCGAGTTAGAAAACCATCTGAGGGGTTTGGATTTAAACACTACTAATTGCCCAGGAACATTATTAGTTGGAGCTGTAAGTTAGCTCTTTGACAGAGAGAGTGAGATGGTGGTAGGGGACATCCCCAGTAATGTCAGAGGTGAGAGAACAAAGTCATAAAAAAGGCAGACTTTGGTTTTTGGGGGTAGATGCTCAAGAATATACGGGGGAACTCCCGGAGGCTCGATCCCGCCTTTGCGTATGCCGAGACTCTTTCCTCATGACATTTGTCACGAGTGGAATGTCTCTCGCTGGCTCCCGGCAATCTTCCATTGCACCAAACGCAGTGGAGTCCCGAGAGGCCCGTCCCAACACCACTGTATCAGTGTCTTCTCAGAGGCACCCTGAGCAACTCCCTGAGGTCACAGGGTCTCCTGCCGCAACCCGAGAAAGACCTCAAGAGTCCGTCTTCAACGCGTCTTGAGGACGGATTCCCCTACCATGACTCGAGAGCAATGACACGCTCCCCCTCGCCATGCGCATGGACACCTGACTTCACTGGCGCCACATGAGAGGCTCCCTGAGCTCCCCGTCATACCTCGTGAAAAACCCCACACTGGCGCCGCAGCTCGGGAAAACCCACGAGACGCCACCGTCATCGCGAGATTGGGGACTTCTTTTCCTGCCTGACCTGGAGAGCAATCCCTGGTCCTTTCTCCAAATTTCACAGGAGGCTTTACTCCCTTTAGGCCACTCAATGGGCTCCAAGAGATACCTGTCGCGACTTGAGAGGAGAGCAGAGTACTTTGTTTCCCCTCGAGATGAGGCCTTACCTCGGGTGAGTCTGGAATGCAACCCCGAGATCCCTGTTGCCCCTGGAGAGGAACATTATGTCCTGGACAAAAGCCTAGATGAGGTCTATTTTGCCCTACAGTGACTCGAGAGCAACACCCATCTCTCCCTCGCAATTCGAATGGAAGATTGGTCTTCACTGGGCCAACACAAGAGGAAGTCTGAATTTCCCGTTGTAACTCGAGAATCCCACCACAACTCTTAAAAACCACGTGGTTCCCCATTCATCGCAATATGAGGCCTTTGCCCGCTACAGAGTCTCAAGAGAAGTCCCATGTTTCGTCATAAAGTTCGAAATGCTACTTGGCACCCTTGATGCGACCCCAAAAGTTCCCCAATATACCGGTCTCACTCCAAGGGAACACCGAAGTTCCTGGCACCACTTCATTTGAGCCCCTTCTCCGCTCCTGATCACGGCAGGAAGGTCGATCCCCCTGCTTTGTCTAGAAGGGGTTCCCGACCTTCATGGCGCACCTCAGGATGAGGCCAGTCTCACGAAGAAATTCGAGACGTAGCCTCGTGTTGGTGCCACGTGCCAAAAGACCCCGATTTTTCGGTCTTGCTCTTGATAAGAACCCGATGCCCGGACACCTCTTCTAAGGCAACCCTGTGGATGAAGGCACTACACGAGGGGGCACTGGCAACCCTGTTCATCGTCCGGAAAACCCCGCAGGATCCACATACAGCTCCACAACTGGCCTGTCACCCCTTAAACAATGAGAGAGGAAAGCGGAGTTCCCTTCCTCAGACAAGACGAGGCCTGAGTATCCAATCCCAACTCTGCAGGCACGCTTCGATCTGAGTCAGAAATGGAGAGGAAACCTGAGGTTCCTGCCTCAACCCGAGATGAGGCCCTCTTCCATTAAAACAAACCCAGTGGAGTTCCGAGAGGCCACTCCCATCTCCACAGTATCCCTGACTTCTCATAGGCATTCTGATAAGCTCCTTGAGGCCACCGGCAAACGTCGAGGGAAATAAGGGTTTCCTGCCACAATCGAAGAAAGACCTCGAGAGTCCTTCTTCAATGCGTCTTGAGGTCAGATTCCCCTACCATGGCTCGAGAGCAATAACGCGCTCCCCCTCGCCACGCACATGGAGACCTGACTTCCCTGGCGCCACATGAGAGGCTCCCTGAGCTCCCTGACGTACCTTGTGTGAAACCCCACACTGGCGCCGCAGCTCGAGAAAACCCACAAGACCCCTCCGTCATCGCGAGATGAGGGCCATCTTTTCCTGCATGGCCTGGAGAGCAGTCCCAAGTCCTCTCTCCAAACTTCACAGGAGGCTTGACTCCCTTTAGGCCACAAAGTGGGCTCCAAGAGGTGCCCGTCGCGACTCGAAAGGAGAGCGGAGTCCTTTGCTTCCCTTCGACACGAGGCCTGACTCCCTGGGTGAGTCTGGAATGCAAACCTGAGATCCCTGTGGCCCTTGGAGAGGAACATTAGGTCCTGGACACAAGCCTAGATGAGGTCTCCTTTGCCCTGCAGTGACTCGAGCGCAACCCCCAGCTCTCCCTCGCAACTCGAATGGATGATAGGACTTCCCTGGCCCAACACAAGAGGAAGCCTGAAATCCCCGTCGTAACTCGAGAATCCCACCGCAACTCGAGAAAAACCACGTGGCTCCCCCGTCATCGCAAGATGAGCCCCTTGGCCGCTACAGCGTATCAAGAGAAGTCCCACGTTCCATCCTGAAGTACAAAACGGTACTTGGCACCCTTGATGCGACCCCCAAAGTTCCCTGACATACCGGTCTCACTCGAGGGAAACACCAAAGTTCACGGCACCACTTCCTGTGAGCCCCTTCACCCCTCCTGATCGCAACAGGAGGGTCGACTCCCATGCTTTGTCTGCAAGGGGTTCCCGACGTTCCCCGCGAACCTCTGGATGAGGCCGGTCTCATGAGGAAATTCGAAAAGTAGCCTCATGGTTGGTGCCACATGCTGAAAGATCCCGAATTCCCGGTCCACTCTAGATAAGAACCTGACACCCGGACATCTCTTCGAAGGCAACCCTGTGAATGAAGGCACAACACGAAGGGACACTGACATCCCCATGCATCGTCTGGAAAAACCCGCCGATTCCACTCACAGCTCCAAATGTGGACTGTCACCCCGTGAACAACTCGAGAGGCAAGTGAAGTTGCATTCCTTCACACAAGACGAGGCCTTACCCTCCTGGCCCAACTCTTCAGGGACCCTGCGATCGGAGTCAGAAATGGAGAGGAACCCTGAGGTTCCTGCCTCAACTAGAGAAGAGGCCCTCTTCCATTGAACCAAACTCAGTGGTGTCCCGAGAGGCCCCTCCCAACACCACAGTATCCCTGAATTCTCAGAGGCTCCCTGAGAAGCTACCTGAGGTCACTGGCACAAGTCGAGGGAACCCAGAGTTTCCTGAAGTAACCCGAGAAAGACTTGGAGAGTCCTTTTTCAACGTCTCTTGATGCCCGATTCCCCTACCATGACTCCAGAGCAAGGACGCGCTCCCCTTGCCACAAGCAGGAAAACTGACTTCCCTAGTACCACACAAGAGGCTCCCTGAGTACCCCATCGTACCTCGTGAGAAAACCCACACTGGCGCCGCAGTTCGAGAAAAACCACAAGATGCCCCCGTCAAGGAGAGATGGGGGCCTTCTTTTCCTGCCTGACCTGGAGAGCAATCCCTGGTCCTCTCTCCAAACTTCACAGGAGGATTGACTCCCTTTAGGCCACTCAGTTGGGTCCAAGAAATACCCGGTGCGACTCGAGAGGAGAGCGGAGTCCTTTGCTTCCCTCGAGACGAGGCCTGACTCCCCGGGTGAGTTTGGAATGCAACCCCGAGATCCCTGTCGCCCCTGGAGTGGAATATTAGGTCCTAGACACAAGCCTAGATGAGGTCTATTTTGCCCTACAGTGACTCGAGAGCAACCTCCATCTCTCCCTCACAATTTGAATGGAAGATTGGTCTTCCCACGGTCAACACAAGAGGAAGTCTGAATTTCCCATCGTAATTCGAGAATTCAGCCTCAAGTCTTAAAAACCATGTGGTTCCCCCTTCATTGCAATATGAGGCCCTTGCCAGCTAGAGTCTCAAGAGAAGTCCCACGTTACATCTTAAAGTTCGAAATGCTACTTGGCACCCTTGATGCGACCCCAAAGTTCCCCAACATACCGGTGTCACTCCAGGGGAAGACCGAAATTCCCGGCATCTCCAGGGAAGTCCCATGTTGCGTCCTTAAGTGTGAAACGGTACTTGACACCCTTGATGAGACCGCAAAAGTTCGCCGACACGCTGGGTGCCTCGAGGGGAACACCGAGGGTCCTGGCACCACTTCATCTGAGCCCCTTCTCCCCTCCTGATCGCGACAGGAGAGTCGATTCCCCTGCTTTCTCTGGAAGGGGTTCCCGGCCTTCCTGGTGCACCTCAGGATGAGGCCGGTCTCAGGAGGAAATTCGAGACTAGCCATGTGTGAGGTGCCACGTGCCGAACGACCCCGATTATCCGGTCCGCTCTTGATAAGAACCCGATGCCCGGACACCTCTTCGAAGGCAACCCTGTGAGTGAAGGCACAACACGAAGGGGCACTGACACCCCCGTGCATCATCCGGAAAAACCCGCAGGGTCTACACACAGCTCGACAAGGGGCCTGAGACTCCCGGAACAACTCGAGAGGCAACCAGAATTCCATTCCTCAGACAAGACGAGGCATGACTCTCCTGTCCCAACACTGCAGGGACCGTGCAGTCGGAGTCAGAATCGGAGAGGAAGCCTGAGGTTCCTGCCTCCCCTCGAGATGAGGCCCTCTTCCATTGCGCCGAACCCAGCAGAGTCCCGAGAGGCCCTGCCAACTCCACAGCATCCCTCACCTCTCAGAGTCACCATGGGAAGTTCCCTATAGTCCCCTGCAGAAGTCGAGGGAAACGAGGGTTTCCCGCCGCCACCCGAGAAAGACCTCGAGAGTCCTTCTTCAACGCGTCTTGAGGCCCTAGTCACTTCCCATGACTTGAGAGTGATGACCAGCTCCCCCTCGCCATGCACATGGAGACATGAGTTCCCTGGCACCGCACGAGAGGCTCCCTGAGGTCCTCGTCGTGCCTCGTGAGAAAACCCCCATGGGCGCCGCAGCCTGAGGAAACACATGAGACGCCCCCGTCATCGCTAGATGAGGGCCTTCTTTTCCTGCCTGGCCTGGAGAGCAATCCCGAGTCCTCTCTCCAAACTGAAGAGGAGGCTCGACACCCTTGAGTCCACTCATTGGGCTCCAAGAGATCCGTGTCGCGACTTGAGAGGAAAGCGGAGTCCTCTGCTTCCCCTCGAGGCGAGGCCTGACTCCCTGGGGGAGTCTGGAATGGAAACCCGAGATCCCTGTCTTCCCTTGAGAAGAATATTAGGTCCTGGACACACGCCTCGATGAGGTCTCTTTGGCCCTGTAGTGACTCGAGCAGAACCCCCAGCTTTCCCTCGCAACTCCAGGGGAAGATTGGGCTTCCCAGGGCCAACCCAAGAGGAAGCCTGAAATCCCCGTCGTTTTCGAGAATCCAGACTCAACTCGAGAAAAACGACGTGGTTCCAACGTCTTCACAGAATGAGGCCCTTGCCCGCTACAGCGTCCCCAGGGAAGTCACATGTTCCGTCCTGAAGTGGGAAACGGTACTTGGCTCCCTTGTTGTGACCCCTAAAGTTCCCTGAAATGCCGGGTTCCCTCGAGTGGAACACCTAGAGTCCCGGCCCCACTTCATCTGAGCCCCATCTCCCCACCTGATCACGACAGGAGAGTCGATTCCCCTTCTTTGTGTGGAAGGTGTTCCCGGCCTTCCCGGCGCACCTCAGGATGATGCTGGTCTCACGAGGAAATTCGAGATGAGCCACGTGGGTGCTGCCACATGCCGAACGTCCCCGATTTCCTGGTCCGCTCTTGAAATGAACCCGATGCCCGGACACCTCTTTGAAGGCAACCCTGTGGGGGAAGGCACAAAATGAAGGGGCAATGACACCCCTGTGCATCTTCTGGAAACACCCGCAGGTTCCACACACAGCTCGACAAGGGGCCTGAAACCCACTGAACGAGTCAAGAGGCAAGCAGAGTTCCATTACTCAGACAAGACGAGGCCTGACTCTCCTGTCCCAACCCTGCAGGGACCCTGCGGTCGGAGTCCGAAATGGAGAGGAAGCCTGAGGTTCCTGCCTCCAATCGAGATGAGTCCCTCTTTCATTTCGTCAAACCTAGTCGAGTCCCGAGAGGCCCCTCTAACTCCTCAGTATCCCTCACCTCTCAGAGGCACCTGGGAAGTTCCCTAAGGTCCCCGGTAGAGGTCGAGGGAAATAAGTGTTTCCCGCCCCTACCCAAGAAAGACCTCGAGAGTCCTTCTTAAATGCGTCTTGAGGCCCTAGTCCCTCCCATGACTCCAGAGCAATGACGCGATCTGCCTGGCCACACGCATGGAGGACTGACTTCTCTGGCGCCACACGAGAGGCTCCCTGAGCTCCCCATCATATCTCGTGAGAAACCCCACACTGACGCCGCAGCTCGAGAAAACCCATGAGATGCTCCCGTCATCAAGAGAGGAGGGCCATCTTTAACTGAATGGTATGCAGATCAAGCGTGAACCTTCTGTCCAAGCTACACAGGACGCTTGACTCCCGTTAGGCCACTCATTGGGCTCCAAGAGTTACACGTCGTGACTCGAGAGGATAGTGGAGTCCTTTGCTTCCACTCGAGACGAGGCATGACCCACCAGGTGAGACTGGAATGCGACCCCGATATCCCTGTTGCCCCTGGAGAGGAACACTACGTCCTGGACCCAAGCCTAGATGAGGACTCTTTGCCCTGAAGTGACTCGAGAGCAACCCACAGCTCTCTGTGACAAGTTGAATGGAAGATTGGACTTCCTGGGCCAACACAAGAGGAAGCCTGAATTCCCCGTCGTAACTCGAGAATCCCGCCGCATCTCGAGAAAAACCACGTGTTTCCCTCGTCATCGCAATATGAGGCCCTTGCCTGCTAGAGCATCTCCAGAGAATTCCCACGTTCCGTCTTGAAGTGCGAAACTGTACTTGGCACCCTTGATGCGACCTCAAAAGTGCCGTGACATACCGGTCTCACTCGAGGGGACCACCGAGGTTCCCGGCACCACTTCATCTGAGCCCCTTCTCCCCTTCTGATCGTGACCGGTGGATCGATTCCCCTGCTTTGTCTGCAAGGGGTTCCCTACATTCCCGGCGAACCTCAGGATGAGGCCGGTCTCCCGAGGAAATTCGAGACATAGCCTCGTGGGTGGTACCACATGCTGAAAGACCCCAATTTTCTGGTACGCTCTTGAAAAGAACCCGATGCCCGGACACCTCTTTGAAGGCAACCCTTTGGATGAAGGCACAACACGAAGGGGCACTGACACCCCTGTGCATCGTCTGGAAAAACCCGCAGGTTCCACACACAGCTCAACAAGTGGCCTGTCACTCCGTGAACAACTCAAAAGGCAAGCGGAGATCCATTCCTCCACAGAAGACGAGGCGTGACTCTCTTGTCCATACTCAGCAGATACTCTGCGACCCGAGTCAGAAATGGAGAGGACCCCTGAGGTTCTTGCCTCCATTGAGATGAGGCCCTCTTCGATTGCACCAAACCCAGTTGAGTAACGAAAGGCCCCTCCCAAATCCACAGTGTCCCTGACTTCTCAGAGGCACCCTGAGAAGTTGCCTGAGGTCACCGACACAAGTCGAGGGAACCCAGGGTTCCCTGCCGCAACCCGAGAAAGACCTCGAGAGTCCTTCTTCAATGCGTCTTGAGGCCCAATTCGCCTACTATGACTCGAGAGCAATCACGCACTCCCCTTCACCACATGCACGGAGACCTGACGTCCCTAGCACCACACGAGAGGCTCTCTGAGTTCCCCGTCGTACCTCGTGAGAAATCTGATACTGGCGCCACAGCTGGAGAAAACCCACGAGACGCCCCCGTCATCGCGAGATGAGGGCCTTTTTTCCTGCATGGCCAGGAAAACAATCCTGAGTCATCTCTCCAAACTCCATAGGAGGCTTCACTCCCTTTACGCCACGCAGTGGGCTCCAAGAGATACCCGTCGCGAATCGACAGGAGAGTGGAGTCCTTTTTTCCCCCTCAAGACGAGGCCTGACTCTCCGGGTGAGTCGAGAATGCAACCCTGAGATCCCTGTCGGCGCAGTAGTGGAACACTAGGTCCTGGACACAAGCGTAGATGATGTCTATTTTGCCCTGCAGTGACTGGAGAGCAATCCCCAGTTCTAACTCGCAACTCGAAAGGAATACTGGATTTTCCTGGCGCCACACAAGAGGCTCCCTGAGATCCCCGTGGTACTTCATGAGACACCCCACACTGGCGCCGCAGCTCGAGAAAACCCACGAGACGCCACCGTCATCTCGAGATGAGGGCCTCCTTTTCCTGCATGGCCTGGAGTCCAATCCCGAGTCCTCTCTCCAAACTCCACAGGAGGCTTGACTCCCTTTAGGGCACACAGTGGGCTCCAAGAGATACCCATCGCGACTCAAAAGGACAGCGGAGTTCTTTGCTTCCCCTCGAGACGAGGCCTGATTCCCCAGGTGAGTCTGGTATGCAACCCCCAGATCCCTGTCGCCCCTAGGGACGAACATTAAGTCCTGGACACAAGCCTAGATGAGGTCTATTTTGCCCTGCAGTGACTCGTGGACAATCCCCAGCTCTCCCTTGAAACTCGAATGGAAGATAGGACTTCCCTGGGCCAACATATGAGGAAGACTGTATTCCCCGTCGAAACTCGAGAATCCCGCCACAACTCGAGAAACGCCACGTGGTTCCCCCGTCATCGCAAGATGAGCCCCTTGCCCCCTACAGCGTCTCAAGAGAAGTCCCACGTTCCGTCTTGAAGTGCGAAACGGTATTGGCACCCTTGATGCGACCTCAAAAGTTCCTCGACACACCGGTCTGACTCGAGGAGAACACCGAGGTTCCCGGCACCACTACATCTGGGGCCCTTCTCCCCTCCTGATCGCGACAGGAGGGTTGATTCCCCTGTTTTGTCTTGAAGGGGTTCCCGCCTTTCCCGGTGCATCTCAGGATGAGGCCGGTCTCACGAGGATATTCGAGACATAGCCTCGTGGATGGTGACACATGCCGAAAGACCCCGATTTCCCGGTTCACTCTTGATAAGATCCCAATGCCCGGACACCTCTTTGAAGATAACCCTTTTGATGAAGGCACAACACGAAGGGGCAATGACACCCCCAGGTATCATCCGGAGAAACCCGCAGGTACCACACACAGCTCGAGAAGTGACCTGTCACCCCGTGAACAACTGGAGAGGCAAGCAGAGTTCCATTCCTCCACACAAGACGAGGCCTGACTCTCCTGTTCGAACTCTGCAGCGAAACTGCGATCCGAGTCAGATCTGGCCCAGGGGAAGTCAGGAGAGGAAACATGAGTTTCCTGCCTCCACTTGAGATGAGTCCCTCTTCCATTGCACCGAACCCAGTGGAGTCCCGAGAGGCCCCTCCCAACTGCACAGTATCCCTGACTTCTCAGAGGCACCCTTAGACCTTCCTGAGATCACCAGCACAAGTCGAGGGAACCAAGGGTTTCCTGCCCCAACCCGTAAAAGACCTCGAGAGTCCTTCTTCAACGCGTCTTGAGGTGCGATTCCCCTACCATGACTCGAGAGCAATGACGCGCTCCCCCTAGCCACGCGCGTAGAAACCTGACTTCCCTGGCGCCACAGGAGAGGCTCCCTGAGCTCCCCATTATACCTCGTGAGCAACACCACACTGGAGCCGCAGCTCGAGAATACCCACGAGATGCCCCAGTCCTCACGAGATGAGGGCCTTCTTTTGCTGTATGGCCTGGAGAGCAATCCTGAGTCCTCTCTCCAAACTCCACAGGAGGCTTGACTCATTTTAGGCCACACAGTGAGCTCCAAGATATACCCGTCGCGACTCGAGAGGAGAGCGGTGTCCTTGGCTTCCCCTCGAGACGAGGCCTGATTCCCAGGGTGAGTCGAGAATGCAATGCCGAGATCGCTGTCGCCCCAGCAGAGGAACATTAGGTCCTGGACACAAGCCTAGATGAGGTCTTTTTGGCCCTGCAGTGTCTCGAGAGCAATCCCCAGTTCTAACTCGCAATTCGAATGAAAACTGGACTTCCCTGGGCCAGTTGAAGAGGAAGCCTGAATTCCCCGTCGTAACTCGAGAAACCCGCCACAACTCAAGAAAAACCACGTGGTTCCCCCGTCATCGAAAGATGAGGCCCTTGCCCGCTACAGCGTCTCAAGAGAAGTCCCACGTTCCGTATTGAAGAGCGAAAAGTTACTTGGAACCCTTGATGCGACCCCAAAAGTTCCCCGACATACCAGTCTCACTTGAGGAGAACACCGAGGTTCCCGGCACCACTTCATCTGAGACTCTTCTCCCCTCTTGATCGCGACAGGAGGTTCGATTCCCCTGCTTTGTCTGGAAGGCGTTCCCGACCTTCCTGGCGTACATCAAGATGAGGCCAGTCTCACGAGGAAATTCGAGACATAGCCTCATGGGTGGTGCGACATGCCAAAAGACCCCGATTCCCTGGTCCGCTCTTGATAAGAACCCGATGGCAGAACCCAACTCGAAGGCAATCCTGTGGATCAAGGCACAACACGAAGGGGCAGTGACACCCCGGTGCATCGTCCAGAAAAACCCGCAAGTTCCACATACAAATCGACAAGTGGCCTGTCACCCCATGAACAACGCGAGAGTCAAGCGGAGTTCCATTCCTCCACACAAGACGAGGCCTGACTCTCCTGTCCCAACTCTGCAGGGACTCTGCGATCCGAGTCAGATCCGGCGCATTCGAAGCCAGGAGAGGAACCCTGAGTTTCCTGCCTCAACTTGTCATGAGGCCCTCTTCCATTGCACCAAACCCAGTGGAGTTCCGAGAGGCCCCTCCCAACTCCACAGTGACCCTGACTTCTCAGAGGCACGCTGAGAAGCTTCCTGAGGTCACTGGCACAAGTCGATGGAACCCAGGGTTTCCTGCTGCAACCCAAGAAAGACCTCGAGAGTCCTTCTTTAACACGTCTTCAGGCCCAATTCCACTACCATGACTCGAGAACAATGACGGGCTCCCTCTCACCACGTGCATAGAGACCTGACTGCCCTGGCACCACGTGAGAGGCTCACTGAGCTCCCAGTCTTACTTCGTGAGAAACCCCACATAGCGCCACAGCTCGAGAAAACCTACGAGACACCCCAGTCATTGGGAGATGAGGGCCTTCATTTCATGCATTGCCTGGAGAGCAATCCCGTGTCCTCCCTCCAAACACCAGAGGAGGTTTGACTCCCTTTAAGCCACTCAGTGGGCTCCAAGACATACCCGTCCGACTCGAGAGGAGAGCAGAGTCCTTTGCTTCCCCTCGAGACGAGGCCTGACTCCAAGGTGAGTCTGGAATGCAACCCCAAGATTTCTGTCGAGTCTTGAGATGAACATTAGGTCCTGCACACAAGCCTTGGTGGGGTCTCTTTTGCCTTCAGTGACTAGAGCGCACCTCCAGCTCTTCCTCGAATCTCGAATGGAAGATAAGACTTTTGTGGGCCAACACAAGAGGAAGCATGAATTCCCTGTGGTAACTCAAATATCCCACCGCAACTCGAGAAAAACCAAGTGGTTCCGCAGTCATTCCAAGATGAGGCCCTTGCCCGCTGGAGCACCCCAAGAGAAGTCCAACGTTCCATTTTGAAGAGTGAAATGGTACTTGGAACGCTTTATGCGACCCCAAAAGTTACCCGACATACCTGTCTCACTTGAGGGAAACACCGAGGTTCCCAGCAGCACTTCATCTGAGCCACTTCTCCCCTCCTGATCGCCAAAGGAGGGTCGATTCCTCTGCTTTGTCTGGAAGAGTTTCATGACCTTCGCGGCACACCTCAGGGTGAGGCCGGTTTCATGAGGAAATTCGAGACAACCCACGTGGGTGCTGCCAAATCCTGAACGACCCCGATTTCCCAGTCCGCTCTTCATAAGAACCCGATGCCCGGACACCTCTTCGAAGGCAACCCTGTGGATGAAGGCAAAAATCGAAGGATCACTGACACCCCCGTGCATCGTCTGGAAAAACCTGCAGATTCCACACACAGTTTGACAAGGGGCCTGAAACCCGATGAACAACTCGAGAGGCAAGCGGAGTTCCATTCCTCAGAAAAGACGTAGCCTGACTCTCCTGTCCCAACTCTGCAGGGACCCTGCGGTCTGAGTCCGAAACAGAGAGGAAGTCTGAGGTTCCTGCCTCCCCTCGAGATGAGGCCCTCTTCCATTGCGACAAACCCAGTGGAGTCCCGAGAGGCCCCGCCCACTCCACAGTATCCATCAACTCTCAGAGACACCCTGGGAAGTTCCCTAAGGTCCCCGGCAGAAGTCGAGGGAAATGACTTTTCCCGACACAACCCGAGAAAGACCTCGATAGTCCCTCTTCAACGCGTCTCGAGGCCCTAGTCCCCTCCCGTGACTCGAGAGCCATGACGCGCTCCCCCTCGCCACGCGCAGGGAGACCTGACTTCCCTGGCGCCGCACGAGAGGCTCCCTGAGATCCTCGTCGTGCCTCGCGAGAAAACCCCCAAGGGCGCCGCAGCTCGAGGAAAGCCCTGAGACGCCCCCGTCCTCACGAGGTGAAGGGTCTTCTTTTCCTACATGGCCTGGAGAACAATCCCGAGCCCTCTCTCCAAAATGAAGAGGAGGCTTGACTCCACTGAGGCCACTAGGGGGCTCCAAGAGATCCGCGTCACGACTCGGGAGGACAGCGGAGTCCTTGGCTTCCCCTCGAGACGAGGCCTGGCACCCCGGGGGATCCTGGAATGCAACCCCGAGATCCCTGCCTTCCCTGGATAGGAACATTAGGTCCTGGACACACGCCTAGATGAGGTCTCTTTGGCCCTGCAGTGACTCAAGGCAGCCCCCAGCTTTCCCTCGCCACTCGAATGGAAGACGGGGCTTCCCAGGGCCAACAGAGGAGGAAGCCTGTAATCCCCGTCGTCACTCGAGAATCCCACCGCAAATCGAGAAAAAACACGTGGTTCTAACGTCTTCGCAAGATGAGGCCCTTGCCCACTACGGCGTCTCAAGGGAAGTCCCATGATCCGCCCTGAAGTGCGAAACGGTACCTGACACCCTTCGTACGACACCCAAAAGTTCCCCGACACGCCGGGTTCCCTCGAGGGGAACACCGAGAGTGCCGGCACAGCTTCATCTGAGCCCCTTCTCCCCTCCTGATCGCGACAGGAGAGGCGATTCCCCTGCGTGGTCTGGAAGGGGTTCCCGGCCTTCCCGGCGCACCTCAGGATGAGGCCGGTCTCACGGGGAAATTCGAGACGAGCCACGTGGGTGGGGCCACATGCCGAACGCCCCCGATTCCCCGGTCCGCTCTTGAGAAGGACCCGAGGCCCGGACCCCTCTTCGAAGGCAACCCTGTGGGTGAAGGTACCACTCGAAGGGGCACTGACACCCCCGTGAGTCGTCCGGAAAAAGCCGCGGTTTCCACACACAGCTCGACGAGGTGCGTGAGACACCCTGAGCAATTCGAGAGGCAAGCAGGGTTCCCTTCCTCAGACAAGACGAGGCCTGACTCTCCTGTCCCAACTCTGCAGGGACCCTGTGGTTGGAGTCCGAAAAGGAGAGGAAGCCTAAGTTTCCTGTCTCCCCTCGAGATGAGGCCCTCTTCCATTGCGCCAAGCCCAGCGGAGTCCCGAGAGGCCCCGCCAACTCCACAGCATCCCTCACCTATCAGAGGCACCATGGGAAGTTCCCTCAGGTCCCTGGCAGAAGTCGAGGGAAATGAGGCTTTCCCGCCGCAACCCCAGAAAGACCTCGAGAGTCCCTCTTCAACGCGTCTGGAGGCCCTAGTCCTCTCCCATGACTCGAGAGCCATGACGCGCTCCCCCTCGCCACCTGCACAGAGACCTGACTTCCCTGGCACCGCACGAGAGGCTCCCTGAGATCCTCGTCTTGCCTCGTGAAAAACCCCCACGGGCGCCGCAGCTCGAGGAAACCCCTGAGAAGCCCCCATCCTCGCGAGGTGAGGGCCTTCTTTTCCTGCCTGACCCAGACCGCAATCCTGAGTCCTCTCTCCAAACTGAAGAGAAGGCCTGACACCCTTGAGGCCACTCAGTGGGCTCCAAGAGATCTGCGTTGCGACTTGAGAGGAGAGCGGCATCCTTTGCTTGCCCTCGAGGCTAGGCCTGACTCCCTGGGGGAGTCTGGAACGCCACCCTGAGATCCCTGTCTTCCCTTGAGAGGAACGTTAAGTCCGGGACACAGGCCTAGATGAGGTCTCTTTGGCCCTGCAGTGACTCGAGTGCAACCCCAAGCTTTCCCTCGCAACTCGAATGGAAGATTAGGCTTCCCGGGGCCAACACAAGAGGAAGCCTGAAATCCCCGTCGTAACTCTAGAATCCCGCCGCAACTCGAGAAAATCCACATGGTTCCAACGTCTTCGCAAGATGAGGCCCTTGCCCGCTACGGCGTCTCAAGGGAAGTCCCAGGTTCTGTCCTGAAGTGCGAAATGGGACCTGACTCCTTTCATGCAACCCCCAAAAGTCCCCCACACGCCGGTTTCCCTCGAGGGTAACACCGAGGGTTCCGGCCCCACTTCATCTGAGCCCCTTCTCCCCTCCTGATGGCGACAGGAGAGTCGATCCCCCTGCATTGTCTGGAAGGTTCCCCGGCCTTCCTGGCACACGTCAGGATGAAGCCGGCCTCACTAGGAAATTTGAGACTAGCCCCGTGGGTGGTCCCACATGCCGAAAGACCCCGATTTCCCGGTCCGCTCTTAAAAAGAACCCGAGGCCCAGACACCTCTTCGAAGGCAACCCAGTGGGTGAAGGCACAACACGAAGGGGCACTGTCACCGTCGTGCATTTCCGGAAATACCCGCAGGTTCCACACACAGCTCAACAAGGGGCCTGAGACCCCCTGAGCACCTCGAGAGGCAAGTGGAGTTCCCTTCCTCAGACAAGACGATTCCTGACTCTCCTGTCCCAACTCTGCAGGTACCCTGCGGTCGGAGTCCGAAACGGAGAGGAAGCCTGAGGTTCCTGCCTTCCCTGGAGATGAGGCCCTCTTCCATTGTGCCAAACCCAGCAGAGTCCTGAGAGGCCCCGCCAACTCCACAGCATCCCTCATCTGTCAGAAGCACACTGGGAAGTTCCCTAAGTTCACCGGTAAACTTTTATTGCACAAGGTCCCCATGAAAAGGCCCACGCAGCAGGACAGCCACAGATTCTGTCTGCCATTAAAGGGCAGTAAGGTGCCCTCCCCTCTTCTTTGCTGCCTCGGCGGCCACCAGGGTGCAATTCGCATACCCTTCCCTTTCCCATCCTAGCAGGTGCTCCAGGGCCCGCTGGCCTACAAAGTGCCAGAAGCAGGGCTGGGCCAGCCGGCCAGAATTCAGGGTTCTGTCCCTTGGACTTCCAGCAGACACTAGGCTGCTTGGGAAAACCGCGCAGACTATGAGGATTTTCAGCAGAGGGGTGGAGTGGTAAAGGCCTTGACCCCAAAGACGAGGCCTTCCTGCGACCGCCAGGTTGGGGAGCTCTGAGACTGTGCCAACACAGGACGGAATACATGGTTCCCTGCTCCACGCACTCCCCGTTCCCTTACCTGTGTTCCGCACCCCTCCGCTGTGGCCGATGGATGCCGATCCTTGGGGATCCAGGAGTTCACGAAATGGGCATTCCCAGCCGCAATGGCGACCCCCAACAGCACATCTGGAAAGCCCTCCCCCACCCCTGCCAGGAGCCAACCCCCGCTGCGAACGGACCCCCACCCCGCCCCGCGCCGCCAGGTTTCGTCCCGGCCCTGCCGGGCTCCCGGCGGGTTCCCAGCCATATTGGCGACCCCCGGGAGCACAACAGGGACCGACCCCCCACCCACAGCGAGCGGAATCTCGACCTGTGCAGCCCAGGTTTACCCCACCCTGGCTGCGCTCCCGGCGCGTTTCCAGCCGCAGTGGCCATCTCCGAGAGCACAACTGGGAAGCCCTCCCCTACCCCCGCCAGGAGCCGACACCCGCCCTGCGCCGCCCGGGGCGCCCCACCCCTGCCGCGCTCCAGAGGCGCTGCCCACCTTCACCAGCGGCTATCGGTGAGCCCCGTCCCCACGCCCGGTTCCAGGAGAGGCTCTCGGACCTCGCTGCTGCCGCCAGGTCAAACATGAGGACAATACATACACCCCACAGAGACAATCCAAGCTGTCTATGATTTAGGGATAAAACGAGGACTACAGAAAGGCAAGATGACCTGACCTAGGAGGGCCATGATATTCTATAGAACCAGACAAAGTTGGTTACCAAGGAAACTTTTTTCCTTGGAACCCGGAAAGCTGGTTCTTTGCATATGCAATGACCAACAATTAGCTTGTTACCCAAGCCTGCCTTACTGCCACCCCCATCCCCCCACTCCCCAGAAGACTGGCTCAAAGAAATATTTTAAATCTCAGGCGGAAACCTGGAAGATGTCTTGTCTGTCTGTTTGGATTAAGGTATGTGTCAGTGTGAGCCTTGTGTTTTTTGATAATATTGCTCAAGTTCTGTGTTCTGATTTCAATGGTCTCAAGACAAGGCAGCCCTTCCAAATCAAACTGCTGGAAATACAAGAAAACATTGACCTAAATGAATGTCAGAGTCCCGTGAACTGGGAACTAGTCAATATTAAATATCTAGTATTTTTGGTTTTGCTCCTCCACTATAGACATGTCTAAGAGTCAACAACATTAAGCACAACATGTTCATAGTGCCTAGGTTTCTTTTGAGGTAAAAATTGCTCTATTGTTATATCTGTCACAAGCTTGTCAGCAAGAAACTACCTGGAAACGACAACAACAAAAGTAAAAAATGTAAATGTGATATGAGCTTTTAGACAAACTCTTTACAATAATTATACTCTAAAATATCTGCCTCTCATAGTCTTGATTGAAGGCAGAGGAGAAGGGGATGACAGAGGATAAGATGGTTGGATGGCATCACTGACTCGATGGACATGAGTTTGAGCAAGCCCCTGGAGCTGGTGACAGACACGGAAGCCTGGCGTCCTTCAGGCCACGGGGTCCCAAAGAGTCAGACACGACTGAGCAACTGAACTGAACTGAACTAACAAACGTTTCTCCAGGTGTTTTGGTTACCCGAGTTTCTATCCTTGTGACGACAGTGTATTGAATAGCTAGGTCATTTCCAAATAAATGAAAGTTCTGAAACATTCACGACTTGAAAGGACCTCCCTTTTACACAGAAACAAAAGAGATTTTTGACTCTCCATGAATAGTGTCTGGCACCATCCTGACATGTTAAATGTAAGAAAGCAATTGTTTTGTTTTGTTTTGTTCTGTTCTTGGGGGTGGGGGGAGGGGGGCGGGCTATAGCCAATGCCAATATAAAAGTCAGTTCTTGGTTGCTGAAGGGAAATGTATGACTTGTTATATCAAGAAAGTATGTGGAATGCAATGGCACTTGAGGAAGGAAAACGAAGTAGTTCTGTCTTACAGGTGGCAGTTTCAGGATGGGAGAAGCAAAGGAATGGGTACAGAATGGGATAAGGAGGTTGTAGGGAAAGTGGACCCCCAGAAAAGAGTTCTGTGCCTAGCACAAATTTTCTTGAGATGTCGAACTGCCTTTGCTAATGGAGTTTAAGTTTCTTTACCTCTTAAGTGATCTCTTCTAGGTTGACCTAGAACAGAAATCTTTGGTTAGCTTTGGCTAAGTGGAGAAGTAGTGTTTCACGGTGACATATGTGATCCTTCCTGACTGTTTGCAGCCCTTTTGATATCGATGCCTTGCTTCTGCTGCTGCTGCCGCCGCCGCTGCTGCTAAGTCGTTTCAGTCGTGTCCGACTCTGTGCGACCCCATAGACGGCAGCCCACCAGGCCCCGCAGTCCCTGGGGTTCTCTAGGCAAGAACACTGGAGTGGGTTGCCATTTCCTCCTCCCATGCATGAAAGTGAAAAGTGAACGTGAAGTCGCTCAGTGGTGTCCGACTCTTAACCACCCCATGGACTGCAGCCTACCAGGCTCCTCCATCCATGGGATTTTCCACGCAAGAGTACTGGAGTGGGGTGCCATTGCCTTCTCCCATATCTATGCACAAGCCTGCCTAAATAATTGACTTCTAGCTAGCTTTGGGATGCCAATGACCATCCACCCTTACCAGGCAACAGAGAAGAGAAAAACACTTACCACAGGAGGTCCTGGTAAGGAACAAGGAACGAACAAGCTCCCGCCAACCAGGATTCTGCAGAGGTCAACAAGAGGTCAGTAAGAGATGGAAGACTGCAGTCCAGAAGTCCTAGCAACTTCCATCTTGCAGCAGAGACCCAGCATAGTCAAAACGAATTCAATGTTGCAAAAAATAAGTAAACAAATAAAGGACAGAAGTCCTTTGAACACATGACTGAGATTAGGGGTGAGGCAGTACATGTACGGTGCCCGGAAAATCTTAAAGTATGAGAAAGGAAAGAATTTAAAGACAACTATCAAGCTGTCCGAACTGATAAAAACGAAAGATTACACAGTTTTTTCTGTATATATTAGCAGATAATAATCTGAAAAGGAATTTAAAAAAATTCCCTTTCAATAATGTCAACATGAATACAACACTTTGCCATGGATGTAACGAGGATGACAAGACTGGTACACTGGAAATTATACACCCTGGCTGAAAACTATCCTGAATACATGGACAGATATTCCATAACAATGGAAAGACTTAAGATGGCAATACCATGGAATGCATCTTCAATCTGAAATGAAGATTTGATATGATTTGATCGCTCAGAGCTTTTGTGTCATCAATTGTTATTAAAGTATAAATGAGATAGAGAAAGCTGCTGACTTAGACTTGAGGCGGGGTGTACGCCCTGCTGGTCTCTAGCCAGATATTCTACAGGCACTAGCAGTCAGCTAAGGAAAGAAAGGCACTGTCTCAGGGAATGGCACCAGGCCCCTCCCCCACGACATGCCTTGAGGTCACATTGGCAGCAGGTGAGTCATCCTGGGCCAAAAACTGATTGACATGAATCTTGAAGAAAGGCAGTATTCCAGGCAAATATATCATTTCCTTAACATAGATTAGGAGAACAAGGTACGAGGAAAACATACTGTTTTGTTCAAGTCGCTTCTGAGCCTATTGGGGGAACCGACCTGAAGCCAGAGTCCAGCAGATATACATAGGATATTTACATCGCTTAAGACAAACATTTCCTCAGGAACAAATGCATTGCTTAGCTCAAGGTTTGTCTGCGAAATTCTTACACATCAGTAGATGGCTCCGAGCTGGGTTTCTACACACAAGAACATGAATGCAAAGGACAAGCCTGCACAGCCCATCTGACCCCTCCCCCACAGCTAGCAGCATTTCCAAGTGACCTCCTAAGGCCTTCCCCAAAATACAGGGGCACTTCTGGGTTTCCTGTTTCAAGCTCTTCGAACACTTTTCTTAAAAAAAAAAAATCCTGCACACTTCTTGATAGAATGCCACAGTGCAAGGAAAACAGGCCTTCAATACTTAAACCTCCCTGTGCCAAACACTTGGGGCTTGGTTTTGTTTTGTTTTGTTTTTTAATTACACCACCACATAATTTAAACTTTTTACAATTTCTAATTATTCAGTACCAAAACACCAAACTTTTATTGCACAAGGTCCCCATGAAAAGGCCCACGCATCAGGACAGCCACAGATTCTGCCATGAAAGGGCAGCAAGGTGCCCTCCCCACTTCTTTGCTGCCTGGGCGGCCACCAGGGTTTGAAATCCATGCACCCTACTAACTTTCTAGGGTGCAATTCGCGGACCCTTCCCTTTCTCATCCTAGCAGGTGCTCCAGGGCTCGCTGGCCTACAAAGTGCCAGAAGCAGGGCTGGGCCAGCCGGCCAGAGTTCAGGGTTCTGTCCCTTGGAGTTCCAGGGGACACTAGGCTGCTTGGGAAAACCGTGCAGACTGAGATTTTTCAGCAAAGGGGTGGATCGGTAAAGGCCTTGACACCAAGGGCGAGGCCTTTCTGCAACCGCCAGGTTGGGGAGCTCCGAGAATGTGCCAACAGAGGGCGGAATACGTGGTTCCCTGCTCCAAGCAGTCCCAGTTCTCTGACCTGTGGCCCGCAGCCCTCCGCTGCACCCACTAGATGTGGATCCTTGGGGACACATTAGCATAGGAAATGGGCGTTCCTAGCCGCAGTGGTGACCCCGGAGAGCACAACTGGGACCGAACCCCCACCCACAGCCATCTAAATCTCGACCCGCGCAGCCCAGGTTTACCCCGCCCCTGCCGCACTCCCAGCGCGTTTCCAGCTGCAGTGGGGACCCCCGAGAGCACAACTGTTACCACCCCCCACCCCCTCCCGACCGGAACCCCGACCCACGCCGCCTGGGATCGCCCCGCCCCTGGCGCGCTCCCGGCTCATTGCCCACTTCCACCAGGGGCTCCCGGTGAGCCCTGTCCCCACGCCCGGTTCCAGGAGAGGCTCTCGGACCTCGCTACTGCCGCCAGGTCAAACACGAGGACAATACATCCACCCCACAGAGACAATCCAAGCTGTCTATGATTTAGGGTTCAAACGAGGACTACAGAAAGGAAAGATGTCCTGACCTAGGAGGGCCATGAGAGTCTATAGATCCAAACAAAATTGGGTACCAAGGAAGCTTTTTTCCTTGGAACCCGGAAAGCTGGTTCTTTGCATATGCAATGACCAACAATTAGCTTGTTACCCAAGCCTGCCTCGCTGCCACCCCCACTCCCCCCCCCCCACCACTTCCCAGGAAAACGGCTCAAAGAAATATTTTAAATCTCAGGCGGAAAACTGGAAGATGTCTTGTCTGTCTGTCTGGATTAAGGTATGTGTCAGTGTGAGCCTTGTGTTTTTTGATAATATTGCTCAAGTTCTGAGTTCTGATTTCAATGGTCTCAAGACAAGGCAGCCCTTCCAAATCAAACTGCTGGAAATACAAGAAAACATTGACCTAAATGAATGTCAGAGTCCCGTGAACTGGGAACTAGTCAATATTAAATATCTAGTATTTTTGGTTTTGCTCCTCCACTATAGACATGTCTAAGAGTCAACAACATTAAGCACAACATGTTCATAGTGCCTAGGTTTCTTTTGAGGTAAAAATTGCTCTATTGTTATATGTGTCACAAGCTTGTCAGCAAGAAAGTACCTGGAAACAGCAACAACCAATGTAAAATATGTAAATGTGATATGAGCTTTTAGATAAACTCTTAACAATAATTATACTCTAAAATATCTGCCTCTCATAGTCTTGATTGAAGGCAGAGGAGAAGGGGATGACAGAGGATAAGATGGTTGGATGGCATCACTGACTCGATGGACATGAGTTTGAGCAAGCCCCTGGAGTTGGTGATGGACACGGAAGCCTGGCGTCCTGCAGGCCACGGGGTCACAAAGAGTCAGACTCGACTGAGCAACTGAACTGAACTGAACTTACAATCGTTCCTCCAGGTGTTTTGGTTACCTGAGTTTCTATCCTGGTGCTAAACTAAGTGACGACAGTGTATTGAATAGCTAGGTCACTTCCAAATAAATGAAACTTCTTAAACATTCACGACTTGAAAGGACCTCCCTTTTACACAGAAACAAAAGAGATTTTTGACTCTGCATGAATAGTGACTGGCACCATCCGAACATATTAAATGTAAGAAAGCAATTTTTTTGTTTTGTTTTGTTCTGTTCTGTTCTTGCAGGAAGCGGGGTGGGCGCTATTATCACTGATAGGTATGCTCACCAATCTATCAAATGCCAATATAAGAGTCAGTTCTTGGTTGCTGAAGGGAAATGTATGACTTGTTATTACAAGAATGTATGGAATGCAATCACACTTTAAGAAGGAAAACGAAGTAGTTCTGTCTTACAGGTGGCATTTTCAGGACGGGAGAAGCAAAGGAATGGGTGCAGAATGGGATAAGGAGGTTGTAGGGAAAGTAGGCCCCCAGAAAAGAGTTTTGTGCCTAGCACAAGTTTTCTTGAGATGTTGAACTGCCTTTGCTAATGGAGTTTAAGTTTCTTTACCTCTTAAGTGATCTCTTCTAGGTTGACCTAGAACAGAAATCTTTCGTTAGCTTTGGCTAAGAGGAGAAGTATTGTTTCACGATGACATATGTGATCCTACCTGACTGTTCTCATCCCCTTTGATATCTATGCACTGCTGCTGCTGCTGCTGCAGCTGCTAAGTGGTTCAGTTGAGGCCGACCCTGTGCCACGCCATAGATGGCAGCCCACCAGGCCCCGCAGTCTCTGGGGTTCTCTAGGCAAGAACACTGGAGTGGGTTGCCATTTCCTCCTCCTATGCATGAAAGTGAAAAGTGAAAACGAAGTCACTCAGTGGTGTCCGACTCTTAGCCACCCCATGGACTGCAGCCTACCAGGCTCCTCCATCCTTGGGATTTTCCAGGAGTGGGGTGCCATTGCCTTCTCCCATATCTGTGCACAAGCCTGCCTAAATAATTGACTTCTAGCCAACTTTGGGATGCCCATGACCACCCACCCTTACCAGGCAACAGAGAAGAGAAAAACACTTACCACAGGAGGTTCTGATAAGGAACAAGGAACTAACAAGCTCCCACCTACCAGGAATCTGCAGAGGTCAACAAGAGGTCAGCAAGAGATGAGAGACTGCAGTCCAGAGGTCCTAGCTACTTCCATCTAGCAACAAACACCCAGCATAGTCAAAACGATTTCAATGTTAAAGAATAAATAAATAAATAAATAAAAGGACAGAAGTTCTTTGAACACATGTCTGAATTTAGGGGTGAGGCATTACATATGTGTCCCAGGATAATCTTAAAGTGTCAGAAAGTAAAGAAATTAAAGACAACTATCAAGCTGTCCAAACTGATAAAAATGAATGATTACACAGTTTTATCTGTATACATTAGCAGATAATAATCTGAAAAGGAATTTTAAAAAATTCCCTTTCAATAATATCAACATGAATAAAACACTTTGCCATGGATGTAACGAGGATGACAAGACTGGCACACTGGAAATTATACACCCTGGCTGAAAACTATCCTGAATACATGGACAGATATTCCATAACGATGGAAAGACTTAAGATGGCAATACCATGGAATGCATCTTCAATCTGAAATGAAGATTTGATATGATTTGATCGCTCAGAGCTTTTGTGTCATCAAGTGTTATTAAAGTATTAAAGAGATAGAGAAAGCTGCTGACTTAGACTCGAGGCGGGGTGGGGGGGGGTAGTAAGAGTACCCCCTGCTGGTCTTTAGCCAGATATTCTACAGGCACTAGCAGTCAGCTAAGGAAAGAAAGGAACTGTTTCAGGGAATGGCACCAGGCCCCTCCCCCACGACATGCATTGAGATAATATTGGCAGCAGGTGAGTCATCCCGGGCCAAAACTTGATTGACATGAATCTTGAAGAAAGGCAGTATTGCAGGCAAATATATCATTTCCTTAACATAAATAAGGAGAACAAGCTAGAAGGAAAACATGCTGTTTTGTTCAAATCACTTCTGAGCCTTTTGGGGGAACCGACCTGAAGCCAGAGTCTAGCGGAAATACATAGGATATTTACATCGCTTAAGACAAACATTTTCTTAGGAAAAAATGCATTGCTTAGCTCAAGGTTTGTCTGCGAAATTCTTACACATCAGGAGATGGCTCCGAGCTGGGTTTCCACACACAAGAACATCCATGCAAAGGACAAGCCTGCACAGCCCATCTGCCCCCCTCCCGCACAGCCAGCAGCATTTCCAAGTGACCTCCTAAGGCCTTCCCCAAAATACAGGGGCACCTCTGGGTTTCCTGTTTCCCTCACTTCGAACACTTTTCTTAAAAAAAAAAATCCTGCACACTTCTTGATAGAATGCCACAGTGCAAGGAATACAGTCCTTCAATATTTAAACCTCCATTTGCAAAACACTTGGAGCTTGGTTTTGTTTTGTTTTGTTTTTTAATTACACCACCACATAATTTAAAGCTTTTACACGTTCTAATTATTCAGTTCCAAAACACCAAACTTTTATTGCACAGGGTCCTCATGAAAAGGCCCACGCAGCTGGACAACCACAGATTCTGCCATGAAAGGGCAGCAAGGTGCCCTCCCCACTTCTTTGCTGCCTGGGCGGCCACCAGGGTTTGAAATCCATGCACCCTACTAAGTTTCTAGGGTGCAATCCATGGACCCTTCCCTTTCCCATCCCAGCAGGTGCTCAAGGGCCCGCTGGCTTACAAAGTGCCAGAAGAGGGCTGGGCCAGCCGGCCAGAGTTCAGTGTTCTGTCCCTTGGACTTCCAGCGGACACTAGGCTGCTTGGAAAAACCGCGCAGACTCTGAGATTTTTCAGCAGAGGGGTGGAGCGGTAAAGGCCTTGACCCCAAAGGCAAGGCCTTTCTGCGACCGCCAGGTTGGGGAGCTCCGAGAATGTGTCAACAGACGGCGGAATACTTGGTTCCCTGCTCCACGCAGTCCCAGTTCCCTTACCTGTGGTCTGCAGCCCTCCGCTGCACCCACGGGATGGCGATCCTTGGGGACCCAGGAGCGGACGAAATGGGCGTTCCCAGCCGCAGTTGCAACCCCCGAGAGCGCAACTGGGGAGGGGTTCCCCATCCCCCCCGTGAGCCGACCCCGCCCCGCTCCGCCAGGGTTAGCCCCGCCCCTGCCGCGCTCCCTGCGCGTTCCCAGCCGCAGTGGCGACCCCGGGAGCACAACTGGGACCGACCCCCACCCAAAGCCATCTGAATCTCGACCCCCGCAGCCCGGGTTTACCTGTCCCGGGTGCGCTCCCGGCGAGTTTTCAGCCTCAGTGTCCACCTCTGAGAGCACAACTGGGAAGCCCGCCCCCACCCCCGCCAGAAGCCGACCCCCGCCCCACACCGCCCGCGTTCGCCCCGCCCCTGCACGGTCCAGGTACCTTCCCAGCTTCTAGCGTTCACGCCCGGGTAGGAGCAGGATGTAGGAGTATGGGAGATGTGTCTGGAGCCTGACAGCCTCAGCTCCGCTCTGGCCTGCCCTTTGGACCTAGGAGCCAGGCCAACTTGCAGAGGGCTTAGGGCCCCATTGTATGCAAACTACCAAGGCCTACCGCAAGGAGAGCTCTGTCCGAGGGAAGGGAAGTGCCCCAGGCTGCGTTCCCAAGCTGTTGCTTGGCAATGCAGACTCAGCGGTAAACGGAGGGAATCAGGCTCTCTGTAGCCGCAGCTTCACACACAGGTGTGTCTCCGTAGGAATCAAGAAAGATCCTGACAGGGTGAGGTTCATTAGAGCTATACTAAAGAGCAAAGGCTTGTCCATGTGGTCTTGCCTTCCCCTGTGCCTTTGGGTCTCCAGGCTCGGCCCCAGCTCCGTGGAAACAACCCCTGAGAAAATATCTTCAAGATCCACTTTTCCCAGTGTCTGGGAACCGGGGTTCGTAGGAGGAGAGAAAAGCACGCCTCCATCGGGAACAAAAAGGCAGCCCACCTGCCTGTGTTTTGAAGCCTCTATTTGGAAGGAATGGGTTAGCTTCTCCTAAAGGAGACCTCCAGATCTGCTCAGAAGTTGTTAATTCCAGAGGCAGGGTACTGGTTCCTGACTGCCCTTTGCTAGCCTTGCAAAGATATTCCTAGATTCTAGAGTTATTTTCCATGAAGAAGCAGGCTTCGGGAATGTGTCAGACGGGACTGGCTCCTTATTGACCTCAGCTCAGCTATTGCCTTTCCATTCAAACTAGGGCAAGGCCCTACTTTATGAAGGGTAAGGGTCTTCTTCTTTGCAAACTGCCAAGGGCTACAGCAATGAGACCTCTGTCAAGGTGAGGGAAGCCTAAGAGGATGGATTCTCAAGCAGGTGCTTTGCCACAAAGCATCAGCACCCCACGGAGAGAATCAAGCTCCCTGTGCACCAATGTTGGGAGTGTAGCTTCACACACAGAGTTGTCTCTATAGGAGCCAAGAATGTTCCTGAGAGATTAGGTTCACTAAACCTCTCCTACAGAGCATAGACCTGTCAATGTGGTTTTGCCTTCCCCTGTGAGTTGGGTCCTCGAGGTCCGCCACACCTCCGGGGAAACTGTCCCTGAGAAAAGATCTCCAGGAACCGCTTCGCCGAGGCTGGGAAATGCTGTTCACAGGAAGTAAGGCAAGCGAATCTCCTGCAGAGTAAAAGAGGCCTTACAGTCCCTGGAGGAGCAGGCTGCCAGAGTGTGTGAAACCTGACTGTTGCCTTACTGGCCTCAGCTCCGCCATTGCCTGTTCATCCGAGCTAGCACCCAGGCCTACTTGGAAAAGCATTTGGGTGCAGATTTCTACAAAGTGCCAAGGGCTACAGCAGTGAGAATTCTCTCAGTGGTAAGGGAGAGCATTTTATGGATTCTCAAGCTGTTTTCTGAATGACAGCGTCAAAATGAACAGAGAGAATCAGGCCCTCTGTGCCCCTATGTTAGGTACGCAGCTTCACACACAGAGGTGTCTCTATAGGAGCCAAGAATGCTCCTGAGAGATGAGGTTCACAAGAGGTCTGCTACAGAGCATAGACTTGTCCATGTGGTCTTGCCTTCCCCTGTGCCTTTGGGCCCCGGGCTCGGCCCCAGCTCCGTGGAAACAAGCCCTGAGAAAATATCTTCAAGACCCGCTTTTCCCAGAGGCTGGGAACTGGAGTTCATAGGAGGAGAGAAAAGCAAGCCTCCTTCGGGCACGAAATGCAGCCAACCTGCCTGTGTTTTGAAGCCTCTATTTGGAAGGAATGGGTTAGCTTCTCCTAAAGGAGACCTCCAGATCTGCTCAGAAGTCGGTAATTCCAGAGGCAGGGTGCTGGTTCCTGACTGCCCTTTGCCAGCCTTGCAAAGACATTCCAAGATTCTAGAGTTATATTCCATGAAGGAGCAGGCTTCGGGAATGAGTCAGAGGGGACTGGCTCCTTATTGGCCTCAGCTCAGCTATTGCCTTTCCATTCAAACTAGGACAAGGGCCTAGTTTATGAAGTGTAAGGGTCTTCTTCTTTGAAACTGCCAAGGGCTACAGCAATGAGACTTCTGTCAAGGCGAGGGAAGCCTAAGAGGACGGATTCTCAAGCAGGTGCTTTGCTACAAAGCATCAGCACCCCACGGAGAGAACCAAGATCCCTGTTCCCCAATGTTGGGAGTGTAGCTTCACACACAGAGTTGTCTCTATAGGAGCCAAGAATGTTCCTGAGAGATTAGGTTCACTAAACCTCTCCTACAGAGCATAGACCTGTCCATGTGGTTTTTCCTTCCCCTGTGAGTTGGGTCCTCGAGGTCCACCACACCTCCGGGGAAACTGTCCCTGAGAAAAGATCTCCAGGAACGGCTTCGCTGAGGCTGGGAAACGCTGTTCACAGGAAGTAAGGCAAGCGAATCTCCTGCAGAGAAAAAGAGGCCTTACTGTCCCTGGAGGAGCAGGCTGCCAGAGTGTGTGAAACCTGACTGTTGCCTTGCTGGCCTCAGTTCCACCATTGCCTGTTCCTCCGAACTAGGACCCAGGCCTATTTGGAGAAGCGTTTGGCTGCGGATTTCTACAAAGTGACAAGGGCTACAGCAGTGAGAATTCTCTCAGCGGTCAGGGAGAGCATTTTATGGATTCTCAAGCTGTTTTCTGAACGACAGGGTCAAAATGAACTGAGAGAATCAGGCTCTCTGTGCCCCTATGTTAGGTATGCAGCTTCACACACAGAAGTGTCTCTATAGGAGCCAAGAATGTTCCTGAGAGATGAGGTTCACTAGAAGTCTGCTACAGAGCATAGACCTGTCCATATGGTTTTGCCTTGCCCTGTGAGTTGGGTCCCTGAGGTCCGCCCCAGCTCAGGGGAAGGAGCCCCTGAGAAAAGATCTCCAGGGACCGCTATTCCCCCAGGCTGGCAAACGCAGTTCACAGGAGGTAACGCAAGCGAGCCTCCTGCAAGGCACAACAGGCCTTAGTGTCCCTGGACGATCAGGCTGCAAGAGTGTGTGAGACCTGACTGGTGCCTTACTGGCCTCAGCTCCGCCATTGCATGTTCCTCTGAACTAGGACCCAGGCCTACTAGGAGAAGGGTTTGGGTATGGATTTCTAAATACTGCCAAGGGGTATAGCAATGAGAACTGTGTCACGGGTAAGGAAGAGCATTGTATGGATTTTCAAGCTGTTGTTTGAACGACAGCTTCAAAGATGCACAGAGAGGATCATACTCTGTGTCTCCATGTTCGGTACACAGCTTCACAGACAGGGGTGTCTCCATAGGAAACAAGAACGTTCCTGACAGAGTGAGGTTCACTAGAGCTCTCCTAGAGAGCAAAGACTTGCCCATGTGGTTTTTCTTCCCCTGTGCGTTTGGGGCTCCAGGCTCGGCCCCAGCTCCGTGGAAACAACCTCTGAGAAAAGATCTTCAAGATCCGCTTTTCCCAGAGGCTGGGATGTGGGGTTCATAGGAGGCGGGAAAAGCAGGCCTCCTTCAGAGAGCAAGAGGCAGCCAAGCGGCCTGCGTTTGGAAGCCTCTACTTGGAAGAATGGGTTAGCTTCCCCTAAGGGAGACCTCCAGATCTGTTCAGAAGTCGGTAATTCCAGAGGCAGTGTGCAGGGTCCTGACTGCCCTTTGCCAGCCTTGCAAAGACATTCCTAGATTCTACAGTTATCTTCCTGAAGAAGCAGGCTTTGGGAATATGTCAGACTTGACTGGCGCCTTATTGGCCTCAGCTCAGCTATTGCCTTTCCATTCAAAGTAGGACAAGGCCCTACTTTATGAAGGGTAAGGGTCTTCTTCTTTCCAAACTGCCGAGGGCTACAGCAATGAGACCTCCGTAAATGCGAGGGAAGCATAAGCGGATGGATTATCAGGAAGGTTCTTTGCCACCAAGCATCAGCACCCCACGGAGAGAATCAGGCTCCCTTTGCCCCTATGTGGGGTGTGTAGATTCACACACAGTGGTGTCTCTACAGGAGCCAAGAATGTTCCTGAGAGATGAGGCTCACAAGAGCTCTCCTACAGAGTGCTCACCTGTACATGTGGTTTCGCCTTCCCCTGTGAGTTGGGTGCCCGAGGTCCACCCCAGCTCTGAGAAAACAGCCTCTGAGAAAAGATCTCCAGGAACCGCTTTTCGCCCAGGCTGGGAAAAGCTGTTCACAGGAAGTAAGGCAAGTGAGCCTCCTGCAGAGAAAAAGAAGCCTTACTGTCCCTGGAGGAGCAGGCTGCCAGAGTGTGTGAAAACTGACTGGTGCCATACTGGTCTTAGCTCCGCCATTGCTTGTTCCTCCGAACTGGGACTCAGGCCTACTTGGAGAAGGGTTTAGGTGCAGATTTCTACAAACTGCCAAGGGCTACTGCAATGAGAACTCTCTCAGAGGTAAGGGCGAGAATTGTATGGATTCTCAAGCTGTTTTCTGAACGACAGCATTAAACCTGCACAGAGAGAATCAGGCTATTTGCCGCCATGTTGGGTACGCGGTTTCACACACAGAGGTGTCCGCATAGGAGCCAAGAACGTTCGTCAAAGACTGAGGTTCACTAGAGCTCTCTTAGAGAGCAAAGACTTGTTCATGTGGTTTTGCCTTCCCCTGTATGTGTGGGTCTCTGGGCACAACCCCAGCTCCGTGGAAACAACCCCTGAGCAAAGATCTCCAAGATCTGCTTTTCCCCCATGCTGGAAACCAGGGATCATAGGAGGCAGGAAAAGCAAGCCTCCTTCAGGCAAGAAGAGGCAGCCAACTAGCCTGTGTTTGGAAGCCTCTATTTGCAAGGAATGGGTTAGCTTCTCCAGAAGGAGACCTCCAGATCTGCTCAGAAGATAGATATTCCAGAGGCAGGGTCGAGGTTCCTGACTGCCCTTTGCCAGCCTTGCAAAGACATTCCTAGATTCTAGCAATATTTTCCATGAAGGAGCAGGCATCGGGAATATGTCAGAGTTGATGGGTGCCTTACTGGCCTCAGCTCAGCTATTGCCTTTCCTTTCAAACTAGGATCAGGGCCTACTTGGTGAAGGGTAAGGGTCTACTTCTTTCCCAACTGCCAAGAGACACAGCAATGAGACCTCTGTCAAGGCGAGGGAAGCGTAAGCAGATGGATGCTCAAACAGGTGCTTTGCCACAAAGCATCAGCACCCCACGGAGAGAATCAGGCTCCCTGTGCCCCTATGTTCGGTGTGTAGCTTTACACACAGAGGTGTCTCTGTACGAGCCAAGAATGTTCCTAAGAGATGAGACACACTGACGTCTCCTACAGAGCATAGACCTGTCCATGTGGTTTTTCCTTCCCCTGTGAGATGGGTCCCCGAGGTCCACCCCAGCTCTGGGGATAGAGCCCCTGAGAAAAGATCTCCAGGAACCGCTTTTTGCCCAGGCTGGGAAACGCAGTTCACAGGAGGCAAGGCAAGCGAGCCTCCTGCAGGGAAAAATAGGCCTTACTGTCCCTGGAGGAGCAGGCTGCCAGAGTGTGTGACACCTGACTGGTGCCTTACTGACCTCAGCTCCGCCATTGCATGGCCATCCAAACCAGGACCCAGGCCTACTTGGAGAATGGTTTGGGTGCGGATTTGTAAAAACTGCCAAAGGCTACAGCAATGAGAAGTCTCTCAGATGTAAGGGAGAGCATTGTATGGATTCTCAAGCTGTTGTTTGAACGACAGCTTCAAAGCTGCAAAGAGAGAATCAGGCCCTGTGTGCCCCCTTGTTGGGTACACAGCTTCACACACAGGGGTGTCTCCATAGGAGTCAAGAACGTTCCTGACACAGTAAGTTTCACTTAGAGGTCTCCTGGAGAGCAAAGACTTGTCCATGTGGTTTTCCTTCCTCTGTGCGATTGGGTCTCTGGTCTCGGCCCCAGCTCCATGGAAACAACCCCTGAGAAAATATCTTCAAGATCCGCTTTTCCCAGAGGCTGGGACCAGGGCTTCATAGGATGCGAGAAAAGCAGGCCTCCTTCGGGCGCGAAAAGGCAGCCAACTGGCCTGTTTGGAAGCCTCTATTTGGAAAGAATGGGTTAGCTTCTCCTAAAGGAGACCTCCAGATCTGCTCAGAAGTCGGTAATTCCAGAGGCAGGGTGCTGGTTCCTGACTGCCCTTTGCCAGCCTTGCAAAGACATTCCCAGATTCTAGAGTTATTTTCCATGAAGGTGAAGGCTACGGGAGTATGTCAGACTTGGCAGGCACCTTATTGGCCTCAGCTCAGCTATTACCTTTCCATTCAAACTAGGACAAAGGCCTACTTTATGAAGGGTAAGGGTCTTCTTCTTTCCAAACTGCCAAGGGCTACAGCAATGGGACCTCTGTCAAGGCGAGGGAAGCCTAAGTGGATGGATCATCAAGCAGGTGCTTTGCCACAAAGCATCAGCACCCTACGGGGAGAATCAGGCTCCATTTGCCCCTATGTTGGGTGTGTAGCTTCACATACAGAGGTGTCTCTATAGGAGGCCAGAATGTTCCTGAGAGATGAGGTTCACTAGAGCTCTCCTACAGAGCATAGACCTGTCCATATGCTTTTGCCTTCCCCTGTGAGTTGGGTCCTCGAGGTCCTCCCCAGCTCCGGGGAAGGAGCCCCTGAGAAAAGATCTCCAGGGACCTCTTTTCCCCCAGGCTGGGAAATGCAGCTCACAGGAGGGAAGTCAAGTGAGCCTCCTGCAGGGAAAAAGAGGGCTTACTGTCCCTGGACGATCAGGCTGCAGAGTGTGTGAGACCTGACAGGTGCCTTACTGGCCTCAGCTCCGCCATTGCATGTTCCTCCGAACTAGGACCCAGGACTACTTGGAGAAGGGTTTGGGTGCGGATTTCTAAAAACTGCCAAGGGCTACAGCAATGAGAACTCTGTCACGGGTAAGGAAGAGCATTGTATGGATTTTCAAGGTGTTTTTTGAACGACATCTTTAAAGCTACACAGAGAGAATCAGGCTCTCTGGCCCCCATGTTGGGTACGCAGCTTCGCACACAGGGGTGTCTCCATATGAATCAAGAATGTTCGTGACAGAGTGAAGTTCACTAGAGCTCTCCTAGAGAGCAAAGACTTGTACATGTGGTTTTTCTTCCCCTGTGCGTTTGGGGCTCCAGGCTCGGCCCCAGCTCCGTGGAAACAACCTCTGAGAAAAGATCTTCAAGATCCGCTTTTCCCAGAGGCTGGGATGTGGGATTCATAGGAGGCGGGAAAAGCAGGCCTCCTTCAGAGAGCAAGAGGCAGCCAAGCGGCCTGCGTTTGGAAGCCTCTATTTGGAAGAATGGGTTAGCTTCCCCTAAGGGAGACCTCCAGATCTGTTCAGAAGTCGGTAATTCCAGAGGCAGGGTGCAGGCTCCTGACTGCCCTTTGCCAGCCTTGCAGAGACATTCCTAGATTACAGCGTTATTTTCCATGAAGGAGCAGGCTTCGGGAATATGTCAGACTTGACTGGCGCCTTATTGGCCTCAGCTCAGCTCTTGCCTTTCCTTTCAAACTAGGACAAGGGCCCACTTTATGAGAGGTAAGGGTCCTCTTCTTTCCAAACTGCCAAGGGCTACTGCAATGAGACCTCTGTCAAGGCGAGGGAAGCGTAAGCTGATGGATTTTCAAGCAGGTGCTTTGCCAAAAAGCATCAGCACCCCACGGAAAGAATCTGGCTCCCTTTGCCCCTACGTTGCGTGTGTAGCTACACACAGAGGTGTCTCGATAGGAGCCAAGAATGTTCCTGAGAGAGGAGGTTCACTGTTGGGGGCCAGAGTGAGGCACTCCGCCCATGGCAAAGGTCATGAGGAAGGAGGCTCGACATACGCAAAGGCGGGATCGAGCCTCAGGAGTCCCCCCGGAAATCCTCGAGCATCTACCCCCATAACCAGAGCCTGCCTACCTTACTACTTTGTGCTCTCACCTACACCTCTGACTTTACGGGGGGCTGTCCCCCACCACCTCTTTCGGAGAAGGAGTTAACCTAGAGCTCCAGTTGATAAAAACCCCTGGGTGTGACAAGAGTGTTTTAACCTACAAACTCCTCTGAAGGTTCTCTAGCCTGCCTGACAGGCTTGTCCGGCCACATGTGATTGCTCACAGTCTTCCAACCATGAGAGGCACGAGATGCTTTAAACCTTCTAAAAACAGGTTCCTTAGAAAAGTTAGAAAATTATTAGTATAAGTATAATGGGCTGATTAGAAATCATATTGGTGAAGGGTTTTTCATTTGTTGAGCTGATGTTTACTGCTAAGTCTCCACATCCCCTGCCCTTATACACATTAATGAATATATAGAAGAAATAAGTATTAACCTTTGATATAAATCACGTTAGACCTTAGGCTAAGTAAATTCTTTCCTTAACTAAAACCCACTACACCCTCACCCTATAGGAATGTAACTTTATTTGGGTGGCGTCTGTTTTAAGAATAATCACCCCTGGAGAAATAAGTGTCCTGGTTGACTGACCGCTGTCACAAGGAGAGGGTCGTAAATTGTCAGCAGGCCCCCCGGCCAGAAGATGATGTAACACCCCTAAGACCTCTGTATACTTTTGTATGAAGCACCTGACTTTGATAAAAGTCAGGACTGCTGACCCCACGTGACTTTTGCATAACATCTCAGTGTATAAAAGTAGACCATGGAAAATAAAGAATTGGGATCAGTTTCTCGAAATACTGGTCTCCCCATGTCTCTCTCTCTCTCTCTCACTCTGGTTGAGTCTCCATCTGGAGCGCGGAACCCACCAAGCTTACTAATTTTGCCTGGGCTTCTAAGATCCGACCGGGGAGGCCTCAGTGTCTCCTCTTCTTCGGGAGAATGGAAGGACGCCTGCGGCCTACGTAAGTGGTGCAAGCTTCTTGTCTTGAAGTTTTATTGGTCCCCCGCGTAAACCAAGCTACTCAGCCTCTTTTCTCCAATGAATTTTCCTACTGAGCTATCCTCATTTTATTACTCTTTATATCCTTAATTAACGTTTAATTAAGCAGTTGTTCCCTGACCCTCGCCTACGCCGTCTCTGCTTCGAATACCCTGGATCAGCTGGGGCTGGACCCCGGCAGTTCACTAGAGATCTCCTACAGAGCATAGACCTGTCCATTTGGTTTTGCCTTCCCCTGTGAGTTGGGTCCCCGAGGTCCGCCCCAACTCCGGGGAAACAGCCCCTGAGAAAAGATCTCCAGGAACTGCTTTCCGCCCACGCTGGGAAACGCTGTTCACAGGAAGTAAGGCAAGCGAGCCTCCTGAAGGGAAATAGAGGCCTTACTGTCCCTGGAGGAGCAGGCTGCCAGAGTGTGTGACACCTGACTGGTGCCTTACTGGCCTCAGCTCCGCTATTGCATGTTCATCTGAACTTGAACCCAGGCCTACTTGGAGAAGTGTTTGTGTGCCGATTTCCAGAAACTGCGAAGGGCTACAGCAATGATAACTCTCTCAGTGGTAAGGGAGAGCATTGTGTGGATTCTCAATTTGTTGTTTGAACGACAGCGTCAAAGCTGCACAGAGAGAATCAGGTCTCTGTGTCTCTATGTTGGCTATGCAGCTTCCCACACAGAGATGTCCCCGTTGGAGCCAAGAACATTCCGCATAGACTGAGGTTCACTAGAGCACTCCTAGAGAGCAAAGACTTATCCATGCGGTTTTCCCTTCCCCTGTGCGTGTGGGCTCCGGGATCAGCCCCTGCTCCGTGGAAACAGCCTCTGAGAAAAGATCTCCAAGAACCTCTTATCCCCCAGGCTGGGAAGCGGAGTTCGCAGGAGGAGGGATAAGCAAGCTTCCTTCGGCAAGAAGAGACAGCCAACCGGCCTGTGTTTGGAAGCCTATATTTGCAAGGAATGGGTTAGTTTCTCCTGACCGAGACCTCCGGATGTGCTGAGAAGATAGAAATTCCAGAGGCAGGGTCGAGGTTCCTGACTGCCCTTTGCCAGCCTTGCAAAGACATTCCCAGATTCTAACGTTATTTTCCATGAAGGAGCAGGCATCGGGAATATGTCAGACTTGACTGGCGCCTTATTGGCCTCAGCTCAGCTACTGCCTTTCCATTCAAACAAGGACAAGGGCCTACTTGGTGAAGGGTAAGGGTCTGCTTCTTTCCAAACTGCCAAGGACTACAGCAATGAGACCTCTGTCAAGGTGAGGGAAGCCTATGCGGATGGATTCTTAGCAGGTGCTTTGCCACAAAGCATCAGCACCCACGGAGAGAATCAGACTCCCTTTGCCACTATGTTGGGTGTGTAGCTTCATGCACAGAGGTGTCTTTGTAGAAGCCAAGAATTTTCCTGAGAGATGAGGTTCACTAGAGCTCTCCTACAGAGCATAGACCTGTCCATGTGGTTTTGTCTTCCCCTGTGAGTTGGGCCCCCGAGGTCCGACCCAGCTCCAGGGAAACAGCCCCTGAGAAAAAATCTCCAGGAACAGCTTTGCGCCCAGGCTGGGAAATGCAGTTCACAGGAGGCAAGGCAAGCGAGCCTCCTGCAGGGAAAAAGAGGCCTTACTGCTCCTGGACGATCAGGCTGCAAGAGTGTGTGAGACCTCACTTGTGCCTTACTGGCCTCAGCTCCGCCATTGCCTGTTGTTCCGAGCTAGGACCCAGGCCTACTTGGAGAAGGGTTAGGGTGCGGATTTCTACAAACTGTCAAGGACTACAGCAATGAGAATTCTCTTAGCAGTAAGGGAGAGCATTGTATGGATTCTCAAGCTGTTGTTTGAATGACAGCTTCAAAGCTACACAGAGAGAATCAGGCTCTCTGTTCCCCTATTTTGGCTGTGCAGCTTCACACACAGAATTTGACTCTGTTGGAGCCAGAAATATTCCTGAAAGACTTAGGCTCACCAAAGCTGTCCTCCAGAGCAAAGACATTGGATGTGGTTTTGCCTTCCCTTGCCAGTATGGGTCCCCTAGCTTGGCCCCAGCTCCGGGGATACAGCCTCTGAAAAAAATCTTGCAAGAAGCGATTTTTCCTCCAGGCTGTTAAGCGGAATTCGCAGTTTGCAAGTTAAGGAAGCCTGCTTCGTGGAAGAGCAAGCAGCCAACTGGCCCTGTGTTAGGAAGCCTGTATTTGAAAGGAATGGGTTAGCTTCTACAGCGGGAGAACCTCAGATCTGCTCAGGGGGCTGAAATACTAGAGTCAGGGTCGAGGTTCTCCCTTGTCCTTTGCGCACCTTGCAAAGACATTCCTAGCTTCTAGCGTTAGTGTCCCTGTAGTAGCAGGCTGCAGGAGCGTGTGATAAATGACTGCCGCGTTCCTGTCCTCAGCTCCGCTATTAACTTTCTATTCGAACTAGAACCCAGGCCTACTTTGAGAGGGGTTAGGGTCCAGTGTTTCCAAACTGCCAAGGGCTACGGCAATGCGAGCTCTGTCAGAGGTAAGAAAAGAGCAATTGGTTGGATTCTTCAGCTGCTGCGTGGCTGCACAGCTTCCGCGCTGCATGGAGAGCATGAGGCTCCTTGTGGCCCTATTTTGGGTACGCAGCAACATGCACACAGAATGTCTGTGTTCACTTATGTACAGGCTTATGTACACTAGAGCTCTCCTACAGAGCAAAGACCACTCAGTGGGCTCCAAGAGATACCTGTCGCGGCTCGAGAAGAGAGTGGAGTCCTTTGCTTCCCCTCGAGATGAGGCCTGACTCCCCGGGTGAGTATGGAATGCAACCCCAAATCCCTGTCGCCTATGGAGAGGAACATTAAGTCCTGGATACAAGCCTAGATGAGGTCTAGTTTGCCCTTCAGTGAATGGAGCCCAATCCACAGCTCTCCCTGGCAACTCGAATGGAAGATTAGACTTCCTGGGCCAACACAAGAGGAAGCCTGAATTCCCCGTCGTAACTCGAGAATCCCACCGAAACTCGAGAAAATCCACGTGCTTCCCTCGTCATCGCAAGATGAGGCCCTTTGTCCGCTACAGCATCTCAAGAGAAGTCCCACGTTCCATCCTGAAGTGCGAAACGGTACTTGGCACCCTTGATGCGACCCCAAAAGTTCCGCGACATACCAGACTCACTCAAGGGGAACACCGAGGTTCCCGGCACCACTTCATCTGACCCCTTCTCCTCTCCTGATTGCGACAGGAGGGTCGACTCCCCTTCTCTGTCTGCAAGGGGTTCCCGACCTTCCGGGCGCACCTCAGGATGAGGCCGGTCTCATGAGGAAGTTCGAGACGTAGCCTCGTGGGTGGTGCCACATGCCGAAAGACCCCAATTTCACGGTCCACTCTTGAAAAGAACCCGATGCCAGCACACCTCTTTGAAGGAAAACCTGTGGATGAAGGCACAACACGAAGGGGCACTGACACCCGCGTGCATCATCCAGAAAAACCCGCAGGTCCCACAGACATTTCGACAAGTGGCCTGTCACCCTGTAAACAACTCGAAAGGCAAACGAAGGTCCATTCCTCAACAGAAGACTAGGTGTGACTCTCTTGTCCCTACTCTGCAGGGACCATGGGATCCGAGTCAGAAACGGAGAGGAAGCCTGAGGTTCCTGCGTCCACTCGAGATGAGGCCCTCTTCCATTGCACCACACCCAGTGGAGTCCCGAGAGGCCCCTACCAACTCCACAGTATCCCTGAGTTCTCAGAGGCACAATGAGAAGCTCCCTGAGGTCACAGGCACAAGTCGAGGGAACCCTGGGTTTTCTGCCATGACTCGAGAAAGACCTCGAGAGTGCTTCAAAATGTGTTGAGTCGCGATTCCCCTACCATGACTCGAGAGCCATGACACGCGCCCCCTCTTCACGCGCATGGAGACCTGACTAACCTGGCACTGCACGAGAGGCTCCCTGAGATCCTCATCGTACCTCGTGAGGAAACCCACACTGCCGCGGCAGCTCGAGGAAACACATGAGACACCCCGGTCATCGCGAGATGAGGGCCTTATATTCCTGCATGTCCTGGAGACCAATCACGAGTCCTCTCTCCAAACAGAAGAGCAGGCTGGACTCCGTTGAGGCCGCTCAGGGGGCTCCAACAGATCCTTGTCGCGACTCGAGAGGAGAGCGGAGTCCTTGGCTTCCCCTCGAGACGAGGTCTGACTCCCTGGGGGAGCCTGGAATGCAACCCCGTGATGCCTGCTTTCCCTGGAGAGGAATAGTAGGTCCTGGACACACGCCTAGGTGAGGTCTCTTCGGCCCTGCAGTGACTCGAGCGCAACCCCCAGCTTTCCCTCGCAACTCGAGGGGAAGATTGGGCTTCCCAGGGCCAACCCAAGAGGAA
Organism: Bubalus kerabau; assembly: GCF_029407905.1. Classification (NCBI taxonomy): domain Eukaryota; kingdom Metazoa; phylum Chordata; class Mammalia; order Artiodactyla; family Bovidae; genus Bubalus; species Bubalus kerabau. Next base: position 1,193,919 of record NW_026577901.1, read on the forward strand.
GGCTGAGATCCCCATTGTAACTCGAGAATCCCGCCGCAACTCGAGAAAAACCACGTGGTTCCAAACCCTTGGCAAGATGAGACCCTTGCCCGGGACGGCGTCTCAAGGGAAGTCCCCTCTTCCGCCCTGAAGGGCGGAAAGGTTCCTGCCAGCCTTCATGCGACCACCAAAAGTTCCCTGACACACCGGGTTCCCTCGAGGGGAACACCGAGGGTCCCGCAACCGCTTCCTCTGAGCCCCTTCTCCCCTCCTGATCGCGACAGGAGAGTCGATTCCCCTGCGTTCTCTGGAAGGGGTTCCAGGCCTTCCCGGGGCACCTCAGGATGAGGCCGGTCTCACGAGGAAATTCGAGACGAGCCACGTGGGTGGGGCCACATGCCGAACGACCCCGATTCCCCGGTCCGCTCTTGAGAAGGACCCACGGCCCGGACCCCTCTTCGAAGGCAACCCTGTGGGTGAAGGCACAACAAGAACGGGAACTGCCACCCCCGTGCATCATCCTCAAAGACCCGTGGGTTCCACACAGAGCTCGACGATGGGCCTGAGACACCCTGAGCAACTCGAGAGGCAAGCGGGGTTCCCTTCCTCAGACAAGATGAGGCCTGACTCTCCTGTCCCAACTCTGCGGGGACCCTGTGGTAGGAGTCTGAAACGGAGAGGAAGCCTGAGGTTCCTGCCTCCCCTCGAGGTGAGGCCCTCTTCCGTTGCGCCAGACCCAGCAGAGTCCCGAGGGTCCCCGCCACCTCCACAGGATCCCTCGCCTCTCAGAGGCACCCTGGGAAGTTCCCTAAGGTCCCCGGCAGAAGGCGAGGGACACGAGGTTTTTCCGCCGCCGCCCGAGAAAGACCTCGAGAGTCCTTCTTCAACGCGTCTCGAGGCCCTAGTCCCCTCCCGTGACTCGAGAGCCATGACGCGCTCCCCCTCGCCACGCGCATGGAGACCTGACTTCCCTGGCGCCGCACGAGAGGCTCCCTGAGATCCTCGTCGTGCCTCGGGAGAAAATCCAAACGGGAGCCGCAGCTCGAGGAAACCCCTGAGATGCCGCCGTCCTCGCGAGCTGAGGGCCTTCTTTTCCTGCATGGCCTGGAGAGCAATCCCGGGTCCTCTCTCCAAACGGAAGAGGAGGCTGGACTCCCTTGAGGCCGCTCAGGGGGCTCCAAGCGACCGGCGTCGCGATTCGAGAGGAGAGCGGAGTCCTTGGCTTCCCCCCGAGACGAGGCCTGACTCCCCGGGGGAGCCTGGAATGCAACCCCGAGATCCCTGCCTTCCCTTGAGAGGAAAATTAGGTCCCGGACACACGCCTAGGTGAGGTCTCTTCGGCCCTGCAGTGACTCGAGCGCAACCCCCAGCTTTCCCTCGCAACCCGAGGGGAAGATTGGGCTTCCCAGGGCCAACCCAAGGGGAAGGCTGAGATCCCCGTCGTAACTCGAGAATCCCGCCGCAACTCGAGAAAAACCACGTGGTTCCCACCTCTTGGCAAGATGAGGCCCTTGCCCGCGACGGCGTCTCAGGGGAAGTCCCCTGTTCCGCCCTGAAGGGGGAAACGGTCCCTGACAGCCCTCCTGCGACCCCCAAAAGACCCCCGACACGCCGGGTTCCCCCGAGGGGAACACCGAGTGTCCTGGCACCGCTTCCTCTGAGCCCCTTCTCCCCTCCTGATCGCGACAGGAGAGGCGATTCCCCTGCGTGGTCTCGAAGGGGTTCCCGGCCTTCCCGGCGCACCTCAGGATGAGGCCGGTCTCACGAGGAAATTCGAGACGAGCCACGTGGGTGGGGCCACAGGCCGAACGCCCCCGATTCCCCGGTCCGCTCTTGAGAAGGACCCGAGGCCCGGATCCCTCTTCGAAGGCAACCCTGTGGGTGAAGGCACAACACGAAGGGGCACTGCCACCGCCGTGCTTCATCCGCAACGACCCGCGGGTTCCACACACAGCTCGATGAGGGGCCTGAGACCCCCTGAGCAACTCGAGAGGCCAGCGGGGTTCCCTTCCTCAGACAAGACGAGGCCTGACTCTCCTGTCCCAACTCTGCAGGGACCCTGCGGTCGGAGTCCGAAACGGAGAGGAAGCCTGAGGTTCCTGCCTCCCCTCGAGGTGAGGCCCTCTTCCGTTGCGCCAGACCCAGCGGAGTCCCGAGGGGCCCCGCCACCTCCACAGGATCCCTCGCCTCTCAGAGGCACCCTGGCAAGTTCCCTAAGCTCCCCGGCAGAAGGCGAGGGAAACGAGGTTTTTCCGCCGCCGCCCGAGAAAGACCTCGATAGTCCTTCTTCAACGCGTCTCGAGGCCCTAGTCCCCTCCCGTGACTCGAGAGCCATGATGCGCTCCCCCTCGCCACGCGCATGGAGACCTGACTTCCCTGGCGCCGCACGAGAGGCTCCCTGAGATCCAAGTAGTGCATCGGGGGAAAACTCCCACAGGCGCCGCAGCTCGAGGAAACCTCTGAGATGCCCCCGTCCTCGCGAACTGAGGGCCTTCTTTTCCTGCATGGCCTGGAGAGCAATCCCCGGTCCTCTCTCCAAACGGAAGAGGAGGCTGGACTCCCTTGAGGCCGCTCAGGGGGCTCCAAGAGACCCGCGTCGCGACTCGAGAGGAGAGCGGAGTCCTTGGCTTCCCCTCGAGACGAGGCCTGACTCCCCGGGGGAGCCTGGAATGCAACCCCGAGATCCCTGCCTTCCCTGGAGAGGAATATTAGGTCCCGGACACACGCCTAGGTGAGGTCTCTTCGGCACTGCAGTGACTCGAGAGCAACCCCCAGCTTTCCCTCGCAACCCGAGGGGAAGATTGGGCTTCCCAGGGCCAACCCAAGGGGAAGGCTGAGATCCCCGTCGTAACTCGAGAATGCCGCCGCAACTCGAGAAAATCCACGTGGTTCCCACCTCTTGGCAAGATGAGGCCCTTGCCCGCGACGGCGTCTCAAGGGAAGTCCCCTGTTCCGCCTGAAGGGCGAAACGGTCCCTGACAGCCTTCCTGCGACCCCCAAAAGTCCCCTGACACGCCGGGTTCCCCCGAGGGGAACACCGAGGTTCCCGGCACCGCTTCCTCTGAGCCCCTTCTCCCCTCCTGATCGCGACAGGAGAGGCGATTCCCCTGCGTGGTCTGGAAGGGGTTCCCGGCCTTCCCGGCGCACCTCAGGATGAGGCCGGTCTCACCAGGAAATTCGAGACGAGCCACGTGGGTGGGGCCACATGCCGAACGCCCCCGATTTCCCGGTCCACTCTTGAGAAGGACCCAAGGCCTGGACCCCTCTTCGAAGTCAACCCTGTGGGTGAAGGCACAACACGAAGGGGCACTGCCACCCCCGTGCATCGTCCGCAAAGACCCGCGGGTTCCACACACAGCTCGACGAGGGGCCTGAGACCCCCTGAGCAACTCGAGAGGCCAGCGGGGTTCCCTTCCTCAGACAAGACGAGGCCTGACTCTCCTGTCCCAACTCTGCAGGGACCCTGCGGTCGGAGTCCGAAATGGAGAGGAAGCCTGAGGTTCCTGCCTCCCCTCGAGGTGAGGCCCTCTTCCGTTGCGCCAGACCCAGCGGAGTCCCGAGGGGCCCCGCCACCTCCACAGGATCCCTCGCCTCTCAGAGGCACCCTGGCAAGTTCCCTGAGGTCCCCGGCAGAAGGCGAGGGACACGAGGGTTTCCCGCCGCCCCCCGAGGAAGACCTCGAGAGTCCTTCTTCAACGCGTCTCGAGGCCCTAGTCCCCTCCCGTGACTCGAGAGCCAGGACGCGCTCCCCCTCGCCACGCGCATGGAGACCTGACTTCCCTGGCGCCGCACGAGAGGCTCCCTGAGATCCTCGTCGTGCCTCGGGAGAAAACCCCCACGGGCGCCGCAGCTCGAGGAAACCCCTGAGACGCCCCCGTCCTCGCGAGCTGAGGGTCTTCTCTTCCTGCATGGCCTGGAGAGCAATCCCAGGTCCTCTCTCCAAACGGAAGAGGAGGCTGGACTCCCTTGAGGCCGCTCAGGGGGCTCCAAGAGACCCGCGTCGCGACTCGAGAGGAGAGCGGAGTCCTTGGCTTCCCCTCGAGACGAGGCCTGACTCCCCGGGGGAGCCTGGAATGCAACCCCGAGATCCCTGCCTTCCCTGGAGAGGAATATTAGGTCCCGGACACACGCCTAGGTGAGGTCTCTTCGGCCCTGCGGTGACTCGAGCGCAACTCCCAGCTTTCCCTCGCAACCCGAGGGGAAGATTGGGCTTCCCAGGGCCAACCCAAGGGGAAGGCTGAGATCCCCGTCGTAACTCGAGAATGCCGCCGCAACTCGAGAAAAACCACGTGGTTCCCACCTCTTGGCAAGATGAGGCCCTTGCCCGCCACGGCGTCTCAAGGGAAGTCCCCTGTTCCGCCCTGAAGGGCGAAACGGTCCCTGACAGCCTTCCTGCGACCCACAAAAGTCCCCCGACACGCCGGATTCCCTCGAGGGGAACACCGAGGGTCCCGGCACCGCTTCCTCTGAGCCCCTTCTCCCCTCCTGATCGCGACAGGAGAGGCGATTCCCCTGCGTGGTCTGGAAGGGGTTCCCGGCCTTCCCCGCGCACCTCAGGATGAGGCCGGTCTCACGAGGAAATTCGAGACGAGCCACGTGGGTGGGGCCACATGCCGATCGCCCGCGATTCCCCGGTCCGCCCTGGAGAAGGACCCGAGGCCCGGACCCCTCTTCGAAGGCAACCCTGTGGGGGAAGGCACAACACGAAGGGGCACTGCCACCCCCGTGCATCGTCCGCAAAGACCCGCGGGTTCCACACACAGCTCGACGAGGGGCCTGAGACCCCCTGAGCAACTCGAGAGGCCAGCGGGGTTCCCTTCCTCAGACAAGACGAGGCCTGACTCTCCTGTCCCAACTCTGCAGGGACCCTGCGGTCGGAGTCCGAAACGGAGAGGAAGCCTGAGGTTCCTGCCTCCCCTCGAGGTGAGGCCCTCTTCCGTTGCGCCAGACCCAGCGGAGTCCCGAGGGGCCCCGCCACCTCCACAGGATCCCTCGCCTCTCAGAGGCACCCTGGCAAGTTCCCTAAGGTCCCCGGCAGAAGGCGAGGGACACGAGGGTTTCCCGCCGCCCCCCGAGAAAGACCTCGAGAGTCCTTCTTCAACGCGTCTCGAGGCCCTAGTCCCCTCCCGTGACTCGAGAGCCAGGACGCGCTCCCCCTCGCCACGCGCATGGAGACCTGACTTCCCTGGCGCCGCACGAGAGGCTCCCTGAGATCCTCGTCGTGCTTCGGGAGAAAACCCCCACGGGCGCCGCAGCTCGAGGAAACCCCTGAGACGCCCCCGTCCTCGCGAGCTGAGGGCCTTCTCTTCCTGCATGGCCTGGAGAGCAATCCCGGGTCCTCTCTCCAAACGGAAGAGGAGGCTGGACTCCCTTGAGGCCGCTCAGGGGGCTCCAAGAGACCCGCGTCGCGACTCGAGAGGAGAGCGGAGTCCTTGGCTTCCCCTCGAGACGAGGCCTGACTCCCCGGGGGAGCCTGGAATGCAACCCCGAGATCCCTGCCTTCCCTGGAGAGGAATATTAGGTCCCGGACACACGCCTAGGTGAGGTCTCTTCGGCCCTGCGGTGACTCGAGCGCAACCCCCAGCTTTCCCTCGCAACCCGAGGGGAAGATTGGGCTTCCCAGGGCCAACCCAAGGGGAAGGCTGAGATCCCCGTCGTAACTCGAGAATCCCGCCGCAACTCGAGAAAAACCACGTGGTTCCCACCTCTTGGCAAGATGAGGCCCTTGCCCGCCACGGCGTCTCAAGGGAAGTCTCCTGTTCCGCCCTGAAGGGCGAAACGGTCCCTGACAGCCTTCCTGCGACCCCCAAAAGTCCCCCGACACGCCGGGTTCCCTCGAGGGGAACACTGAGGGTCCCGGCACCGCTTCCTCTGAGCCCCTTCTCCCCTCCTGATCGCGACAGGAGAGGCGATTCCCCTGCGTGGTCTGGAAGGGGTTCCCGGCCTTCCCGGCGCACCTCAGGATGAGGCCGGTCTCACGAGGAAATTCGAGACGAGCCACGTGGGTGGGGCCACATACCGATCGCCCCCGATTCCCCGGTCCGCCCTGGAGAAGGACCCGAGGCCCGGACCCCTCTTCGAAGGCAACCCTGTGGGTGAAGGCACAACACGAAGGGGCACTGCCACCCCCGTGCATCGTCGGCAAAGACCCGCGGGTTCCACACACAGCTCGACGAGGGGCCTGAGACCCCCTGAGCAACTCGAGAGGCCAGCGGGGTTCCCTTCCTCAGACAAGACGAGGCCTGACTCTCCTGTCCCAACTCTGCAGGGACCCTGCGGTCGGAGTCCGAAACGGAGAGGAAGCCTGAGGTTCCTGCCTCCCCTCGAGGTGAGGCCCTCTTCCGTTGCGCCAGACCCAGCGGAGTCCCGAGGGGCCCCGCCACGTCCACAGGATCCCTCGCCTCTCAGAGGCACCCTGGCAAGTTCCCTAAGGTCCCCGGCAGAAGGCGAGGGACACGAGGGTTTCCCGCCGCCCCCCGAGAAAGACCTCGAGAGTCCTTCTTCAACGCGTCTCGAGGCCCTAGTCCCCTCCCGTGACTCGAGAGCCAGGACGCGCTCCCCCTCGCCACGCGCATGGAGACCTGACTTCCCTGGCGCCGCACGAGAGGCTCCCTGAGATCCTCGTCGGGCCTCGGGAGAAAACCCCCACGGGCGCCGCAGCTCGAGGAAACCCCTGAGACGCCCCCGTCCTCGCGAGCTGAGGGCCTTCTCTTCCTGCATGGCCTGGAGAGCAATCCCGGGTCCTCTCTCCAAACGGAAGAGGAGGCTGGACTCCCTTGAGGCCGCTCAGGGGGCTCCAAGAGACCCGCGTCGCGACTCGAGAGGAGAGCGGAGTCCTTGGCTTCCCCTCGAGACGAGGCCTGACTCCCCGGGGGAGCCTGGAATGCAACCCCGAGATCCCTGCCTTCCCTGGAGAGGAATATTAGGTCCCGGACACACGCCTAGGTGAGGTCTCTTCGGCCCTGCGGTGACTCGAGCGCAACCCCCAGCTTTCCCTCGCAACCCGAGGGGAAGATTGGGCTTCCCAGGGCCAACCCAAGGGGAAGGCTGAGATTCCCGTCGTAACTCGAGAATCCCGCCGCAACTCGAGAAAAACCACGTGGTTCCCACCTCTTGGCAAGATGAGGCCCTTGCCCGCCACGGCGTCTCAAGGGAAGTCTCCTGTTCCGCCCTGAAGGGCGAAACGGTCCCTGACAGCCTTCCTGCGACCCCCAAAAGTCCCCCGACACGCCGGGTTCCCTCGAGGGGAACACTGAGGGTCCCGGCACCGCTTCCTCTGAGCCCCTTCTCCCCTCCTGATCGAGACAGGAGAGGCGATTCCCCTGCGTGGTCTGGAAGGGGTTCCCGGCCTTCCCGGCGCACCTCAGGATGAGGCCGGTCTCACGAGGAAATTCGAGACGAGCCACGTGGGTGGGGCCACATACCGATCGCCCCCGATTCCCCGGTCCGACCTGGAGAAGGACCCGAGGCCCGGACCCCTCTTCGAAGGCAACCCTGTGGGTGAAGGCACAACACGAAGGGGCACTGCCACCCCCGTGCATCGTCGGCAAAGACCCGCGGGTTCCACACACAGCTCGACGAGGGGCCTGAGACCCCCTGAGCAACTCGAGAGGCCAGTGGGGTTCCCTTCCTCAGACAAGACGAGGCCTGACTCTCCTGTCCCAACTCTGCAGGGACCCTGCGGTCGGAGTCCGAAACGGAGAGGAAGCCTGAGGTTCCTGCCTCCCCTCGTGGTGAGGCCCTCTTCCGTTGCGCCAGACCCAGCGGAGTCCCGAGGGGCCCCGCCACGTCCACAGGATCCCTCGCCTCTCAGAGGCACCCTGGCAAGTTCCCTAAGGTCCCCGGCAGAAGGCGAGGGACACGAGGGTTTCCCGCCGCCCCCCGAGAAAGACCTCGAGAGTCCTTCTTCAACGCGTCTCGAGGCCCTAGTCCCCTCCCGTGACTCGAGAGCCAGGACGCGCTCCCCCTCGCCACGCGCATGGAGACCTGACTTCCCTGGCGCCGCACGAGAGGCTCCCTGAGATCCTCGTCGTGCCTCGGGAGAAAAGCCCCACGGGCGCCGCAGCTCGAGGAAACCCCTGAGACGCCACCGTCCTCGCGAGCTGAGGGCCTTCTCTTCCTGCATGGCCTGGAGAGCAATCCCGGGTCCTCTCTCCAAACGGAAGAGGAGGCTGGACTCCCTTGAGGCCGCTCAGGGGGCTCCAAGAGACCCGCGTCGCGACTCGAGAGGAGAGCGGAGTCCTTGGCTTCCCCTCGAGACGAGGCCTGACTCCCCGGGGGAGCCTGGAATGCAACCCCGAGATCCCTGCCTTCCCTGGAGAGGAAGAGTAGGTCCCGGACACACGCCTAGGTGAGGTCTCTTCGGCCCTGCGGTGACTCGAGCGCAACCCCCAGCTTTCCCTCGCAACCCGAGGGGAAGATTGGGCTTCCCAGGGCCAACCCAAGGGGAAGGCTGAGATCCCCGTCGTAACTCGAGAATCCCGCCGCAACTCGAGAAAAACCACGTGGTTCCCACCTCTTGGCAAGATGAGGCCCTTGCCCGCCACGGCGTCTCAAGGGAAGTCCCCTGTTCCGCCCTGAAGGGCGAAACGGTCCCTGACAGCCTTCCTGCGACCCCCAAAAGTCCCCCGACACGCCCGGTTCCCTCGAGGGGAACACCGAGGGTCCCGGCACCGCTTCCTCTGAGCCCCTTTTCCCCTCCTGATCGCGACAGGAGAGGCGATTCCCCTGCGTGGTCTGGAAGGGGTTCCCGGCCTTCCCGGCGCACCTCAGGATGAGGCCGGTCTCACGAGGAAATTCGAGACGAGCCACGTGGGTGGGGCCACATGCCGATCGCCCCCGATTCCCCGGTCCGCGCTGGAGAAGGACCCGAGGCCCGGACCCCTCTTCGAAGGCAACCCTGTGGGGGAAGGCACAACACGAAGGGGCACTGCCACCACCGTGCATCGTCCGCAAAGACCCGCGGGTTCCACACACAGCTCGACGAGGGGCCGGAGACCCCCTGAGCAACTCGAGAGGCCAGCGGGGTTCCCTTCCTCAGACAAGACGAGGCCTGACTCTCCTGTCCCAACTCTGCAGGGACCCTGCGGTCGGAGTCCGAAACGGAGAGGAAGCCTGAGGTTCCTGCCTCCCCTCGAGGTGAGGCCCTCTTCCGTTGCGCCAGACCCAGCGGAGTCCCGAGGGGCCCCGCCACCTCCACAGGATCCCTCGCCTCTCAGAGGCACCCTGGCAAGTTCCCTAATGTCCCCGGCAGAAGGCGAGGGACACGAGGGTTTCCCGCCGCCCCCCGAGAAAGACCTCGAGAGTCCTTCTTCAACGCGTCTCGAGGCCCTAATCCCCTCCCGTGACTCGAGAGCCAGGACGCGCTCCCCCTCGCCACGCGCATGGAGACCTGACTTCCCTGGCGCCGCACGAGAGGCTCCCTGAGATCCTCGTCGTGCCTCGGGAGAAAAGCCCCACGGGCGCCGCAGCTCGAGGAAACCCCTGAGACGCCCCCGTCCTCGCGAGCTGAGGGCCTTCTCTTCCTGCATGGCCTGGAGAGCAATCCCGGGTCCTCTCTCCAAACGGAAGAGGAGGCTGGACTCCCTTGAGGCCGCTCAGGGGGCTCCAAGAGACCCGCGTCGCGACTCGAGAGGAGAGCGGAGTCCTTGGCTTCCCCTCGAGACGAGGCCTGACTCTCCGGGGGAGCCTGGAATGCAACCCCGAGATCCCTGCCTTCCCTGGAGAGGAATATTAGGTCCCGGACACACGACTAGGTGAGGTCTCTTCGGCCCTGCGGTGACTCGAGCGCAACCCCCAGCTTTCCCTCGCAACCCGAGGGGAAGATTGGGCTTCCCAGGGCCAACCCAAGGGGAAGGCTGAGATCCCCGTCGTAACTCGAGAATCCCGCCGCAACTCGAGAAAAACCACGTGGTTCCCACCTCTTGGCAAGATGAGGCCCTTGCCCGCCACGGCGTCTCAAGGGAAGTCCCCTGTTCCGCCCTGAAGGGCGAAACGGTCCCTGACAGCCTTCCTGCGACCCCCAAAAGTCCCCCGACACGCCGGGTTCCCTCGAGGGGAACACCGAGGGTCCCGGCACCGCTTCCTCTGAGCCCCTTCTCCCCTCCTGATCGCGACAGGAGAGGCGATTCCCCTGCGTGGTCTGGAAGGGGTTCCCGGCCTTCCCGGCGCACCTCAGGATGAGGCCGGTCTCACGAGGAAATTCGAGACGAGCCACGTGGGTGGGGCCACATGCCGATCGCCCCCGATTCCCCGGTCCGCCCTGGAGAAGGACCCGAGGCCCGGACCCCTCTTCGAAGGCAACCCTGTGGGGGAAGGCACAACACGAAGGGGCACTGCCACCCCCGTGCATCGTCCGCAAAGACCCGCGGGTTCCACACACAGCTCGACGAGGGGCCGGAGACCCCCTGAGCAACTCGAGAGGCCAGCGGGGTTCCCTTCCTCAGACAAGACGAGGCCTGACTCTCCTGTCCCAACTCTGCAGGGACCCTGCGGTCGGAGTCCGAAATGGAGAGGAAGCCTGAGGTTCCTGCCTCCCCTCGTGGTGAGGCCCTCTTCCGTTGCGCCAGACCCAGCGGAGTCCCGAGGGGCCCCGCCACGTCCACAGGATCCCTCGCCTCTCAGAGGCACCCTGGCAAGTTCCCTAAGGTCCCCGGCAGAAGGCGAGGGACACGAGGGTTTCCCGCCGCCCCCCGAGAAAGACCTCGAGAGTCCTTCTTCAACGCGACTCGAGGCCCTAGTCCCCTCCCGTGACTCGAGAGCCAGGACGCGCTCCCCCTCGCCACGCGCATGGAGACCTGACTTCCCTGGCGCCGCACGAGAGGCTCCCTGAGATCCTCGTCGTGCCTCGGGAGAAAAGCCCCACGGGCGCCGCAGCTCGAGGAAACCCCTGAGACGCCACCGTCCTCGCGAGCTGAGGGCCTTCTCTTCCTGCATGGCCTGGAGAGCAATCCCGGGTCCTCTCTCCAAACGGAAGAGGAGGCTGGACTCCCTTGAGGCCGCTCAGGGGGCTCCAAGAGACCCGCGTCGCGACTCGAGAGGAGAGCGGAGTCCTTGGCTTCCCCTCGAGACGAGGCCTGACTCCCCGGGGGAGCCTGGAATGCAACCCCGAGATCCCTGCCTTCCCTGGAGAGGAAGAGTAGGTCCCGGACACACGCCTAGGTGAGGTCTCTTCGGCCCTGCGGTGACTCGAGCGCAACCCCCAGCTTTCCCTCGCAACCCGAGGGGAAGATTGGGCTTCCCAGGGCCAACCCAAGGGGAAGGCTGAGATCCCCGTCGTAACTCGAGAATCCCGCCGCAACTCGAGAAAAACCACGTGGTTCCCACCTCTTGGCAAGATGAGGCCCTTGCCCGCCACGGCGTCTCAAGGGAAGTCCCCTGTTCCGCCCTGAAGGGCGAAACGGTCCCTGACAGCCTTCCTGCGACCCCCAAAAGTCCCCCGACACGCCCGGTTCCCTCGAGGGGAACACCGAGGGTCCCGGCACCGCTTCCTCTGAGCCCCTTTTCCCCTCCTGATCGCGACAGGAGAGGCGATTCCCCTGCGTGGTCTGGAAGGGGTTCCCGGCCTTCCCGGCGCACCTCAGGATGAGGCCGGTCTCACGAGGAAATTCGAGACGAGCCACGTGGGTGGGGCCACATGCCGATCGCCCCCGATTCCCCGGTCCGCGCTGGAGAAGGACCCGAGGCCCGGACCCCTCTTCGAAGGCAACCCTGTGGGGGAAGGCACAACACGAAGGGGCACTGCCACCCCCGTGCATCGTCCGCAAAGACCCGCGGGTTCCACACACAGCTCGACGAGGGGCCGGAGACCCCCTGAGCAACTCGAGAGGCCAGCGGGGTTCCCTTCCTCAGACAAGACGAGGCCTGACTCTCCTGTCCCAACTCTGCAGGGACCCTGCGGTCGGAGTCCGAAACGGAGAGGAAGCCTGAGGTTCCTGCCTCCCCTCGAGGTGAGGCCCTCTTCCGTTGCGCCAGACCCAGCGGAGTCCCGAGGGGCCCCGCCACCTCCACAGGATCCCTCGCCTCTCAGAGGCACCCTGGCAAGTTCCCTAAGGTCCCCGGCAGAAGGCGAGGGACACGAGGGTTTCCCGCCGCCCCCCGAGAAAGACCTCGAGAGTCCTTCTTCAACGCGTCTCGAGGCCCTAATCCCCTCCTGTGACTCGAGAGCCAGGACGCGCTCCCCCTCGCCACGCGCATGGAGACCTGACTTCCCTGGCGCCGCACGAGAGGCTCCCTGAGATCCTCGTCGTGCCTCGGGAGAAAAGCCCCACGGGCGCCGCAGCTCGAGGAAACCCCTGAGACGCCCCCGTCCTCGCGAGCTGAGGGCCTTCTCTTCCTGCATGGCCTGGAGAGCAATCCCGGGTCCTCTCTCCAAACGGAAGAGGAGGCTGGACTCCCTTGAGGCCGCTCAGGGGGCTCCAAGAGACCCGCGTCGCGACTCGAGAGGAGAGCGGAGTCCTTGGCTTCCCCTCGAGACGAGGCCTGACTCTCCGGGGGAGCCTGGAATGCAACCCCGAGATCCCTGCCTTCCCTGGAGAGGAATATTAGGTCCCGGACACACGACTAGGTGAGGTCTCTTCGGCCCTGCGGTGACTCGAGCGCAACCCCCAGCTTTCCCTCGCAACCCGAGGGGAAGATTGGGCTTCCCAGGGCCAACCCAAGGGGAAGGCTGAGATCCCCGTCGTAACTCGAGAATCCCGCCGCAACTCGAGAAAAACCACGTGGTTCCCACCTCTTGGCAAGATGAGGCCCTTGCCCGCCACGGCGTCTCAAGGGAAGTCCCCTGTTCCGCCCTGAAGGGCGAAACGGTCCCTGACAGCCTTCCTGCGACCCCCAAAAGTCCCCCGACACGCCGGGTTCCCTCGAGGGGAACACCGAGGGTCCCGGCACCGCTTCCTCTGAGCCCCTTCTCCCCTCCTGATCGCGACAGGAGAGGCGATTCCCCTGCGTGGTCTGGAAGGGGTTCCCGGCCTTCCCGGCGCACCTCAGGATGAGGCCGGTCTCACGAGGAAATTCGAGACGAGCCACGTGGGTGGGGCCACATGCCGATCGCCCCCGATTCCCCGGTCCGCCCTGGAGAAGGACCCGAGGCCCGGACCCCTCTTCGAAGGCAACCCTGTGGGGGAAGGCACAACACGAAGGGGCACTGCCACCCCCGTGCATCGTCCGCAAAGACCCGCGGGTTCCACACACAGCTCGACGAGGGGCCGGAGACCCCCTGAGCAACTCGAGAGGCCAGCGGGGTTCCCTTCCTCAGACAAGACGAGGCCTGACTCTCCTGTCCCAACTCTGCAGGGACCCTGCGGTCGGAGTCCGAAACGGAGAGGAAGCCTGAGGTTCCTGCCTCCCCTCGAGGTGAGGCCCTCTTCCGTTGCGCCAGACCCAGCGGAGTCCCGAGGGGCCCCGCCACCTCCACAGGATCCCTCGCCTTTCAGAGGCACCCTGGCAAGTTCCCTAAGGTCCCCGGCAGAAGGCGAGGGACACGAGGGTTTCCCGCCGCCCCCCGAGAAAGACCTCGAGAGTCCTTCTTCAACGCGTCTCGAGGCCCTAGTCCCCTCCCGTGACTCGAGAGCCAGGACGCGCTCCCCCTCGCCACGCGCATGGAGACCTGACTTCCCTGGCGCCGCCCGAGAGGCTCCCTGAGATCCTCGTCGTGCCTCGGGAGAAAAGCCCCACGGGCGCCGCAGCTCGAGGAAACCCCTGAGACGCCCCCGTCCTCGCGAGCTGAGGGCCTTCTCTTCCTGCATGGCCTGGAGAGCAATCCCGGGTCCTCTCTCCAAACGGAAGAGGAGGCTGGACTCCCTTGAGGCCGCTCAGGGGGCTCCAAGACACCCGCGTCGCGACTCGAGAGGAGAGCGGAGTCCTTGGCTTCCCCTCGAGACGAGGCCTGACTCCCCGGGGGAGCCTGGAATGCAACCCCGAGATCCCTGCCTTCCCTGGAGAGGAATATTAGGTCCCGGACACACGCCTAGGTGAGGTCTCTTCGGCCCTGCGGTGACTCGAGCGCAACCCCCAGCTTTCCCTCGCAACCCGAGGGGAAGATTGGGCTTCCCAGGGCCAACCTAAGGGGAAGGCTGAGATCCCCGTCGTAACTCGAGAATCCCGCCGCAACTCGAGAAAAACCACGTGGTTCCCACCTCTTGGCAAGATGAGGCCCTTGCCCGCCACGGCGTCTCATGGGAAGTCCCCTGTTCCGCCCTGAAGGGCGAAACGGTCCCTGACAGCCTTCCTGCGTCCCCCAAAAGTCCCCCGACACGCCGGGTTCCCTCGAGGGGAACACCGAGGGTCCCGGCACCGCTTCCTCTGAGCCCCTTCTCCCCTCCTGATCGCGACAGGAGAGGCGATTCCCCTGCGTGGTCTGGAAGGGGTTCCCGGCCTTCCCGGCGCACCTCAGGATGAGGCCGGTCTCACGAGGAAATTCGAGACGAGCCACGTGGGTGGGGCCACATGCCGATCGCCCCCGATTCCCCGGTCCGCCCTGGAGAAGGACCCGAGGCCCGGACCCCTCTTCGAAGGCAACCCTGTGGGGGAAGGCACAACACGAAGGGGCACTGCCACCCCCGTGCATCGTCCGCAAAGACCCGCGGGTTCCACACACAGCTCGACGAGGGGCCTGAGACCCCCTGAGCAACTCGAGAGGCCAGCGGGGTTCCCTTCCTCAGACAAGACGAGGCCTGACTCTCCTGTCCCAACTCTGCAGGGACCCTGCGGTCGGAGTCCGAAACGGAGAGGAAGCCTGAGGTTCCTGCCTCCCCTCGAGGTGAGGCCCTCTTCCGTTGCGCCAGACCCAGCGGAGTCCCGAGGGGCCCCGCCACCTCCACAGGATCCCTCGCCTCTCAGAGGCACCCTGGCAAGTTCCCTAAGGTCCCCGGCAGAAGGCGAGGGACACGAGGGTTTCCCGCCGCCCCCCGAGAAAGACCTCGAGAGTCCTTCTTCAACGCGTCTCGAGGCCCTAGTCCCCTCCCGTGACTCGAGAGCCAGGACGCGCTCCCCCTCGCCACGCGCATGGAGACCTGACTTCCCTGGCGCCGCACGAGAGGCTCCCTGAGATCCTCGTCGTGCCTCGGGAGAAAAGCCCCACGGGCGCCGCAGCTCGAGGAAACCCCTGAGACGCCCCCGTCCTCGCGAGCTGAGGGCCTTCTCTTCCTGCATGGCCTGGAGAGCAATCCCGGGTCCTCTCTCCAAACGGAAGAGGAGGCTGGACTCCCTTGAGGCCGCTCAGGGGGCTCCAAGAGACCCGCGTCGCGACTCGAGAGGAGAGCGGAGTCCTTGGCTTCCCCTCGAGACGAGGCCTGACTCCCCGGGGGAGCCTGGAATGCAACCCCGAGATCCCTGCCTTCCCTGGAGAGGAAGAGTAGGTCCCGGACACACGCCTAGGTGAGGTCTCTTCGGCCCTGCCGTGACTCGAGCGCAACCCCCAGCTTTCCCTCGCAACCCGAGGGGAAGATTGGGCTTCCCAGGGCCAACCCAAGGGGAAGGCTGAGATCCCCGTCGTAACTCGAGAATCCCGCCGCAACTCGAGAAAAACCACGTGGTTCCCACCTCTTGGCAAGATGAGGCCCTTGCCCGCCACGGCGTCTCAAGGGAAGTCCCCTGTTCCGCCCTGAAGGGCGAAACGGTCCCTGACAGCCTTCCTGCGACCCCCAAAAGTCCCCCGACACGCCGGGTTCCCTCGAGGGGAACACCGAGGGTCCCGGCACCGCTTCCTCTGAGCCCCTTCTCCCCTCCTAATCGCGACAGGAGAGGCGATTGCCCTGCGTGGTCTGGAAGGGGTTCCCGGCCTTCCCGGCGCACCTCAGGATGAGGCCGGTCTCACGAGGAAATTCGAGACGAGCCACGTGGGTGGGGCCACATGCCGATCGCCCCCGATTCCCCGGTCCGCCCTGGAGAAGGACCCGAGGCCCGGACCCCTCTTCGAAGGCAACCCTGTGGGGGAAGGCACAACACGAAGGGGCACTGCCACCCCCGTGCATCGTCCGCAAAGACCCGCGGGTTCCACACACAGCTCGACGAGGGGCCGGAGACCCCCTGAGCAACTCGAGAGGCCAGCGGGGTTCCCTTCCTCAGACAAGACGAGGCCTGACTCTCCTGTCCCAACTCTGCAGGGACCCTGCGGTCGGAGTCCGAAACGGAGAGGAAGCCTGAGGTTCCTGCCTCCCCTCGAGGTGAGGCCCTCTTCCGTTGCGCCAGACCCAGCGGAGTCCCGAGGGGCCCCGCCACCTCCACAGGATCCCTCGCCTCTCAGAGGCACCCTGGCAAGTTCCCTAAGGTCCCCGGCAGAAGGCGAGGGACACGAGGGTTTCCCGCCGCCCCCCGAGAAAGACCTCGAGAGTCCTTCTTCAACGCGTCTCGAGGCCCTAGTCCCCTCCCGTGACTCGAGAGCCAGGACGCTCTCCCCCTCGCCACGCGCATGGAGACCTGACTTCCCTGGCGCCACACGAGAGGCTCCCTGAGATCCTCGTCGTGCCTCGGGAGAAAAGCCCCACGGGCGCCGCAGCTCGAGGAAACCCCTGAGACGCCCCCGTCCTCGCGAGCTGAGGGCCTTCTCTTCCTGCATGGCCTGGAGAGCAATCCCGGGTCCTCTCTCCAAACGGAAGAGGAGGCTGGACTCCCTTGAGGCCGCTCAGGGGGCTCCAAGACACCCGCGTCGCGACTCGAGAGGAGAGCGGAGTCCTTGGCTTCCCCTCGAGACGAGGCCTGACTCCCCGGGGGAGCCTGGAATGCAACCCCGAGATCCCTGCCTTCCCTGGAGAGGAATATTAGGTCCCGGACACACGCCTAGGTGAGGTCTCTTCGGCCCTGCCGTGACTCGAGCGCAACCCCCAGCTTTCCCTCGCAACCCGAGGGGAAGATTGGGCTTCCCAGGGCCAACCCAAGGGGAAGGCTGAGATCCCCGTCGTAACTCGAGAATCCCGCCGCAACTCGAGAAAAACCACGTGGTTCCCACCTCTTGGCAAGATGAGGCCCTTGCCCGCCACGGCGTCTCAAGGGAAGTCCCCTGTTCCTCCCTGAAGGGCGAAACGGTCCCTGACAGCCTTCCTGCGACCCCCAAAAGTCCCCCGACACGCCGGGTTCCCTCGAGGGGAACACCGAGGGTCCCGGCACCGCTTCCTCTGAGCCCCTTCTCCCCTCCTGATCGCGACAGGAGAGGCGATTCCCCTGCGTGGTCTGGAAGGGGCTCCCGGCCTTCCCGGCGCACCTCAGGATGAGGCCGGTCTCACGAGGAAATTCGAGACGAGCCACGTGGGTGGGGCCACATGCCGATCGCCCCCGATTCCCCGGTCCGCCCTGGAGAAGGACCCGAGGCCCGGACCCCTCTTCGAAGGCAACCCTGTGGGGGAAGGCACAACACGAAGGGGCACTGCCACCCCCGTGCATCGTCCGCAAAGACCCGCGGGTTCCACACACAGCTCGACGAGGGGCCGGAGACCCCCTGAGCAACTCGAGAGGCCAGCGGGGTTCCCTTCCTCAGACAAGACGAGGCCTGACTCTCCTGTCCCAACTCTGCAGGGACCCTGCGGTCGGAGTCCGAAACGGAGAGGAAGCCTGAGGTTCCTGCCTCCCCTCGAGGTGAGGCCCTCTTCCGTTGCGCCAGACCCTGCAGAGTCCCGAGGGGCCCCGCCACCTCCACAGGATCCCTCGCCTCTCAGAGGCACCCTGGCAAGTTCCCTGAGGTCCCCAGAAGAAGGCGAGGGACACGAGGGTTTCCCGCCGCCCCCCGAGAAAGACCTCGAGAGTCCTTCTTCAACGCGTCTCGAGGCCCTAGTCCCCTCCCGTGACTCGAGAGCCAGGACGCGCTCCCCCTCGCCACGCGCATGGAGACCTGACTTCCCTGGCGCCGCACGAGAGGCTCCCTGAGATCCTCGTCGTGCCTCGGGAGAAAAGCCCCACGGGCGCCGCAGCTCGAGGAAACCCCTGAGACGCCCCCGTCCTCGCGAGCTGAGGGCCTTCTCTTCCTGCATGGCCTGGAGAGCAATCCCGGGTCCTCTCTCCAAACGGAAGAGGAGGCTGGACTCCCTTGAGGCCGCTCAGGGGGCTCCAAGAGACCCGCGTCGCGACTCGAGAGGAGAGCGGAGTCCTTGGCTTCCCCTCGAGACGAGGCCTGACTCCCCGGGGGAGCCTGGAATGCAACCCCGAGATCCCTGCCTTCTCTGGAGAGGAATAGTAGTTCCCGGACACACGCCTAGGTGAGGTCTCTTCGGCCCTGCGGTGACTCGAGCGCAACCCCCAGCTTTCCCTCGCAACCCGAGGGGAAGATTGGGCTTCCCAGGGCCAACCCAAGGGGAAGGCTGAGATCCCCGTCGTAACTCGAGAATCCCGCCGCAACTCGAGAAAAACCACGTGGTTCCCACCTCTTGGCAAGATGAGGCCCTTGCCCGCCACGGCGTCTCAAGGGAAGTCCCCTGTTCCGCCCTGAAGGGTGAAACGGTCCCTGACAGCCTTCCTGCGACCCCCAAAAGTCCCCCGACACGCCGGGTTCCCTCGAGGGGAACACCGAGGGTCCCAGCACCGCTTCGTCTGAGCCCCTTCTCCCCTCCTGATCGCGACAGGAGAGGCGATTCCCCTGCGTGGTCTGGAAGGGGTTCCCGGCCTTCCCGGCGCACCTCAGGATGAGGCCGGTCTCACGAGGAAATTCGAGACGAGCCACGTGGGTGGGGCCACATGCCGAACGCCCCCGATTCCCCGGTCCGCCCTTGAGAAGGACCCAAGGCCCGGACCCCTCTTTGAAGGCAACCCTGTGGGTGAAGGCACAACACGAAGGGGCACTGCCACCCCCGTGCATCGTCCGCAAAGACCCGCGGGTTCCACACACAGCTCGACGAGGGGCCTGAGACCCCCTGAGCAACTCGAGAGGCCAGGGGGTTCCCTTCCTCAGACAAGACGAGGCCTGACTCTCCTGTCCCAACTCTGCAGGGACCCTGCGGTCGGAGTCCGAAACGGAGAGGAAGCCTGAGGTTCCTGCCTCCCCTCGAGGTGAGGCCCTCTTCCGTTGCGCCAGACCCAGCGGAGTCCCGAGGGGCCCCGCCACCTCCACAGGATCCCTCGCCTCTCAGAGGCACCCTGGCAAGTTCCCTAAGGTCCCCGGCAGAAGGCGAGGGACACGAGGGTTTCCCGCCGCCCCCCGAGAAAGACCTCGAGAGTCCTTCTTCAACGCGTCTCGAGGCCCTAGTCCCCTCCCGTGACTCGAGAGCCAGGACGCGCTCCCCCTCGCCACGCGCATGGAGACCTGACTTCCCTGGCGCCGCACGAGAGGCTCCCTGAGATCCTCGTCGTGCCTCGGGAGAAAAGACCCACGGGCGCCGCAGCTCGAGGAAACCCCTGAGACGCCCCCGTCCTCGCGAGCTGAGGGCCTTCTCTTCCTGCATGGCCTGGAGAGCAATCCCGGGTCCTCTCTCCAAACGGAAGAGGAGGCTGGACTCCCTTGAGGCCGCTCAGGGGGCTCCAAGAGACCCGCGTCGCGACTCGAGAGGAGAGCGGAGTCCTTGGCTTCCCCTCGAGACGAGGCCTGACTCCCCGGGGGAGCCTGGAATGCAACCCCGAGATCCCTGCCTTCCCTGGAGAGGAAGAGTAGGTCCCGGACACACGCCTAGGTGAGGTCTCTTCGGCCCTGCCGTGACTCGAGCGCAACCCCCAGCTTTCCCTCGCAACCCGAGGGGAAGATTGGGCTTCCCAGGGCCAACCCAAGGGGAAGGCTGAGATCCCCGTCGTAACTCGAGAATCCCGCCGCAACTCGAGAAAAACCACGTGGTTCCCACCTCTTGGCAAGATGAGGCCCTTGCCCGCCACGGCGTCTCAAGGGAAGTCCCCTGTTCCGCCCTGAAGGGCGAAACGGTCCCTGACAGCCTTCCTGCGACCCCCAAAAGTCCCCCGACACGCCGGGTTCCCTCGAGGGGAACACCGAGGGTCCCGGCACCGCTTCCTCTGAGCCCCTTCTCCCCTCCTAATCGCGACAGGAGAGGCGATTGCCCTGCGTGGTCTGGAAGGGGTTCCCGGCCTTCCCGGCGCACCTCAGGATGAGGCCGGTCTCACGAGGAAATTCGAGACGAGCCACGTGGGTGGGGCCACATGCCGATCGCCCCCGATTCCCCGGTCCGCCCTGGAGAAGGACCCGAGGCCCGGACCCCTCTTCGAAGGCAACCCTGTGGGGGAAGGCACAACACGAAGGGGCACTGCCACCCCCGTGCATCGTCCGCAAAGACCCGCGGGTTCCACACACAGCTCGACGAGGGGCCGGAGACCCCCTGAGCAACTCGAGAGGCCAGCGGGGTTCCCTTCCTCAGACAAGACGAGGCCTGACTCTCCTGTCCCAACTCTGCAGGGACCCTGCGGTCGGAGTCCGAAACGGAGAGGAAGCCTGAGGTTCCTGCCTCCCCTCGAGGTGAGGCCCTCTTCCGTTGCGCCAGACCCAGCGGAGTCCCGAGGGGCCCCGCCACCTCCACAGGATCCCTCGCCTCTCAGAGGCACCCTGGCAAGTTCCCTAAGGTCCCCGGCAGAAGGCGAGGGACACGAGGGTTTCCCGCCGCCCCCCGAGAAAGACCTCGAGAGTCCTTCTTCAACGCGTCTCGAGGCCCTAGTCCCCTCCCGTGACTCGAGAGCCAGGACGCTCTCCCCCTCGCCACGCGCATGGAGACCTGACTTCCCTGGCGCCACACGAGAGGCTCCCTGAGATCCTCGTCGTGCCTCGGGAGAAAAGCCCCACGGGCGCCGCAGCTCGAGGAAACCCCTGAGACGCCCCCGTCCTCGCGAGCTGAGGGCCTTCTCTTCCTGCATGGCCTGGAGAGCAATCCCGGGTCCTCTCTCCAAACGGAAGAGGAGGCTGGACTCCCTTGAGGCCGCTCAGGGGGCTCCAAGACACCCGCGTCGCGACTCGAGAGGAGAGCGGAGTCCTTGGCTTCCCCTCGAGACGAGGCCTGACTCCCCGGGGGAGCCTGGAATGCAACCCCGAGATCCCTGCCTTCCCTGGAGAGGAATATTAGGTCCCGGACACACGCCTAGGTGAGGTCTCTTCGGCCCTGCCGTGACTCGAGCGCAACCCCCAGCTTTCCCTCGCAACCCGAGGGGAAGATTGGGCTTCCCAGGGCCAACCCAAGGGGAAGGCTGAGATCCCCGTCGTAACTCGAGAATCCCGCCGCAACTCGAGAAAAACCACGTGGTTCCCACCTCTTGGCAAGATGAGGCCCTTGCCCGCCACGGCGTCTCAAGGGAAGTCCCCTGTTCCGCCCTGAAGGGCGAAACGGTCCCTGACAGCCTTCCTGCGACCCCCAAAAGTCCCCCGACACGCCGGGTTCCCTCGAGGGGAACACCGAGGGTCCCGGCACCGCTTCCTCTGAGCCCCTTCTCCCCTCCTGATCGCGACAGGAGAGGCGATTCCCCTGCGTGGTCTGGAAGGGGCTCCCGGCCTTCCCGGCGCACCTCAGGATGAGGCCGGTCTCACGAGGAAATTCGAGACGAGCCACGTGGGTGGGGCCACATGCCGATCGCCCCCGATTCCCCGGTCCGCCCTGGAGAAGGACCCGAGGCCCGGACCCCTCTTCGAAGGCAACCCTGTGGGGGAAGGCACAACACGAAGGGGCACTGCCACCCCCGTGCATCGTCCGCAAAGACCCGCGGGTTCCACACACAGCTCGACGAGGGGCCGGAGACCCCCTGAGCAACTCGAGAGGCCAGCGGGGTTCCCTTCCTCAGACAAGACGAGGCCTGACTCTCCTGTCCCAACTCTGCAGGGACCCTGCGGTCGGAGTCCGAAACGGAGAGGAAGCCTGAGGTTCCTGCCTCCCCTCGAGGTGAGGCCCTCTTCCGTTGCGCCAGACCCTGCAGAGTCCCGAGGGGCCCCGCCACCTCCACAGGATCCCTCGCCTCTCAGAGGCACCCTGGCAAGTTCCCTGAGGTCCCCGGAAGAAGGCGAGGGACACGAGGGTTTCCCGCCGCCCCCCGAGAAAGACCTCGAGAGTCCTTCTTCAACGCGTCTCGAGGCCCTAGTCCCCTCCCGTGACTCGAGAGCCAGGACGCGCTCCCCCTCGCCACGCGCATGGAGACCTGACTTCCCTGGCGCCGCACGAGAGGCTCCCTGAGATCCTCGTCGTGCCTCGGGAGAAAACCCCCACGGGCGCCGCAGCTCGAGGAAACCCCTGAGACGCCCCCGTCCTCGCGAGCTGAGGGCCTTCTCTTCCTGCATGGCCTGGAGAGCAATCCCGGGTCCTCTCTCCAAACGGAAGAGGAGGCTGGACTCCCTTGAGGCCGCTCAGGGGGCTCCAAGAGACCCGCGTCGCGACTCGAGAGGAGAGCGGAGTCCTTGGCTTCCCCTCGAGACGAGGCCTGACTCCCCGGGGGAGCCTGGAATGCAACCCCGAGATCCCTGCCTTCTCTGGAGAGGAATAGTAGTTCCCGGACACACGCCTAGGTGAGGTCTCTTCGGCCCTGCGGTGACTCGAGCGCAACCCCCAGCTTTCCCTCGCAACCCGAGGGGAAGATTGGGCTTCCCAGGGCCAACCCAAGGGGAAGGCTGAGATCCCCGTCGTAACTCGAGAATCCCGCCGCAACTCGAGAAAAACCACGTGGTTCCCACCTCTTGGCAAGATGAGGCCCTTGCCCGCCACGGCGTCTCAAGGGAAGTCCCCTGTTCCGCCCTGAAGGGTGAAACGGTCCCTGACAGCCTTCCTGCGACCCCCAAAAGTCCCCCGACACGCCGGGTTCCCTCGAGGGGAACACCGAGGGTCCCAGCACCGCTTCGTCTGAGCCCCTTCTCCCCTCCTGATCGCGACAGGAGAGGCGATTCCCCTGCGTGGTCTGGAAGGGGTTCCCGGCCTTCCCGGCGCACCTCAGGATGAGGCCGGTCTCACGAGGAAATTCGAGACGAGCCACGTGGGTGGGGCCACATGCCGAACGCCCCCGATTCCCCGGTCCGCCCTTGAGAAGGACCCAAGGCCCGGACCCCTCTTTGAAGGCAACCCTGTGGGTGAAGGCACAACACGAAGGGGCACTGCCACCCCCGTGCAGCGTCCGCAAAGACCCGCGGGTTCCACACACAGCTCGACGAGGGGCCTGAGACCCCCTGAGCAACTCGAGAGGCCAGGGGGTTCCCTTCCTCAGACAAGACGAGGCCTGACTCTCCTGTCCCAACTCTGCAGGGACCCTGCGGTCGGAGTCCGAAACGGAGAGGAAGCCTGAGGTTCCTGCCTCCCCTCGAGGTGAGGCCCTCTTCCGTTGCGCCAGACCCAGTGGAGTCCCGAGGGGCCCCGCCACCTCCACAGGATCCCTCGCCTCTCAGAGGCACCCTGGCAAGTTCCCTAAGGTCCCCGGCAGAAGGCGAGGGACACGAGGGTTTCCCGCCGCCCCCCGAGAAAGACCTCGAGAGTCCTTCTTCAACGCGTCTCGAGGCCCTAGTCCCCTCCCGTGACTCGAGAGCCAGGACGCGCTCCCCCTCGCCACGCGCATGGAGACCTGACTTCCCTGGCGCCGCACGAGAGGCTCCCTGAGATCCTCGTCGTGCCTCGGGAGAAAACCCCCACGGGCGCCGCAGCTCGAGGAAACCCCTGAGACGCCCCCGTCCTCGCGAGCTGAGGGCCTTCTTTTCCTGCATGGCCTGGAGAGCAATCCCGGGTCCTCTCTCCAAACGGAAGAGGAGGCTGGAATCCCTTGAGGCCGCTCAGGGGGCTCCAAGACACCCGCGTCGCGACTCGAGAGGAGAGCGGAGTCCTTGGCTTCCCCTCGACACGAGGCCTGACTCCCCGGGGGAGCCTGGAATGCAACCCCGAGATCCCTGCCTTCCCTGGAGAGGAATATTAGGTCCCGGACACACGCCTAGGTGAGGTCTCTTCGGCCCTGCGGTGACTCGAGCGCAACCCCCAGCTTTCCCTCGCAACCCGAGGGGAAGATTGGGCTTCCCAGGGCCAACCCAAGGGGAAGGCTGAGATCCCCGTCGTAACTCGAGAATCCCGCCGCAACTCGAGAAAAACCACGTGATTCCCACCTCTTGGCAAGATGAGGCCCTTGCCCGCCACGGCGTCTCAAGGGAAGTCCCCTGTTCCGCCCTGAAGGGCGAAACGGTCCCTGACAGCCTTCCTGCGACCCCCAAAAGTCCCCGACACGCCGGGTTCCCTCGAGAGGAACACCGAGGGTCCCGGCACCGCTTCCTCTGAGCCCCTTCTCCCCTCCTGATCGCGACAGGAGAGGCGATTCCCCTGCGTGGTCTGGAAGGGGTTCCCGGCCTTCCCCGCGCACCTCAGGATGAGGCCGGTCTCACGAGGAAATTCGAGACGAGCCACGTGGGTGGGGCCACATGCCGAACGCCCCCGATTCCCCGGTCCGCCCTTGAGAAGGACCCGAGGCCCGGACCCCTCTTCGAAGGCAACCCTGTGGGTGAAGGCACAACACGAAGGGGCACTGCCACCCCCGTGCAGCATCCGCAAAGACCCGCGGGTTCCACACACAGCTCGACGAGGGGCCTGAGACCCCCTGAGCAACTCGAGAGGCCAGCGGGGTTCCCTTCCTCAGACAAGACGAGGCCTGACTCTCCTGTCCCAACTCTGCAGGGACCCTGCGGTCGGAGTCCGAAACGGAGAGGAAGCCTGAGGTGCCTGCCTCCCCTCGAGGTGAGGCCCTCTTCCGTTGCGCCAGACCCAGCGGAGTCCCGAGGGGCCCCGCCACCTCCACAGGTTCCCTCGCCTCTCATATGCACCCTGGCAAGTTCCCTAAGGTCCCCGGCAGAAGGCGAGGGACACGAGGGTTTCCCGCCGCCCCCCGAGAAAGACCTCGAGAGTCCTTCTTCAACGCGTCTCGAGGCCCTAGTCCCCTCCCGTGACTCGAGAGCCAGGACGCGCTCCCCCTCGCCACGCGCATGGAGACCTGACTTCCCTGGCGCCGCACGAGAGGCTCCCTGAGATCCTCGTCGTGCCTCGGGAGAAAACCCCCACGGGCGCCGCAGCTCGAGGAAACCCCTGAGACGCCCCCGTCCTCGCGAGCTGAGGGCCTTCTTTTCCTGCATGGCCTGGAGAGCAATCCCGGGTCCTCTCTCCAAACGGAAGAGGAGTCTGGACTCCCTTGAGGCCGCTCAGGGGGCTCCAAGAGACCCGCGTCACGACTCGAGAGGAGAGCGGAGTCCTTGGCTTCCCCTCGAGACGAGGCCTGACTCCCCGGGGGAGCGTGGAATGCAACCCCGAGATCCCTGCCTTCCCTGGAGAGGAATATTAGGTCCCGGACACACGCCTAGGTGAGGTCTCTATGGCCCTGCGGTGACTCGAGCGCAAGCCCCAGCTTTCCCTCGCAACCCGAGGGGAAGATTGGGCTTCCCAGGGCCAACCCAAGGGGAAGGCTGAGATCCCCGTCGTACCTCGAGAATCACACCGCAACTCGAGAAAAACCACGTGGTTCCCACCTCTTGGCAAGATGAGGCCCTTGCCCGCCACGGCGTCTCAAGGGAAGTCCCCTGTTCCGCCCTGAAGGGCGAAACGGTCCCTGACAGCCTTCCTGCGACCCCCGAAAGTCCCCCGACACGCCGGGTTCCCTCGAGGGGAACACCGAGGGTCCCGGCACCGCTTCCTCTGAGCCCCTTCTCCCCTCCTGATCGCGACAGGAGAGGCGATTCCCCTGCGTGGTCTGGAAGGGGTTCCCGGCCTTTCCGGCACACCTCAGGATGAGGCCGGTCTCACGAGGAAATTCGAGACGAGCCACGTGGGTGGGGCCACATGCCGAACGCCCCCGATTCCCCGGTCCGCCCTTGAGAAGGACCCGAGGCCCGGACCCCTCATCGAAGGCAAACCTGTGGGTGAAGGCACAACACGAAGGGGCACTGCCACCCCCGTGCAGCGTCCGCAAAGACCCGCGGGTTCCACACACAGCTCGACGAGGGGCCTGAGACCCCCTGAGCAACTCGAGAGGCCAGCGGGGTTCCCTTCCTCAGACAAGACGAGGCCTGACTCTCCTGTCCCAACTCTGCAGGGACCCTGCGGTCGGAGTCCGAAACGGAGAGGAAGCCTGAGGTTCCTGCCTCCCCTCGAGGTGAGGCCCTCTTCCGTTGCGCCAGACCCAGCGGAGTCCCGAGGGACCACGCCACCTCCACAGGTTCCCTCGCCTCTCATATGCACCCTGGCAAGTTCCCTAAGGTCCCCGGCAGAAGGCGAGGGACACGAGGGTTTCCCGCCGCCCCCCGATAAAGACCTCGAGAGTCCTTCTTCAACGCCTCTCGAGGCCCTAGTCCCCTCCCGTGACTCGAGAGCCAGGACGCGCTCCCCCTCGCCACGCGCATGGAGACCTGACTTCCCTGGCGCCGCACGAGAGGCTCCCTGAGATCCTCGTCGTGCCTCGGGAGAAAACCCCCACGGGCGCCGCAGCTCGAGGAAACCCCTGAGACGCCCCCGTCCTCGCGAGCTGACGGCCTTCTTTTCCTGCATGGCCTGGAGGGCAATCCCGGGTCCTCTCTCCAAACGGAAGAGGAGGCTGGACTCCCTTGAGGCCGCTCAGGGGGCTCCAAGAGACGCGCGTCGTGACTCGAGAGGAGAGCGGAGTCCTTGGCTTCCCCTCGAGACGAGGCCTGACTCCCCGGGGGAGCCTGGAATGCAACCCCGAGATCCCTGCCTTCCCTGGAGTGGAATATTAGGTCCCGAACACACGCCTAGGTGAGGTCTCTTCGGCCCTGCGGTGACTCGAGCGCAACCCCCAGCTTTCCCTCGCAACCCGAGGGGAAGATTGGGCTTCCCAGGGCCAACCCAAGGGGAAGGCTGATATCCCCGTCGTAACTCGAGATCCCGCCGCAACTCGAGAAAAACCACGTGGTTCCCACCTCTTGGCAAGATGAGGCCCTTGCCCGCCACGGCGTCTCAAGGGAAGTCCCCTGTTCCGCCCTGAAGGGCGAAACGGTCCCTGACAGCCTTCCTGCGACCCCCGAAAGTCCCCCGACACGCGGGGTTCCCTCGAGGGGAACACCGAGGGTCCCGGCACCGCTTCCTCTGAGCCCCTTCTCCCCTACTGATCGCGACAGGAGAGGCGATTCCCCTGCGTGGTCTGGAAGGGGTTCCCGGCCTTCGCGGCGCACCTCAGGATGAGGCCGGTCTCACGAGGAAATTAGAGACGAGCCACGTGGGTGGGGCCACATGCCGAACGCACCCGATTCCCCTGTTCGCCCTGGAGAAGGACCCGAGGCCCGGACCCCTCTTCGAAGGCAACCCTGTGGGGGAAGGCACAACACGAAGGGGCACTGCCACCCCCGTGCATCGTCCGCAAAGACCCGCGGGTTCCACACACAGCTCGACGAGGGGCCGGAGACCCCCTGAGCAACTCGAGAGGCCAGCGGGGTTCCCTTCCTCAGACAAGACGAGGCCTGACTCTCCTGTACCAACTCTGCAGGGACCCTGCGGTCGGAGTCCGAAACGGAGAGGAAGCCTGAGGTTCCTGCCTCCCCTCGAGGTGAGGCCCTCTTCCGTTGCGCCAGACCCAGCGGAGTCCCGAGGGACCCCGCCACTTCCACAGGATCCCTCGCCTCTCAGAGGCACCCTGGCAAGTTCCCTAAGGTCCCCGGCAGAAGGCGAGGGACACGAGGGTTTCCCGCCGCCCCCCGAGAAAGACCTCGAGAGTCCTTCTTCAACGCGTCTCGAGGCCCTAGTCCCCTCCCGTGACTCGAGAGCCAGGACGCGCTCCCCCTCGCCACGCGCATGGAGACCTGACTTCCCTGGCGCCGCACGAGAGGCTCCCTGAGATCCTCGTCGTGCCTCGGGAGAAAACCCCCACGGGCGCCGCAGCTCGAGGAAACCCCTGAGACGCCCCCGTCCTCGCGAGCTGAGGGCCTTCTTTTCCTGCATGGCCTGGAGAGCAATCCCGGGTCCTCTCTCCAAACGGAAGAGGAGGCTGGACTCCCTTGAGGCCGCTCAGGGGGCTCCAAGAGACCCGCGTCGCGACTCGAGAGGAGAGCGGAGTCCTTGGCTTCCCCTCGAGACGAGGCCTGACTCCCCGGGGGAGCCTGGAATGCAACCCCGAGATCCCTGCCTTCCCTGGAGAGGAAGAGTAGGTCCCGGACACACGCCTAGGTGAGGTCTCTTCGGCCCTGCAGTGACTCGAGCGCAACCCCCAGCTTTCCCTCGCAACCCGAGGGGAAGATTGGGCTTCCCAGGGCCAACCCAAGGGGAAGGCTGAGATCCCCGTCGTAACTCGAGAATGCCGCCGCACCTCGAGAAAAACCACGTGGTTCCCACCTCTTGGCAATATGAGGCCCTTGCCCGCCACGGCGTCTCAAGGGAAGTCCCCTGTTCCGCCCTGAAGGGCGAAACGGTCCCTGACAGCCTTCCTGCGACCCCCAAAAGTCCCCCGACACGCCGGGTTCCTTCGAGGGGAACACCGAGGGTCCCTGCACCGCTTCCTCTGAGCCCCTTCTCCCCTCCTGATCGCGACAGGAGAGGCGATTGCCCTGCGTGGTCTGGAAGGGGTTCCCGGCCTTCCCGGCGCACCTCAGGATGAGGCCGGTCTCACGAGGAAATTCGAGACGAGCCACGTGGGTGGGGCCACATGCTGAACGCCCCCGATTCCCCGGTCCGCCCTTGAGAAGGACCCGAGGCCCGGACCCCTCTTCGAAGGCAACCCTGTGGGTGAAGGCACAACACGAAGGGGCACTGCCACCCCCGTGCATCGTCCACAAAGACCCGCGGGTTCCACACACAGCTCGTCGAGGGGCCTGGGACCCCCTGAGCAACTCGAGAGGCCAGCGGGCTTCCCTTCCTCAGACAAGACGAGGCCTTACTCTCCTGTCCCAACTCTGCAGGGACCCTGCGGTCGGACTCCGAAATGGAGAGGAAGCCTGAGGTTCCTGCCTCCCCTCGAGGTGAGGCCCTCTTCCGTTGCGCCAGACCCAGCGGAGTCCCGAGGGGCCCCGCCACCTCCACAGGATCCCTCGCCTCTCAGAGGCACCCTGGCAAGTTCCCTACGGTCCCCGGCAGAAGGCGAGGGACACGAGGGTTTCCCGCCGCCCCCCGAGAAAGACCTCGAGAGTCCTTCTTCAACGCGTCTCGAGGCCCTAGTCCCCTCCCGTGACTCGAGAGCCAGGACGCGCTCCCCCTCGCCACGCGCATGGAGACCTGACTTCCCTGGCGCCGCACGAGAGGCTCCCTGAGATCCTCGTCGTGCCTCGGGAGAAAACCCCCACGGGCGTCGCAGCTCGAGGAAACCCCTGAGACGCCCCCGTCCTCGCGAGCTGAGGGCCTTCTTTTCCTGCATGGCCTGGAGAGCAATCCCGGGTCCTCTCTCCAAACGGAAGAGGAGGCTGGACTCCCTTGAGGCCGCTCAGGGGGCTCCAAGAGACCCGCGTCGCGACTCGAGAGGAGAGCGGAGTCCTTGGCTTCCCCTCGAGACGAGGCCTGACTCCCCGGGGGAGCCTGGAATGCAACCCCGAAATCCCTGCCTTCCCTGGAGAGGAAGAGTAGGTCCCGGACACACGCCTAGGTGAGGTCTCTTCGGCCCTGCAGTGACTGGAGCGCAACCCCCAGCTTTCCCTCGCAACCCGAGGGGAAGATTGGGCTTCCCAGGGCCAACCCAAGGGGAAGGCTGAGATCCCCGTCGTAACTCGAGCATCCCGCCGCAACTCGAGAAAAACCACGTGGTTCCCACCTCTTGGCAAGATGAGGCCCTTGCCCGCCACGGCGTCTCAAGGGAAGTCCCCTGTTCCGCCCTGAAGGGCGAAACGGTCCCTGACAGCCTTCCTGTGACCCCCAAAAGTCCCCCGACACTCCGGGTTCCCTCGAGGGGAACACCGAGGGTCCCGGCACCGCTTCCTCTGAGCCCCTTCTCCCCTCCTGATCGCGACAGGAGAGGCGATTCCAATGCGTGGTCTGGAAGGGGTTCCCGGCCTTCCCGGCGCACCTCAGGATGAGGCCGGTCTCACGGGGAAATTCGAGACGAGTCACGTGTGTGGGGCCACATGCCGAACGCCCCCTATTCCCCGGTCCGTCCTGGAGAAGGACCCGAGGCCCGGACCCCTCTTTGAAGGCAACCCTGTGGGTGAAGGCACAACACGAAGGGGCACTGCCACCCCCGTGCAGCGTCCGCAAAGACCCGCGGGTTCCACACACAGCTCGACGAGGGGCCTGAGACCCCCTGAGCAACTCGAGAGGCCAGCGGGGTTCCCTTCCTCAGACAAGACGAGGCCTGACTCTCCTGTCCCAACTCTGCAGGGACCCTGCGGTCGGAGTCCGAAACGGAGAGGAAGCCTGAGGTTCCTGCCTCCCCTCGAGGTGAGGCCCTCTTCCGTTGCGCCAGACCCAGCGGAGTCCCGAGGGGCCCCGCCACCTCCACAGGATCCCTCGCCTCTCAGAGGCACCCTGGCAAGTTCCCTAAGGTCCCCGGCAGAAGGCGAGGGACACGAGGGTTTCCCGCCGCCCCCAGAGAAAGACCTCGAAAGTTCTTCTTCAACGCGTCTCGAGGCCCTAGTCCCCTCCCGTGACTCGAGAGCCAGGACGCGCTCCCCCTCGCCACGCGCATGGAGACCTGACTTCCCTGGCGCCGCACGAGAGGCTCCCTGAGATCCTCGTCGTGCCTCGGGAGAAAACCCCACGGGCGCCGCAGCTCGAGGAAACCCCTGAGACGCCCCCGTCCTCGCGAGCTGAGGGCCTTCTCTTCCTGCATGGCCTGGAGAGCAATCCCGGGTCCTCTCTCCAAACGGAAGAGGAGGCTGGACTCCCTTGAGGCCGCTCAGGGGGCTCCAAGAGACCCGCGTCGCGACTCGAGAGGAGAGCGGAGTCCTTGGCTTCCCCTCGAGATGAGGCCTGACTCCCCGGGGGAGCCTGGAATGCAACCCCGAGATCCCTGCCTTCCCTGGAGAGGAATATTAGGTCCCGGACACACGCCTAGGTGAGGTCTCTTCGGCCCTGCAGTGACTCGAGCGCAACCCCCAGCTTTCCCTCGCAACCCGAGGGGAAGATTGGGCTTCCCAGGGCCAACCCAAGGGGAAGGCTGAGATCCCCGTCGTAAATCGAGAATGCCGCCGCACCTCGAGAAAAACCACGTGGTTCCCACCTCTTGGCAAGATGAGGCCCTTGCCCGCCACGGCGTCTCAAGGGAAGTCCCCTGTTCCGCCCTGAAGGGCGAAACGGTCCCTGACAGCCTTCCTGCGACCCCCAAAAGTCCCCCGACACGCCGGGTTCCTTCGAGGGGAACACCGAGGGTCCCGGCACCGCTTCCTCTGAGCCCCTTCTCCCCTCCTGATCGCGACAGGAGAGGCGATTCCCCTGCGTGGTCTGGAAGGGGTTCCCGGCCTTCCCGGCGCACCTCAGGATGAGGCCGGTCTCACGAGGAAATTCGAGACGAGCCACGTGGGTGGGGCCACATGCTGAACGCCCCCGATTCCCCGGTCCGCCCTTGAGAAGGACCCGAGGCCCGGACCCCTCTTCGAAGGCAACCCTGTGGGTGAAGGCACAACACGAAGGGGCACTGCCACCCCCGTGCATCGTCCACAAAGACCCGCGGGTTCCACACACAGCTCGTCGAGGGGCCTTGGACCCCCTGAGCAACTCGAGAGGCCAGCGGGCTTCCCTTCCTCAGACAAGACGAGGCCTGACTCTCCTGTCCCAACTCTGCAGGGACCCTGCGGTCGGAGTCCGAAATGGAGAGGAAGCCTGAGGTTCCTGCCTCCCCTCGAGGTGAGGCCCTCTTCCGTTGCGCCAGACCCAGCGGAGTCCCGAGGGGCCCCGCCACCTCCACAGGATCCCTCGCCTCTCAGAGGCACCCTGGCAAGTTCCCTAAGGTCCCCGGCAGAAGGCGAGGGACACGAGGGTTTCCCGCCGCCCCCCGAGAAAGACCTCGAGAGTCCTTCTTCAACGCGTCTCGAGGCCCTAGTCCCCTCCCGTGACTCGAGAGCCAGGACGCGCTCCCCCTCGCCACGCGCATGGATACCTGACTTCCCTGGCGCCGCACGAGAGGCTCCCTGAGATCCTCGTCGTGCCTCGGGAGAAAACCCCCACGGGCGCCGCAGCTCGAGGAAACCCCTGAGACGCCCCCGTCCTCGCGAGCTGAGGGCCTTCTTTTCCTGCATGGCCTGGAGAGCAATCCCGGGCCCTCTCTCCAAACGGAAGAGGAGGCTGGACTCCCTTGAGGCCGCTCAGGGGGCTCCAAGAGACCCGCGTCGCGACTCGAGAGGAGAGCGGAGTCCTTGGCTTCCCCTCGAGACGAGGCCTGACTCCCCGGGGGAGCCTGGAATGCAACCCCGAAATCCCTGCCTTCCCTGGAGAGGAAGAGTAGGTCCCGGACACACGCCTAGGTGAGGTCTCTTCGGCCCTGCAGTGACTGGAGCGCAACCCCCAGCTTTCCCTCGCAACCCGAGGGGAAGATTGGGCTTCCCAGGGCCAACCCAAGGGGAAGGCTGAGATCCCCGTCGTAACTCGAGAATCCCGCCGCAACACGAGAAATACCACGTGGTTCCCACCTCTTGGCAAGATGAGGCCCTTGCCCGCCACGGCGTCTCAAGGGAAGTCCCCTGTTCCGCCCTGAAGGGCGAAACGGTCCCTGACAGCCTTCCTGTGACCCCCAAAAGTCCCCCGACACTCCGGGTTCCCTCGAGGGGAACACTGAGGGTCCCGGCACCGCTTCCTCTGAGCCCCTTCTCCCCTCCTGATCGCGACAGGAGAGGCGATTCCAATGCGTGGTCTGGAATGGGTTCCCGGCCTTCCCGGCGCACCTCAGGATGAGGCCGGTCTCACGGGGAAATTCGAGACGAGTCACGTGTGTGGGGCCACATGCCGAACGCCCCCGATTCCCCGGTCCGTCCTGGAGAAGGACCAGAGGCCCGGACCCCTCTTTGAAGGCAACCCTGTGGGTGAAGGCACAACACGAAGGGGCACTGCCACCCCCGTGCATCGTCCGCAAAGACCCGCGGGTTCCACACACAGCTCGACGAGGGGCCTGAGACCCCCTGAACAACTCGAGAGGCCAGCGGGGTTCCCTTCCTCAGACAAGACGAGGCCTGACTCTCCTGTCCCAACTCTGCAGGGACCCTGCGGTCGGAGTCCGAAACGGAGAGGAAGCCTGAGGTTCCTGCCTCCCCTCGAGGTGAGGCCCTCTTCCGTTGCGCCAGACCCAGCGGAGTCCCGAGGGGCCCCGCCACCTCCACAGGATCCCTCGCCTCTCAGAGGCACCCTGGCAAGTTCCCTAAGGTCCCCGGCAGAAGGCGAGGGACACGAGGGTTTCCCGCCGCCCCCCGAGAAAGACCTCGAAAGTTCTTCTTCAACGCGTCTCAAGGCCCTAGTCCCCTCCCGTGACTCGAGAGCCAGGACGCGCTCCCCCTCGCCACGCGCATGGAGACCTGACTTCCCTGGCGCCGCAGGAG
Organism: Bubalus kerabau; assembly: GCF_029407905.1. Lineage (NCBI taxonomy): Eukaryota > Metazoa > Chordata > Mammalia > Artiodactyla > Bovidae > Bubalus > Bubalus kerabau. The sequence goes on from NW_026577901.1 coordinate 1,227,193, forward strand.
AGGCTCCCTGAGATCCTCGTCGTGCCTCGGGAGAAAACCCCACGGGCGCCGCAGCTCGAGGAAACCCCTGAGACGCCCCCGTCCTCGCGAGCTGAGGGCCTTCTCTTCCTGCATGGCCTGGAGAGCAATCCCGGGTCCTCTCTCCAAACGGAAGAGGAGGCTGGACTCCCTTGAGGCCGCTCAGGGGGCTCCAAGAGATCCGCGTCGCGACTCGAGAGGAGAGCGGAGTCTTTGGCTTCCCCTCGAGACGAGGCCTGACTCCCTGGGGGAGCCTGGAATGCAACCCCGAGATCGCTGCCTTCCCTGGAGAGGAATATTAGGTCCCGGACACACGCCTAGGTGAGGTCTCTTCGGCCCTGCAGTGACTCGAGCGCAACCCCCAGCTTTCCCTCGCAACCCGAGGGGAAGATTGGGCTTCCAAGGGCCAACCCAAGGGGAAGGCTGAGATCCCCGTCATAACTCGAGAATCCCACCGCAACTCGAGAAAAACCACGTGGTTCCCACCTCTTGGCAAGATGAGGCCCTTGCCCGCCACGGCGTCTCAAGGGAAGTCCCCTGTTCCGCCCTGAAGGGCGAAACGGTCCCTGACAGCCTTCCTGCGACCCCCAAAAGTCCCCCGACACGCCGGGTTCCCTCGAGGGGAACACCGAGGGTCCCGGCACCGCTTCCTCTGAGCCCCTTCTCCCCTCCTGATCGCGACAGGAGAGGCGATTCCCCTGCGTGGTCTGGAAGGGGTTCCCGGCCTTCCCGGCGCACCTCAGGATGAGGCCGGTCTCACGAGGAAATTCGAGACGAGCCACGTGGGTGGGGCCACATGCTGAACGCCCCCGATTCCCCGGTCCGCCCTTGAGAAGGACCCGAGGCCCGGACCCCTCTTCGAAGGCAACCCTGTGGGTGAAGGCACAACACGAAGGGGCACTGCCACCCCCGTGCATCATGCGCAAAGACCCGCGGGTTCCACACACAGCTCGTCGAGGGGCCTGGGACCCCCTGAGCAACTCGAGAGGCCAGCGGGCTTCCCTTCCTCAGACAAGACGAGGCCTGACTCTCCTGTCCCAACTCTGCAGGGACCCTGCGGTCGGAGTCCGAAATGGAGAGGAAGCCTGAGGTTCCTGCCTCCCCTCGAGGTGAGGCCCTCTTCCGTTGCGCCAGACCCAGCGGAGTCCCGAGGGGCCCCGCCACCTCCACAGGATCCCTCGCCTCTCAGAGGCACCCTGGCAAGTTCCCTAAGGTCCCCGGCAGAAGGCGAGGGACACGAGGGTTTCCCGCCGCCCCCCGAGAAAGACCTCGAGAGTCCTTCTTCAACGCGTCTCGAGGCCCTAGTCCCCTCCCGTGACTCGAGAGCCAGGACGCGCTCCCCCTCGCCACGCGCATGGAGACCTGACTTCCCTGGCGCCGCACGAGAGGCTCCCTGAGATCCTCGTCGTGCCTCGGGAGAAAACCCCCACGGGCGTCGCAGCTCGAGGAAACCACGGAGACGCCCCCGTCCTCGCGAGCTGAGGGCCTTCTTTTCCTGCATGGCCTGGAGAGCAATCCCGGGTCCTCTCTCCAAACGGAAGAAGAGGCTGGACTCCCTGGAGGCCGCTCAGGGGGCTCCAAGAGACCCGCGTCGCGACTCGAGAGGAGAGCAGAGTCCTTGGCTTCCCCTCGAGACGAGGCCTGACTCCCCGGGGGAGCCTGGAATGCAACCCCGAGATCCCTGCCTTCCCTGGAGAGGAATATTAGGTGCCGGACACACGCCTAGGTGAGGTCTCTTCGGCCCTGCAGTGACTCGAGCGCAACCCCCAGCTTTCCCTGGCAACCCGAGGGGAAGATTGGGCTTCCCAGGGCCAACCCAAGGAGAAGGCTGAGATCCCCGTCGTAACTCGAGAATGCCGCCGCAACTCGAGAAAAACCACGTGGTTCCCACCTCTTGGCAAGATGAGGCCCTTGCCCGCCACGACTTCTCAAGGGAAGTCCCCTGTTCCGCCCTGAAGGGCGAAACGGTCCCTGACAGCCTTCCTGCGACCCCCAAGAGTCCCCCGACACGCCGGGTTGCCCCGAGGGGAACACCGAGGGTCCCGGCACCGCTTCCTCTGAGCCCCTTCTCCCCTCCTGATCGCGACAGGAGAGGCGATTCCCCTGCGTGGTCTGGAAGGGGTTCCCGGCCTTCCCGGTGCACCTCAGGATGAGGCCGGTCTCACGAGGAAATTCGAGACGAGCCACGTGGGTGGTGCCACATGCCGAACGCCCCCGATTCCCCGGTCCGCCCTTGAGAAGGACCCGAGGCCCGGACCCCTCTTCGAAGGCAACCCTGTGGGTGAAGGCACAACACGAAGGGGCACTGCCACCACCGGGCATCGTCTGCAAAGACCCGCGGGTTCCACACAGAGCTCGACGAAGGGCCTGAGACCCCCTGAGCAACTCGAGAGGCCAGTGGTGTTCCCTTCCTCAGACAAGACGAGGCCTGACTCTCCTGTCCCAACTCTGCAGGGACCCTGCGGTCTGAGTCCGAAACGGAGAGGAATCCTGAGGTTCCTGTCTCCCCTCGAGGTGAGGCCCTCTTCCATTGCACCAAACCCAGATGAGTCGCGAGAGGCCCCTCCCAACTCCGCAGTATCCTTGAATTCTCAGAGGCACCTTGAGAATCTACCTGAGGTCACCGGCTCAAGTCCAGGGAACCCAGGGTTTCCTGCTGCGACCCGAGAAAGACCTTGAGAGTCCTTCGGCGCGTCTTGAGGCCCGATTCCCCTACCATGACTCTAGAGCAAAGACCCGCTCCCCATCGCCATGCGCATGGATACCTGACTTCCCTGACTCCTGAAGAGAGTCTCCCTGAGCTCCCCATCGTACCTCTTCGGAAACCCCATTCAGGCACCGCAGCTCGAGAAAACCCACGATATGCCCCCGTCATCACGAGATGAGGGACTTGTTTCCTGCCTGGCATGGAGAGCAAAACCGAGTCCTCTCTCCAGACTCCACAGGAGGCTTGACTCTCTTTAGGCCTCTCAGTTGGCTCCAAGAGATACCTGTCAGGACCTGAAGGGAGAGCAGAGTCCTTTGCTTCCCCTCGAGATGAGGCCTGACTCCCCGTGTGAGTCTGGAATGCAACCCCGAGTTCCTGTCACACCTGGAGAGGAAAACTCGGTCCTGGACACAAGCCTAGATGAGGTCTATTTTGCACTGCAGTTACTAGAGAGCAATCGCCAGCTCTCCCTCGCAAATCAAATTGAAGATTGGACTTCCCTGGGCCAATACAATTGGAAGCCTGAATTCGACATCGTAACTCGAGAATCCCGCCGAAACTCGAGAAAATCCACGTGGTTCCCCCATCAGCGCTAGATGAGGCCCTTGCCCGCTACAGCGACTCAAGAGAAGTCCCACGTTCTGTCTTGAAGTGCGAAACGGTACTTGGCACCCTTGATGCAATCTCAAAATTCCCCGACATACCGGTCTCACTCGAAAGGAACACCGAGGTTCCCGGAACCACTTCATTTGAGCTCCTTCTCCCCTCGTGATCGCGACAGGAGTGTCGATTCCCCTGCTATGTCTGGAAGGGGTTCCCGACCTTTCCAGCGCGCCTAAGGATGAGGCAGGTCTCACGAGGAAATTCGAGACATAGCCTCGTGGGTGGTGCCACAAGCCGAAAGACCCCGATTTCCCGGTCTGCTCTTGATAAGAACGCGATGCCCTGACACCTTTACGAAGGAAAACCTGTGGATGAAAGCACAACACGAAGGGGCACTGACACCCCCGTGCATCGTCCAGAAAAACCCGCAGGTTACAAACACAGTTCAACAAGTGGTCTGTCACCCCGTGAACAACTCGACAGGCAAGTGGAGTTCCATTCCTCCACACAAGACGAGACCTGATTTTCTGTACCAACTCTGCAGGGAAACTGCGATCCGAGTCAGTAGCAGCGACAGGAAACCCAGGAGAGGAAACATGAGGTTCCTGCCTCCACTCGAGATGAGGCTCTCATCCATTGCACCAAACCCAGTGGAGTCCAGAGAGGCCCCTCCCAACTCCACAGTACCCCTGACTTCTCAGAGGCACCCGGAGAAGCTCCATGAGGTCACCGGCACATGTCGAGGGAACCCAGGGTTTCCTGCCACAATGGGAAAAAGACCTCGAGAGTCCTACTTCAACGTGTCTTGAAGCCCGAATCTGCTTCCATGGCTCTATAGAAATGACACGCACCCTCTCGCCACGCACATGGAGACCTGACTTCCCTGGCGCCATAAGAGAGGCTCCCTGAGCTCCCTGTCGTACCTCGTGAGAAACCCCACACTGACGCCGCAGCTTGAGAAAACTCACCATACGCCCCTGTCATCGCGAGATGAGGGCCTTCTTTTCCTGCATGGCCTGGAGAGGAATCCCGAATCCTCTTTCCAAACTCCACAGGAGGCTTGACTCCCTTTAGGCCACTTAGTGGGCTCCAAGAGATACGCGTCGCGACTCGAGAGGAGAATGGAGTCCTTTGCTTCCCCTCGAGACAAGGCCTGACTCACCAGGTGGGTCTGGAATGCAACCCCGAGATCCCTGTCTCCCCTGGAGAGGAACATTAGGTCCTGGAAACAAGCCTAGATGAGGTCTCTTTTGCCCTTCTGTAACTCGAGAGCAATCCCCCTCTCTCCCTGACAACTCGAATGGAAGATTGGACTTCCCTGGGCCAACACAAGAGGAAGCCTGAATTCCCCTTGTTACTCGAGAATCCCGCCGCAACTCGAGAAAAAGCACTTGGTTCCCTCGTCATCACAAGATGAGGCCCTTGCCCGCTACAGCTTCTCAAGAAAAGTCCCACGTTCCGTCTTGAAGTGCAAAACGATACTTGACACCCTTGATGTGACCCCAAAAGTTCCCCAAAATATCGGTCTCACTCGAGGTGAACACCGAGGTTCCCGGCACCAGTTTATCTGAGCCCCTTCTCCCCTCCTGTTCGTGATAGGAGGGTCACTTCCCCTGCTTTGTTAGTAAGGGGTTCCCGACCTTCACGGGGCACTTCAGGATGAGGCCAGTCTCACGAGGAAATTCGAGACGTAGCTCGTGGGTGGTACCACATGCCAAAAGACTATGATTTCCCGGTACGCTCTTGATAAGAACCCGATGCCTGGACACCTCTTCGAAGGCAACCCTGTGGATGAAGGCACAACACAAAGGGGCACTGACACCCTCGTGCATCGTCCGGAAAAACCCGAAGGTTCCACATACAGCTCAACAAGTGGCTTGTCACCCCTGAAGAACTCGAGAGGCAAGTGGGGTTTCATTCCTCTACACAAGACGGTGCCTGACTCTCCTGTCCCAACTCTGCAGGGGCTTTGCGATCCGAATCAGACCAGCGCCAGTGAAGTCACGAGAGGAACACTGAGGTTCCTGCCTCCACTCGAGATTAGGACCTCTTCCATTGCACGAAACCCAGTGGAGTCCCGAGAGACGCGTCCCAGCTCCACAGTATCCCTGACTTCTCAGAGGCACCCTGAGAAGCTCCCTGAGGCACCAGCACAATTCGAGTGAACCCAGGGTTTACTGCCGCCACCATAGAAAGAACTCAAGAGTCCTTCTTCAACGCATTTTGAGGCCTGATTCCCCTACCATGACTCGAGGGCAATGACGCGCTCCCTCTGCTACACTCATGAAGCCCTGACTTCCCTGGCGCCACACGAGAGGCTCCCTGAGCTCCCCATCATACCTCGTGAGAAACCAAACACTGGCGCCACAGATAGAGAAAACCCACGAGACGCCCCCATTTTCGCGACATGACGGCCTTCTTTTCTAGCATGGCCTGGAGAGCAATCCCGAGTCCTCTCTCCAAACTCCACAGTAGGCTTGACCCCCTTTTGGTCAGTCAGTGGACTCCAAGACATACCCGTCGCGACTCGAGAGGAGAGCGGAGTCTTTTCCTTCCCCTCGAGGCGAGGCCTGACTCCTCGGGTGTGTCTGATATGTGAACCGGAGATCCCTGTCGCCCCTGGAGAGAAACATTAGGTCCTGGACACAAGCCTAGATGAGGTCTCTTTTTTCCTGCAGTGACTCGAGAGCAATCCCCAACTCTCCCTCGCAACTCGAATGGAAGACTGGACTTCCCTGGGCCAACAGAAGAGGAAGCCTGAATTTCCCGTTGTAACTCAAGAATCCCGCCACAACTCGAGAAAAACCACGTCGTTCCCTCTTCATCGCAAGATGCGGCCATTGCCACTACAGCGTCTCAAAAGAAGTCTTACGTTCCATCTTGAAGTGCGATACGGTACTTGGCACCTTTGATGCGACCCCAAAAGTTCCCCAACACACTGGTCTCACTGGAGGGGAACACCGAGGTTCCCGGCATCACCTCATCTGTGCCCCTTCTCCCCTCCTGATCGAGACAGGAGGGTCGATTCCCCTTCTTTGTCTGCAAGGGCTGCCGACCTTCCCGGCGCACCTCAGGATGAGGCCGGTCTCACTAGGAAATTCGAGACGTAGCCTGGTGGGTGGTGCCACATGCGGAAAGACCCCGATTTCCCGGTCCACTCTTAACAAGAACCCGATGCCAGGACACCTCTTCGAAAGCAAACCTGTGGATGAATGCACAACACGAAGGGGTACTGACATCCCCATGCATAGTACGGAAAAACACGCAGATTCCAAACACAGATCGACAAGTGTCCTGTCATCCCTTGAAGAACTAGAGAGGCATGCGGAGTTCCGTTCCTCCACACAAGAGAAGGCCTGACGGTCCTTTCCCAACTCTGCAGGGACCGTGCGATCGGAGTCAGAAATGTAGATGAAACCTGACGTTCCTGCATCAACTCGAAATGAGGCCCTCTTCCATTGCGCCATACCCAGTGGAGTCCCGAGAGGCCCCTAAAACTCCACAGTATCCCTGATTCTCAGAGGCACCCTCAGAAGCTCTCTGCGGTCACTGGCACAAGTCGAGTGAACCCAGGGTTTCCTGCTGCATTCTGAGAAAGACCTCGAGAGTCCTTCTTTACCGCGTCTTGAGGCCCGATACCCTACCATGACTGGAGAGCAATGACGCATTCCCCTCGCCACGCCCATTGAAACCTAACTTCCCTGGCGCCACACGAGAGGCTCCCTGCGCTCCCCGTCCTACCTCATGAAAACCCCACACTGGCACCGCCGCTCGAGAAAACTCACGAGACGCCCCCATCATCGTAAGATGAGGGCCTTCTTTTCCTACATGACCTAGAGAGCAATCCCGAGTCCACTCTCCAAACTCCACTGGAGGCCTGACTCCCTTTAGGCCACTCAGTAGCCTCCAAGAGATACACGTCGCTACTCTAGAGGAGAGCAGAGTCCGTTGCTTCCCCTCGAGCCGAGGCCTGACTACTTGGGTGAGTCTGGAATGGGATCCCGAGATCCGTGTTGCCCCTGTAGAGGAAAACTCGGTCCTGGACACAAGCCTAAATGAGGTCTTTTTTGTCCTGCATTGACTCAAGTGCAATCCCCAGCTCTCCCTCGCAACTCGAATGGATGATTGGACTTCCCTGGGCCAACACAAGAGGAAGCCTGTATTCCCCATTGTAATTCGAGAATCCCGCGGCAACTGGAGAAAAACAACGTGGCTCCTCCGTCATCGAAATATGAGGCCCCTGTCAGCTATAGCGTCTCCAGGGAAGTCCCATGTTCCGTCTTGAAGTGTGAAACGGTACTTGGCACCCTTGATGCGACCCCCAAATTTCCCTGACACCCCGGTCTCACTCGAGGAGAACATGGAGGTTCCCAGCACCGCTTCAGCTGAGCCTCTTCTCCCCTCCTGATGGCGACAGGAGGGTCGATTCCCCTGCTTTGTCTGGAAGGGGTTCCCAGACTTCCCGGCGAACCTCAGGATGAGGCCAGTCTCACGAGGGAAGTCGAGACGTAGCCTCGTGGGTTGTGCCACATGCCGAAAGACCCCGATTTCCTGGTCCACTATTGATAAGATCCCGATGCCTGGTCACCTCTTCGAAGGTAACCCTGTGGATGAAGGCACAACACGAAGGGGCACTGACACCCCTGTGCATCGTCCCCCAAAACCGCAGGTTCCACATACAACTCGACAGGTGGCCTGTCATCCCGTGAACAACTCGAGAGGCAAGCGGAGTTCCATTACTCCACACAAGACGAGGTCTGACTCTCCTGTCCCAACTCTGCAGGGACCCTGCTATCAGAGTCAGAAATGGAGAGGAACCCTGACGTTACTGCCTCAATCCGAGATTAGGTCCTCTTCAATTGCACCAGTCCCTGTGATGTCCCGAGAAGACCCTCTCAACTCCACAGTATCCCTGACTTCTCAGAGGAACCCCGCTAAGCTCCCTGAGGTCATGGGCACAAGTCGAGGGAACCCAGGGTTTCCTGCCACACCCCGAGAAATACCTCGAGAGTTCTTCTTCGAAGCGTCTTGAGGCTTGATTCCCCTACCATGACTCGAGAGCAATGAGGCGCTCCCCCACGCCACGTCCATGGAGACCTGACTTCCGTGGCACCACAGGAGTCTCCCTGAGCTCCCCGTCCTATCTCGTGAGAAACCCCAACCAGGCACTGCACCTTGAGAAAACCCACGAGACGCCCCCGTCATCGCGAGATGAGGGCCTTCTTTTCCTGCATGGCCTAGAGAGCAATCCCGAGTCCTCTCTCCAAACTCCACAGGAGGCTTAACTCCTTTTAGGCCACTCTTGGGCTCCAAGGGATACCCGTCGCGACTCGAGAGGAGAGCGGAGTCCATTCATTCCCTTCGAGACGAGGCCTGACTCCCCGGGTGAGTCTGGAATGCAACCCCGAGATCCCTGTTGCCCCTGGAGAGAAAAACTCGGTCCTGGACACAAACCTAGATGAGCTCTATTTTGCCCTGCAGTGACTCGAGAGCAATCTCCAGCTCTCACTTGCAACTCGAATGGAAGATTGGACTTCCCTGGGCCAACACAAGAGGAAACCTGTATTCCCCATCGTAACTCAAGAATCCTGCCGCAACTCGAGAAAAAACACGTGGGTCCCCCGTCAGCGGTAGATGAGGCCCTTGCCCACTACAGCATCTCAAGAGAAGTCCCAGGTTCCGTCTTGAAGTGCGAAACGGTACTTGGCACCCTTGATGCAACCAGAAAAGTTACCCGACTTTCACTCAAGGAGAGCACCGAGGTTCCCGGCACTACTTCATCTGAGCCCTTTCTCTCTTCCTGATCCCGAAAGTAGGGTCGATTCCCCTGCTTTGTTTGGAAAGGGTTCCCGGACTTTCCTGCGCGCCTCAGGATGAGGCCGGTCTCACGAGAAAATTCGAGACGTAGCCTAGTGGGTGGTGCAACATGCTGAAAGACCCCAATTTCCCGGTCCGCACTTGAGGAGAACACGATGCCCGGACACCTCTTCGAAGGCAACCCTGTGGATGAAGGCACAACAGGAAGGAGCACTGACGCCCCCGTGCATCTCCGAAAAACCCGCAGGTTCCACACTCAGCTCAACAAGTGGCCTGTCACTCCGTGAACAACTCGAAAGGCAAGGGGAAATCCATTCCTCCACAGAAGACGAGGCGTGACTCTCTTGTCCATACTCTGCAGGTACCCTGCGACCCGAGTCACATATGGAGAGGACCCCTGAGGTTCCTGCCTCCATTCGAGATGAGGCCCTCTTCGATTGCACCAAACCCAGTTGAGTAACGAAAGGCCCCTCCCAAATCCACAGTGTGCCTGACTTCTCAGAGGCACCCTTAGAAGTTGCCTGAGGTCACCGACACAAATCAAGGGAACCCAGGGTTCCCTGCCGCAACCCGAGAAAGACCTCAAGAGTCCTTCTTCAATGCGTCTTGAGGCCCGATTCGCCTACTATGACTCGAGAGCAATCACGCACTCCCCTTCACCACACGCACGGAGACCTGACGTCCCTAGCACCACACGAGAGGCTCTCTGAGCTCCCCGTTGTACCTCGTGAGAAATCTGATACTGGCGCCGCAGCTGGAGAAAACCCACGAGATGCCCCCGTCATCGCGAGATGAGGGCCTTTTTTCCTGCATGGCCAGGAAAACAATCCCGAGTCATCTCCAAACTCCATAGGAGGCTTCACTCCCTTTACGCCACGCAGTGGGCTCCAAGAGATACCTGTCGCGACTCGACAGGAGAGCGGAGTCCTTTTTTTCCCCTCAAGACGAGGCCTGACTCCCCGGGTGAGTCGAGAATGCAACCCTGAGATCCCTGTTGGCCCAGTAGTGGAACACTAGGTCCTGGACACAAGCGTAGATGAGGTCTATTTTGCCCTGCAGTGACTGGAGAGCAAACCCCAGTTCTAACTTGCAACTCGAATGGAATACTGGATTTTCCTGGCGCCATACAAGAGGCTCCCTGAGATCCCCGTGGTACTTCATGAGACACCCCACACTGGCGCCGCAGCTCGAGAAAACCCACGAGACGCCACCGTCATCTCGAGATGAGGGCCTTCTTTTCCTGCATGGCCTGGAGTCCAATCCCGAGTCCTCTCTCCAAACTCCACAGGAGGCTTGACTCCCTTTAGTACACACAGTGGGCTCCAAGAGATACCCATCGCGACTCGAGACGAGAGCGGAATTCTTTGCTTACCCTCGAGGTGAGAACTGACTCCCCGGATGAGTCTGGAATGCAAACCCGAGATCCCTGTCGCCCCTGGAGAGCAACGTTAGATCCTGGACACAAGCCTAGACTAGGTCTCTCTTGCCCTGCAGTGACTCTAGCGCAATCCCCAGCTCCCCCTCGCAACCCGAAAGGAAGATTGGATTTCAAGGCCAACAAAAGGAAGCCTAAATTCCCGGTCATAACTCGAGAATCCCGCCGCAACTCGAGCAAAACCACGTGGTTCTCCCGTCATCGCAAGATGAGGCCCTTGCCCGCTACAGCGTTTCAAAAGATGTCCCAGGTTCCGTCTTGAAATGCGAAACGGTACTTGGCACCCTTGATGCGACCCCAAAAGTCCCCCAACACGCCGGTCTCACTCAAGGGGAACACCGAGGTTCCCGGCACCACTTCATTTAAGCCCCTTCTCCCCTCCTGATCGTGACCGGTGGGTCGATTCCCCTGCTTTGTCTGCAAGGGGGCCCGACCTTCCCTGCACAACTCAGGATGAGGCCGGTCTCATGGGGAAATTCGATACGTAGCTTTGTGGGTGGTGCCACTTGCTGAAAGACTCCAATTTCCCGGTCCGCTCTTGATAAGAATCCGATGCTCGGACACCTCTTGGAAGGCAGCCTTGAGTATGAAGGTACAACACGAAGGGGCACTAACACACCTGTGCATCATCTGGAAAAACGGGCAGGTTACACACACAGCTCGACAAGTGGCCTGTCACCTCGAGAACAACTCGAGAGGCAAGAGGAGTCCCATCCTCCAGAAAAGACGAGGCCTGACTCTCCTGTACCAACATGCAGGGACCTTGCGATCTGAGTCAGAAATGGAGAGGAACACTGAGGTTCCTGCTTCAACTCAAGATGAGTCCCTCTTACATTCCACCAAATGCAGAGGAGTCTCGAGAGGCCCCTCCAAACTGCACAGTATCCCTGACTTCTCAGAGGCACTCTGAGAAGCTCCCTGAGGTCGCAGGCACAAGTCAAGGGAACCCTGGGTTTTATGCAGTGACCCGAGAAAGACCTCGAGAGTCCTTCTTCAACCCGTCTTGAGGCCCGATTACCCTACCATGACTCGAGAGCAATGACGAGCTCCCCCTAGCCATCTCATGGGGACCTGACTTCCCTGGCGCCACACGAGAGGCTCCCTGAGCTCCCTCTCGTACCTCATCAGAAACCCGGCACTAGCGCGGCAGTCCAGAAAACCCACGAGACGCCGCCATCATCGCGAGATGAGGGCCTTCTTTTCCTGCATGGCCTGGACAGGAATCCCGAGTCCTCTATCCAAACAGCACAGGAGGCTTGACTCCCTTTAGGGCACACAGTGGGCTCCAAGAGATACCCATCGCGACTCAAAAGGACAGTGGAGTTCTTTGCTTCCCCTCGAGACGAGGCCTGATTCCCCGGGTGAGTCTGGTATGCAACCCCAAGATCCCTGTCGCCCCTAGGGACGAGCATTAAGTCCTGGACACAAGCCTAGATTAGGTCTATTTTGCCCTGCAGTGACTCGAGAGCAATCCCCAGCTCTCCCTTTAAACTCGAATGGAAGATAGGACTTCCCTGGCCCAACACATGAGGAAGACTGTATTCCCCGTCGAAACTCGAGAATCCCGCCACAACTCGAGAAACGCCACGTGGTTCCCCCGTCATCCCAAGATGAGGCCCTTGCCCCCTACAGCGTCTCAAGAGAAGTCCCACGTTCCGTCTTGAAGTGCGAAACGGTATTGGCACCCTTGATGCGCCCTCAAAAGTTCCTCGACACACCAGTCTGACTCGAGGAGAACACCGAGGTTCCCGGCACCACTACATCTGGGCCCCTTCTCCCCTCCTGATCGCGACAGGAGGGTCGATTCCCCTGTTTTGTCTTGAAGGGGTTCCCACCTTTCCCGGTGCATCTCAGGATGAGGCCGGTCTCACGAGGATATTCGAGACATAGCCACGTGGATGGTGACACATGCCGAAAGACCCCGATTTCCCGGTCCGCTCTTGATAAGATCCTGATGCCCGGACACCTCTTTGAAGATAACCCTTTTGATGAAGGCACAACACTTAGGGGCACTGACACCCCTGGGTATCGTCCGGAGAAACCCACAGGTACCACACACAGCTCGAGAAGTGACCTGTCACCCCGTGAACAACTGGAGAGGCAAGCAGAGTTCCATTCCTCCACACAAGACGAGGCCTGACTCTCCTGTTCGAACTCTGCAGCGAAACTGCGATCCGAGTCAGATCTGGCCCAGGGGAAGTCAGGAGAGGAAACATGAGTTTCCTGCCTCCACTCGAGATGAGGCCCTCTTCCATTGCACCGAACCCAGTGGAGTCCCGAGAGACTCCTCCCAACTGCACAGTATCCCTGACTTCTCAGAGGCACCCTTAGACCTTCCTGAGATCACCAGCACAAGTCGAGGGAACCAAGGGTTTCCTGCCCCAACCCGTAAAAGACCTCGAGAGTCCTTCTTCAACGCGTCTTGAGGTGCGATTCCCCTACCATGACTCGAGAGCAATGACGCGCTCCCCCTAGCCACGCGCATAGAAACCTGACTTCCCTGGCGCCACAGGAGAGGCTCCCTGAGCTCCCATTATACCTCGTGAGCAACACCACACTGGAGCCGCAGCTCGAGAATACCCACGAGACGCCCCAGTCCTCACGAGATGAGGGCCTTCTTTTGCTGTATGGCCTGGAGAGCAATCCTGAGTCCTCTCTCCAAACTTCACAGGAGGCTTGACTCATTTTAGGCCACACAGTGAGCTCCAAGATATACCCGTCGCGACTTGACAGGAGAGCGGTGTCCTTGGCTTCCCCTCGAGACGAGGCCTGACTCCCCGGGTGAGTCGAGAATGCAATGCTGAGATCGCTTTCGCCCCAGCAGAGGAACATTAGGTCCTGGACACAAGCCTAGATGAGGTCTATTTGGCCCTGCAGTGTCTCGAGAGCAATCCCCAGTTCTAACTCACAATTCGAATGAAAACTGGACTTCCCTGGGCCAGTTGAAGAGGAAGCCTGAATTCCCGGTTGTAACTCGAGAATCCCGCCCCAACTCAAGAAAAACCACGTGGTTCCCCCGTCATCGAAAGATGAGGCCCTTGCCCGCTACAGCGTCTCAAGAGAAGTCCCACGTTCCGTATTGAAGAGCGAAAAGTTATTTGGAACCCTTGATGTGACCCCAAAAGTTCCCCGACATACCAGTCTCACTTGAGGAGAACACCGAGGTTCCCGGCACCACTTCATCTGAGACTCTTCTCCCCTCTTGATCGCGACAGGAGGTTCGATTCCCCTGCTTTGTCTGGAAGGCGTTCCCGACCTTCCTGGCGCACATCAAGATGAGGCCAGTCTCACGAGGAAATTCGAGACATAGCCTCGTGGGTGGTGCGACATGCCAAAAGACCCCAGTTCCCTGGTCCGCTCTTGATAAGAACCCGATGGCAGAACCCAACTCGAAGGCAATCCTGTGGAACAAGGCACAACACGAAGGGGCAGTGACACCCCAGTGCATCGTCCAGAAAAACCCGCAAGTTCCACATACAAATCGACAAGTGGCCTGTCACCCCATGAACAACGCGAGAGTCAAGCGGAGTTCCATTCCTCCACACAAGACGAGGCCTGACTCTCCTGTCCCAACTCTGCAGGGACTCTGGGATCCGAGTCAGATCCGGTGCATTCGAAGCCAGGAGAGGAACCCTGTGGTTCCTGCCTCAACTTGTCATGAGGCCCTCTTCCATTGCACCAAACCCAGTGGAGTTCCGAGAGGCCCCTCCCAACTCCACAGTGACCCTGACTTCTCAGAGGCACGCTGAGAAGCTTCCTGAGGTCACTGGCACAAGTCGATGGAACCCAGGGTTTCCTGCTGCAACCCAAGAAAGACCTCGAGAGTCCTTCTTTAACACGTTTTCAGGCCCAATTCCCCTACCATGACTCGAGAACAATGACGGGCTCCCTCTCACCACGTGCATAGAGACCTGACTGCCCTGGCACCACATGAGAGGCTCACTGAGCTCCCAGTCTTACTTCGTGAGAAACCCCACACTAGCGCCACAGCTCGAGAAAACCTACGAGACGCCCCAGTCATCGGGAGATGAGGGCCTTCTTTTCCTGCATTGCCTGGAGAGCAATCCCGTGTCCTCCCTCCAAACACCAGAGGAGGTTTGACTCCCTTTAAGCCAGTCAGTGGGCTCCAAGACATACCCGTCCGACTCGAGAGGAGAGCAGAGTCCTTTGCTTCCCCTCGAGACGAGGCCTGACTCCAGGGTGAGTCTGGAATGCAACCCCGAGATTCCTGTCGCCCCTTGACATGAACATTAGGTCCTGCACACAAGCCTTGGTGGGGTCTCTTTTGCCTTCAGTGACTAGAGCGCACCTCCAGCTCTTCCTCGAATCTCGAATGGAAGATAAGACTTTTGTGGGCCAACACAAGAGGAAGCATGAATTCCCTGTGGTAACTCAAATATCCCACCGCAACTAGAGAAAAACCAAGTGGTTCCCCAGTCATTCCAAGATGAGGCCCTTGCCCGCTGGAGCACCCCAAGAGAAGTCCCACGTTCCAATTTGAAGAGCGAAACGGTACTTGGAACGCGTTATGCGACCCCAAAAGTTACCCGACATACCTGTCTCACTTGAGGGAAACACCGAGGTTCCCAGCAGCACAACATCTGAGCCACTTCTCCCCTCCTGATCGCCACAGGAGGGTCGATTCCTCTGCTTTGTCTGGAAGGGTTTCATGAACTTCGCGGCACATTTCAGGATGAGGCCGGTTTCATGAGGAAATTCGAGACTAGCCACGTGGGTGGTGCCAAATGCTGAACGACCCCGATTTCCCAGGCCGCTCTTCATAAGAACACGATGCCCGGACACCTCTTCGAAGGCAACCCTGTGGATGAAGACACAAAACGAAGGGTCACTGACACCCCCATGCATCGTCTGGAAAAACCTGCAGATTCCACACACAGTTTGACAAGGGGCCTGAAACCCTATGAACAACTCGAGATGCAAGCGGAGTTCCATTCCTCAGAAAAGACATAGCCTGACTCTCCTGTCCCAACTCTGCAGGGACACTACGATCAGAGTCAGAATTGGAGAGGAAGCCTGAGGTTCCTGCCTCCACTCGAGATGAGGCCCTCTTCCATTGCGACAAACCCAGTGGAGTACCAAGAGGCCCCGCCAAATTCACAGCGTCCCTCACCTCTCAGAGGCACCCTGGGAAGTTTCCTCAGGTCCCCGGCAGAAGTCGGGGGAAACGAGGGTTTCCCGCTGCAACCCGAGAAAGACATCGAGAGTCCTTCTTCAACGCGTCTCGAGGCCCTGGTCCCCTCCCATGACTCGAGAACAATGACGCGCTCCTTCTCGCCACGTGCATGGAGACATGATTTCCCTGGGGCCGCACGAGAGGCTCCCTGAGATCCTCGTCGTGCCTCGGGAGAAAACCCTCACGGGTGCCGCAGCTCGAGGAAACCCCTGAGATGCCACCGTCCTCGCGAGGTGAGGGCCTTCTTTTCCTGCCGGGCCTGGAGAGTAATCACGAGTCCTCTCTCAAAAGTGAAGAGGAGGCTGGACTCCCTTGAGGCCACTCAGGGGGCACCAAGATATCCGCGTCGCGACTCGGGAGGAGAGCGGATCCTTTGCTTCCCCTCGAGGCGAGGCCTGACTCCCCGGGGGAGGATGGGATGCAACCCCGAGATCCTTGTCTTCCCTGGAGAGGAGCACTAGGTCCTGGACAAACGCCTAGATGAGGTCTCTTTGGCCCTGCAGTGACTCGAGCGCAACCCTCAGCTTTCCCTCGCAACCCGAGGGGAAGAATTGGCTTCCCAGGGCCAACCCAAGGGAAAGGCTGAGATCCCCGTCGTAACTCGAGAATGCCGCCGCAACTCGAGAAAAACCACGTGGTTCCCACCTCTTGGCAAGATGAGGCCCTTGCCCACGAGGGCGTCTCAAGGGAAGTCCCCTGTTCCGCCCTGAATGGCGAAACGGTCCCTGACAGCCTTCCTGCGACCCCCAAAAGTCCCCCGACACGCCGGGGTCCCCCGAGAGGAACACCGAGAGTCCCGGCACCGCTTCCTCTGAGCCCCTTCTCCCCTCCTGATCGCGACAGGAGAGGCGATTACCCTGCGTGGTCTGGAAGGGGTTCCCGGCCTTCCCGGCGCACCTCAGGATGAGGCCGGTCTCACGAGGAAATTCGAGACGAGCCACGTGGGTGGGGCCACATGCCGAACGCCCCCGATTCCCCGGTCCGCCCTTGAGAAGGACCCGAGGCCCGGACCCCTCTTCGAAGGCAACCCTGTGGGGGAAGGCACAACACGAAGGGGCACTGCCACCCCCGTGCATCGTCCGCAAAGACCCGCGGGTTCCACACACAGCTCGACGAGGGGCCTGAGACCCCCTGAGCAACTCGAGAGGCCAGCGGGGTTCCCTTCCTCAGACAAGACGAGGCCTGACTCTCCTGTCCCAACTCTGCAGGGACCCTGCGGTCGGAGTCCGAAACGGAGAGGCAGCCTGAGGTGCCTGCCTCCCCTCGAGGTGAGGCCCTCTTCCGTTGCGCCAGACCCAGCGCAGTCCCGAGGGGCCCCGCCACCTCCACAGGATCCCTCGCCTCTCAGAGGCACCCTGGCAAGTTCCCTAAGGTCCCCGGCAGAAGGCGAGGGACACGAGGGTTTCCCACCGCCCCCCGAGAAAGACCTCGAGAGTCCTTCTTCAACGCGTCTCGAGGCCCTAGTCCCCTCCCGTGACTCGAGAGCCAGGACGCGCTCCCCCTCGCCACGCGCATGGAGACCTGACTTCCCTGGCGGAGCACGAGAGACTCCCTGAGATCCTCGTCGTGCCTCGGGAGAAAACCCCCACGGGCGCTGCAGCTCGAGGAAACCCCGGAGACGCCCCCGTCCTCGCGAGCTGAGGGCCTTCTCTTCCTGCATGGCCTGGAGAGCAATCCCGGGTCCTCTCTCCAAACGGAAGAGGAGGCTGGACTCCCTTGAGGCCGCTCAAGGGGCTCCAAGAGAACCGCGTCGCGACTCGAGAGGAGAGCGGAGTCCTTGGCTTCCCCTCGAGACGAGGCCTGACTCCCCGGGGGAGCCTGCAATGCAACCCCGAGATCCCTGCCTTCCCTGGAGAGGAATATTAGGTCCCGGACACACGCCTAGGTGAGGTCTCTTCGGCCCTGCAGTGACTCGAGCGCAACCCCCAGCTTTCCCTCGCAACCCGAGGGGAAGATTGGGCTTCCCAGGGCCAACCCAAGGGGAAAGCTGAGATCCCCGTCGTAACTCAAGAATGCCGCCGCCACTCGAGAAAAACCACGTGGTTCCCACCTCTTGGCAAGATGAGGCCCTTGCCCGCAACGGCGTCTCAAGGGAAGTCCCCTGTTCCGCCCTGAAGGGCGAAACGGTCCCTGACAGCCTTCCTGCGACCCCCAAGAGTCCCCCGACACGCCGGGTTTCCCCGAGGGGAACACTGAGGGTCCCGGCACCGCTTCCTCTGAGCCCCTTCTCCCCTCCTGATCGCGACAGGAGAGGCGATTCCCCTGCGTGGTCTGGAAGGGGTTCCCGGCCTTCCCGGTGCACCTCAGGATGAGGCCGGTCTCACGAGGAAATTCGAGACGAGCCACGTGGGTGGTGCCACATGCCGAACGCCCCCGATTCCCCGCTCCGCCCTTGAGAAGGACCCGAGGCCCGGACCCCTCTTCGAAGGCAACCCTGTGGGTGAAGGCACAACACGAAGGGGCACTGCCACCACCGGGCATCGTCTGCAAAGACCCGCGGGTTCCACACAGAGCTCGACGAGGGGCCTGAGACCCCCTGAGCAACTCGAGAGGCCAGTGCTGTTCCCTTCCTCAGACAAGACGAGGCCTGACTCTCCTGTCCCAACTCTGCAGGGACCCTGCGGTCGGAGTCCGAAACGGAGAGGAATCCTGAGGTTCCTGTCTCCCCTCGAGGTGAGGCCCTCTTCCATTGCACCAAACCCAGATGAGTCGCGAGAGGCCCCTCCCAACTCCGCAGTATCCTTGAATTCTCAGAGGCACCTTGAGAATCTACCTGAGGTCACCGGCTCAAGTCCAGGGAACCCAGGGTTTCCTGCTGCGACCCGAGAAAGACCTTGAGAGTCCTTCGGCGCGTTTTGAGGCCCGATTCCCCTACCATGACTCTAGAGCAAAGACCCGCTCCCCATCGCCATGCGCATGGATACCTGACTTCCCTGACTCCTGAAGAGAGTCTCCCTGAGCTCCCCATCGTACCTCTTCGGAAACCCCATTCAGGCACCGCAGCTCGAGAAAACCCACGATATGCCCCCGTCATCACGAGATGAGGGACTTGTTTCCTGCCTGGCATGGAGAGCAAAACCGAGTCCTCTCTCCAGACTCCACAGGAGGCTTGACTCTCTTTAGGCCTCTCAGTTGGCTCCAAGAGATACCTGTCAGGACCTGAAGGGAGAGCAGAGTCCTTTGCTTCCCCTCGAGACGAGGCCTGACTCCCCGTGTGAGTCTGGAATGCAACCCCGAGTTCCTGTCACACCTGGAGAGGAAAACTCGGTCCTGGACACAAGCCTAGATGAGGTCTATTTTGCACTGCAGTTACTAGAGAGCAATCGCCAGCTCTCCCTCGCAAATCAAATTGAAGATTGGACTTCCCTGGGCCAATACAATTGGAAGCCTGAATTCGACATCGTAACTCGAGAATCCCGCCGAAACTCGAGAAAATCCACGTGGTTCCCCCATCAGCGCTAGATGAGGCCCTTGCCCGCTACAGCGACTCAAGAGAAGTCCCACGTTCTGTCTTGAAGTGCGAAACGGTACTTGGCACCCTTGATGCAATCTCAAAATTCCCCGACATACCGGTCTCACTCGAAAGGAACACCGAGGTTCCCGGAACCACTTCATTTGAGCTCCTTCTCCCCTCGTGATCGCGACAGGAGTGTCGATTCCCCTGCTATGTCTGGAAGGGGTTCCCGAC
Source organism: Bubalus kerabau (assembly GCF_029407905.1). Classification (NCBI taxonomy): domain Eukaryota; kingdom Metazoa; phylum Chordata; class Mammalia; order Artiodactyla; family Bovidae; genus Bubalus; species Bubalus kerabau. The sequence continues at coordinate 1,246,655 of NW_026577901.1, forward strand.
CTTTCCAGCGTGCCTAAGGATGAGGCAGGTCTCACGAGGAAATTCGAGACATAGCCTCGTGGGTGGTGCCACAAGCCGAAAGACCCCGATTTCCCGGTCTGCTCTTGATAAGAACGTGATGCCCTGACACCTTTATGAAGGAAAACCTGTGGATGAAAGCACAACACGAAGGGGCACTGACACCCCCGTGCATCGTCCAGAAAAACCCGCAGGTTACAAACACAGTTCAACAAGTGGTCTGTCACCCCGTGAACAACTCGACAGGCAAGTGGAGTTCCATTCCTCCACACAAGACGAGACCTGATTTTCTGTACCAACTCTGCAGGGAAACTGCGATCCGAGTCAGTAGCAGCGACAGGAAACCCAGGAGAGGAAACATGAGGTTCCTGCCTCCACTCGAGATGAGGCTCTCATCCATTGCACCAAACCCAGTGGAGTCCAGAGAGGCCCCTCCCAACTCCACAGTACCCCTGACTTCTCAGAGGCACCCGGAGAAGCTCCATGAGGTCACCGGCACATGTCGAGGGAACCCAGGGTTTCCTGCCACAATGGGAAAAAGACCTCGAGAGTCCTACTTCAACGTGTCTTGAAGCCCGAATCTGCTTCCATGGCTCTATAGAAATGACACGCACCCCCTCGCCACGCACATGGAGACCTGACTTCCCTGGCGCCATAAGAGAGGCTCCCTGAGCTCCCTGTCGTACCTCGTGAGAAACCCCACACTGACGCCGCAGCTTGAGAAAACTCACCATACGCCCCTGTCATCGCGAGATGAGGGCCTTCTTTTCCTGCATGGCCTGGAGAGGAATCCCGAATCCTCTTTCCAAACTCCACAGGAGGCTTGACTCCCTTTAGGCCACTTAGTGGGCTCCAAGAGATACCCGTCGCGACTCGAGAGGAGAATGGAGTCCTTTGCTTCCCCTCGAGACAAGGCCTGACTCACCAGGTGGGTCTGGAATGCAACCCCGAGATCCCTGTCTCCCCTGGAGAGGAACATTAGGTCCTGGAAACAAGCCTAGATGAGGTCTCTTTTGCCCTTCTGTAACTCGAGAGCAATCCCCCTCTCTCCCTGACAACTCGAATGGAAGATTGGACTTCCCTGGGCCAACACAAGAGGAAGCCTGAATTCCCCTTGTTACTCGAGAATCCCGCCGCAAATCGAGAAAAAGCACTTGGTTCCCTCGTCATCACAAGATGAGGCCCTTGCCCGCTACAGCTTCTCAAGAAAAGTCCCACGTTCCGTCTTGAAGTGCAAAACGATACTTGACACCCTTGATGTGACCCCAAAAGTTCCCCGAAATATCGGTCTCACTCGAGGTGAACACCGAGGTTCCCGGCACCAGTTTATCTGAGCCCCTTCTCCCCTCCTGTTCGTGATAGGAGGGTCACTTCCCCTGCTTTGTTAGTAAGGGGTTCCCGACCTTCACGGGGCACTTCAGGATGAGGCCAGTCTCACGAGGAAATTCGAGACGTAGCTCGTGGGTGGTACCACATGCCAAAAGACTATGATTTCCCGGTACGCTCTTGATAAGAACCCGATGCCTGGACACCTCTTCGAAGGCAACCCTGTGGATGAAGGCACAACACAAAGGGGCACTGACACCCTCGTGCATCGTCCGGAAAAACCCGAAGGTTCCACATACAGCTCAACAAGTGGCTTGTCACCCCTGAAGAACTCGAGAGGCAAGTGGGGTTTCATTCCTCTACACAAGACGATGCCTGACTCTCCTGTCCCAACTCTGCAGGGGCTTTGCGATCCGAATCAGACCAGCGCCAGTGAAGTCACGAGAGGAACACTGAGGTTCCTGCCTCCACTCGAGATTAGGACCTCTTCCATTGCACGAAACCCAGTGGAGTCCCGAGAGACGCGTCCCAGCTCCACAGTATCCCTGACTTCTCAGAGGCACCCTGAGAAGCTCCCTGAGGCACCAGCACAATTCGAGTGAACCCAGGGTTTACTGCCGCCACCATAGAAAGAACTCAAGAGTCCTTCTTCAACGCATTTTGAGGCCTGATTCCCCTACCATGACTCGAGGGCAATGACGCGCTCCCTCTGCTACACTCATGAAGCCCTGACTTCCCTGGCGCCACACGAGAGGCTCCCTGAGCTCCCCGTCATACCTCGTGAGAAACCAAACACTGGCGCCACAGATAGAGAAAACCCACGAGACGCCCCCATTTTCGCGACATGACGGCCTTCTTTTCTAGCATGGCCTGGAGAGCAATCCCGAGTCCTCTCTCCAAACTCCACAGTAGGCTTGACTCCCTTTTGGTCACTCAGTGGACTCCAAGACATACCCGTCGCGACTCGAGAGGAGAGCGGAGTCTTTTCCTTCCCCTCGAGGCGAGGCCTGACTCCTCGGGTGTGTCTGATATGTGAACCGGAGATCCCTGTCGCCCCTGGAGAGAAACATTAGGTCCTGGACACAAGCCTAGATGAGGTCTCTTTTTTCCTGCAGTGACTCGAGAGCAATCCCCAACTCTCCCTCGCAACTCGAATGGAAGACTGGACTTCCCTGGGCCAACAGAAGAGGAAGCCTGAATTTCCCGTTGTAACTCAAGAATCCCGCCACAACTCGAGAAAAACCACGTCGTTCCCTCTTCATCGCAAGATGCGGCCATTGCCACTACAGCGTCTCAAAAGAAGTCTTACGTTCCATCTTGAAGTGCGATACGGTACTTGGCACCTTTGATGCGACCCCAAAAGTTCCCCAACACACTGGTCTCACTGGAGGGGAACACCGAGGTTCCCGGCATCACCTCATCTGTGCCCCTTCTCCCCTACTGATCGAGACAGGAGGGTCGATTCCCCTTCTTTGTCTGCAAGGGCTTCCGACCTTCCCGGCGCACCTCAGGATGAGGCCGGTCTCACTAGGAAATTCGAGACGTAGCCTGGTGGGTGGTGCCACATGCGGAAAGACCCCGATTTCCCGGTCCACTCTTAACAAGAACCCGATGCCAGGACACCTCTTCGAAAGCAAACCTGTGGATGAATGCACAACACGAAGGGGTACTGACATCCCCATGCATAGTACGGAAAAACACGCAGATTCCAAACACAGATCGACAAGTGTCCTGTCATCCCTTGAAGAACTAGAGAGGCATGCGGAGTTCCGTTCCTCCACACAAGAGAAGGCCTGACTCTCCTTTCCCAACTCTGCAGGGACCGTGCGATCGGAGTCAGAAATGTAGATGAAACCTGACGTTCCTGCATCAACTCGAAATGAGGCCCTCTTCCATTGCGCCATACCCAGTGGAGTCCCGAGAGGCCCCTAAAACTCCACAGTATCCCTGATTCTCAGAGGCACCCTCAGAAGCTCTCTGCGGTCACTGGCACAAGTCGAGTGAACCCAGGGTTTCCTGCTGCATTCTGAGAAAGACCTCGAGAGTCCTTCTTTACCGCGTCTTGAGGCCCGATACCCTACCATGACTGGAGAGCAATGACGCATTCCCCTCGCCACGCCCATTGAAACCTAACTTCCCTGGCGCCACACGAGAGGCTCCCTGCGCTCCCCGTCCTACCTCATGAAAACCCCACACTGGCACCGCCGCTCGAGAAAACTCACGAGACGCCCCCATCATCGTAAGATGAGGGCCTTCTTTTCCTACATGACCTAGAGAGCAATCCCGAGTCCACTCTCCAAACTCCACTGGAGGCCTGACTCCCTTTAGGCCACTCAGTAGCCTCCAAGAGATACACGTCGCTACTCTAGAGGAGAGCAGAGTCCGTTGCTTCCCCTCGAGCCGAGGCCTGACTACTTGGGTGAGTCTGGAATGGGATCCCGAGATCCGTGTTGCCCCTGTAGAGGAAAACTCGGTCCTGGACACAAGCCTAAATGAGGTCTTTTTTGTCCTGCATTGACTCAAGTGCAATCCCCAGCTCTCCCTCGCAACTCGAATGGATGATTGGACTTCCCTGGGCCAACACAAGAGGAAGCCTGTATTCCCCATTGTAATTCGAGAATCCCGCGGCAACTGGAGAAAAACAACGTGGCTCCTCCGTCATCGAAATATGAGGCCCCTGTCAGCTATAGCGTCTCCAGGGAAGTCCCATGTTCCGTCTTGAAGTGTGAAACGGTACTTGGCACCCTTGATGCGACCCCCAAATTTCCCTGACACCCCGGTCTCACTCGAGGAGAACATGGAGGTTCCCAGCACCGCTTCAGCTGAGCCTCTTCTCCCCTCCTGATGGCGACAGGAGGGTCGATTCCCCTGCTTTGTCTGGAAGGGGTTCCCAGACTTCCCGGCGAACCTCAGGATGAGGCCAGTCTCACGAGGGAAGTCGAGACGTAGCCTCGTGGGTTGTGCCACATGCCGAAAGACCCCGATTTCCTGGTCCACTATTGATAAGATCCCGATGCCCGGTCACCTCTTCGAAGGTAACCCTGTGGATGAAGGCACAACACGAAGGGGCACTGACACCCCTGTGCATCGTCCCCCAAAACCGCAGGTTCCACATACAACTCGACAGGTGGCCTGTCATCCCGTGAACAACTCGAGAGGCAAGCGGAGTTCCATTACTCCACACAAGACGAGGTCTGACTCTCCTGTCCCAACTCTGCAGGGACCCTGCTATCCGAGTCAGAAATGGAGAGGAACCCTGACGTTACTGCCTCAATCCGAGATTAGGTCCTCTTCAATTGCACCAGTCCCTGTGATGTCCCGAGAAGACCCTCTCAACTCCACAGTATCCCTGACTTCTCAGAGGAACCCCGCTAAGCTCCCTGAGGTCATGGGCACAAGTCGAGGGAACCCAGGGTTTCCTGCCACACCCCGAGAAATACCTCGAGAGTTCTTCTTCGAAGCGTCTTGAGGCTTGATTCCCCTACCATGACTCGAGAGCAATGAGGCGCTCCCCCACGCCACGTCCATGGAGACCTGACTTCCGTGGCACCACAGGAGTCTCCCTGAGCTCCCCGTCCTATCTCGTGAGAAACCCTAACCAGGCACTGCACCTTGAGAAAACCCACGAGACGCCCCCGTCATCGCGAGATGAGGGCCTTCTTTTCCTGCATGGCCTAGAGAGCAATCCCGAGTCCTCTCTCCAAACTCCACAGGAGGCTTAACTCCATTTAGGCCTCTCTTGGGCTCCAAGGGATACCCGTCGCGACTCGAGAGGAGAGCGGAGTCCATTCATTCCCTTCGAGACGAGGCCTGACTCCCCGGGTGAGTCTGGAATGCAACCCCGAGATCCCTGTTGCCCCTGGAGAGAAAAACTCGGTCCTGGACACAAACCTAGATGAGCTCTATTTTGCCCTGCAGTGACTCGAGAGCAATCTCCAGCTCTCACTTGCAACTCGAATGGAAGATTGGACTTCCCTGGGCCAACACAAGAGGAAACCTGTATTCCCCATCGTAACTCAAGAATCCTGCCGCAACTCGAGAAAAAACACGTGGGTCCCCCGTCAGCGGTAGATGAGGCCCTTGCCCACTACAGCATCTCAAGAGAAGTCCCAGATTCCGTCTTGAAGTGCGAAACGGTACTTGGCACCCTTGATGCAACCAGAAAAGTTACCCGACTTTCACTCAAGGAGAGCACCGAGGTTCCCGGTACTACTTCATCTGAGCCCTTTCTTTCCTCCTGATCCCGAAAGTAGGGTCGATTCCCCTGCTTTGTTTGGAAAGGGTTCCCGGACTTTCCTGCGCGCCTCAGGATGAGGCCGGTCTCACGAGAAAATTCGAGACGTAGCCTAGTGGGTGGTGCAACATGCTGAAAGACCCCAATTTCCCGGTCCGCACTTGAGGAGAACACGATGCCCGGACACCTCTTCGAAGGCAACCCTGTGGATGAAGGCACAACAGGAAGGAGCACTGACGCCCCCGTGCATCTCCGAAAAACCCGCAGGTTCCACACACATCACGAAAAGTGGTGTTATCCTTGAACAACTTGAGATGTAAGCGGAGTTCCATTCCTCCGCAGAACACGAGACCTGACACTCCTGAGCAAACTCAACAGGGACCCTGCGATCTGAGTCAGATCCGGCCTCCAGGAAGTCAGGAGCAGAACCCTGAGGTTCCTGCCTCAACTCGAGATGAGGCCCACTTCCATTGCACCAAACCCAGAGGAGGCCCGAGAGGCCTCTCCCAAATCCACAGTATCCCTGACTTCTCAGAGGCACCCTGAGACGCTCCCTGAGGTCACCGGCACAAGTCAAGGGAACCCAGGGTTTCCTGCCGCAACCCTAGAAAGACATCGAGAGTCCTTTTTCAACCCGTCATGAGGCCCGATTCCCCTACCCTGACTTGAGAGCAATGACGCGCTCCCCCTTGCCCCGCCCATGGAGACCTGACTTCCCTGTTGCCACACGAGAGGCTACCTGAACTCCCCGTCGTACCTCGTGAGAAACCCCACACTGGCGCCGCAGCTCGAGAAAACCCACGAGACGCCCCCGTCATCTCGAGATGTGGGCCTTCTTTTCCTGCATGGCCTGGAGAGCAATCCCGAGTCCTCTCTCCAAACTGAAGAGGAGGGTTGACTCCCTTTAGACCACTCAGTGGGCTCCAAGAGATACGCGTCGCAACTCGAGAGGATAGCCGAGTCCTTTGCTTCCCCTCGAGACGAGGCCTAACTCCCCGGGTGAGTCTGTAATGCAAACCCGAGATCCCTGTCGCCCTTGGAGAGGATCATTGGGTCCTGAACACAAGGCTAGATGAGGTCGCTTTTGCCCTGCAGTAACTCGAGAGCACTCCCCAGCTTTCCCTCGCAACCCGAATGGAAGATTGGACCTCCCTGGGCCAACACAAGAGGAAGCCTGAATTCCCAGGAGTAATTCGAGAATTCCGCCTCAACTTGAGAAAAACCACGTGGTTCCCCTGTCATTGCAAGATGAGGCCCTTGCCCGCTCCAGCGTCTCAAGAGTAGTCCCACGTTCTGTCTTCAAGTGCGAAATGATATTTGGCACCCTTAATGCTACCCCAAAAGTTCCCCGACATACGGGTCGCACTAGAGGGGAACACCGAGGTTCCTGGCACCACATCATCTGAGCCCCTTCTCCCCTCCTGATCGCGAAAGGAGGGTCAATTCCCCTGCTTTGTCTGCAAGGGGTTCCCGACCTTCTCCACGCACCTCAGATGAGGCTGTCTCACGAGGAAATTCGAGACGTAGCCTCGATGGTGGTGCCACATGCCGAAAGACCGCGATTTCCCGATCCGCTCTTGATAAGAACGCGATGCCCAGACACCTATTCGAAGATAGTGTGGATGAAGGCACAACACGAAGGGGCACTGACACGCCCGTGCATCGTCCGGAAAAGACCGCAGGTTACTCATACAGCTCAACAAGTGCGTGTCACCCAGTGAACAACTCGAGAGGCAAGCGGAGGTCCATTCCTGCACACAAGACAAGGCCTGACTCACCTCTCCCAACTATGCAGGGGGCTGCGATCGGAATCAGAAATGGAGAGGAACCCTGAGGTTCCTGCCTCCCCTCGAGATGAGGCCCCCTTCCATTTCACCAAAACCAGTGGAGTCCCGAGAGGTCTTTCCCAACTCCACAGTATCCCTGACTTCTCAGAGGCACCCGGAGAATCTCCCTGAGGTCACCGGCACAAGTCGAGGGAACCCAGGTATTCTTGCCAAGACCCGAGAGAGATCTTGAGAGTCCTTCAACGCGTCTAGAGGCCTGATTCCCCTACCATGACTCGAGAGCAATGACGCGCTCCCCCTCGCCACACGCATCGAGACCTAACTTCCCTGGCGCCACACAAGAGGCTCACTGAGCTCCCCGTCGTACCTCCTGAGAAACCAACACAGGCGCTGCAGCTCGGTAAAACCACCGAGACCCCCCCCCCGACATCGTGAGATGAGGGCCTTCTTTTCCTGCATGTCCTGGAGTGCAATCCCGAGTCCTCTCTCCAAACTCCAGAGGAGGCTTGACTCCCTTTAGTCCACTCAGTGGGCTCCAAGAAATACCCGTTGCGACTCGAGAAGAGAGAGAAGTCCTTTGTTTCCCCTCGAGAGGACGCCTGACTCCTGGGTGAGTCTAGAATGCAACCCCAAGATCCCAGTCATCCCTTGAGAGGAACATTAGGTCCTAGACACAAGCCTGGATGAGGTTTCTTTTGCCCTGCAGTGACTCGAGCGCAACCCCCAGCTCTCCCTCGCAACTCGAATGGAAGATTGGGCTTCCCTGGGCCAACACAAGAGGAAGCCAGAAATCCCCTTCGTAACTCGAGAATCCCGCCGCAACTCGAGAAAAACCACGTGTTTCCAACGTCATCCCAAGATGAGGCCCTTGCTGCTATGGCGTCTCAAGAAAAGAACCACGTTCCGTCTTGAAGTGCGAAACGGTACTTTGTACCCTTGATGCGACACCAAATGTTCCCGGACACGCCGGTCTCACTCGACAGGAACACCGAGGTTCCCGCACCACTTCATCTGAGCACCTTCTCCCCTCCTGTTCGAGACAGGAGGGTCTATTCCCCTGCTTTGTTTGGAAGGGGTTCCCCACATTCCCGGCGCACCTCAGGATGAGGCCGGTCTCACGAGTAAATTTGAGACATAGCGTCGTGGGTGGTGTCACAGGCCGAAATACCCCGATTTCCCGGCCCACTCTTGAGAAGAACCCGATGCCCGGACACCTATTCGAAGGCAACCCTGTGGACGAAGGCACAAAACGAAGGGTCACTGACACTCCCATGCATCATTCGGTAAAAGCCGCAGGATCCACACACAGCTCGATAAGAGGCCTGTCATCCCATGAACAACTCGAGAGGCAAGCAGAGTTCCATTCCTGCACTCAAGACGAGGCCTGACTCTCCGGTCCCAACTCTGAAGGGACCCTGCGATCGGAGTCCGAAATGGAGAGGAACCCTGAGGTTCCTGACTCCACTCGAGATGAGGCCCTCTTCCATTACACCAAAAACAGTGGAGGCCCGAGAGGCCCCTCCCAAATCCACAGTATCGCGACTTCTCAGAGGCACCCTTAGAAGCTCCCTGAGGTCACTGGCACAAGTCGAGGGAACACAGGGTTTCCTGACGCAACCCGAGAAAGACCTCGAAAATCCTCCTTCAACGCATCTTGAATCCCGATTCCCCTACCATGACTCGAGAGCAATGACGCGTTCCCCCTCGCCACTCGCATGGAGACTTGACTTCCCTGGCGCCACACGAGAGGCTCCCTGAGCTCCCCGTCATACCTCGTGAGAAATCCCACACTGGCTCCCCAGCTCCAGAAAACCCACGAGACGCCTCCGTCATCGCGAGATGAAGGCCTTCTTTTCCTGCATGGCCTGGAGAGCAATCTCGAGGCCTCTCTTCAAACTCCACAGGAGGCCTGACTCCCTTTAGGCCACTCTGTGGGCTAAAAGAGATACCCGTTGAACTCGAGAGGAGAGCGGAGTCCTTGGCTTCCCCTCGAGACGAGGCCTGACTCCCCGGGGGAGCCTGGAATGCAACCTCGAGATCCCTGCCTTCCATGGAGAGGAATATTAGGTCCCGGACACACGCCTAGGTCAGGTCTCTTCGTCCCTGCAGTGACTCGAGCGCAACCGCCAGCTTTCCCTCGCAACCCGAGGGGAAGATTGGGCTTCCCAGGGCCAACCCAAGGGAAAGGCTGAGATCCCCGTCTAACCTCGTGTATCCCGCTGCAACTCGAGAAAAACCACGTGGTTCCCACCTCTTGGCAAGATGAGGCCCTTGCCCGCCACGGCGTCTCAAGGGAAGTCCCCTGTTCCTCCCTGAAGGGCGAAACGGTCCCTGACAGCCTTCCTGCGACGCCCAAGAGTACCCCGACATGCCGGGTTCCCCCGAGGGGAAAACCGAGGGTCCCGCACCGCTTCCTCTGAGCACCTTCTCCCCTCCTGATCGCGACAGGAGAGGCGATTCCCCTGCGTGGTCTGGAAGGGGTTCCCGGGGTTCCCGGCGCACCTAAGGATGAGGCCGGTCTCACGGGGAAATTCGAGACGAGCCACGTGGGTGGTGCCACATGCCGAACGCCCCCGATTCCCCGGTCCGCTCTTGAGAAGGACCCGAGGCCAGGACCTCTCTGCGAAAGCAACCCTGTGGGTGAACGCACAACACGAAGGGGCACTGCCTCCCCGGGGCATCGTCCACAAAGACCCGCGGGTTCCACACACGGCTCGACGAGGGGCCTGAGACCCCCTGAGCAACTCGAGAGGCCAGCGGGGTTCCCTTCCTCAGACAAGACGAGGCCTGACTCTCCTGTCCCAACTCTGCAGGGACCCTGCGGTCGGAGTCCGAAACGGAGAGGAAGCCTGAGGTTCCTGCCTCCCCTCGAGGTGAGGCCCTCTTCCCTTGCGCCAGACCCAGCGGAGTCCCGAGGGGCCCCGCCACCTCCACAGGATCCCTCGCTTCTCAGAGGCACGCTGGGAAGTTCCCTAAGGTCCCCGGCAGAAGGCGAGGGACACGAGGGTTTCCCGCCGCCCCCCGAGAAAGACCTCGAGAGTCCTTCTTCAACGCGTCTTGAGGCCCTAGTCCCCTCCCGTTACTCGAGAGCCAGGACGCGCTCCCCCTAGCCACGCGCATGGAGACCTGACTTCCCTGGCGCCGCATGAGAGGCTCCCTGAGATCCTCGTCGTGCCTCGGGAGAAAACGCCCATGGGCGCCGCAGCTCGAGGAAACCCCGGAGACGCCCCCGTCCTCGCGAGCTGTGGGCCTTCTTTTCCTGCATGGCCTGGAGAGCAATCCCGGGTCCTCTCTCCAAACGGAAGAGGAGGCTGGACTCCCTTGAGGCCGCTCAGGGGGCTCCAAGAGACACGCGTCGCGACTCGAGAGGAGCGCGGAGTCCTTGGCTTCCCCTCGAGACGAGGCCTGACTCCCCGGGGGAGCCTGGAATGCAACCCCGAGATCCCTGCCTTCCCTGGAGAGGAAGCGTAGGTCCCGGACACACGCCTAGGTGAGGTCTCTTCGGCCCTGCAGTGACTCGAGCGCAACCCCCAGCTTTCCCTCGCAACCCGAGGGGAAGATTGGGCATCCCAGGCCCAACCCAAGGGGAAGGCTGAGATCCCCGTCGTAACTCGAGAATGCCGCCGCACCTCGAGAAAAACCACGTGGTTCCCACCTCTTGGCAAGATGAGGCCCTTGCCCGCGATGGCGTCTCAAGGGAAGTCCCCTGTTCCGCCCTGAAGGGCGAAACGGTCCCTGACAGCCTTCCTGCGACCCCCAAGAGTCCCCCGATACACCGGGTTCCCCCGAGGGGAACACCGAGGGTCCCGGCACCGCTTCCTCTGAGCCCCTTCTCGCCTCCCGATCGCGACAGGAGAGGCGATTCCCCTGCGTGGCCTGGAAGGGGTTCCCGGCCTTCCCGGCGCACCTCAGGATGAGGCCGGTCTCACGAGGAAATTCGAGACGAGCCACGTGGGTGGTGCCACATGCCGCACGCCCCCGATTCCCCGGTCCGCTCTTGAGAAGGACCCGAGGCCCGGACCCCTCTTCGAAGGCAACCCTGTGGGTGAAGGCACAACACGAAGGGGCACTGCCACCCCCGTGCATCGTCCGCAAAGACCCGCGGGTTCCACACACAGCTCGACGAGGGGCCTGAGACCCCCTGAGCAACTCGAGAGGCCAGCGGGGTTCCCTTCCTCAGACAAGACGAGGCCTGACTCTCCTGTCCCAACTCTGCAGGGACCCTGTGGTCGGAGTCCGAAACGGAGAGGAAGCCTGAGGTTCCTGCCTCCCCTCGAGGTGAGGCCCTTTTCCGTTGTGCCAGACCCAGCAGAGTCCCGAGGGGCCCCGCCACCTCCACAGGATCCCTCGCCTCTCAGAGGCACCCTGGGAAGTTCCCTAAGGTCCCCGGCAGAAGGCGAGGGAAACGAGGGTTTCCCGCCGCCCCCGAGAAAGACCTCGAGAGTCCTTCTTCAACGCGTCTTGAGTCCCTAGTCCCCTCCCGTGACTCGAGAACCATGACGCGCTACCCCTTTCCACGAGCATGGAGACCTGACTTCCCTGGCGCCACACGAGACGCTCCCTGAGCTCCCCGTCGTACCTCGTGTGAAACCCCACACTGGCGCCGCAGCTCGAGAAAACCCACAAGATCCCTCCGTCATCACGAGATGAGGGCCATCTTTTCCTGCATGGCCTGGAGAGCAGTCCCAAGTCCTCTCTCCAAACTTCACAGGAGGCTTGACTCCCTTTAGGCCACAAAGTGGGCCCCAAAGGGTGCCCGTCGCGACTCGAAAGGAGAGCGGAGTCCTTTGCTTCCCTTCGACATGAGGCCTGACTCCCTGGGTGAGTCTGGAATGCAAACCTGAGATCCCTGTGGCCCTTGGAGAGGAACATTAGGTCCTGGACACAAGCCTAGATGAGGTCTCCTTTGCCCTGACGTGACTCGAGGGCAACCCCCAGCTCTCCCTCGCAACTCGAATGGATGATTGGACTTCCCTGGCCCAACACAAGAGGAAGCCTGAAATCCCCGTCGTAACTCGAGAATCCCGCCGCATCTCGAGAAAAACCACGTGGCTCCCCCGTCATCGCAAGATGAGGCCCTTGGCCGCTACAGCGTATCAAGAGAAGTCCCACGTTCCATCCTGAAGTACAAAACGGTACTTGGCACCCTTGATGCGACCCCCAAAGTTCCCTGACATACCGGTCTCACTCGAGGGAAACACCAAAGTTCACGGCAGCACTTCCTGTGAGCCCCTTCACCCCTCCTGATCGCGACAGAAGGGTCGATTCCCATGTTTTGTCTGCAAGGGGTTCCCGACATTCCCCGCGAACCTCCGGATGAGGCCGGTCTCATGAGGAAATTCGAAAAGTAGCCTCATGGTTGGTGCCATATGCTGAAAGATCCCGAATTCCCGGTCCACTCTAGATAAGAACCTGACGCCCGGACATCTCTTCGAAGGCAACCCTGTGGATGAAGGCACAACACGAAGGGACACTGACATCCCCATGCATCGTCTGGAAAAACCCGCAGATTCCACTCACAGCTCCAAATGTGGACTGTCACCCCGTGAACAACTCGAGAGGCAAGTGAAGTTGCATTCCTTCACACATGACGAGGCCTTACTCTCCTGTCCCAACTCTTCAGGGACCCTGCAATTGGAGTCAGAAATGGAGAGGAACCCTGAGGTTCCTGCCTCAACTAGAGAAGAGGCCCTCTTCCATTGAACCAAACTCAGTGGTGTCCCGAGAGGCCCCTCCCAACACCACAGTATCCCTGAATTCTCAGAGGCTCCGTGAGAAGCTACCTGAGGTCACTGGCACAAGTCGAGGGAACCCAGAGTTTCCTGAAGTAACCCGAGAAAGACTTGGAGAGTCCTTTTTCAACGTCTCTTGATGCCCGATTCCCCTACCATGACTCCAGAGCAAGGACGCGCTCCCCTCGCCACAAGCAGGAAAACTGACTTCCCTAGTACCACACAAGAGGCTCCCTGAGTACCCCATCGTACCTCGTGAGAAAACCCACACTGGCGCCACAGTTCGAGAAAAACCACAAGATGCCCCCGTCAAGGAGAGATGGGGGCCTTCTTTTCCTGCCTGACCTGGAGAGCAATTCCTGGTCCTCTCTCCAAACTTCACAGGAGTATTGACTCCCTTTAGGCCACTCAGTTGGGTCCAAGAAATACCCGGTGCGACTCGAGAGGAGAGCGGAGTCCTTTGCTTCCCTGGAGACGAGGCCTGACTCCCCGGGTGAGTTTGGAATGCAACCCCGAGATCCATGTCACCCCTGGAGTGGAACATTATGTCCTAGACACAAGCCTAGATGAGGTCTATTTTGCCCTACAGTGACTCGAGAGCAACCTCCATCTCTCCCTCACAATTTGAATGGAAGATTGGTCTTCCCACGGTCAACACAAGAGGAAGTCTGAATTTCCCATCGTAATTCGAGAATTCAGCCTCAAGTCTTAAAAACCATGTGGTTCCCCCTTCATCGCAATATGAGGCCCTTGCCAGCTAGAGTCTCAAGAGAAGTCCCACGTTCCATCTTAAAGTTCGAAATGCTACTTGGCACCCTTGATGCGACCCCAAAGTTCCCCAACATACCGGTCTCACTCCAGGGGAACACCGAAGTTCCCGGTGTCTCCAGGGAAGTCCCATGTTCCGCCCTGAAGGGCGAAACGGTACTTGACACCCTTGATGCGACCGCAAAAGTTCCCCGACACGCTGGGTTCCCTCGAGGGGAACACCTAGGGTCCCGGCACCACTTCATCTGAGCCCCTTCTCCCCTCCTGATCGCGACAGGAGAGTCGATTCCCCTGCTTTGTCTGGAAGGGGTTCCCGGCCTTCCTGGCGCACCTCAGGATGAGGCCGGTCTCAGGAGGAAATTCGAGACTAGCCACGTGTGAGGTGCCACGTGCCGAACGACTCCGATTTTCAGGTCCGCTCTTGATAAGAACCCGATGCCCGGACACGTCTTCGAAGGCAACCCTGTGGGTGAAGGCACAACACGAAGGGGCACGGACACCCCCGTGCATCATCCGGAAAAACCCGCAGGGTCTACACACAGCTCGACAAGGGGCCTGAGACTCCCGGAACAACTCGAGAGGCAACCAGAATTCCATTCCTCAGACAAGACGAGGCATGACTCTCCTGTCCCAACCCTGCAGGGACCGTGCAGTCGGAGTCCGAAACCGAGAGGAGGCCTGAGGTTCCTGCCTCCCCTCGAGATGAGGCCCTCTTCCATTGCGCCGAACCCAGCAGAGTCCCGAGAGGCCCTGCCAACTACACAGCATCCTTCACCTCTCAGAGGCACCGTGGGAAGTTCACTAAGGTCCCCTGCAGAAGTCGAGGGAAACGAGGGTTTCCCGCCGCAACCCGAGAAAGACCTCGAGAGTCCTTCTTCAACGCCTCTTGAGGACCTAGCCGCTTCCCATGACTCGAGAGTGATGACCAGCTCCCCCTCGCCATGCGCATGGAGACCTGACTTCCCTGGCGCCGCACGAGAGGCTCCCTGAGGTCCTCGTCGTGCCTCGTGAGAAAACTCCCATGGGCGCAGCAGCCTGAGGAAACCCATGAGGCGCCCCCGTCATCGCGAGATGAGGGCCTTCTTTTCCTGCCTGGCCTGGAGAGCAATCCCGAGTCCTCTCTCCAAACTGAAGAGGAGGCTCGACACCCTTGAGTCCACTCAGTGGGCTCCAAGAGATCCGTGTCGCGACTTGAGAGGAAAGCGGAGTCCTTTGCTTCCCCTCCAGGCGAGTCCTGACCCCCCGGGGGAGTCTGGAATGGAAACCCGTGATCCCTGTCTTCCCTTGAGAGGAATATTAGGTCCTGGACACACGCTTCGTTGAAGTCTCTTTGGCCCTGTAGTGACTCGAGCAGAAACCCCCCTTTCCATCGCAACTCGAATTGAAGATTGGGCTTCCCAGGGCCAACCCAAGAGGAAGCCTGAAATTCCTGTCGTTTTCGAGAATCCCGATGCAACTCGAGAAAAACGACGTGGTTCCAACGTCTTCACAGGATGAGGCCCTTGCCCGCTACAGCGTCTCCAGGGAAGTCCCATGTTCCATCCTGAAGTGGGAAACGGTACTTGGCTCCCTTGATGCGACCCCTAAAGTTCCCTGAAACGCCGGGTTCCCTCGAGTGGAACACCGAGGGTCCCGGCACCACTTCATCTGAGCCCCATCTCCCCTCCTGATCGCGACAGGAGAATCGATTCCCCTACTTTGTGTGGAAGGTGTTCCCGGCCTTCCCGGCGCACCTCAGGATGATGCTGGTCTCACGAGGAAATTCGAGATGAGCCACGTGGGTGGTGCCACATGCCGAATGACCCCGATTTCCCGGTCCGCTCTTGAAATGAACCCGATGCCCGGACACCTCTTTGAAGGAAACCCTGTGGGGGAAGGCACAAAACGAAGGGGCACTGACACCCCCATGCGTCTTCTGGAAACACCCGCAGTTTCCACTAACAGCTTGTCAAGGGCCCTGAGACCCCCTGAACGACTCGAGAGGCAAGCAGAGTTCCGTTACTCAGACAAGACGAGGCCTGACTCTCCTGTCCCAACTCTGCAGGGACCCTGCGGTCAGAGTCAGAAATGGAGAGGAAGCCTGAGGTTCCTGCCTCCAATCGAGATGAGGCCCTCTTTCATTTCGTCAAACCTAGTGGAGTCCCGAGAGGCCCCTCTAACTCCTCAATATCCCTCACCTCTCAGAGGCACCTGGGAAGTTCCCTAAGGTCCCCTTAGAGGTCGATGGAAACGAGTGTTTCCCGCCCCAACCCAAGAAAGACCTTGAGAGTCCTTCTTAAATGCCTCTTGAGGCCCTAGTCCCTCCCATGACTCGAGAGCAATGACGCGATCTGCCTGGCCACACGCATGGAGTCAGGCTTCTCTGGCGCCGCACGAGAGGCTCCCTGAACTCCCCATCATATCTCGTGAGAAACCCCACACTGGCGCCGCAGCTCGAGAAAACCCATGAGACGCCCCCGTCATCACGAGAGGAGGGCCATCTTTAACTGCATGGTATGCAGATCAAGCGTGAACCTTCTGTCCAAGCTACACAGGACGCTTGACTCCCTTTAGGCCACTCATTGGGCTCCAAGAGTTACGCGTCGCGACTCGAGAAGATAGTGGAGTCCTTTGCTTCCACTCGAGACGAGGCGTGACCCACCGGGTGAGACTGGAATGCGACCCCGATATCCCTGTCGCCCCTGGAGAGGGACATTAGGTCCTGGACCCAAGCCTAGATGAGGACTCTTTGCCCTGAAGTGACTCGAGAGCAACCCCCAGCTCTCTCTGACAAGTTGAATGGAAGATTGGACTTCCTGGGCCAACACAAGAGGAAGCCTGAATTCCCCATTGTAACTCGAGAATCCCGCCTCAACTCGAGAAAAACCACGTGTTTCCCTCGTCATCGCAATATGAGGCCCTTGCCCGCTACAGCATCTCCAGAGAATTCCCACGTTCCGTCTTGAAGTGCGAAACTGTACTTGGCACCCTTGATGCGACCTCAAAAGTGCCGTGACATACTGGTCTCACTCGAGGGGACCACCGAGGTTCCCGGCACCACTTCATCTGAGCCCCTTCTCCCCTTCTGATTGCGACCGGTGGGTCGATTCCCCTGCTTTGTCTGCAAGGGGTTCCCGACCTTCCCGGCGCACCCTAGGATGAGGCCGGTCTCCCGAGGAAATTCGAGACGTAGCCTCGTGGGTGGTACCACATGCTGAAAGACCCCAATTTTCCGGTACGCTCTTGAAAAGAACCCGATGCCCGGAAACCTCTTTGAAGGCAACCCTGTGGATGAAGGCACAACACGAAGGGGCACTGACACCCCCGTGCATCGTCCAGAAAAACCCGCAGGTTCCACACTCAGCTCAACAAGTGGCCTGTCACTCCGTGAACAACTCGAAAGGCAAGGGGAAATCCATTCCTCCACAGAAGACGAGGCGTGACTCTCTTGTCCATACTCTGCAGGTACCCTGCGACCCGAGTCACATATGGAGAGGACCCCTGAGGTTCCTGCCTCCATTCGAGATGAGGCCCTCTTCGATTGCACCAAACCCAGTTGAGTAACGAAAGGCCCCTCCCAAATCCACAGTGTGCCTGACTTCTCAGAGGCACCCTTAGAAGTTGCCTGAGGTCACCGACACAAATCAAGGGAACCCAGGGTTCCCTGCCGCAACCCGAGAAAGACCTCAAGAGTCCTTCTTCAATGCGTCTTGAGGCCCGATTCGCCTACTATGACTCGAGAGCAATCACGCACTCCCCTTCACCACACGCACGGAGACCTGACGTCCCTAGCACCACACGAGAGGCTCTCTGAGCTCCCCGTTGTACCTCGTGAGAAATCTGATACTGGCGCCGCAGCTGGAGAAAACCCACGAGATGCCCCCGTCATCGCGAGATGAGGGCCTTTTTTCCTGCATGGCCAGGAAAACAATCCCGAGTCATCTCCAAACTCCATAGGAGGCTTCACTCCCTTTACGCCACGCAGTGGGCTCCAAGAGATACCTGTCGCGACTCGACAGGAGAGCGGAGTCCTTTTTTTCCCTTCAAGACGAGGCCTGACTCCCCGGGTGAGTCGAGAATGCAACCCTGAGATCCCTGTTGGCCCAGTAGTGGAACACTAGGTCCTGGACACAAGCGTAGATGAGGTCTATTTTGCCCTGCAGTGACTGGAGAGCAAACCCCAGTTCTAACTTGCAACTCGAATGGAATACTGGATTTTCCTGGCGCCATACAAGAGGCTCCCTGAGATCCCCGTGGTACTTCATGAGACACCCCACACTGGCGCCGCAGCTCGAGAAAACCCACGAGACGCCACCGTCATCTCGAGATGAGGGCCTTCTTTTCCTGCATGGCCTGGAGTCCAATCCCGAGTCCTCTCTCCAAACTCCACAGGAGGCTTGACTCCCTTTAGTACACACAGTGGGCTCCAAGAGATACCCATCGCGACTCGAGACGAGAGCGGAATTCTTTGCTTACCCTCGAGGTGAGAACTGACTCCCCGGATGAGTCTGGAATGCAAACCCGAGATCCCTGTCGCCCCTGGAGAGCAACGTTAGATCCTGGACACAAGCCTAGATTAGGTCACTTTTGCCCTGCAGTGACTCTAGCGCAATCCCCAGCTCCCCCTCGCAATCCGAAAGGAAGATTGGATTTCAAGGCCAACAAGAGGAAGCCTAAATTCCCGGTCATAACTCGAGAATCCCGCCGCAACTCGAGCAAAACCACGTGGTTCTCCCGTCATCGCAAGATGAGGCCCTTGCCCGCTACAGCGTTTCAAAAGATGTCCCAGGTTCCGTCTTGAAATGCGAAACGGTACTTGGCACCCTTGATGCGACCCCAAAAGTCCCCCAACACGCCGGTCTCACTCAAGGGGAACACCGAGGTTCCCGGCACCACTTCATTTAAGCCCCTTCTCCCCTCCTGATCGTGACCGGTGGGTCGATTCCCCTGCTTTGTCTGCAAGGGGGCCCGACCTTCCCTGCACAACTCAGGATGAGGCCGGTCTCATGGGGAAATTCGATACGTAGCTTTGTGGGTGGTGCCACTTGCTGAAAGACTCCAATTTCCCGGTCCGCTCTTGATAAGAATCCGATGCTCGGACACCTCTTGGAAGGCAGCCTTGAGTATGAAGGTACAACACGAAGGGGCACTAACACACCTGTGCATCATCTGGAAAAACGGGCAGGTTACACACACAGCTCGACAAGTGGCCTGTCACCTCGAGAACAACTCGAGAGGCAAGAGGAGTCCCATCCTCCAGAAAAGACGAGGCCTGACTCTCCTGTACCAACATGCAGGGACCTTGCGATCTGAGTCAGAAATGGAGAGGAACACTGAGGTTCCTGCTTCAACTCGAGATGAGTCCCTCTTACATTCCACCAAATGCAGAGGAGTCTCGAGAGGCCCCTCCAAACTGCACAGTATCCCTGACTTCTCAGAGGCACTCTGAGAAGCTCCCTGAGGTCGCAGGCACAAGTCAAGGGAACCCTGGGTTTTATGCAGTGACCCGAGAAAGACCTCGAGAGTCCTTCTTCAACCCGTCTTGAGGCCCGATTACCCTACCATGACTCGAGAGCAATGACGAGCTCCCCCTAGCCATCTCATGGGGACCTGACTTCCCTGGCGCCACACGAGAGGCTCCCTGAGCTCCCTCTCGTACCTCGTCAGAAACCCGGCACTAGCGCGGCAGTCTAGAAAACCCACGAGACGCCGCCATCATCGCGAGATGAGGGCCTTCTTTTCCTGCATGGCCTGGACAGGAATCCCGAGTCCTCTATCCAAACACCACAGGAGGCTTGACTCCCTTTAGGGCACACAGTGGGCTCCAAGAGATACCCATCGCGACTCAAAAGGACAGCGGAGTTCTTTGCTTCCCCTCGAGACGAGGCCTGATTCCCCGGGTGAGTCTGGTATGCAACCCCAAGATCCCTGTCGCCCCTAGGGACGAGCATTAAGTCCTGGACACAAGCCTAGATTAGGTCTATTTTGCCCTGCAGTGACTCGAGAGCAATCCCCAGCTCTCCCTTTAAACTCGAATGGAAGATAGGACTTCCCTGGCCCAACACATGAGGAAGACTGTATTCCCCGTCGAAACTCGAGAATCCCGCCACAACTCGAGAAACGCCACGTGGTTCCCCCGTCATCCCAAGATGAGGCCCTTGCCCCCTACAGCGTCTCAAGAGAAGTCCCACGTTCCGTCTTGAAGTGCGAAACGGTATTGGCACCCTTGATGCGCCCTCAAAAGTTCCTCGACACACCAGTCTGACTCGAGGAGAACACCGAGGTTCCCGGCACCACTACATCTGGGCCCCTTCTCCCCTCCTGATCGCGACAGGAGGGTCGATTCCCCTGTTTTGTCTTGAAGGGGTTCCCACCTTTCCCGGTGCATCTCAGGATGAGGCCGGTCTCACGAGGATATTCGAGACATAGCCACTTGGATGGTGACACATGCCGAAAGACCCCGATTTCCCGGTCCGCTCTTGATAAGATCCTGATGCCCGGACACCTCTTTGAAGATAACCCTTTTGATGAAGGCACAACACTTAGGGGCACTGACACCCCTGGGTATCGTCCGGAGAAACCCGCAGGTACCACACACAGCTCGAGAAGTGACCTGTCACCCCGTGAACAACTGGAGAGGCAAGCAGAGTTCCATTCCTCCACACAAGACGAGGCCTGACTCTCCTGTTCGAACTCTGCAGCGAAACTGCGATCCGAGTCAGATCTGGCCCAGGGGAAGTCAGGAGAGGAAACATGAGTTTCCTGCCTCCACTCGAGATGAGGCCCTCTTCCATTGCACCGAACCCAGTGGAGTCCCGAGAGACCCCTCCCAACTGCACAGTATCCCTGACTTCTCAGAGGCACCCTTAGACCTTCCTGAGATCACCAGCACAAGTCGAGGGAACCAAGGGTTTCCTGCCCCAACCCGTAAAAGACCTCGAGAGTCCTTCTTCAACGCGTCTTGAGGTGCGATTCCCCTACCATGACTCGAGAGCAATGACGCGCTCCCCCTAGCCACGCGCATAGAAACCTGACTTCCCTGGCGCCACAGGAGAGGCTCCCTGAGCTCCCATTATACCTCGTGAGCAACACCACACTGGAGCCGCAGCTCGAGAATACCCACGAGACGCCCCAGTCCTCACGAGATGAGGGCCTTCTTTTGCTGTATGGCCTGGAGAGCAATCCTGAGTCCTCTCTCCAAACTTCACAGGAGGCTTGACTCATTTTAGGCCACACAGTGAGCTCCAAGATATACCCGTCGCGACTTGACAGGAGAGCGGTGTCCTTGGCTTCCCCTCGAGACGAGGCCTGACTCCCCGGGTGAGTCAAGAATGCAATGCTGAGATCGCTTTCGCCCCAGCAGAGGAACATTAGGTCCTGGACACAAGCCTAGATGAGGTCTATTTGGCCCTGCAGTGTCTCGAGAGCAATCCCCAGTTCTAACTCACAATTCGAATGAAAACTGGACTTCCCTAGGCCAGTTGAAGAGGAAGCCTGAATTCCCGGTTGTAACTCGAGAATCCCGCCCCAACTCAAGAAAAACCACGTGGTTCCCCCGTCATCGAAAGATGAGGCCCTTGCCCGCTACAGCATCTCAAGAGAAGTCCCACGTTCCGTATTGAAGAGCGAAAAGTTATTTGGAACCCTTGATGCGACCCCAAAAGTTCCCCGACATACCAGTCTCACTTGAGGAGAACACTGAGGTTCCCGGCACCACTTCATCTGAGACTCTTCTCCCCTCTTGATCGCGACAGGAGGTTCGATTCCCCTGCTTTGTCTGGAAGGCGTTCCCGACCTTCCGGGCGCACATCAAGATGAGGCCAGTCTCAGGAGGAAATTCGAGACATAGCCTCGTGGGTGGTGCGACATGCCAAAAGACCCCAATTCCCTGGTCCGCTCTTGATAAGAACCCGATGGCAGAACCCAACTCGAAGGCAATCCTGTGGAACAAGGCACAACACGAAGGGGCAGTGACACCCCAGTGCATCGTCCAGAAAAACCCGCAAGTTCCACATACAAATCGACAAGTGGCCTGTCACCCCATGAACAACGCGAGAGTCAAGCGGAGTTCCATTCCTCCACACAAGACGAGGCCTGACTCTCCTGTCCCAACTCTGCAGGGACTCTGGGATCCGAGTCAGATCCGGTGCATTCGAAGCCAGGAGAGGAATCCTGTGGTTCCTGCCTCAACTTGTCATGAGGCCCTCTTCCATTGCACCAAACCCAGTGGAGTTCCGAGAGGCCCCTCCCAACTCCACAGTGACCCTGACTTCTCAGAGGCACGCTCAGAAGCTTCCTGAGGTCACTGGCACAAGTCGATGGAACCCAGGGTTTCCTGCTGCAACCCAAGAAAGACCTCGAGAGTCCTTCTTTAACACGTTTTCAGGCCCAATTCCCCTACCATGACTCGAGAACAATGACGGGCTCCCTCTCACCACGTGCATAGAGACCTGACTGCCCTGGCACCACATGAGAGGCTCACTGAGCTCCCAGTCTTACTTCGTGAGAAACCCCACACTAGCGCCACAGCTCGAGAAAACCTACGAGACGCCCCAGTCATCGGGAGATGAGGGCCTTCTTTTCCTGCATTGCCTGGAGAGCAATCCCGTGTCCTCCCTCCAAACACCAGAGGAGGTTTGACTCCCTTTAAGCCAGTCAGTGGGCTCCAAGACATACCCGTCCGACTCGAGAGGAGAGCAGAGTCCTTTGCTTCCCCTCGAGACGAGGCCTGACTCCAGGGTGAGTCTGGAATGCAACCCCGAGATTCCTGTCGCCCCTTGACATGAACATTAGGTCCTGCACACAAGCCTTGGTGGGGTCTCTTTTGCCTTCAGTGACTAGAGCGCACCTCCAGCTCTTCCTCGAATCTCGAATGGAAGATAAGACTTTTGTGGGCCAACACAAGAGGAAGCATGAATTCCCTGTGGTAACTCAAATATCCCACCGCAACTAGAGAAAAACCAAGTGGTTCCCCAGTCATTCCAAGATGAGGCCCTTGCCCGCTGGAGCACCCCAAGAGAAGTCCCACGTTCCAATTTGAAGAGCGAAACGGTACTTGGAACGCGTTATGCGACCCCAAAAGTTACCCGACATACCTGTCTCACTTGAGGGAAACACCGAGGTTCCCAGCAGCACTTCATCTGAGCCACTTCTCCCCTCCTGATCGCCACAGGAGGGTCGATTCCTCTGCTTTGTCTGGAAGGGTTTCATGACCTTCGCGGCACACCTCAGGATGAGGCCGGTTTCATGAGGAAATTCGAGACTAGCCACGTGGGTGGTGCCAAATGCTGAACGACCCCGATTTCCCAGGCCGCTCTTCATAAGAACACGATGCCCGGACACCTCTTCGAAGGCAACCCTGTGGATGAAGACACAAAACGAAGGTCACTGACACCCCCATGCATCGTCTGGAAAAACCTGCAGATTCCACACACAGTTTGACAAGGGGCCTGAAACCCTATGAACAACTCGAGAGGCAAGCGGAGTTCCATTCCTCAGAAAAGACATAGCCTGACTCTCCTGTCCCAACTCTGCAGGGACACTACGATCAGAGTCAGAATTGGAGAGGAAGCCTGAGATTCCTGCCTCCACTCGAGATGAGGCCCTCTTCCATTGCGACAAACCCAGTGGAGTACCAAGAGGCCCCGCCAAATTCACAGCGTCCCTCACCTCTCAGAGGCACCCTGGGAAGTTTCCTCAGGTCCCCGGCAGAAGTCGGGGGAAACGAGGGTTTCCCGCTGCAACCCGAGAAAGACCTCGAGAGTCCTTCTTCAACACGTCTCGAGGCCCTGGTCCCCTCCCATGACTCGAGAACAATGACGCGCTCCTTCTCGCCACGTGCATGGAGACATGATTTCCCTGGGGCCGCACGAGAGGCTCCCTGAGATCCTCGTCGTGCCTCGGGAGAAAACCCTCACGGGTGCCGCAGCTCGAGGAAACCCCTGAGATGCCACCGTCCTCGCGAGGTGAGGGCCTTCTTTTCCTGCCGGGCCTGGAGAGTAATCACGAGTCCTCTCTCAAAAGTGAAGAGGAGGCTGGACTCCCTTGAGGCCACTCAGGGGGCACCAAGATATCCGCGTCGCGACTCGGGAGGAGAGCGGATCCTTTGCTTCCCCTCGAGGCGAGGCCTGACTCCCCGGGGGAGCATGGGATGCAACCCCGAGATCCTTGTCTTCCCTGGAGAGGAGCACTAGGTCCTGGACAAACGCCTAGATGAGGTCTCTTTGGCCCTGCAGTGACTCGTGCGCAACCCTCAGCTTTCCCTCGCAACCCGAGGGGAAGATTGGGCTTCCCAGGGCCAACCCAAGGGAAAGGCTGAGATCCCCGTCGTAACTCGAGAATCCCGCCGCAACTCGAGAAAAACCACGTGGTTCCCACCTCTTGGCAAGATGAGGCCCTTGCCCACGAGGGCGTCTCAAGGGAAGTCCCCTGTTCCGCCCTGAATGGCGAAACGGTCCCTGACAGCCTTCCTGCGACCCCCAAAAGTCCCCCGACACGCCGGGGTCCCCCGAGAGGAACACCGAGAGTCCCGGCACCGCTTCCTCTGAGCCCCTTCTCCCCTCCTGATCGCGACAGGAGAGGCGATTCCCCTGCGTGGTCTGGAAGGGGTTCCCGGCCTTCCCGGCGCACCTCAGGATGAGGCCGGTCTCACGAGGAAATTCGAGACGAGCCACGTAGGTGGGGCCACATGACGAACGCCCCCGATTCCCCGGTCCGCCCTTGAGAAGGACCCGAGGCCCGGACCCCTCTTCGAAGGCAACCCTGTGGGGGAAGGCACAACACGAAGGGGCACTGCCACCCCCGTGCATCGTCCGCAAAGACCCGCGGGTTCCACACACAGCTCGACGAGGGGCCTGGGACCCCCTGAGCAACTCGAGAGGCCAGCGGGGTTCCCTTCCTCAGACAAGACGAGGCCTGACTCTCCTGTCCCAACTCTGCAGGGACCCTGCGGTCGGAGTCCGAAACGGAGAGGAAGCCTGAGGTTCCTGCCTCCCCTCGAGGTGAGGCCCTCTTCCGTTGCGCCAGACCCAGCGGAGTCCCGAGGGGCCCCGCCACCTCCACAGGATCCCTCGCCTCTCAGAGGCACCCTGGGAAGTTCCCTAAGGTCCCCGGCAGAAGGCGAGGGACACGAGGGTTTCCCGCCGCCCCCCGAGAAAGACCTCGAGAGTCCTTCTTCAACGCGTCTCGAGGCCCTAGTCCCCTCCCGTGACTCGAGAGCCAGGACGCGCTCGCCCTCGCCACGCGCATGGAGACCTGACTTCCCTGGCGCCACACGAGAGGCTCCCTGAGATCCTCGTCGTGCCTCGGGAGAAAACCCCCACGGGCGCCGCAGCTCGAGGAAACCCCTGAGACGCCCCCGTCCTCGCGAGCTGAGGGCCTTCTTTTCCTGCATGGCCTGGAGAGCAATCCCGGGTCCTCTCTCCAATCGGAAGAGGAGGCTGGACTCCCTTGAGGCCGCTCAGGGGGCTCCAAGAGAGCCGCGTCGCGACTCGAGAGGAGAGCGGAGTCCTTGGCTTCCCCTCGAGACGAGGCCTGACTCCCCGGGGGAGCCTGGAATGCAACCCCGAGATCCCTGCCTTCCCTGGAGAGGAATAGTAGGTCCCGGACACACGCCTAGGTGAGGTCTCTTCGGCCCTGCAGTGACTCGAGCGCAACCCCCAAATTTCCCTCGCAACCCGAGGGGAAGATTGGGCTTCCCAGGGCCAACCCAAGGGGAAGGCTGAGATCCCCGTCGTAACTCGAGAATCCCGCCGCAACTCGAGAAAAACCACGTGGTTCCCACCTCTTGGCAAGATGAGGCCCTTGCCCGCCACGGCGTCTCAAGGGAAGTCCCCTGTTCCGCCCTGAAGGGCGAAACGGTCCCTGACAGCCTTCCTGCGACCCCCAAAAGTCCCCCGACACGCCGGGTTCCCTCGAGGGGAACACCGAGGGTCCCGGCACCGCTTCCTTTGAGCCCCTTCTCCCCTCCTGACCGCGACAGGAGAGTCGATTCCCCTGCGTGGTCTGGAAGGGGTTCCCGGCCTTCCCGGCGCACCTCAGGATGAGGCCGGTCTCACGAAGAAATTCGAGACGAGCCACGTGGGTGGGGCCACATGCCAAACGCCCCCGATTCCCCGGTCCGCCCTTGAGAAGGACCCGAGGCCCGGACCCCTCTTCGAAGGCAACCCTGTGGGGGAAGGCACAACACGAAGGGGCACTGCCACCCCCGTGCATCGTCCGCAAAGACCCGCGGGTTCCACACACAGCTCGACGAGGGGCCTGAGACCCCCTGAGTAACTCGAGAGGCCAGCGGGGTTCCCTTCCTCAGAGAAGACGTGGCCTGACTCTCCTGTCCCAACTCTGCAGGGACCCTGCGGTCGGAGTTCGAAACGGAGAGGAAGCCTGAGGTTCCTGCCTCCCCTCGAGGTGAGGCCCTCTTCCGTTGCGCCAGACCCAGCGGAGTCCCGAGGGGCCCCGCCACCTCCACAGGATCCCTCGCCTCTCAGAGGCACCCTGGCAAGTTCCCTAAGGTCCCCGGCAGAAGGCGAGGGACACGAGGGTTTCCCGCCGCCCCCCGAGAAAGACTTCGAGAGTCCTTCTTCAACGCGTCTCGAGGCCCTAGTCCCCTCCCGTGACTCGAGAGCCAGGACGCTCTCCCCCTCGCCACGCGCATGGAGACCTGACTTCCCTGGCGCCGCACGAGAGGCTCCCTGAGATCCTCGTCGTGCCTCGGGAGAAAACCCCCACGGGCGCCGCAGCTCGAGGAAACCCCTGAGACGCCCCCGTCCTCGCGAGCTGAGGGCCTTCTTTTCCTGCATGGCCTGGAGAGCAATCCCGGGTCCTCTCTCCAATCGGAAGAGGAGGCTGGACTCCCTTGAGGCCGCTCAGGGGGCTCCAAGAGAGCCGCGTCGCGACTCGAGAGGAGAGCGGAGTCCTTGGCTTCCCCTCGAGACGAGGCCTGACTCCCCGGGGGAACCTGGAATGCAACC